>NC_135882.1:121683006-123080506 GCF_964194155.1 Cetorhinus maximus | reverse complement strand
TCCATGTCTGCTCTCTCCCCCGCCCTCTCTCTCTCCATGTCTGCTCTCTCCCCCGCCCTCTCTCTCTCCATGTCTGCTCTCTCCCCCGCCCTCTCTCTCTCCATGTCTGCTCTCTCCCCCGCCCTCTCTCTCTCCATGTCTGCTCTCTCCCCCGCCCTCTCTCTCTCCATGTCTGCTCTCTCCCCCGCCCTCTCTCTCTCCATGTCTGCTCTCTCCCCCGCCCTCTCTCTCTCCATGTCTGCTCTCTCCCCCGCCCTCTCTCTCTCCATGTCTGCTCTCTCCCCCGCCCTCTCTCTCTCCATGTCTGCTCTCTCCCCGCCCTCTCTCTCTCCATGTCTGCTCTCTCCCCCGCCCTCTCTCTCTCCATGTCTGCTCTCTCCCCCGCCTCTCTCTCTCCATGTCTGCTCTCTCCCCCGCCCTCTCTCTCTCCATGTCTGCTCTCTCCCCCGCCCTCTCTCTCTCCATGTCTGCTCTCTCCCCCGCCCTCTCTCTCTCCATGTCTGCTCTCTCCCCCGCCCTCTCTCTCTCCATGTCTGCTCTCTCCCCCGCCCTCTCTCTCTCCATGTCTGCTCTCTCCCCCGCCCTCTCTCTCTCCATGTCTGCTCTCTCCCCCGCCCTCTCTCTCTCCATGTCTGCTCTCTCCCCCGCCCTCTCTCTCTCCATGTCTGCTCTCTCCCCCGCCCTCTCTCTCTCCATGTCTGCTCTCTCCCCCGCCCTCTCTCTCTCCATGTCTGCTCTCCCCGCCCTCTCTCTCTCCATGTCTGCTCTCTCCCCCGCCCTCTCTCTCTCCATGTCTGCTCTCTCCCCCGCCCTCTCTCTCTCCATGTCTGCTCTCTCCCCCGCCCTCTCTCTCTCCATGTCTGCTCTCTCCCCGCCCTCTCTCTCTCCATGTCTGCTCTCTCCCCCGCCCTCTCTCTCTCCATGTCTGCTCTCTCCCCCGCCCTCTCTCTCTCCATGTCTGCTCTCTCCCCCGCCCTCTCTCTCTCCATGTCTGCTCTCTCCCCCGCCCTCTCTCTCTCCATGTCTGCTCTCTCCCCCGCCCTCTCTCTCTCCATGTCTGCTCTCTCCCCGCCCTCTCTCTCTCCATGTCTGCTCTCTCCCCCGCCCTCTCTCTCTCCATGTCTGCTCTCTCCCCCGCCCTCTCTCTCTCCATGTCTGCTCTCTCCCCCGCCCTCTCTCTCTCCATGTCTGCTCTCTCCCCCGCCCTCTCTCTCTCCATGTCTGCTCTCTCCCCGCCCTCTCTCTCTCCATGTCTGCTCTCTCCCCGCCCTCTCTCTCTCCATGTCTGCTCTCTCCCCCGCCTCTCTCTCTCCATGTCTGCTCTCTCCCCCGCCCTCTCTCTCTCCATGTCTGCTCTCTCCCCCCGCCCTCTCTCTCTCCATGTCTGCTCTCTCCCCCGCCCTCTCTCTCTCCATGTCTGCTCTCTCCCCCGCCCTCTCTCTCTCCATGTCTGCTCTCTCCCCCGCCCTCTCTCTCTCCATGTCTGCTCTCTCCCCCGCCCTCTCTCTCTCCATGTCTGCTCTCTCCCCCGCCCTCTCTCTCTCCATGTCTGCTCTCTCCCCCGCCCTCATTCTCTCTCTCTCTCTTTCTCTTTCATTCTCTCTCTCTCTCTCTCTCTCCCTCTCTCTCTCTGATCGGTGTCTCTCTCTCTCTGGCTATGGGCCTCTTTGTTTCTCTCTCTCTCTCTCATTCTCTCTCTCTCTCTCTCTCTCCTCCCCCTCTCTCTCTCTGATCGGTGGCTCTCTCTCTCTGGCTATGGGTCTCTTTGTTTATCTCCCTCCCTCTCTCTCTTTCTGGCTGTGTGTCTGTCTGTCTGGCCGTGTGTCTGTCTGTCTGGCCGTGTGTCTGTCTGTCTGGCCGTGTGTCTGTCTGTCTGGCCGTGTGTCTGTCTGTCTGGCCGTGTGTCTGTCTGTCTGGCCGTGTGTCTGTCTGTCTGGCCGTGTGTCTGGCCGTGTGTCTGGCCGTGTGTCTGGCCGTGTGTCTGGCCGTGTGTCTGCCCGTGTGTCTGGCCGTGTGTCTGCCCGTGTGTCTGCCCGTGTGTCTGGCCGTGTGTCTGGCCGTGTGTCTGCCCGTGTGTCTGGCCGTGTGTCTGTCTGTCTCTTTCTCTCTCTTTCTCTCTCTTTCTCTCTCTTTCTCTCTCTTTCTCTCTCTTTCTCTCTCTCTTTCTCTCTCTCTTTCTCTCTCTCTTTCTCTCTCTCTTTCTCTCTCTCTTTCTCTCTCTCTTTCTCTCTCTCTTTCTCTCTCTCTTTCTCTCTCTCTTTCTCTCTCTCTTTCTCTCTCTCTTTCTCTCTCTCTTTCTCTCTCTCTTTCTCTCTCTCTTTCTCTCTCTCTTTCTCTCTCTCTTTCTCTCTCTCTTTCTCTCTCTCTTTCTCTCTCTCTCTCTCTCTCTCTCCCCCTCTCTCTCTCTCTCTCTCTCAGGCCGTATGTCTCTCTCTCGTTCTCTCTGGCCGTGTGTCTGTCTCTCTCTCTCTCTCTGGCCGTGTGTCACTCTCTCTCGCCCTGCCTTTGGTGCGCCCTCTCTCGCCCTGCCTCTCTCTCTCTGCACCTCTGCCCATCTGTGCCTCTCCTTTCCCACTCTCTTTCACCCCCAAACCAGGGTAATGATTTAACAACCTCAGTTTCTGGCTGTCTTCCAGTCCGAGGTTGAGTCTTGGCCTGGATTTTCAGCCTTTTCCTCAGTCTGTCAGGGCTGAGGCCCAGTTTTGGGACACCAAAAGAGCTGGATGTGGGAGGGGGGGATGACCTGTCGTAGGATCCGATTGTCCTGATCCCTTTCTCCCCTGCCCCGGGTTACTCGCACTACACTACCCAATTGGTAGCTGGCAGCTTCCCTTCCCTGTGCTGAGTTCCTGGATCTCAGGCCTCCCTCTCTCCACACAGTCTGGGCCTCTGGTGGATGCGGCCCAGGCTCAGGCATAAGAACATGCTGGGAGCTGGCTCGGAATGCAGCACGTGGAGGGTGCAGGGTACAGCAGGGCAGGATTTTGATAGCTCTCCAGAGATGGGCTTGGAAGTGTGAGGCCTAAAATTGTGGAGACAGATGTGTTATAGGCACGTGATATATTTTTTTGAAATCTCACTATGGGCCAGATTAAAAAGTGTACCAGACCAGATCTGGCCCCTAGACCGCGGGTTCCCCACCCCTGCTTTAAAGCAAAGTTACAACAATGCACTGCAGGCTACAGGTTGATTGGTTTTGGACAGTCAAAGAGAAACTATGTCTCTGCAAGGTAAGGGGAGGGCTCCTAGATTCAGCGACACTGATTGCCCTGGACTCATTTTGCTGGAAGCTTGAAGGCAGGAGGAGGCCATGTCTATGGAGAGGGGTCAAGAAGCTCCCCAGACTGATTCACTGAAGCGAGTGGGATTGAGAGTTGTCAATCTCCAAAGTGTAGCACCACAGACCTGGCAGCAGAGCTGAAAGAAGTTTAATAACTTCAGATGTGTGAATGCTGCTGCAATTCACACCTCACACCCACTGTACCAACCACCTCTCACACTATGGTTCAATGCACCACACCCCATCATTCACCCAGCATCACACTGTGACACTCAGGACTCACTCCTAACATCCTGACACACCTCAACCACAAACACCTTTGAAGCATGTCAGCATGCTTCACTGTCTTCACATACCTCCAGCTATTTGACCTTTTAATTCATTCACGGGATGTGGGCTTCGCTGACTGGGTCAGCATTTATAGTCCATCCCTAGTTGCCCTTGAGAAGGTGACGGTGAGCTGCCTTCTTGAACCATTGCAGTCCATGTGGTGTAGGTACATCCACAGTGCTATTAGGAAGGGAGTTCCAGGATTTTGACCCAGCGACAGTCAAGGAACGGCGATTATTTCCAAGTCAGGATGGTGAGTGGCTTGGATGGGAACTTCCAGGTGGTGGTATTCCCATCTATTTGCTGCCCTTGTCCTTCTAGTTGGTAATGGTCATGGCAGATATTACCCCAAACACATTGACCCACAGTTCAAGACCTGTCCATTCTCTTGTCAGGGGAATTTGCCCACAACAGGTGAGAAAGCCAGAGCACTGGGGGAGGACCAGGTTGTGTACATCCTCTCAGTGCTCTGGAGGAAATGGTCCTTAGAAATAATGGAGAGCAGTGCCTCGGAGCCAGTGGCATCCAATGCAGTGGAGATCTTTCTGGATGATGGTAAGCTCTTGCCTTTGCACCATCTCCACTACCTCTCTTAATCTTTACCCTGAAAAGTGCTATGAAATGAAAATTGCAGATTAAGTGACTGTGGACCTCCTGATTTCCTTACCGCTCCCCTCCCCTTATGCTTTTGTGCTCTCGGGTAGCCAGGAACTGCCAGCTGCTCCGTCTCTTCAGAAGCAGGTCGAGGGGCAAGAGGAGGATAGCCTGGAAGAAGAAGCAATATCGTTTAAGATCATTCAGCACTATTTGCAGCTCCGAATTCAGATACTGGCACAGCACATACCTTCAGGCTAGTTTAAAGTTGGAGTTGTTGAGTCACTGGCCATGAGTGGGCTGCAACCAGGACAGGGAGATAGATCAGCTTGCATGCAAGATTGTACATCAGCTCTCCTGCATGGGACTCGGGTGAAGACGTTGTTGTGATGGAATATAGGAAATCATTGATGAACATGTACACTGAAGTGCTTGGTGCATTGGTAGGCCTGCCAAATAGCTTCCTGGCTAGAAGTATGGAGTAGTCCAGCTCCACTATTGCATAGGGCATCATGCGGAGCTTGGAGTTCATCATTTCCACTGTTGAGTTGCTGAGCACCTCCATGGTAGCATTGCCAGATCAACCTTTGATGATGTCTGATGGCCACTGTTGCAGCTTCTACTGTTGCACAGGCAAAATCTTGCTGATGCATCAGTACTGCAGCAGAATCTCAACAGAGATCATGGGGTTACTGACTGCTGTCATGCAGGCTCAGGCTCCCGCTATTCAGGTGGAGACAGCTGCCGTGCTCAACAGAGCTTTCAGGCTCTCGTAGCAGCCCAGCCATATTATGAATGCACCTTCTGTGGTGATCAAGCCCTGAAGTGGGACTCAAACTCAGAGCTTCTGGTTTAGGGCAGGGACACTACCCACTGTGTGATAATGCTAGATGATAAATATTGGTCAGGATTCACTGATCTTCAAAATAATTCCATGCGATCTTTACTTCTGCTGAGATAGTAGATGAAGCCTCAGTTTGATGTCTTATCTAAACGAGGCCACCTCCAACATTAAATCAGCCCCTGCATGCTGCACTAGTGTCGGCCTAGATTTTGTGCTCAAATCTTTAGTCTTGGATTCACATATGAGTCAGAAGGCTGTGGGTTATGAGAACGCACTGAGCCATGGCTTAGATCTGAGGGTGCTGATTGACAACAGATTGAAGCTGTCACAACAGTCAGTAAAGCAAATCAGATAGTGAGATATAGTAAAAAGTAAATATTGTGCCAAGATAGTGAGGTAATCATTGGTGCAACTGGACTTAAAATATAATGTACAATATAAAGAGGATAATGCAGCTATTGAAAGGATACATGAAAGCGCAGCCATGAAGATAGAGGAACTGGAAGGATGATTAGAGGAGCAATTTAGTGAATTTTGAACGTTCTCACTGGTAAAGAGAAAGCTAAGAGGTGAGATGACTGTTATACTTAGGTTTCAAAAGAGACTAGATAATGTAGATCAAGACAAAATTGTTTCACCTTGTTCAGATCAGTAAAATCAGAAGATGATTGCTATTTTTAAAATTTTAAAGGGACCTAAAAATGTAGATCATGGCATGTTCTCCACATTGCTCATAAAAGAACAACCAGAGGTCATGGCCTACACTTGAAGGGAGTGAAACCATAACTAATCCAGAAAAGTATGGCTTCACTGAGCAATACCATTCTATGGTGTTGACTCCCGAGGGAGACAGTGGATACAGATGTTGTTGGTTAATACAAATTCAAATTAGATTAATTTCAGAAAGTATATTTTGGAAAACAGTATATGCATAATTTGAGACATGACATATGTTAAGTGTAGCATGTTAGATAGGGACAGACAATTTTGAACCACTGGTGGTTTTCTTTGCTTCATGTCTGGTTCTTCCACAGTCTAATTTAATGTACGGCCATGATTAGTCAATAACCCCATTATTGTATCATATGACCACCAGGGTGGAAGAAGGTGAACTAAATGGACTTTGGTCTTTTTATGTCTAGTGTTATGACATGGCAGATGATGTGTGCTAGGTGGATCAAACCCACGAGGGAAACTTGATCACACGGTCACAACGATTTTTCAATTTGTATTTTATTTTGAGGTGCATGCCCTGAATTCAGTAGTAGTAAGTCCATCAAGACACGAGAGTTTTTTTTACAAAACTAAATTAAACATTTATTAACAAAAGAAAAGATTTCAAGCACACACACAGGTCCACAAATTACTACTATAATAACCCCTAAAACACTTAATTAATCTGGCTTCCAGTTACACCCTTGTTAAGGCAATGGTAAAAGATAGATTTAAACAGATCCAGGCAAATCACCACAATACGCTGGATAGTAGAATTCAAAGTAGCTTTTCCCAGCTTCGGTTTCTGTAGACAGCAACTTAATTCATAACTACTGGAGGCTTTTCACACTTCTGGTAGATTGTACAATGCTTTCTCTGACACACAACCTCATTTCCCTATATACATGTCTCTCCATTTTTATGCAAATTCCATTGTTCCCTTTGGAACTTTACTTTTCTCATAATATAAGTCTGTTCATGGTGCAAATATTGTCAGTAACCTTTGGGAAAAATAAACACACTGCTTGGCCTAGCTTCTCTGGTTAGGTGTAACATCCTACCATCTCTTTGAAATTCAAACTACCCTGATTTATCTAAAAATGCAAATTATCCTCTCTTCACCATCTAAAACCTAAGCCTCGTTTACATATTAGCATTTCATACTTAGCTTCTTTTGAGTCAAATCCTCCAGAACAGCTGTCTCCAATTCAATTAAATCACACACACGCACACACATAAACTATTCAAACTCCACTATTAACCTACTTTTACAATAGATCACAATAATATTATGAGTATTATTATATTTTTGTGACACTAGCAATTCCTGTTCCCAATTTGTGAGTTGACTCACAACTACTTGATGCTGACATTGGGTGCAACAACTGAAAACCTACTCCATACTTTATCACTGAAATTTCTCTTATGAGAAAACACAATGAAACATATTGCAAAAAAAACCAAACAGTGCATTGAAAAGTTATTTTTAGATTTATTAGGAAATCAAGAGTTTGGCAATAAAATGTTCTCCAAATTTAGTTGTTTGAACTCCAATGGCACAAATTTGATTTTATATTTTGTTTCTAAAGTGTTCAATTCAAAAATGTCAGGTTATGCTCCCTATTATTAAACATTTGCTGAACCTCTGAATTTTCTTTCCAAAGTTTTTTTTCCCTCCCCTGTGATCTTCTGGTACTTCAATTTCAGACAAGTGTGGTTCCGCTATTTCAGAAGGGTTATAGAAATAAGCCAGGGAACTACAGGCCAGTGGGTCTCACGTCAGTGGTAGGGAAACTATTGGAGAAAATTCTGAAGGAGAGTATCTATCTCCACTTGGAGAGGCAAGGTTTGATCAGGGATAGTCAGCATAGCTTTGTCAGAGGGAGGTCATGCCTAACAAATTTGATTGAATTTTTTGAGGAGGTGACCAGGTGTGTAGATGAGGGTAGTGTAGTTGATGTAGTTTATATGGATTTCAGCAAAGCCTTTGATAAGGTCCCACATGGAAGACTTATAAAGAAGGCAAATGCACATGGGATACAGGGTAATTTGATAAGGTGGATTCAAAATTGGCTTAGTTGTAGGAGACAGAGGGTGATGACAGAAGGTTGTTTTAGTGACTGGAAGCCAGCGTCCAGTGGCGTGCCACAGGGATCTGTGCTGGGTCCCCTATTATTTGTCATTTATATAAATGACATAGATGACTGTGGGAGGTAGGATTAGTAAGTTTGTGGATGACACAAAGATTGGCCGGGTGGTTAACAGTGAGGTTGGGTGTCTTGGGCTACAGGAAGATATAGACGGGATGGTCAAATGGGCAGATAAGTGGCAGATGGGATTTAACCTTGAAAAGTGTGAGGTGATACACTTTGGAAGGAATAATTTGACAAGGAAGTATTCAATGAACGGTATGGCACTACGAAGTTCTAAGGAACTAAGGGACCTTGGCATGTGTGTCCATAGGTCTCTGAAGGTGGAGGAGCATGTTAGTGGGGTGATGAAAAAGGCATATGGGACACTTGCCTTTAACAATCGAGGCATAGATTACAAAAGTAGGGAGGTCATGTTGGAGTTGTATAGAACCTTGGTGAGGCCACAGCTGGAGTACTGTGTGCAGTTCTTGTCACCACATTATAGGAAGGATCTGATTGCACTGGAGGGGGTGCAGAGGAGATTCACCAGGATGTTGCCTGGGATGAAACATTTAAGTTATGAAGAGAGGTTGGATAGACTTGGGTTGTTTTTGTTGGAGCAGCGAAGACTGAGGGGCGACCTGATCGAGGTGTACAAGATTATGAGGGGCGTGGATAGGGAGCAGCTGTTCCCCTTAGTTGAAGGGTCAGTCACGAGGGGACATAAATTCAAGGTGAGGGGCAGGAGGTTTAGGGGGGATGTGAGGAAAAACCTTTTTACCCAGAGGGTGGTGATGGTCTGGAATGCGCTGCCTGGGAGGGTGGTGGAGGCGGGTTGCCTTACATCCTTTAAAAAGTACCTGGATGAGCACTTGGCATATCATAACATTCAAGGCTATGGGCTAAATGCTGGTAAATGGGATTAGGTAGGTAGGTAGGTCAGGTGTTTCTCACGTGTCGGTGCAGACTCAATGGGTCGAAGGGTCTCTTCTGCACTGTGATTCTGTGATTCTGAGTATTTTCACATTAGCCATTAGGAAGTGTGCATGCAGTTTGAGGTAATGGGTTACTTCAGTTTTCCTTCTCTGATATGGCTGATATTTGAAACTCAGTACATGACAATTATAAATATAACTTGTATCTACAACTCTGGTAATCTTAAAGTTTTTTTTTAACCTTGGGTTATTACTGTGCAGATGAGCTAAATAAAATCTAGCTCTATCATGACAGACACAAAATAAATTAAGACTTTTTAAAATTAAAATGCAATGCTACAGGATTTACCGTCAACAATGTTTCAAGAAAGTGACACCAGAATATAGAGTGAGACTTTTCACAGACACAATTAGTAAATCCATCATCTTATATAGAGAAAATTGTGCTTAATATGCCTAAAAATAAAATATTACAAACAACATGAACAATTTCTTATCAAGAATCTAAAATAAATTTAGAAAGTTCAAACATTTTGGTAAGAAGGAATGTGTATTTATATATACAACTCAAGAGATTTCTTGAAGCACTTCAATACTAAAATTCACAAATTCAGATACGTGTGGTTTAGTATAATTTACAGAAACATTATATTACATGCTGTAATACAGTTGTTATGATTTGACTCTTGTGTTCATTAGATTAACTAAATGGTTTTAATGCATCATTTAAAAACTGCAAGTTTTATAAACAGGATCTCTCCAATAATCATGGATACCACCAGGAAGGTACCAGTAATTCGCAAATCCCTCAAACCAGCAAGACCATTACATCGTTTATCTGCTGAGTTAGGTAAGTGTTACGGTTTATAACTTCTGTAGAGCATTGTTAACTGTTCCATTAGTTTTCCACTCATCCATATATGGTTATTTTTAAATAAATTTGAGAAACTACTTCCTAATGTGATTATCAAAATTGTGAAGTGCATCAACAGTCTGTTTCCACACTAATAGATGCTGTTGATACAGTATGACAACATTATTGCAAGCAGTAAAATCTGCCATAGTGATTTCAAGAATAATCTAATTCTTCAGATTTAAATGACAATTAAGATATATTAATTGTAGAAGTTCTGTCCACCATCTTCCAATCCTCTTCAGATATGGGACTGAAGGATGAAAATGCTGCACCCTGTTTAAAAAATGTTCGCTTGTAAACCCAGTAAATACAGGCCAGTGAGCATAAGGTGGGAAAAGTTTTAGAGAAAATAATTTGGGATGAAATAAATTAACATTTAGAAAATTATGGGTTAATAAATTAAAATCAGCATCGATTTATTAAGTGCAAATCACATATGACTAAGTTGGCTGAGTTCTTTGATCAAGGAACAGTGCACATAGGTGAAGGTAGTATGGTTGTTGTGTATATGGATTTTGAAAAGGCTTTTGATGAAATAACACACAATCTACTTGTTAGTTCGTTTGATGCCTTAGATATTTAAAGGTGCAGTGGCTTCTTGGATACCAAACTGACTAAGCAAGTAGTGTAGTGGTGAACAGTTTTTTTAAGACCAGAGTGAAATTTTTGTAAAAAGAGCATAATTTAAAAGTTTACAGATGACATGAAATTTGGAAATACAGTAAACATTGAGGTGGGTAATAACAAACTTCAGGGGCAGAAACTTTCGGTCAGTGGGTGGGTGTGCACCTGACCCGCTCGAATGTGAAATGACGCACGTTGATGTTGGTCAAACGTGCCGATAATTTGGTTGGTGGGCACACGCTGAAGTCGCTGACAATTAAAAAGCCTGTTAAGGCCATTAAAGAATCAATTGAATAGAATTTTTCAATGCCCGTACAACCTTATGGTTGGCGGGCAGGTGAAAAGGCCAAGTGGCCTTTGCATTTTTTTGGAAACCTCATCCACGGGTGGGATGAGGTTTCCAAAAGCAAATAAAAATAAAAGAAAAGTTTTAAAATTTAATTAATAACACATCCCTGCTCATGTGACAAAGTCACATATTTTATTACATTTTTATTTTCATTAAAAAAAACACTTCATCTCCCTGAGGAAGCTCTGTGCCTCAGGGAGATTATGAAGCACTCGCTCACTCATGAAGTTCGCACTCGGCCTGCTCGCCCTACCCTCCCTGCCCACACAGGCAGCACTGAGTGCTGCCGCTTGTGTTTCACACTGGGTGGGCCCTAATTGGCCCACCAGCGTGAAATTGCGGTCCGGTCCTGCTCGCAGTTGACAGTTGGCTTCCCGACCAGTCCGCCTGACCCTGCTTCCCGACCGGCCCGCCCGATCCTGCTGAGTCCGCCCACCAAGGGTAAAATTCTGCCCCAGGAGAATTTAGACATTCTGGTAAAACAGGCAGATACATGGCAGGTGAAATTTAAAATAGCAAAGTGTTAAATGATTCATTTTGGTGGAGAAAATGTTGGGAGACAAAACAATGTAAATGATACAAATTTAAAAGGCATGCAGGAAGAGTGACCTGATGCATGTACTTAGGTCTTTGAAGGTGGCAGGACAAGTTGAGAGGGCTGTTAAAAAGGCACGAAAGATTCTTGGTTTTATTATTACAGCGATGGAGCACAAAAAAAAAGGAAGTAATGCTGAAACATTATTAAACACTGGTTAAGGCCCAGCTGGAATATTGTAGCCAATCCTGGGCCACACTTTAGGAAGGATGCTGAGGCCTTGGAGAGGAGATTTATTAAATGGTACTAGGATGGTATCAGAAATGAGATAGTTTAGTTACATGGAGAGACTAGAGAACCTGGTGTTGCAACAGCAGCATGTGAGAGGTTGGGGAAAGCACCGCCACCCCAGATCACTACATCTGCAGTAAATGCCTTCATCTCAAGGAGCTTCAGCTCAGAGTTGTTGAGCTGGAGTTTGAGGTGGCGACTTTATGCAGCATTGAGGAGGGGGAGAATTTACCTGGACCCTTTGGTCCAGGAGGCAGCTCCACTCCTTAGATTAGGCAGTGGTACTGATCTAGTTATTAGCCATGGACAGGATGGTGTGACTAGGAATCATGGAGGTCAGGGGACTCCAGGTGCAATGCTGGAAGAGCCTTAGCCTTTCCCCTTATCTGACAGGTATGAGATTTTTGCTGCCTGTGTGGATAAGGACAGTCTGCAGGGTTAAGCAAACTAGATGGCACTGTAATACAGGAGGCCATTCAAGTGGAGGAACTGAAAGGAATGTGACTGTGGTAGGGAACAGTACAGCCAGGGGCTAGACACTCTTTGTTGCAGCTGCAACTGGGAATTCAAGGGCTGTGTTGCCTTCCATAATGACATTCCTTGCGGCAAGGTGTAGGAAAGGAAGGATCCTATTTTTGTGGTTGACACAGGAACCAATGACATCGACAGAACTGAAAATGAGGTTCTGCTGTGAAAATTTGAAGAGTTGGGGCCAAAATTAAAACAAAGAACCTCGCAGGTAATAATCTCTTGCAAAGGATCACAGATTAGAAGCTTCAATGCATAGCTGAAGAATAATGGGAGAGGCAGGGATTTCAATTCATGGGACATCAGCACTGATGGGAACTGTTCTGTTGGAGAAGTCTCCAATTAACTTATGCTTGGTTCTGTGTTCTGGCATATAGAATAATGAGGGAGGTAAATTGAGTTTTAAACTAGTAAAGTGGGAGGGAGACTGGTGGGAGAATTCTGAAAAGGGTAAATTCAAAAGCAATAAGAGAAATGTTGAGGTTGCAGAGAAGAGTAACAATAAAATGTGAAACAGAATTATCAGGAAGGAACAGAGTGCTTAACCAACTTAATGGGACATTAGTGATCTGGGTGAAATCAGGGAAAAAGGGGGAAAAAAATTAAGCTAAAGACACCATATATCAATGTGAGAAGCATTCACAACAAAATAGTTGAATTGCATTATATTTATGTCACTGTGAAAGCAGTTTTAGTTTAATGTCAAGGTTAACAATCCATTCAACAACTTCAGCTGATACAATGTGAATGGTTGTGATGCCATTCATAGATGAATTAATAGCACAGATAGAGATCAATATGTTTGATCTAGTACCCATTACAGAGCTGTCAGGCCTAATTTTACATGGGCAGCTGGAGTCCTGCCGCCAAGGCTAAAAGTCAGGGGTACCACTCTGTTAAGGTGGGTGATGGCACCTGGGGATGCATTTTGCTGGTGGTGGCCAATTAAGTAGGACATAGCACTATCATCCTATTAAGGATGTTTGTCTGCCCTTAAGAGCTGCTAGCTCAATCAGAGGGCTGGCAGTACAGCAGACTCAGCAACACTACCACTGGTGGTGGGCTGTACCCAGAGGAAGAGGGAGCATCAATGGCTACACACCCTCAAAATAAGGTGTGTGGGCACTGGGACCAGCAGGCAGGCACCAACAAGGGATGGGGTCATTGAGGGCAGGCAGCACCATTGCTGCAGGACCAACCATTGCCTCTGTGGGGACCCTCCATGGGCCAAAAAGGGGCCTTCCAACCTGGAACCTGCTGGGTAGCCATCAGAGTTTATCCATGGCAGTGGGCCCCCAGCCGCTGGAAAATGCCAACGGACATGGGAAAAGGCCATTAATTGTACACTTAAGTGGTCAAATGAGCTTCCAGAGGGATGGGCCATCTGTCACATTTCCCACCGCTGGTAAAGTGGCATGGTGACAAGAAGACCATGGACTGCCACCCCGACGCCTTCCCATGCCATTTTGCCAGCCTTCCCGCCTCCCAGCCTGTTGCTAAATGGCTGGCAAAAATTCAGTCCAGGCGTGACCAACGTTTAGAATGAAGTGATGCAGGATACTTGACTTTTAGGAGAGATAGGCAAAATGGAAAAGGAGGAGGATTACCCTGATAATGAAAAAAAACGGGACTAAGACAGCAGAGAGAAAGGATCTTCATTTAAAAAAAAAATCAATGTAGAATCAGTTTGGGTGGAGCTAAGAAAACACTGGTGGGTGTAGGTTATAGGCCCCATAACAGTAGTTATAGAGGCATAGGGCTGAATTTTTGGGCTGCCCTGAAATTGGGAATGGTGGTTGGGGGTGGCGGGAGGTCGTGAAAATGGTGGTGCATGCCGGCATCTCAGTTTTAGAATGCAGTTGTCAGTGTTTGCAATGTTAGACAGGATGGAGGGAGGGCGGGACATGGTTCCTGCTCTCCTCCTCTTAAGGTCAATTGAAGGACTTAAAAGCTTGTTAAGAGCTTCTTGGAGGGTAAATTTTTGAAGGGTGCACAGGTTTCAGGCAGTGTCTGTTGCATATCAGCTGAGGGGAGGTGGGTGCACAATGTGGAGCCAGCCATGACTGCCCTAGGGCATCACCCTTGTCCCATAAGAGGGTCAGTGGGTCAAAGGGGGTTGTGGCGCTTGGTGAGGAGGTCATGGGGAAGTGGAAGGGAGATTGGGCACTCAGCACTCGGACATTGGATGGGATCTCATCCACTGGCTTTTGCTGGCCAGAAGATCAGGGGACAAGGCAGTCACTCACAATAGAATGGCCACCTGACCGAAGGGAAAACTGCAGATGGTAAGGGGACACACCTGTCAGATCTTGGGTCCAGTGGTGATGAGGGACAAGGCCCTCTGCAGGATGGGCAGAAGGCAGTGGGATCTCAACACAGGATCTACTGCCAATGATGGGACTACCTGGAGATGACAGAGATCTGCAGGAGACTGTGATTCTCCAGGCAGATGGTTACCGATATCTGTGCCCTTGTTACCAAAGACTTGATACCTCGCAGAACTAATTGCCATGCCATATCAGTGGTTGTTAAAGTTGCTGTGACCTTGAACTTTGTTGCTTCTGGCTCATTACAAGGATCAACTGCAGACCTAAGTGACATCTTGCAAACTTATGTATCTGACTCGTCACTGAAGCCCTCTTTGTTAGAGCTGGACAGCACATTCATTTCATGAGTGATGTGGACTCACATGGAAAAGGGCTTTGGGTTTCACCACCTTCACTGGATTCCCCCAGATGCAGGGTATCATCAATTGCACCCATGTGGCCATCTAGTGGCCATCAAGGCACCAAGTGACCTGCCAGTGATATCCATCAATAGAACACAGCATCCAATTGATCTGCTTTTTCCATGCATTCCTGACAGCTGCCATTACTCCTTCATCCCCTGCTTGTCCAGGCTACCTCAGATTTTCATCCCAGCCCCAAAGCCTGTGGATGGATCTGAGGGGACAAGTGATATCCCTTGAAGATATGGCTATCACTCCTCTACAGGACCCCAAGATAGAAGCACGGAGACGATGCAACCAATGCCACCTGTTCAACGGACAACCATTAAGCAGGCCACTGGGCTTCTAAGGATATGCTACCAGTGGCTGACTGGTTAGGTGACACCTTCCAATATCTTCCTGCAAAGTACTCTGTCATTATGGTAGTCTTCTGCATTGTTCACAATTTGGCTCTCCATAGAGGTATGGACCTTGAGGACAGTGAGGCCGTGGAAGGAGACAGCTCATTGAGGAGTAGGACAGGTGAAGGAAATGGATGCAGGTGGAGATGATGCTGAACAGAGAGATGCTCCTGTTGCATGACAAGGTGGCCTCCTCCTGCCTCTCCCCAGGAAAAGAACCTCTCCCTCATGGCCTCTGACCCAGGTTGGCATCGATGAAGCGAGGGGCAACTCTGCCCTTGGTGCCAGGCCTCCGGCTCTCCTGTGATATTGAGCATCCCTGTGATGCTGTGGAAATCTTTGGCACAATCAGCAGATTTCTCCCTTAGGAAAGCCAGCAGCCTCAGTGATAGCTATCATGGGGAGTCTAAATCAGTCCCACACCTCCATTCCTAATCCCACTGTCTCCAAATGCACATGAAACCCATGTACATATCAACTAAGGGCTCACCTCCATGAAAATCTTAACTTTAACCACTGGAAGTTACTCACCAGAAGTGCGCTTCTGACCAGTAAACAAACAAACCTGGCTTCTGTTTTCTGCCTCCGTGGCAAAAATTTAGCCCTTATACATTAAGGCACAGGAGGAGGCTATTTGGCCTATTGAGCCTGTGCCAAATCTCTGTTGAATAATACAATCAATCCCATTACACCACTCTACTCCTGTAGCCCTGCAAGTTTATTCCCCTCAAGTACCATCCAAGTTTCTTTTGAAATCATTGATCATCTCCACTTCTACTGCCCTTGTAGGCAATGAGTTCCAGGTCATAACCACTCGCGAGATAAAAATCTTCTTCCTCCCTACAGCCACCCCCACACACACCCTCCCCCACATCTCTTACCCAAAACCTTAAATTTGTGTCCCCTCGTACTTGTATTATCAGATAATGGGAACAGCTTTTCTTTGTCTAACTTATCTAAACCTTTCATAATCCTGTACACCTCTATCAAATCTCCTTTCCTCCAAGGAGAATCATCCCAGCTTTTCCTCTGCACCCTCTTGAGGACCTTCACATCCTTCCTGTAGAGTGTCAGCTGTGGCCCAGTTTGTAGTACCCTGGCCTCTGAGTTACAAGGTTCTGGGTTCAAATGACAACCGAGGGCTGGACAAAAGAAACCAAGACTGATGTTCCTGTGCAGTACTGAGGGCACCATCAGATGAGACATTAAACCTAGGCCCTATCTATCTGTTCAATGCATGTAAAAGACGCAATGGCACTATTTTGAAGAAGAACAGGGGAGTGATCCCTGGTACAGCATCCGCAGTATTTTGCTTTTATTTTTGAGTTATCCATGATGTTTAGGCCAATATTTCAGTGGCAGCCTTCCATCTCGTAAGACTTCATATGCTGTCATTGTCAGCTCTGTGTTAAGCATTGTCTAGTGTTGGATCCAGTGCCCTTTAGTTTATTGGGGCTAAAGGATCCGGGTTGCACACTTAAATTTGAGTGACCGAGTTGGTACAGTGACAGAGAACATCAGGAGATTGTTGTTATAATAAACACCATGTTGCTTATTTACAAACTAAACTCAGCAGCTACATCTGTGTGCTCACAACTCAAAACTCTGTATTAACTCTTCAGTGTCTAACTCAAGACTCTCCCACAGTGGTAGCCTGCGCTACTCTACTACTGGGCATTAAGATCATGTGATCTTACATTACAGCACTTATCTTAAAGGTGTATTACATATCAGGTTACTACATCCCACCCCCTTTACTGAAAAATACATTTAACAATTTTTTTCAATATATCAAGTTACTTAAATGGATTAATTATTTACAATGTCAGTCTCTCTGGGAGTTTCCTTATATGTGAAAAACATCTCAGCTCTACAGCTTCTGAAGGTTAATTTGGAACCTGCTTTACTGGTGTCATCTGATCATCTGGTTCTTCAGTAGGTACCTGTACATCTGTTTCTTCAACTCTTTCAGGTACAGTCGGCCCTTCAAACACATTTGTACTTGGTTGAGCTCTTTCAACAGGAGATGTCAATTCAGTCTCAAATACTTGTGGAATCATCTCTGGATATTTGGTTTTTCCTCTTCTTAGGTGATCCACATGTCTCCTAATTACTCAATCTTCGACTTTCAAGTGGTAGGAAAGAGGTCCTGTTACTGCACTTGCCTCACGGAACAGCCACGCTGGTTCTTATTTAAAATTTTTCACAAATACTTTCTCTCCTTCATTAAATGTTCTGTCCCTACTGTGACAATCATGTCCCATTTTCTGACTTTGCTGCCTTCCTTCTGCTTTCCCCCTCAGGTTTGGTATAATTAGGCTCAGTCTCGATCGGAGACGGCGCTTCATTAACAATTCCGCGGGTGTGACACCTGTTGTCGAATGAGGGGCTATAATGGAATAGAAATTGTGCTAATTTAGTCGCTATCGAAGCTCCAGACAATTTCTTCATACCAGATTTGAATGTCTGAACTGCTCTCTCGGTGAGTCCATTTGAAGAAGGGTGATATGGAGATGTTTTCACATGAACAATACCATTGAGGCTTGTAAATCGGTTAACTTCAGCAGTTGTGAATACTGTTCCATTATCTGATACTAACACTTTAGGTAATCCATTAATTGTGAAATTTTGTCGTAGTTTGTCTATCATCGCTGAAGATGTGGGTGACTTCACTTTGTATATGTCTATCCATTTTGAATTCACATCTATGATACATGGAAACATTGTTCCAATAAAATGTCCCACATAATCGATGTGTACTCATACGCATGGTCTTCCTGGCCACTCCCAGGGGTGTAATGGGGCTTTAATTACTTTCACTTTTTCTGCAAGTGGATGTAGGCCTTGTGAATCTACCTTGTGACCTAGGTAAGGTAGCTCTTCTGCCTGGAATGTGCACTTATCCTTTATCAATCTCACTCCCACCTGCGAAAAATGTTTCAGAACTTCTCAAGTTCATCAAATGTTCGTTTTCCGTGAGTCCAGTCATGAGAATGTCATCCAAATAAACTACAACATGGGGTAATCCCTCTAATAAACTTTCCGTGGTTCTTTGGAATATGGTGCAAGCAGAAGATATGCCAAAAGGTAAACGGGTGTTTTGGTACAATCCCTTGTGTATTTATGGTGACAAACGTCCGGGATATCTGCTCTAATTCCAATTGTTGGTAGGCATGACTTAAATCTAACTTCGTGTAAGCCGTTCCACCTGCCAAGTTAGCATATGAATCATCAATTTTAGGTATGAGGTGTCTACTCAATTTTGCAACTTTAATGACTGTCAGTTTATAGTCCCAACATATTCGAATACTTTGGTCAGGTTTAAGAACAGGTACAATTGGAGCTGCCCACTCTGAAAATTGTACTGGTTGTATCACTACCAGTTTTTAAAATCTGTTCAGTCCTGAGTCTACCTTATCCCGCATTGCATAAGGTGCTGGTCTTACCTTCATAAATCTTGGTGTTGCCACTGGATCTACATGAATTTTTGCTTGTAGTCCTTCAATTTTTCCAAGCTCTTCCTGGAAAACAGGCTTATTTTTGTAGTAGCTCTGAAAAGTCCATTAGTTCTCAGTTGGAAGATTTCCATTCATTCCAATTTAATTTCTTTCAGTCAGTTTCATCCGTGGAGACTATGTCCCATGCCTGCTAGTACCATCAAGGGTAATCTCATTGTTTGAGCTTCTTAGTGTACTGTAACTTTACATACACCCTTGACTTGTATGTTTTCTCCTGTGTATGTTCTTAATTTATCATCAGTTTCTTCTAAATTCAGCTTACGTTCTCCATGACTCAAATATTTAAAAGTATGCTCACCGATCACTATAGCGACTGTCCCAGTATCCACCTCCATTCTGAGGCTCCTCATTCACTCTCATGGGGACTTTGGCTCTGTTCTTCCTACCTTTAAATTATATAACAAATAGATATCAGGATCTATTACTTCAGGCTTTTCAACGCTGTTTATCTCATTGGGTTTTTGCTTTTGTCTGCCAGTCTGCCTGATTCTATCTTTGCAATGTCTCATGAGTTGTTTGTATTGATGGCAGAAGAGAAACATTTGATTTTTTTAAACTGTGGTCCATTACAAAATTGTCTGCTTCCATCTCTATTACTTGTATGCCATGTTTTTTCTGCTAAGTTATCCCTTTTTATTTGCCTGTTAACGGTGGCTGCTTCCCGCTTCTGAGTAAAGCTCTGCGCTTGTGCACTCTTTTTGATGGAGGCTTCCTGCCCAACATGGAGGATGGCGCCACTTTGCTCTCCTCATATGACGACTGAGTCTCGCACTGCACCTTCAATTGCCAGAGCGATTTCGAATGCCTTCTGAAAATCTAAATTTGTTTCAGCCAATAATCTCTTCTGAATCGCATTTTCATTTATACCGCATACCAAAAGATCTCTAAGCATATCATTGATAGAAGTACCGAACTCGCAATATTCATTTAATTGCTTCAGACTTGCCACACACCAAGCAACTGCCTCCCCCATGCTGGACTTTTCATTTATGCTTGTATCTTTCAATGCCCTTCTCAACAGGTAACAGCTGTTAGTGACTGTCTCCCAGTTGTTCCACACTTTCTTACCTCACTTGGTCATTACAGCTGCAGCTTTTGCAATGCATGTGTTTATTTTAACATCACGTGGTGATTGTGGAGCCCAGATACTTGAAGTTATCAACAACCTCCATCAAATTGTCAATGCTTATGGGTGGCAGTATGGCAGCATCCTGGACCATGACATTTGTGTTTCTGATGCTAATAGTCAAATAGTCTTTACAGGCATGAGAGAGTCTGTCAATTTGCTGCTCCAGGTGTTCCTCGGTAGAGAATGCTAGTGCTGCACCATCAGCCTAGAGCAATTCACTGCAGCAGACTTGGTGTGCCTTTGGCTTGGATCTCAAGTGTGCAAGGGTGACCAGCTTTCTGGTATGTAAGTAGACACCGTTTGTAGATGACCTGATGGCATATGACAGCAGCAAAGTGAAGAATGTGCCAAAGTGTGTCAGTGCCAGAAAACAGCTCTGTTTGATACCATTGTGGATCTCAAAAGATTTTGATGTTGCCCCATCATAGCTGACCCTAACCATCGTGATGTTTTCATGAAAAGACGATATCACACTGAAGAGCTTTGGCGGGCTGCCAATTTTCTCCAGTAGCTTGAATAGACCGTCTTTGCTCTGTGGTCAGCAGCTTTAGTGAGATCGATGAAAGCAATATACAATGATCTCCTTTGTTTAAGCATTTCTTTTGCAGCTGCTGGACTGAGAAGATCATATCAATTGTAGATGATGCCGTTCCAAAAACACACCGCGATTTTGAGTAGATGTGTTCACTCGGGATCTGCAGACAAGGGTAACATGGGCAAATGCTTTTCCTATGATGCTCAGCAGGGAGATGCCTAGATGGTTGTTTCATTTGCTGCAGTCATTCTTGTTCTTGAACAGAGTCACAATCTTTGCATCATGTATATCATGGGGCATTGTCCCCTCCCTCCAGCAGAGATAGAGAGGTTCATGCAGATTCTGCAGGAATGGCAGTTGCCATGTTTGATGAATTCACATAGTATAGCATCAGTATCTTGGAGCTTTGCCCACAACAAGTGAGTTAATAGCTTTGCTAAGCTGCTCCACTGTGTGTTTGATGTCTGGCTCTGCCATAGCAGGCAGGCTTTTTATGGTGTCTTGTGTTCCCTCGGTAATACTGTTCACCCGATATTACAACTCAAGGTTTTTTTTTATTATTCATTCTTGGGATGTGGGTGTCACTGGCTGGGCCAGCATTTATTGCCCATCCCTAATTGCCCTTGAGAAGGTGGTGGTGTGCTGCCTTTTTGAATCGCTGCAGTCCATGTGGTGGAGGTATACCCACAGTGCTGCTATGGAGGGAGTTCCAGGATTTTGACCTAATGACAGTGAAGGAACAGTAATATATTCCCAAGTCAGGATGGTGTGTGGCTTGGAGGGGAATTTCAAGCTGATGGTGTTCCACCCATTACCTGAACAGTTTTTTGCAGTGAGTGATGATTTCCCCTTTCTTAAATATCAACTGAGTCATTTTGTTTGCTGATGGACCTGTTGCCTATTTGATCCCTTCATGCATGCTGCTAGAATTTCCTGTGCCGAAGAGCATGTGGTTACAACTTTGCCAGAACATCCAGTAGTCATTGGGGCATTGCCTAGCAGTCTGTTGAACTTTACTTAAAGCTCTCAGTACATTTGGAGTCTTCTGGTTCAGAACTCTCTTGTTATTAATATGAGCGGACAACTTGGCTTCAATTACAGGTTTCATCACAGTGCTATTAGCCTCAAACCAGTAAGCATGTTTTCACTCTTACTTCCAATATGTTGAGAGTGCAGTATTGTAGATGATGTCTCGAAGTATGTTCCATTTTGTTCTGCTCTCTGTGTGGGAATGCAGGAAAGCACCTGTTCAATTGAGTTGAAGAACTGTCAGTTTTGATCTGGGCAGGCAGTTTGGCTGACATTAATTCAAGGGTGGCATTTCTGCTTCGAATGAAAGAACGTCAAAGGTTGTATCCTCACCCTAGTGCACCTGGTGATATAACACAATGTCCATTGTGATAGCTGATTTGTTAAAAATGTGACTCAGAGAGTCACTTCTGATGATGATCAGAACCAGTTGGTGCCAAAATCTTGATCTTGGATGTCTCCTTGTGGCATGATTTGCTCTGAAAGAAGATGTTAGTTACACAAAGCTTTGTGTTAGCAGCAAAGCTCAAGTAGTCTCTGTCCATTCACATTTATTTTTTCCCGGGCTATGATGTCCGATGAAGGAGGGTCAAAGTCTCATGGCCTGCGCCCGCTCTTGAGTTGAAATTCCCCAGTAAGTAAAGACTTAGGATTCTGTTGCTACGAGTGTCAAGCTCCTGATAGAACTGGTCTTTTTTCCCTGTGTTGGAGCACTGCATTGGAATGTAAATACTCATGAGATTAACTGGCACTGTTTGAGCTGAGAGGTGGGTAGGTGGGGTGGGAGGGGTGGTTCTATCATCAACAGTAATGAATTCCTTACAGTGAAGCCTACATCTTGCTCATGCATTTCCTGTGAACTCTTCCCCTGCCAGATGAATATGCAATGTAATCTTTTAGTTATGCGCTCTCGGCGAGCCTGGTCTCTTGGAGGAAAGCTATCTCGATATTCAGGCAACCAAGTTCCATGTTGATCTCGGCTGTCTTGCGTGAATTATTGACCAGCTGCAAGTCGTCTGTCAATCCCATGTAAATGTTTCTGCTTGTCATTCGAAGAGTTGGCATTTTTTCTGTTTGTTTGCCTGGTGAATCCACTTGTTGAGCAGAAGCTCATAAGCTCCAAAAACCCATTGAAGCAGATGGACTGTGGCAGGTCAGCATCTTACTAATTGGGGGGCTCTCCAACTTGAGGCAGGCAATTGCTGACCGATGGAACTCAATGGTCCCTCCCACCATCAGAGACTGCCTGTAGCACATGTTCTTTACGTCAGTTGATTTGGGCTTATCACTCATAACTTTGTTAAAAATTCCTTCATGGGATGTGGGTGTTGCTGGCTAGTGCTAGCACTTATTGTGCATCCCTAATTGCCTTTGAGAAAGTGGTGGCGAACTGCCTTCTTGAATCACTGCAGTCCATGTGGTGTAGGTATGCTCACAGTGACTGACCTTTTAGCAATTTGATACAACTGAATGGCTTACTAGGTCATTTCATAGGACAGTTAAGAGTCAACCACATTGCTGTGGGTCTGGAGTCACATGTAGGCCAGACCAGGTAAGGACTACAGATTTCCTTCCCCTAAGGCACATTAGTGAACCAGATCTGTTTTTACAGCAATGGTTTCATGGTTATCATTAGACTTAATTCCACATGTTTATTGAATTCAAATTCCAATTCCAATTCTGCCATGATGGCATTTGAACCCAGGTCCCCAGAAAATTACCAGAGAGGATTGCTAGTCCAGTGACAATATCACCAGAGCACCACTATAACTGCTGTCACCTAAGCTATGTTAATGTGCTGCAGTGAAACTGGAATGTCCTGTCCAGGGTACAAGCCTGGGCAAAATTTGTGGAGATTCTGGGATGCCCAAACATCAGGGTCCCCCTCTTGACCTCCCCATTGAGTCCAAAGGAAAGCAAAACACTACATTTGGCACTGGCTTGGTTGCAGGAGTTGCTGGAAAGATGACATATTTATCCTCCACTCAGTTGTTTTGAGGAGTTTTTGGTTCATAGCTGGGTGTTTAATTCATGATTGCCAGCCTGGGTCTGCACACTGCATGCCTGAGAGTCAAACCCCCTCCGAGTTACTCTGACGCTTTAGCATGGTCTATCTTTAATATATTCTGTAACATTTGACCTGTGCTGATATTAATTGCTTTATGTTCCTCACTTTTAGAACCATAGAAAAGTTATGGCACAGAAAGAGGCTATTCAGTCCATCGTGTCTGTGCTGGCTGAAAAAACTAGCTGTCCGTTCTAATCCCACCTTCCAGCACCTGGTCTGTAGCCTTGCAGGCTATAGCACTTCAAGTGCTGATCCAGGTACCTTTCAAATGAGTTGAGGGCTTCTGCCTCAACTACTAATCTGGGCAGTGAATTCCAGACACCTATCACCCACAGAGTGAAAAGATTTTTCCTAATATCCCTTTAATCCTTCTACCAATCGCCTTAAATCTGTGCCTCCTGGCAATTTACCTCTCTACTAGGGGAAACAATTCTTCCCTGTCTACTCTTTCTAGACCCCTTTTATAATTTTGTACACCTCAATCAAGTCACCCCTCAGCCTCCTCTGTTCTAAGGAAAACAACCCTAGCCTACTTAATCATTCTTCATAGATGCAGTTTTCCAGCCCTGGCAACATTCTTGTAAATCTCTTCTGTACTCTCTCCAGAGCAATTATGTCCTTCCTGTGGTGACCAGAACTGTATGCAAAACTCCAGCTGTGGTCTAACCAGTTCCAGCATTACATCCCTGCTTTTGTACTCTATACCTTGTGCAATAAAGGAAAACATTCCATATGCCACCTTTACCATCTTATCAACCTGTCCTGCCACCTTCAGGGACCTGTGGACATGCACTCCAAGGTGTCTCACTTCCTCTATCCCTCTCAATATCCTCCCATTTATTGAGCATTCCCTTGCTTTGTTTGCCTTCCCAAGATGCATAACCTCTCACTTCTCTGGATTGAATTCCATTTGCCACTTTTCCACCCACTCAACCAAACCATTGATAACATTCTGAGTATTGATAACATCCTCTTCACGATCAACTACATGGCCAATTTTTGTGTCATCTGCAAATTTCTCAATCATGCCTCCCACATTTAAGTCCAAATATTTAATATATATGACAAACAGCAGGGGACCCAACACTGAGCTCTGTAGAAAGCCACTGGAAACCACTTTGCATTCACTAATATATGTGTCGATCATTACCTTTTGTTTCCTGAGCCAATTTTGGATCCAACCTGCCACATTCCCCTATATCTCATGGGCTTTTACTCTTCTGACCAGTCTGCCATGTGGGACCTTGTCAAATGCCTTACTAAAATCCATGTGGACCACATTCACTGCATTACCTTCCTCAATCCTCCTTGTCACTTCCTTGATAAATTCAATTAAGTTAGTAAGGTACTACTTTCCCTAAACAAAACCATGCTGGCTATCTCTGATTAATCCTATCTTTTCTATGTGGCAGTTTATCCTGGCACTCATAATTGATTCTAATAATTTGCTTACCACTGAAGTCTGAACAGACTGACCAGTTTATAATTATTTAGCCTATCCCTCTGTCAGGAACATATAATAATTTTCATAATGTTATTTGGAATTTATTGTAAAGTAGAGTAATAGTGGGGTCTGTGTATGTGTATGTTTGTGTGTGTGTTTGTGTGTGTGGGACTTAATTGAATTAGAGACAGCTGGTCTGAAGGTTTTGATGTAAGAAGAGAAGTTAGGTTTGAAATGCTAAATAGGTAAACATGGGTGAAGTTTTAGAATGTGAGGTGTAAAGGGAACATTTGCATTTTAAAATAAACAAGACTAGCTTGAATTCAAAAGAGGGGGTGAAATGTTTCACCTAGCCAGGAGAAGTTAAGAAACACTGTTTATTTTTTCCCAAAGATTACTGCTAAAATTGGTACTATGATAGATTTTTATTATTAGAGAAGTAAAGCCCAAATACATAGTGAAACAATGGGAATTTGCATTCAAATGGAAAAAATATATATAAAGGAGAGAAGGCTATGTGCAAGGGACGGAATTCTAAGATCTGACAAGTGTGAAAAGTCTCCAGCTTCTGTGCCCAAGCTGCTGAGCGCAAGAACTGAAGTTAAGAAAACATACTTTAAATTCGACTGTTCAGGGTATCGTGTTACTTTGCCTGTATCTTTTAAAATATGTGTTTTTACTGTTGCCTTAATGGAGGTGTAACTGGGAGTTAGATTAATTAGGCGTTATTATAGTAGTAATTGGTAGACCTATGTATGTGCTTAACATTGTGTTTTATTAATAAATGTTTAATTTAGTTTTGTAAAAGCCCTCTAAGCCTCTGACCCTTTTAGTAAATTCAAAGCCCACATCTCAAAATAAATACAAATTGCAAATAGCTGTGGCAGCTACCTCAAGTTTCCTCTGGGATTTGAGCAGCTTAACGTTTACCATTTGCTTTCCAATAACACCCTCGCACTCTTTTAAACAGTGGTACAATGTTCACAAACCTCAAATCCTCTGGTACCTCGCCTGTATCTAGTGAGGATTGAAAAATGATCCTCAGGGCATCCACTATTTCCTCCCTGGCTTCCTTTAACAGCCTGGGATACAATCCATCTTGCCCTGGTAATTTATCCACCTTCAAAGATGTCCGTCCCTCCAGAAATTCCTCTCTCATTATGCTTATTGCATCTAATTTTTCACACCCCTCCTCATTAACTAGAATGTCTGCATCATTCCTCTCCTTTTTGAAGACAGAGACAAAGTACTTATTAAGATCCTTGTTCACATCATCTGCATCAACGCATAAGTTACCTTGTACACCCCTGATAGTCCCTACCCTTTCCTTAGTTATCCTCTTGCTTTTAAGTACTGATAAAACATCTTTGGATTTTCATTGATTTTTACCTGCCAATATTCTTTCATATCCTCTCTTTGCTTTTCAGGTTTCATTTTTTACTTAGCCCTGTATTTTCTATACTCCTCTAGGCTTGCTAATGTATTAATTTTTTGTGACTGTCATAAGCTTTCTTTTTCTTCTTTATCATACCCTGCATGCTTCTGGATAACCAGGGAGCACTAGATTTGACAGTACCGCCCTTTTACCTTTTTGGGGACATGCCTACACTGTGTTTGTAGAATCTTACTTTTAAATGCCTCCCACTGGTTTGTCACTGATTTCCCTTCAAATGACTGTAACCAATCCACTTTCACCAGATCACCTTGTAAAATTTGTCCTTCCCCAATTTAAAATTTTTACTCCTGTTCTATCTTCATTATTTTCCATAATTATGCTAAATCTAACCATTTTATGGTCACTATCTCCAAAATGGTCTCACACTGCTGCTTCATCCGTTTACCCAGCTTCATTTCCTAAGACTAAATCTAGAATTGCGTTCCCTCTCGTTAGGCTTGTTACGTGTTGGCTAAAAGAAAAGGTTCTCTTGGATGCAGTTTCAGAATCTTGTGTTCTCTGTGCCCTTCACATTGCTCATATTCCAGTTGATAGTTGGGCATGTCAACTACTCTAATATTACTTCCCTATTGTTTTTGCACTCAGAAATTTGCACACCTATTTGGTCTTCTATCTGCCTCCCACTATTTGGGGGTCTGTGGTACACTTCTAGTAGTGTTGCTGTCCCTTTTTTATTTCTAAGTTTAACCCATATGGCTTCATTCGATGTTTCATTCAATATATCATCCCTCCTCACAGCTGTAATTGATTCTTTAACCAATAATGCTTCACCTCCACCTTTTTTTAGCTCCATCTCTACCTGTTTATTCAGGGATGTTGAGTTGCCAATTTTGCCACTCGTTAAGCCAATTTTCCATTATAGCAATGATATCATGCTGCCATTTGTCTATCTGTACCCTCAGCTCATTGGCATTGTTTGCTATATTCCTTGCATTTAAATATATACCTTTTAACACTGCCAAATGTCTAGTGCTGTACACTTCTTAACCTTTGATCCTTCTGTCTTGTGGACTCGCTCAATAATTTTTTGTTTCCCTCTCCCTGCTCTGAATTTGTGCTATCTGAATCTGCCCTCAGGTTCTCATCTCCTTGACAATCTAGTTTAAACCCTCCCGAACAACAGTAGCAAATCTCTCTGCAAGGATATTTGTCCTGGTCTGGTTCAGGTGTAGACTGTCTGGCTTGTACAGATCGCACCTTCCGTAGAACCGGTCCCAATGCCCCAGAAATCTGAAGCCCTCCCTTCTGCACCAACTCTTCAGCCACGCATTCTTCTAGTGTATGCTCCTATTTATATACGCACTAGCACATGGCCTTGGGAATTATCCAGAGGTTACTAACTTTGAGATCCTGCTTGCTAATCACTTTCATAGCTCCCTAAATTCAGCCTGCAGGTCCTCATCCCTTTTTCTACGTATATTGTTGGTACCAATGTAGACCATGACCTCTAACTTTGCACCCTCACCCTCCAGAATGCTCTGTAGCCATTCAAGGATATCCATGATCCTGGCACCAGGGAGGCAACATACCATCCTGGAATCAAGCCTGCAAGTGTGGAAGTGCTTGTCTGTACCCCTAACTAACAAATCCCCGATCACTACGGCTCATCCTGTCTTCTTCCTCCCCTACTGTACAACTGAAACACCAGCATGAATGTGACTCTGACTGTACCCCTCCAAGTAACCAACACCCTCTCCAGCATCCAAAACAGAAAACTACTTAGCGAGCGGGACCTCAAGGGACTCCTGCACTACCTGATTGGTTCTCTATGACTGCCTGGTGATCATCCATTCCCTCTCTCCCTCCATGCCCATAGCCTGCAGTGTGACCACCTTTCTGAACATGCTATCCACATAGCTCTCAGCCTCGTGGATGCACCACAATGGCTTCAACCACCACTTAAGCTCCAAAGTTTGGAGCTCAAGTTTTTGCAGCTGGAGTCACTTCCTGCACATGTGGGCATCTTGGTCACTTGTAGCGTCCACAACTTCTCACATAGTACAGGACATACATTCCACATGACTGAGCTGCCCTGCCATATCTTAACTTTACTACACTTATGTTAGCTTTATTTTACTTTGGTTTACTTATATTAATTTTACTTGGCCTTAGCTTAATAAACCTTACAACAATTGATAAACCTTACTAATACTGATAAATCTGACGAAAACTTAACGCAGTTTGTATAGGGATATCATTTTCTCCCTAATATTACTGTGGGATACTGAAATAGATTTATGGGGACTGTGTATGTATGTCTGTGTATGTGTGCGTGTCTAGTTTAATTAAACTGCAGACAGTCAGACTGTAAGGTTTGAATCGTCAAAAGGGGTTAAATGTAAAACAGACATTTGAAATGGAGATGGGTAAGCTAGGATGAAGTCTCAGCAGATAAGTGGGAATAGAATTTGCATTTTTAGAGAGGTTGAGAGGTTGTTTGATTTTTGAAGGAACATGATAAGATGCTTACAACTGTCAAGATAAATAAGGCAACATTATTAAGTTTATTTCTCCTGAAAATGCTGGCCCTAATGACAACATGAAAGATGTTATATTCTGGGAAAAGTAACATCCAAAGAAAAGTTGAAACAATGGGATTTACAGATCAAAAGTGAAAACGTACATTTACAGAAAGATGGAAAGCTGTGTAGGGTTTGGCTGTGTGAGATCTTGAAAGGTGCACTGTGTGAAACAGACTTGTGGGGAAAAGTCTCTGGACACCCAGGAGAAGTTGGCTGTTCCAGTAACCAAGGCTGTTTAAAAGCCTTTGGAGCTCCATTATTGAGTGAGAGGGAGAGAGAAACTGTGAAATACCTCCCTTCGAGCAACAGTGAGTGCTTTTGGTGATATTGCTGGGTGTTTTATAGATTAAGAATCTATTTAGAGTGTTGCCTGAAAGGGGTGTGTAGTTGGAAGTTTAGTTAAGTAGAAATCTTGTGAGAACTGTTATAAAACTAAATATAACCGTGTAACTCTATTCTTGTGTGTTTGTTTTTTTTTAATGTTTTAATTTAATTCTTAAAATCTCTAAAGGTGGTAGTGGGCTCTACTTCTGACTTCATTGCACAAACCTCCTTGTAATAAATACAAATTGCAAAATCATTCTGAAAGCGTGGCCAAGTTTCCCTTTGGGATTTGGTCAGCCTGGCAAATATCACCTGCCATATCATAACAACTTTACGAGTGGTAATACACCTTACTTAAAGCAACCCTTTCCCTCGTGCACTGAACTCCCATGTGAACCGAATTTGATACTCACTTGGTCTCCGTCTCATTCAGGTATATTCTCCTGTCTCCTCGTGCACCCCTTACTGTTCAAATTAGCCCATTGGTTACCCTTTATCCTTCACTCAACATCACAAAAACGAGATTATGTGGTCACTGGGTGTTTGCTGTTTCTCAAATTGGCTGCCTCATTTTCCTACATTCTAATAGTGACTGCATTTCAAAAGAACTTCATTGGCTGTAAAGTACTTTTGAGGCATTAGGTTGTGAAAAGAGCTATATGAATGCAAAACTCTTTTTTAAAGAGCCTGGTGACCAGAATTGGATGCAATAGAGAATTTTGGAAAGTCATGACTAATGAACGCACTATGTCTGCAGATATTCATTTTAGAACCCTGGGATGTAGGCCACCAGGTCCTGGGAATTTGTTGGTTTTTTGACCCTTCGGATTCTCTAATATTTTATCTCTGCTGATATTTATTGCTTTATATTCCTCACTTTTATTAGTTGCTTGGTTATCTTAAGAACACAAGAAATAGGACAAGAGAAGACCATATGACCTCTCAAGCCTGCTCTGTCATTCAATATGATCATGGTTGATCTTGGGTTACAACACCATTTTCTTGCCCGCTCCACACATCTCTTGATTCCTTTGAAGACCAAAAACCTGTCTATCTCAGTTTTAAATATATTCGATGGTGGCACATCCACAACCCTCTTGAGTAGAGAATTCCAAAGATTCGCAAACCTTTGAGTGAAGAAATTTCTCTTTGTCTCAGTCCTAAACAATCGGCTACTTATCCTGAAACTGTGCCCCCTTGTTCTAGATTCCCCAGTCAGGGGGAACAATGTCTCAGTATCTACCCTGTCAGGCCTCTTAATAATCTTGAATGTTTCAATGAGATCACCTCTCTTCTTCTAAACTCCAGTGAATGCACCCAATTTACTCATCCTCTCATCCCAAAGACTAACATAGTGAACCTTCGCTGTACTGCCTCCAATGCAAGTATATTGGCAGGTCAGAAGATTGGAACAAATATAAAGAACAGCAAAGAATGACTAAAAGATTAATAAGGAGGAAAAATTAGAGTATGAGAGAAAGCTAGCAATAATATAAGGGCAGATAGAGTTTCTATAGATATATAGGGCAGAATTTTTCGCTGAGTGGGCACGCGCGTGCCCGACCCACTCGAGGGTAAGATGACAAGTGATGACATCGCGCAAGTGTCCTGCTGTCATTGCACACTCGTGCGATATTTCACTGGCGGGCGCACATGTGAGTCAGAGCTACACCCACCATTAATTAACAAGCCAGATAAGGCCCTTGACAACCCAATTGACGGCGATTTAATGTTGCCTGTGTGATTTTTTTCCCGCTCATTGCACGGGTAAAATGGGCAGGTGGGTAGGCCACAATTTGCTAAACCGCATCCACGGGCGGGATAGGAAGGATCAGTAGCATTGTCAATGTTAGTAGTGAGGAGTTTTGGAGATAACTTGCTGCTGGTGCCTTATTGAGACTTGGCAGCTTGATCTCTGATCAGGGCTTCATTCTTCGCATTTCCAGGTTTCATTTCTCGACTCATTGGTGTCTTCCAGGCCCCCTAAGGATTCGGACCACGTGGACCCTTCCAGGTGTTAGACAGTCTTCCCTTACCCTGGTGGTGGAGATTGTGGTCTCTGCTGGAGGCACCTCCTCTGAGGAGGAAAAAGTGGGCAGAAGGGAGAGGAGGCCAGGTGTCCCAATGCAGCTTCCAAGGGAGGGACTTGTGGGAAGAGAGGCGCAGGGCCAGCAGGAAATCCAAGGTGGAAGGGGCCACAGAAGACGCCACTATCCTGCTGCCGGGGTTTACAGGCGGCTTCGCAGCTACCTCAATATGTCCGAGGTGCAATGCCGAAGGAAGCTCCACCTCTCAACGAAGACCGTGACCTCCATTTGCCAGATGACCGGATCTGAGATCAGCTCCGACTATGTTGGCAGACACCCCATGCCAGCGGCTCTGAAGGTCACAGTGGCCCTCAACATCTATGCCTCCGGCTCTTTCCAGGGCTCAGTGGGGTATCTGTGTGGAGTCTCCCAATCAGCTGTTCACAGTTGCGTCAAGCTGGTGACAGAAGCTTTGTTCAGGCGGGTATTGATTTTCATTCATTTCCGTACAGACGAAGCCAGCCAGGCTGAGCGAGCCAGAGGCTTGCAGTAATTGTTGGATTTCCCCGTGTCCAAGGTGCCACCGACTGCACACATGTGGCCACCAAGGCACCAGCGGGTCAGCCGGGTGCCTTCGTCAACAGGAAGGGATTCCACTCCATGAATGTGCAGATAGTGTGACCACAGGATGCAGATTCTGCACATCTATGCAAGGTACCCTGGCAGCTCCCATGACATGTACATCCTCAGACAGTCCCAGGAGCTGAGGCTCTTCAGCACTCCAGCCCGACTGGATGGATGGCTGCTGGGTGACAAAGGTTATCCCTTGAAAAGGTGGCTCATGATGCCACTCCGCCACTCAAGATCAGAGGTGAAGCAGCGGTACATGAGGAGCCATGCCTCCAAAAGGGTGGTGGTAGAGAGAGCCATAGGTCTTCTCAAGATGCACTTCTGATGTTCTGCAATACCCCCCCAGAGCGGGTGTCATTGATAGTGGTTGCATGATGCGCTCTTCACAACCTGGCACTGGCAAGGGGGCCCTACTGGAGGAAGAGGATCTTGACACAGCTGCACAGGCCACAGAGGATGAACCCAGCAGTGAGTCAGAAGAGGAGCACGGTGAGGAGAACCCTGAGGGTGTGGAGCCAGACCTCGGTAACCTTCAAGGAGGCAGGGACACCAGAGATGCCTTGATCCAATGTTCCTTCAGCTACGCTGCCAAATAAGAACCAGCACCTCATGCCAAGGCTGCCGCCTCAATCCTGGACCACAGAAATTACCCTTTACTTGGCCCCCAAGATACACCCAATACCTGTGCAATAAAGTTTCGAGCCACCCACATCCAATATTACATACTGGCCTACCCTGCACCTACAAAACAAATGAAGCATACTCAGGCCAATAACACAAAATTCAAATATAATTTAATGTTGGAACTCACATAGTCTTGAACGGAACAATATCTGGTGTCACACCATTTAAAAACAAAAGAAAAACAAAGTAGGGAAACAAAAGATCACCTGTAATCAGTCCCTCTTGTGCTTAAGGTGCTTTCAACTTACGTTTACAGGTGCTATGCCTAGGGACTCCCCCTTTCGCTGGCACTGGCATTGGAGACAGCCTGCTGACTGTGCTGACCTGTTGGCCTTGGCGGCCGTCACCTGGCCAGTGGAGCCTGTGCTGGCCCCGCCAGGGAGGGAGCGGCCAATGCCTTGGATGGCATCTCCCCAGTCACCGCAGCCTCATCAGATGCGACAGTCACTGGCAGAGGGGTGGAGGAGCTGCTGCCATCAACCAGAGTGCCTTGAGAGAAGTCCTCAGAGAGGACAAGCAGCTCATGCACCAACGTGAGGTCGCTATGGAACTCCCTGCTCGCCAATGATGGACGGGGACCTAGCTGGGATACAGGGTGCCCCATCCATCTCACACACAGACCAGCTGAGTTCAATGCCTGTGTGAGGGTTTGCAGGTCTGAGTGCAACCCGAAGAACCCATGATTCTGTTCCTGGACCAGCCTCTCCATGAGAGTCGCCACCCCCTCCATGGAGGAGGCATAGCGCTCAGCCATGAGGGTCAATGCAGTGCTCACGCTCTGCACAGACTCCTCCACAACGGAGACGATGGCACACGTACCCCCTTGGATATCTGCCAGATCCTCCCACACACCCCGCTGGACATCCAGCATCTGCTGCCTAATGGACAACTCCAGAGCCTCATCACCTGCCTTCAACTGAGCATTGCCCTGGCCTTCAGCAGCGCTCTGACAGCCGGCGCCCTGGGCATTCTCTGCCTCTGCCTGCACCTCAAGCGAGTGTGAAGTGCCCTCACCAAAGTGCACCGAGATACTAACCACCAAACAAGTGCCCACTGATGTGCTGGTATCTGTGCTGGTGCCTGCTTCAAAGATTGGGTGTAACGCAGGTGCTTGGGGAGGATGGTGGCCCTCCAGGGTCAGGGGTGGCCCTTCAGGATCTGGAGAGTGAACGCTTACTGGGGACCCTAAAAGGGAGAAGAATGACATGTCATTAGTTAAAGTCGTCACACTGTCACTGTGCATGCCAGGTACCTTGGTGAGACAATGGAGATCTGCATCATGGTGCCCTTGTCTTTCAATGATCAATGGGGACTCCAAGTTCGAGGCTTGCATTAATGAAGAGATTATGCTAGAATGGTTGCATAAGCTGAACTTCTCACCTCCGCGCACTGCACTCTTATCTTCGCCTGACACTCCAGTCTCACCGCGGCTGCTTGATTGAGGTGTAAACTCTCTCGAGCTCCAAGGCGTCCGACCCATGCCTGGAGAGGATGAGGAGCTGTGGGGGTCCTCCGCCAGTCCGCAATCTTTCAATATTGTAATGGGATGTCTTCACCTGAAAGGACAGAGGAGCATTGATTAGTCCACTCTCTATGTGCACCTCCTCCAGGAGGGCTGCGAAGCACTTGTTGCAAAAATGGGGGGCCAAGTGCCCACCCGACCTGCCCTCCTACCTGGTGTTTGCTGCACTCAAGTCCATCTTTAAAACGACAGACAGATGCCCTTCCCTGGCAGCCTTTCTGGGGCTGCCTGGGCTGTTTTTAAACCGGCCACCAGGTTGTCACTGGACCCGGTGGCCGACTGGCCCCTGCTCCCGCTCAGCCCTCCCTGGCCAGTGATGAGCCGCATTTCATGCTGGGCAGACCTTAATTGGTCCACCAGCGTGAAATGCAGTTCCGGCCCTGATTGCGGGTGGTGGTTGGCTTCCCGAGCACTCTCGCCCACCCTCGCTGAGCCTGCCCGACGAGGGCAAAATTCTGCCCATAAATAAGAAAATAGTTAACAAAGTGAGCATTTATCCCAGTGTATCTGGGGAATTAATAATGGAAAGTAGGATGATGGCAGATCAATTAAACAGATATTTTGCTTCGGTCCTCACCTATAGAGGACACAAGTATCATCCTGGAAATAGCTGTGAATCAGGAAATGGAAGGGAGGGAGTAACTTGGGAAAATTACAATCACCAGGGAAGTGGTATTGAGCAAATTGTTGGGGGAGCGGCCTGACAAATCCCCAGGTACAGAGGGACTTCATCCTAAAGTCTTGAAAGAAGTAGCTAGTGAGATAGTTGATGCATTGGTTTTAATTTTCTAAAATTCCCTAGATTTGGGGAAGGTTCCATTAGATTGGAAAATAGCAAATATAACTCCTTTATTCAAAAAGGGAGGGAGACTGAAAGCAGGAAACTATAGGCCACTAAGCCTAACGTCTGTCATAGGGAAAATGTCGGAAGCTATTATTTTAGATGTTATAGCAGAGCACTTAGATAAATTCAAGGCAATCAGGCAGAGTCAACATGGTTTTGTGAAAAGGAAATCATGTTTAACCAATTTATTGGAGTTCTTTGAAGGAGTCACATGGGTTGTGGATAAAGGGGAGCCAGCGGATGTACTGTACTTAGGTTTCCAGAAGGTATTTGATAAAGTGCCACATCAAAGGCTATTGCAGAAAGTAAAAGCTCATGGCATAGGGGGTAACACATTGGCATGGATAGAAGATTGGCTAGCTAACAGGAAGCAGAATTGGCATAAATGGGTCTTTTTCTGGTTGGCAGGATGTGACGAGTGGTGTGCCACATGGATCAGTGCTGGGGCCTCAACTTTTTGCAATTTATGACTTGGATGAAGGGACTGAGGAATGGTTGCTAAATTTGCTTATATCACAAAGATAGGTAGGAAAGTAAATTGTGAAGTGGATGTAAGGAGGCTCCAAAGTGAGTGGGCAAAGGACTGGCAAATGGAGTATGTGGGCAAATGTGAAATTGTTCATTTTGGTAGGAAGAATAAAAAGAAGCTTATTAACTAAATGGTGAGAGATTGCAGAGCTCTGAGATTCAGAGAGATCTAGATGCCTTAGTGCATGAATCACAAAAAGTTAGTCTGCAGGTACAGCAGGTAATTAGGAAAGCTAATAGAATGTTATCATTTATTGTGAGGGTAATTGATTGCAAAAGTAGGGAGGTTATGCCTCAGTTGTACAGGGCATTGGTGAGACCACATCTGGAATATTGTGTACAGTATAGGTCTCCTTATTTAAAGAAAGATGTAAATGCATTAGAAGCACTTGAGAGAAAGTTTACTAAACTAATACCAGGAATGGGTTGGTTGTCTTATGAGGAAAGGCTGGACAGGTTAGACTTGTATCCCCTGGAATTTAGAAGAGTAAGAGGCGACTTAATAGAAACCTTTAAAATCCTGGGGGGGTCTTTGACAGGGTTGATGTGGAGAGGATGTTCCCTCTTGTGGGAGAATCTAGAACTACGGGTCACTGTTTAAAAATAAGGTGTTGCTCATTTAAGACAGAGATGAGGAGAAATTTTTTCTGAGGTTGAGTCTTTGGAACTCTTTTTCAAAAGGCGGTGGAAACAGAATCTTTGATTATTTTTAAGGCAGAGCTAGATAGATTCTTGATTAATAAGGGGGGTAAAAGGTTATCTGGTGGGGAGGTAGGGATGTGGGGTTGAGGTTATATTCAGACCAGCCAGGGTCTTGTTGAATGGTGGAGCAGGCTAGAGGGGCCGAGTGGCCTACTCCTGCTCCTAGTTCATATGTTCTTCCTTAAATATGAAGACACAAGTTGCACACAGTATTCTGGGTGTGGTCTTACCAAAGCCCTGTACGATTATATTAAGACTTATTCTTATACTCCAATCCCCTTGCAGTAAAGGCCAAAATGCTATTTGCTTTCCTAATCATTTGTTGTACCTGCATGCTAACATTTTTGTGTTCCTTGAATGGTCCACCCATGTCTCTCGGAATATCAACATTTCCAAATTTTATGCCTTTTAAAAAGTATTTTGCTTTTCTATTCTTATGACCAAAGTGAATAATCTCTCACTTCCCCACATTCCATACTCCATCTGCCATCTTGTTGCCCACTCCCTTAACCTGTCTAGGGGCTTGAACCTCTGTGGAGTGGCAATCAGAGTCATGTTGCCATTTTGCTTCTACTTTTCTACCTTCCAAATCTTCTCAAAGTTTGCACCCCCTGGGCAATTGCTGTACAAACCCTGCCTAGGAACTTCTAGGTTGTGGGGGGTGGTGTTGGGATGGGTGCCCTGGAGCTCAGAAGTTACACCCCTACATCTTTTTGCAGCCCCTCTTTGTGTCCTTACAGCTTGCATTCCCACCTAGCTTTTTTATCTAACATCAGCAAATTTAGATTCATCTAAGTCACTGACTCTTCATCTAGGTCATTAAATCCATCATAAATAGCTGAGGCCCCCACTTGCAGCACTTGCAGCACTTTACTAGCCAGAGCCTGTCAACTTGAAAATGCCCCATTTATCTCCACTCTCTGCTTCCTCTCCATTAACTAATCCCCTATCCATCCTAATATATCACCTCCAACTCCATGAGGCCTTATCTTGTGATTAAACAATTTTTTGGCACTTTATCGAATGTCAATTGGAAATGGAAGTATATTACATCTACTGGGTCCTCTTTATCTACTGTATTAGTTACAGCTTAAAAAAATTCAATGAATTTGTCAAACAGGGTGTCTCTTTCGTAAAACCATGTTGACTTCGTCTGATCATACTATGATTTTGTAAGTGTATTGTTAAGACTTCCTTAATAATAGATTCCAGCACTTTTCCAATGACTAATGTCAGGCTAACTGGTCTATAGTTCCCTATTTCCTCTCTCCTTCCTTTCTTAAATAATGATATATTTGTTACTTCCAATCTGCTGGTACCACTGTGGAATCTAGGGCATTTGAAAAATCATAGCCAATGCATCCACAATCTCTGCAGCTAGGGGGTCTGAGGTTTTGGATTTTAGTCTCTTGAATTTCTCCAGTACTTTTTGTCTGCTGATATTAATTACCTTAAATTCCTCACTCTTATTTGCTGCTAGTTTACTCTTCATTTCTGGTATGTAACTTGAGTCCTCTACTATGAAAACAGGCACAAAATATTCGTTCAATCCCTCTGTCATTTCCTCATTCCCCATGATTCCTTCTGCCTCTGCTTCCTAGGGACCACCATTTATTAGCTATGGTCTTCCTTTTTTATATACTTGTAAAAGCTCTTAGAATCTGTTTTTATATTCCTGGCTAGTTTGATCTCATATCCTATTTTTTCCCTTTTATTAACTTTTTTAAAGCCTTGTGCTGGTTTCTACTACATTGCCAATCCTCAGACTTACTACTTTACAATATTGCAAGCTTCATTCTTTAATCTAATACTATCGTTAGCCTCCTTAATAAGTCACAGAAGGATCTTTCTTGCTGAGCTTTTTTTTTTCAATGGAATTTATCTCTGTTGAACATTTTGAATTGTTTCTTCCAATGTCTCCCACTATTTATTTATTGTTAGACCTTTTAGTCTATTCACACAATTAACCTTAGCCATCTCTCCCCACATACCAATATTTGTTTTTGTTTAAGATTCTTGTTTGTGATTGGAGTATGTCATTTTCACACTTAATGTGGAATTCAATTGTATTATGATCACTGTTTCCCAGTGAATCTTTTACTATGCCATTAATAATTAACCCTAGCTCATCTGTAGAATACTGGATCTAAAATAGCTTTATCCTTAGTTGGTTCCACAATATATTGTTTCAGGAAACTGTCACAAAAGTATTCTACAAATTCGTCTTCCAAATCAACACTGCCAATTTGATTGATCTAGTCCATACAAAGATTAAAGTCCCCCATAACTATTACATTTCCTTTGTTCCAGGCTCCAATATTTTCTTGTTTAATGCTCTGTTCAATGGCATTACTACTGTTAGGGGCCTATAAACTACATGCATCAATGGTTCCTGACCCTTGTTATTCCTAATCTCCACCCTTACTGAATCACAGAAGCCATTTGGCTTGTCATGTCTGTGCTGGTTCTCTATAGAGGCAGCATACCTAGTGCCACTCCCTACCTTCTCCACGTAGCCCTGCACATTCTTCCTTTTTAGATACAATCCAATTCCCTCTTGAATGCCTTGGTTGAAACTGCCTCCACCACTCTCTCAGGCAGCGCTTTCCAGATCCTAATCATTCGCTCCTTAAAAAAGCTTTCCTTCGTGTCACCATTGTTTCTTTTGCCAATTCCCTTAAATCTGTGCCCTCTCATTCTTGATACTTCCACCAATGGGAACAGTTTCTCCGTATTTACTCTGTTCAGCCCTTTCATGATTTTGAATACCTCTCTCAACTTTCACTTCTCCAAGGAAAACAACCCCACCTTCTCCAATCTGTCTTCATAACTGAAGTTCCTCATCCCAGCAACCATTCTTGTGAATCTTTTCTGTGCCCTTTCTAATGCCTTCACATTTTTCCTAAAGTGTGCAACCTGGAACTGGATGCAATGCTTGAGCTGAGGCCGAACCAGTGTTTTATACAAGTTTAACATGACCTCCTTTGTTCTTGTACTCTGTGCCCCTCTTAAATCATACAATATCCTAGGTTTTATTATTAATTACTCTCTCAACCTGTCCTGACACCTTCAATGACTTATGCTCATATACTTCCAGGTCCCTCTGCTCATGCATCCCTTTTAGAATTGTGCCCTTTATATTTTTTCTCCACGTTCTTCCTATTAAATGAATCACTTCACACCTCTCTGCATTACATTTTATCTGCCAGTTGTCTGCCCATCCACCAATCTGTTTGTGTTGTTTTGACATTCTACACTATCCTCGCAGTTCACAATGCTTCCAAGTTTTGTACCAAGGTCTAGGAAATTAATATATATCAGGAGGAGCATGGGTCCCAACCTCAACCCCCAGGGAGTTCCACTACAAACCTTCCTACAGTCTGAAAAACATCCATTAGCCACTACTTTATGTTTCCTGTCATTCAGCCAATTTCATATGCATGTTACTACTATGACTTCTATTACATGAGCCATAACTTTGCCCATAAGTGTGTTGTGCAGCACTTTATCAAACACCTTTGGAAGTCCATGTACAACATATCAACAGCATTACCCTCATGAACCTTCTCTGTTACGTCATCAAAAAACTCCAGCAAGTTAGTTAACCATGGTATTCCCTTAACAAACCCACACTGGCTTCCCTTAATCAACCCGCATTTGCCCAAGTGACAATTAATTTTGTCCCACGTTATCATTTCTAGAAGCTTCTCCAACACTAAGTTAAATTCACTGGTATGTAATTGCTGGGCTTATCTTTGTACCCTTTTTTGAACAAGGGTGTAACATTTCCAATTCTCTAATCCCCTGGCACCACCCCTGAGCCTAAGGAAGATTGGAAAATTATGGCCAGTACCTTCACAATTTCCACTCTCACTTCCCTTGGTATCCTTACATGCATCTCATCGGTCCTGTTGCCTTATCAACTTTAAGTGCAGACAGCCTATCCAACAGCTGCTCCTCTACATCTTTCCTGTTAGTTAGTGGCTTATAGAATACACTGAGCAATGTAATTGCACTTTTTTGTTTCTCAGCTCTAGCTAAATAAATTCTGCCCTTGACCTCTTTGGGACATCCCCTCTTTCCAATGTTCTCCTCAATCAATACTGCCACCCCTCCCCTTTTATTCCTTTCCTGTCTTTCCTGAATATCTCGTGCCCAGGAATATTTAATATTCAGTTGTGCCCTTCTTTGAGCCATGTTTCTGTTATAGCCACAATATCATATTTCTACATGGCAATCCAAACCTCTAACTCACCAATCTTATTTAGCATACTCTGCACATTTGCATACATGCACAGTAACCCTACTTTAGTCTTTGTCACTTTCTCCCATACTCTGAACCAACCTAATAATTTACTGGGCAGAATTTTTAGCTTGGCGTGCAGGCACATGCCCGACCCGCTTGAGTGTGAAATAGCACGTGATAACGTCGGGTTGTTTTGGAATTCTGTTTTTGTTTTGGATTTCCAGCATCCGCAGTAGCTTTTAGCTTTTTGTTTTTATCCACGTGATAACGTCGGGTGAGCGTGCCGATGTCATCCCGCGCTCGCACGATATTTTGGTCAGCAGCAGCATGCTGAAAGTCAGATGCGCGCCTTCCGACAATTAAGAGGGCAATTAAGCCCATTAAAGTTCCAACTGACTCTGATTTTTCGTGGTCCGTCCAACCTTATGATTGGCGGATGGGCGAATCTGCCAGGCGGACCTTGCATTTTTGATGAAAGCTCAATCAAGGTTGGGATGAGGTTTCTGTTATTAAATTAAAAAAAAATAAAAATGGACAGAATTTTCATCATCTATATGTTCATGTGACTGATTTTGATGCGTGGACATTTTTTTCTGGATTTTAAAATCTTTACTGATTGCTTTTAAATTCTTCAGCTTCCTGAGGCAACTCTCTGTCTTCAAGGAGCTAACATTCCATGATTCCCCACGCCTACGCCCATGTCAGTGTCTGCCCTCCTCCTGCCTCCACCCCGGCAGCGCTAAGCCTTTCAGCACATGTTTCGTGCTGGCTGGCTGTTAATTGGTCGGCCAGCGTGAAATCGCGGTTGGGGGCCAATCGTGGTCGGCGATTCATTTCCTGGTCGCTCCCGGGCTCGCCGATTTCGCACGCCCGCCGACCTAAATGTCCTGCCCACTATTTCCACTTAGTCTGCTCCTATCTAATATGGAACTATGGGAGATAAGATAGCAAGAAATGAGTTCCATGGGGCAGGAACAGGCTGACACGATCGGTCTGGCGGGACAGTCCTGTTTGTGGATTTTGGGTAGGAGGTAGAAGCAGGCCGTCCGAGGTTGGGAGACTGAAGTTGGAAGCTGTGGAGGGAAGATCTCCAGAGGAGATGAGGTCAGTGACAGTCCTGGAATATGGAATTATATTTAATATGGAACTAGTCCCTTCTCTAGCATTCCTAGTATTCTATTTTATTAACCTTATTCCTCTTTTCTACTTTTGTATGATGGGAGGAGTGAACCTCCTCACAAGGACCTTGGTCCCTAATCCTTTTGAATAGATGCCTTTTGCCTTAGAAATGTCCCCCTGACTATAGAATTTCTTAAAACTACATTTCTACACATTGCTGTTCCTACCAATGCAATCTCTTGGCCATTAATGCCATTGTCTGGACTGCGCTTTAGGGTATCAAATTGATGTAGTTTTCTATTGCCTCAACTTTTATCATTGGATTTCTAAATCTCCCCTCACCACAACCTCCTCTGCTGTTTTTAAGCTGTTTTTCCTACTCTGACCATATTTGTTGGTGCACTTTTATGTTTACATGCTTATTCCCTTCCTGTCAAACTCTGATTACCATTATCGTATTATTATCCTGCTCTATTGCCTTGTCCTTTCTCTTTAATTTTCAAAATCTCCCTTAATGTGAACCCTTCTCCCCACTATCTGGCTTAAAGCCCTCTCTACAGCCCTAATTACATGACTTGCCCGGATACAGATCCCAGGTGAAGTCCATTCCAACAGTGCAGCTCTCTCTTTCCCGAGTACTATTGCTGCCCCATGAATCGAAACCTATTTCTCCCACACCAACCTTTGAGCCATGCATTCAACTCTTTGATCTTATTTACCTTATGTCAATTTGCTATCCCAGACAATATTACCTTTGTGGTTCTGCTTTTTAATTTAGCTCCTCGCTGCTCATACTCCCTCAGCAGAACCTTTCTTCACTCTACCTGTGTCTCTGGTATCCAAGTGTACCATGACAATGGGATCCCTCCCCTCCCACTCCCAAGTTCCAACATGGAGGCGATGTCCTTAACCCTGGAACTGGGCAGGCTATACATCCTTTGGGACTAATGCTTTTGGCTGCAGAGAACAGTATCTATCACTCTAACTATACTGTCCCATACTACAGCTACATTCCTTTTTACTCTCCCCACTTGAATAGCTCCATGCACCACAGAGCCATGTCAGTTTGCTCATCCACCCTGCAGTCCCTGCTCTTGTCCACACGAGTGCCAAGAACCTCAGACCTGTTGGACAATTGCAGGAGTCAAGCCTCTTCCATTGTTACCTTTTGGTCCCCATACCTGCCTCACTTACGGTCAAGCCCTCCTGTTCCTGATCATGGACCAAATCATAACTTTCCCCTTCCCTGATGCATCACAATGTCTGAAGCTAGGACTCCAGCTCATCAACTCTGAGCCAATGTTCCTCAACCTGCGGACACACGTCAGATATGGTCGCCATGGGTCACGCTGCTGTCCACCAGCCCTCACATGCTATAGCTGCAAGACATTATCTGCCCTGTCTTGTTTTATTTAACTAAATAGGTTTTGGATCACTCAACTGTTATCTATAGGTATTTTTTATTTATTCTTTCATGAGATGTGGGCATCATTGGCTTAGCCAGAATTTGTTGTCCATCCCTATTTGCCCTTGAGAAGGTAGTATAGAACCGCTATAGCCCATGTCATGTAGATACACCCTGTGAGGAAGGGAGTTGCAGGATTTTGACCCAGCCACAGATGAAGGAACAGCAATATAGTTCCAAGTCAGGATGGTGTGTGGGTTGGAGGCGAGCTTGCAGGTGGCGATGTTTCCAGGTACTCATGCATCTGCTTCCCTTGTCCTTCTAGGTGCTTGAGGTCATGGGTTTGGAAGGTGCTGTAGAAGGAGGCTTGACATGTTGCTGCAGTGCATCTTGTAGATGGTACACACTGCTGCCAATGTGCATCAGTGGTGGAGGGAGTGAATGTTTAATGTTGTGGATAGGGTGCCAATAAAGTGACTGCTTTTTCCTGGATGGTGTTGAGCTTCTTGAGTGTTGTTGGAGCCTCATTCATCCAGGCAATTGGAGAATAATCCATCACACTCCTGACTTGTGCCTTGTAGATGGTAGACAGGTTTTGGGGAGCCAGGAGGTGAATTATTCACCACAGAATTCACAGCCTCTGACCTGCTTTTGTAGCCACAGTAATTGTCTGACTGGTCCATTTTAGTTTCTGCTCAATGGTAACCCCCCAGGATGTTGATAGTGGGGAATGTCATTGAATATCATGAGAGAGAGTTAGATTTTCTCATGTTGTAGATTGTCATTGCCTGGCACTTGTGTGGTAGGAATGTTACTTGATACTTATCAGCCCAAGCCAGAATATTGCCCAGGCCTTGCTGCATATGGACACAGACTACTTCAGCATCTGAGGAGTCATGAATGGTTCTGAACACTCTGCCATCATCAACAAACACTCCCATTCTGACCTTATGATGGAGGGATGGTCATTGGTGAAGCAGCTGAAGATGGTTGGGCCGAGGACACCACGCTGAGGAGCTCATGCAGTGATGACCTGGGACTGAGATGATTGGCCTCCAACAATCACAACCATCTTCCTTTGTGCCAGGGATGACTCCAACCATTGGAGTGTTATCTCCCTGATTACCATTGACTCCAGTTTTTCTGGGGCTCCTTGATACCATACTCAGCCAAATACTGTCTTGATGCCAAGGGCAGTCACTCTCACCTCACCTCCTGAGTTCAGCTCTTTTGTCCATGTTTGTGTAGTGAAGCCTCCAGCAGAATGTGGCAATAATGGGGGAGAGCACCAGCAGGGAACTGGTCAGCCCCTGTTGACCCCTCCCTGCAGGGAGCAGTGTCTTTGGCAAGCTGAGGGGCAGAGACAGGTGCTATGAGGTGAGGGAGAAAGCAGCAAGGACAAGTTGAGGATTTGTGAGTGGCGTGTGGCAGGAGCCAAGGACATGAATAGGGTGGCTAGAGCCAGGAAGGGGAATAGCAGACCTAGCCAGATTGACTGACAGCACCCCTGAGTCTGAGAGCCCTCATGAAGAGAGAGAAAGAGGGCTGGAATGGAGGCAGGAGCTGGTGCAGCAGATCAAGCCTGGCGAGTCACTGCGTTGGAGGAGCTGCTCTGAGATCTGGAGCAACGGCAGTGAATATTCTCTGTTTCTTGAAGTTACACTTTCCCTTGAGAGTTTATACAATTTTGATGCCTGTGGAATAAAGGAACCTTGTTTATTAACCTCCATGCAGTCTGTGTACTTAAATCCCATGTTACATTTGGACCAAACTGTAATGAGGTAAGGAGCCAAGTGGCCCTGGTGGAACCCAAATGGAGTGTCAGTGAACAGGTTGCTGTGTAAGTCCCACTTGATAGCACTGTCGATCACCCCTTCTATCATTTTGTTGATGATCGAGAGTAGACTGATGGGGTGGTGATTAGTCCAGTTGCCTTTGTCCTATTTTTTTGGACAGAATGTCCCTGGGCAATTTGCCATGATGTTAGGTAAATGTTGTAGTTGTACAGGAATAGCTTGCCTAGGACTGTGGCTAGATCTAGAGTACACATCTTCAGTACGACTGCAGGAATGTGGTCAAGGCATAGCCTTTTTCTGTATCCAGTGCCTTCAGCTGTTTCTTGATATCATGTGGAGTAAATTGAATTGGCTGAGGATTGGCATCTGTAATGCTAAGGAGTTCAGGAGGCGACTGAGGTGGATCATCCACTTGGCACTTCTGGCTGAAGATGGTTGTAAATGCTTCAACCTTGTCTTTTGCACTAATATGCTGGGCTTGCCCATCATTGAGGATGGGGATAATTGTGGAGCCTCCTCCTCTGGTTAGTTTGTCCATGACCTTTCATTATATGTTAAGTAGTTTACCTAGTTAAGCTATAAATTTAATGCAGTACTTCTATCTCCCCAGTACCAGTTTAAACTACTGTCCCCATTTAGAGAGATTAAATCTTAAAACTCACCACCCAATCACCTACTTGTTCACCAGTTAATACCTTTGATCACTCACCAGTTACTGGAGGCTTGAAAAAAAAGTATAAAATGCAATACCTCTTACATCCTATGCCCTGAGTTCCCACCTCCACCCAGTTTCCAAGTTAGCACTCAGTCCTTGTCATCTCTGCGCTGTGCTCACACTCTGTGGGTCGCAAAACCTGCCTGCTTTTATGGAGGTTTGGTGACTCACACCCAAGTTGTAACTGCTACATCAACTTCTTGTTAACGCTAGGCAGCTTTTGTTAAACTAGGCTATTTAACTACATTGAAGTTTTAAACTTCTTAGTCAGAATATGACTGTCAATCTAAATTATAGTTTGAAGAAAACTTAACAGAGATATCCCACTTGCAACAGATTCCCAAGATAGCACTTGTTTCTTGTCACACTTGGTCCTCATTGTCTCTATTCTGTGCTCCCACTCTTCTATTGTGAAGACAGACATAAAATAATTGTTCAGCATTTCTTCAATTTCTTCATTCTCCATGATAATTTCTCTCGTCTCTGCCTCTATGGGATTATCAGTTACTTTTGCTACTCTCCTCCCCTTTTTAAAATTGGAAACACTGATAAACCATTTTTGTATTCTTGGCTAGTTTTATATATATATAGTTCATGTTTCCCTTGCTTTTTTTCCCATTTTAATCAACTCTTTGTCACTTTTTACTGGTTTCTAAAATACTCCTAATCCTCAAGCTTGCTACCTGAGGATAGCTTGCTGCAGCCCAAGACTTTTCAACAGCTTCAGCTTAATGGCTTGACAGCTATCCAGCTCAATAGCTAAAAACCAGATATCCACGTAACTCTAATATACATTTTTCCCCTTTCATCTCAATCTCGTTGTTCTCACACCCCTTTGATGCTCAAACTTTTCAAAATATAAGATCTTTCATGTTTCCATATTGTCTTTGCTTTTGGGTCAATAAAAAATATATCCCCACTACTATTTACCTTTTAGACTCATGTAAGATGCAAACGTTTTTCCTGTCACCTCTGACTCTCCTTTGAAATTCAACAATCTCCCAACTTATCTAAAAATGCAAATATTAGATCTAACCTATTTACTTGTGCCTCAAACCTAACACCTTTAACCTTATCTTGTATCCAAAACACCCAGACAGCCTGACTTTTCTCAAACTCTTGCCCAGCTTAATTAAATCTCACATAAACACATGCCTAGCCTTTACAGAATAACATGGTATTCCTCAAAATATTTTAAAAAAACATTCACTCTCACATCTGCCTCCTTAACAAAAAATGAACCATCATAATTCCAAAGAGATGGTTTCATTTTTCAACCCATTTCTTATTCCTTACTATATTTAACTATACAAACAAAACTATTACACTATAGTGTGCATGCATATATATACACCAGCCTTTTGTAAAAATAGAATTCATTCCAGTCCATTTTCCATTTGCCAATATCCAAGTTCTTTTGAATTTTAAACTTTTGACAAAGCACCTGCAATAAAATTTTCTCGTCCAGCCACACACACAATTTGTAGATTGAATGGTTGCAATAATAAACTCCATCAAAACAGTCTCAAAACAATGCATCGGTCTTGTATTTCTGTCCCGTAACTTGTCCAGAAACTTCAAAGGATTGTGGTCAGTATATATAACAGTCTCTGAAGAATTGTTTGCAGCATACACTTCAAAATGCTGCAAAGCCAATACCAAACTTAAGGGGCGGAATTTTCTGTGCTCGCTGGTGTTGGGTCTGCTTGGTGGTATGAACGGACAGTACGGCAAGAAGGCCAGAAATTGGTTTCATGACGTCTTGAAACCAGTTTGCGATCATCCTGTCAGCCTGTTGGTGGGCTGCGTTTCCTGTTATCAGTTGTCGGGAACCTCACTGAAATACATCTGCATGTCATTGTAAGACCAGCTCACTGGATCGTCTGCCCATCACTCCGATTTGTTTCACAAGAGCATATATATAAGGTGTGCAGTTTGCGGGGAACTTGGAGGTGAGTGCACAGTAACGTTGAGCAGTGCTTGGTTGGGTTGCCTGTTGGACAGCAAGGGGAGGAAGCACAAAGGCTGCCCTGAGATTGAGATACATTGAGGGGGGGTGGGGAAAGGGCTGCCCTGAGGTTGTGGCGCAATGGGGCGGGGTGGTGGGGGGCGCAGTGGGGGTGTGGGCAAGGGCTGCCCTGTGGTTGAAGGTAGTGCACAATCATGTGCGAGGTGGTGGGGGAGGGAAGCAGCCACGCATTAAGAAAACCTTGTATAAAGTGACTATTCCTCTGCAACTGAGTCAGTTCAGATGCAGCCACGTTGACATGTGTGGAGTCAGGTCTGTAGCTTATCTGCCCACTCAAGCAGTGCAGAAGCATGAAAGTGCACCAGGTGCTCCAGAGCTTTTCACCCCTCGGGCACAGACTGCAAACTAATGAATGTTTTAGTGGACTGCAGAATGGTTGGATGACTGGGCACGTTGTACAATCTGCTTCCTAAAGCTGGCCGTGAAGCAGTCACTGCCGGACGTGCACACAACCCCTTGCAGTGTCATCATACCAGTTTGAACCAGCCTCCCCATGATTCAAGCTAACAGTGCAGCTTTGCAGTATGGGTTAGGAGAATGCCTGCACCTGAGCTGCAAGCACAGCATGCAGTCCAACGGGCAAAGCTGTCACCAAACAGTCTGGTGCAGCGAGGCGGAGGTGGTTGGGGTTTTGGGCAGCCATGCAGCACACTAAACTCTGGCCAGTGGTGGCCAGCACTCTCCAGGATGCATTAAGGGGTCTTCAGACTTAACCAGGAGAGGTTCTTAGTACACCCATGCTAACCCATGTTTTATGTTTTTGGTTATCAGGTTCGCTTTGTCCGGCGAGCTCTAGCTGCGCCCTTGAAATTAACATTTTAGTTGGTGCTTGAAACAATATAGGCAGAGAGACCCGATTAACTGAACAAACACTGGTGGTTTATTGGAACTAAGAACAGAGCACCAACAACATGTGTGCTTCTTCAATCACCTCCAGCTCTAGACTTACAGTTACCGAAGAAGCCTGCGCTTTGTAGCGATCGGTCAATACCGTCACATGGTCAACTAACTACTATGTCTTAAAGGTACATAGCACTCCACTTTACCACACCACGTGTCTTTCTCTTTCTTTGTGCAGGAGGAGTACATCAAGAGCTTGAAGCCTGTTGAACTAGCTGTATGCCTCGTGGCATACAGAGAGTGAAGACGACAGAGAAGAGTGACGGAGACGCCAGGCTGCGCAGAGGGAGGAGCAGCACCCTCAGGAAAAAGGGGCTGCTGTGGGACTCCCGCACACGCTGCTGAAGAACCACAGCGAGCTGTCGCTGGTTGGCCCCTAGCTAGACTCAGGGTCTATAGACTCCGGCTTTCATTCCTGCAGATGACCGAGAGCCAGTGTTGCCAAAGGCTATGCATGTCTAAGGAACTAGTCAGTCACATCTGATAGCCACTGCAGGATTTGTTGCTACAGGGGCATGGAGGGCATCCACTGCCGGTGGCCATGAAAGTGTCTACAGCGCTCAGTTTTTGTGCCAGTGGTTCCTTTCAGGGCTCCACAGGTGACCTCTGTGGGATATGACAAGCCTGCACCCACAAATGCGTCCATGAGGTCCTGGCTGCCATCTTTGCGAGGACACACAAATTTGTGCATTTTGCCCAGGACCAGGAGAGCCAGGATGCAAGTGCAATTGGATTTTCCCAGATCTCAGGTTTCCAACAGGTGCCGGGTGTGATCGATTGCACTCAAGTGGCGCTCAGATCTCCATCGCAACAAGTGGTCAACTATGTCATCCGCAAGGGCTTCCACTCGCTGAATGTGCAGATGGTGTGCGGCCACCACAAACGCATCCTGCAGGTCTGCACATGGTTTCCAGGGACTGTCTACGACTCCTACATTCTCAGTCGGTCACAGATCCATGATGTCTTCCAGGGTCCACAGAGGCTGCTGAGGATGGCTCCTTGCAGACAAGGGCTTCCAGTAGAGGACGTACAGGAGGATACCTCTGTGGGCTCATGCAGCAAGGCAATATGGGTAGAGCTCCGGAATAGGAGGGGTGCAGTCACAATGTTGGGGGTTTACTACAGGCCTCCCAATTGCCGGCGGGAGATTGAGGAACAGTTATGTAGGCAGATTTTGGAAAGATGTAAAAGCAATAGGGTTGTTGTGGTGGGTGATTTTAACTTTCCCTATATTGACTGGGAATCACTTAGTGCTAGGGGTTTGGATGGTGCAGAATTTGTAAGGTGCATCCAGCTTCCTGAGACAATATGTAGATAGTCCAACTAGGGAAGGGGCAATACTGGACCTGGTATTAGGGAATGAACCCAGCCAGGTGGTCGAAGTTTCAGTAGGAGAGCATTTTGGGAAAAGTGACCATAATTCAGTAAGTTTCAAGGTACTGGTGGATAAGGATAACAGGAGTCCTCAGGTTAAGGTGCTTAATTGGGGGAAGGCTAATTATAGCAATATTAGGCAGGAACTGAGGAATCTAGACTGGAGGCGGATGTTGGAGGTCAAATCAACAACTGACATGTAGGGGGCTTTCAAACGTCAGTTGATAAGAATTCAGGACCGACATGTTCCTGCTAGGATGAGGGATAAGCATGGCAAGTTTCAGGATCCTTGGATAACGAAGGATATTGTGAGATTAGTCAAAAAGAAAAGGGAAGCATTCGTAAGGGCTAGAAGGCTGGGAACAGTTGAAGCCCGAGGAGAATACAAAGAAAGAAGGAAGAAACTTAAGCAAGGAGTCAGGAGGGCTAAAAGGGTTCATGAAAAGTCACTGGCAACCAGGATTAAGGAAAATCCCAAGGCCTTTTATACATATGTAAAACGCAAGAGGGTAGCCAGGGAAAGGGTAGGCCCACTCAGGGACAGAGGTGTGTGTGGAGCCAGAAAAAATGGGATACTAAATGAATACTTCTCATCAGTATTCACCAAAGAGGACTTAGCGGTCGATTTGTCTAGGGAAGAGTGTGTAGATAGCCTGGATCATGTTGAGATCAAAAAAGAGGAGGTGTTAGGCGTCTTGAAGAATATTAAGGTGGATAAGTCCCCAGGGCCAGATGGGATCTACCCCAGAGTACTAAGGGAGGCAAGGGAGGAGATTGCTGGGGCCTTGACAGAAATCTTTGTATCCTCACTGACTACGGGTGAGGTCCCAGAGGACTGGAGAATGGCCAATGTTGTTCCATTGTTTAAGAAGGGTAGCAGGGATAATCCAGGAAATTACAGGCCTGTGAGCCTTACGTCAGTGGTAGGGAAATTATTGGAGAAGATTCTTCGTGACAGGATTTACTACCATTTGGAAGCAAACGGGCATATTAGTGAGAGGCAGCATGGTTTTGTGAAGGGGAGGTCGTGTCTCACTAACTTGATCGAGTTTTTCGAGGAAGTGACAAAGATAATCGACGATGGAAGGGCAGTGGATGTTATATACATGGATTTCAGTAAGGCCTTTGACAAGGTCCCTCATGGCAGACTGGTACAGAAGGTAAAATCACATGGGATCAGAGGTGAGCTGGCAAGATGGATACAGAATTGGCTTGGTCATAGAAGACAAAGGGTAGCAGTGGAAGGGTGCTTTTCTGAATGGAGAGCTGTGACTAGTGGAGTTCCGCAGGGATCAGTGCTGGGACCTTTGCTGTTTGTAGTGTACATAAATGATTTGGAGGAAAATGTAACTGGGCTAATTAGTAAGTTTGCAGATGACACTAAGGTTGGAGGAGTTGCAGATAGTGAAGAAGATTGCCAAAGGATACAACGGGATATAGATCGGTTGGAGACTTGGGCGGAGAAATGGCAGATGGAGTTTAATTGGACAAATGCGAGGTAATGCATTTTGGAAGGTCTAATACAGGCAGGAATTATACAGTAAATGGCAGAACCCTTAAGTGCATTGACGGGCAGAGGGATCTGGGTGTACAGGTCCACAGGTCACTGAAAGTGGCAACGCAGGTGGATAAGGTAGTCAGGAAGGCATATGGCATGCTTGCCTTCATTGGCAGGGGTATTGAGTATAAAAGCTGGGAAGTCATGCTGCAGCTGTATAGAACCTTGGTTAGGCCACACTTGGAATATTGTGTGCAATTCTGGTCACCACATTACCAGAAGGATTTGGAGGCATTGGAGAGGGTGCAGAAGAGGTTTACCAGGATGCTGCCTGGTCTGGAGGTTATTAGCTATGAGGAGAGTTTGGAGAAACTCGATTGTTCTCAGTAGAGCGACGGAGATTGAGGGGCGACTTCATAGAAGTTTACAAAATTATGAGTGGCATGGACAGAGTAGATAGTCAGAAGCTTTTTCCCAGGGTGGAATAGTCAATTACTAGGGGACATAGATTTAAGGTGAGAGGAGAAAACTATAGAGGAGATGTGCGGGGCAAGTTTTTTACGCAGAGGGTAGTGAGTGTCTGGAATTCGCTGCCAGAGGAGATGGTGGAAGCAGGTACAATAGTGGTGTTTAAGAGGCAGCTTGACAAATACATGAATAGGATGGGAATAGAAGGATACGGACCCCGGAAGTGCAAAATGTTTTAGTTGATGGGCAATATGATCGGTGCAGGCTTGAAGGGCAGAAGGGCCTGTTCCTGTGCTGTACTTTTCTTTGTTCTTTGTTCTTTGACGTGGCTGATGATACCCGTCCGGCGGCCTCAGACTGCATCAGAGCGAAGGTATAACGAGGCTCATGCTGCAACTTGCACCTTGGTGGAGTGTTATGATCCAAACTGAGGTTACCCTGGACAAGCCCGATCCCAGAGTGGAACTCAGTTTGATAGATCCTAACTTATATTTTGTTTGTCTAGATATGTGAAGAGTAGCTCCTGAACAGAGGCATAGGAGTCAGCTGGTTAACTTTTAACTAAAGAATAAAACATTTATTCAACAAGAAAAGATGAACTATATTACAATACTCCTTTGTCCACAACTATACCTTTATAGATGTCTACAGATTTGTAAGGATAACACAAGTTACAAAAGCTATCTTATACTCTAATGTTCACAGTAAGTACATAGTCCATGTAAACCTATGGCACCCTATGGTCGGACACACCACACTCTGAAACCAAGTGAAAGATTCCACCTCAAACAGATCCTATGGATCTCTCCTCAACTCCCCCTAGACATTTGCCATGCTGTGAGCCAACCAGTCTCACTGAATTCCGTCCTTCACACAAGGGATTCCAATCTCAGTCTCCAGGACCTCGCCATGGAACCTTCTCATAAACCAGCACTTTCTCTGAGATGCCTTCCACAAGGGTTCACCTTCAGGGTTGAAAGCTCTCCTAATGTTCCTCTTCCTTGGGCCACCACATGCATTCAAGCTGTCTTCCAGGCACTGTCTCTCACCAACTCAGTGTCAACAGTACACCACTGCTTCACATGCCTATAGCAAAGAATTACAGACCTTCAGTTGTTTCTTTGAATCTTCTTGCCTCTTGCAAGCTGTTCTCACATTAAATCTGAAGCTTGGAGCCTTTGTCTCTGCCCTTCACTCTTAACTTCACTTAGCAGGATCTTTTCCCAGGTTTCTGTCCTTCCTTTAACTAGAAGATCTTCTTTGGACTTTCCCCTCTTCCACTCCCCTGGACTTTTGGCGTTTTTCTTAGCTTGGGAATTCTATCTGCCCCCTTTGCTCCAGTCTCTCCTGGCAGCAACTTTCAAAAACTAGTTGAACTCCATAGCTTCCAAATCAAAACTACTGTCTTTCTTCTTCTGTGTATGTGTCTGTGGGAGGAACCTGCCTAACTGGCCTCCTGTTGCTAGGCAATGGCACTGTTCCTCCTATTCTTGTGTATTTACTTTTACTTTATAGGGGCCCTAAACAGCTCATTAGAAATGCTAGCAGCCTTTTAAAGTGAAACTAAAACTCCATTTGACCTTTCTTAACACACAGATAAAGAAATACACATCAAACTTAAACATTAAAGCTAAAACTAATTCCTAACACCCACTAATACAAATATAACATACTTAAACTATCTCTATTTCCTGACATTTCACCCCCCCTCCCTTTGCAAGAAAGAAAGCTTCACATAGTGAGGTTTCTTTACAATTGCCTTACATCCTACTCACACAAACTTAACATCATAAATCTCTAGCTTATTATCTATTATACAAATGAACTTTCCAATTAGTTTCATGATTAGACATGTTATATCATACAATTACAAAAACGCACTTAAACAAAGTCAATAAATGTAACAAGATTAGCAGGATTTGTACATCATCGTATTATCGTAACTCAACTTTTATGTTTCTTTTTCTTCCTTTTAACTCAGCAAAAATGTTTCATTTGAGTCTACAGTCCAATTGTCTTTTTCATTCACTATAGGTGTAATTCCATCCTCAAGCTCTTTTCCTGAACCCAAATGTGGCAAATTCTCATTTTGATTTAACAAAGTCAAAATAGCACTTTTGTACATTAACATCTCATTTCTTCTCTGGTCAAAATCTCTTTTCTCCATTTCAAGGATGTTATTGAGATGCTTTTTATGTTCATACTTCTGCTTGGTTTGATCTTTAAACTTTTTATGATATTGTTGTTTCTCCAGATCCCATTTTGAACAGATCTTTTCCACTTTCTTTTGAGCAGTGTCAATTATATTCTCCCTGTGGAGTTTCATAGTCCGTTCCAATCCTTCAATTCTTTTACATAGTCAGCGAACTATATCATTCCACTCCTTTACAGGTTTTGCATGGTCTTTTGCAAACTGTCCACTTCCCTGGATTCCAACTGCTGTATTTTGTATATTAGCACCAACAAGCACTTGTAAATCAGTGTCTCTGGTCATTGACTTTTTCAGACCGTTTTGTGATCTCAGTTCTTTTTGTTGGCAATTCTTGATTTCCAATTCTGCATGCACTTAAGTTGTTTTCATATTGTCCATTACCGAGGTTAATATAGCAGTAATTTTACTTGGGTCAGTTCTTTGCTCAACTGGACCACAATTCAGAAAAGAGTTTTTATTCATAGGAACAACTTGTGACACTTCATATCACACATCTCTTCCATTTCGTCCGGTTTACTTCGAAGTTTGAGAATCTCATTGCTCTTTTCTTGATGAGGTTCTAACAGTTCATTAGTTTTGGCTATTAATTCTGCATACAACCAATTATTCTGAGTTACCAACAATTCCTTTTCTTGTTCAAGGCATTTTCCCTGATATTTCGTAACTATTGATGTTTGAAGTTTATCAAGTTTTAACTGAAGCTTTACCTTTAAGTTTTCTTGTACAAGTTTATCAGTTAGACAGTTCAAGATCTCAGTCAAGCGTTCTACTTTCTGTGACTTGTTTTCAGTTGTTCTCATCAATTCTCTTCTTTCATTAGCAAGCTTCTTTCACATATGAACGTTGGTTTCCTACATTAGTCAGGTTTTCCTTCAATTGCTTGTTATCACCAATTAGTGTTTCATTTTTTTGCCACAGTAGTTTCCTGAACTTTAAGATCAACATTATCAACTGCCTGCTGCAATATAGTCATTGCCACATTACTGTCTACAGTAGCCAAGTCATTACCCAGAATAAAATCCACCCCTTCAATAGGTGATCTAGGAATAATTCCCACTGTAACAATTCCATTTACAAAGCACTTTGTGAGTTAACTTTACACAAAGAAACAGGTTCATAAATTCCATTAATATCAATTATTAACACTTTCCCTTTCATAAAACTATCCGAACACAAATTGCATCATCAGCCACCATCAATGATTGTTCTACCCCAGTATTTCTCAAAGTTTTAATCTGTTTACTTACTTTGTTGGAGGAGTAAGGGAACACTTCTCCATTTGACACAAAACATTCAGACCCTTTGTTAGCTTGACTTCCTTCACTAGTAATCAAAGAAGAAATCTCTGTATTATCCTGAACCATATCCCCCTTTCGTGTATGTTCTGAGGGAACACATTTCACTTGTACTACTGCTACAGTTTTAACAACCATTTCTTTTTCTGGCACAACCCTTCCTTAGGCGTTCCTACTACTGCAATAGGTCTACCATTTAATCTCCAGCAATCTCCCCTAACATGTTCCATGTCATACAATGAAAACACTTAGGCTTTCGAATGTCACTTCCACCCTCAGCACCTTCCCTTTTGGTCTGAGGAGAAATTTTCTGAGAACTCCCAACTGTCCCTTCACTTTTCTGACTACTTGCCTTTCTTTTACTTTCCTGTCTTCTATCCTCCTGAGGTTTATAAGGATGATGGAAAAAGGGTTTAGATTTATGGACCAGTTCATAATACTCAGCCATCTCTGCTGTTGTCTCGCTGTTTTAACCTTCTATTCTTCAACATGGGTTCTAACTACAAGAGGAAGTGAATCTTTAAATTCTTCCAAGAGAATTATTTCCCTAAGAGCTTCACACGTTGTCTCTGCCTTTTAATTCACTTATCCAATGGTCAAAATTACTTTGCTTTAGCCTTTCAAACTCAACATATGTCTGCCCAGGCTGTTATGTTACATTCCAAAATTTCTGCTTGTATGCCTCAGGGACTAATTCATATGCACTCAGAATAGTCTTTTTTTACTGAATCATAATCCACTGATACCTCTTCTGAAAGTGAAGCATAAAGCTCATGAGCTCTACCTACCAACCTACTCTGTAAAAGTAATGTCCAGATTTGTGAGGAGACATTGCAGCTATGAATGGTTGACTCCAGCTAGGCTTAATAGCAGCATACATACCCCCTTTGATAATGCTCCTGTCATGGAGACGCAGTGGAGAACCTAATAGTCACTCGATTGCAGGAGGATGATGATGACATGCAGTGAGGATACTCCATAGATCTTCATATCGCCTATGAATGCCTGACTACTGTCTGGCTGAAGGCAGCTCGCTTGCAGTCCGATTAGGGTCATATGGAGACACAGCCATGAAACTTTAAAAGCACTTGACCCTTTGTCCGCCTTCAGCACCTGAGCCCTTCAGGAATACAGCATCACTGGTCACAGATGCTGAGAGGTGGGGTTCAGCCCTGCTTTCAAGGTGCTAAGAGCACACAGAGAATGATGGAACTCGGTGACACCTGCCCACGACATTCTGGCAGCAATGACAAGCACCATCGACAAGCATCACTAATATGTCCAGTGAGTGTGAGGCCAGACCATCACTTTGGTCTGAAGGCTGCACAAAGGAGTCAGGCCACCAGTTCTTGAGAGGTTTTATATTAAACTAAATGAACATTTTATTAATTTACACAAGTTAAATATATATACATGCTACAAATTGCTACTATCAGAAGTTTTAACAAATTCCCAAACTAATCTCAATTAAGACCACAGCACCCTTGGACTTAATCAGACACCAGGTAAAGCATTTTCACCGTATCAATTCAAAAGGAGGTTCCTCACTTTGGTTCCTGTAGTGACAGTTTTAAGCTTACAGTTACTTTGATCGTACATTGTCTCTGCACTGCACACACGAAAACTGCTATTGGTTAAATCCAGCACATCTCATTGAATGTAAATTCTCATTGTCTCACCAGCCTCTTTAAACTTCACCTCTTCTAACAATAAAACCCCTTTCATAGTACCTATTTTATTAGTAATATAAACATATTGCTTGGTCTCTGCTAGCTAGGTGCCAGATTTCACCCCACCTCTTGAATGCTCCATTCAAAAAATGCAAATGTATTCCACCTCTCTTACATCTCAAATCACATCAAAGCACCCAGATTAGTTAGCTTTAAGCAAGTTAAGACACACCCACAGGCTAAACCTCTATTTTAAAAGAAAACTATTTTCCAATAATATCATATACATTAATAGCTTCATGACATGGGCCAAGGCCTCAATGGCAGCCGCCATCCTACCAGTGTTGACCTCGGTGCATTGACATGCCAGTGCTATCACCTCAGCCTGAAAGTGGATGCACTCCGCCATTGTGCCTTGCAACCTAAGGAGTGCAGCGGACATCCCTTCCTGATGTTCCCGACCTTGCCTTTGCAGCTCCAGCAACTGAGGCATGACCGAGTCCAGAAGCTCGTTATCTGACTCAGACTCAGCAGATTCCTGGCCTCCAGCAGTCCTCTGAGTGCTGGGGACCTGGGAATCTCTGCCACCACCTGCTGTGGATCAGAAAGTGCAAGGTGCTCACAAATTGTGATCCCGAGGCTACTGTAAAGCTAGGTCTCACTGATGTGTATCTCTGCACTGGTGGAGGGTATGGGTGAGCGCTGTGACAGGACTCATGGAGTGTGCCTTCAGATTCCTCTTCAGAGGTTTCTTGGGGGCTTCATTGGAGGCACTGGGTTGTGGACTCTGTCGGCTGTTTGGCAGATGTCCCTGCGAAAGGAAAGAGAAATAATTAGTGCATGGCAGTGGCCTGTGAAACAGGACACATCACCTATAGCGTGGTTGTCTGATAGATGTTGCACTGCTGGTTCCTCACTTGGTAGAGCACTGCTGAACTCATTGTTAGCACAGGAATGGTCCAGATCCACTTCGGCCAGCTGGATGGCTCTGCTTTCAAACTCCGTGAGAACCTTGATTTCAGGCATTCCTCCACCAGTCTGCGATCTCTCCCTCTTGTCATGTGCCCGCTTGGCCTGCATGAATATAAGTGGAGAAAGTGTAAGTAGGATGCCTGCCAGGCCAGATGATAAGTATGCCTGATGGGGCAGTGAGTGGCCCCATGGATAGGTTGAGGACAATGAAGATGTGTTTGAGAGAGTGAATGATGATGTTCCTTTAACTGGCAGTGAGTGAGGGCCCTGTGGATGTGTGATGGGTTTGTGAGTGTGAGAGTTGAGAGTGATGAGAAGAGTGACTTATGCTGGCGGAACAGAGGAGATCATTCATCCACTTGTGGCACTGGGCATCTGTCCTCTTTTGCAGGTCGTTGGTGCTGACCACCGCTGCCACCACCTCCCAATCCAGATTGCTGATGTTGCTGTCTGTCTGGGTAGAGAGCATCATGACGGGCCTCCACAGCTGCCAAAAGGCGCTTCAGGGATGCGTCATTAAACCTGGGGGCTGCAGTCTTTTTGCCTTTCATGGCCATGTCTTCTGTGCAGCAGTCCTGGGCTGGAAACAGTGAGAGGTTTGCATGCGGCTGTACTTCAAATATGGTAAAACAAAAACAGAATTACCTGGAAAAACTCAGCAGGTCTGGCAGCATCGGTGGAGAAGAAATCAGTTGACGTTTTGAGTCCTCACGACCCCTCGGCAGAACTGAGTTTGATATGGTGCCTGGCGTGATGAAGCAGCAAATTGATGGCATGGCAGGCGAATGAGAGCCCATCATCGAAATTGCATGTTTCCCAGGAATGCATAATTAATGTGGTAGGTTTGGGACGATATGGCGTGAGAAGCCGCCATTGCAGCTGGCAGGCAAAATGTTGTTTTCCCTGCCCATTGCTGCACTTAATTCAAATCTAGGACGATTCCATCCAAGGTCTCTTTCTCTGTGGTTAAATATTTCTTCTGGTGTACATTCAATTTCCGTGAGAAATATCCTACCAGCTCCTCAAACCCTAATTCACCTTCTTGCAGCAACATGGCACCAATACTGATATCACTGGCATCAATAACCAACTTAAACTGCTTTGTAAAATCAGTTGCTAACAGAACAGGTAAAGTTGTTAGTACAGATTTCATGCTGATAAATGTGTTCTGACACTTTTATGCCCATTGGAATTTTCTGTCCTTTTTTTAATAATTCAGTCAGCGGAGTAGCTACACTGCTGAAGTTTAGCACGAATTTCTGATAAAATCGACTTACAACTACCATTACCACCTCCTGTCTATTCTCTCTGTTGAAGTATTTTTTGAGTGTATTTACATGGCAACTTGCTGCCTCTTCCTTCTATCTGGGATACTTATTATGTAGTTTACTTCAGTCAGTCTCTTTTCAGTCTGGTAAGGTCCACTGAACCTTGCCTTCAACGTTTCACCTGACACTGGCAACAATACTAACAACTTTTTCCCCAGCCACAAAGCTGCAAGCCTTTGCCTTTTTGTCTACCTTTGCCTTCATCACTTGTTGAGATATCTTTAAATGTTTTCTAGTTAATTCACACGCTCTGCTTAATCTCTCTCTTAATTCTGTCACATAATCCAGAAGATTTGGTTCAGGAATCTGATTCACTAATTTCTCCTGAATCAGAGTGAGATCCCAATCATGTGGATAGTCTTGATTTTTTGCTTTAATCATAGTCTTTCAAGTCTGATGCCACCTTTCTAAGGCATCTTCTGATTCAGGGTGATAAGGTTACAACCTAAATTGCTTTATTCCTAGGCTGTTCATTACTTCTTTAAACAGCTGTGACATGAACTTCAATCCCTGATCTGACTCTATTTCTTTTGGTAATCCGTACCTTGTAAAGAATTTGGTTAACTCCTCCACAATCATCTTTGCTATAATTTTCCTTAAAGGTATTGCTTCTAGAAATCTTGTGAACAAATGCATGATTGTCAGTAAGTACTGATTTCCACTTTTAGCCTTGGGGGGGTTCCTACGCAATCACTTAGGATCCTGTTAAAAAGATCCTCAAATGCTGGAATTGGAATTAAAGATGCAGGCTTAATCACTGCCTGAGGCTTTTCTATCACCTGACATGTGTGACATGTTTGACAGAATTTGACTACGCCTTTATGCACCCAGGCTAATAGAAATGCTTTCATATCATAGCTTGAGTTTCCCTAATTCCCAAATGTCCAGCCATTGGAATTTCATGAGCTACTCTCAAAATTTCATTCTGGTACTCAGATGGTATTACTACTTAGTGTACGACCCGCCCACTTTTCATCTGCTGGAACATGAGGCGGTCTCCATTTCCTCATTAACACATTGTTCTTAATGTAATAACATTCTGGAATGTATTCTGCTTCTGATTCCAAATAAACTGTTTAATATAATTTCTTTAAATCTGAATCCTTCTGCTGTAACTCTGCTAACTTCACTAAACTAATACCTCAACCTCAATCTCTTTACTCTTCTCCTCCTGCCTAATCCTTTCAAAGATTGATCCAGCCAACTGAATTTCAATATCCTTCCCATTTTTTAGATTCCTCCTCTTCCTGTTTAAAATTGTGTGTTTGTGAACTCGTTACCACACAACTTGGAAACAATCTAGTATACTCTTTCTGTAACACCTCTGCTGCTTGTCTCAACAGGCTGCTCTACTATAGTAGGCATCATCCATATCTGTGATTCAGCTATATCATCCCCGAGAATAAATTGAACCCCTGCAATGGGCAATTTCTCCACTACCCCAACAATCACCTTTCCTGTCTTCAAATAACTTTTTAAATTTACCTTACACAATGAAATTGGTTTGACTTCACCATGGATTCCTTTAATTAATATCTTGTCTTGCAATAACCCTTCTGGGCAACAGATAGCGCTATCCCATAACATTAAGGACTGGCTAGCCCCAGTACCCCTTAAAAATTTGACCTCTTTTCCTGCTCTTCCCTGTACACATGGATATATTTCCCCTTTGCATATAAAATCTTCAAACATCTCTGCCACCTGTTCTTCAGAACTCCCTTGGGTAAGTTGTGAATGCATTTCCGCTTTTCTTGCTACCACTGATTCTTCCTGCTCCACGTGTACACAAACCACAGACTTTCCTTGCCTCTGGATCTCATAGCCCACAGTACTCATATTTTCAGAACTTTTCTGAGTTCCAATTACCACAATCAATTTCCCGTTTAACCTCAAGACAACTTGACCTCGTGTGCCCTGCCTTGTTACAATGGTAACATATCAGTTTTCTTCCTTCAACTCCGCTTTCCACCTTACCATCTTTAATAGACTAGTATCCTTCAGATTGATCCTTATTACTAACATGTTTACCATCACTAGGTTTCATAAATTTCTAACTTCCCTGCTGATTTTTGCATGACCCTTTTCCTACACTTAACTGTTTCTGTGAAATATTATACATATTGCCTAAAACAGCAGCTTCCCTGATCCTTTTGCCGTCTTTCATCTAAATATGTCTTGATAGTTACTGGAATGCTATTCCTAACTTCATCCATAATCATAGCCTCTCTTACATTTTTGATAGTCTTATCCAACTTTAATGCCCTGAACCACTGATCCCAGATTATTTCTTTTTCTCTTGCAAACTCTACATAAGCCTGATTGATTAACTTTTTTCCTTAAAGCCCTAAACTTCAACTGATAAGCTTCAAGGACAAGCTCATAAGCATTTAATATTGCCTTCTTTACTGTTTTGTAATCCGCAGACTGCTTCTCTGATAAGCTTGCGAACACATTCATTGCTGTACCTGAAAAAGCACTTTGACTTGTAACATGATAACCCAAGCATGCCTTGGCCAATTCAATTTCATAGCTATTTTTTCAAATGAGGTTAAATATCTTTCAGCTCCATCCTCTGTAAGTTTAGACATTAGCTGCAGATTTTTAGTAAAATCAAACTCCTCCGAAGAATCAAACTCACCATCTGAATCACTATCTCTCCTTTCTTCCTTCATTTCAAGTTTCACTTTAGACAATTCATACTATCTGGCTTCTTTCTCTCTCTGAAGCTTCCTTTTTCTTTCCCTCTCTCTTGCCTCAATTGTTAACTCCTCTCTCTGAAGTTTATAGTCAAGCTTTCACATTTCTATCTCTCGTAATCTTTTCTTTTCCTTTTCCTGCTCCTCTTTGTCCAGTTGAAGTTATTTTAGTTCTATATCTTCTTTTTTCTTTTTTTTCTAACTTGGGTTTTTTTCTGAATTTTTTAGTTCTATATCTTTCAATCTATCTTTTTCTTTTTTTTTTCTAACCTGAGTTTTTTTCATTTTGCTTTTTTTTTAATCTATCTTCCAATTCTAGTTTTTGTCTTTCTCTATCTTTTTCTATATTAAGCTGTTTCATTTGCAACTGAAGGCTTGCTATCTCCAGCTGTAACACACTAGTTTCAGGTATCCCTTCCACTAACTTCAAATGCTGGGTAAGCACCTCAACCATGACAGCCTAATGAAATTCCGCTTTTTTATCTCTACCTGCACTTTCTCTGCTATTTCTTTCAACTGAGTTTTAGTCAGAGATTTCAAATATTCTGCAGATATATTTTTCACTTCCAGAAAAGTCATAGCAATTGCTAAAGCCATCTTGCAGTCTAACCACTTCAACCCCCTCAATACAAAACTCCGGAGTTTAGAGTTCTTCTCGTACTTGTATCCCTTGGATTCACAAACTCCAACCCAATCAAGGAATTTTAATGATCCCAGCCAAGCCCCCAAATTTATGACCACAGCTGGTGTTAATGCTGCGCAAACCAAATCCCAGAGAGAAACTTGGTTTATGGGTCACAACGTTTTTTTTCGTATTCTAATAACGGGAAGACGACATACCAATCTCAGCAGTAAGAGGTCCAGTGACACATCTGAGTTTTTAAAAATTAAAATTAAAAGTTTTATTAACAAAAAAAACTTAAATACACAACATTACAGTTACACAATTAAGGTTAGTCTTACAAACATTCCATCCAAAACATTCTACTTGGTCAGACCCACAAGTAATCACTTTCAAGGCAACAAACCCTTATAGATATCTAAATATGGAATCCAGTTATATCACACAAGGCAGACCGCTATAGCTCCAATAGTGGCATACCAATTGACCTATACCCTCTTCCACTTTGGAATCAAACTGCTTGCTGCAGCTCAAGGCTTCTCAGTAGCTCAAACAGCTCCAACTATCTCCAGCTTAATGGCTCGACAGATATCCAGCTCAATAGCTAAAAACCAGCTATCCACAGTAACTCTAATATATCTTTTTCCCCTTTCAGCTCAATCTCATTGTTCTCATACCCCTTTGAAACTCAAACACTTCCAATTATAAGATCTTTCGTGTTTCCATATTGTCTTTGCTTTTGGGTCAATAAAAATATAATATCCCCACTACTATTTACCTTTGGACTTGTGCAAGATGCAAACATTTTCCCCGTCAACTCTGACTCTCCTTTGAAATTCAGCAACCTACCAACTTATCTAAAAATGCAAATGTTAGATTTAACCTCCTTACTTGTACCTCAAACTTAAGACCTTTAACTTTTCATGTTTCCAAACATCCAGACATCAAACTTCTATCAAACTCTTGCCCAGCTTAATTAAATCACACACACACAGATGCCCAGCCTTCTTTACAGAATAACACAATATTCCCCAAAATATTTTTAAAAAGTAACATCCATTCTCACAATAAGCAAGGGGGCAGGCAGGAATTTTAAATTGAGGGTACAATTAGGTCAGCCATAATCTTGTTGAATGGTGTGGCAGGCTCGAGGGGCCAAGTGGCTTAGTCCTACTCTTAATTTATATGTTTGTATGTATTGTAAGCCTTTTCTTTTAATTTAATACTATCCTTAATTTCCCTAGTAAACCATGGATGGATCTTTCTTGTTGAATTTAGTTTTTTAATGGAACATATTTTTGTTGACAATTTTGAATTATTTCTTTAAAGATTAACCACTGTGCCTTTCAGTCTATTTACCCAATCAACTTTAGCCAGATTTCCCGTTATACAATTGTCCTTGTTTAAAGTTTAAAATTCATATTTTGGACTTGAAAATGTCACACTCAAACATCGTAATACAATTGAATTTCATATTATAATTTTCCCAGTGTACCTTCTACTATTAGTTTGTGAATTAGCACTGCCTCATTACACAACATTAGACCTAAAATAGCTTTGAAACTACTTAGCTCCAAACATATTGTTCTATGAGTTGTGAAAGAATCTACAAACTCACCTTCCAGACTATCTTTGCCAATTTGATTTGTCCATTCTGAATGAAGATTAATGTCCTCCATGATTATTACATTGCTTTTGTTACAAGCTCCAATCATTTCTTACTTAAAGCTCTGTGCAATGGTGTAGCTACTGTTAGGGGGCCTATCAACTCTTCCCACCTGCATTTTCTGACCCTTGTTATTTCTGATCTCTACCCATACTTATTCTACTTCCTGATCTTCTGAGCCAAATTCCTTTCTTACTACTATCATTATGCCATACTTTATTATCATGACTACTATTCCTTTTTCATTCTGTCTGTCTTTTCAAAATATTGTGTATCCTGGAATATGAATTTCTCACCCCTTGTCACCATGCAACCATGTGCCTGTAATGGTGATTATATCAAACTGATTTATCTTTATTGTGCCGTTAGTTCATCTATCTTATGAATGCTTTGTGCATTTAGATAAAGAACCTTTAATTTTATTTTCACACCACTATTCTTTGCATGGATCTTATTGCTGGTGCACTTTTTCATTCAACTCACTTATCCTTCCTGCCCCACTCTGCTTGTCTTTACCAAAATCACTATTTGCTTTATTACATCAACTTTTCTCTTTAGATTTCTAAATCTCCCTTCACCTGACCTAGCTGACCCCAGCCCAGTTGAAATGAAGCCTATCTCAAAGGAACAGCTCCCTCTTTCCCCAGTACAAGCGCTAGTACCCCCTGAATTGCTGTAGAGTATATTCAAGTTGGATATTGATAGATTTTTGGATATTAAGGAAATGAATTGATATGGAGACAGTGCAGAAAGGTGTAGCTGGGGAAAGACCAGCCATGAACTTACTGAATGGTGGAATGGACTCAAGGTAGGCTGAAAGGCCTACTCCTGTTTCCATTTCTTATGTGTTGATGTTCCTGAGATTAAGGGGAGATTTGATAAGAGTTGTTTCAAATCATGAAATGTTTTGATAGAGTAAATTAAAAATTGTTAAGAAATGGCAGAAGGTCAGTAACCAGAGTACATAGATTTTATGGTAACGGCAGAAAAAACAGGTGAAATGAGGGGAAAAAATGTATGCAGTAAATTGTTGTTTTTTGTAATGCACTGCTTGAAAGGGTGGTGGAAGCATATTTAATAATAACTTTCAAAAGATAACTGGACAAATGCTTAAAGGGGACAAGTTCAAGGGCTATGGAAAAAGAACAGACAGGATGACAAAGAGCAGGAGGAGCCATTCTGTTACCAGAAACCTTTAAGTACTAGTTTGTAATCATTCCTAGATACCAATTATTCTATACAGTAGGTCTTTAACAGATAAAGGAAGAGACTAAATCATAAATCAAAATCATATCATGATTTTTTAAATAATTAAAACAATATGGTGGTGAAATATGCATTTTATAAACTTTTTTTATTCACTCATGGGATGGGAGCACTGCTAGACCAGCCCTAACTGCCCTTGTTCAGCGATGATTTAAGTGTCAACCACATTGCTGTGGGTCTGGAGTTACATGTAGGCCAGATCAGGTAAGGGGACAGCAGATTTCCTTCCCTAAAGGACATTAGTGAACCAGATGGGTTTTTACAACAATCGACAATGGTTTCATGGTCATTATTAGAAATATATGCAGTAAATTTCGTTTTTTTTTGTTGAATTCAAATTCCACCATCTGCCATGGCAGGATTCAAACCCAGGTCCCCAGAGCATTACCCTAGGTCTCTGGATTACTAGTCCAGTGACAATACCACTACACCATCACCTCCCCTTGTAATGCAATAACAAAATTTCAAAATCAGAAATATGTATGCTCTTGTTCCTGTTTAACTGCACCAACCTTTCTCAGTTTGATAGATCCTTTGTATGTTGACGTGTTCATTATGCATTATATGAAATGGGTTTGGATGTTCTGCAGATGCTGGAAATCTGAAATATAAACAGAAAATATTGGAAACACTCAGCAGGCCAGGGAGCATATGTGGAGAGAGAAACTGTGTCAACATTTCAGGTCCACAATCTTCACTGGTTCTGATGAAGGGTCACTGACCCCTGTTTCTCTCTGCGCAAATGCTGCCAGATGTGCTGAATATTTCCAACACCTCCTGTTTCTATTGGTGCAAAAATACCCTGTTTGGCCAGCCCTTCAAAAAAGCAGTCAGACTTCTTTTTCAGCCTTTCATTTCCCTTCAGCAAGAAACCCAACAACAGCTGCCTGAGATCTGGTTTGGCGCAACATTAAACATGAAAGGCAATGGACCCTGACAATAGGACTGAAAACATGTGCTCCAGAACTAACCGTGCCCCTAGCCAAGCTGTTCCAGTACAACCACAACACTGACAATGACCTGGCAATGTGGAAAATTGCCCAGGTATGTCCTGCCCACAAAAAACAGGACAAATCCAACTCAGCCAGTACTGCCCCATCAGTCTACTCTCAATCATCAACACGGTGATGGGAGTGTCATCTACAGTGCTATCAAGCAGCACTTACACAACAATAATCTGCTCACTGACACTCAGTTTGGGTTCTGCCAGGGCCAGTCATCTCCTGACCTCATTATGGCTTTGGTCCAAACATAGACAATAGAGCTGAACTCAAAAAGTGAGATGAGAGTGACTGCCCTTGACATCAAGGCAATATTGACCAAGTATGGCATCAAGGAGCCCGAGCAAAACTGAAGTAAATGGAAATCAGAATGGAGACTCTCCACTGGTTGGAAGCATACTTAGTATAAAGGAATATTGTTGTTGTTGTTGGGGATCAATCATCTCAGTCCCGGGACAGCACTGCAGAAGCTCCTCAGGGTAGTGTCCTCAGCCCAAACCCTCTTCAGCAGTTTCAACAATGACCTTCCCTCCATCATAAGGTCAGAAGTGGGGATGTTCGCTAATGATTGCACAATGTTCAGCACCATTTGTGACTCTTCAGATACTGAAAGAGTCCCTGTCCACATGCAGCAAGACCTAGACAATATTCAGAATTGGGTAAGTAACATTTGCATTGGACAAGGGCAATGACCATCTCCAACGCAATGAGAATCTAACCATCGCCCCTTGAAATTAAATGGCATTACCATCGCTGAATCCCCCACTGTCAACATCCTGGTGGTTACTGTTGACCAGAATCTAAACTGGACTGTAACATAATTGGTTAATAGTTATGGTAATAAAATAGTGATGCGCATCATGCTATAACAGTGACATCAGCAGTCATGTGCTGGAGACCCCGTCAAGCAGATGGAACAGTCTTTACACGAGAAATGTAGAATCCAATCGTGCACATAGCATTAATAAAGTAGTTTTGAAGTAACCTTCCTGAGCCTGACCTGTGTCACTCGTAAGTAGAACGAAACAGCCTCAGTATAAATTAAGCCATGAGACAAACCACAAAACACGGACCAGCCATATGAATACTGTGGCTACAAGAAAGAGTAGGTCAGAGGCTGGGAATTCTGCCGAGAGTAACTCACCTCCTGATTACCCAAAGCCTGTCCACCATCTACAAGACACAAGTCAGGAGTGCAATGGAATACTCTCCACTTGCCTGGATGAGTGCAGTTCTAACAACACTCAAGAAGCTCAATGCCATCCAGGAAAAAGCAGCCTGCCCATCACCTTAAACATTCAATCCCTCCACCACTGACAAACAGTGGCAGCAGTGTGTATCGTCTACAAAATGCACTGCAGCAATTCACCAAGGCTCCTTGGACAGAACTTCCAAACTTGAGACCTCTACCATCTAAAAGGACAAGCGCAGCAGATGTATGGGAACACCACCACTTGCAAGTTACCCTCCAGGCCACACACCATCCTGACTTGGAACTATATCACCATTCCTTCACTGTCACTGGGACAATATTCTGGAACTCCCTTCCTCACAACACTGTGGGTGTACCAATATCACCATGAACTGCAGCGGTTCAAGAAGGCGGCTCATCACCACTTTCTCAAGGTCAATTAGAGTTTGGCAATAAATGCTGGCCAGCCAGCGATGCCCACATCATGTGAAATAATTTTAAAAAACTCAGCTCATGGTGAGAATAGGGACTCTTTAACACAAAGGAGTGTTGAGGCAAATATTATAGATGCATTTAAGGGGAAGATAAACAAGCATATGAGGGAGTAGGGAATAGAATGTTACGTTGATTGATTTAGATGAGGAATGATGGGAGGAGATCCATGTTGAGCATAAATGGCAGCATGGCCTGGTTGGGCTGACTGGTTTGTGTTTTTGCTGCACGTTATAAGTAATGCTTTGCAATTGTAAGTTAAAAATTTACTGTAGCATGTATAAATTAAGTTATCTTCATTGCCACCTAAGGTTGCAGTTATTTAAAAAAAAAGACTTGAAAACAATTTGATTCTGCAAACTCTGTTTTATTTACATAACAATGTGTGCCACATGAAATGTTGAAAAACATATATAACCTCATAAATGTATATACAGATATCCCCCATTTAAACAAGTTCTAATAACATGTTTTTGTTTTAATGCAGTTTGTATAATAGGGAACTTGCTCAAATAGTGCTGCTGGCCTAGACATCCATTTTCATTTTAAAGTGGTTATTGCGCATGCACCAAGAAATGCATTGCAACTGCACAGTCCCAGGCTGCTTTTCCAAAACAGTGTTCCCGCCACCTTGCTTGCCATTCGAATCCAAACCCCGTCGCTCCCTTCTGCCCACCACCTGTCCTTATATCCTTGCTCCTTCTGTTCACTTGCTACCCCTATCCCAATCCCCATTGAAACCAATTAAAATTTTGCTGAAAATCTTCTGCTGATTCATCAGATTGTTTGCAGAATTAGATATGTATATTTTTAGTTATGCAGTTGTTAAATTTGTGATGTTACTTGCGTGAATGCTGAAAAAGTTGGAGCCTGATCTGTTAAGAATTTAGAAGATCAATCCAGGGATGTCCAGTTCTTCAACAGTTGCATTCCCCAATTGATATTTTGCATGGAAATGAGAAAACTCAGAATGAAAGTGTGGAGAATTGTGTATTAATAATCTGTTAATTTTTAATTTACCTTTCCATTAGATTCTGCTGTATGTATTGATTACCTACCACCGGTTTTACATCAAAATGAAGTTTCATGGAGTGAAGAGAACTGGGTATGATCAATTCCATTTGTAAGATGCTTTTCTATGATCTATTTTCTTGCTCAGCAGAGTTTAGTTAATTTCTGTTTAATGGGACAGAACTGATGGAAATTATAGAAATGTTCAGCTTTTGCAGTTATTGAGAAGGACACTGAGTGGCAGTATTTTAGTTTCTCTGGTGGGTGGGAATGTCTTGTCATTTTCAACAAATGAACTGATTAGTCACCACAATATTTATGCTGCTACTGATTTGCTCAACCGCACCTTCACTTCCATTTTTGATGCTCTAGTCCCCAATAAAATCATTAATGTCTCGCATCCTGGTCATTCCCTCTTGTACAGCCCTCATCTCCGCTCACACAAATCCAAGGTAGGAGTCTTGAAAAGATCTAGCAGACAACTGTTTTCACCATTCACTGTCACATCTTGCTTGACAATGTAAAACACTATTGGATGGGTGCGGGAAAGAACAGAAGGAGGGCAGAAGAGATTAAATAACAAAAGTTTTTATGATAATGGGTAAAGAAATGAAAGATGTGTCCAGATGGGGTGTGGATATGGACACATCTTTTGTTTCTTCATTTTATCCATTACCACAAAACCTTTTGTCATTTAATCTGTCCTGCCCTGCACCCTATAATAGACCTCCCCTTTTGTTCTTCCTCCCCCACCTTTCACTTGCTCAAAACTTAGTACATTTCAATCTTTTCTCAGTTCTGATGAAGGGTTATCATGACGCGAAGCATTAAGACCATAAGACATAGGAGCAGAAATTAGGCCATTCGGCCCATCGAATCTGCTCAGCCATTCAATCATGGCTGATAAGTTTCTCAACCCCATTCTCCCGCCTTCTCCCTGTAACCTTTGGTCCCCTTACCAATCAAGAACCTATCTATCTCAGTCTTAAATGCACTCAATGACCTGGCCTCCACAGCCTTCTGTGCCAATGAATTCCATAGATTCACCACTCTCTGGCTAAAGAAGTTTCTCCTCATCTCTGTTCTAAAAGGTCTTCCCTTTACTCTGAGGTTGTGCCCTCGGGTCCTAGTCTCTCCTACTAATGGAAACATCTTCCCCACGTCCACTCTATCCAGGCCTTTCAGTATTCTGTAAGTTTCAATCAGATCCCCCCTCATCCTTCTAAACTCCATCGAGTATAGATCCACAGTCCTCAAACGTTCCTCATATGTTAAGCCTTTCATTCCTGGGATCATTCTCGTGAACCTCCGCTGGACCTTCTCCAGGGCCAGCACATCCTTCCTGAGATACGGGGCCCAAAATTGCTCACAATATTCTAAATGTGGTCTGACCAGAGCCTTATAAAGCCTCAGCAGCACATCCCTGCTTTTATATTCTAGTCCCCTCGAAATAAATGCCAACATTGCATTTGCCCTCCTAACTACCGACTCAACCTGCAAGTTAACCTTAAGAGAATCCTGGACTAGGACTCCCAAGTCCCTTTGCACTCCAGATTTCTGAATTCTCTCCCCATTTAAAAAATAGTCTATGCCTCTATTCTTCCTACCAAAGTGTATGACATCACACTTCCCACTTTGTATTCCATCTGCCACTTCTTTGCCCATTCTCCTAACCTGTCCAAATCCTTCTGCAGCCTCCCCGCCTCCTCAATACTATCTGTCCCTCCACCTATCTTTGTATCATCTGCAAACTTAGCCAGGATGCCCTCAGTTCCTTCATCTAGATCATTAATGTGTAAAGTGAAAAGTTGTGGTCCCAACACTGACCCCTGCGGAACTCCACTGGTCACCGGCTGCCATCCTGAGACGGACCCTCTTATCTCCACTCTCTGCCTCCTGCCAGACAGCCAATCTTCTATCCATGCTAGTACCTTGCCTCTAACACTATGGGCTCTTATCTTACTGAGCAGCCTCCTGTGCGGCACCTTGTCAAAGGCCTTCTGGAAGTCCAAGTAGTTAACATCCATTGGCTCTCCTTTGTCTAACCTACTCGTTACCTCCTCAAAGAATTCTAACAGATTTGTCAGGCATGACCTCCCCTTGATGAAACCATGCTGACTTTGCCTGATTTTACCATGCATTTCCAAGTATTCTGCAATCTCATCCTTAATAATGGACTCTAAAATCTTACCAACGACCGAGGTCAGGCTAATCGGCCTGTAATTTCCCATCTTTTGCCTCACTCCCTTCTTAAACAGGGGGGTTACATTAGGGATTTTCCAGTCCTCTGGGACCCTCCCTGACTCCAGTGATTCCTGAAAGATCGCCACTAACGCCTCCACTATCTCTTCAGCTATCTCCTTCAGAACTTTCTTTCCACAGATGCTGCTTGACCAGCTGAGTGTTCCCAACATTTTCTGTTTTTATTTCAGATTTCCAGCATCTGCAGTATTTGTAAAGCAGTATTGGGTCCCCTATCATCTTCTAAAACTGCTTACTATTTCAGGTTCATCCCAGAATGCATAGATAATCCCTGGCTTCTTTTCTTTACTGCAAACCATACCCTTAAACCCCTGTCCACTATCTCCTCTACCTTCACTTCTAATCATAAGTGGGAGGAGTCCATGGACTTCTTTGGAAGGTCTCAACTGTGGTGACAATCGGCTACCTCTACCACTTTCCTTCATACACTAGCCCACCAAGCCAAATTTTATTTAGTTCCTTGAGCCATAGCCCTGAACTCACATCTTTCTCCAGTTCCCCTGTCTCCCTTTATGCCTTCTTTGCACTCACCTTGTCCATGAGACCCAACTCCTGCTCCCTTGATCCTATTTCCACCGAACTAAACTTCCTATTCTGGCCCCCATGTTAACTGATGTTGTTGAGGATTCACTTTCTCCAGGTACTATCCCTCTCTCCTTTGAATCTGCCATTATCACCCTCTCCTCAATAAAAATACCCTTAATCCCACCACCCTTGTAAACTATCATCCCATCCTCTCCAACATTCTTGAACATGTTAGTCACAGAATCACAGATTTATTAAAGCACAGGAGGAGGCCATTTGGACCATCGTGTCTGTGCTGTCTCTCTGAATGAGCAATTCACATGGTGCCATTCGCCTGCCTTCTCCCTGTAAACCTGTACATTCTTCCTTTTCAGATAATAATCCAATTCCCTCTAGAAAGCCTCAATTGAATCTGCCTCCACCACATTATCAAGCAGTGTATTCCAAACCTTATTCATTTGCTGCATGAAAAAGTTTCTCCTCATGTCTCCATTGCTTCTTTTGGCAATTTCCTTAAATCTGTGCCCTCTTGTTCTTGATCCTTCAACCAATGGGAACAGTTTTTCCCTATCTACTCTGTCCAGACCCCTCATGATTTTGAATACCTCTATCAAATCTCCTCTCAACCTGCTCTTTTCCAAGGAAAACAGCCTTAACTCCTCCAATCTATCTATGTAACTGAAGTTCCTCATCCCTGGAACCATTCTTAAGAATCTTTTCTGCACTGCCTGTAAAGTGTGGTGCCCAGAACTAGACACAGTATTCCAGTTGTGGCTGAACCATTTTTTATACAAGATTCACACAACCTCCTTGCTTTCCTACTCTATGCCCCTATTAATAAATCCTAGGTTGTTGTATGCTTCATTAATCACAAATTTAATTAGAAGGTGGCAGGTCCTGCCACCTTCAATGACTTATGCACATAAACACCCAAGTCCCTCAACTCATGCATCCTCTTTAGAATTGTACTGATTATTTTATATTGTCTCTCTATGTTCTTCAAAATTAACCTGTCCACTTGTCTGCCCATTCCACCAACTTGTTTATGTCCTTTTGAAGTTCTATCCTTTCCTTTTCATAGTTTACAATGCTTCCAACTTAATTTCAAAATTTATAGATGACACATATGTCCTGTACACCAAGGTCGAGGTCATTAATGTATATCAAGAAATGCAAGGGTCCCAACGCTGACCCCTGCATGGGAAATCCACTACAAACATTCCCCCAGTCCAAAACACATCTGTTAACCACTATTCTGTTTCCTGTCACTCAGCCAATGTTGCTACTGTCTCTTTTATTCCATGAGCTATAAATTTGCTCACAAGTCTGTTGTGTGGAACTATATCAGATACTTCTGGAAGTCCTTGTACACCATATCAACAGCATTGCCCTCAACAACCCTCTCTGTCACCTCTTCAAACAACTCTAGCAAGTTAGTTAAACATCATTTGGCTTTAACAAATCCATGCAGGCTTTCCTTAATTAGTCCACATTTGCCCAGTGACCATTAATTTTTGCTCTGAATTATTCTTTCTAGAAACTTACCTACCACCAAAGTTAAATTGACTGACCTCTAGTTGCTGGGCTTACCTTTACACCCTTTTTTGAACATGGGTATGATATTTGCAATTCTCCAGTTCTCTGGCACCACCCCTGAGTCTAAGGAAGACCTAAGAAAGTTATGACCAGTGCCGCCGCAATTTCCAGTCTCACTTCCTCAGTATCCTTGGATGCACCTCATCTGATCCTGATGCCTTATCAACTTTAAGTACAGGCTGCCTATCCAATACCTCCTTATCAATTGTAAACACTTCTAGTGTCTGAATTACCCCCTCTTACACAATGATCTGGAAGCATTTCTTCCTTGGTAAAGATAGATGCAAAATATTCATTTAGTACCTCACCTATGCCTCCATGCATAAATCCCCTGTTTGGTCCCTAATTGGCCCAATTCCTCTTTTTACCAACCTCTTACAATGTATATGCCTATATAAAAATTTTGAATTCTATTTTATGTTAGCTGCCAGTCTCTTTTTGTACTCTCTCTTTGCTTCTTTTATATGCATTTTCACTTCCCCTCTGAACTGTACCCAAACTATCCTTCTTTAAAAGTAGCCTATTGTTCAGTTAGTGTTTTTCCTGCCAACCTTTCATCACAATTTATCCTTACCCCACTGAAGTTTATTTTCCACCAAATAATTATTCTTGCTCTGGATTGTTTTTATCCTTTTCCATAGCCAACCTAAACATTACAATAGAACGATCACTGTCCCCTAATTGTTTTCTGATTGACACCTGATCCACTTGGCCCACCTTATTCCCAAGAACCAGGTTTAGACGTGCCTCCTTTCTCGAATTGGACTTGAAACATACAGCTGCAGAAAATGATCTTGAACACACTCTCGGAACTCTTGCCCCTCTCTGCCCTTTAAACTATTACCATACCAGTGTATATTTGGATAATTATAGCCCCCCATTATAACTGCCCTACAATTCTTTCACTCCTCTGTAATTTCCTTGCAAATTTGTTTCTCTACATTTTTTCCACTTGTTGGTGACCTATATATTACATTGAGCAGTTTAATTGCACCTTTTTTGTTCCTCAGCTCCAGCCAAATAGATTCTGCCCTTGATCCCTCTGGGACATCCTCTTTCTCAGGCACCGCAATGTTACCCTTAATTAATACTACCACCCCTCCCCTTTTCTTCCTTTCCTTTTTTTTTAACACCTTGTATCCAGGAATACTTAATACTAGTCCTGCCATTCTTTGAGCCACATCACTGTTATAGCCACAACATCATATTTCCATATGGTAATCTGCACCTGTAACTCACCAATCCTATTTACTACACTCTGTGCATTCATATACATGCACAATAACCCCAATTTAGACTTTATTACTTTCTCCCGTACTCTGAACACCTAATAACTTATTCTTTCCTACTCTAGTGCCATCTGCCTATCCCAGTATTCTGCACCCCTTGGTATTCCTCTCTGATATTACCTATTGGCACCACTGCCAAGTTAGTTTAAACCCTTCCAAATAGCACGAGCAAATCGCCCTGCAAGGAACTCAGTATTTAGGTTCAACCCAAATGGCCGTGTAGGCCCCATCTCCCCCTGCACATGTCCCAATGTCCCAGGAATCTAAAGTCCTCCCTCCTGCACCACCTTTCCAGCCTCATATTTATCTGCTTTATCTTCCTATTCCTGTATGCACATGTGTCTGGTATTGGGAGTAATCCAGAGATTACTACTTTTGAGGCCGTGCTTGCTAATTTCCTGGCTATCCAGAACAAGTTAAATGTTTTTTTCTACTAAATCTGTGCCATCAATCCTGAACTCCATGTTTGAATACCTCTAATCATGTTTCTGCCCCTGCCGCTCTTGACTCTGAGTCAGAAAGTTCCAGGTTCAATTCCCAGTCCAAGACTTGAGTACAAAAGTCAAGACTGATACTCCAATGCAGTAGTGAGGAGATGCTGCACAGCTGAAGGTGCCATCTTTCAGTTGAGACATTAAAATGAGGCCTGTCTTCCCTCTTACTGGATGTAAAAGATCACAAGGCACTATGTCAAAGATGAGTAGGGGAATTATCCCCGATATCCTGACCAATATTTATTCCTCAATCCACATTGCAAAAGCAGATTATCTGTTCATTATCATATTGATGATGTGGGCACTGGCTGTGTGGAAATTGGCTGGCATGTTTTCTTACAATTGCGATTACATTTCAAAAGTACCTCATTGGCTGTAAAGCACTTTGAGACGTCTGGGAGCAATGAAAGGTGCTATATAAATGTAAATCTGTCTGTCTTTCTTCCTGGAGTACTGAAATGGGTCTTATCAAAGTTACAAATAACATCCTGTGTGACTGGGATAAAGGTAAACTAGATCTCCTTGTGTCTTCATGACCTGTATGCAATCTTTGACACAGTTAATCACACTATTCTCTTCCAATGGCTTTCCACCATCTTCCAGCTGAACAGGGCTGTATTTGCTAGATTCCATTTTTGGCTACCTAATTGTAGCCAAAGTATTACTTACAGTGGTTTCTCTCCCCTCTCCCTCTGATTTCCTCCAAGGATCTATCCTTAGCCCTCTTTCTCTTTCTCATCTACATGCTGCACCTCAGGAACATCATCCGAAAGTACAGCATTAGTTTTCATATGTACGGTTTTTGACACCCAGCGCAACCTCTCTACCACTTCTCTCAACTTCTCCATTGTTGCTAAATTATCGGACTATTTATCTGATATTCATTACTGAATAAGCAGAGTTAAAATTGGGAAGGCCGAATCCATTGTCTTCAGTCCCTATTCCAAACTCTGTTCTGTAGCTGTTGACTCCACCCTCTCCCTGGCAACTGTCTGAGACTAAACCAGGCTGTTCAGAACCTTGGTGTTATATTTGTCTCAGACATAAACTTCCAGTCTCATATTTGTACCATCACTAAGACCATCTATTTCTACCTCTGTAATATTACCCGACTTTGCCCTCACCTCAGCTCATCTGCTGCTAAACCCTGATTCATGTCTTTGTTACCCCTAGTTTTGACTATTCCAGTGCACTCCTGGCTAGACTCCCGCAATGTATCCTACATAAACCTGAAGTCATTCAAAACTCAGCTGCCAATGTTCATCCTCACACCAAGTCCTGTTCCTCTATGCCTCCTGCAGGTTGCTGACCTACATTAGTTTCTGGTCAAGTAATTCCCCGGTTTTAAAATTCTGATCATTGTTTTCAAATCTCCCCAGTGTCTCAACCCTCTATCTCTACAATCTCCTCCAGCTTAACAACCATCTGAGATATCTGTGCTCATCTAATTCTGGCTTTTTGGGCATCACTGATTTTAATTACTCTGCCATTGGTGACCATGCTTCAGCTGCTCAGTTAGGCCTTAAGTTTTGCAATTCCCTCCCCAAACTGTTCTGCCTTGCTACTTCTCTTTCTTCCTTTAAGATGCTCCTTAAAGCCTTCCTCTACAACTAAGCTTTTAGCCACCTGTCCTCATATCACATTACGTAGCCCAATGTCTAATTTTGCTTTATAAAGCTCCTGCAAAGCATCTTGTGACATTTTATTATGTTAAAGGTCTATTCTAAGAAATGTGCTCTGGCGTTTCACAACTAATGATCAGGAAAACAGACTCTGAGCTAAGAATGTAAAGGTTAATTCATGAATGAAAACATGGTCACAGTTTATTATGGGACCACTTCCAAATCTGAAGGATGGAGAATTTTAATAAGTATTTTTATCTGTGAAGTTTGTCAAATAATCTTTAGCTCTTTAGATGGAACAGTTAGGACTGCCATATATATTTAAAGTCTTCTGTATGGTGACCCTTTTTGCCCATATTAAGCTTACACTTATTATATTTTAGAATAGATAATCCTACTCATCTGTCACATTGTAGTTGTTGGTTTTCTGCTACTGAATGGCATTGTGGTGCAAGTCATTCCAACCTGCCCACTATTTTTTAACTGCAAAAACCAGCTTCGTAGAACCTGTATTTTTGGCACTATTTGTGCTGTTTTGGGTATAAAATGGCATCCATGCTGCACACTTTGTGTGGGCTACATCTGATGCTATTTTGGTGAGGGTGTTAGTGTGTAAATTAGGAGCACGTGCGGGAAGTTGCAAAGTAGGAAGATTATGACGTCAGTAAGTGTGTAATGCTGATTTGATGCCACTGGTGCCATTTCTAACCTCAGTACTCCAGGTAATGTTCTCCCTTAAACACATACATTCAGCAATAGGAAGGGCAGCCCAATGAGTGCTATTTAAAGGGATCATTACTTACAAGTTAGTGGTTGATTTTTACTGGTTGTTGCTGAGATTGTAGAAGTGATATGAGGGGATTTTTACTGCTACTTAAAGTTGATGAAGTCTACAAAAAGTGGTGTTGCATGTGGTGAAGGTCTTGGTTTTGACTTCTTGAGTTCAATTCAGGCCACTTGCCTCCATTATGTATACTGCAGTTACCCATTCCATTTGGCTTGCAGACTGATAGGTCTGTAATATGCCTTTAAGGATAGCAGCATGCCATCACTTTAAAGGAATTGTGTCATATTATCTAGCCTCTGTTTCAATTTGGCCATGGCGAAACCAACTGCTGTGAAACTCTCAGCATACAACAGTTCACTAATTCATGTGCCATGTCCATAGGAAAAATTTCATAGGTTCCATTGTCTTGGAATGCAAGTAAGATCCATTTTCCTAGGTACCACAAATGATCCATATTGTGGAGACTAAAGTATCAGCATGCCGTGACCTTGCACTAGTGACAATCCACGGAATTAGTCAGACATCATATAGCAGATCGACTTCAGAAACTGCTCTATCTCCTCAGTTCATGATCTAACATCGAATATCCAGAATGTTTTGGCAAAATTAGCAGTTTCAAGGGAGCTGCAACATTACACTTGCAGGGGAATGTAATTGATCTGGCACGTATTGTGCAACACAAATGCCAGCAGCTACAAGAAGAAACAGTGAAAGATTCTACACTACAGAAACTATGGAAAACCATCAGTGAAGGGTGGCCTGATTTGATTCAGCATATCCACAAACACATGAGATCATTTTTGCCTGACTGGGATGAGCTAGGCATCTCCGAGGGAGTCATGTTTAAAGGCAGGCAGGTCATCATAATGGAATCTTTGCGACTTGATATTCTTCATCAACTTTATCACTCACACATGGGCATAGATCGTATGAAAAGATTTGCAAGAGAGACAGTGTATTGGCCAGGTATGAAGAATGACATTGAAGTCATCAAGAAGTGTGAGGCCACATCAAGAGCATATGCCAAGTCAGCACAAAGAACCATTGATTCCGCATGAAGTTCCTACTGATCCTTGGTCAAAAACCGCATCCAATCTCTTTCATGTTTACGGCACTGACTTCATCGTCATTGTCGACTACTTTACCAAGTACCCCATTATTCGACAATTGCACAATATGCCAAACACAACTGTCATGCACACTCTTAGAGCTATTTTCAGTTTATTTGATGTGCCTAGAGAGATAATCTCACATAAAGGTCCACAATTTATTTGTAAGCTATTTCAGGATCTGTGTGAGAAGAGGAACATTGATCATGCTATTTCTTCTCCTCATTACCCTAGAACTAATGGTCTAGCTGAATTAATGATTCACATGGTGAAATCCTTAATTTTCAAATGTAGACAGACCAAGCAAGATCTACACATCACAATGTTACATTTGGGAGCGATGTCACTGGCAGAGCTTGTGTTCGGCAGTGCACACCAATTACCCATTCTACTCTCTCAGAAACTAGAGAGCAACTTTTAAAACTGCAAGAGATGACGACCAATATGCACGATAAAAGTGCGTGTACAGAATTGCCAAGTTTACAGTTGGGACAACATTTTTGCATTCAGAAGGTACATGGCAACCAGCCAAGGCGACAAGGATTTGTTCGGGACCAAGGTCCTATGCAGTCATTATACACAAACTGAGGACAAATTAGATCCATTCCAGATCCTCAACCACCATACATTCCTACTGCATTGAGGACTAGATCCCAAATGCAAAATCCAAGAATGGCAATCCCACAGAATACTGTGAGCAAATAAAAACACCTCAAGACAAGGTTACCATTACAAGATCTGGATGTACCAGTAGATTACCTTTATGCTTTAGAGAGTCATAGATTCACTAGTCCTATACACTTATGTAATGGTAACTAAACATGAACATGTAATATAAATAGTTATACTTCATTGGAAGGGGGGAAAAGTATCTTTAAAAAGAAAGGAGATGTTGTAATATGCCTTTAAGGGATAGCAGCATGACATCACTTTAAGGGAAGTGCATCATATGATCCAGCCCCATTTCACTTCGGCCTGGAGCAGAGCACAGCAGACACAGCTCTGCAGCCCTGATGTCCTCGAGCTTTCTGTCCATGTATATCTGTCACATGTGCCTAAAATTAAGAAATGAATCCACAGCATGTTTGCACACTCCCTTATGAATGGTTGGTGCTTTTATATTGTTATAACACACAGGGCAATAGAAAGATTGAGCAAAAGTACAAGTTGTTTGCAGAGGGAGAAGGACTTTCAGTAGGATTCCGTACCAAGAAAGGTTTTCAGGTATCAACTCACTTACTTTAATCTCAGCAAGGAATACTATGGATGGAATCATCCCAGATTTGCACCAAGTTTGGTAGGCAGTGTGGGGAGGGGGGCGCGGGGGTGGTAAAATTATGTTTTACCTGCTGGCCGCCCTGGTGGGTTTTCATGCCGTGTCACCCCAACCCCGCGACATCATTTATGCATTCCTGAGAAATATGCCGTTTTGGTGGGTGGGCTCTCATTCGCCTGCCTGCCATCACCTTGCCACTTCATCATGCCGGGCGTACGCATTTCAGGGCTTCCAGGCCACAACTACTGCAGGGAAGGTATCCATGAAAGGCAAGAAGACTGCAGTCCCCAGGTTTAGCGACGCGTCACTGGGAACGCCTTTTGGATGCCGTGGAGGCCCGCCACGATGTCCTCTATATCCGCTGTTGCCGCAGGATTGGCAGCGGCTTTACCAACTAAGCTTGGCATGCGGTGGCATTGGTGGTCAGTGCCAGTGCCCTGCAAAAGAGGACAGTCTCCCAGTGCCACTGCAGGATGAATGGTCTCACCTGTTCTGCCAAGGTAACTCAGTTCTCATCACTCAACCCTCACACTCACAAACCCATCACACATCCAAAGAGATCTCACACCTTTAGGGACAACACCAATAACTCTCACACACCCTTACATTTCCATCAGGCTCATATCCCCTCGAGTTCACATCCTCATTCTTTACCATGGCGCCGCTCACCACACAAACATTCCATGCAGTGCCATGCATCCTTCTCATGTTCCCTCTATCTGTTTTCATGCAGGAGAAGCCTGATCACATCAGCAGGGAGAGGTCCCAGATTGGGGGTGGAGTGGGCCACATTAGGCCCCTCACTCACTTTAAGTAGCACGCCATCATGTTGACTGGTGAGGATGTGGACCCTGCCTGCGGCGACGGTGAGGTTGGCAGCGAATCCCACCTGAGGATCCTGCACCATATCATCCCTCCCTCAAAACAACTGTGAGTGCTCTCTCCTGCTTTTGATTCTGCTGCCATGCACTACTTATCTCTACTTTGGCTCACAGGGAGCCCTACCAAAGGACCAACACCTTCAGCCAGCCAATCCTTCAGCTCCATCCATGTCATCATCCGCAGCCAAGAGGACTCTGGACTCCTCCAGTGAAGAGATGGAAATAAGCAACCCGGGAAACTCATCCCTGCAGGGGGAGCAGCTGGCCCAGGAATTTCTGGAGGGAAAAGTGTGTGTGCGGCAGGGCCTTTTGGAACCTGGTGCAAGCACACTCCCACGCATGCGGATCCTTCACGCTTCATGCTTATTTCAATGTCCTGAGCATTTTGAGTGCCGCCTGCTGGGGTTCGCTTTCAGTTGTCCATCTGAGATGACCTGCATCTCTACCCACCTTCTGATCACCTTCCCGTGAAGCACATGATTTCACCCACCAAAACTCTAGTTTCACTTTTGATTTAGCAAGCATGGTCTGGTTTCACTGCATTGTGCGCACCCCCGTCTTCTACTTTCCCGCAGTCACCCATTTCCCCTCCCCCATCACAGTTGAACCCCTGGCAAGTAGGTTACCTCTGTAACCTGCCAGTCACAACTTTTTTGGGGGTTTTGGGGATGTCCAGGTGAACGTGCACATTCTCTTCGTCCCTGAAAATCCCACCATCATCTACATTCACCTCCCCTACCTCTCCCATCCCGTCGACTATCACCCGTTGTGAACATCAACGGCGACTATCCAGCTTCCGTGCGCTGCTTTGCAGCAGAGCCACGTCCATGACAGTCCACCCAGCATGTCATGGACACTCCTCCAGTCTGCTGTTGGTGTTGGGCTCCAGCATCTTCTGCTCCATGGATGTCTGCGATGTGAGCAAAGCACTGGCAGGTAAGTCCCGACTTCTGCAGGTCACAGGTGTCAAGACATCTTCTACACCGGTGTGCTTTCCCACCGACGTGGGCGGACGATCCAGCGGGGACATGATTCCGGCGGCCAGGCCTAATAATGATATGCTGATGTATTACAATGAGGTTCCCGATGTCCGATGACGGAGAATGTGGCCCGCCATTGGCGGGCTGAGCGGACGATCGCGAAACGGTTTCATGCCATCGTGAAACCGATCGCGCCATATTGCCTAGTCACGTCACCGAACACGACCATTGCTGGAGGGCACAGAAAACCCTGGCCTAGGTATGGAGTCTCTGTCTTACAAAGGAGGTGCTTACTGAAATCTGCCACCTCTTGCAGGCAAACCTGTAGTCTCGGAGCAGAGCAAAGACAGTGTTTGCCAGTGGCTATGAGGATGACCATGGCCATGAACCTCCTCACTTTAAGATCTTTCCAGACTGGATCAGATGACATATTGAACACCTCCCAGTTCCCTATCTACTCCTATTTAAGGGAGGTCAATGATGCTCTGTATGACAAGAGAGGGGAATACATTCACTTACTCTGGCTAGAGACAGTATGTGGAGCATGCATCTGGCTATGCCAGGATAGCAGGCTTCCCAATGGTGCTGAGTGCCATTGACTGCACACACATGGCTTTGCAAGTGGATCAACTAAATGCAGAGATATACCACAACCACGAAGGATTCCACTCACTGAATATGCAGTTGGTGTGCAACTACACCCAGCTCATCATGAGGGTGAATGTCCTGCATCCTGGCTGTAGTCATGATGCCTTTATTCTGTGCCAGTCTGCTGTACCATCAGTATTTGAGCCACCATGTCAAACCAGAGGATGGCTACTGGAGCAAGCCCTATCCGCTAACTACCTGGTTTATTGACCGGTGTGCAACCCAAGCATACATGGACAGCATGCGTATAATGCTGCCACGCAAAACTCTATTGAGCTGAACACTGAGTGCTTAAGCAATGCTTCTGTGGCCTGGACCCCTTCTGGAAGAGTCCTTTCATACTCAATAAAGCAGGTATGACAGGACTGTTGCATCCTGCGCAATCCTCACCATTATGAGGGCATAGCCCTTGCTCCAGGCATACAGTGAGCAGCTTAGGAGTGAGAGGAGGAGGAGGAGCAAGGAAGGAGGCATCCAACACAACCCATTTCCAGCAGGGGTGTCCATGATCAGGTCATCTGTCAGTGGTCCAAGTGAATCCAATCCCTCTATCCCATTCAACAACAGTTCTCCACCTTCCCTCCCATTTAGTGAATCCAAATCTCCAAAGCCAAGCGATAGCCTCATTTACTGAGTTTAAAGTAATAACTCTGCCACTTAGTCTGTAGAGGGGACACTGCTCGGTAATCTGCAGCATTGTGTCTTTCCACAAGTGCACAAGGGGTTTGTACTGAGGCCAGTGGTGGAGGTTGGCTGCACAGGGGCCCTGGCCTGTCCTGAACCTATTTAGTAAGGATCACTCTCGCTATGGTATTTCAAAACCAGCCATTTGACAGATGGGATTTGTTGCAAGAAACTTGTTAACGACTTCCCATGTTTCCCATTCCTGATCGAAAGGGTGCCTGATTGTAGATCTTGTTCGGGAAGGGTGCTCTATATGAATGCTGAGATGGAAGGTGAGCAGTGGGTGGGTTGAACAGGCCATCAAGGAGTGGTAAGTGAGGTATAGCATGGATGGTTTCAACCAGCTTCTGTGTTTTCGTCAGTTGCTGGATGTGTGACGGAAAGATGTTTGCAAGGACAGGAAGCCAAGGGAGGGGCATTGAGTGGAGAGTTCCAGTTATGATGTGCATTGTTGCATTCAATTGTATGTCAACAAGATGTGTGTGTGTGTGTGTGTGATGATCTTTGCCAGACAAGTGCACAGTACTCTGCTGCAGAGGGTGATAAGGCAAGTGCTGAGGTCTGGAGTGTAGTGGCAGCAGAAGTTTGGTTAGTTTCTGCTTTTAAACTTTTCGACTGTTTTTGTCAAATGTTCCCAGAAGGACAGAGTCCTATCTAGAGTCATTCCCAAGTATGTTGGGTTTGGATCATGCTTTAGTCTCTGGCCATCCATGTAGATATGCAATTCTTTTTTGGCACTGGCATTATAGAGGTGGAATACATTGCATGTGGTTTTAGAGGGATTTAACGTGAAACACCATCTAATGCAACAGTCCAGAGTACAGAAGAATGGAGCTTGGGTGGCACAACAGATGTCATCAGCATAGATGAACTTGCGGGACGTGGTTATTGGCAGGTCATTTGTATATACGTTGAACAGGTTTGGGGCTAGCACTGAGCCCTGTGATAGTCTGTTGGTCTGTCTTAGGAACATAGGAATATAGGAACAGGAGTGGGCCATTCAGCCTGGCAAGCCTGCTCTGCCATTCCATTAGATCATGGCTGATCGGCTACCTCAACACCACTTTCCTGCGCTATCTCCATAATCCCTTCACATCATTAGCCTCCAGAAATCTGTTTCTGTTTGGGACATGCTCAGTGATTGAGCTTCCACAGCCCTCTGTGGTGGAGAATTCCAAAGATTCACCACCCTCTGACTGAAGAAATTCCTCCTCATCTCAGCCTTTAAATGGCCTACCCCTTATCCTGAGATTATTTCCCCTGGTTTTAGACTCACTAGCCAGGGGAAAGGTTTTACCTACATCCACATTGTCATACCCTGTAAGAACTTTGTAAGTTTCAATGAGGTCACCCCTCATTCTTAGAACCTCTAGGGAGTGCAGATCCTGTCACCCCAGTCTCTCCTCATAAAGCAATCCTGCCATCCCAGGGATTAATCTGGTGAGCTCCATTGCACTCCCTCTATGGCAAGTATAATCCTACTTTATATAAGGGGACCAGAACTGTGTACACTACTCCAGGTGAGGTCTCACCAAGGTTTTATACAACTGCAGCAAGATATCTTTACTCCTGTACTCAAATCCCCTTGTGATGAAGGCCAACATACAATTTGCCTTCCTAATTGCTTGCTGTACCTGCATGCTAACTTTTAGTAACTCATGAACAAGATACCTAGGTCCCTTTGGACACCTGCACTTCCTAACCTCTTCCCATTTAAGAAATATTCTGCCTTTTTGTTTTTTTCTAACAAAATGAATAACCTCACATTTATTCACATTATATTCCATCTGCTATGTTCTAGCCCATTCATTTAGCCTGTCCAAGTCCTCTTGAAACCTCCTTCTTTCCTCCTCACATCTTACTTTCCCACCCAATTTGGTGTTATCAGCAAATTTGGAAATGTTACAATTAGTCCCCACATACAAATCATTTATATAGGTTGTGAACTGCTGTGGACCTAGCACTGATCCTTGCTGTACCCCACAGCCTGCCATCCTGAGAGTGATCCATTTATTCCTACTCTCTGCTTTCCATCTGTTAACCAATTCTCAATCCCATGTGCTCTAATTTTATTTACTAACCTCCTGTGTGGGACCTTATTAAAAGCCTTCTGAAAATTCAAATACAGCACATTATCTATGCTACAAGCAGTGTCCTCAAAAAACTGCAACAAATTTGTCAAACATGATTTCCGCTTCATAAATCCATATTGACTCTGCCCAATTTTACCATTTTTTTCTAAATGTCCAGTTATCACATCCTTTATAATAGATTCTAACATTTTCCTTACTACTGACATCAAGCTAGCAGGTCTGTAGTTCTTCATTCTCCTTCTTCCTCCCTTCTTAAATAGTGCTGTTGCATTTGCTACTTTCCAGTCCACAGGAACCTTTCCAAAATCTATAGAATTTTAAAAGATGACCACCAATGCAACCATTATCTTTCCAGGCAATGGCTATTTAAGGAAATACTACACAGCCTACAACAGATACATATACCTTTAAGGCACAAACACCTAAAGGGGAAGGTAAATCAACTGTGGTTAAGAAAGAAGTTAAAGATTGCATTAAATCAAAGGAAGTGGCCACCTTCAACACTCTGAGATGAAGCTTATCTGGTCTGGGGGGTACATTAACCTTCAATCCAGTTAACTTTTCAAGTACTACCTCTTTACTAATACTAATTTCTTTCAGTTCCTCAGTTTCATAAGTCCCTTGGTCACCTAGTATCTCTGGGAGATTTTCTGTATAATTTTCCATGAAGACAGGTGCAAAGTAACTGTTTAGTTTCTCCACCATTTCCCTGTTCTCCACCATAAATTCTCCTGTCCTCACCTGTAATGGACCCACATTTGCCCTAGCTAATTTTTTCCTTTTCACATACCTAGAGAAGCTTTTACAATCCGCCCTTATGTTCATCGCTAGTTTGCATTCATTTTGCTTTTTTCCTTTCTTAATCAGTTCCTTGGTCTTCCTTTACTGGGTTCTAAATTGCTCCCAATCCTCAGGCTTACCACTTTTTCTGGCATCCTTATAAGCCACTTCCTTTGATTTAATGCAATCTTTAACTTCTTTCTTAACCACAGTTGATTTAGCTTCCCCTTTAGGTGTTTGTGCCTTAGAGGTATGTATATCTGTTGTAGACTGTGTAGTATTTCCTTAAATAGCCATTGCCTGTCTACCATCAAATTTTATAGTGTATTTTCCCAATCCACCATAGCCAACCTGCCCCTCATACCTTCATAACTTCCTTTCTTCAGATTTAAGACCCTATTAGAATAAGCTATATTGCATTCAAACTTAATGTGAAATTCTATCATATTGTGGTCACTGTTTCCCAAAGGCTCTTTTACCACATGGGTATTAATTACACAACACTAAATCCAAAATAGTCCAATCCCTAGTTGGCTGCTCAATATACTGCTCCAGAAACCCATCTCGTACACATTCCAGCAATCCCTCTTCCAGCGCATTAGTGCTGATTTGGTTAACTCAGCCTAAGTGTAAGTTGAAATTGACTGTTATTACTGTATTACCCATGTTACATACATCTCTAATTTCCTTGTTTATACTATGCCCAACATTAGCACTATGGTTTGGTGGCCTACAAACAACTCCTACCAATGTTTGCTGCCCCTTGCTGTTTCTTAGCTCCACCCAAACTGATTCTACATCTTGATCCTTCGATCTGAGATCCTCTCTTACTAATGCACTGTTTATATCCCTTATTAAGACTGCTACCCCTCCTTTTCATTTTTGCCCAAGTTTGCTAAGTGCAGAATATCCGTGGATATTCAGTTCCCAATCTTGGTCACCTTGTAACCACATCTTTGTAATGGCAATCAAATCATACCCATTTATCTCAATTGATGCATTCAAATCATCAACCTTTTTGCGAATGCTATGTGCATTCAGGTAGAGTGACTTTAATTTTGCTTTTTTAACATTATTCTCCATTCTAATCCTATTTGATGCTTCGCCTGCCTTCTATTTTTGCTTTCTACTTTTCTACTTTCTTTTACCAGTTTTGCTTTCCTTGAATCTAAACTCCATCTCAGGCTCCCATCCCCCTGTCAATCTTATTTAAACCTTCCCCAACAGCACTAGCGGATCTCCCTGCAAGGATGTCCTGGTCCTGCTAAAGAGCTTCCCCAGAAATGATCCCAGTGCCTCAGAAATCTGATGCCCTCCCTCCTACACCAGTTCTCCAGCCACGAGTTCAACTGCTCAATTCTCCTATTTCTATGTTCACTAGCAGTGGGATTGGAAGTAACCTTGAGATTACTGCTTTAGAGGTTCTGCTTTTCACTCTCCTTCCTAGCTTCCTGAAATCTGGACCTCATTCCCCTTCCTACCTAAGTCATTGGTACCGACATGGACCATGACAACTGGCTATTCACCCTTCCCCAGAACAATATCCTGCAGCTGCTCTGTGACACCCTTTACCCTGGCACCAGGGAGGCAACATACCATCCTGGAGTCATGACTACAGCCACAGAAATGCCTGTCTGTTCCTCTAGCTAACAAATCCCCTATCACTACTGTTATTCCCCTCTTCTTCCTCCCCCACTATACAGCTGAGCTGCCTATGGTGCCATGACTGCACTCCTCTGAGGCATTTTCCATTATCCAAAATGGAAAACCAATTAGTGAGTGGGACCTCAGGGGACTCTTGCACTACCTGACTGGTTCTCTTGGACTGCCTAACGGTCACCCATTCCCTTTCTGCCTCCATGCTCCTAACCTGCGGCGTGACCACCTCTCTGAATGTGCTATCCATGTAGCTCTCAGCCTTGTGAATATGCCACAGTGACTCCAACCGCCGCTTAAGTTTCTGCAGCTGGTCACACTTCTTGCACATGTGGTTGTCTCGGTCACCAGTACCATCCATGAATTACCGCATTCTACAGTACACGCATTCCACGCGACCGAGCTGCCCTGCCATGTCTTAACTTCACTTATGTTAACTTTATTTTACTTTGGTTTGCTTATTTTAATTGTACTTCACCTTAACTTAATAAACCTTACAACTATTGATAAACCATACCAGTGCTCATAAATCTTATAGTTAACACACTTCATGAGTTGCAATAAACCCTACTTAAAGCACCTCTTTCCACCATGCACCAAATTCCCAAATAAACCTAATTTGCTACTTACTCAGTCTCCGTCTCACTCATTCATAGTCTCCTGACTGTGTGCCCCTTACAGGTGGAATACATTGGATATGGTTTTTGAGGGATTTAACTTAAAACACCATGTAGCAGTATTTCGTCAACTTTGTAATGTATTTGTTATGGATCTGGCCCTGATTGCAGAAGGATGGAACTTGGGTGGCACAACAATGTGGTCAGCAAAGATAAACTTGCCGATGTGGTTGTCGGTAGATCATTTGTATGTATGTTGAACAGGCTTGGGGCTAGCACTGAGCCCTGCGGTGGTCTGTTGACCTGTCTTCTCCATGCACTTGGTCCTTGTCCAAGGTGAACTCTGAATTGTCTATTGCGAAGGAATGTTTCAACAACTGTCCTGGCCCAGATTGGAAGCATTCTGGACAGTTTTAGGAGCAGGCCAGTGTACCACATTGTAGACACCTGTGAGGCCCAGTAGCACTATGTCTTTCTTCACATAATTTTGGAAGCAATTTTCAATGCAGGTGGTGAGTGCCAGAATTTGATTACATGCACTGCATCCCTTACAGAAAGCAGCTTGGTCAACATTAAGGATGCTCTCCACTTCTGGAGATAAGATACTCAAAGACCTTAAAGCACACAGAAAGTAGTGAATTTGTCGATAGTTGGCCACCAATGTAAGATATTTTCCAGGTTTTGGAATGGCAAGGAAAAACTCCACACTCCACATCTTCGGGAGTGAATTTGAGCTGATGACTCTTGCTTAGGACTGAATCAGCCAGGCACAAGCATGGGGGCCAAGTTCTTTCAGGATTTTTTTAAATTCATTCATGGGATGTGGGCTTCACTGGCTGGGCCAGCATTTATTGCCCATTCCTAGTTGTCCTTGAGACGGTGGTGGTGAGCTGCCTTCTTGAACTGCTGCAGTCCATGTGGTCGAGGTACACCCACAGTGCTGTTGGGAAGGAAGTTCCAGGATTTTGACCCAGCGACAGTGAAGGAACGGTGACATATTTCCAAGTCAGGATGGCGAGTGACTTGGAAGGGAACTTCCAGGTGTTGGTGTTCCCATCTATCTGCTGCCCTTGTCTTTCTAGATGGTAGTGGTCATGGGTTTGGAAGGTGCTGTCGAAGGAGCCTTGGTGAATCCCTGCAGTGCATCTTGTAGATGGTACACACTGCTACTACTATGTGTCGATGGTGGAGGGAGTGAATGTTTGTTGATGTGGTGCCAATCAAACGGATTGCTTTGTGCTTTGTTCTGGACGGTGTCCAGCTTCTTGAGTGTTGTGGGAGCTGTACTCATCCAGGCAAGTGGGGAGTATTCCATCACATTCCTGACATGTGCCTTGTATTTGGTGGACAGGCTTTGGGGAGTCAGGAGGTGAGTTACTCAACCCACGATTCCTAGCCTCTGACCTGCTCTTGAAGCCACAGTATTTATATGGCTAGTCCAGTTCAGTTTCTTGTCAATGGTAACCCCCATGATGTTGATAGTAGGGGATTCAGTGATGGTAACGCCATTGAACATCAAGGGGCGATGGTTGGATTTTCTCTTATTGGAGAAGGTCATTGCCTGACACTTGTGTGGCACGAATGTTACTTGCCACTTGCCAGCCAAGCCTGGATATTGTCCAGGTCTTGCTGCAATTGGCCATGGACTGCTTCAGTATCTGAGGAATCATGAATGGTGCTGAACATTGTACAATCATCAGCGAACACCCCCACTTCTGACCTTACGATGGAAGGAAGGTCATTGATGAAGCAGCTGAAAATGGCTGGGCCTAGAACACTACCCTAAGGAACTCCTGCAGTGATGTCCTGGAGCTGAGATGAACGACCTCCAACAACCACAACCATTTTCCTTTGTGCTAGGTATGACTCCAACCATCGGATAGTTTTCCCCCTGATTCCCATTGACTCCAGTTTTGCTCGGACTCCTTGATGCCACACTCTGGTAAATGCTGCCTTGATGTCAAGGGCAGTCACTCTCACCTCACCTTGGGAGTTCAGCTCTTTTGACCGTGTTTGAATCAAGGCTGTAATGAGGCCAGGAGCTGAGTGGCCCTGGCAGAACCCAAACTGGGCATCAGTGAGCAGGTTATTGCTAAGCAAGTGCCGCTAGATAGCACTGTTGATGATCCCTTCCATTACTTTACTGATGATGGAGAGTAGACTGATGGGTGGTAATTGGCCAGGTTGGATTTGTCCTGCTTTTTGTGGACAGGACATCCTTGGGCAATTTTCCACATAGCCAGGTAGATGCCAGTGTTGCAGCTGTACTAGAACAGCTTGGCTAGAGGCATAGCAAGTTCTGGAGGACAAGCCTTCAGTACTATTCCCGGAATGTTGACAGGGCCCATAGCCTTTGCACTATCCAGTGCCTTCAGCCATTTCTTGCTATCACGTGGAGTGAATTTAATTGGCTGAAGACTGGCATCTGTGATCCTGGGAACCTCTGGAGGAGGCCGAGATGGATCATCCACTCGGCACTTCTGGCTGAAGATTGCTCCAAATGCTTCAACCTTATCTTTTGCACTGATGTGCTGGGCTCCAACATCATTGAGGATGGAGATAATTGTGGAGCCACCTCCTCCAGTGAGTTGCTTAATTGTCCACCACCATTCACGACTGGATGTGGCAGGACTGCAGAGCTTAGATCTGATCCATTGGTTGTGGGATTGCTTAGCTCTGTCTATCACTTGCTGCTTATGGTGTTTGGCATGCATTTAGTCCTGTTTTACAGCTTCACCAGGTTGACACCTCATTTTAAGGTATGCCTGGTACTGCTCCTGGCATGCCCTCCTGCACTCTTCATTGAACCAGCTTTGATCCCCTGGCTTGATGGTAATGGTAGGGTGGGGGATATGCTGGCCATGAGGCTACAGATTGTGTTCGAGTAGAATTCTGCTGCTGCTGATGGCCCACATTGCCTCATGGATGCCCAGTCTTGAGTTACTAGATCTGTTCAAAATCTATCCCATTTAGCACGGCGGTAGTGCCACTACACGATGGAGGGTATCCTCAATGTGAAGGCGGGGCTTCATCTCCACAACAACTGTGTGATGGTCACTCCTACTGATCCTGTGATGGACAGATGCGGCAGGCAGGTTGGTTAGAATGAGGTCAAGTATGTTTTCCCTCTTGGTTCCCTCACCACCTGTCACAGACCCAGCCTCACAGCTGTGTCATTTAGGACTTGGCCAGCTCAGTCAGTAGTGGTGCTACCGAGCCACTCTTGGTAATGGACATTGAAATCCCCCACTCAGAGAACATTCTGCGCCCTTGCCACCCTCAGTGCTTCCTCTAAGCGATGTTCACCATGGAGGAGCACTGATTCATCAGCTGAGGGAGGGCAGTACCAGGTAATCAGCAGGAGGTTTCCTTGCCCATGTTTGACCTGATGCCATGAGATTTCATGGGGTCCGGAGTCGATGTTGAGGACTCCCAGGGCAACTCCCTCCCAACTGTGTTCCACTGCTGGGCCTGTCCTGCCGGTGGGACAGAACATACCCAGGGATGGCGATGGCGGAATCTGGGACATTATCTGTAAGGTAAGATTCCATGAGGATGACTATGCCAGGCTGTTGCTTGACTAGCCTGTGAAACAGGTCTCCCAATTTTGGCACTAGCCCCCAGATGTTAGTATGGAGGTCTTTGCAGGGTCGACAGGGCTGCGATTGCTGTTGTTGTTTCTGGTTCCTAGGTCGATGCCTGTTGGTCCGTTCGGCTTCATTCCTTTTTTGTGTCTTTGTTGCGGTTCGTTACAACTGAGTGGCTTGTTAGGCCATTTCAGAGGGCATTTAAGAGTCAACCACATTGCTGTGGGTCTGGAGTCACATGTAGGCCAGACCAGGTAAGGATGACAGATTTCCTTCCCTAAAGGACATTTTGATGCGATGTTGTCCTTTCCGGTTGTTTTGCCACATTTCAGGCCCCTTAATGTTTTCTCCAATTCCGTGATCTTGAAGGGATCAGGACTGATGTATTTTGCATGTTTCTGGTGTTGTTTTTCAGTTTGTTATAGGTGATGTGCTTTATTTCCTTTTCCAATGGTGCCCTCGCTACATGGAGCAGATAACTGGCAAATTGGTTTGGCGTGACTGATGTGCAATTTAACATGGGTGATTTTTGGGCTGTTCCAAGGCTCCAGCACTTCTGATTGAAATGAATGAAATTGAGCCCTGCTGTCGTTTCCTTCCATCTGGCGCTACCTGCATCATGGAGATTCGATTAGGTGGTTTGCTATATCAAGGTTGCCAGAGGATTCATATTCCTTTAGGAGTGCTGAACTCGCTGCATCAAGGCATGGGATGTAAATGGTTGATAGCCACGAAGGATGGCTGGGCAAGCAATTTTATGAATGGCACCACAAAACGCTTATATGATTCTTTCAGAGGTATGTGGTGAATAGGTGTAATTATAATGCTGTGGTCCAAGCTCTCGTTGTATTTTGGCCAATCTGTTTTACAGAAGTTCCATTGCATCTTCTTTGCACTGTTGATGACTGGAAGGCAAAAAGCCAATGTGAATGAGCGATGGCCTGTGTTGACTATGTGGGATGTCATCCAGGGCTAGATACTGTGCTGATTGGGGGTGACCATCAAGGGAACTGACCCAGCATAGGTCAGGTAAGTAATTCCAACTCAATCTGGCTGAATAGAATGTTCCTCATTGCTTGGGGTGATTTATCAGTGTCAGGTCATTTCTGGAGGCCCACTCTAGGAGCTGTTCAACATCACTTGTCTGGTGCTGAGTAACCCCAGTCATTGTGGTGGTTGTTGAAGTCTCCTGTGTAGGTATCTGGATGGGGAAGTATTGGCAGGACTCCTTGTTCCCAGCTAGTACTTGGAGGCTTGTACACATTCAGAATATGGAAACTACTGATCTGAATTGTATGTCAAAATGTGTTTGATGGCAGGAGAGCTGCATTGGATTGGACATAGGTTGCATGGCTGTGCTTAGCATGAAGGGAGCAGCACAGTAGGTCAAAGCCTTTGATGTAATAGGGACCTGCTTCTTCAGTTCCAATATGGGTGTCTCATAGGCAAATTATGTCAGTGGAGTGTTGGGTGGGAAGACATCCAGTGAGGTTTCACTTGGAGGCTGATAGTCCCTTGACATTAAGTTGTAAGATTCGGAGAGCCGACCCTATTACTATAAAATCAGAAGGCTACTCAATGTTGAGACTGGCGGTTCTGGGAGGACCGGGATTCTGCTCTTTTGGAGTCCTTTAGTTTTCTCTTGGAATTCATTCAGCTGATAGGGTCATTAGCTTCCCCGGGGGCGCCTGGGTACTGATGGGGGACATGACATGAATGCTGATCCAATGTCCCTCACCTTCCCTCTTAATGACCATCACAGTGACTTCTTGGTCAAATGCTGAAATAAAAACCACCACATAATAAGCATTCCAAACCAACTTTATTTAAACAAATTATCCAATATTCCATACAAGAATCATCCAATCACCCTTATGTATTTCCTTGATGCCAGTCTTGCTGGTGCCTTTGCTTGGTCTGATTCTATGTAGTGAGACCCCAGTGGTTGTAGAATGTGTTATGGATAGGAGGGGGGCTAATTTAAACAGCACTAATTTCTCCTCTCACCATCTCCCCATAACCAGAAAGGTGTTTACGATTTGCTTCCCCCTTTATAAGTGGTCACGTATTTCAAATCCTTTGGTGTGATCCAATTTCTATTATTCCACAGCAGACTCGAGATAGGGTGAAAAAGGTCAGTTTATTTGCACGCACACAAAACCTGGGAGGACAGTTGCAATGTTGGCTCCTTTGCATCCACACAGTAAAAGAGGATAGAGAAAAGGAAGATTCATAGTGTGGAAACCACAGAGAAGAGAAATTGTTTCACGTGGGTTCCAGCATCAGGAAGGAAATAGGGAGAGTACAGGGCCAATATATTCCAGCAAAGACAAAGGGTGGCACCAACAAATCCAGGGAACCCTGGATGTCAAGGGATATACAGGATTGGATAAAGAGAAAAAGGGAGGTTTATGGCAGATACCGAGGGCTCAAAACAGCAGAAGCCCTAGAGGAGTATAGAATGTGTAGGGGGGAACTTAAAAAGGAAATTAGGAGAGCAAAAAGGGGACATGAGAAAACATTGGCAGGTAAAATAAAGGAAAATCCAAAGTTATTTTACAAGTACATTAACATTAAGAGAGTAACTAGTGAAGGAGTAGGGCCCATTAAGGATCATAGTGGTAATTTGTGTGTGGAGCCGGAAGACATAGGTAGGGTTCTAAATGAATACTTTGTGTCGGTGTTCACAAGTGAGAGGGACAATGTGGGTATGGAAATCAGGCAGAAGGACTGTGGTATAATTGAAGAAATTAGCATAGAAAGGGAGGAGGTTCTAAGTAGTCTGGCAGGCTTAAAAGTAGATAAATCTCCAGGCCCGGATGAAATGTATCCCAGGCTGCTGAGCGAGGCAAGGGAGGAGATAGCAGGGACACTGGCAATTTTCAATACCTCTCTGGCCACAGGAGAGGTGCCTGAGGACTGGAGGAGAGTCAAAGTGGCACCATTATTCAAGAAGGGAGGAAGGGATAAACCAGGGAACTACAGGCCAGTCAGTCTAACCTCAGTGGTGGGGAAATTATTGGAAGCAATTCTGAGGGACAGAATTAATCTACACTTGGAGAGGCAGGGATTAATCAAGGACAGTCAGCATGGTTTTGTTAAGGGGAGGCCATGTCTGACCAATTTGATTGAATTTTTCGAAGAGGTGGCCAGGTGTGTAGATGAGGGCAATGCATTTGACGTAGTCTGCTTGGACTTCAGCAAGGCTTTTGATAAGGTTCCGTATAGGAGACTGATAATGAAGATAAGAGCCCATGGGATCCAAGGCAATTCGGTAAATTGGATCCAGAATTGGCTGAATGGGAGGAAGCAGAGGGTGATGGTCGAGGGGTGTTTTTGTGACTGGATGCCTGTATCCAGTGGGGTTCCACAGGGATCGGTATTGGGTCCCTTGCTGTTTGTGGTATACATAAACGATTTAGACTTGAACGTAGGAGGGTTGATCAGTAAGTTCACGGATGACACGAAAATTGGTGGGGTAGTAAATAGTGAGGAGGATAGCTTTAGATTACAGGAGGATATAGACGGGCTGGTCAGATGGGCTGATCAGTGACAAATAGAATTTAATCCGGATAAGTGTGAGGTGATGCACTTGGGCAGGACAAACAAGGCAGGGGAATCCAAATGAATGGTAGGACCCTGGGAAGTACCGAGGATCAGAGGGAACTTGATGTACATGTCTACCGATCCGTTAAGGTAGCGGGACAGGTAGATAAGCTGGTTAAGACGGCATATTGGATACTTGCCTTTATTAGCTGAGGCACAGAATATAACCGCAGGGAGGTTATGCTGGAACTGTATAAAACACTGGTTAGGCCACAGCTAGAGTATTGCGTGCAGTTCTGGAATCCGCATTTTGGGAAGGATGTGATTGCACTAGAGAGAGTGCAGAGGAGATTCACCAGGATGTTGCCTGGGCTGGAGAGTTTTAGTTATGAGGAGAGATTGGATAGATTGGGGTTATTTTCCCTGGAGCAGAGGAGATTGAGGGGGGACATGATTGAGGTGTCTAAAATTATGAGGGGCATAGATAGGGTAGACAGGAAGGAACTTTTCCCCTTGGTGGAGGGATCAATAACCAGAGGGCATAGATTTAAGGTAAGGGGCAGGAGGTTTAGAGGGCATGTGAGGATGAATTTTTTCACCCAGAGGGTGGTGGGAATCTGGAACTCACTGTCTGAAAGGGTGGTAGGGGCAGAAACCCTCATAACATTTGAGAAGTAGTTGGGTGTGCACTTGCGATGCCATGGCATACAGGGCTATGGGCCTAGTGCTGGCAAATGGGATTAGAATAGTTAGGTACTTGTTTAACTGGCGCAGACTTGATGGGCCGAAGGGCCTTTTTCTGTGCTGTATACCTCTATGACTCTATGACCATCAATGTCCAATTAAGTATTCCTTCACAGGGGAGCAGAAAACCGATGCTGGATAATTCATTTTTCAGGTGGTGTTGACTTCACATGATGGGATAGGCATGCAGAGATGATTTAATCTTGAAGGTGATCTTACAGGCTTTCCAGTAGAAGCAGTGTAGATGGGGCCAGTTGTCCAACCTGGGCCAGAATTCCTTGTCTGTGATGCTGCTAGTTAGCTGGTAAAATGGCAGACAGAGACTTTGCAGTACAGCAAAACAATATTACTGGTTCCACAAAGCAAAGGTCCATATCACATGACTCCCACCTCTTCACACTGTCTTTGACAAAGGCTCTGTATCCTTTGTCTGGATCCCCGAGAATGTTGAATGTCTCAACCATTAAGAATTGAAAGGAAGGTTGCGGGTCCTTTGTCTTAGCAAGCGAGTAGATGCCTGTTGGCCAGCTTCAGTTGTGAAATGCAGCTGGCCTTTGTATAGCTCTCTTTAAATTTGGCCTGTGCAGCCCACAATGTGTTGTTATTGGCTCTTCAGAGATAATGGGCGGAATTTTCCCTCCTGGGCCTAAGTCCCGTGTCAGGGATGGGAAGTGTTTCTTGCTACAGAGGCTGCTGAGAATTCGTGCTGTATCGTGTGATTAAATATGCCTTGGGGGGGGTTTGCAACATTTAGCGCGGCTAGACGGCATGGATGGCTTGCACCCTGTCATCATATCTGAGCGCCATTTTTAAAAGCGTCTGGACTTAATCGACCCACTGTTGAAGAAAGAAGGTGGACCTCCTAAAGAAAGAAGATGGACCAGTCTCTTTAAATTTGGTCTGTGCAGCCCACAATGTATCATTAGTGGCTCTTCAGAGATAATGATGTGCGAGTTTCCCTGATACTTCCAGGGTAGCTTCTTTTACTTGAGGGTCACAGACAGACATAGATTCAGCCATTTTAGGTCTTTGTCCAATTTTAAATTTTTAGAAATAGCAAGAGCAAATCTCTATATATTTTATAAAAGAAAATATATGGGGTGAGGTCTTAAACCCTTATAAATGACTGGAAGAAAGCTGCTGACCTTCAATCGTGGAGTCTGCAGATAGCCTTGCAGTACGACCTCAAGTAGTACTGGCCCTAGAGAGCATAGCTCTGGCTGCACCATCTTGGCAAGGGCAGCAGCAATCTGGGCTAGCAAAGGCATAGGTGAGTGGGAGGACAAATTCTGTCATCCTGTGGATAAATAGCAGATTTGTGCTTCACAGAGCAATCGCTACTCCCTCTGGGTGGTACCTCAGCAATCCTAATAATCTGTTGGAGGACAGATTGCTGCAAAAACCTTGCTCTTTGAGCAGTGACATTTGCAGCCATGATGGCAGCAATCTGAACCTGCGTTGCAGTAAGCTGTGCTTGCATGGCAACAAGCTGAGGTTACATTGACTTCAGTCTGAGCTTCTGTTGCAGCATTCAGAAGGTGTGTGGCTTCTGTTTGTGCTACAATGGAGGCTGATATGTTAGCCATCAGATGCTGCATTGTAGTTAGGTTCACAAGTGTTTTTATCGAGTTGGCCACCATTTAAAGAGGGCCTCCAAACTATGCTCAAAGCCCTGTTCCAAGTTGGTGCAGACCTCATCTATGCTCCTCAACCGTGGCAACAGACTTTCTGGCAGACCTGGCAATTTGTCAATTATTTCATTGGAGACGCACATTAATTTTTTTCTGTATGTTGCCCCATCAAAGGCATCAACTGAGTCCTCTAGCAGAACTTGCGTGTAACCTTGCATGTTGCAAGCTGCCACCTGACTTGATGGCAGGTCACTTTTGCCCAATTTCTCACCATATGCGAATCCTGTGTCTAAGCTATCCTCTAAATTATATGCAGTGCCCGTATCTGAGCTGGCAGCTGTGAGTATGAGATTGAGTGACGGTGTTTCATCATTGTTGGTCTCTTCTACCTGTTGCACTTCATGTCCCTCCACTACTGCCTGGCCAGGTGGCTGTTCTTGGATATCTTGAAAGCAGAAAGGCACACGGATAAGTTTAGGGTGAGGGAAGAGGAGAGAGAAAGTGGTGTATGATTACACCATCAGCAGCTTGGGAGTCAGACATGATTGTGAGAAGAAAACAAAAACAGAATTACCTGGAAAAACTCAGCAAGTCTGGCAGCATCGGCGGAGAAGAAATCAGTCAACGTTTCGAGCCCTCATGGCCCTTCGGCAGAAGGGCCATGAGGGCTCGAAACGTTGACTGATTTCTTCTCCGCCGATGCTGCCAGACTTGCTGAGTTTTTCCAGGTAATTCTGTTTTTGTTTTGTTTTGGATTTCCAGCATCCGCAGTAGCTTTTAGCTTTTTGTTTTTATGATTGTGAGAAGGGTAAGTGGAATGTGAGAAGGAGGATTAGTTAGTAACATTCTGTCATCTTCAATCTCTTCAGCCTCACTGCTGGCCTCAGCCTCAGTCATGGCTCCAATCGCAGTCTCTTCCATTTGAGTGAGGACATGCAGCTGTGCCTGTCGCCAATGCTTTCAGTGTTTATGCACCACTTTGTCTTGCAACAGAGAGGGAAGTGTGTCAGTGAGTGTGGTGCAATATGTCTGGGTGAGTATGGCTGCAACAACACTCAAGAAGTCTGACATAATCCAGAACAAAGCAATCCACTTGATCTGCACCCCATCCATCACCTTAGACATTCACTCCCTCCACCACCAATACACAGTGGTAACAGTGTGTACCATGTACAAGATGCACTGCAGCAACTCACCAAGGCTCCTTTGGCAACACCTTCCAAACCTATGACCTCTACCACCCATAAGATCAAGGGCAGCAGACACACAGGAACTCCACCCCCTGCAAGTTCCCCTTCAAGCTACATACCATCCCGACTTGAAACTAAATTGCTGCTACTTCACAGTCGCTGGGTCAAAATCCTAGTATTTCCTTCCTAGCAGCACTGTGGCTGTACCTACATTAAATGGATCGCAGTGTTTCAAGAAGGCAGATCACCTTTACCTTCTTGAGCAATTAGCAATGAACAACAAATGCTGGACTTGCCGGTGAAACTCACATTCCATAAAATAAAAAAAAGCTGGGAGTGTGTGCAAGTTATGAGGTGAGGGTGAGGTGAAGCTGTGAATATAAAATATGAATTCTGGATTGTTGATAGGTGAGAGACAGGGGTGTGATGCATTGAGCATTGCATGAGGCTCGTGGTGCAATTTGTGGCATTTGGCACTTCAAGATGTGTCTACTAATCTTTCCCACTCATTTCAGCTAATTGAACTTATTTCTAGTACTGCATCCAGGTCCCCAGGACTATGTTCCTGCCATTGACCTGAATGGTTCTGCTCCCTTTGCCTTCCCAGAGTTTAACTGGTTGGTGCTGTGCCTCCCCAACGGTACCACCCCACCCCTTCAACTGCGGATAGAACACTTCTGCTCTGTCCACCTCTCCAGTGCTGCAACTAAATCTAGGAGCCCACTCTCTACTATGTTGTGCCATTTTTGGGTCTTTCCCAGTTCCAAGTCACATCTGTAATGAATTCTAGAACCTGCTGCAACCAAAATGCTCCTTCCCTTTAAGTGATGCAGGCTTGCTTTAAGTTTTTAAAAATTCATTCATGGGATGTGGGCGTCGTTGGCTAGGCCATCACTTATTGCCCATCCCTAATTGCCCTTGAGAAGACGGTGGTCAGCTGCGTTCTTGAACCACTGCAATCTATGTGTTGTAGGTATACTCTCAGTGCTGTTAGGGAGGGAGTTCCAGGATTTTAACCCAGCGACAGTGAAGGTCAAAGTCACACAGGCTAGCTTGCTGCTGTGGAGGGTATCGTTTTTACTCTCCTTTTCTTGAGTCCTTTCCCCAATATTGATGCATTCTTCTAGTATTGAAGCTGCAGCAAACAAAGTGTTGAGGATTGGAACTTATTTGGATGTGCCCATAGATCTCCATAATTTAGAGGAGGATTTCAAGTTCAGTGGGAGAGTCCAAATATGGGTGCTATGACATCAATCTGTACACCAGAACCCACATTTCCAAACCATGACTTGTCCATTTGGGCCTGTCTGCATCTGCTTTGCTAAAGGCTGTTAGAGAGCTATTCCATTCACTCCATGCTGACCTGCAGACAGTTTCTACTAGGTGAATGACTTTTACAATACTTCCGACGGTCACCACAGTCTTACACTTTAATGATGCTGGATTCTCCCAAGTCACCACTGGCACATTTGCCAGATCAATTTCCAGTCCAAAGGAGCATTATTCCATCACATTCTACTTGAAATGGAGGTGATATAGTTCATAATGATCCAAAATGTAGCAGGTTGCATCCACATGAATATCAGCCGCAAAGTCTCTGTGAACAGAAAGGGATTCTGTTCCATTAATAATAAAGTAATGATTGGTCAGAGAAACACAATGAAAGTACATACCTATTGTGCAGGTACCTCTCATAATGAATGTGGTTGTTAACAATGCCTGTTATTTCTCACCAAGTAAATTGGCAAGAAATATAAAAATAAACAGTAAGAGCTTCTATGGGTATATAAAAAGAAATAGAGTGGCTAAAATGAACGTGAGTCCCTTGGAGGATGTGACTGGAGAATTGATAATGGGGAACAGAGAAATGGCAGATACCTTAAACCAATATTTTGCATCGCTCTTCATGGTGAAGGTCACTATAAACATCCCAAAGATATCAGATAAGCAAGGAGCTAATGGGAGGAAAGATCTTGTAACAGTCTCTATCACGAGAGACAAAGTATTTGAAAAATTAATGGGACTAAATGCAGACAAGTCACCAGGATCTGATGGCCTGAATCCAAGGGTTTTAAGGAAAGTGGCTGCAAAGATAGTGGAGGCATTGGTCGAAATATTCCAGAACCCACTGAATTCAGAGAGGGACGCAGCAGATTGGAAAACCGCTAATGTGATGCCCCTGTTCAAGAAGGGAGGGAGACAAAAGGCAGGAAACTATAGGCCAGTCAGCCTAACATCTGTCTTTGGGAAAATGCTAGAGTCCATTATTAAGGAAGAAATAGCAGGACATTTAGAAAAGCTTAACGCAATCAAACAAAGTCAACATGGTTTTGTGAAAGGGAAATCACGGTTGACAAATTTTTTAGTGTTCTTTGAGGATATAACAAGTAGGGTTGATAAAGGGGAATCAACAGATGTAGTGTATTTGGATTTCCAGAAGGCATTCAATAAGGTGCCACATAAAAGGCTATTACACAAGATAGGAGCTCACGGTATTGGGGGTAATATATTAGCATGGATTGAGGATTGGTTAACACACAGAAGACAGAGAATCAGGATTAATGGGTCTTTTTCAGGTTGGATAGACATAGGTGGAGTGCCACAAGGATGAGTCCTATGACCTCAGTTATTTACTATTTATATTAGTGACTTGGAGGAGGGAGCAGAGTGTAATATATCCAAATTTGCTAATGATAGAAAAATAGGTGGGAGGGCATGTTGTGATGAGGACATAAGGAACCTGCAAGGGGATATAGATAGGTTAAGTAAGTGACAAAAACTTGGCAGATGGAGTTTAATGTAAGAAAATGTGAGGTCATGCACTTTGGTAGGAAGAATCAAAAGGAAGACTATTATTTAAATGGAGAGAGACTCCAAAAAAGTGCAGCACGGAGGGACCTGGGTGTTCTTGTGCATGAAACACAAAAAGCTAGCATGCAGGTTCAGCAAGTAATTAAGAAGGCAAATGGAATTTTGGCCTGTCTTTCTAAGGGATTGGAGTTTAAAAATATGGAAGTCTTGTTACAACTGTACAGGGTGCTGGTGAGGCCACACCTGGAGTACTGTGTACAGCTTTGGTCCCCATATTTAAGAAAGGATATACTGGCATTGGAGGCAGTTCAAAAGAGATTCACTAGGCTGATTCCTGGGATGAAGGGGTTGACTTATTAAGAACGGCTAAACAGGTTAGGCCTTTATTCATGAGAGTTTAGAAGAATGAGGGATGATCTTATTGATATATACAAGATTCTGAGGGGGCTTGACAGGGTAGATGTTGAGAAGATGTTTCCACTAATGGGGGAATCTCGAACTGGGGGACATAGTTACAGAATAAGGGGACACTCATTTAAAACTGAGATGCAAAGGAATTTCTTCTCTCAAGAGGGTGGTGAATGTCTGAAATTCTGTACCATAGAGAGTTGTGGAGGCTAGATCACTGAAAGTATTTAAAGAGGAGGTAGATAGATTTTTGAAGTATCGGGGAGTTGAGGGCTCTGAGGAGCTGGCACGAAAGAAGAGTTGAGGCCTGGGGCAGATCAGCCATGATCTTATTGAATGGTGGGCAGGCTTGCGGGGCCGAATGGCCTACTCCTGCTCCTATTTCTTATGTTCTTATGTTATTTGAGGGCTCAGATCGATTGTAAAAATTTGGGGGTCTTGCACACCTTAAGGCAAGAACAGACTTGGGAGCAAAGCTTTGTCGTAAATCAACTTTATTAAGACAAAGTCAGGACAAGTTTATTAAGTTCTCCGATAAATCGTGTCAATAAACTTGGCCAGTGATTCATAGTTTGATGAGGATCATACTACTGTGTCAAGATATGGACAGTAAAGCGCATGAATGGTTTCTCTCTTTGATCTTTTGTGTTCAAGTCTTTCTTTCTTTCTTTCTCTCTCTCTCTCTCTCTCTGTCTCTCGTCTCCTGTCTTGCTTGTTCTTGTACCTTGTCTTGTTTTTCTGGTTTGTCTCTCTCTGCTGCACAAAGACAAATTGAGGGCATCTTTTATTCTGGCTGTTATCCAATTAACCCTCCCTTTCCCCAATCATCTTTAGCCCCATGCGTGAGGATATTTTCCTTGACCAACCAGGCATAGTTTATGTGGTTGCTGCTAACCTTACATATTTACATAAGTAATGTACCTTGTATGCACTGTTGTATATCGATGCTTTTACATCCTGTGGTTTCTTACCTCATAGAGGGAGAGAGATATCGATACTCCAGCAGTTTCTCACTGACAGCCTCAAGGTCTCAGCTTGTTTCCACTGTAAGCAGCAAAACTTGACATAAACTCTCAGAATCCCTCAATCTTGGCATCTTTTCTATACTGTGCCTTACTTCTAGCTTTTCGCACTATATTATTCCACAAAGAAGTGTACCTCATAGAGTCATGTTAATTTCTAATAAGGTTAGATGTTGGTTTCTAATAATAAAATTAGATTTTAACAATTAGCATTCTAGTTAACCTTGCAACTTCTCCAGTTGAGGGGAAGATATTTTTATATCCTGATATCCCGAATTCTTTTGAGGAGTGCTGTTAATTTCTAAGCTATTAGCATATAAATACATACAAAAACAACAGATTCTGCATGGATTTAAATGATTCTCCAGTTCTATCCCCACCTGTATCCATCTTTTGGATAATATTAAGTATTTTTTCTCTCAAGCCTTCAATTGCCCCAATCCAAATTTTATCCCTTTTATTTAATTTTATTCATTTTGACCATTACCTGTGTATTTAATTCTAACCCGATTGTTTTAAAGTCAGTTTCTCTATGGAGTATGGAGTCAGTGCCTTGATAATATAGAATGTTGTCTCATTCTAGTGGCTGCATTAATGTCATGCTATTTGTCAAGGATTGCGCTCGTCTGAGACCCTTCAGTGCATTTCATAATGCATTTCTGCATGTTAGTTATTTCACATGTAACTAGTCATGTCTTACGGATGCTGAAAACTAAAGTTATACATTCAGACTGATGTTCAGTGGTTTCCTCAGTCGAATCAACAACAGAATTTAAATGCAAATACTCACATCCCTCAACTAGAATTACTGTGGAGCACACCATTGCGATGCTAAAAGAAACATGTACTATTTGAACCTCTCAGGTGGATTACTCCAAGGAGCTTATCAAAGACTTTTCAAAATAACGATGGTCTGCTATGTGCCACATAACTTCATAATACAAAAATGTTTAGGCATGCAGCAAAATAAATGGGAGAACGATGGCCCAATGGAAGAAATGGAGGTGCAACTAGCTAGATTTTTTGAGCAAGTAATTCCTGGAATTTCAAAACCTAATCCCTTCACAAGATTTGCAGATCCATCTCTTATATCTTTCACTGTGCTACCAAAACTTCAGTACACCAAGGAGGAAAAAGTGCTCAAATTATTTGGCGTTTCTGGTGGTGAACACTGTACTTCCTTTGACTCTATAAAGTGTGATATTTTAGTGCCTTATCTGCCACTGTGTTTAAGTACTACTCTAGTGGTGGTACATCTCTGTTGTACTTTGTGGGCTTCAAGATAGAGATGGTTTTACATTTAAGTTCATTAGGTGGTTCCATTACAGCTTGAGGCATGTCTATGACAGCCAATGCCTACTCAACCCATGGCATTTCAATCATTTGTGGAGCTTGCTGGGTTACTTAAATGTGTTTTTATCTGTGTAGAAAGTTGCCTTATTGATTCTTTCTACTACCATGCCCCATAGGGTGACTTGCAAGCTGACTGAGAGAAAACTATACAGGGTGTCACTGAGGAATGTAAATCTCAACACTGGAGCTTTGATCCCCACCCTGACAAATTGAGCCATGACCAACTTCTGTAATTTGGAATTGATGTTCTCCATAACTTCATTTGTGAGAGAAACTATCCAAATTTGTTCCATCTGCCCAGTACTGGCAGCCTAGTACAGAGGATCTTAATGTTGCTGTGATCTGTGGTGAACAGCAATTGTGAAAATCATTGTTACGCTATTACTGAGAAACCAGAAACGCATGCAATGCCTGTGGAATTGGATAGGTAGGCCTCATCACTGGGTGCTGATTCCTAATTCTGTAGGAGTAGTAGTTTATTCAATTCTTAATGCCTTAATGCTTATTATACTCTGCCCTAAAATTACATCATCTTTTAATAATTAGCCTCATAACAAACTTACCAGGTTGGCACTTGGTTTGTTTAAAATGGGCACTAATAGTTTCCAGTTACTAAATTACCTTCTAATCTCCCAATATGACAATCAGAAAGTGTGGGTGCATTTTCATCCGAAAGTGTGTCACTCCTTATATTGGACCAGGGTTCTCCAAGATCATCAAGAGCACATGTCAGAAGAATTTAAAAGAGTGAATAACCTATTTAACTTGTGGGTCTGGATTTTCACTCCTGGGTCAAGAGCGCAGAGTCGGGACATTTCTAGGCTCCACAAAGCCGAGCCTGCAGAAAGTGCCCTGGATGTTGGGATTTTCATTCTAGAGTGGTAGGGTTCTTTGGGAGCCGAGCTTGCCGCCCCCTGGATAAGTGCAGAGGTTGCCAAATGCAACGGGGCGCTGGGTGAAAGGCTTGCCTCTGTGTTCTGGAACTGTGCCCACGATTTAAAAAAAAACAATAAAATGACAAACCTTTCTCACTCCCCACAATCTCTCACACCCCCCACACACTCCCCATGCCCGATCCATACCAGCCCATGCCATATCATGACTTCTACCCGCTCCCTTGGCTCCTCATACCCTCTTGATAAGCAAGGGGTGATAGGTTATCGGGGGTAGATGGGATGCAGATTTGAGGTTACTGTCAGATCAGCCATGATCTTATTAAATGGTGGATCAGGCTCGAGTGGCGGATGGCCTACTGCTCCTTGTTCTTATGTTCGCATGTCCTTGTCAATCTATGCCCCCTATACCCAGCCTCATGGCCCCTCAAACCCTCCATGCCAACCTATGCCCCTCTACCCATTCCCATGGCCGCTCATACCCCCATGCCAACCTATGCTTCTCTACCCATTCTGTGGCTCTTTACAGCCCCAAGCCAACTTTGTGCTAACCCATGCTCCTCATCCACCAGCCTTCTCCCTTACACCTACCATGTCAACTCACCCAGTATCCACATGGGCAGACCTCAGGATCCATGCTTGGATTAAATAAGATAAAATAAATAAAATAAAAAAGCACTTATTCATAAAAAATCATTCACTACATTTGCATTCCTTCAACTACATCTTTTAAAAACAAACATTCCATTCAAATGCTTAATACCTTATAAAAACAAACATTCCATTCAAGTGCTTAATCTCTTATGAAAACAAACATTGGAGTTCATAGTCCCACTTCAAAGAGTCTGTAACCACTTGGAGCTGTCAATCAAACTGTGGAATGGAAGGCACTCTACAGTGATAATGGAAGGCTGTGAAATCAGTCATTAAGCATGAATTCAGTAATAGTAGGCCTCAGGCTTATGTCAACAGAATGAAATAGCAAGCAAGCATGATTTTTTAAAACGCTCCAGATTTGTTTTCAATGATCTAAAGGGCAGGATCTTTGAATACTTTGACAGCTTAACAGTTTCCTTTAACAGTTCATTTTGATACTTTCGACAATTGTGTTTGACAATTCATTTTGACAATTTTGACAGTTGCAATGAGCTTGACAGTTAATGTTTTTATGCACATTCATGCCTACTTTAACAATCTCAAGGGGCACCTGATCTCCCAAAGGTGTCCAGGACCATATCCAAAGGAGTACCCATCTTGCAAAAGGACTCCACAAGTAGAAACCAGCTTCTACCAGCCCTAACCTGTGCATGTCACATTTCGCATACCTGGATCATGAAAATTAGACATGAGTGGAAGCAGCTGCTGATTTATATAGGCAACTGTCTCCATGAAATATGCATGTGTAAATCCCAACCTGGGCCCATTCCCACGCCCGCATAATTGATTGGTGCCATTTTTGGGGGTGGGACATCCGATTTTTGGCTACTTCCACCATTTTTGCATCTTCGTCTTTGCGAAAATCCAGATCATGGACTTGGGCTCTTGCAGGACTCTTTTCCTGTTTTGGTATACCCTAATGCCTGATATATAATGCAATGAACTAATCTAGCAATTTATGACACTAGCCTGCAGGAAGGACCCCTCATCAGCACTATTTAAACAGATCAAATGGAATTTATAAATTAGTGTTGGATTATAATTTCAGACTGAAGGTTAACTTCTTGGCCACTTTAGTTGTGTTTTGTTACTCTGGATGGTTCACCTTGTCTGCAAATAATTCGATTTTTCTGGTGTTTCACTATTGTTGTTCGCCTCATTGGTAGTTTGACTGCAATCACCGGCCTTCTCAGGGCTGCTATCACGGCTGAACAATTAACACAGCAAGGAGGGACAGCAGAGAACAGGAGCAGTTACTGTGAGGAGGAGGTGATAGACACCGCAGAAAGTTATATCCATAACAGGTATTCAGGGAGCACTTCTACATTGACTTTACTGACAGCAACGTCTGAGGTGCTTTCACTTCACAAAAGAGATTGTTACTGAGCTATGTCGCTGCTGGAGCCACAACTTGAGTTCTGCACCATGGCATAGACAGCACTGACTGGCTGTAAAGGTCACTGTGGCCCGCAACTCTTATACCAAAGGGTTTCTTTCAGACTGCAGCAGGTGGTATCAACAACATATCTCAATTTTCAGTCTACTTCTCAGATCACCGAAGCTCTCTATACCACAGGGAGCACCAACACCTTTTCCTTTAGTGATAGAGTTATGCAGGATGTGAAAACATAGGCTTCGTTCAAATGGCAGTCTTGTTCAGGTGAAAAGTGCAATAGGTTGCAATCGCATTGTCTTATGTGCTCCTTATTACCAGACAGGCATCTTTATCAATTGTAAGGAATTCTACTCCTTAACTCCTTATCCCTGAGAGACAACTATAGGTGGCCCTCCCAGGCAGTTGAGGCCACTGGATGGTGCCTCATTGCTTCCATGACTCTGCGAAAGAATGGAAGCCAGGACCTTTGTGATGCTTTCGAGGCCTCTGTCAACATTGGCCCCCATTGCCAAGATGGCAGCCATCTGATCTTCCATGGCAGCCATGTGTTGCTCTGAAAACTGTCAGCAGAGCCTTATACATAATGTTGATTGAACTGACTACTCATATCAAGATGTGCAGAATAGTTTCCAAGCTCTGCACTAGTTCTGGACACAAGTTAGAACTGGTTCTGCAACATGACAAAAAAGTTCATTGGCAAACTCCTGATGCACCCACCATTTCCTGATAAATGCTCATCAATCTTCTTTAGTAAGCTGGCCTCTAGAAGTCTTGAGTCTTTTGCAGCAGAGCTGCATCACTCTGATGAGCTGGCACCTGTGGTGTCCTACCCCCTTGCCCTAGCTTCTGCATAACTCTCACCTTGTCTTCATTCAGGCATAACTACCATGACAAATACATTAATTGGAGCTACACAGATTTTCTACACAGGTCTTTAATTTACAACAGTTTGCTTTATCTGGATTCACTAGGATGAAAACTCAATAAAGACAACCATCATGCAGGGTTCAACTCTAATGCAGCAGCCTGTTTCATACAGATCTATTACCACATCTTGGGATTCCCATTAGAAGCTGGCATGGGTAATGGAGATGTCTCTCAGGAAGATGCCATATCCATGATCTCCTGCCATCCAATGCAAATAATTATGCATATGTCTCTGAAAATACAGGGCCTGGCAATTCATGAAAACATCCAACAGCCATCCATGTTGTTTCCTCCCTGCTAGATGTAGCACTGAATTATGGAGCAGAAGGTGCATACCATACATTTTCATGAAAGAGAAGCAGGCTGAGCACACTTGAACCTTACGTTGTAAACTTTAATGTAAATTTAATTGTTTAACCGTCTGTATCCTGTCAGTTATTCTAGTACAGTATAGGATACTTGAAGGTGGTTATGGAGAAAAGGTATTGCATTCATGGGCCTGAGTGTTGGGCTTGGCTCAGTGGCGGGACAATTTCATTTGGCAAGAGTATTGGGTATAAGTAGAAGTGACTGATATTGTTTAGGATTATAAGGCAAGCAATTAATGATTTGGTTTTCTGGATACTGCCTGATGACTGTTATTGACTAAGTTGTTTGTTATCTGCTGAGTTGTTATGGTTTACCTCATCTATTCATCTCTGCTTTGCTTTGACCTGCTTGCTTTATATTTAGATCCACTTTCTAAAGCACAGTTTTGCAGTATATAGTCTACAATAATATATTGTTTCTCCTGGTCTGTCAATGGAGCTGGTGGGAGTCAGATGGTCAGGGGGAGAGTTGGCGGGGTAGGCGGTGGGGTGGTGTGTCAGTGGGAAGTCGCGAGTGTCACTTGTATAGTTACCCAGGAGTTGGATTTTTTTTTCTGTCTAATATTTCCTAGGTAACTATCCAAGTGTATGAGTCAGAACCCTCCAAAGTCTCTGACTCTAAATCAGAGTTGGAAACTTTTACGGAGGGTCCCAGGGAGCAGGGAAATCGCCCATTGGAGGTTGAAACTTCCCGGGTCATTACCATGGAGTCCTTGCATTGTGACATTTGAGGAGTCTCGTAGCGCATCCTCCGGGTATGTCCGATCTCCAACCATCCGGAGACTGGAAGATCTGTGCCAATTATTTTTTAAAAATGTATTCATGGGATATGGGCTTCGCTGGCTGGGCCACCATTTATTGCCCATCCCTAGTTGCCCTTGAGAAGGTGGTGGTGAGTTGCCTTCTTGAACCGCTGCAGTCCATGTGGTTGAGGTACACTCACAGTGCTGTTAGGAAGGGAGTTCCAGGATTTTGACACAGCGACAGTGAAGGAAAGGCAATATGTTTCCAAGTCAGGATGGTGAGTGACTTGGAGGGGAACTTCCAGGTGGAGGTGTTCCCATCTATCTGCTGCCTTTGTCCTTCTAGATGGTAGTGGTCATGGGTTTGGAAGGTGCTGTATAAGGAGCCTTGGTGAATTCCTGCAGTGTATCTTCTAGATGGTACACGCTGCTGCTACTGTGCGTCGGTGGTGGAGGGAGTGAATGTTTGTGGATGTGATGCCACTCAAATGGACTGCTTTGTCCTGGATGGTGTCCAGCTTCTTGAGTGTTGTGGGAGCTGTACTCATCCAGGCAAGTGGGGAGTATTCCATCATACTCCTGACTTGTGCCTTGTAGATGGTGTACAGGCTTTGGGCAGTCAGGAGGTGGGTTACTCGTCACATGATTCCTAGCCTCTGACCTGCTCTTGTAGCCATAGTATTTATATGGCTAGTCCAGTTCAGTTTCTTTTTAACAGTAACCCCCAGGATATTCATAGTGGGGGATTCAGTGATAGTAATGCCATTGAACATCAAGGGGCGATTTTTGGATTCTCTCTTGTTGGAGAAGGTTACCTGACACTTGTGTGGCGTGAATGTTACTTGCCACTTGTCAGCCTAAGCCCGGATATTGTCCAAGTCTTGCTGCATTTGGACATGGACTGCTTCAGTATCTGAGGAGTCGCAAATGGTGCTGAACATTGTGCGATCATCAGAAAACATCCCCACTTCTGACCTTATGGTGGAAGGAAGATCATTGATAAAGCAATTGAAGATGGCTGGGCTGAGGACACTACCCTGAGGAACACCTGCGGTGATGTCCTGGAGCTGAGATTACTGACCTTCAACAACCACAAACATCTTCCTTTGTGCTAGGTATGACTCCAAACAGTGGAGCGTTTCCCCCCTGACTCTCATTGACTACAGTTTTGCTAGGGCTCCTTGATGCCACACTCTGTTAAATGCGGCCTTGATGTCAAGGGCAGTCACCCTCACCTCACCTCTGGAGTTCAGCTGTTTTGTGCATGTTTGAACCAAGGCTGTAATGAGGTCAGAGGCTGAGTGGCCCTTGCAGAACTAAACTGGGCTTCAATGAGCAGGTTATTGCTAAGCAAGTGCCGCTTGATAGCACTGTTGATGATCCCTTCCATTACTCTACTGAATATGGAAAGTAGACGAGGCAATAATTAGCCGGGTTGGATTTGTCCTGCTTTTTGTGTACAGGACATACCTGGGCAATTTTCCACATAGCCGGGTAGATGCCAGTGTTGTAGTTGTACTGGAACAGCTTGGCTAGGGGCATGGCAAGTTCTGGAGCACAAATCATCTGTACTATAGCCGGAATACTGTCAGGGCCTATAGCCTTTGCACTATCCAGTATCTTCAGCCATTCCTTGATATCATATGGAGTGAATCGAATTGGCTGAAGACTGGCATCTATGATGCTGGGGACCTCTGGAGGAGGCTGAGATGGACCATCCACTTGGTACTTCTGGCTGAAGATTGTAGTAAATGCTTCAGCCTTATCTTTTACACTGATGTGCTGGGCTCCTCCATCATGGAGGATGGGGATAGGTGTGGAGCCACCTCCTCCAGTGAGTTGTTTAATTGCCCAACACCGTTCATGACTGGATGTGGCAGGATAGTAGAGCTTAGATCTGATCTGTTGGTTGTGGGTTGGCTTAGCTCTTTCTGTCACTTGCTGCTTATGCTATTTGGAATGCAAGTAGTCCTGCATTATAGCTTTATTAGGTTGCCATCTCATTTTTAGGTATGCATAGTGCTGCTCCTGGCATGCCCTCCTGCAGTCTTCATTGAACCAGGGTTGATCCCCTGGCTTGATGATAATGGTAGGATGGGGGATATGCTGGGCCATGAGGTTACATATTGTGTTTGAGTACAATTCTGCTGCTGCTGATGGCCCACAGCGCCTCATGGATGCCCAGTCTTGAGTTGCTAGATCTGTTCAAAATCTATCCCATTTAGCACAGTGGCAGTGCCACACAACACGATGAAGGGGATCCTCAATGTGAAGGTGGGGCTTCATCTCCACAAGGACTGTGCGGTGGTCACTCCTACTGATATTGTCATGGACAGATGCATCTGCGGCAGGCTGGTTGTTGAGGATGAGGTCAAGTATGTTTTTCCCTCTTGTTGGTTCCCTCACCACCTGCCACAGACCCAGTATAACAGCTATGTTATTTAGGAATCGGCTAGCTCAGTTAGTAGTGGTGCTACCGAGCCACTCTTGGTGATGGACATTGAAGTCCCCCACCCAGAGTATATTCTGCACCCTTGCCACCCTTAGTGCTTCTTCCAAGTGGTGTTCACCATGGAGGAGCACTGATTCATCAGCTGAAGGAGGGCAGTACGTACTAATCAGCAGGAGGTTTCCTTGCCCATGTTTGACCTGATGCCATGAGACTTCATGGGGTCCAGAGTCAATGTTGAAGACCCCCAGGGCAACTCCCTCCCGCACAATGTGTGCACAATGGTTCCTTCATAATTTAATGAAAATATTTGGAAATTAAGCCCCAGTATACAAATGTTCACCTTTCCTCATTTGAATCTGTGCTCTAGTTGTTGGATTTTCCTCAAGACCGCATGAGAGTTAAAATTCAAAGGATGGAAAACTGATATCTTAATTCCATAGGCTTCTGCCAGGAGCATCTGTAAATTGCAAGTGTTGCTGCGTATCAATTTTACTTCATTTTGCACATTAAGCAATCCTAAAACCTCATTGTAAATGTAGTCCTGAAATAGTTTTAGAACATCATTTTGCCTTCATTTTAATTTTTATTTCATGATTGGAAGTTGGTGTCACTTTCGCACATGAAAGTGCAGCAGTCCTTCGCTTTTAATATGGATCAACTAAGATATTGCTAAGATAGTTGATAGTCATTGAAAAAGGTTGGTTCTAAACATGGGCTGGTGAAACGAATGCTAATAAACAATATCCCAGGTATTACAGTCAGTAGCAAACAATTGGTGACAGCCTTTTATTTCACTTACACTTACCCACAGACTTTTAGTGGGCTTTTACACGTTGACTTCCATTAGAGGGCATGACCACTGCAGAACCCTCACCGATCTGGGACCTGTGTGAACAGGGCAAGCCATGGTGTGACTCCTTAGCCAACCAGATTAAAGAATCCTTATGAAGCCGTGCAGGGATGGATTTTCAGCCCCCACTGGATCTACATCAGAGGCGAACTAAAGATAGCCCTGGTGTGTTGGTTCCTTGGCTCCATACTGCCTCCAGGCCATTTTTTCAGATGGGGGATGGTGGTGGCAGGGCTAACTGCCATCATGTGGTAGGTAGCCAACATGACTTAAGAGCCATTTAAGGTCAATTAAAGGAGGCTGACTGAGATTTTTCAGTTGGCCTCCAGTTTCCCACAAGCAGTGGGGGTCAATATAGGTGTCAGGAGGTGGTTGCCTGGCACAGGCCAGTATGGGGCGGGGGAATGCTCAGTGAAGGCCTAGAGGCCCTCCCTGCTTGGATGCAGGAGCAACCGCTGGCCAGCTCATGGAAGAGTTGCCCTCACACAGTTGTGACCTGGCTGCAAGATCCATTTTTTAGTTTAGATTATAAAAAGTTGGAGAGAGGACATCTCCATGTTGAAGCACCCTCAGCCTTTAAATCTTGCTGCTCCTTTCATGCTGGAACATTCTGATTGACCCTCCAGCTTTGAGAGCCTGTCTGCCATCCTTAGTTGGATTTTTAAAAAAGTAACAGAAAAGCAAGCATTTTATTTGTGATCTGGAGCCCAAAACTTAAGAAGCAATGCGCTGATCTCAGTGAGCCTATTTCCAGGCCAAATAAGGGGGTGCCCCCGTGAAATCACAGTTAATCACACTGTACCCCAGGGGCAGTTTCCGCACCTGGAAGTGGTCCAAAACTCTGTATCTCACCCTTGGAGGGAAAATCCTGCCTACAGAGTTTAAACCATGAGGTAGGTATAAGTTAGAATAAAAACCGGAAGTGCTGGAAAAACTCTGCAGGTCTGGCAGCAGCTGTGGAGAGAGAAACAGGTTTAACATTTCAAATCCAATATGACTCCTCTTTGAAACTGAAGAGAGGTAGGAATATGATGGGTTTTATGCTGTTGATTAAAGGGTGGAGGGGCAGATGGAGCAAAAGACAAGGCCATGTTAGAGGGCGGGGGAGATTAAATGGTAAACATGTCATGGAACACAAGGCAAAGGGAGTGGTAATGGTAGAATTAAAGACACACAGCATTGGTTCAGAGTAGGTGTGAGAGTAGAATAATAGTCAGCGCTGTCTGAAGCAAAAACACGAGCACAAAATGCTGACACATACTTGGGGGAAAGAAATTCAAAGTGGAAGATAGAGTTCTTGGTCTGAAGGTTTTGAAATCAATGTTATGTCCAGGAGGGTGTAAAGGGCCTAATTGGAAGACGAGGTGCTGTTCTTCCAGCTTGTATTGGGTTTCACTGGAACATTGTAGCAGGCCGAGGACAGAAATTGAGCATGAGAGAAAGATGGTGAACTAAAATGGCAAGCAACCGGAAGGTCGGGGTCAAGCTTACAGAATGAGTGAAGGTACGCTGCAAAGCGGTACCCAGTTTGTGTTTGGTCCCCGCAGTGTGCAGGAGACTGCATTATGAGCAGCAAATACAATAGACTAAACTGAAAGAAGTGCAACTGAATGCTGCTTCACCTGGAAGGAGTGTTTGAGGCCTTGGACAGTGAGGAGGGAGGAGGTGCAAGGTTACACATCCTTCGATGCCATGGGAAGGGGATCAGGTACTGGGGATGATAGATGAGTTGGCCAGAGTGTCACGGAGGGAACTGTCCCTTTTGAATGCTGACAGGGAATGGGAGAGGAAGATGTATTCGGTTGTGGCACACTCCTGCCCTCGGCCTGGTACAACTTTCCAGTGAAGCCCAATGAAAGCTGGAGGAACAGCACCTCATATTTTGATTAGTCCCTTTACACCCTTCTGGACATAACATTGAGTTCTAAAACTTCAGACCATGAACTTTATTCTCCATTTTGAATTTCTTTCCCCCAAGTGTCAATCAGTATCTTATTCTCATGTTTTTGCCTTCAGACAGCACTGATCTTTATTCTGCTATTAAGATGTACCCTGGACCAATGCTTTGTGTCTTTAATACTATCATTACCAATTCCTTTGCCATGTGTTTCATGACATCTTTGTCATTTAATCTCCCCTGTCCTCTGCCCTGATCTTCTCTTTTGCTCCACCTGCTCCTCCCTGCTTTTCTAATAGCATTCCTACCTTTTCTTCAGTTCCGAAGAAGAGTCACATTGCATTCAAAACATTAACTCTGTTTCTCTCCCCACAGGTGCTATAAGAGCATAAGATCGTAAGACATAGGAGCAGAAGTAGGCTATTTGGTCCATCGAGTCTGCTCCACCATTCAATGAGATCATGGCTGATCTGATAATCTTTAATTCCACTTTCCTGCCTTTTCCCCATAATCCTTGGATCCCTTACTGATTAAAAATCTGTCTATCTTAGACTTGAATATGCTTAATGACCCAGCCTCTACAGCCCTCTGCGGTAAAGAATTCCACAGATTGACTATCCTCTGAGAGAAGAAATTCCTCCTCATCTCTGTTTTAAATGGGCGTCCCCTTACTCTGAGATTATGCCCTCTGGTCCTAGACTCTCCCACAAGGGGAAACAACCTCTCAGCATCTACCCTGTCAAACCCCCTAAGAATCTTATATGTTTCAATAAGGTCGCCTCTTGTTCTTCTAAACTCCAATGAGTACAGGCCCAACCTACTCAACCTCTCCTCATAAGAAAATTCCTCCATACCCGGGATCAACTTAGTGGACTGCCTCCAATGCCAGTTTATTTTTCCTTAGATAAAGGGACCAAAATTGTTCACAGTATTCTAGGTGTGGTCTAACTAGTGCCTTGTTTAGTTTCAGTAAGACTTCCCTATTTTTATACTCCATTCTCTTTGAAATAAAGGCCAACATTCCATTTGCCTTACCTATTGCTTTTATTTCAGATCTCCAGCATCCACACTATTTTGCTTTTATTTTGGTGTAAGTTAGAATATTTAGCTCGATACCAAATTGTGTACAGAAAGCAAAATAAAAGAGAGGGAAAGGAAGAATTGACTAAGAAAGAGACAAATAAAATTTTAGAAAAACTTTTTAAATTTTTAATTTAAAAAAAAATTGTCAATAATAGTTAAAATTTGAAGAAATGTGATTCTATGTTTTTAAAAGTAAATTTTCAGTGCTAGGGAGGTATTTTATCCCTAATCAAAGCTTAACCACATTGTTTTAAAATTTGGTTACACTTGAATGGACAAGCCGTAACCATTTTCAATGTATTTAGTGAGCATCTAGTGGGTAAGTACAACAACTATACATCCCTCTTTTATTTGAATGCCAAGTCTCTTGACAAGACATGGTTAAACCAAAACTTTTGCAGGAGCAGGGCAACTCAGACACAACTTTCTGATTCCTATGTTTCTGTGTGTGCAAATGCCTGAAGCTGCTGTCTGATATGTTCCTTAAAAATGGTGAGCGCTGATAGCCTCACCATTATTTCTACAGCAAATTCTCATCCAATGTTATTGTTGAGAACACTCAATTCCTTTGCCATGTGTTTCGTTTCATGACATCTTAATTTGGTGCACTCTGGAAAAAATGTCATTCCTTTTCATTTTTTTTTCAGATGTGGACATCACTGGGAAGCCTGTATTTTTTGCCCAATCCTAGGTACCTGAGAAGGCAAAATAGTAATTGTTTTTGCAACTGTGTCAACCAAAATGTGAGAGACTGGAATCATAAGTAGGCCAGAGCAGGGGAGCAGGTTCTCTTCCATGAAAAACAATTGGTGAACCAGTTAATTGTTTATAGATAATCAGTAGTTTCCATAGCCATTGTAACCCACAATTTACCAGCTTTATTAAATTGAAAAAGTGCAAAATGTTAGACTAATAGGCCAAGAACATTAGCAGCATAGGGACAGATAGGAAATTTGAACTAACCCGTATCACTGATGGGAATGGCAGGTTATAAAGGATTGCACTAGTTGCTGTTCATAAATTGGGAGTGAGAGGAATAGATATGTTTAAAAAAAAAATCCTGCTTGATCTCTCCAATCTTTTTCCCTGCCTTGCAACTTTATTTTTCTTCCAGCAGCCCTGCAGATAAATGAGTGACGCAGACTATAATTAAAAGTAACCATTGTTTAAAAACTTTGCAGACTATTTCAAGTGGATATGCACAACGGGAAACTAAATGGAGTGATGTCCCAACATTTAGAAGCAAACAAGATCTTAAAGGACAAGAACGACCGATAGAAAGACGTCATTCTGGTCAGGGAGATGGCACAAAGAAGGGTAAATGGATTATTTGTATTACTAGATAGTACAGTGCTCAGAGATTTATACAGACTTAAATTTATGAAATATGCTACAATAAAATGAATTATCTCTGGATATAAGTAAAGCAGTCACCTACCAAAATAAAGGACAACTAAGGAACACTGTCTTTTTATGTACTTTGTAAGACCCACATAGCCCTCCACCCTCTGGAATATTCTTTCTTTTGTTCTTCTGTAACTTAACTCTCCTACGGTTTAACTTCGACCAAGTTTAAATGTTAACTGAGATTTATTAAATTATTTACTCCAGAGTATGTGGAAGCTCAGGGCATTCTTCTCAGAAAGTAGAAAAGTAACATGCTACTAAACCATAGTCATTTATTTACATATAAACAAATTACCATAGCAAATTATATAGCAGGACATTCATTTTTCTTCTTTTGAAGTAGACACTCACCAACTTTCTAAGAATTTTACTATTTAGGTAGATAGAATAGCAGTGCCTTGAACTGCGTTTGATACCTCACAATAATTGGAAATCACATTTTTGTCCACTCCATTATACTTAAGGGTTGCAAGTAGCAGATCCCATGGAATACAGTGAAGAGGACCTACTGTATGTAGCCAATGTTATATATTTACCACTTGCAAAGTTACTTGACTACAGAACAAGTATCCTCACAGAGGCCTTCTAGAGTCATAGTTGCCAAAGCTATTAGTTTGAGTTTACCCTATCACAGTAAAAATAAATTCCATTTCCACAAATAAGTTAAGTATTAGCTTCTGGTCATCTGTATAAATTGTTTAACCTGTATTTCTTCTAATCACAAGGAGTATTCTCAAGAAAATATGAACTTTCTAATTTACTTGCTGAACACCAACCTACTTCTAGCTCTACTGTGTAGATCATAACTATCCTTCCAGATGAAACGATAAATTTGATACTACTTCCTGGTGTTTCCATTCAATATTGTAAACCTCATTTTCCTTCTTGCAATGTCTGGCCCACACTCAGTTCCTAAGAACTTGGGTCTCTGCCCCCACTACGTTTCCCTTGGTTTCCAGAGCTTTTCTCAATGAGTAAATCGGGAGATTACTAGGAAATCAACTAATGTGTATATATAGATATGAATATGATATTCCAAGATTCCTGATAATGATTTTGCATATTTTGTGGTGGATTAAGGCAGAACTAACTTATGACTGAGAACCATTTGAATATTCTTGTTCTATGGTGCAATAGAAGAATGTAACTATTGTGAAGCATGGAATCTATTTGATTGTTCATTGTAGTCATACGTTTTATAATATGTAGTCCACTACAAATCCAAAAAAAAACCAACTTTTAAAACTTGTTTATGATATTTGAGCTGCTACCTTAACCCCATGTTCTAACCTTTATTTCACTGTTTGTAAATTTTTTAAAAAGTGGTTTGACTATTAATGCTTTCCATTTCCTGGTTGGCTGACTATAAGAATATTTTAATGTAAATGGCTGCTTGGACAGTTTGGTGACATCACTGCAGCTTAAAGCTCAGAATTGCTATTAAAGAATGCCACAATAAATTGCATGTTGAGGTAACGTTCTCGCCAGAGAGATCATTAAATCGCCCAGCAAAGCTTTCTTTGAAGTCAGCAGTGCGTGATTGCTTCGCCACGGACTGCAAAATCTGAGCTATTGTAACTTCTATAAAGATGTCAAATTCATGTGTCAAATATGTCAGAGCGCAAAATCAGCCAAGAATAAATGTTGCTTGCAGGCATACAGTGACAAGGATGGTAGAATTTGGAAAACCATCAGTGGAGAATGAGTATACTCCTTGGGGTACGGAAATAAATGGATAATGACCCAAGTCATTCTTGCGCGTTACTAGCTGGTTGACTAGCTATTGAAACTAAGTAAGCAAAGAAAGATGGACAGTGCATCAAGATTTGGAAAGTTGGTGACAACATAGGGAAATAATTCTTAACTCAAAGAACCATTCAGATATTAACATTTAAGTATTCACGCTGGACAAATGCTGCTATTGGTTAGTCGAAAACTTGTCAGTGTTTGACAAGCTTATCAGTATATGAAGTAAAAAATGGCCCTTGATTGGCATGAAGGTTTTGTATTTTAATTTTTCCTTAGTTTCTAATCTTTACTAATTGTCTCTTCTCCAAAATCAACATTTCACTGTTTAAAAAACAAATTGTACACTTCCAGCCTACTTTTGTTATAATATGTCTTTATGTAAAGGTGGAGAAATGAAGGGGAAGTGATAGGCCATTCTTGCACACTTGTTGGCTTAAGGTTTAAAGGAAAGCAATAATTTAGGTGGAATACTTGAATACTTAACTGTAAGTTCCTTTTTTAAAAATCTTATGTTCCATGTTTTAAAAAAACCTATGGATAAATCTATGGGGTAGTTATTTGTTAATGCAGTGCCTGTTTTATGGGTGGAAAACAGGTGCTGAAATATCCAATATGGAAGGTAGCGTGAGCCCACCTGTCACATGTGGGAATTGAACCCACCATATTTGATTGTGCTGCTCATAGGCATCCACTGTGTGCACCAGAAGTATTAAAAAGCCCCATTTAAAAAATTTAAATAAGTGTCCTGCGCTTGTTGTAGGATCCTTTTGTGAAATTGGGCTATCTCAGCACCTGACTCACCGCGTGAGAAATTCGCTCAGCAACTTGTGGCACTAACAGACATCAAGGACCCTTCACCAGCTCTATTTAAAGGGCTCATCCTGTATATCCAGGTTAGTTGCTGGTTTGTCCTTCTTAGGCAGCTTGGGTGTTTGGGTGTTTTTTGACCTATTCCTCATTTCTATAACTGATTTCTGACTGTAGTCATAGGTGGTCTGGTAAGGGTACTTAAAGGTGCTGGAAGATAATGGTGAACAAGCATGAAGATAGGAGAGAGCAGGTACAGTTAAGGCGAGGGGCAAGGAAGGTAGTGTGCAGAGACCACACTGACAGTGTGTCTTAAGGGAGCACTTCTCCTACCTAAGTTTCACTGAGGAGTAATGTCTCAGGCAATCAATGAGCTACATCATTTGTTGCAGCCACAACTTGTGCTTTGATTCAGGGCATGTACAGTAGCTGTCATGGTCACTGTGGCCCTTAACTTTTATACAATGGGATTCATAAAGGCTGCAGCAGGTCACAACTTTATTAATATTATGAGGGGGCTTGATAGGATAGACACTGAGGGGTTGCTTCCACTGATCGGGGAATGTAATACATGGCAGCAGAGTCTCAATATAAGGGGCTAATCATTTAGGACTGAGATGAGGAGAAATTACTTCACTCAAAGGATATTGAATCTTTAATACTCTACCCCAGAGTATTATGGATGCTTCATTACTGAATATGGTTAATGCTGGAATAGACAGACCTTTGGTCTCTCAGGGAATGAAGGGATATAGGGAGCAGGTAGAAAAGTGGTGTGAAGCCCAAGATCAGCCATGATCATATTGGAGTAGGCTTAACGGGTTATATGGTCTATTACTGCCTTTAGTTCTTGTGTTCTTGCAGTTCAATGTTGTGTCGGGAAAGTCACTGAGACTTTCCACATTAGGAGGAACTTTTACATCATCTTCTCCATAAACGGAGCAAAGAAGAATGAGAGAACATTACACTTTGCACATATTGCAGGCTTTCCCAAGGTGCAAGGTGCCATAGGTAGCAACCACATTGTCTTCCCTGCATCCCATCATAATCCTGGCATCTTTACAAATAGAAAGATATTCCACTCCCTTAACATCCAGCTTGTTTGTCCCACAGGCAGCACGCCATGCAGGTCTGCGCTCAGTTTCCTGTCAACAGTCATGATATATTCATCATGCACCAATCTTCTGAGCTTCCGCCATTCCAACCAAGCCATTGGGTTACAAGCTGGCTATTGGGCAACATGAATTAATCCTTTCAGACTTGGTTCACAATTTCTGTTAAGAACCTTGCACAGCTGATGTGTAACATTCAGCAGACAGTCTGAGTGCTCAAACAATATTCTTTTATTTGGACAATTCAGGAGGGTCTTTGCAGTACAGCCCTGAGTGGGTATCCAGATTTGTGCTGTTCTGATGTATGCCTTTCGCGTCATGAAGGACCAGCTTTTGCCATCATTTGGGAAACAAGCAGTGCATAAGACCATAAGACATAGGAGCAGAAATTAGGCCATTTGGCCCATCGAGTCTGCTCCGCCATTCAATCATGGCTGATAGGTTTCTCAACCCCATTCTCCTGCCTTCTCCCCATAACCTTTGATCCCCTTACCAATCAAGAACCTATCTATCTCGGTCTTAAATACACTCAATCACCTGGCCTCCACAGCCTTCTGTGACAAAGAATTCCATAGATTCACCACTCTCTGGCTAAAGAAGTTTCTCCTCGTCTCTGTTCTAAAAGGTCTTCCCTTTACTCTGAGACTGTGCCCTAGGGTCCTAATCTCTCCTACTAATGGAAACATCTTCCCCATGTCCACTCTATCTAGGCCTTTCAGTATTCTGTAAGCGTCAATCAGATCCCCCCTCATCCTTCTAAGCTCCATCGAGTATAGACCCAGAGTCCTCAAATGTTCCTCATATATTAAGCCTTTCATTCCTGGGATCATTCTCGTGAACCTCATTTGGACCATCTCCAGGGCCAGCACATCCTTCCTGAGTGCAGCAGGAGAAGAAACAGCATAAAGAGGAGGAAAGGCAGGAACAGCATTAACCATCAGTACCAAGATGCCTGAACTTGAGAACAGCTCATTTAAGAATACTTCACATGAACAGTTCTTCCTAGCCCCACCCCCTTAAAATCTGGGAAAGCCAGCCTTAAGTGCTGAAAATGAAAACATAAGTTTGCTGTCAGCTCAGTGTTAGTAATAAATTATTCTATTCTCTAATTTATGAATTCTCAGAAATGCATACACCTGAGCATTTTACCATGTTACCCCTACTCAAAGCTACATATGAAAGTTGCCCAGCAACTGTAACAATTGCAACCTGACTTCCTTTTCTGTTTATATGGATGTGCCCCAGAAGGGGCATCAGGCTCTGCTGTATTTGGTCATGTCAGCATATGACATTACACATGTCACCCGGTCTCTCCCCTTCAAGTACAAGCTCAGAAGCATTTTAGAAGGAACTTAGAGAATAAGCTTAAGTGTAGTTCTCTGAGTGAGACACAGTACAGCAGGGTGCTTTTTGAACATCAAGCAGTAGAAAGTATGCAAAGAATATGTTGTAGATGGTAGTTCAGTTGCAGGAGTCCACGAGCAACTGTCCTGTCTGGTATTTTTTCAATAGTACATTTCACCACGAGACTGTGTGGTAACTTGGATATTTGCAGTGGAGCCTCCTTGCCAGAGGCGCTAAGGGAAATGAGAGCTTTTGCCTCAGATATTCAAACTATTACTAGAATGCAATGACAATCTATTCCAACTTCAATGGGCTTGGGGCTTTAGGGTGTGGGTTCAGTGGTCTCACTAGTGCCATTAGATATGCTGTCACTATGGATCATTAGGACACAGTTCACTTAGCTGTCTCTGATTGCTACACATCTAGACCCTCAGACCAATACTCTACAATATCTGCACAGGTACCAGAAAGCACACAGACGAAATCTGCCAATACATGTGTTGCAATATACAAGTTGATCTTTGGGCTTAACTGACAAGAACGAATGCCCGCCTGAATCACAAGAGGCTCTTATGGACACGGTACTCCTGACACTGATATATTACATGGACAACATACAATATTCGGTTTAAGAAGATTTCCACTAAGGGAAAGCACCATGAAGCAAATACTAGGCAATGGATAAATTTGACATTAGGGCCTGGATTTTCCCTCTGAAGGTAGATGCACTGAGTTGGGAAATTTTCTGCCTCACCACACATGGGGGAAAAAGTGCCCCAAATGGCAGCTTGCTCATTCTGGGGGGGTGGGTGTATGCTGGGGTTGGGCCCGCCCACCACCCCGGATGCAGATAGGAGGGGCCGCCGGGATACCTAGTGCCAAGTCGGGCTGGTTAAAAGACTGGCCCAGTTCTCTGGGACTTCGTCCCAGTTTTGTTGTTAAACATTAGGCCCTCTAGTCCTCACCCTTCACAACCCCGCCCCTCTCCACCCACTCTCCATACCCCATTCATTCCCAATGCCCCATCCATGCCAATTCATACCAACTGATGCCCCTCCACCCACTCCCCGTACCTTCTATGCCAACCCATGCCCACCCACTCATCCTCATGGTCCCTTATAACCACTATGCCAACTTAGTTCCAACTCATGCCCCTTTGCCCTTACACCCTCCATACCAACTCATCCAATACCCAACAATGGCAGATCTCAGGAGCCACGCTGAAATGAAATAAAATTAAGTTCTAGGGCCCAGATTTTCTCTATGGAAATGGCCAAAATTCGTCCTGGCAAAAAAACTCGGAAATGGCCAAAATTTCTAAGCCCAGCCCCAAACCCAGTATCATCTTCACAGAATCACATAATCACAGAATTTTATTGGCACAGAAGGAGGCTATCCTATCAGCACTGATTCTCCAAATGAGCATTATGACCTAGTGCCATTGCCTTGCCTTTTCCCTGTACCCCTGCACATTGTTTCTGTTCAAATAATCATCCAATGCACTCTTGAATGCCTCGATTGAACCAGCCACCACATTTCCAGGCAGTGCATTCAAGACCTGAACCACTCATTGTGTGAAAAGGATTTTTTTTTAAAGTCATAGTTTCTTCTTTTTCAAATTACTTTAAATCTATGCCCTCTCATTCTTGATCCTTTTATGAGCGGCAACAGCTTCTCTCTATCTACTCTGCCCAGCCCCCTCATGATTTTGAACATCACTTTCACCGCAGGAGCGGGACTGGAGTTGGGCAGGGGTTTGTGCATGTGCGATTTGTGGAGGCAGCTGGCCATTTAAATCACCAGCTGCCTCCACTGATTTCTGATTTTTGCACCCCAGCTGCGTGAATCCCAAAGTGTGTAGAGCAGACTAGGTCAGAGGAGGTCTGTTTTCTGTGCACTTGCTTTGGAGAACCAGGTTACCCCCTTGGAGAGGTGAGGTGCCCCATAAAGTTACATTGAAGATTTCATTTAGTGCATCAGAAATCCCAGTAACTTAACTCCCACTGTCCTCTTGTGACCCAAGGGAGTGGGAGGGTGGGGCTTCTGGTCTGCCAGGGCAATTTCTCATTGTTCCTATCAAGTCTTGCACATAAGTGCAAGGAAGAAATTAGTGCTTCAGAAGTGTGCATAGCGCTTCATCTAAGGAAACATAGAAGATGGGCATGGCACCCTTTCACATAGAGGCAGTAGAAGCCAGTCAAAATGAGCAACTGGACCCCAGAAGTGGGCCAAAGGTCATGAGGAAGAGGCATCAGGAGGGAGAGGGAGGACAACCCAGTTCTATCCTGTGGGGAGGGTGTACAGACAGACCTCAATATGACTGAAAGCCAGTGCCACAGAAGACTCGGGTTGGGCCATGATGTTGTGACAGACATTTATTGCATGGTGTAGCAGCAACTGAGCCACAATCCATTGACTCTCATGCCGTGCCAGTGGCTGTGAAGGTAACCATCAAACTGAACTTCTATGTCACAGGCTCTTTCCAGGGCTCAGCAGGAGACTGGCATGATATATCCCAGTCAGCAACACACAGATGCATTAAGGAAGTGATTAATGCCCTGTTTGCTCATGTGGGGGAGTACATTAGTTTCCCTATGGATCTTGAGTCTCAGACTCAGACAGCCACAGCCTTTGTCCAAATTACAGACTTCCCTCAGGTGCAGGGCACCATTGACCACACTAATGTTGCAATAATGGCCCAAATTCAGCACGTGAACACCTTCATGAACCACAAGTCATTTCACTCCATCAATCTGCAGGTGGTTTGTGATCACAATAAGCTGTTTGTGTGCAAGATATCCGGGCAGCTGCCACCACTCCCTCATACTAAGAAGTTTGCAACTCTCCAATCTATTTCATCCATCCGTGCAGATCTAGAGATGGCTCCTCTGGGACAAGAGTTAAGAACATGGCTAATGACCCATCCGCTCCCCACCCCCCTCCCTCCCTTTAGACACCCACAATCTGAGGCAGAGCAAAACTACAAAGTAGCCATGTTGTCACCAGCAGCACCAACGAGCAGGCCAATGGCATTTAAAAAATGAGATCCTCATGCCTCGATCACCCTCCAATATGCCCAGCAAGGGTTTCAAGAATAGTTGTTGTATGCTGCGTGCTGCACAACATTATGTAGAGGAGGGGCATCCAACTTGATGACAATGAGTCCATGGGCAGAACCCTAACCTCTGAGGAGGAAGATGATGAGGAAGAGGAGGAGGAGAAGAAGAAAGCCCATGTACGTTCAGGCCATTCCAAAACAAATGAGGATGATGAGCCTGCCAATGGGAGAGCAGCAGGGAGGAAAGGACATGCATCCTGGGCTGATTCCATGCAAGAGGGGGTCCTTGCTCAGAAAAGATTATCATAAACTTTTCCAAAATAACATACCCCCACATAAAGATCCTTATACCTTGATGCCACAGTCTCTCAAGGCGCTGCATATCCCTCACTGTACAGTCTCATGGGACCAAAGCAACATCAATGAGTTTGATTCTGTCACATTGAAACTGCAGCTACCCACTCCATCATAAACATGGGCGTAAGCATCTTTCAAACACACATGATAATAAGTCCTTCTCATCCTGATTCCCTCACATGAATGCCATTGACTGTAAATGATGCACGCATGCCATCAAATGGACCACTGTCAGGCCATGCCCACAATGCAGATAATGACAAAAGTGAAGCCGTTACACTCGTGTCAGTGTATATAAGGTTTATGTTGCATCACACACGCAGATCGGACATCTTGTACATGACGTTTGAAAAACTGTGCCTTAATAGAGAATTGAAATAACTTGTGCTACATTCATTCTAGTCAATGATCCTGTTTAATGGCACCACATACACCAGTACTGGCTTAAATATACTCTGCAAACCACACAAACCACACCCTGTGACTCTGGAAATGACAGTTCAGCCACAGTAGTGATGACAGCATATGACTTGTATTAACTGGACAATACATGGCCTTCCCAGCTGTACTTCCCACACCAAGGACAATGTGTAACACTATAGTGTGAATGAATGTATAGCACCCAGCACTCATGCTTCAAATGCACTTGCCGACCAGCATCTGGTCGTGGAATCGATTCGTTAAGCCTCACTCAAATCACACTTAAATGGAAACTGAAAGATACAAGGAGCATCTTTGTGCTTGTGTCTTTGACCTCTGGACTTCTATGTGATGCAGTAGAGAGGAGGCAGCTCTCATATACCTCACCAATCAGGCCACCTCATTGCTCCTGGTGAAGCCATGTCAAGATACAACTCAGCATGCCACCCTCAATATTACTGGTCAGAAGCTAGGGCACATTTTTTATCATTCCTTTTGAGGTCTCTAGTGTACATGCACACACATAGTCATATGGAAGTGAAAATAAATATATTGAACAAGTGTTCAAATGTGCTATATTCATAGTGAATACAGTAAGAACTGTGATTACAGTTACCACAGTGAACCCATTAGTGCTCTAGACGAGATGGCACCCTGCACTTACGCACACTCCCAAGAAGTGCCGTGTTGCCTTGGAGGAGATGAAGGCAGGCTTCTCACATATCTGTCTAAAGGGCAAATGAGCATGGTGGCCTACCCGTTCATGCAGGCATTCATTGGGGACCGCCCTCTGACTGGAGGTGGAGAGTTAAAGAGAGCAGGAGCTGAGAGTCAAAGCAGAGATTTTAAAAGAGCGGGAGCTGAGAGTCAGAGCAGAGATTTAATAAGAGTTGGAGCTGGACTCTGAGATGAAAACAGTGAGAGGACGTCATGATTCAAAAAGTGACGATGCAGGGGAGGCAGCTGATTGGTAAGTAGGGTCAGGTGAGTACTACTTCTACTTTTTCTACTAATTAAGCTTCTGCAGTTCATTAGCTTAAACAAAATAAAGTGAGGACTTTGGACTGTAGTGGGAGTGTTTGAAGTGGAATAAGGCTCCTAGCGTAATTAATATTCTTTAAAGGGAGTAACTAACAAGTTTAATCTAAAGGGAAGTCATGGCAGCTGAGCTCGCACCGTGATATACTCATCCTGTGCTATGTGGGAAGTCATGACACTTCCAGTGTCCCTGGCGACCATGTATGCAGCAAGTGTGTCCAGATGCAGCTACTAGCTAACTGCATTTCGGAGCTGGAGCTGCAGGTGGATTCACCATGGAGCATCCGCGATGCTGACATTATCGTGGACAGCACATTCAGTGAGGTGGTCACACCACAGGTAAAGACTGAACAGGCAGAAAGGGGATGGGTGACCACCAGGCAGAGTAAAGGGAGGCAGGTGGTACAGTAGTCCCTGTGGCCGTCCCCCTCTCTAACAGATATACTGTTTTGGATACTGTTGGGGTAGACGACTTCTCAGGGGAAAGCAGCAGAAGCCAAGTCCATGGCACCACGGGTGGCTCTGCTGCACAAGAGTGGAGGAAGAAGAGTGGCAGGGCTATAGCGATAGGGGATTCAATAGTAAGGGGATTCAATAGTAAGGGGAACAGACAGGCATTTCTGCAGCTGCAAAAGAGACTCCAGGGTGGTATGTTGCTTCCCTGGTGCCAGGGTTAAGGATGTCTCGGAGAGGCTGCAGGGCATTCTGAAGGGGAGAAGGTGAACAGTCAGTGGTCGAGGTACATATTGGTACCAACGACATTGGTTAAAAAAAAGGGATGAGGTCCTACCAGCTGAATATAGGGAGTTAAGACATAAAAAGTAGGACCTCAAAAGTAGTAATCTCAGGATTATTACCAGTGCCACGTGCTAGCGAGAGTAGAAATAACAGGATATATCAGATGAATATATGGCTGAAGAAATGGCATGGGGGGAGGGATTCGGATTCCTTGGACATCGGGGCTGCTTCTGGGGAAGATGGGACAAGTACAAACAGAAAGGGTTGTATCTGGGCAGGACTGGGACCAATGTCCTCAAGTGTGGTGGGGGTGGGGAACAGTGTTTGCTCGTGCAGTCAGGATGGGATTAAACTAGAGTGGCAGTGGGATGGGAACCTGAGCAGGGAGACAGAGGAGGGGATAGAAACGAAAGACTGAAAAGTAAGAAGCAAAAGTGGAAGGCAGAAAAAACAAGGGCGAGAAACAAATGGGGTCATAGTGCTAAATAAAGCTAAGATGACTAACAAGGTTAAAAAGCCAAGTCTAAAAGGCACTGTATCTTAATCTGGAGCATTCACAATAAAGTAGATGAATTAACAGCGCAAATAGGTATAAATGGTTATGATATACTTGCAATTATGGAGACATGGCTGCAGGGTGACCAAGAATGGGAACTGAACACCCAGGGGTATTCAATATTTAGGAAGGACAGAAAAAAAGGGGAAGGAGGTGGGCTAGCATTGTTAGTAAAAGAAGAAATCAATGCAATAGTGAGGAAGTTTATTGGCTCGGAAAATCATGACGTGGAATCTGTTTGGGTGGACATAAGGAACACCAAGGGGCAGAAAATGTTGGAGGGGGTAGTCTATCAGCTCAAAACCAAAACAGTAATGGAGATGTAAGGGACGGCATTAAACAGGAAATTAGAGACGCATGCAATAAGGGTACAACTGCAATCATGAACTTTAATCTACATATTGATTGGACAAACCAAACTAGCAATAATGCTGTGGAGGAGGATTCCTGGAGTGTGTACATGACAGTTTTTTAGACCAATACTTTGAGGAACCAACTAGAGAGCAGGCTATCCTAGACTGGGTATTGTGCAACGAGAAAGGATTAATTAACAATCTTGTTGTGCCTTAGGGAAGAACAACTATAAAATGATAGGTTTGTTCATTATGATGGAGAGTGAAGAAGTTGAATGAAACTAGGGTTTTGAATTTAAATAAGTGGAACTACGAGGGTATGAGACATGAGTTGGCTATGATGGATTGGGGAACCTTACTAAATGGGTTGACAGTGGATAGGCAATGGCTAATATTTAAGGAACGTATGCATGAATTACAACAATTATTCATTCCTGTCTGGCGCAAAAATAAACCAGGAAAGGTGGCTCAACCATGGCTTACAAGAGAAATTAGAGATAGTATTAGATCCCAAGAGGAGACATATGAAATTGCCAGAAAAAGCAGCTAGCCTGAGGATTGTGAACAGTTTAGAATTCAGCAAAAGTGGACAAAAAGATTGATCAAGAAGGGGAAAATGGAGTATGAGAGTAAACTTGCAAGGAACATAAAAACTGACTGTAAAAGCTTCTATCAATATGCAAAGAGAAAAAGATTAGCGAAGACAAATGTAGGTCCCTTACAATCAGAAACAGGGGAAATTATAAAGGGGAACAAAGAAATGGCAGAAGAATTGAACACATATTTTGGTTCTGTCTTCACAAAAGAGGACATGTTAGGGAACCAAGGGTCTTGTGAGAGGTAAGATTTGAAGAAAATCAGTATTAGTAAAAAAAATGGTGCTGGAGAAATTATTGGGGCTAAAGGCTGAAAAATCCCCAAGGCCTGATAATCTACATCCCAGAGTGGTAAAGGAAGTGGCCCTGGAAATACTGGATGCATTAGTGGTCATATTCCAAAATTCTATAGACTCTGGAGCAGTTCCTATAGATTGGACGGTGGCAAATGTAACCCCACTATTTAAAAAAGGTGGAAGAGAAAAAACAAACAATTACAGACCAGTTAGCCTAACATCAGAAGTGGAGAAAATGCTAGAGTCTAATATAAAAGACGTCCTAACAGAACACTTGGAAAGCATGAACGGGATTAGACAAAGTCAGCATGGGTTTATGAAAGGGAAATCATGCTTAACTAATCTACTGGAGTTTTTTGAGGATGTAAGTAGTAGAGAGATAAGGAGGAACCAGTGGATGTGGTGCATTTGGATTTCAAGAAGGCTTTTGATAAGGTCCCACATAAGAGGCTAGTGGACAAAATTAAAGCACGTGGGATTGGGGGTAATATACTGGCATGGACTGAGAATGGGTTGACAGACCGAAAACAGAGAATGGGAATAAATAGGTCTTTTTCTGGGTGGCAGGCGGTGACGAGTGGTGTACTGCAAGGATCATTGCTTGGGCCCCAGCTATACACGATCTATATATAAATGACTTGGATGAGGGAACCAAATGCAATTTTTCCAAGTTTACTGACAACACAAAATTGGGTGGGGTTGTGTGGAGGATGCAAGGAGGCTTCAGGCGATTTAGACAAGTTGTGTGTGTGGGCAAACATGGCAGGTGCAGTATAACGTGGATAAATGTGAAGTTATAAGCTTCGATGTGAAGAACAGAAAGGCAGAGTATTATTTAAATGGTGATAAATTTGGAAATGTGGATGTAAAAAGGGATCTGGGTGTCCTGGTACACCAGTCAATAAAAATATATAGGCAGGTGCAGCAAGCAATTAGAAAGGCAAATATATGTTAGCCTTTATTGCAAGAGGATTTGAGTTCAGAAATAAGGATGTCTTACTGCAGTTATACAGGGCCTTGGTGAGACCACACCTGGAGTATTGCATGCAGCTTTGCTCTCCCTACCTAAGAAAAAATATACTTGCCATAGAGGGAGTGCAGTGAAGGTTCACTAGGCTGATACCGGGGATGGTAGGACTGTCGTATGAGGAGAGATTGGTTCAACTGGGCCTGTATTCACTAAAGTTTAGAAGAATGAGAGTAGATCTGATTGTAACGTATAAAATTCTAACAGGTCTAGACAGACTGGATGCAGGGAGGATGTTTCCCCTGGTTGGGGAGTCTAGAACCAGGGGCTGCCATCTCAGGATATGGGGCAGGCCATTTAGGACTGGGAAAAGGGAAAATTTCTTCACTGAGAGGGTGGTCAACTTGTGGAATTCTCTACCACAGAAGGCTATGGAGGCCGGATCACTGAGTATATTCAAGAAAGAAATTGACAAATTTTTGGATATTAGGGGCAGCAAGGGGTATGGAGAGAAAGAAAGAATATGGCATTGAGACAGAGGATCAGCCATGATTTTTAAAAAATGTATTCACAGGATGTGGGCTTTGTTGGCTGGGCCAACATTTTTATTGCCCATCCCTAGTTGCCCTTGAGAAGGTGGTGGTGAGCTGCTGCCTTGAACCACTGCAGTCCAGTGGTGCCTCGTGGATGTCCAGTCTTGAGTTGCTAGACCTGTTCAAAATCTAACCCATTTAGCATGGTAGTAGTGCGACACAACACGATGGAGGGTATCCTCAGTGTGAAGGCGGGACTTCGCCTCCACAATGACTGTGCAGTGGTCACTCACACCGAAACTGTCATGGACAGATGCATCTGCGGCAGGCAGTTTGGTGACGATGAGGTCAAGTATGTTTTTCCCTCTTGTTGGCTCCCTCACCACCTGCCGCAGATCCAGTATAACACTATGTCATTTAGGACTCGGCCAGCTCGGTTAGTAGTAGCGCTACAGAGCCACTCTTGGTAATGGACATTGAAGTCCCCCACCCACACTACATTCTGTGTCCTTGCCTCCCTCAGTGCTTCCTCCAAGTGATGTTCAACAGGGAGGAGCACAGATTCATCAGCTGAGGGAGAGCGGTATGTGGTAATCAGCAGGTTTCCTTGTCCATGTTTGACCTGATGCCATGAGACTTCATGGGGTCCGGAGTCGATGTTGAAGACTCCCAGGCAACTCCCTCCCGAATGTATACCAGTCTGCCACCACCTCTGCTGGGTCTGTCCTGCCTGTGGGACAGGATAAAACCAGTGATGGTGATGGTGGAGTCTGGGAGGTTATCTACATGATATCATTCCGTGATGATGACTATGTCAGGCTGTTGCTTGACTAGTCTGTGAGACACCTCTCCCAATTTTGGCACTAGCCCCCAGATGCTAGTAAGGAGGACCTTGCAGGGTCAACAGGGCTACTCTTGCTGTTGTCGTTTCCGGTGCCTAGGTTGATGCCGGGTTGTCTGTCCGATTTCATCCCTTGTGATCATATTGAATGGCGGAGCAGACTTGAAGGGCCAAATGGCCTCCTCCTGCTCCTAGTTCCTATGTTTCTATGACTGCAGCCTCAGCATCTCTGCATTGGCAGCCATGGTCACTGGCACATGTAGAGCAGACAAGGGCTTTGTTGGAAGTGCCGGGGAGGTGGCGGAGGATAAGGGTGTTGAGGCATCTTCACCTCCTCAGTTACCTCCACAGCCCTGAATCGGCCTTCAGGTGGGGTTGATGGGGCTGGCTGCTGGTGCGCTGCAGTCATCCAATCCAGCAACTGCTGGATCAGCAGTGCGATGGTCCTGTTAAGGGCACGCAGCTCCTCATATATACAGTGGATGTCAGCACTCATACTCTGAGCAGACTGCTCCAGGCTACTGAGGGAGGCTTGCACACTTTCCTGGCCGAGACCTGCTCTTGCCTCCACTCTGAGTGTTGCTGCATGTGTCCCTCCACAAGATTGGCCAATCTTTCATGGTCAGAGCTCATGCAGCTGAGTCCCCAGCACAATGTGAAGCTCATGATGACGATGGGCTCCTCTATTCGCAATCCAAGAGCTCCATTACCTCAGGGAACTCTGCCAGATATTCATACAATTGCTCCTGATTGGACACAAATACTGTGCCCCAGAAGCTGACTCCTGAAGCTCCACGTTCCTTTCCACCGGAGCATCATTGTGACTTTCCATCTTTCTCCGAGGGGAACTGTGCACAGATGTCTCTGTCTCTGACACCTCCTCCTGAACTCTGGTGCAGTGACTTTCACCCTGTTCTGCTGACTCTAAACGCATGCTACATCCATCCGAAGTGCCTGTATCAGAGTTGGCAGGGTGTGGGCTAGTATGATGTGACATTGCCTCCTCGGGCATCTCTTCCTCCTTCTCATGCCTGAGGGATGATATGGATCTGTGGGGAGAGCCAGCATAGCTGGGACCTGTGTGAGACACAAAATGAGACATTTAGGAATAGCCCTCCTCATAGTGAAAGCACGTTCTGATGCACGCCTTAACCGTGCTCACACTGCTCACATGACTCAACCCCATCGTTGCACTTCCTCTCTGTTCATTGAAGTGGCAGCATGACTTCCACCATTACCACCAACACAATCTCAATACCTCCTTTAACACCTGCTACAGGAGATTCATCATCACCAACAGTCAGCAGCCCCAGCACCCTGGTGGTCTCCAGGGCCATTTGCTCCATAGAGCACAGAAGTCCCGGTAGGCTCTCTCATCCCTAGTCAGGGCCATCTCTTTCACGTTCTCTGCCCTTTTGTTCTGTAACCGCAACATGAACTATGTCACCTTCATATATAGCACGTGCAGAGATATTGTTCTTCAATGCATCTGTGCATCACACTGCCTATTCACATCTGTTTTGCACGCAGCTAAATGAACTGCTCACACATTGAGCTTCAGCATTGAGAATTGTATGTGCCATGTCTCACACCTTATCTGCAGCATGCAGATGTGATCCTTCCTTGGACCTTTTGTGTCTCTGAGCCAAGCTACTCACCTTGCCAGAACACACAAGACCACTCGATCCACAATCTTCTGTGGTTGTTGGTGATCCTCAACGCCATTGAATTCAACACCCTTGCATGTGGCAGGCAGTTTTCAGCAGCCAGATGGGTAAATCATGTCCCTTCACCTTTACATCCCTCTGCCAGGTACCGGTCGGAAAAACTCGGGACAGCTGGAAAAACGTGGCAGCTGGCCCCATCTCATGAGATGCACCTGATCTATACAATATTCTATGAATTAATAAATTGATTAATGAAAACGTAAGGCGTGAAGGGTCATGAGAAACTCAAAATACATTGCTATAATTCCGTTTTGCTTACATACACTAGTCATGCATATCATCTCATCCAAGAATGCCCTTAATGATGCGGTTGAGAGAAGGGCTCCGCATATACGCTTGGTGCTGTGTATGTTGCTGCTGCCACTCCAAATGACATGCTTTGCTCAAGGACAACTGACTGCCCTACTGGCTTACTCCTCCTTATTCAGACTGTTATGCCACTACACTGTGAAAATGTGAGGGACCTGGTCACAGAATCACAGAATCTTAACGGCACAGAAGGAGACCATTCGGTCCATCGTGTCTGCACCGGCTTTCCAAATGAGCATTATGACCTAGTGCCATTCCCCTGTCTTTTCCCCGTACCATTGTACATTGTTTATATTCAAATAATCATCTATTGCCCTCTTGAATGCCTCGATTGAACCTGCCTCCACTACACTTCCAGGCAGTTCCATTCCAGACCCGAACCACTGGTGTGAAAAAATTTTTTCTCATGTCATATTTGCTTGTTTTACAAATCACTTTAAATCTGTGCCATCTCGTTCTTAATCCTTTTACGAGTGGGAACAGCTTCTCCCTATGTACTCTGTTCAGCCCCCTCATGATTTTGAACATCTCTATCAAATCTCCTCTTAGCCTTCTCGCCAAGGAGAACAGTACCAACCTCTCCAATCTATCCTCATAGCTGAAGTTTCTTGTCCCTGGAAGCATTCTTTTAAATCTCTTCTGCACTCTCTCCAATGTGTTCACATCCTTCCTATAGTGTGGCACCCAGAACTGTACACAATATTCCAGCTGAGGTCTAACAAGTGTCTTATATAAATTCAGCATAACCTCCCTGCTCTAGTACTTTATGCCCCTATTAATAAAGCCCAGGATACTATATGCTTTATTAACTGCTCTCTCCACCTGTCCTGCCACCTTCAGTGATCTATGCACTTATACACCCAAGTCTTTTTGCTCCTGCACCCCGTTCAAAGTTTCACCCCTTATTTTATATTGCCTGTCCGTGTTCTTCCTGCCAAAATGCATCACCTCACACTTCTCCGCATTGAACTTCATCTGCCACCTATCTGCCCACTCCATCAACTTTTCTATGTCCTCTTGAAGTTCCACACTGTCCTCCTTGCAGTTCACAACATTCTCAAGCTTTGTATCATCTGAAAACTTTGAAATTTCCCCCCGCACACCAAGATCTAGATCTTTAATATATATATCGGGAAAAGCAAAGGTCCCAATACCGACCCCTAGGAAACTTCACTACAAACCTTCCTTTAGTCCAAAAAATATCCACTGATCATTACTCTCTGCTTCCTATTTTTCAGACAATTTTGCATCTACGTTGATACTGTCCCTTCTATTCCATGAGCAATAACTTTTCTCACAAGTCAGTTATGTGGCACTGTGTCAAATGCCTTTTGAAAGTCCATTTACACCATATCAACAGCATTACCCTCACCAACCTTTTCTGTTACCTCTTTAAAAAACTCCAAGTTAGTTAAACATGATTTCCCCTTTAGAAATCCATGCTGGCTCTTCCTTATCAACCTATATTTTTCCATGTGACCACTAATTCTATCCCAAATAATTGTTTCTAGAATCTTGAAGGTAAACTGACTGACCTGTAATTGCTGGGCTTAGCATTACAACCTTTTTTGAACAAGGTCATAATGTTTGCAATTCCCCAGTTCTTTGGCACTGCCTCCGAGTCTTGGGAAGACTGAAAGGTTATGGCCAGTGTCCCTGGGTTTTCTACTCTCACTCCCTTCAATATCCTTGGTTGCAGATCAAAGGTCCACAATGTGGGCACATCCAGAGAGAAGATTGGGAATAGGGCAAGTGGATGGGCCAATTGGATCGTTTGGCGATATCTACCTGACGATTAACATTACCCAATGGGGAGGAGGTGGCAGTAAAATTGGAATCACAGAAAGCAAGGTATACTCAGCTTCTCTATGAGAGCAATCTGTACAAGATCTTACAGGGAAGAGTCGGCATCCCTCACATCCGAGGTAATGTAGTAAATGGATTGTATGTCCTAGGCCCAAACAGCGATGCCTGGTCTGCAGTCCAGGGGGACCAAGGGGGACCCCCTTGCCACTGGATCAAGGCCTTGTTCCATGAAGCCCATGTGATAGCTGGTGTGCAATGGCCACCCCACTTTAAAATAACTCATGCACAGGCATCTTCCACCCCCTTAAAATGAAGTTCGGGATCTGGAATGTAAGGACCCTCATGGACAACTCCAACAGTGACAGACCAGAATGACATAGTACTATCATTGCCTGTGAGCTCAGACGTTTCAACCTTGACGTCGCCGCCCTAAGTGAGACCTGGCGGGCAGGGGAAGGGCAGTTCACGGAACAAGGTGGCGGTGACACCTTCTTCTGGAAAGGTGAACCAGTAGAAGATCACCGCCTCTACAGGGTTGACTTCACCATTAAAAATGAACTAGTTGGCCGTCTCAAAGACACCCCTTGCGGGATAAACGCCTCATGACCCTTAGGTTAACCGAAGCCCAGAACCAAAGCGCTGGACAAAGCCCCAACACTGGATGCTACAAACGAGTCCAAAGAGGAATTTTACTCCAACCTCTAACAATCCCTGGCCCTGAGTCCCAACAAGCAATAAGCTGATCCTCCTTAGCGACTTCAACGCCAGATTTGGGAAGGACTCAAACCACTGGGGAGATGTAATCGGCAGAAAAGCGTTAGGGAAATCCAACACTAACAGTACCCTGCCCCTGACAAAATGTCTAGAACACGGCCTTGTCATAACCAACACTTTATTCCATCAGAGAAACAAAGACAAGGCCTCAAGGCAACACCCTCGCTCCAAGCACTGGCACCTGCTCGACTACATCATTGTCCGAGCGAGGGACCGCAAGGACGTACATATCACACGTGTCATGACAGGAGCTAACAACTGCTGGATGGATCACCCCCTAATTTTCTCTGTCATCAACATTAATGTAACCCCAAAGCAATGATGGCACAAAAACAATGCCACAGGAAAATCAACACTGAGGCACTCAAGTATCCTGTTAGGAGAGTGCTATTCAGCCAGTGCCTCACTGCCACTGGCAACTCCCAGTGACGCATAGATACAGAGTGTCCACAGCATCTGGTCTGCCCTCAAGTCCTCCATCACCAACACCTGCGAAGAGACGTTTGGTCACTCGACCAGGAAACACCAAGACTGGCTCGATGAGAACAACCATGAGATCCAGGAGCTGATAAGCCGCAAGAGCAAGGCATTTCTGAAACTGAAAAAGCAGCCCAAATCAAGAGTAAGTAAGCAGCTCTATAGATGACTGAAGGCTGAGGTCCAGCAAAATACCTGCAACCTATAGAACAGATGGTGGAGAAAGCACAGGATATCCAACAGTTAGCTGACAACCAGGGAGATTTCTTTAGCGCAGTCAAGACCACCTATGGCCCAAAGACACAAGACACCACTCCACTGCTGGCCAAGAATGGAGAGGTTCTCATCAAGGTCAGAGAGGCATTCAGCACCCTCTGGAAGGATCACTTTGAAGGTCTTCTTAACAGAGACTCTGTTTTCAACGTGAGTGTCCTCAACTCCATCCAGCAGCATGCTACCCGCCACCATCTCAACCCGGTGCAAGGTAGAAAAGGCCATTTGACAGCTAGAAAGCTACAAGGCAACAGGATTAAATGGAATCCCTACCAAAGCACTAAAGCATGCCGAAGAAGCACTATTGGTGCAAATGCATGGCCTCTTCTCCTTTGTCTGGAAAGAGGAGAGCATGCCATGTGATTTCAGAGACGCTGTAATCGTGACCACCTTCAAGAAAGGTGACAAGTCCGACTGCAGTAACTATAGAGGAATTACCCTGCAGTCGGCCACAGGGAAGGTCATCACAAGGATCCTCCTCAATTGCCTTCTCCCTGTGGCTGAAGTGCTCCTCCCAGAGTCACAATGGGGATTCCGCTCACTAAGGGGCACGATGGACATGATCTTCACCGTGCGGCAGCTGCAAGAGAAATGCAGCAAACAGCACCAACCCTTGTATATGCCTTCTTTGACCTCACTTAGGCCTTCGACACTGTCAACCGCAAAGGATAATGGAGTATCCTTCTTCGTTTTGGCTGCCCTTAAAAGTTTGTCACCATCCTCTGCCTGCTCCATGATGACATGCGAGCCATGATCCTGACCAACGGATGCACCACAAACCCAATCCACATTCGGACCAGAGTCAATTAAGGCTGTGTCATCGCACCGACACTCTTCTCAATTTTCCTTGCTGCAATGCTCCACATCACCCTCAGCAAGCTCCCCACTGGAGTGGAGCTAAACTACAGAACAAGCAGGAACCTGTTCAATCTCTGCAACCTGCATGCTAGATCCAAGGTTGTCCTATCCTCTGACATTGAACTACAGCATACAGATAATGCTTATGTCTGCGCACACTTGGAGGCCATCATCAGTGCCTTCACTGAGGCATACGAGAGCATGGGCCTTACACTAAACATCCATAAGACAAAGCTCCTCTACCAACCTCCCCCCTCCACACTGTGCTGTCCCCTGGTTATCAAAATCCACAACAAGGCCTTGGACAATGCGGACCACTTCCCATACCTTGAAAGCCTACTGTCAACAAGGACAGACATTGACGACGAGGTTCAACACCGCCTTCAGTGTGCCAGCACAGCCTTCAGCTGTTTGAAGACCTGGACCTCAAACTCAGCACCAAGCTCATGGTCTGCAGAGCAGTAGTGATACCTGTTCTCCTGTATGGCTCAGAGATGTGGACTATGTACAGCAGGCACCTCAAAACTTTGGAGAAGTACCACCAGCACTGCCTCTGCAAGATCTAGCAAATCCATTGGCAGGATAGGCGCACCAACATCAGTGTTCTCATTCAGGCCAACATCCCCAGCATCGAAGCATTGACCAAACTCGATCAGCTACCCTGGGTGGCCCACACCGTACGCATGCCTGGCACGAGACTCCCGAAATAAGCACTCTACTCAAAGCTTTGATCTGGCAAGCGAGCCCACGGAGGGCAGAGGAAACGCTTCAAAGGCTCCTTGAAAAAGTGCAATGCCCCCACTGACATCTGGGAATCCCTGGCCCAAGACTGCCCAAAGTGGAGGGAAAGCATCCAAAAAAGACTTGAACACCTCGAATCTCATCGCCAAGGGCTAGCTGAAGCCAAGCGTCAACAGCGAAAGGAGTGCATGGCAACCCGGGCACCCCACCCACCCATTCCCCTTACCACCTTTCTGCCCCACCTGTGACAGAGACTGTAGGTCACACATTGGACTCTTCAGTCACTTAAGAACTCATTTTTACTGTGGAAGCAAGTTATCCTCGACCCCGAGGGGCAGCCTAAGAAGGGATAATGTGCATGGCAATGTTGTTCATTAATCCATTGATTTTAGCCAGCTTACTAAATCATTGCATATTATCTGCATTATGTGTGGTGGCAAGACCATGCCATCTCCATGACTGTGTCTTTTTCAGTTCGGTACACTTTTCATTAGGAAGCATCAATTCACCATAGGGAAAGCCCATGATAGGCCATCCATTCTAGGATTATCTAACACTTACAGCTTTGACACTCACCTAACCACTCCACAATGTCTCCCCGAAGGCTCCAAAAGTGCTGCATTGAGCAGGGCCGACAACTCCAGTGGCCTGACCCGTCCCAGGCCCACATCCCAACCCTTTCCATTTCCGGGATCGCCTGCTCTGAATCCTATTTCAGCCCACCCCCATGCCCACAACTGAAAATCTGACCTGTGGGTAGACATTTTTAAAGGTCCGGGTGCGGGGAAATCTCCCATCTCTGTGCACCAAACCTGGGGATCAAAACCTGGACCTAAGTATCTATTACAGATTTCACTATATGAAAAGCAATTTTCATTCATAAAAGCCTATTCAATACATTTAAATCCCCTTAAATACTTAATTCCTTATAAAAACAAAAATTTGTACCCATAACCCTGCATAGAAAGACAGTTAATCCTTTAATAATCTCTTGGATCAATCCAAAAATTAATTTACAGCACTGTCCCCCACCCCCCCGCACTGTGATAATGACAGATTGTGGAATCAGTCAAGCAGTAATAATGCTATGATGATAGTAATAAGGATTACATCAACAAACATCTATTGAAATTGAAAGTATAGATTTTTTAAAGTCTTAGACACAGACTGGCTGATTTTTTTCAAAATTTTAAGGGCAGTGGATTTAAGTAACTGGACGCTTTATAGTTCCACTGACCTTACCCGCCCTTTATGAAGTTTATGTCTTCTTTGAAAATTTGTAAATCACACTCTGCAGGATAAGGCTCTCACTCCAGCAAATGGCGTTTGTTTAAATTCGGCCATTAGTTCAAACGGCCTTGCTGGGTTTGTGTTTCCCCCATGTGTGAGTTCCATCCTACCCCCTTTCTCTTACTGGTGAAAATAGGATCTGTTAAATCAGGATGGAACTTCCGGATCCATGTTCCCAGCATCATTTGGATAAGCCATCGGGCTGGGATTTTCCATGCCTGTCGGTGTGGGCATGTTCAGTGGCGTGAGCGAATAATATGGTGCGATCAGTTTCACAATGGCATGAAACCAGTTTGCGATCGTCCACTCAACCCGCCAATGGTGGGCCGCGTTTCCCGGCACATGTCAACATGTCATTATAAGGCCAGCCTGCCGGACTCATACTCCACTGGATCGTCTGCCCACATCGGCGGAAAAACACGCCGATGTGATTCACGACAGCACTTAAGCTGGCAGGCTGCACTTTGCTCGGGACTTGAAGGTTTGTTTGCTTTGTTCAGCACTCAGCCATTAGCGCCAGGCTTCACAGACAGCACCACATCACTTTTAGGAGGGGCTCACAGGTCGGTCTCTACCTACCAGATCAGCCATATGTGGGTGGCTTTTCAATGGCTGCATGTCAAGGTCTTGCTTGGGGAAGGGGGAGAAGTAGCCTCAGGTAAGGAAAGAGGCTGCAGGACAAGAACTGTACTGAGGAAGGAGGGTATCCTAGGATGTGTGTGGGGGCACATGTTGATCTGTGCAAGTGGCTCAAGATGGTGAGGGCTGAGGAGGCAGTCTCCAGAGGAGGTGAGGCTAGATGGACATGTGAGGTTATGCGTGTGAGAATGGGTGGTGATGTCCCTTGAGCTGGCAGTGAATGAGATGCCATTGAATGCGTGATAGGCTTTAATGTGTGAGTTTAGAGTGATGAAATGGTTGCCATACCCTGGCTGCACGGATGAGATTGTTCATCCTCTATCTGCATTGGATGGCAAACTTCATCTGTGCAGCATTGGCACTGACCACTGCTACCATCGCCTGCCAAGCCGGAGTGATAATGTAGCTACCCCTCCTGCTACCAGAGCAGGGGTAGAGGACATCACAGTGGGGCTCCACAGCCTCCAAAAAGTGCTTGAGGGCTACAGTCTTCTTGCCTTTCGGGGCCATGTCTTCTTTGCTGCAGTCATGAGCTGGAAGCACTGATCGTGAGTGTACTTTAAATATGGTGCCTGGCGTGATGAAGCGATGAGGTGATGGTGTGGTAGGCGAATGAGAGTCTGCCCGCCACGGAAACAGCATGTTTCCTGGGAATGCATAAGTAATGTGGCGGGTTTGGAACGATACAGCATGAAAACCTGCCATCGTGGCTGGCGGGTAAAATGTTGTTTTACCCGCCCGCTACTGCGCTTAGTGCAAATCTGGGATGATTCCGCCCATGGAGCCTGCATGACTCCACAAAAATCTAGGCTATCTGGTTACACTAAATTTGTGTGCAGCACAGAACATGCTCTTGCAAAGGTTACCAAGCATGTATTGACGTTATATTTTTGAGTTGCCTGAAAGATTTAAGTTATATGCAAATTGAGGCTTATGTTTGGAGGGCTTGGAAAGACATGAACATCAGCTTCAATCCAATTGTCAAGAGTTGAATTTTAACCTAAAAAAAAGGGTGTATTTGGGTCAGGTATGCAGTCGAAGTCTGAAGAATCTGTTTCCTGACCTAAACCTGCCTCAACTTAGCCATTTCAGCTTTAAGTGAGGACAGAAGCTGGGTGGATAGTCAACTGCTTCAGGGAGGCAGATTGGAACTTTAAATATGATAATGAGGCTGTTAACTTAATTGCCCTTCAGGTTTTCAAGTTCAGCTCTGGCATCAGGAAACCTGGCCGCTTTATCAAGGCGAGGACTTAGTGGATTCAGGAGGTAAGTGCCTTTGCACCTATCTCCTGGATCCAAATGCCTGTCTCAGAAGCCTCTGTGCTTGGGCACCTGCACTAACACCCTCCCATTGCCCCCTTGAGACCTGTGATGTCATCATGAGGCCTCTGATTTCTCCCCACCATCAGTTCCCAATTCCCAAGCCTCCAAAGTTTGATTTTCCTCCTCTCCCAACCCTCAAGGCATCTGATATCCCTCTGAAACCTATAATTTCCACCCCCACCATGAGGCCTCCTGGGAATTGCAGCTCACTCAATTGACCTAATTAATTCCTTCCTCCTCCTCTCCCCCATCCCCAACTGACAATCATTACCTTGCCCCACCATAAAACCCCCTTAGGAATGTGTCAGCTGTGGCTCAGTTCATAGCACCCTCGCCTTTGAATCAGAGGGTTGTGGGTTCATGTCCCACTCCCGGAAAACCAAGAACTGTGATTGTACTCAAAGAGTTGCAATCTGTGACTGTTGATAACTCGAAAGAGTATAAAACCCCCTTTCCCTGATGCTGATTTGCTGATGCTGCAGCTTTCACTGACCGGTTCCCCGCCTAACTGAAGGCTTAGCCTGTCGCTCGAGCTCCAGACAGGCAACTAATCGGTATTGTCACAACACATTGTGGAGTTACAACTTCACCACATGTTGGGGGGGATCCTGAATTGATAGTTTCCCACAACTGAACTGCTTCTTGTGGGTCCGGTAAATAAAACTGTTCCCTAAAATGTCTTCAATTATGATTTTTACAAATTGTTTAAAACTGACATACAATTCTGATTTGCAACCTTGTCAGGATTCACTTAATACAGAAAAGGGTTGGAGAGGCTTTTCCTCCAGGGCCTCCATAATGTTGCTTTTTTTGCAAAGTTAAATTTCGATGAAAGCATGCATCATGCAAAAACCTTTGAGACTTTCCATAACTTAATTGCAGGATGGTCGCAGCCCTATCCAAGCAGATAATTGCTGCTTCAGCACTCCAATGCTCAAAGATTATTCTGGATGATCCCAGCACATCATTGTACTTGTGCTCGGTCATGCCCTGAAATTTTGCAAAGGTATCACAAGTCCTGTCTCAGAGAACAGCCTTGTTTGCCCAGGAGCCATTCTGAAGCAAGGACAATAAATTATAAACCACCTTACAGAGGAAAAACATCCCCAACTGCTTTGTGGAGGCATAAACTAAAATATGAGGGAGAGGGTTCAGATTTCAGATATAGTAAGATTTAGAAATCTAAAGAGAAAAGTTGAGACAATAGAACAGTGCAGCGATTTAGGTAAAGAAAAGCAGAATGGGACAGGGAGTTACAGAGAGTTTAATGGTCATAGTGCATCAGCAAATAAGGTCCATGCAAATAAAATAATAAAAATAAAATTCAAGGCTGTTTCTCTGAATGTGTGAAGCATTTGCAACAAGATAGATGAACCAGTGGCACAAATAGAGACAAATGTTTTAGATCTAATTGCCATTGGAGACATGATTACAAAGTGACAAAAATTGGGAAATAAAAGGTACACAACATTTCAAAAAGAATGGAAAAGAAGGTATAACCCTGATGGTTAAGGATGACATAAAGACAGTAGCGAGAAGGGATCTTGGCTTAGAAGATCAGGAAGTAGAATCAGTATTGATGGTGGGAATAACAAAGGTCAGGAAATGCTGGTGTGAGTAGTTGTTTATAGCCTCCCTAACTGTATTTACACTATTGGGCAAAGCATTAAACAAGAAATAATTGGAGCTTGTAACAAAGACAATGTAATAATTGTAGGAGACTTTAATCTTCATATAAACTAGACCCATCAAACTGGCAAAGGTGATCTGAAAATGAGTTTGTAGAATGTTTTTATGGTAGTTTCCTGGAACAAAATGTTGTAGAACCAATTAGAGATAATGCTATTTTAGATGTAGCATTGTGCAATGAGACAGTGATAATTAATAATCTCATAGTTAAAGATCCACTGAGGAAAAAATGATAATACAATTAAATTCCATATTAAGTTTAAAAGAGACATACTGCAGTCCCAAACAAGAACCTTAAACAAAACATAAACAAAAATACCTGGAAAAACTCAGCAGGTCTGGCAGCATCTGCGGAGAGGAACACAATTAGTGTTTCGAGTCCGAATGACCCTTCAACAGAACTAAGTAAAAATAGAAGACAGGTGAAATATAAGCTAGTTTAAGTGGGGTGGGGAGGGGGGACACAAGTAGAACTGGATAGAGGGCCAGTGATAGGTGGAGATAACCAAAAGATGTCATGGACAAAAGAACAAAGAGGTGTTGAAGGTCGTGATATTATCTAAGGAATGTGCTAATTAAGGGTAGAAAGCAGGACAAGCAAGGTACAGATAGCCCTAGTGGGGGTGAGGTGAGGGAATCGAAAAAGGCTAAAAGGTAGAGATAAAACAATGGATGGAAATACATTTAAAAATAATGGAAATAGGTGGGAAAAGAAAAATCTATATAAATCATTGGAAAAAAAGGGGGGATCGGAAAGGGGGTGGGGATGGAGGAGAAAGTTCATGATCTAAAATTGTTGAACTCAATATTCAGTCTGGAAGGCTGTAAAGTGCCTAGTTGGAAGATGAGGTGCTGTTCCTCCAGTTTGCGTTGAGCTTCACTGGAACAATGCAGCAGGCCAAGGACGGACATGTGGGCAAGAGAGCAGGGTGGAGTGTTGAAATGACAAGCGACAGGGGGGTCTGGGTAATGCTTGCGGACAGACCGAAGGTGTTCTGCAAAGCAGTCACCCAGTCTGCGTTTGGTCTCTCCAATGTAGAGGAAACCGCATTGGGAGCAACAAATGCAGTAGACTAAGTTGAGGGAAGTGCAAGTGAAATGCTGCTTCACTTGAAAAATTTGGGCCCTTGGACGGTGAGGAGAGGGGAAGTAAAGGGGCAGGTGTTGCACCTTCTGCGTTTGCATGGGAAGGTGCCGTGGGAGGGGGTTGAGGTGTAGGGGGTGATGGAGGAGTGGACCAGGGTGTCCCGGAGGGAACGATCCCTGCAGAATACTGCCAGGGGGCTGAAGGGAAGATGTGTTTGGTGGTGGCGTCATGCTGGAGTTGGCGGAAATGGCGGAGGTTGATCCTTTGAATGCGGAGGCTGGTGGGGTGATAAGTGAGGACAAGGGGGACCCTATCATGTTTCTGGGAGGGAGAGGAAGGTGTGAGGGCAGATGCCCTCAAAAGAACCTTAAACAAAGCTGATTACGTAGATGTGAAGGCTGAACTGGCTAAGATTGATTGAGTAAATAGACTAAAAGCTATGATGATACATAAACTGGGGAAACATTTAAAGAAACAATTCATAATGTTCAACGAAAATGCAGTCCATTAAAAAGCAAAAATTCAGCGAGGAAGACCCACCCTTGGCTCAGCCAGGAAGTTAAGGATAGTATTAGATTAAAAGAAGAAGCTTCAACATGGCAAAGAATGATCGTAAGCCTGAGGAGTGGGAGTGTCTAGAAACTGCCAAAGGGACACCAAAAGTTAATAAAAAGGGGAAAAAATAGAATGAGAGTAAACTAGGCAGGGATTTAAGAAAAGATTGTAAGAACTTTTACAAGTATATAGAAAGGAAGAGATCTCTGAAGTAGACAATATTCTCTTGGAGGCAGAGATAAGAGAAATTACTGTGGGGAATGAGGAAATTGCAGAGACACTGAACAAACATTTTGTGTCTTGTCTTCACAGTAGAAGGCACAAATTGTATACAGAAATAGAAGGTAATGTAGGTGCTAATAAGAGTGAGGAACTTAAGGTCATTAATATCAGCAGAGAAAAAGTATTGAAAAAGCTTAAGGGGTTATGAATCAGAGAATCACAAAATTGTTATGGTGCAGAAGGAGGCTATTCAGCCTAATGTGTCTGCACTGGCTCTCTGAATGAGCATTATGACTCAGTGCCATTACCTTGTCTTTTCCCCATAACCCTGCACATTGTTCGTATTTAAATAATCTCATCCCTGGAACCATGTTTGTAAACTTCTTCAGCACTCTCTCCAGTTTGTTCACATCTTTCCTAAAGTGTGGCACCCAGGACTGTACACAAAACTGCAGCTGAGATCTAACTAGTAACCTATACAAATTCAGCATAACCTCTTTGCTTTTGTACTCTATGCCCTTATTAATAAACCCTAGGATACTGTATGCTTTATTAACTGGTCTCACCACTTGTTCTGCCACCTTTTATGACTTATGCATGCATAAACCCAGGTCCCTCTGCTCCTGCACTCCCTCAAGAGTTGTACCCCTTATTTTACATTGTCCCCCCATGTTCTTCCTACCAAAATGAATCACCTCACACTTCTGTACGTTGAACTTCTTCAGCATCCTATCTGCCCACTCCACCGACTTGTGTGTCCTTTTGAAGTTCTACACTGTCCTCACAGTTTACAATGTTTCCAACATATGGATTAGGAGCAGGAGTAGGCCACTCAGCCCCTCGAGCCTGCTCTGTCATTCAAAAAGGTCATGGCTGATCTGAATGTAACGTCAACCCCACATTCCTGCCTATCTCCTTTCACCCCTGTGTTAATCAAAAATCTAACCAGTTCTGCCTTAAAAATACTCAAAGACTCTGCTTCCACCACATTTTGAGGAAGAGAGTTGCAAAAATTCACAAGCCTCGGGAAAAAAAAAACTCCTCATCTCTGTCTTAAATGAGCGACCCCTTATTTTTAAACAGTGACCCCTAGTTCTAGATTCTCCCAGAACAAACATCTTCTCCACATCCATCCTGTCAAGACCCCCTAGGATGTTAAAGGTTTCAATTAAGTCACCTGTTACTCTTCTAAATTCCAGTGGATACAAGCCTAACTTGCCTAGCCTTCCCTCATAAGACAACCTGCCCATTCTTGGTATTAGTTTAGTAAACCTTCTCTGACCTGCTTCTAATGTATTTACATCTTTCTTTAAATAAGGAGACCAGTCCTGTACACAATACTCTAAGCGTGGTCTTACCAATGCCCTGTACAACCATGCCATGAAGCATAACCTCCCTACTTTTGTAATCAATTCCTCTCACAATAAATGAGAACATTGCTTTTATGACTCATGCACTAGGATACCCAGATCCCTCTGAATCTCAGAGCTCTGCAACCTCTCACCATTTAGATAATAAGCTTATTTTTTATTCTTCCTGCCAAAATGAACAATTTCACATTTGCCCACATTATGCTCCATTTGCTAGATATTTTCCCACTCGCTTAACCTATCTATGTCACTTTGTAGCCTCCTTACATCCTCTGCACAATTTAATTTTCTACCTATCTTTGTGTCGTCAGCAAATTTAGCCACCATTCCTTCGGTCCCTTCATCCAAGTCATTTATATAAATTGTAAAAAGCTGAGGCCCGAGCACTGATCCCTGTGGCACACCACTCATCACATCCTGCCAACCAGAAAAAATACCCATTTATGCCAACTCTGCTTCCTGTTAGCTAATTAATCTTCTATCCATCCCAATATGTTACCCCCTACACCATGAGCTTTTATTTTCTTTTGTATCATCCGCAAACTTTGAAATTGTCCCCTGCACACCAAGATCTAGACCATTAAAATATATCAAGAAAAGCAAGGGTCCCAATATCAACCCCTGAGGAACTCCACTACAAACCTTCCTCCAGCTCCAAAATATCCAATAACCATTACTCACTGTTTCCTATTACTCAGTTAATTTTGTACCCATGTAGCTACTGTCCCTTTTATTCCATGAGCTATAAATTTTCTTACAAGTCTGTTGTGCAGCACTGTATCAAATGCCTTTTGGATGTCCATGTACACCATGTCAACAGCATTATCCTCATCAACCCTCTCTGTCACCTCTTCAAATTACTCCAGCAAGTTAGTTAAACATGATTTTCCCTTAAGAAACCCATGCTGGCTCTTCCTAATCAACCACATATGTGACTATTAATTCTATCCCGAATAATTGTTTCTAGGAGCTTCCCTGCCACTGAATTTAAACTGACTGGACTGTAATTACTGTGGTTATCCTTACAACCATTTTTTGAACAAGGGTGTAATGTTTTCAATTCCCCAGTCCTCTGGCACCTCCCCTGAGACCCAGGAAGACTAAAAGATTATGGTCAGTGCCCCTGCAATTTCCATTGTCATTTCCTTCAATACTCTTGGATGCATCTCATCCAGTTCTGGTGCCTTGTCAACTTTAAATGCTGACAGTTTACCCAATACCTCTCCATATCGGTTTTGAACCCTTCTAGTGACAGAGTTTCTGCCTCTGTCACCATGGCCTGGGTAGCATCTGCTTCCTTGGTAATGACAGATGCAAAGTATCCATTTAACACCTCAGTCATGCCCCCTCCCTCCATGTGTAAATCTTATTTATTGTCCCTAATCGGCCCTACTCCTTCTTTTACTACTCTCTTATTATTTATGTGCCTATAAAATACTTTGGGATTCCATTTTATGTTGGCTGCCAGTCTTTTCTCATAATCCCTCTTTGTTTCTCTTATTTGCTTCTTCATATCTCCTCTGAACCTTCTGTAATTAGGTTGGTTCTCAATTGTATTTTCTACCTGACACCTGTCATAAGCACACTTTTTCTTCTTTATCTTAATTTCTATCTCCTTTTTCATCCAGGGAGCTCTGGATTGGTTTACCCTACCTTTCCCTTTTGAGGGAATATACGTTGACTGTGCCCAAACTATTTCTTCTTTGAATGTGGCCCATTGTTCAGCTACAGTTTTTCCCACCAACCCTTGGTTCCAGTCCATCCGGCCCAGGTCCGTTATTGCCCCATTGAAGTTGGCTCTCCCCAAATTAATTATTTTTACTATGGATTGCCCGTTGTCCTTTTCTACTGTCATCCTAAACCTTATGATACAATGATCACAGTCTCCTAAATTTTCCCCCACTGGCACTTGATCCACTTGCCCCATCTCGTTTCCAAGAACCAAGTCTACCATTGCCTCCTTTCTTGTTGGACTGGGCACATACTACTGTAGAAATTCTCCTGAACACACTCTAGGAACTCTTGCCCCTATCTGCCTACGCACTACCACTATTCCAGTCTATATTTGGGTGTTTAAAGTACCCCATTATAACCACTCTATAATGTTTGCACCTCTCTGCAATTTCCCTGCAGATTTGTTCTTCTACATCCTTTCCACAAGTTGGTGGCCTATAGACTACACCAAGCAATGTAATTGTACCCTTTTTGTTCCTTAGCACTAACCAAGTTGATTCTGTCCTTGAACTCTCTGGGACATCCTCTTTCTGGTCGTCTTAACTAATACAGACACCCCTCCACCTTTTCTTCCTGTCCTTCCTTTCCTGAACACCTTGTACCCAGGAATATTTAACACTCAGTCTTGCCCTTCCTCGAGCCAGGTCTCTGTTATCGCTATAGCATCATGATCTAACAAATTCCCAGGACTTGATGGCCTAGGGCTCTAAAAGAGGTAGCTGCAGTGATAGTGGATATGCTAGTCATGATTTTCCAAAATCTGTAGATTCTAGTATGGTTCCAGCTGATTTAAAGTTAGCAAATGTAGCACTCTATACAGGAAAGGAGGGAGATAGAAAGCAACCACTCAGCCTGATATCAGTCATCAGGAAAATGCTGGAATTTATTATTAAGGATGTCTCAGCATAGAAAATCATAGTTTGATCAGACAAAGTCAACATGGTTTTATGACAGGCCAAATGTGTTTGACAAATTTATTAGAGTTTTTTGAGGATGTAGGGTAAATAATGGGAAGTCAGTAGATGTACTGTACTTGAATTTTCAAAAGGCATTTGATAAGGAGCTATACAAATGGTTAATACAAAAGATAATGGCTCATGGAGTTCAGAATAGTATTTTAACATGGATAGAGGATTGATTAATGGGCAGAAAGCAAAAAATAGGGAAAAACAGGGTATTTTCAAGTTGGCAGACTGTGACTAGTGGAGTGCGGCAAGGATCAGTACTGGGGCTTCAACTTTTTAAAATTCATGCTAATGGCTCAGATGAAGATACCAAGATTAATGTATCTATGTTTGCTGACGATACAAAACTAGGGTAATCTAGGAAGTGAGGAAGACACAAAGAGGCTACAAGGAGATGAAGACAGGATAGGTGAGTGAGGAACAAGGTGGAATATAATTTGGGGATGCGTGAGGTTATTCACATTGACAGTAAAAGTAGAAAATCAGATTTTTTTTTAAAGGTGTGAGCTTGTGCATGGTGATGTTCAGAGGGACCTGCATATACTCATACAAGAAACACAAAGTTAGCATGCAGGTACAGTAAGCAATTAGGAAGGCAAGGGGATTGTAGTAAGACATACAAGGCTTTTGTGAGACCACACCTGGAGTAGTGTGCACAGTTATGAATGGAAGAGCAGTCTCGATGAGCACTGTGGTGTACACCTCCTATTTTTTATGTTTTGATAGTAGACAAATGGATCCCAAGCCAAAGAAGATAGTAGGATGGTTGGTTTGTCAAAGAGGTGGACTTTACAGTGGGCCTTAAGGAGGGTCTTAAAGGAGGATAAAGAGATCTAGAGGCAAAAGGATTGAGGTTTAGGAAGTGAATTCCAGAGCATGAGGGATAGGCAACTGAAGGCACCATTAACTAAAGAAAGGGAAAATGCACACAAGGCCAGAGTGAACATCTGCATGTCATCCCTTCTATATTCATCTTCCCCTAAACAAAACAGCACAGATACAAAAGGATTCCCAAGAAAAGGTTATCATGACATTATTGAAGGTTTGGGCAGGGTGGGGGTTGTGGGGTGGAGAGAGGCGGGGCAATGGGGGAGCGGGGAGGTCTGGTGGACAATGAGAAAACAGTATCGTAACAATTGATACAAAGGCTTAAAAAAACCAAAGTGACAACATAATGGCTTGCCAAGCAAAACCATGTGGAAATTGATTCTTATTATCAGGCTCTTTAAATTAACTTATGAATAAAGGTTAGTCCCTCATACAATTATAGTATGAATAATTGGAAGGAAGGAAGCCATTTGGCCCACTGTATCTGTGACAGTCTTCTATAGTTATCTAATTATTCCCAATCTCCTGCCCTTTACCTCATAGCCCTGCAAATTTTTCCTTTTCAAGTAAACTTCCAGTTAATTTTTGAAAGTTACAACTAAATCTGCTTCTGTCTTTCAAGCAGTGCATTCCAGATTGTAACAACTCACTGCTAAAAACAAATCTCATCTCCTCTTGCCAATTATCTTAAATCTGAGTTCCCTAGCCATTTACCCTCCTGCTAGTGAGAACAGTTTCTCCACAACTATCAAGACCTTCAAAACTTTAATATATATTAAATCTTTCCTGATTCTCTGCTCTCATGAGAATAATCCCAGTTTCTCCAGACTCTCCATGTAGCAGAAGTCCTGTTACCATTCAAATAAATCTCAACAGCATTCTTTCCAAGACCTTGACATTCTTCTTAAAGTGTAGTGCCCAGAATTGGAGGTAAACAGTGATTTGTAGTTTACCATAACTTCCATTTTCTACTCTATTCCTCCATTTATAATGCCAGGTCCCACAACCTTGTATAAACGTGTTCTGTCATCAAAGATTTGTGTCTGTGAATTCTCAGGCCTGTGTTCCCTTTAAAATCCTTCTCATTTTCCATCCAAAATCTATCACTTGACACTTCTCTGCATTAAACTGCATCTGTCATGTGGCTGCCCATTTCAGTAGTTAGTCTATGCCCTCTTGAAGTCTGCTACTATCCTCCTCACTGTTTACATTTCCAAACTTTGTGTCCCTAGATGTCCATGCATAAACATGATGTTATCATAACTTCATTTCAGGCATTACAAAATAGCTCTCACTGTAATAGACAGGAACTTCTACCTCAATATCCTGTATTTACGACTTATATTTAATGTTAGTGATTTGGAAAATATACCACCAAGTGTTTAAAGTTGTATAAAGGTAATCTTTCCTCTCCCTTCTATTCAGTTTTGGCAAATATTTGTAACAGTGCAAGTCACTTTTTGCACCTAACTAAGTTCTAAACAAATTGTATTAGTATTTTGGGGGGAAATGTAGTTAACTTCCACTAATCAACAGATTTGTAATACATTTGCGGGTACTCCTCCAGCATTCACAGTTGCCAGGCTGAAATTGTATATGAATTTTTTCAGTACATCAAAAATGATACAACTAAGAATTATACAGTAGTGTGGCAGCATTATTTATTTTTAATACCAAAATTTATTTCCCACCTTTATATAACATCTTGTATTCTGCAAGTTCAAAGGCCAAACTATCAATCCAAGCTCCACAAGGAAACAGCCTGTAAAGAAAACAGCCCCAGTAGTTCAGCTGTGGTCATTCCTGTAGGTGCTCAACCAGAAATGTTCATTTAAGGCAACAATAAGAGTTGGGAACAAACAAGGTGCAGTAACATTGTGTGTAGTTTTAACAATACTCTTTAAAATTCTAGTGAGTAGTTTGACTTTAGCTGTATCTAAAGTTACAGATTTTTGTATTAATAAAATGTCCCATTTTGTTTACCAATTCAATTTATATTCCAGATGCAGAGAGGATTACATACAGCAGAGAATTCCTGATGAAAATTGCTAGCTTGCCTATTTCAAAAGAGAAACCTGAATTTTTGCCATCTCTTCCTGTGGTATTAGAGAGGCCAGTAAGTTATGCCCTTTTGGTTAGTGTTGTTTTTTATTGGTACATTGCATTTTCTGTAATAATGCTTCAATAATATTCACTATTTTGATTTTAGTTTGTTAACAAGATATTAAGAAAAGTTAAAAGAGTATGTCTGTATCCAGTTGCTAAGTGCACATTTTTGGCCTGCCAGTTTTGACTGTCCTTTTTAAGAAATAGAATTATATTACAGTATATTTCAAAAAGTACATTTTAAAAGAAAAAAAACACAAACATGGTTCTCCAACTCAATAATTCCCTTCCTTTTGAATTATTTCATGCTTATTCACCTCATTGCAGAGTAATTCTACTTTTCTGTCTTTTCAAACAACAGTTTTCTATATATAAAGTTAGAATTTCATCCTTCAGGTTAGAAAAAATTGGAAAGAAAAAGTTGTTTAGAGGATATAATCTGCTGCAGTAAAACTTTGGAGGGTGGCGTTAAATCTGAAATTCTTTCTGAAAACAATTGTAGTTTACAAATAATTGTTAGCGCTGCAATAAATCTCTGCAGTAATAGGGGAATGCAGAAAACCACAAATTTAAATTAACAGAAGCTGCCAGATGCTGGGAGGAAATGGCACCAAAGCCATTAGGCTTATTAATCTAATCATTGCTGGCATAAATATTGAACTTCAATTTGAAATTACTGAGCTGCATTTTCCAGGTCTGCCATATCAAACATACGGCGCATTCTTCTCTCAGAAATCTAGGACCTGCAAATTGTTTGTCTTTAATAGGTTATCTGCTATAACTAAGCTTCAAACTACAAGAATTTATCAATGTTTTATATTGAATTCAGTGCTTTAATAATGTTGCAACTTGTTGAGGGGGAATAATAAGAGCAGGAAAGAACTGCCATTAGTGATGCCAGGCGGCACAAAAATTGTACGTAGCTAGCAGTGACTAGGAACCTGTGGCTGAGCTGTGCCAAATCCTCAGCAAAGGCAAAATTAAATACATAACAAAAACAAAAATACCCGGAAAAACTCAGCAGGTCTGGCAGCATCTGTGGAGAGGAACACAGTTAACGTTTCGAGTCCGCATGACTCTTCAACAGAACTAAGGAAAATTAGAAAAGAGGTGAAATATAAGCTGGTTTAAGGGGGGGCAGGGTAGAGCTGGATAGAGGGCCAGTGATTGGTGGAGATAGCCAAAAGATGTCATAGACAAAAGGACAAAGAGGTGTTGAAGGTGGTGATATTATCTAAAGGAATGTGCTAATTAAGGGTAGAAAGCAGGACGAGCAAGGCACAGATAGCCGTAGTGGGGGTGGGGTGGGGTGAAGGAATCGAAAAAAGCTAAAAGGCAGAGATAAAACAATGGATGGAAATACATTTAAAAATAATAGAAATAGGTGGAAAAAGAAAAATCTATATAAATTATTGGAAAAAACAAAAAGGAGGGGGAAAATTGGAAAGGGGGTGGGGATGGAGGAGAGAGCTCATGATCTAAAATTGTTGAACTCAATATTCAGTCCGGAAGGCTGTAAAGTGCCTAGTCGGAAGATGAGGTGCTGTTCCTCCAGTTTGCGTTGAGCTTCACTGGAACAATGCAGCAAACCAAGGACGGACATGTGGGCATAAAAGCATGGCGGTGTGTTGAAATGGCAACCGACAGGGAGGTCTGGGTAATGCTTGCAGACAGACCGAAGGTGTTCTGCAAAGCGATCACCCAGTCTGTGTTTGGTCTCTCCAATGTAGAGGAAACCGCATTGGGAGCAATGAATGCAGTAGACTAAGTTGAGGGAAGTGCAAGTGAAATGCTGCTTCACTTGAAAGGAGTGTTTGGGCCCTTGGACGGTGAGGCGAGGGGAAGTAAAGGGGCAGGTGTTGCACCTTCTGCGGTTGCATGGGAAGGTGCCGTGGGAGGGGGTTGAGGTGTACTGGGTGATGGAGGAGTGGACCAGGGTGTCACGGAGGGAATGATCCCTACGGAATGCCGCCAGAGGGGGTGAAGGGAAGATGTGTTTGGTGGTGGCATCATGCTGGAGTTGGCGGAAATGGCGGAGGATGATCCTTTGAATGCGGAGGCTGGTGGGGTGATAAGTGAGGTCAAGGGGGACCCTATCATGTTTCTGGGAGGGAGAGGAAGGTGTGAGGGCGGATGCGTGGGAAATGGGCCGGACACGGTTGAGGGCCCTGTCAACCACCGTGGGTGGAAGACCTCGGTTAAGGAAGAAGGAGGACATGTCAGAGGAACTGTTTTTGAAAGTGGCATCATCAGAACAGATGCGACGGAGGCGGAGGAACTGCGAGAATGGGATGGAGTCCTTACAGTAAGCGGGGTGTGAGGAGCTGTAGTCGAGGTAGCTGTGAGAGTCGGTAGGCTTGTAATGGACATTGGTAGACAGTCTATCACCAGAAATTGAGACAGAGAGGTCAAGGAAGGGAAGGGAAGTGTCAGAGATGGACCATGTGAAAATGATGGAGGGGTGGAAATTGGAAGCAAAATTAATAAATTTTTCCAGGTCCAGACGAGAGCATGAAGCAGCACTGAAGTAATCATCAATGTACTGGAGAAAGAGTTGTGGGAGGGGGCCAGACTAGGACTGGAACAAGGAATGTTCCACATACTCCATAAAGAGACAGGCATAGCTGGGGCCCATGCGGGTACCCATAGCCACACCTTTTATTTAGAGGAAGTGAGAGGAGTTTAAGGAGAAATTATTCAGTGTGAGAAGAAATTCAGCCAGACGGAGGAGAGTAGTGGTGGATGGGTACTTCGGTGCTGCTTCATGCTCTCCTCTGGACCTGGAAAAATTTATTAATTTTGCTTCCAATTTCCACCCCTCCATCATTTTCACATGGTCCATCTCTGACACTTCCCTTCCCTTCCTTGACCTTTCTGTCTCAATTTCTGGCGATACTGTCCACTAATATCCATTACAAGCCTACCGACTCTCACAGCTACCTCGACTACAGCTCCTCACACCCCACTTACTGTAAGGACTCCATCCCATTCTCCCAGTTCCTTCGCCTCCATCGCATTTGTTCTTATGATGCCACTTTCAAAAACCGTTCCTCTGACATGTACTCCTTCTTTCTTAACCGAGGTTTTCCACCCACGGTGGTTGACAGGGCCCTCAACCGTGTCCGGTCCATCTCCCGCGCATCCGCCCTCACACCTTCCTGTCCCTCCCAGAAACATGATAGGGTCCCCCTTGACCTCACTTATCACCCCACCAGCCTCCGCATTCAAAGGATCATTCTCTGCCATTTCCGTCAACTCCAGCATGATGCCACTACCAAACACATCTTCCCTTCACCCCCCCGGCGGCATTCCGTAGGGATCGTTTCCTCCATGACACCCTGGTCCACTCCTCCATCACCCCCTACACCTCAACCCCCTCCCACGGCACCTTCCCATGCAACCGCAGAAGGTGCAACACCTGCCCCTTTACTTCCCCTCTCCTCACCATCCAAGGGCCCAAACACTCCTTTCAAGTGAAGCAGCATTTCACTTGCACTTCCCTCAACTTAGTCTACTGAATTTGTTGCTCCCAATGCAGTTTCCTCTACATTAGAGAGAGTAAACACAGACTGGGTGACTGCTTTGCAGAACACCTTCGGTCTGTCCGCAAGCATTACCCAGACCTCCCTGTCGCTTGCCATTTCAACACTCCACCCCGCTCTCTTGCCCACATGTCCATCCTTGGTTTGCTGCATTGTTCCAGTGAAGCTCAACGCAAACTGGAGGAACAGCACCTCATCTTCCGACTAGGCACTTTACAGCCTTCCGGACTGAATATTGAGTTCAACAATTTTAGATCATGAACTCTCTCCTCCATCCCCACCCACTTTCCGATTTTCCCCCTCCTTTTTGTTTTTTCCAATAATTTATATAGATTTTTCTTTTTCCACCTATTTCCATTATCTTTAAATGTATTTCCACCCATTGTTTTATCTCTACCTTTTAGCTTTTTTCGATTCCTTCACCCCACCCCACCCCCACTACGGCTATCTGTGCCTTGCTCGTCCTGCTTTCTACCCTTAATTAGCACATTCCTTTAGATAATATCACCACCTTCAACATCTCTTTGTTCTTTGGTCTGTGACATCTTTTGGTTATCTCCACCTATCACTGGCCCTCTATCCAGCTCTTCTTGTCTACCCCCCCACCCCCCCGCCTTTAAAGCAGCTTATATTTCACCTCTTTTCTAATTTTCCTTAGTTCTGCTGAAGAGTCATGCGGACTCGAAATGTTAACTGTGTTCCTCTCCACAGATGCTGCCAGACCTGCTGAGTTTTTCTAGATATTTTTGTTTTTGTTTTGGATTTCCAGAATCCGCAGTATTTTGCTTTTAAAATTATATTCATGATTGTTGTCAGCTATCAGTGTCCACAGCCCACAGCCTTAGTGTTGAGCTCTTTCCAAATGTTCTCTGGCACCATCTGCAATGTCTGCCAATTTCCAGGCCACAGATACATTATTCAGTACAGCCAATAATTTTATTAATTATAACAGCAAAGACTATATGATAGCAATAGCAATATCATTCCACTGTTGTGCTGGCTTTTCAGGGCCACGGTGCCCTTGAAATCACCGTGTACAATGTAATGCCCTATTTTTATTGTTAACACTTTTATTTTGGAAAGGGAGGATGTCCTTGAGGCGGCAAAGACAGAATCCATTTGTTCAAATTGTGAAGCAAAAAGGGGGTGATCTTACTACTCGGGATATTCGATAGGCCCCCAAATACTGTGTGTGTGTGTGAGAGAGAGAGAGAGACAGAGGAGCAACTCAGCAAATCACAGAGATGTGAAATAATTATGGAGTGGTGATGTTGGGGATCTTGGTCTTCCTAAATAGAAACATTGGCCAGAATTTTTCCGTCGGTAAGTTGGGGGTGGGTCCCACTCGCCGACGCGGAAATGACATAGGATGACGTCGGGGGAACCCCCGACATCATCCTTCCCCACTTAAATATTCAGAAAGGCAGGCGGACAGCGAAATCAGCTGTCCGCCCGCCAACCTGTCAATGGCCAATTGAGGCCATTGACAGGATAATTAAGCTAATTAAAGGCCCTGCCTGTCCAACCTTAAGGCTGGCGGGCAGGCCAGGAGCCCCAGCGGGCTTCTGAAAAAATATGAAACCTCATCCATTGATGGGATGAGGTTTCACGTCTGTTTTAAAAAATTTTAATAAACTTTATGTAATATTTATTAACATGTCCCATCTCGTGTGACATTGTCACATGAGGGGGACTTGTTAATAATTTTTTTATTTTTCTATTTTTTAAGTTTATAACACTTTCAGCGCTCTCCCTGAGACAGCACTTAGTCTCAGGAAGATGTGCGCTCTTTCACGCGCAGTTGGGGAATCCCTCCCCCCCCCCCGCACAGGAAGTGCATAGCGCTTCCCGTCAGTTGGCCCGCCCACTCAAAATTGCGGTGGGACCCATTTCGGCGGCGGCGATCGGCTGCCTGCCCACTGCCAAGCCGGTGGGGCCTGCCTGCCCATCAAGGGCAAAATTCTGCCCATTGCATGTAAAAGCAGGGAAGTTATGCTGATAAAGGTCTGGCAACATCACAACTAGAGGATTACATCCAGTTCTGGCCATCAAACTTTAGGAAGGATGTGAAGGTTTTTGAGAGGGTGCAGAGGTGGTTTACCAGAGTGGTTCCACAGATGAGGGATTTTAATACAAGGTTAGGTTGGTAGTTCTCCTTGGAGCAAATGTGATCGAGGCAATATTCAATGGAGGCATACAAGATTATGACAAGCTTGGATAAGGTAGACAAAGTAAAGCTATTCCCATTAGCTGATGGCTAAAGGATTAGGGGACACAAATTTAACTTTCCTGCAAGTGATTTAGGGGAATGTGAACAACAACTTTTTTATGCTATGAATGGTAATGATCTGGAACTCGTTGCCTATGTGGGTGATAGAAGCAGAGATGATGGATGACTTCAAAATGAAATTAGATGGGCACTTGAGGGAAATACACTTGCAGGGTTATGGGGATAGAGCTGGGGAATGGGACATATTTGATTGCTCTACAGTGAGATGGCATGGATTCAATAGGCTGAATGGGCTCTCCTGTGTCATATTTACTCTGACTTTATGACCCTTGTACAGTTCCTCAAATATTGTCTAGGCTCATCTTTTGTTCCTGCTGCTATATTCAACTCAATAGCACATGAATACTCAGCACGTTGTTGAAGTAACAGTGTATTTACTTAATTTATTGTGTGTTACTCCTTTTATTGGAATGTGGGCCTTGTTGGCTAGGCCAGCATTTGTTGCCCATCCCTAACTGCCTTTGAAAAGGTGGTGGTGAGCAGTCTTCCTGAACAGCTAAAGTGCATTTTCTTTCTTTATTCTTTCATGGGATGTGGTCCTCCCTGGCAGGGCCAATATTTATTGCCCATCCCTAATTGCCCTTGAACTGAGTAGCTTGTTGGGTCATTTCAGAGGGCAGTTAAGAATCAATCACATTACTGTGGGCCTGGAGTCACAAGTAAGCCAGATCAGGTAAGGGTAGCAGCTTTCCTTTCCTAAAGGACATTAGTGAACCAGGTGGGCTTTTATGACAATCAATGATAGTTTCATGGTCACCATTACTGAGATTAGCTTTCAATTCCAGATTCTTTTTCTTATTAATTGAATCTAAATGCTACCAACTGGAATGATGGGACAGGCACCCCCACAGTGCTGTAAGGAAGGGAGTTCCAGATTATTGATCCAGCAACAGTGAAGAAATGGTGATAAAAGTCCAAGTCAGGATGATGTGTGGCTTGGAGATAGTGAACTGACTTTGGGGAGACAAGAGGTGAGTTACTCACCTCAGAATTCCCAGCTTCTGACATGTTCTTGTAGCTACAGTATTTATGTGGCTGATCCAGTACAATTTCTGGTCAATGGTAACCTCCAGGATGTTGATTGTGAGGGATTCCATGATAGTAATGCCATTGAATGTCAAGGGAGATGGTTAGATTCTCTTTTGTGGAGGTGGTCATCACCTGGCACTTGTGGGTGTGAATGTTACTTGCCACTTATCAGCCCAAGCCTGAATGTTGTCCAGGTCTTGCTGCCAATGGCACGAGCTGCTTCATTATCTGAGGAGTTGCGAGTGGTACTGAATGTTGTACAGGCATCCCAATTCTGACCTTATGATGGAGGGAAGGTCATTGATGAAGCAGCTGAAGATAATTAAGCCCAGAACATTACCCTGAAGAAGCCCTGCAAAGATATCCTGAGATTGAGATGATTGGCCACCCACAACCACAACTATCTTCCTTTGTGCTAGGCATGATTCCAACCAGTGGAGAGCTCCCCCGCCCCCCGCACCCCCCCCAAAACCCGGCCGATGCTTCAGACCTGCTTCGGAACTTCATGGATTTCACCATGGGCTGGTACAGATGATCGGGGAATGGGGGTGAGGAGAGGAAGGCCTAGGTGTGAATCGGAGAGGCAGGCGCACTGGCAGCGGAAGGGGAAGGAATGAGGTTTAGCAATAGGTGGGCGAAGGTGTCGGGCTGAGGCTGGGAGGGTTGCAAAGATGCCAGGGGAGTGAGTTTGGCAGGGGGTGGGAGGGGGAAGGTGTCAGGAGTGGGGTGAGATTGGGAGGGGGAAGGAGAGTGTCCGGGGGGTGGAGGAGGGAGTCTGGAGGGCGGAAAGGTGTAACAGGAGAATGGTGCAACTGGGGAAGTAGGTGTCAGGGAGGGAAGGAAGGTATAAGGGAGAGAGTTTGAAAGGGGCAAGGTGACTAGATGAAGGAGGGTGACCGGGTGAAGGAATGAGTCCGGAGGGGAGAAGGTGTCTGAGGGGGCGGGGGGAAGCGGAGGATGGAATAGGGGAGTGAAGAGGGAGTCCACTGCATGGAAAGTGTCCGGGGTGGAGGAAAGTGTTAGGGGGGGTTTGGAATGTCTAGGTGAATGTGCAAGGTTGGGATCTGTGGAAAAAATGACTGCCTGCTGAAGAGTAAACTCAGGGTGGGTGTGGTAGGAGGGGACAATTAGATTAATAGGGCAGAGAGAGCCGGTAGGGTGGGAGGGTGAGGGTGCGAAGTTGCGGCGAAGGTGGTTGGTGGGGACACGGAGGTAAACATGGACAGATAGGGGTGAGAAGGAGGAGGTCGTGGAGGTCAATGTGGATGGGGGTGGGATTTTCAGGAAGGTAGGGGACATGCACATTCACCTGGACAATCTGGAATGGCAAGGGTTCGGGCTGGAGGTCACATGGGGAGGTCGAAGGTTATGCCAGGGGGTCTGTGGTTATGGGGGAAAGGACATGGGTGACTGGGGTAGGGGAAAGGATGGGGGAGCTCATAAGGAATTTGACCACTACCATCTTTTGGAAATTGAAAGTGAGCGGAACCTCATGTTGGACGGGCACAGGTGCTGCATTCAATGCATGGGCGGAGATGCAGGTCAGCTCAGCTGGACAACTGAAAGGGAACTGGAGCAGGCAGCCTTGAAAATGCTCCGGACAGTGAGAAGAGTGTGATGGATGAAGGCTCTTTGTGCGTGGGAGAATGCTCACACGAGGCTCCAAAAGGTCCTGCTAAATATACTTCTCCTTCCAGAGTCACTCATGGTCAGGCTCTGTGCAGTGCAGCTGAACTACTAGTAGGGGTTGGATGCAGGGGGAGCACACACAAAGCCTGCTAATGACACTGAAAGATAACATTACACATTATTCAGTGTAAGTGAATATATTTTCAGATTATAAAATGACAAAATGTGCTTACCTTTGCAACCACTTATGATCAGAATTTCTTAACTTTTCTAGGCCTATCACTTCTAGGTGCTGTCCTGACATCTGCAGCAGAGGTGGAATGGTTGGCCGTGTTGCCTCTGATGACTTCAGCGTCCATCCTCTGGAGAGCCAAGGCTTTGAGGGCCCCTTCTTGCTTTGGCTGCCTTCCTGTGGGTCAGCTGCTTCCTCTTCTGTGACAGAGGACAAGGTTGAGGGGGTCACAGGCAAAGAGGACCTGTAGGGAGCTGACAGCCCCAGATTCAAGAGTGGATGACCCAGGGGTGTCCAGCTGCCGCTCCTCATCCCTTTGGGTGCTGGAGGGCCCCAGCCTGACTCCTTGAGGGGAAGAAATACCTGAAGGCACATAGAGGTGTCCCGTTTTCCCCTCACGTTGTCACTGTAGGAACTGACCCATGGCTACCGCATGCATCTCCACATTCTGTTGGACCAGGGTGTCCATGGAGTCTGTAATGCTTCCCATGGACACTTCCATGCCCTCACATGTGGGCACCATTTCAGGTTGACGCATGCTCCGATTCGTGGGCCACTCTGTTGAGGGCTTCCAACAGCTCTGTGTGATGTTCCCCCGCTTTCTGCTGATTCTCCATGATGAGTTGGACGGCCGAATGCAGAGGCTCATCATCTGACTCAGGCCTCACATATGCCTCTTTTCCAGGGGTCCTCTGAGTGTTGGGAGCTCGGCTGAACCTACTTCCTCCTGCTGCGGACACGTGTCCGTGCGGTGATCACCAAAGTGTGAAGCCAAACCAGCTGCAGATCTAGGTTCCACTGTGGTGTGTGTCTCTGCATTGGTTAAGGGTGTGGGTAAGCGCTGTGATGGGTCTTGCAGGCCGCTTATTGCCAGCTCTTCAATGGAGGAGGTGTCCTTTTCGCTGGAGGTGAGGACCTGGTTGGAGCTGAGGGTCTGGCTGGCTGAGGGCACGGTCACTTGGCAGAGCTCCCCGTGAACCAGAGTAGAGGTAATTAGTGCATGGTAGCAGAGTCAAAAACAGGAGAGAGAGCACCTACAGTTGCATTGAGAGAGGGATGATCTTTACGTGGGTATTTGCTGCCGACCTCACCGTCACCACAGGCATGGTCCACCTCATCACTGGTCAGCACAGTGGCACGCTCCTCAAAGTGAGTGAGTGAGGCGCTAAATGTCAGCCACTCCACCCCAGTCTGGGACCTCTCCTGTTGTGAGCCAGCTTCTCCTGCTTGAAAACAGATGGAGAGTGTGAGTCGGATGCATGCCATGGCAGATGATAAAAATGCATGGAATGTTTGTGTGGTGAGCGGAGCCATGGACTGGTGAGGACGCGAGCTCCAGAGGATATGAGCCTGATGGAGATGTGAGAGTGTTTGTGAGAGTTAGTGGTGTTGTTCCTTGAGGTGTGAGATCCCTGTGGACATGTGATGGGTTTGTGAGTGTGTGTTGAGAGTGATGAGATGGTTGACTTACCCTGATGGAATGGATGAGATCATTCATCCTCTTCCTGCACTGGATGGCTGACCACCTCTGTGCTTTGGTGGCACTGACCACTGCAGCCGCCGCCTCCCAGGCCGGATAGTGACTCTGGTGGACCTCCTGTGACCAGAGCACCGTAGAGGAGTTCACAGAGGCCATCCACTGTGTCCAGCAGGTGCCCCAGAGAGGTGTAACTAAATCTGAGGGCTACCATCACCTTTACTTCCGGGGGCATCTGTCGCCTGGAGCAATCCTGGTTTGTAGACATATGAAGTAGGCTGTGCTCTGGTGCACTTTAAATATGGCATCCAGAGCAAGGAAGCATTGAGGTCACAGTGTGGCGGTCAAATCCGAGCCTGCCTGCCTATGATCCAGCATGGTTCACCTGAATGCATTATTAATGCGGCAAGACGCGTCCGGAAGCGGACGACACGGTGCAAAATCTGCCATTCCGGCTGGTGGGTAAAATGTCATTTTTCATGCCAGCCACTGCACTCAGTGCAATTCTGGGATGTTTCCACCCAGTATTAGTAAAAAAGTAGTGCTGGAGAAACTAATGGAACTGAAAATTGAGAGATCCCTCGACCTGATAATCTACATCCCAGAGTATTAAGTAGTGGCTGTAGAGATAATGGATGCATTGATAATCATCTTTCAAAATTCCATAGATTCTGGAATGGTGCACACAGATTGGAAGGTAGCAAATGTAACCCCACTGTTTAAGAAAGAAGGGAGAGATAAACAGGTAACTACAGACCTGTTAGCCTGACATCAGTCATAGGGAAAATGCTAGAATCTATTGTTAAGGATGTAATAACTGGGCACTTAGAAAATAATAGTAAGATTGGGCAGATTCAACATGGATTTATGAAAGGAAAATCATGTTTAACAAACTTGTTGGAACTGTTTGAGGATGTTACTAGCAGGATAGATAAGGGAGAACCAGTGGATGTGATGTATTTGGATTTTCAGGAGGCTTTTGATAAAGTTCTACACAAGAGGTAAATAAGCAAAATTAGAGCTCATGGGATTGGGGGCTAATATACTGGCATGGATTGAGGATTGGTTAATGAACAGAAAACAGAGAGTAGGGATAAACGGATCATTCTCAGGTTGGCAGGCTGTGACTAGTGGGACACCGCAAAGATCAGTGCTTGGGCCCCAGCAATTCATAATCTATATCAATGATTCGAATGTGGGGACCAAATGTAATGTTTCTAAGTTTGCTAATGATATAAAACTTGTTGGGAATGTGAGTTGTGAGGAGGATGCATAATGTGGAAAAATATGAAGTTATCCAATTTGTAGAGAAAGCAGAAATGCAGAGTGTTTCTTAAATGGGGAGAGATTGGGAAGTGGTGATGACCAAAGGAACCTGGGTGTCCTTGTTCATAAGTCAATGAAAGCTAACATGCAGGTGTGTCAAACAATTAGGAAGGGAAATGGTATGTTAGCCTTTATTGCAAGGGATTTTTAGTATAGGAGTAAGGAAGTCTTGCTGCACTTGTATAGGGCCTTGGTGACACCACACCTGGAATATTGGGTGCAGTTTTGGTCTCCTTATCTGAGGAAGAATTGACTGGAGGGAATGCAATGAAGGTTCACCAGACTAATCCCTGGGCTCATGGGATTGTCCTATGAGGAAAGATTGAGGATACTGGGCCTGTATTCTCTACAGTTTCGAAGAATGAAAGGTGATCTCATTGAAGTGTACAAAATTCTTTTAGGGATCAACAGGGTGGATGCAGGAAGGATGTTTCTCCTGGTTAGGGGTCTAGAACCGGGGGACATAGTCTCAGAATAAAAGGTAGGCCATTTAGGACTGAGGTGAGGAAGAATTTCTTCACTCAGAGGGTGCTGTATCTTTGGAATTCTCAGTCATTGTCTATGTTCAAAGCAGAGATCAATAGATTTCTAGGTACCAATGACGTTGTGATATGGGGATAGTGCGAGAAGATGACATTAAAGTGGAAGATCAACCATGATCTAGTTGAATGATGGAGTAGGCTCAAGGGGCTGAAAGCCTATTCCTGCTCCAATGCTCCTGTGTTCCTAATAGAATTCGAGGGGTGTGGTTATGATCTGGAAGATGCTACTTGAGAGGATGATGAAATCAGATTCTAAAGGCAATAGGATATGTATTTGCAGTGCTATGGAGAAAAAGCTGGTGCACGGGACTAAATTGGAAAGCTCTTTCAAATAGCCAATACTGGCATGATGGGCCAAACATCCCTCTTCTGTGTTGTGCAATTATATGATGACGCTAAGGTGGAAGACACAGAATATAATGCGCATTATAAAGGGCAATAGACAAATTAAATAAGTGAATAAAACTGTGCCAAATGGAGTTTAGGGTGGGTGGGTGTTGTCATCCACTAAAGTTAAATCAGGATATTTTCTTAATAATTGAAAACTAGGAGCTGGAGGCAAAACTAGGAATTGGAGGAGCAAGGGGATTTGGATGTCCATATAGATGTTAAGGATGGCAGGACAGGTGATGTGTCAAGGCTGCAGTGTATGGGAGCTCCTGGATAATATTGTGACCCAGGGCAAACACATCTGCAATAAGTGCTTGCAGCTTGAGAAACTTCGGCTCAGAGTCATTGAGCTGGAGGCTGAGCTGCAGACTCTGCAACACATCAGGGAGAGGGAAAGTTAGCTGGAGAGGAAATTGCAGTGGGAGGGGGAGGATCCAGTGGTCATGTTCCATGTAGGTACCAACGACATAGGCAGGATGAGGAAGGAGGCTCTGCAGAGTCAGTATAATGAGCTAGGCACCAAATTATGAAGCAGAGCCTCAAAGGTAATAATTTCTGGGTTACTGCATGAGCCACATGCAAATTGGCATAGGACAAATGAGATTAGAGAAATGAATGTGTGGCTCAAAGACTGGTGTGGGAGAAGTGGGTTCCAGTTTGTGGGGCGCTGGCACCAATATTGGGGAAAGTGGGATCAGTATCGTTCGTATGATCTACACCTGGGGCTGGTGTCCTTGCGAGCCTCCTAACTAGGGAAGTAGAGAGGGTTTTAAACTGAACAGTGGGGGCAAGGGATCAAATTTGAGAAAATGTGGTAAACCGGAGAGTAGAGACAAGGCAAGAGAGACAGCTTTTAATATGGGAAAAGATAGACTGTGACAGGAGGGGACAGAGAGTACAATTCTAAGAGTAAATCAGCAGATAAGGCTCGACACTACAAAAATAATAAAAGGACAAAACTAAAGGCTCTGTATCTAAATACACGTAGCATTCGAAACAAAAAAGATGAGCTGATACCGCAAATAGAAATAAATAAGTATGATCTGATAGCCATTACAGAGACATGGCTACAGGACGACATAGATTGGGACCTAAATGTTGAAAGCTACATGACATTTAGGAAGGACAGGAAGTTAGGAAAAGATGGAGGGGTGGCTCTGTTAATTTATGATGGTATTAGCACATTAGGGAGGGATGACCTAAGTTCAAGGAGCTAGGATGTACAAGCGGTTTGGGTTGAGATGAGGAATGATAAAGGCAAGAAGTCACTGTGGGAGTGGTTTACAGGCTTGCTAATTGTAACTATACAGTGGGACAAAGTATAAAAGAAGAGATAATGGGGGCTTGCCAGAAAGGTACAGCAATAATCATGGGGGATTTTAATCTACATGTAGACTGGAAAAATCAGATGGGCAAAGGTAGCGTAGGTGAGGAGTTCATAGAATGTTTTCTGGATAGCTTCTTGGAACAGCACGTTCTGGAGCAACACCAGAGAGCAGGCTATACTGGACCTTGTATTAAGCAACGAGATAAGATTAATTGATAACCTCCTAGTGAAGGCGCCCCTAGGTAGCAGCGATCATAATATTATTGAATTTTACATTAATTTTGAGGGAGAAACAAGTGCATCCAAGACTAGTGTTTTATATTTAAATAAGAGCAATTATGAGGGCATGAAAGCAGAGCCAGCTAAAGTGAACTGGCAAATGAGGTTAAGGGATATTTCAACTGAAGTTCAGTGGCAGACATTTAAAGGGATATTTCAGAATACACAGAATGTATACATTCTAATGCAAAAGAAAAATTCCCAAGGGGAGGGCCCACCATTTGTGGTTAACTAAAAAAGTTAAGGACAGTATCAAACTTAAAGAAAAAGCATATAATTACACAAAGATGGGTGGCAGGTCAGAAGATTGGAAAGAATATAAAGAACAGCAAAGAATAACAAAAAGATTAATAAGGAGGGAAAAATTAGAGTATGAGAAAAAGCTAGCCAGTAATATAAAGATGGATAGTAAGAGTTTCTATAGATATTTAAATAAGAAAAGAGTTAACAAAGTGAGTATTGGTCCCATAGAGAGTGCGCCAGGGGAATTGATAATGGAAAGCAGGGAGATGGCTGACGAATTAAACAAGGAAGTGGTATTAGGTAAATTGTTGGGGCTGTAGGCTAACAAATCCCCAGGTCTGGATGGACTTCACCCTAAAGTCCTGAAAGATGTGGCTAGTGAGATAGTTGATACACTGGTTTTAATTTTCCAAAATTCCCTAGATTTGGGGAAGATTGCATTAGATTGGAAAATAGCAAATATAACTCCTTTATTCAAAGAGGAAGGGAGACAGAAAGCAGGAAACTATTGGCCAGTTAGCCTAACATTTGTCTTAGGGAAAATGTTAGTAGCTATTATTAAAGATGTTATAGCAGGGCACTTGGAAAAATTCAAGGCAATCAGGCAGAGTCAACATGGTTTTGTAAAAGGGAAATCAGGTTTAACCAATTTATTGGATTTGTTGAAGGAGTCACATGTTCTGTGGATAAAGGGGAACTGGTGGATGTACTGTCCCTAGGTTTCCAGAAGGCATTTAATAGAGTGCCACATCAGAGGCTATTGCAGAAAATAAAAGCTCATGGTGTAGGGGGTAACATATTGGCATGGATAGAAGATTGGCCAGCTATTAGGAAGCAAAGCGTTAGCATAAATGGGTCTTTTTCTGGTTAGCAGGATGTGACAAGTGGTGTTGTTATGACACAGCCGATGGCAAAGGCTGAGTTGTTAAAATCCCAGAGGGAATCTTGAAACAACTGTCATAACCCATTTTTTGCAATTTGTAATTTCGAGATGCAGACTTTGAATTCAGTGGGAATAAGACCACCAAGTCTTATGGTTTTTATACAAAACTAAATTAAACATTTATTAAGTTAGCAACAAATTAAACAAATACACATGGCTACAAATTACTTGTATAATAACTTTTTAACAAATCCCCAAATTAATCACCCCCAGGAAAATCTCCACTAAGGCAACAGTAATCCATAGACTTTAAATAGACACCAGGCAATTTGACCTTACAAATTCCAAATGAGGTTCCTTTGCAAGTTGGTTGGAGGCATACAGGCTGGTTAGGTCTTACATGCCTCTGACTCTCACACACAAACTCCTCTCGTTTTATACCTAGCTTTCCCTTTGAATGTAAATTTTCCATTATATTACTAGGTTTTTAATTTTACCTCTCCTAACAATATTCCTTTCATTCCACCAATTTTATTGGTAATATAAACACATTTCTTGGTGCCTCCTAGCTAGGTGCAAGAATTTACAAATTCATTGGAATGGTTTATTTAACAAATGCCAATGTACTCTTTACCTTCTATCCTTACGTTTATCTAATTAACATTTCAAACTGCTATACATCCAAGCACCCAGATTAGCTGGCTTTAATCCAATTAAGACACACACACATATATACACACATGCACACACGCGCGCGCGGACAGACACACACATAGACACAGACCCTACTTATGAGCATAATGCTCATTTGGACAGCAAGTACACATAACACTGCAAATGACATGCCTCTTCAGAGCATATTGCATTTTATAAATTGATACATCCTCCAAGCATTCCTAGTATGAATCCCCTTTAAAAGTTATTAGTCACTAAGTAGGTTGACAAATACACATTCTGCTTTTAACTTCCTCAGAAAACAATTATGTCTCGAGACACTCAGTGGGGATCAAAGGGTGGACATTATGAGCAGATGTTTTATTGATGTTCCCTGCAGGGAATGGGTCTGTCAGAAAACCTATGCCCTTGGTGGGGTGGGAGGGTAGGGTCAGCAGTGGTTGGTGGTGGTGGGTGGCGAACCCACCATTTGGAAGCTCCCCATCATGTGGACCAGCTTCATTGACAGACTGGCTCTCTGCCCACAGAAGACCATGTGCCCATTGACGGCTACAGCAGCAGGTAACCAGCACCGTGAGCAGGGCATTGACTGGAGGTGGTTAGGGTGGGTGGGGGGGGTGCAATTGGAGTGGTTGATGAGTGACTGGAGCAGGGCTGCTTGGATGGTGGAGTTGCACTGGGGGGCCATCCGATCCAGGGGTAGTTTGGAGCCTGGGGATGGTTTGATTGAGATCTGGTAGAGCGGAGATTAGGGCCTGGTGGTGGAAATTAGTGTCTGGTGAAGGGGGCAGGGGGGAGTTTGGAGGCCTCTGGGCAAGGCCATTGGGAGGGGCCCCCGATCACAAAGGCACCTCAGGCAGGCACCTGGATCTAGTTGGTAATTGTTAAAGGTACAACTGTAGCAAAACTTCCCTACTTTTATGTTCCATTCCTTCCCTAATTTTCTATTCTATTTCCCTTGCAATAAAAACTTGCTGTACTTGCATACTAACTTTTTTGTGATTCATGTACCAGGACACCCAGACCCCTCTGGACCACAGAGTTCTGCAATCACTCTCCATTTAAATAATGGGCTGCGATACTATTCTTCATCACAGAGTGGACAAGTTCACATTTTCCCACATTATACTCCACCTGCCATTTTTTTGTCCACTCACTTAACCCATCTATATCTCTTTGCAGACTCCTTATGACCTCTTTGTAGCATACTGTCCTAGCTATCTCTGTGTCACCAGTAACTATATATTCAGCCTCTTCATCCAAGTCATTGATATAGGTTGTAAATGTTTGAGGAGCAGCACTGATACCTGTGGCACTTTACTGGTTACAGCTTGCCAACCTGAAAATGACTTATTTATGCCTACTCTCTGCTTCCTGTTAGCTAACCAATTCTCTATCCATGATAATATGTTACCCCCTATGCCATGAGTTCTAGATTTGTGTATTGACCTTTGATGTGGCACCTTGTCAAATGCCTTCTGGAAATCCAAGTACAGCATATTTACATGTTCCCCTTTATTGGTGTTGCTTGTTACTTCCTCAAAGAACTCAAATAAATTAGTCAAACATGATTTCCCTTTCACAAAACCATGTTGACTCTGCCTCATTGCATTAAGATTTTTAAGTGCCTTGCTATAGCCTCCTTGATGATAGAATTCAGCATTTTCCCTATGACAAATGTTAAGCTGACTGATTCTGTAGTTTCCTGCTTTCTGTCTCCCTCCTTTCTTGAATAGAGGAGTCACATTTGCCATTTTCCAATATGATGGGACTCTTCCAGTATCTAGGTAATTTTGGAAAATTAAATCCAAGAAATTGACATGTCCCAGCTCATGTGACAGTGGCACATGAGGGGACATGTCAGTAATTTTTTTTCTAATCTTTATTCAATGTTTCAAACCTGAGCTGATCTCCCTGAGGCAGCACTTTACCTAAGGGAGATCTATGCGCTCTTTTGCACACATGTGTGAAAGAATGCACACCCGGATCAGGGAATCCCCCCCCGCCTGTATGGGGAGCGCATAGTGCTTCCTGGTGGATCCCACGCTGGGCGGGCCTTAATTGGCCCGCCCACGTAAAATGGTGTTGTGCCCCCGACCGGGGGTACCGATCGGGAACGCACTCATTCTTGCACAACTTCCCCGACGGGGGGAAGATCCTGCCCAAGGACAGTTATGCATGGACATTAAATGCTGGCCTTGCCAGTGATGTCACATCCCAGGAATGGATATTAAGAAAGAAATTAGCTCAGATGAGATACACACTAGATTGCTGAAGGGAGTAAGGCTGGAACTTGCAGAGACCGTAGCCACAAACTTTTAATCCTGTTCGATAAAGGAGTAGTACATGAGGACTGGAGTGATTGCAAATGTTATACCACTGTTCAAAAAAAGAAGACAGATAAACTTAGCACTTGCATGACAAGCGACCTAACATGGGTGGTGGGAAAATTTCTGCAGACATTGGCCTAATTTTGCAATTGGAATAATGGTGAGGCTAACAGCACTCATTATTACAACAGAGTAATTGGATATCAATTCTGCCATCCATATATATGTACCTAACTGTGGAAATATGGACATTGCTATCAGAGATACCCTGCCCCTCCATAGTTTGTGTATAAAACTTCTCTCCAACAAATTCAGCACTGGAATCAATGCAGTGGCATTGATATTTGACCACCAGTTCCTCACTAAAATGCCATACAAAGTTAGGGCTGGTGCAGTCAAAGGTAAGTGAATTTTTAACAGTGTGATAATTGATAATTAATGCCCAACAATCTCTCTGGCCTGAAAATTTAATTTCACTAATGCGGGACTTCATTTCTTCAGAAGTTAATTTAGTGTTAGACATTTTAAAACAAAAAGTTAGAAGAACATTGTTAAAATAGCATTTTTACTTTTTCTGTCTGTCTCTTCTCTATTGGTTACTACAATTTTGTCTTTCATCATTTTTTTGCTTCCTGTATGTAATTTAAATCTAGTTCATATTATACACTTTACATTTTCAGATTTGGGCAATGGGTGGAATTTTAACTGCAAAGGGGTTGACGGGCGAACAGATTCAAGTGGGCACAACAGGGTTAAATCCTTAATAAGTGCCACAGGTGTCAGGAAACTGACATGATCCTGCCCACTTCTGGGTTTAACTGGGGCATGTTTGGAGGTAAGCAGGAAGCCCAGGTGAAGTTGTCAATTAAGTATTATAAATATTTAAATAGTCAATTAACTGTGGATTTACCCCATATTCTAGCTTTAACGGTAATACATGGGCTTCAAGCTGTGTGGCACCTGCAAAGGGTCAACAAAGCGAGAACACTATGAGGAGCCATTGACCAATTAAACTGACAGCCTAAAAAGTGTTCAAATCGTGAAATTGCAGAGTTGCTGAACAGCCTATGTAAAAGGCACAGCACTAGTTCTGAGTGCCCGATTTCACTGCTTTGCAGGTGATTTCCAAATTTTTGGAATTCATTTTAGCTGCTTTGGACTTTGCTCACATGATCTGAACTTCTCTGCTGTCAACCTTCACTGCAGTATGGGAGAAACGTATGCAGGTACAGCATGGACCTTTGATGAGGAACAACAGGAGCAGCCACACCAACTCAGCAACACCAGCAGCCACACCAACAGCACCAGGTTCAGCAGCCACATGCCACTCTCCAAAGAGGGGATGGATTTAGAGCTCCAACTTGAAGGAGATAAAATCACCAGCACAGAGTATATAGCACACAGGATCGATCAGTTTCCTGAACATGTTGAGCACCAGTGGCTCATGCTTTCATGGCAGATCATTGCTAACATCTTCAGCCTACTTCTAAGAGGACCAGGTGGGCATGCATTGCCAATGGCCGTCAAGATCACCACAGCCCTGAATTTCTTTGCCTCAGGCTTCTTTTAGGGCTATGTTGGTGACATCTCCAGGATCCCTTAATCTGCTGCTCACAAATAGATCTCTCAGTTGACCAATGCCTTGTTTGCCAAGGCCAAGGACACTGATGAGGCCAGTCAGTCACAGAGGGTTGTTGGATTTGCTGCAGTTGCTGGATTCGCACAGGTACAGGGAGTCATTGTCTGCACAAATGTGGCAATTAAAGTGCCCTCATATCAGCCTGATCATCAATCAGAAGGAATTCCCCTTCCTTGACTACTGGAAGGTTATCATCCTTGTCTTTGCAAGATAGCTTTGATGCTGTCATTGTTCATTCTGTGGCAGCCATATCACCGAAGCATGATTGAGTGGCTCCTTGGAGAAAAGGCCTACCCTCTGAGGACCTGGCAGCTGATTCCTTTGGGGACCCTACCACTAATGCAGAGGAGAGGTACAACAGGACCCACATGACCATAAGGGCTATCATAGAGCAAGTCATTAGGTTGGCGAAGATGCAGTTAAGATTCCTCGATAGATCTGGGGATTCCCTTAAGTTTGCCCCATCAAGGATCGCCAGAATGGTTGTGGCCTCCTGTGCCTTGCACAACATCGCAATGCAGGGGGAGGAAGGTGTGCACCAGTCGGCATGAAGGAGGAGTTGGATGTGGCTATGGTGTCTGCAGTTCTCACCGGGCTGCTAGAGAAGCCTATGATGGCCTCAAATAAGCATACTTCAGCTAACCCGAGTATGTGAGGCTTTATGGCAGTGAAACCCTGCTCCACACCCCATTTCCCAACCCCACCACTATCCCACTCCCCCTCCCCGCCCAACACAAATTATTCCCACAATCCAAAATCTAACTGTTACAATCACGCTTTCATGATGTCTTCCAAGCTGACCATATCCATTGGGGAATTGGGGATGTAACTAAACAGAGGCCAAGTGAATAAGTAATTGAAATAAAGTATTTCAGTTATTGAAGTAAACATAAACATAATGTCATGAACATTGTTATAGATACCCAATTGAATCATCTTGTGTAACAAATACATTTTCTCATCCTGTTCCTATTGCCCCTACATGGTGCCATCCCTGTGGTTTTCGTAGAGCTGAAGGCAGGCATCTCATTCCCTGATCTGTTAAATGAGTTTGCCTGTCGTGGACGCCATTTGGGTTTTTGAGCTCATGAGGGCTCTATCAGTGATTGTCCCACCTATACCTGAGCAGGGGCAGACTCAGTTATCGGGACAGGAGGAAGTATGTGGGGCTCTATCTAATGGGCTGGTGGTGGACAAGAGATGAGAAGAGTCCCCACTTTTATGTACCATTTTTCCATCTTCCCACTCATGGCTGACCTGTGGAGTGTAATGGGTGAATAGAATAGATATGCTAATCAGTGATGTAGATGATGATGTATCAGTGACATCAGATAGTCATGTGCTAGAGTCTCTTGAGACAGAGAGAGGATGGAACACTCTGTACTCAGGAGCAACATACCTACTCTGTAACCTGTTTGTATATAGTGTTAATGAACCAGTTTAAAGCAAGTACCAGAGTAAGACTACAGTCTATCTATACAGTTTATCACGCCTACCCGTAACCAAGAACCATGCCAAGATTACACAGATCATGGTAGCAGTACAAAGCAACCTGCACTTCATTTCTAGTCAAGAAGTGAAGGGCACTTGGTTGCATTTCAGTGAGGTGTTGAGCCACTGAGGCAAGGTCTTCCTCAGTCCCATATAAAGTGATATGCTTGGTGTGCAAGCCATCGGTCAGGGCTAGCCTGTTACATCTGATTCTCCATGCAGGTGGTCATTATTTCCATGAAGGTGGGCATCAGCACAAATGCCTGAGACATCATGGTTTTCATGCTAGAGTTGGATTCGTTTGCCTCTGGAAATGTTGACAGAAACACTCACATTTCTTGTTGCTGCTCCACAGGTTCCATTTTCATAATGACCCCAGAGGCTCAGTATCTACTCCAGCTGAGCATTGCTTGGAGTATCCTGTGCCCTCCGACAGAGACTCCCCACTGCTGTCCCTGCTCCTGCTCGCTTGTGATGTCCGTCTCACCATGTGACAACCTAGCTAGAGTTACCTACCAAGATGTGTACCTGCACTGGTGGAGAGTGCATGTGTGTTATGTATGTGATAGTGCATCCTTAGAGTGCTCGTCCTTCTCTAAGGACTCCTCAGCTTCCTCCAGCTGCAGCTCCTCTGTCACTTTTAAAGGACCTGTGGAAGATGAGAGATTTGATTCATTGCTGACATGGGGAAAGGGTTCAGATTCTACATTTCCTGACAGCATATCATGACATTTCAGTTAGTGGTGACATCAGTTCCACATAAGAAGTGTTATGTGCCAAGTAGTAGTGTCATGCTTAATGCTGTCACCAGGTGTGTGGCTGACACCCATCACTCCATTGGCTATGCCCATGGTTCATGCTACTCAACTAATGTTTAACGTCTTTCCTTTGCCATAGACCACAAAATCTGTGCAATTAATCTGAGATAAAGTTAATTGGTAGTTAGAAAAATATAAGCTAATAAATGAAGAGGGAAAATGAAAGTAATGCCGTTGGTGTGAGTATCAACTTGCAAAAAGCATTTGATGGATGTTTAGAAAAATTGGAATCCGTGTGATTAAAGGGGCCATGTCAGTGTGGTTGCGAAATTGAGTAAGGGACGGAAAGCAGAAAGCAGTTGTTAACAGCTGCTTTTCAGACTCAAGGGAAGTATTCGGTGGTGTTCCCCAATGTGTTGGGCTTAGTCTTGATAGATATTAATGACCTGGACTTCAGTATGAAGGGCATAATTTCAAAGCTTGAGATGACTAATGCAGAGAATGTGAAGTGATTCATTTTGGTAAGAAGAATGAGGAGAGGTAACATAAACTAAATCATACAATTCTGTAGAACACATGTTAAAAAGGCATCAGGAATCTTTGGATAAGGTGAGCCATAGGCCGGAATTTTCCAGCCCCGTTGGCATTGGGCATCATGGTGAATGGGGGGGAGGTGGGAGGGACAATATGGCGAGAAGGCCAAAAATCGGTTTCACGCCATTATAAAACCAGCTTGAGATCGCTCGCTCCACCTATCAATGGCGGGTCGTGTTTCTTGCCACCGCACATCGGGAGCTTAATTTCAATACTTTAGCATCTCATTATAAACCCTGCTCACCAAATCATCCCCCCACACTGGATCATGTGAGCACATCACGCCGACATGTTTCACAGTTGTGCATAAACAATTGCACCTGCCGAGCTGCACTTCACTCAGGACTTTGAGGATTGTTTGCCTACCTTGCTTCGGGCAGCCCTCACGATCATCAGTGCCAAGCTTTGCAGAGAGCACCACATCACTTTTAGGGCGGCTCACAGATGAGCCATAAGGTGGGGGTGGCTTTTCCACGGCTTCGGGGCTAGGGCTTGCTTGGGGAAGGTGGAGAAGTGGCCTCAGGCAAGGGAAGAGGCTGCAGGGTGAGGGCTGTACTGGGAAAGTTGGGTATCCCAGGGTTGGGGATGGGGGAGGGGGGGGGTGGGGGGGGCACATGTTGACTTATGCAAATGGTCTCAAGATGGTGAGGGCAGAGGAGGCCATCTCCAGAGGAGAAGAGAGCAGATGGAGATATGAGGGTGTGTGTGAGAGAGTGAGTGGTGATGTTCCTTGAGCCGGCAGTGGTGAGATGCCAGTGAGTGTGTGAATTTAGAGTGATAAGATGGTTGCTTTACCCTTGTGGCACGGGTGAGATCATTCATCCGTTTTCTGAACTAGATGGCTGTGGAAATTATGGTTTTATGTAATGTGTAGTATACCTTTAAGAAGGATGTTATAAAGGAAGATCACATGATATTATGTAACTAATAGAGGAGCAGCATGGGCTAGCCCTGTAGCCAGTAGTCTGTAGTTAGTAGTCAGGAGTATGGAGACAGGGTTTGAGTTGAAAGCATACAAGTGTAGCTGCTGAGTACCTTTGGAAATAAACAGGATGTGTTCCACCTAAAAAGTGTCTGCTGATCAACTCTGTCTGTTGTACCAACGCGGCCATCCCACAACAGCATACAACCACGATCCATGAGTCCCAACAAACTGGTGACTAGGATCTAACAAACTGGTGATCAGAAAAATGCAAGGAAAAAGTGATGATAACGCGAAGATATAATAAACTGGCATCGAGAATAAAACCAGTTAACGAGGAATGAGATCAGGCTGTACTTCACACAGTAATTGTAAGTGGAATTTCCTTCCTAATCATTGAAGCAATCCCCTCACAGAATGCTGCAAATCAGAAAAAATGATCCTTTCGATCCAGCCATGGATGATTGGTCTCATTATATTGAACGTCTCATATTCTTTTTCCAAGCGAACCACATTATGGGGGAAGAGGTGAGTGATCCTCTTATCTATGTATGGGAGTAAAGCCAAAGTTTGACGGCACCCAGTGCCCCAGATTCGAAAAGTTTTGATGAATTGGTGGACCTCACGAAGGGTCATTACCAGCTAAAGCCCTTGGTAATGATGTAATGGTTCAAATTTAACTCAAGGATTAGATTCCCGGGGGAGACAATTGCTTGTTATGTGGCAAGTTGAAATAGTTAACAGAACATTGTGAGTTTGATACATCTTTAAATGACATGCTCAGAGATTGTTTAGTATGCAGTGTGATTACTGTCTGAAACAAATTTGGATTTGAATTTTAAGAAGGCGTTAGGGATAGCACTAGCCATGGAAAGTGCAGTAAAAGCCATACATGGAGCACAAAATGGCGCTGTCCTCCACGTTGGGCAGGAAGCCTCAGCCAAAAAAGGTGCAAAAATGCTAGACTCTGCCAAGAAGTGGGAAACAGCCACCGCTAGCAGAAAAATAAAAAGAAATGACTTAGCAGTGAAAACAAAGAATCGTGTAACAATTGGCAATTTTAAAAAATCAAATGTTTTTATTGTCATCAAAACAGACACATAATGAGACAGTGCAAGGAAAGAATCAGGCAGACTTTCAAACAAAAGAAGAAACCCAGTGAGATCTACAATGTAGTAGAGGCTGAAACAACAAATTCAGATAATTATTCATTATTTAATTTGAAGGCTGGAAAGTCAGAACCAATACATGTAACAGTGAAGGTAAATGGCAGACTTATTAGAATGGAAGTGGACACAGGAGCTTCCACTACAGTAATTGGTGAACAAACCTTCAAATATCTGAATTATGGTGAATATAAATTAAATTTGGAAGAAACTGATGCCAAATTAAAAACTTACACAGGTGAAGACATCCAAGTCAAAGGCATAAGCAGAGTTACTGTCCATTGCGGAAGTCAATCGGTAAAACTACCCTTGATGGTGGTAGCAGGTGAGGGGCCAAGCCTCCTGGGATGAAACTGGCTAAAGGAGATTAAGTTACAATGGGCTGAAATTTTTCAGCTGAGAGGGTTACCAGAGCTACTACAAAAATATGCCTCAGGAACTTGGGAAGATCCAGGGGCTGCAGTCAAAAATTCATGTGGATCCACAGGCAACACCCCCCACCCCCCCGCCCCTAAATAGCGATTCATGATGGCAAGACCAGTATCTTATGCACTGCAGGAAAAGGTCGATATTGAACTGGACAGATTAGAGAAACTAGGTGTTATACAACCTGTGCAGTTCTCAGAATGGGCAGCGCCAATAGTCCCCATCCTTAATCCCGACCAACGCGTTCGAATTTGTGGAGATTACAAATTGACAGTTAATAAAGTGGCTAAGCTGGATAGAAACCCATAACAAAAATCGAAGACCTGTATGTTAAGCTGGCAGATGGAACCATCTACACAGAAGCTTGATATGAGTCATGCTTATCAACAATTACATTTAGGGAAGGCCTCTTGGGAATTTGTCACAATTAATACCCACAAAGGGTTGTACCAATAAACCCCGTTTGCCTTTTGGCATCTCCTCAGCTTGTGCCATATTCCAGAGAACAATGAAAAGTTTACTGCAGGGACTGCCCCGCGTTGTAGTTTATTTAGATGATATTCTGGTGACGGGAGTCACTGAAAAGGAGCATTTGGCGAACTTAGAAGAGGTCTTAAAATGTTTCTTGCAGGCCGGAGTGCATTTTTTAAAAAAAGTGCACGTTCCACACGAGGGAGGTAATCTATTTGGGTAGATTCACAGGGCCTCCATTTGGTTGAGGGAAAAGTGAGAGCCATAAGAGAGGCAACTGCGCCAAAGAACACCTCCGAGCTCAAATCATTCTTAGGAATAATCAATTATTATGGGTGGTTCTTACCTAATTTATCTACAGAACTGGCACCCCTGAAAAATCTACTCAAGGAGAATTGATGTTGGTCTTGGCAGGCACCACAGAAAGAAGCTTTCATAAAGGTGAAACAATTGTTGCACTCATCCAACCTATTAGTACATTAGTACCAGAAGAAAGAATTGGTGTTGACATGTGATGCATCTCCCGACGTAGTGAGAGCAGTGCTGTCCCTTCGAATGGACGGTGGCACAGAATGGCCTATAGGATATGTATCAAGAATGATCTCCACCGTGGAAAAGGGATACTCTCAGATAGAAAAAGAAGGCCTGTCAATCACCTTTGGTGTCAAGAAATTTCATCAGTACGTACATGGCCATCATTTTACTTCCGTTTCATACCACACACCATTGCTAGGATTGTTCGGCGAGGACAAGGCTATACCACCCACAGCCTCAGAAAGAATATAATGATGGTTGTTGATCCTGGCAGCATACAAGGATACTTTCATACATAGGCCTGGAAACCAAATTGCAAACACCGATGCACTTAGTCATTTGCCTTTACAAGAAAATGATGAGGATGTTCCAGTTCTTCAAGAACTCATTTTATTGGTAAATTTCAAAGATTCAGTGCCCCTATGTGCTAGACAGATCAGAGACTGGACAAGTTGAGACCCAGTCTTATCTGAAGTATGAGAACAGGTGCTTCATGGTTGGTCACAAGAGCATGTATCTGATGAAATGAAACCATACTTTAACAGAAGACATGAAATAACCAGCCAGAACGGTATCTTATTGGATAAGGAAACCTCCAGAAAGACTGAATTTGTAAATTACTTATCTGCGTAAATAATTTGCTATTTTGAGAAAATTGTACTTGTAAACATAAAATGCGTTTCTGAATAAAGGGGAGGGATGTGGAAATTATGGTTTTATGTAATGTGTAGTATGCCTTTAAGAAGGATGTTATAAAGGACAATCATATGATCTTATGTAACCGAAGAGGAGTAGCACGGGCTACCTCTGTAGTTAGTAGTTAGTAGTCTGAAGTATGGAGACAGGGTTTGAGTTGAAAACACACAAGTGTAGCTGCTGAGTACCTTTGTAAATAAACAGAATGTGTTCCACCTAAGAAGTGTCTGCTAATCAACTTTGTCTATTGTAACAACTCGGCCAACCCACAACAAGCGTGCAACCAGGACCCATGACCCCCAACAAACTGGTGACTAGGATCTAACAATGGCCGACCTTTTGTGTGCAGCATTGGCACTGACCACCTTTGCCATCGCCTCCCAAGCTAGAGTGATGGGACTGATGGGTCTCCTGTGGCCAGAGAGGGGGTAGAGGACATCACGGCCCACCTCCACAGCATCCTGAAGGTGTCCAAGGGATGTGTCACTGAATTGAGGGCTGCACTTTTCTTGGCTTTTGGGGCCATGTCTTCACCGGAGCAGTCCTGGGCTGCAAGCATTGAGAAGCGTGCGTGCGGCTGAAGTTTAAATATGGTGTTCTGCGTAAGGAAGCGATGAGGTAATGGCAAGATAGTGTGTTTCCTGTGGCTGCATAATTAATGAGTTGGGAATGGGAGGATACGGTGCGAAAACCCGCCATTGTGGCCGATGGGTAAAACAACTTTTTTTCTACCCGCTGCCGCACTTTGTGCAAATCTGGGATGATTCTGCCCATAGAGTAAAAAAGCAAGGAAATCACGTTAAACTTTAAAAAAAAAGGCTGGTTAGACTGCAGCTGGAGTATTGTGGCCAATTTGGGCACCACTCTTGAGGAGGATGTCAAGGCCTTAGAGAAGAAGAGCAAATTACCTAGAATAAGAGCCGGAACGAAAGACATCAGTTGCATGGACAGACTAGAGAAGCTGGGGTTTGTCTTCCTGGAGCAGAGAAAGTTAAGAAGAGATTTAATAGAGGTGTTGAAAATAACTCTTGGAGTTTTGATAAAGCAAATAACTATTTCTAGTGGCAAAACACTTGAAAAGGAAAAAAAAAATAGGGCTATGCGGAAGGAGCAGGTGAATGGGGTTAATTGGATTGTACTTTCATAGAACTGGCTTAGATATGATGGGCTACATGACCCTTTTCTGTACTGCATCATTTCATGATTTTATGAGTGCACAAGGGTTTCTGTAATGCTACCAACAATGGAGGTCAAATCACAAGTCTATTATTTCTACACCAATTTAGCTACATTGTTTATAAAGGGAAGTATATAGGGAAGGGGTATATGTATAAGCGATTTAGACTTGAATGTAGGAGGGTTGATCAGTAAGTTCGCGGATGACATGAAAATTGGTGGGGTTGTAAATAGTGAGGAGGATAGCCTTAGATTGCAGAAGGGTATAGACGGGCTGGTCAGATGGGCTGATCAGTGGCAAATGGAATTTAGTCCAGATAATTGTGAGGTGATGTACTTGGGCAGGACAAACAAGACACAGGAATACACGATGAATGGTAGGACCCTGGGAAATGCCGAAGATTAGTGGGACCTTGGCGTGCATGTCCACCGGTCCCTTAAGGTAGCGGGACAGGTAGATAAGGTGGTTAAGAAGGCATATGGGATACTTGCCTTTATTAACCGAGGCATAGAATATAAGAGCAGGGAGGTTATGCTGGAACTGTATACAACACTGGTTAGGCCACAGCTAGAGTACTGCGTGCAGCTCTGAAATCCGCATTATAGGAAGGATGTGATTGCACTAGAGAGTGCAGAGGAGATTCACCAGGATGTTGCCTGGGCTGGAGAGTTTTAGTTATGAGGAGAGATTGGATAGACTGGGGTTATTTTCCCTGGAGCAGAGGAGATTGAGGGGGGACATTTTTGAGGTATCTAAAATTATGAGAGGCACAGATGGGGTACACAGGAAGGAACTTTTCCCCTTGGTGGAGGGATCAATAACCAGAGGCCATAGATTTAAGGTAAGGGGCAGGAGGTTTAGAGGGGATGTGAGGATGAATTTTTTCACCCAGAGGGTGGTGGGAATCTGGGACTCACTACCTGAAAAAGTGGTAGAGGCAGAAACCATCATAATATTTAAGAAGTATTTGGATGTGCACTTGCGATGCCATGGCTATGGGCCTAATGCTGGCAAATGGGATTAAAATAGTTAGGTACTTGTTTGACTGGCGCAGACTTGATGGGCCGAAGGGCCTTTTTCTGTGCTGTAGACCTCTATGATTCTAAGTAAAATCTGTTTCTCCAGTTCTTGGCACCTTCCAGTATTCAATGATTTCTGGGAGGTTTGTGCCAGAATTCCTTAAAGATCCATGGATGTTTCTTCACAGCTCTTGAGATTTATTTACCTTAACTCTGAATAGTTGGTTGGTGACTGTGATGGTAGTAGTGTAAACAGTGTCACACTTTCTTTTGGAACACCCTTTAATCCCTTTTCCAGATCAAATCGTTATTTGTCTTCTTGATAAAAGTGCTCAGTTTTGGATGAGTCATAACCTCCTTCTGCACAATATTGGAAGGAGAGAAGCCATCTTCTTTGGCTCTGCTGAAAGCTCTCTTACCACTGACTTCATCTTCCTCCCTGGCCACTGTTTCTACCAGACCACCCATATTCTTTGCATTCTTTTGACCCTGATTTAAGTTTTAGACCCCATAACCCTCTCTGGACAGCTTCCTACTTCCGCCTCTCTAACAACCCCTGCCTCCTAACCTTTGTCAACATCCCTGCCACTGAAAGAATAACATAGCCATACTCACCAAAGCATCTTTCAAACAATGTCCCAGAGCCATCACCATTTCTTGGTATGCCCTATCCCACTGGCAGGACAGACCCACCAGAGCGGTGGCGCAGTGGTATGCAGTATGGAGGGTGTGAACCTGGGAGTCCTCAACGTTAACTCCGGACCCGATGAAGACTCATCGTATCAGGTCAAATATGGTTAAGGAAACCTCCTGTTAATTACCACCTACCACATTCGCTCAGTGATGAATCAGTGTTCTTTCATGTTGAACATCACTTGGAAGAAACACTGAGGGTAGCAATGGCACATAATGTATTCTGGGTGGTTGACTTCATTGTCTAACACCAAGAGCAGCTTGTACCAGTAGTACTACTACTGACCAAACCAACTGATTCTGAAAGGTAAAACAGGAGGGACAAACCTACTTATCCTTACTCTACCAATCTACCTGTCACAGATGCATCTGTCCATGACAGTATTGGCAGGAGTGATCACTCGACAGCCCTTGTGGAGTTGAGATTCTATTTTCAAATTGAGCATACCGTGTTGTGTCAAAATTCCTTAATTCCTTAAAGATCCTTGGATGTTTCTTCACAGCTCTTGAGATTTATTTACCTTAACTTGGAATAGTTGGTTGGTGACTGTTCTGGTAGTAGTGTGAACAGTGTCACAACCCACTTTTGGAACACCCTTTAATCCACCATGCTACATGGGATAGGTTCATCGATGAGACACTGTTGGCCATCAGCAGCAGCAAAACTGTAATCAACCACAATGTATAACCTCATGTTCCGCATATCCTTCATTCTTACATTATCATTAAGCTAGTGGACCAACTCTGGTTCAATGATGAGTGTAAGAGAGCATGCTAGGAGCAGCACCAAGTGTACCTAAAAATGGGGTTCCAACCTTGTGAAGTTGCAACACAGGGCTACAGGCATACTAAATAGCAGACAAAGCATGTAATGAACAAAGCTAAGTGATCCTGCAACCAACAGAGCAGATCAAAGTTCTGTAGTCCTGCCACATCCAATTGTGAATGGTGGTGGACAGATACACAACTAACTGAAGGAGGAGACTTTTCAAACATCCCATTCACAATTGATGGGTGAGCCCGTACACAAATGCAAAAGACAAGGCCTGAGGATTTACAACCACCTTCAGCCAGAAGTGCCAAATGGATGATCTATCTCAGTTTCCTCTTGAGGTCCCCAGCATCCCAGATGCCAATCTTTGGCCAATTCGATTCTCTCCAAGTGGTAATGAGAAGCAGCTGAACACACTGGATACAGCAAAGCTTATGGGCCTGACAGCATCCCTCCTGTTGTACTAAAGACTTTTGCTCAAAGAACTAGCCATGTATTTGGCCAAGCTGTAAGAGTATAGCAACAGCACTGGCATCTATGAGACAATATAGAAAATTACCCATTTATGTCCTGTTCACAAAAAAAAATCCCTTCCGGCCAATTACTGCTTTACCAGTCTACTCTCAAACATCAGCAAAGTGATGGATAGTGTTATTTCACCCAGTGCTATCAATGGCACTTAGTGATAACCTGCTCACTGATGCATAGTTTTGGATTCTGCCAGGGCCAATGGGCTCCAGATCTCATTGCAGCCTTGTTCCAAATATGGATATTTGCCTTGGAAAACGTCAAAGTAAAAAAAAGAAAACTAAAAGGAAAAAAAATGGGGGAGATGGTGGCATAGTGGTAATGTCACTGGACTAGTAACCCAGAGGCAGCAGGCTAATGCCCTGGGGACATGGGTTCAAATTCTACTGTGGCAGCTGGTGGAATTTACTTTCAATGAATAAATCTGGAACATATAAAGCTGGTCTCAGTAATTACGACCATGACAACTATCATTGATTGTTGTAAAAATCCATCTGGTTCACTAGTGCCCTTTAGGGAAGGAAATGTGCCATCCTTACCCTACATATGACTCCAGACCCACAACAATGTGTCTGACTCTTAACATATGAACAGATGAATTAGGAGCAGGAGTCAGCCATTTGGCCCCATGAGCCTGCTCTGCCATTCAATAAGATCATGGCTAATATGATTATGGCCTCAACTCCACATTCTCACCTACCCCCGATAACCTTTAACTCCCTCGTTAGTCAAGAATCTACCTACCACTTCTTAAAAATGTTCAATGATCCTGCATCCACGGCTCCCTGGGGAAGAGTGTTCCAAAGAATCACAATTGTCTGGGAGAAAAAAAAATCTCCTCATCTCCATCTTAAATGGGAGACCTCTTATTTTTAAATTGTATATCCTAGATCTAGTCTCCCCCACAGGGAGGAAACATCCATTTAGCAGCTACCCTGTCAAGTCCCCTCAGAATATTATATGTTTCAATAAGTTCACTGCTCATTCTTCTGAACTCCATGGAGACAGGCCCAGCTTGTCCAACCTTACCTCATAAGATGACCATGCCTTCCCTACCCCCACCATCCCAGATATCAGGTGGGTAAGCCTTATATGAACTGCTTCTAATGCATTTCTATCCCTTCTCAAATAAGGAGACCAAAACTATACACAGTACTCCAGATGTGGTCTCATCAATGCCCTATACAACTGTACTAAAACATCCTTACTTTTATATTCCATTCCCCATGCAATAAACAACAACATTCCATATGCCTTCCTAATCACTTGTGTACCTGCATATTAATGTTTAGTGATTCATATATCAGGCTACCTATATCTCTCAGTACCCCAGAGTTTTGTAATCTCTCCCCATTTAAATAATGTGCTGCTTTTCCATTCTTCCTACCAAAATGGACAATTTCACATTTTCCCACTTATACCCCATCTACACATTTTTGCCTACTCACTTAACATATCTATATCCCTTTGCAGACTCCATATGACTGCTTCGCAAATTACTTTGCTACCTATCTTCATGTCATTAGCAAATTTACCAGCCATACATTCATCAAAGTCATTGATATAAATTATAAATAGTTGAGGCTCAACATTGATGCCTGTGGCACTCCACTTGCCACATCTTGCCATTTATGCCTACTCTCTGTTACCTATTAGCTAACCAATCCCCTATCCATGCTAATATGTTATGCCCTAAATCATGAGTTCTTATTGTGTGTAGTAACCTTTGATCTGGTACCTTGTCAGGTGCCTTCTGGAAATCTAGGTATAGCACATCTACAGATTCCCCTTTATCCACATTGTTTGTTACTTCCTCAAAGAACCCCAATAAATTAGCCAAACATGATTTCCCTTTCACAAATTCATTTGGACTCTGCCTGATTAAGTGCCCTGCAACAACCTCCTTAATAAAATATTCCAGCATTTTCTATTTAACAGATGTTAAGCTAACTGGCCTTAGTTTCCTGCTTTCTGTCTCCCTCCTTTCTTGAATAGAGGAGTCACATTTGCTATTTTCCAATCCGCTGGCACCTTTTCAGAATCTAGGTAATTTTGGAAGACTAAAACCAATGCATTTATTATCCCAGCAGCCATCATTTTTAAAAACCTAGGATGAAGTCCATCAGGACCTGGGACTTGTCAACCTTTAGTTCTAATATTTTTGTCAATACCCTTTCCCGAGTGATTGTAATTGTTTTTAGTTTCTCCCTCCCTTTCACCTCCTGATGCACAATTGTTTCTGGGATGTTACTGCAATCTTCTACAGTGAAGACAGAAGCAAAATATTTGTTCAATTCATCCACTATTTCCTTATTTTCCATGATTGATTCCCCAGACCCACTCTCCAGAGGCCCAATGGTCACTTTGCTTACTCATTTTCTTTTCATATACCCGCAGAAATACATACTGTCTGCTTTTATATTTCTAGCTAGTCTTCTTTCATACTCTAATTTCCCCCACCTTATTAATCCTTTAGTCATTCTTTGCTGCTCTTTATATTCCGCCAACCTTCTGACCTGCCACTCACCCTTGCGGAATTATACACTTTCTCTTTCAGTTTTATACTATCTTTAAATTCCTTAGATAGCTACAGATGGTGCATCTTTCCTTTGGAGTCTTTCTTATTGGAACGTATCTTTTCTGAATATTCTGAAATATCTCCTTAAATGTCAGCCATTACATCTCTACTGACCTATCCCTTAACCTAATTTCCCAGTTCATTTTAACCAGCTCTACTTTCATACCCTCATAATTGCCCTTATTTAAGTTTAAAGCACCAGCCTTAGATGCACTCTTCTCCCCTGCAACCTGAATGTGAAATTCAATCATATTATGATCACTGCTACCTAGGGGTGCCTTCACTATGAGGTAATTAATTGCATAAGAACATTAGAAATCCTATCTCATTGCACATTACCTGATCTAGTATAGCCTGCTCTATGGTTGGCTCTAGAACGTGCTGCTCTAACTGTTCTCCGAAATGCCCTAGCAAGCCATTCTGTTCAAGGGCAATTAGGTTTGGGCAACAAATGCTGGCCTTGCCAATGACACCCATATCCCATGAAAGAATAAAACAAAAGGGCTGAATTCCAGAGGTGAGTTGAGAGTGACTACCCTTGACATCAAGGTAGCATTTGACCGAGTGTGGCATCACGGAGGCTTAGCAAAATTGAAGTCAGTGGGAATCAGTGCTAGCACAAAGGAAGATGGTTGTAATTGTTGGAGGCTAATCATCTTAGCCCCAGGTCATCACTGCAAAAGTTCCTTAAGGTAGTGTCCTAGGCCCAACCATCTTCAACTGCTCATCAATAATCTCCCCTCCATCATAAGGTCAGATGTCAGTATGTTCACTGATGATTGCAGTGTTCGGTACCATTCACAATCTCAGATATTGAAGCAGTCCATGCCGCAATGTAGCAAGACCTGGACAAAATTCAGACTTGGGCTGATAAGTGGCAATTGACATTGGTGCCAAACAATTGCCAGACAATGACTATATCCAACAAAGTAAAGAATCTAACCATTTCCTCTTGACAATCAATGACATTACCATCACTGCATCCCCTTGTTGATCCTGGAGATTGCCTTTGACTAAAAACTTAATTGCTGGACCAGCCATATAAATACTGTGGCTGCAAGAAGAGATAAGAAGCTGGGAATTCTGCAGCAAGTAACTCACCTTCCAACTCTCTGAAGCCTGTCCATCATCCACAAGGCAAAATTCAGAACAGTGATGGAATACTCCCCACTTTCTTAGATGAGTGCAACAACACTCAAGAAGCTTGGCATCATCCAGAACAAAGAAGCCCACTTGATCAGCATCCCAACCACCATCTTAAATATACAGTTTCTCCCAATTCACCAAGGCTCCTTCAATAACACCTTCTAAAGCTGCAAACCTCTACTAACTAGAAGGACAAGGGCAGCAGATGTGTGGGAACATTGCCACCTGCAAGTTCTCCTCCAAGCCACAGACCATACTGATTTGAAATATATTGCTGTTCTTTCACAGCTGTTGGGTCAAAATCCTGAAACTTCCTCTCTAACAGCAATCAGGGTGTTGTTACACCACCATGAATTGCAATGATTTAAGAAGGTTACTTACCGCCACCTTCCTAAGGGCAATTAGGGATGGGCAATAAATGCTGGCCTTACTAGCAAAACTAGCATCCCATGAACAAATAAAAATAATGTACTTTCATCACTTATGAACTGTTTCAATGCTCTCTCCTCTCAAGGTTGCCATCCTCTATTCTCTGTAAATTTCAATTTTGTCCATTCATGACCTTGGCGCACACTCTCTGTAGCATCCTCCATCCTTATAATTCCTCTCCTCACCTTACAAGTGCTTTGTCCCTCTTATTCTTCCCCTTGTGCATGCCTTCATCCTTTTGTTCCAGTCATGTTGGTCTTACAATTTAGAATTCTCTATATGTTACCACCTCAACATCTGTCTTTTCATTCAAAAGGCTTCACAATATCCATTCATTTGACCAAGTATTGCATCGTTCTGTCTAATCTCCCCTTTCATATAAGAACATACAAACTTAAGGAACAGGAGCGGGGTAGGCCATTTGGCCCCTCGTGTTTGCTCTGCCATTCATTACATTCATGGCCGATCTGATTGCCGCCTTAACTCCACTTTGCTGCCAGTCCTTTAGCTGCCGGTTTTCCATAACTATCCACGCTTGGAACATTCTTTACATTAAAGCTACTATGTAAATGAAAGTTGCTATTGATTCTGTGTTCAAAGGGAGAGTGTGCTCAGTGAAGGAGAAAGTTCCTAAAGTTCAAGAATTTATTGGACTTGAGTATTAAACTGTTAAAGACAAGCAGAAGAAGGTTTAAAAATTAGAGAAGTAAAGTAAGAACTGAGAAGTACAATAAAAAGTTTTTGAAATATTTGCACAGTTCACAAAGGGTGATTGAAAATTTGGCCCATTTACAAATGATTATGGGAAGATAGAATTCAGAGCAAAATAATAACATTTATTGATCATTCTTTTCCATGTCACTTTATGAAGCAATATGATAGAAAGTTTATTCAAGTAATGAAGCAGATTTTTAGAAATAGCTTAAAAGTTAGACTGTATGCTTTCAATGACAAGCTTGGTTATAGAATAAATATTTTTAAAACAAGTAATTTAAGAAGGGGCCGGTTAGCTCAGTTGACCAGACGGCTAGCATATGGTTCAAAATAACTCCACCTATGTGGAATTCGATCTCCTTTTCAGCTGAGATAGACTTGGGGCTTGCCTCCTCGCCCTGCCCCATAGCAAAATCATTGCATAAGCCATGGTTCAGCAACCTCAAATAATTGAGATTGCTACCTGGAGAAGAAGAAAGACATGGAACTATGGAATAGCAAGTTTAGGGTTGGTATTCTTGTATAAAGTTCTCCCCATCCTGAAAAGCAAATGTTAAGAGCACCTGAAATTTACATGGGGCAGAATTTTGCCCTCGGATGGCATGCGGGCCCCACCAGCTAGGCAGCGGGTGGACAGCCGACCCCTGGCACCGAAACGGGGCCTGCCGCCATTTTGAGTGAGCGGGCCAATTAAGGCCCGCCCAGCAGCCTGCCCGACAGGAAGCGCTATGCGCTTCCAGTGTTGGGGGTGGAGGGAATCCCCATCTGTCAAAGTGCGCTCTTTCGTGCGCGCAAGTGAAAGAGCGCAATGGTCCCTGAGGCAAAGTTCTGTCTCAGGGAGATTCGTGAAAGGTAAGTAAAGTCTAAAAATAGAAAAATATTAAAATTATTAACATGTCCCCCTCATCTGACAATGCCACACGAGATGGGACATGTTAATAATAAACACTTAAAATTTATTACATTTTTAAAAAACGGACATGAAATTTTATCCTGCCAGGGGATGAAGTTTCATGAATAATCTGGAGCCTGCTGGGGCTCCTGGCCTGCCTGCCAGCCTTAAGCTTGGATGGGCAGATCTTTAATTATCTTAGCTAGCCTGTCAATAGCCTTAATTGGCCATTTACAGGTCGGCGGGCAGACAGCTGATTTCGCTGTCCGCCCGCCTTCCTAAAAATTTAAATGGCCTGGGATGACGTTGGGGATTCCTCCCGACGTCATCCCGCGTCATTTTCCCCTCGGCGAGCGGGCGCTGCCCCCATATCGCCGAGGGGAAAATCCTGGCCATGATATTTTAGAATCTTCAGTTTTCTTGCTGGCATAACAGCTCGGGTATTCCTTCTTGGTCGGGCACACTAGTCAGGTTATTAGATGAAATGTCCCATGTATCCCAGAATTACAAACAACAGAAGCTGCTATTTCAGACTAGCCAGAGAGCCACTCCAGAGCTGCAGGATTTACAGAAATTCATACTGTTATTTGGAACTTTGCATTCCCATATATATAAAAGCTGTGGTTAATATATTGCCATCATGAAATACAAAACACCTTTTGTGTCTTTGTGCACTGAAAATGTCTGCTCTTCACACTGGCGCTTGCATAACCATTTATATTGTTTCATATCTAACAGGATGTTTTTGGTTTAGTCTTTGAACAAGTTTACTGCAGCTTTTATAAAATTGGAATAGCAAACTGGGCCATTGAATGTTAGTTACAATCTTTAGTGATGCATAAAAACATGAATGGCCTGAATTCCCTTGGGGCTTCTCCTATTGTGCTGTCTTAGCTTCACTGGGAGAAACACAGTGGAAATTAGTTTCCCCATAAATGCGATGAAATACATATTTAGTTCTTTCCAGCTAAATGCAACAATGTGCTCATTTAGAATGTGTTGGTTGTTAACAAAAAATAATTGTGACTATTAAGCTCTATTTTGTTTTAAAAGAGATATGATCGTGTATATTGATTTTTCATATGTTGTAATCCCATATGTTTGACTAATAATCCTATGTCTTCTCACCTAGAGAGAGAGGTTGTATGGAAGTGGACGGGGTTTATGTTTTGCTTACCAAAAGATGGCTACCAATCATCATGGAATTGCTGGCTGATTGACAGTTGTAAATCAAGTCCTGAACTCACTTGGAAGGTGCTTATATTCTGTTTAATATTTCTAAACATATCTACTGGACTTTTGGATCTTTATGGGAAGAACTCATCCAACTTTACTCAACAGCTGGAAGATTTTCTTTTTTCAGTGATGAGGTTCATGATTAATTTCTTTTGATTCTAATTAATCAAGATGGTGAAGTACCACATTTGTAAAACAGCACTTTTGGTAGAGTTTGTGCACTTGAAATAAATTGAAAATGGGTTAACAAAGATTTTTTATGTAGCAAATGAAATACATAGAAAGAGCAATATTGTAATTCTGGTTCTCTCTGTTGAGGGATATTTATTGGAACACTTACTGCGGAGACCCATTTCATATTTTGGAGGCAACAGGGTATCCAAGGGCCATGCATAAAAAGAAAGATTTTTTAAAAACCATACTATGTTAAACATTTTACTCCAGTACCAAGACATCTTATCAAAGACTAAAGTCTTCAGTTGTGTTCTGTGTCTTTTACCTGAAATGTTTATTACCTAGGAGTGAAAAGGTTGAATTACTTAGGTCATCCTTCTCCTTGATGTTATCCTATATCTACAAGGTAGGATTATCCCAGTTATCTAATGAAAGAAATCATAGGCACAGTTTCTTATAAGAATTTAAGGAGTCATGCAACATTATCCTTGCTGTGCTATTGAGATCCTGCTTTCTGAGTAGTTCAACTGTTTATCAGAAAAATCATAATGGGCTTGAACTGTTGTTTTCAGCAGCCACGTTTCTGGCTTTTTTGGGAGGCACGGGAGAGGAGACTCCACACTTCCATATTGCGAGATCCTTCTACACCCTTTGCATGTAATAGGGTATAGCTGAGTTTGTAACCAGAAGATTGGACCTGTGTATCTCAACTTTGACCCATATATAACACTGAACTAAAGAGCAGGTCACATTGACAAGGTCCAATGGGAGCTACTACATGTACAGGTTTTACAACATAGCCTCCCTAACATTTGCCTTCTGCCCCTGAGCTCATGAGATGTGCATCCCATCAGCTAGTGGAAGTGCATTTTGGACCTGGAAACCAATTTCACAATCCAGACTTCATAATTTATACATAACCCCATTGATATATTGCACAATATATCCATGTAGAAGTACTTAACTTTCCTATTATTCTCAGAGTTAGTCTTGTGTTCAACTTCCAGAGGATGTGGAGAATGAAAATGTGTTAATAGTAACCATTAAAACTCAGACTGATTACAGCTTTTTTTATCAAGTCAGATAGTGTTATTACACAAGCTCAGAATTCTTTAATTCTCATGGCTGACACCAGTGAAGTGGTCATTTTTGCATCAAGAACTTTGCATTTCATAGATTGAAATACCTCATGGAGGCTAAGCTCTCAAGGTATAAGGTAGTAAGCATATGTGTAAACTTGATTGAAGTTTAAATTGCTGACTTATGATTCACAAAATTATCACAGCCAGCAGTACAGCTGGTAGAGCAGGTCTACTAGTAAACTATATTCTTCAGTGTCGGCCTAGACCAAAGGACTGGAAAAAGGGGCCAATGAGATGACTCTGGAGCTCTCTAGTGGGACCTTGAGATTTCAGTTAATTGAATGGTAAATTGATTGCTTTGTGTGTTCTGTTTTCTCTTCTCTGTAGCCTGCTTTTGTGGAAATTGGTTTAAAATCCATCAGTGTGCCTTTGGAACTGGAACAAAAGCTTTAAAACTTTCAATGAAGGGTTCACTCATTTGGTTATGCTTTGGCCTGTTGAATAAATCCTGATGTATACCTTTGATTTTTTTCAGTCTGCTTCCTGCACCAGTGATTGATCCAATGTGCATCCATGAACAGTGGACCAAGATTAGGTTCAATTACACTTCTCTAACCCACCTCAATCCCAGAAATTGATAGATACATTGGTAGTACCTTGGAGTTACAGAAGTTTACTTCATATGTCAGGGCTGCTTTCCCAAAAGAATTATTTCAAATATCCAGATGGTTTAAGTTTCGTCATTGCAGCATCACATAGGTTATTAAATGATTCTTAGTTTCTTACCTTCACTCCTCTATCCAATAGTGCAAGTCCATATTTTGCTCAATCTTTTTTGTGAAGAAAATATCTCAATTAGTCCTTAATTATCTTTAACTAGTTTGACCCTGTGGTTCCTTCTCCTACTTTCACAATTTAATTAATTTTCCAGATTTACCTTTCTAAACTGTTTACAATTTTATGAAATCTTCTATAAGACCTCTCGGACACCTCTCAGGCTTGAACACTTAACCTTCTCTATTTAGCTCAGACCTCTGAAACAAGGGATCAACCTTGTGACTTTTCTGCATTGCTTCCAGCACTTGAATGCCTCCTTTGTTTCTCAGTGAACTGCACATAATATTCAAGGTGTGATCTGTCCAGAGCACTATACTGTTTGATCATGACTTACTTTGACTTGGGCTCTACTGTTTTGGTTATATAATTCAAGGTTCAGTGCTTGGGCCTCAATTATTTACAATTTATCAATTACTCTGATGAAGGGATGTGATGTATCCATGTTTGCTAATGATACAAAGTTAGGTGGGAATGTAAACTGTGAGGAGGAAGTAAATAAGCTGTGGGCAGATGGAATATAATGTGGAGACGAGTGAAGTTATCCAGTTTGGTAGGGAGAATTGAAAAGCAGAATATTTTTTAAATGCTGAAACAATCAGAAATGTTGGTATTCAGATATACTAGTGTGTTCTTATACATAACTTACAGAAAGTTAATATGCATCTACAGCAAGCAATTAAAAAATACCTTTATTACAAAGGGATTTGAATATAAGAGCAAAGAAGTCTTCAGAGCCTTGGCAAGACCATACCTAGAGTACCGGAAAGTATAGAACTAGGTGTTACACTGTCAGAATAAGGGGTATACTATTTAGGACCAAAATGAAGAGAATTTCTTTCACTCAAAGGGCTGTAGATGTTCATTTCAATCATTGAGTGTATTCAAGGCAGAGATTGTTAAATCTTTGGATAGTGTGGGTATTAAGGGATATGAGGATAGTGTGGGAGGGTGGATTTGAGATAGAAATCCAACCAGGAGCTTATTGAATGGCAGAGCAGGTTCTGCTCCTATTTCTTCTATTCTTATGACTGTACTTTTGGCCATTGTGCCAAATCTTCTTTTGCCCTACTCAATGCACAATGTCGAAGTTAACCTAGATGCATGATTATGTTAAAATTCTTTCATGGCGTGTGGGTGTCACTGGCTAGGCCAGTATTTAGTGCCCATTCCTAATTGCCCTTGAGAAGGTGGTGGTGAGCTGCCTTCTTGAATTTTTGCAGTCCACGTGGTGTAGATATGTCCAAAGTGCTGTTAGGATGGGAGTTCCAGGATTTTGACTCAGTGACAGTGAAGGAACAGCCATATAAGTCGAGCTCAGGATGGTGTGTGGCTTGGAGGGGAGCTTCCAGATCGTGGTGTTCCCATGCACCTGCTGCCCTTGTCCTTCTAGGTGGTAAAGATTGCAGGTTTGGAAGGCGCTGTCGAAGAAGTCTTGATGGATTGCTGCAGGACACCTTGTAGATGGTACACACTGCGGCCACTGTGCGTAGGTGATGGAGGGAGCGAATGTGAAAGGTGCTGGATGGGGTGCCAATTAAGCGGGTTGCTTTGTCCTGGATGATGTCAGGCACCTTGAGTGTTGTTGGAGCTACACTCATCTAGGCAAGCGGAGAGTATTCCATCAACATCGCACTCCTGACTTCAGCCTTGTAGAGGTGGTCAGACATTGATGATCCAGGAAGTGAGTTGCTCATGGCAGAATTCCCAGCATCTGACCCACTCTTGCAGTCACGGCATTTGTATGGCAGGTCCAGTTCAGTTTCTGGTCAATGGTAATACCCAGGATGTTGATAGAGGAGGAGGATTCAATGATGGTAATACCATTGGATGTCAGGGGGAGGTGGTTGGATTCTCTCTTGTTGGAGATGGTCATTGCCTGGCACTTGTGTAGCACGCATGTTACTTGCTACTTATTAGCCCAAGCCTGAATGTCGTCCAAGTCTTGTTGCATACGGGCACAGACTGATACATTATCTAAGGAGTTGTAAGGAACATATCTTTTTATTTCTGTTGGACTATTGTAAAAAAACATATATTTTTATTTTCTGTTGGCCTGTGGATTAAAATTACAATGGCTACAGTTTGAAAGACATGTCCACTGGGACAGGATGAGGGATATATACAATGTTGCAGTCCTGGAACAGAGTGTGCCAGGAAAAACAGGATGGTGCCAGAAAGGAGTCCTGGACCAAGGGAGCTGCCTGGCAGCAATGTTTTAATTGGCTCCTGACCAGGTGACCAGGTTTTGTGAGGGCAGTGCAGCAGAATAGCCCTTAGCCTGAAAGGAAAAATACCTAAACCTCTCTCTCCTGTGTGTGTAAGATTCCAGTAATTCCACAATAATAGCTGGCTGGCGTTTTCTCCTCGTATCTCTATAACCTGTTGCCTCTCTCTGAAAAGCCCTGTCAAGAGGAAAAGGGGAAAATCACTGTTAGAGATATTGAAAGGCAAGTGTTCAACCAGTGAGCTAAGACCACCTTGTTTCATGAACAAGAACTGAAAGGAATTTAGAAGACATCAATCAAAATCAACCCATCAAATCCTGTACTCTGGAATTGGTGCTATTGAACTGTTTTATCCCATTCTTAAAATCCATGTTTTTACGTGTCTTATTTGTCCTGTTTGTGTGTGTATAGGGATTTAAGAAGGGGTAGAATTTAGGTTATAGAGTTAGAAATTAGCAGCTCATATTTCTTTCTTTTGCCACTGGTTAATGACAATTTGTTCAATAAACAGTTATTTACTTATTAAGTTTACAAACCTGGTGCTTGTATTCTGTTAACCTAAATTAAACAGTGAGGTAGAAATGCTTTGTGGTTTGGTCAAACTTTTCACATTTGTTGCGGCTTGGGGAATAGTGGAGCGTGATATTACAGCGCACTATCCCCAGTGAGTTGTGACAAAGTTTGGGAGCTCAGGCCCAGGATATTTTGGAACAAAAGACAGCGACGATTTGGGTGTAGATTTAGTAAGTAATAAAAGCTAAAACGAAACACCAGGTTTGTGCTGTCAAAAATAAGATGGCACTAGAAGCTGCTAAAGCTTTCCTGCAAGTGGAAGAGATGCCCCTGATGACTTTACAAGGGATCCTAAAAGCCAGGTTAATTGAAGTGGCAAGTAAATTATGGGTAGGATTGCCTGCCAATGCTAAGAAGACAAAGATAATTGAAGAGGTGGCACAGTATTTGAAATTGGGAGGAATACCTGAGAGACCAAGTCCTGCTGAGTTTTTCCAGGTAATTCTGTTTTTGTTTTGTTCTCCAAGGGGTGGTTCATTGGAATGGGCTCAAGTTCAGTTGCAAATAAAAAAAATTGAACTATAGGCAGCAGAAAAAGAAAGGGCATTCCAAATGGAACAGGCAGAAAAGGAAAGAGAAAGGACATTTCAAAGAGAGTTAGAAATGGTAAAGTTAGAAATGGAAGAAAGAGAAAAAGAGAGAGAATCCCAGCATAAAATGCTGATAGTTAAAAAAGAGACATCAGTAGGTGAGGCAGGGCTTATTTCCAGATCAGAACCCAGTGGGGAGATGTTTAAATTTGTACAAGCTCTTCCAAAATTTGAGGAAAGGGATGTTGAAGCATTCTTTATTTCATTTGAGAAGATAGCTAAACAGATGAACTGGCCAAAGGAAAACTGGTCACTGCCCATGCAGAGCAAATTGACAGGTAGAGCACACAAAATTTAAGCTTCACTGTCAGAGGAGGTTTCTAGAGATTATGATGTCATAAAAAAGGCCATTTTGAATGTATATGAGCTGGTCCCTGAAGCATACAGACAAAAATTTTGAAATTTAAGGAGACATCCTGGGCAAACTTACATTGAATTTGAAAGGATTAAGCAAAATACTTTTGACAGTTGGATACGAGCATTGGGAGTTGAAGCTACCCATGAAGTTCTCAGACAGACCATTCTCTTGGAAGAATTTAAAAACTCCCTACCTTCTGTAATAAGAACCCATGTGGAAGACCATAGGGTTGCAACTGCTAGACAGGCAGCAGTAATGGCTGACAATTATGAGCTGATCTATAAAACTAAACCTTTTTTCCATCACCCCCATAAATTTGAAAAAGATAGAAAGTGGGAGAGTGAAAGGAAGGCAAGTAGCCTTGTCATGTAGTTTGGGTTTAAAAATGCCCCAGCTACATTTCAGAGACTTATGAATCAAATCTAGCTGAAGTACCTAACTGTGTGGTTTATTTAGACAATGTTGTAATATATCGTAACACATGGGAAGAACATGAAAATCAATTAGAGGTCCTATTTAAGCAATTGCAGTTGGCTGGCTTAGTCATAAATCTGGCCAAAAGAGAATTTGCAAAAGCAAGGGTAACTTGTCTAGGTCACATCGTAGGACAAGGGCAAGTGTTGCCAATATCAGCAAAAGTGAACGCTCTAATAGAATTTCAAATTTATAAAACTAATCAAGAAATCCTGAGATTTTTGGGAATGTCTGGGCTTTATAGGAAGTTTGTGCCTAACTTCAGCACAATAGCTGTATTTCTCACCAATTTGTTAAGAAAACAGGCAAAAGTGGTATGGTCAGCAGAATGTCAAGCAGCCTTTGAAAAGCTGAAGGACAATCTTAATAAATGAACCAGTGTTGGCCACCCCTGACTTTACCAAACCTTTTAAAATGGCAATGATGCTAGTGAAATGGGGGTAGGTGCAGTCCTATTGCAAGATGATAATTTAGGGATAGAGAAGCAGGTGGGGTTCTTTTCCAAGAAACTAAATCAATATCAGAGGAAGTACTCTACAGTAGAAAAAGAAACTCTAGCATTGTTGTTGTCTCTTTAAAATTTTGAAGTTTATGTCCAACACGATAACAAAGAAACACTAATCTACACTGACCATAATCCGCTGACATTCATTGAAAAGTTTAAAACTTTGAAATGGGAGACTGGTAAGATGCAGTCAATTGTTTCAACCATTCAATGTAAAGATTGTTCATGTTGCCAGTAAATATAATGTGATCGCGGATGCATCGTCTCAGGTGTAAAATACTAAAATAAGCTAAAGGGATAAGAAATGCTGAGGATTGTATTGGATTGTATAAGGGGGAGAAAGGATGAATGGAAGTTAGTCTCGTGTTTTATTGTCCATGTGTCACATACCTTGTGATGAAATGCATTTTGAAATGACGTTTCATCACTTTTAAGAGTGGAGGCATGGAAGGAACATATCTTTTTATTTTCTGTTGGACTGTGGATTAAAATTACAATGGCTGCAGTTTGAAAGACATGTCCACTGGGACAGGATGAGAGATATAGACAATGTTGTAGTCCTGGAACAGAGTGTGCCAGGAAAGACAGGATGGTGCCAGAAAGGAGTCCTGGACCAAGGGAGCTGCCTGGCAACAATGTTTTAATTGGCTCCTGACCAGATGACCAGGTTTTGTGATGGCAGTGCAGCAGAATAGCCCTTAGCCTGAAAGGAAAAATATCTAAAACCTCTCTCTTCTGTGTGAGTAAGATTCCAGTAATTCCACAATGATAGCTATCTGGCTTTTTCTCCTCATATCTCTATAACCTGCTATCTCTCTGAAAACCCCTGTCAAGAGGAAAAGGGGAAAATCACTGTTAGAGATATTGAAAGGCAAATGTTCAACCAGTGAACTAAATACTAGAAGTGCTAGACCACCTCATGTCATCAACAATAACTGAAAGGAATTTAGAAGATATCGAACAAAAGCAACCCATCAAATCCTGCACCCCGGAATTGGTGCTAATAAACTGTTTTATCCCACCCTTAAAATCCATGTTTTTTTGTGTCTTATGTGTCTTGTGTGTGTGTGTATAGGGATTTAAGAAGAGGTAGAGTTTAGGCTATAGAGTTAGAAATTAGCAGTTCATATTTCTTTCTTTTGCCACTGGTTAATGACAGTTTGTTCAATAAACAGTTATTTACTTATTAAGCTTACAAACCTGGTGCTCGTATTCTGTTAACCTAAATTAAACAGTGAGGTAGAAATGGGGCAATCTGGTGGTTTGGCCAAACTTTTCACATTTGTTGCGGCTTGGGGAACAGTGGGGCTTGACATTACAGTGCTCTATCTCCAGTGAGTCGTGACAGATTTGTGAATGGCGCTGAACATTGTGCAATCATTAGCGGACATCCCCACTTCTGACCTAACGATGGAGGGAAGGTCATTGGTGAAGCAGCTGAAGACGGTTGAGCCTAAGACATTACCCTGAGGAACTCCTGCAGTGATGTCCTGGGACTCTGCTGATTGACCGCCCACAACCACAACTACCTTCATTTTGGCTAGGTATGACTCCAACCAGCAGAGTGTTTTCCCACTTATTCCCATTGAATCCAGTTTTGCTAGGGTTCCTTGATGCCATATTTAAACAAATGCTGCCTTGATGTCAAGGGCAGCCACTCTCACCTCACCTCTTGAGTTCAGCTCTTTTGTCCATGTTGGATCAAGGCTATAATGAGGTCATGAGCTGAGCGGCCCTGGCAGAACCCAAACTGGGCATCAGTGAGGCTATTGCTGAGTAAGTGTCACTTGATAGCACTGTTGACGACAATTTCCATCACGTTGCTGATGATTGAGATTAGACTGATGGGGTGATAATTGGTCAGGTTGGATATATGCTGCCTTTTGTGTACAGGACATACCTGGACAATTTTCCACATTGCTGGCTAGATGCCAATGTTGTAGCTGTACTGTAACAGCTTGGCTTAAGGCGTGGTTGGTTCTGGAGCATAAGTCTTCAGCATTATTGTTGGAATGTTGTCAGCTCCCATAGCCTTTGCAGTATCCAGTGCCTTCAGTTGTTTCTTGATACCACATGGAGTGAATCAAACTGGCTGAAGACTGGCATCAGTGATGTTGGGGACCTCAGGAGGAGGCCAAGCTGTATCATCCACTCAGCACTTCTGGCTGAAGTTGGTTGCAAATGCTTCAGCCTTGACTTTTGCACTGATGTGATGGGCTCCCCCATCATTGAGGATGGTGATATTTGTAGAACCTCCTCTCTCGTTATTTGTTCAATTGCCCACCACCATTCATGACTGCAGAGTTTAGATCTGATCTGTTGGTTGAGGGATTGCTTAACTCCATCTATCACATTTTTCTTCCATTGTTTGACATGGAAGTAGTCCTGTTTTGCTTCACCAGGTTGACACTTCATTTTTATGTATTCTGGTGCTGCCCCTGGCATGCACTCCTGCGCTCTCCATTGAACCAGGGTTGATCCCTGGCTTAATGATAATGGTAGGGTGGGGGATATGGTGGGCCATGAGGTTACAGATTGTGGTTCTATTTTGCTGCTGCTGTTGGCCTACAACACCTCACGTATGCCCAGTTTTGAGTTGGTAGATCTGTTCAAAATCTATTGAGGGTATCTTCAATGTGAAGACGTGACTTTGTCTCCACAAAGACAGCTGTAGCCACTCCTACCAATGCTGTCATGGACAGATTAGTAATGACAAGATCAAGTAGGTTTTTCCCTCTTGTTGGATCCCTTACCGCCTGCCACAGACCCAGTCTGGCAGTTATGTCCTTTAGGACTTGGCCAGCTCGGTTAGTAGTGATGCTACCGAGCCACTCTTGGTGATGGACTTTGAAATCCCCCCTTACTTTGTGTGCCCTTGCCACCCTCAGTGCTTCTTCCAAATGGTGTTCAACATGGAGGGGCACTGATTCATCAGCTGAGGGGAGGTGGCAGGTAGTAACCAGCAGGACAATTCCTTGCCTGTGTTTGATCTGATACCATGGGGTCCGGAGTTGATATTGAGGACTCCCTGGCAACTCCCTCCCAACTGTATGCCACTGTGCTGCCAGCACTGCTGAGTCTGTCCTGTCGGTGGGACAGGCATACACAGAGATGGCAGTGCCTTGGACATTGTCTGTAACATATGATTCTGTGAGTATGACTATGTCAGGCTGTTATGAGGCAGCTCTCCGAGAGCTATTACCGAGACTAGCTTTTATTTACTGATTTAATAATTGAATTCAAATCCCACCAGCTGCCATGGTGGAATTTGAACCCATGCCCCTAGAGCACTAGCCTGGGCCTCTGGATTGCTAGTCTAGTGAAATTATCACTATGTCACCACCTTCCCCCTTGTGATATTCTGTTGGCAGCCACACCCTATTCCTGTGCTATTCATGGAGTAGATTCATACTATGCTGGTGCTGAATCAAAATTTGCACTCATGTTACCTTTTACCCTTTTCTTGCTTGAGCAGCTTCTTTGTTGCCCCTGATCTGTGCAATTCTAACTGGCACTCGTCCTTTTTAAAACATTTTTTATGTGTTCACGGGATGTGGGCTTCGCTGGCTGGATCAGCATTTATTGCCTATCTCTAGTTGCCCTTAAGAAGGTGGTGGTGAGCTGCCTTAGAGTCATAGATTATACAGCACAGAAACAGGCCCTTCAGCCCATCATGTCCATGCTGGCCATCAAGTACCCAGCAATTCTAATCCCATTTTTCAGTACTTGGCCCATAGCCCTTTGTTGTGGCATTTCAAGTGCTCATCTAAAAACTGCTCAAATGTTGTGAGGGTTCCTGCCTATACCACCCCCTCAGGCAATGTGTTCCAGATTCCAGCCACTCTCTGGGTGAAAATATTTTCCCTCAAATCCCTTCTAAACCTCCTGCCCCTTACCTCAAATTTATGCCCCCTGGTTATTGACGCCTCTGCTAAGGGAAAAAGTTCCTTCCTATCTACCCTATCTATGCCCTTCATAACTTTGTATACCTCTATCAGGTCCCTGCTCAGCCTTTCCTGGTCTAAGGAAAACACCCCTATTTATACCTCGGTTAATAAAGGCAAGTATCTCATATGCCTTCTGAACCACCTTATCCAGCTGTGCTGCTACCTTCAGGGATCTATGGACATGTACACCAAGGTCCCTCTGATCCTCTGTACTTCCTAGGGTCCTACCATTCACCGTGTATTCCCTTGTCATGATAGTCCTCCCAAAATGCATCACCTCACACTTCTCAGGATTAAATTCCATTTGCCACTGCTCTGCCCATCTTACCAGCCCATCGTCTTGTAATCTAAGGCTTTCCTCTTCGCTATTTACACCACCAATTTTCATGTCATCTGCGAACTTACTGATCATACCTCCTATATTCACATCTAAATCATTAATATACATTACAAACAGCAAGGGTCCTAGCATAGATCCACTCATCACAGGCTTCCAATCGCAAAAGCAACCTTCGACCATCACCCTCTGCCTCCTGCCACTAAACCAATTTTGGATCCAATTTGCCAAATTGCCCTTCTTGAGCCACTGTAATCCAGGTGGTGCAGGTAAATCCAGATTGCTGTTAGGAAGGGAGTTCCAGGATTTTGACTCAGTGACAGTGAGGGAACGGCGATATATTTCCAAGTCAAGGTGGTGAGTGACTTGAAGGGGAACTTTCAGGTGGTGGCGTTCCCATCTGTCTGCTACCCTTGCCCTTCTAGATGGTAGTGGTCATGGGTTTGGAACATGCTGCCTAAGGAGTCTTGGGTGAATTCCTGCAGTGCATCTTGTAGATATTACACACTGCTGCTTCTGTGCATCAGTGTGGAGGGAGTGAATGTTTGTGGATGTGGTGCCAATCAAGCGTGCTGCTTTGTCCTGTATGGTGTCAAGCTTCTTCAGTGATATGGGAGCTGCATTCATCTAGGCAAGTGGAGTGTATTCCATCACATTTCTGACTTGTTCCTTTATAGATGGTGGACAGGCTTTGGGGAATCAGGAGGTGAGTTATTCTCGGAGGATTCCTACCTTCTGACCTGCTCTTGTAGCCACAGCATTAATATGACTAGTCCAGTTCAGTTCTGGTCAATGGTAACCCCCAAGATGTTGATAGTGGGGGATTCAGTGATGGTACTGCCATTGAACGTCAAGGGGCGATGGTTAATTCTCTCTTTTTGGAGATGGTCTTTGCCCGGCACTTATGTGGAGCGAATGTTACTTGCCACTTGTCAGCCCAAGCCTGGATATTGTCCAGGTCTTGCTGCATTTGGACAGGGACTGCTTCAGCATCTGAGGAGTTGTGAATGGTGCTGAATGTTGTGCAATCATCGGCGAACATCCCCACCTATGATAGAAGGAAGGTCATTGATGAAGCAGCTGAGAATGGTTGGGCTAAGGACACTACCCTGAGGAACTCCTGTAGTGATGTCCTGGAGCTGAGATGACTGACCTCCAACAACCACAACCCTTTCCATTATGCTAGGTATCACCCCAACTAGTGGAGAGTTTTCTACCTGATTCCCATTGACTCCAGTTTTGCTAGGGCTCCTTGATTCCACACTTGGTCAAATGCGGCCTTAATGTCAAGAGCAATCACTCTCAGCTCATCTCGGGAGTTCAGCTCTCGTCAATTTTTAAACCAAGGCTGTAATGACCCAAACTGAGCAGGTTACTGCTAAGCAAATGCTGCTTGATTGCACTGTTAATGACCCTTCCATTTCTTTACTGCTGATCGAGAGTAGATTGATGGGGTGGTAATTAACCAGATTAGATTTGTCCTGCTTTTTGAGTACAGGACATACCTGGGCAATTTTTTACATAGCCGGGTAGATGCCAGTGTTGTAGCTGTACTGGGACAGCTTGGCTAGGGGTATGGCAAGTTCTGGAGCACAAGTCTTCAGTGCTATTGCCGGAATACTGTCAGAGCTTATAGCCTTTGCAGTATCCAGTGCCTTCAGTTGTTTCTTGATATCGCGTGGAGTGAATGGAATTGGCTGAAGATTGGCACCTGTGATGCTGGGGATCTCCGGAGTAGGCTGAAATGGATCATCCACTTGGCACTTCTGGCTGAAGATTGTAGCAAATGCTTCAGCCTTATCTTTTGCACTGATGTGCTGGGCTCCCCCAGTATTTAGGATGGGGATATTTGTGGGGCCTCCTCCTCCAGTGAGTTGTTTAATTGACCATCACCATTCACAACTGGATGTGGCAGGACTGCAGAGCTTAGATCTGATCTGCTTAGCTCCATCTGTTGCATTTTTCTTCCACTGTTTGATATGCAAGTAGTTCTGTTTTGCTTCACCAGTTTGAAACCTTTTTTTTAGGTATGCCTGGTGCTGCTTCTGGCATATGCTCCTGCACTCTTCATTGAACCAGGATTGACCCCCTGGCTTGATGGTAATGGTAGAGTGGGGGATATGCCAGACCATGAGGTTACCGATTGTGTTCGAATACAATTCTGCTGCTGCTGATGGCCCACAGCGCCTCATGGATGCCCAGTCTTGAGTTGCTAGATCTGTTCGAAATCTATCCCATTTAGCATGGTGATAGCGCCACACAACACGATGGAGAGTATCATCAATGTGAAGGCAGGACTTCGTCTCCACAATGACTGTGCGGTGGTTACTCCTACCGATACTGTTATGGACAGATGCAGCAGGCATGTTGGTGAGGATGAGGTCAAGTATGTTTTTCCCTCTTGTTGGTTCCCTCATCACCTGCTGCAGACCCAATCTAGCAGCTATGTCCTTTAAGATTCAGCCAGCTTGGTCAGTAGTGCTGCTACTGAGCCATTCTTGGTGATGGATATTGAAGTTCCCCCACCCAGAGTGACATTTTGAGCCCTTGCCACCCTCAGTTCTTCCTCCAAGTGGTGTTCAACATGAGGAAGCACTGGTTCATCAGCTGAGGGAGGGTGGTACATGGTAATCAGCAGGAAGTTTACTTGCCCAAGTTTGACCTGATGCCATGAGAATTCATGGGGTCTGGAGTCGATGTTGAGGACTCCCAGGGCAACTCCCACCTGACTGTATAACACTGTGCCGCCACCTCTGCTGGGCCTGTCCTGCTGTTGGGACAGGACATACCCAGGGATGGTGATGGTGGTGTCTGAGACATTATCTATTAGGTATGATTCCATGAGGATGACTATGTCAGGCTGTTGCTTGACTGGTCTGTGAGACAACACTCCCAATTTTGGCACTGGCCCCCAGATATTAGTAAGGAGGACTTTGCAGGGTCGACAGGGCTGATTTTGCCATTGTTGTTTATGTTGCCCAGGTTGATGCCGGGTGGTCCGTCTGGTTTCATTTCTTTTTTGTCACTTTGTAGCAGTTTGATACAACTGGATGGCTTGCTAGGCCATTTCGGAGGGCATTTAAGAGTCAACCACATTGCTGTGGATCGAGAGTCACATGCAGTCCAGACCAAGTAAGGACCGCAGATTTCCTTCTCCAAAGGACATTAGTGAACCAGATGGGTTTTTACAACAATCAACAATGGTTTCATGGTCATCATTAGATTTCTTATGCAATTCACATTCCACCATCTGCCATGGCAGAATTCGATACTGGGTCCCTAGAGCATTGCCCTGGGTCTCTGGCTTACTAGTCCAGTGACAATACTTTGTCCCTTCCTTCCTGATCTTAAATGAATGCTCCTACTGTAGCTGATTTGAACATTTCACATTTGTTTCAGCATCAAACCTTGCCACTATTGTTCATTTTAATTTGGTTCTGCTTTTTATCAATTGGTCCACATATATTAATGCCCCATTTTTAAACCTGTCTGAAGATAGAGAGCAAAAATAGTGGAACTGCCCAAATATCATAAGTCCCCCTCCCAAACATGGCACTTCCCATTTTCACGGGGGCAGGGCAAATTCCACACATGCACATTTTACGGAGGCTGCTGGCCATTTAAATCATTAGCTGCCTCCACTCTAGCTTGATTTTGGTAGCCTAGGAGAGTAGATCCTGAAGTGTGTGAATTAGGTCTGGTAAGAGCAGGTCTGCACTTGGCATATTTCTTTGGCTATCCAGAGGACCCCTTTGGAGAAGTAGCTACCTCTTTGGAATTTGCCTTAAAATTTTATTCACAGCCCCAGAAGTGGCACAAAACAAATTCCAACTAACCTCCCTTGGGATACTTGCCTTTATTAGCTGAGGCATAGAATACAGGGAGGCAGGGAGGTTATGCTGGAACTTTATAAAATGCTTGTTAGGCCACAACTGGAATACTGTGTGCAGTTCTGGTCACCACGTTATAGGAAGGATGTGATTGCACTAGAGAGGGTGCAGAGGAGATTTACCAGGATGATGCCTGGGTTGGAGGGTCTGAGCTATGGGGAAAGATTCGATAGGCTGGGATTGTTTTCCTTGGAGCAGCGAAGGTTGAGAGGGGACCCGATAGAGGTGTATAAGATTATAAGGGACATAGATAGGATGGATAGGAAGGCACTTTTTCCCTTAGTAGAGGGTTCAATAACCAGGAGGCATAGATTTAAGGTAAGAGTTAGAAGGCTAAGAGGGGGTTGAGGAGAAATGTTTTCACCCAGAGGGTAGCGAGAGTCTGGAATGCGCTGCCTGAAAGGGTGGTTGAGTCAGAAACTCTTGTAACATTTAAGAAGTATTTAGATATTCACTTGCATTGCCATAGCCTTCAGGGCTATGGGCCAAATGTTGGAAAATGGGATTAGTGCAGTCAGATCTTTGTTGATTGGTGTGGACACAATGGGCTGTATGGCCTCCTTCTGTGCTGTAAACGTCTAAGAGTCTATAACCCAGGATGGGCTCCTGGTCTCTCAGAGCAATTATTTTGCTCTACTGACTCATGCACTCAGGTGCCAGGAAGAACTTGTGTTGGAGAAGGGCTCATAGCACTTTGTGTGAAGGAACGTAGAAGATGGGCATGGCACCCAACCACATACAGGCTGTAGAAACTAGTCACCATGATCAGCTGGAAGGCAGAAGGTCAGGAGGGAGAGGCTGCTGCTAACGCACCTGGAAGGAGGAGGAGGAGAGGCAATCAGGAACTACCTGTAAGAAGGGTATACTGATCTAGGACATCCTTCCTTGACATGACAGAGTACCAGTGTCGAAGGCAACTGAGGCTAAGCCGTGAGATGGTAACAGACATATGTTGCATGGTCCAGCAGCAATTCCAGCCACAATCCATTGACCTCCACGTCCTGCCAGTGTCTGTGAAGGTAAACCATCGCTCTGAACTTCCATGTCCCAGGATCTTTCCAGGAAAAGGAAAGGCTGTAACAAGGGGAGATGATGGTGTAGTGGTATTGTCGCTGGACTAGTAATGCAGGGACCAGGGTAATGCTCTGAGGACCCAGGTTCGAATCCCACCATGGTAGATGGTGAAATCTGTATTCAATAAAAAAAACTGGAATTAAACATCTAATGATAACTATGAAACCATTGTTGTAAAAACTAAAAACATCTGATCCACTAATGGAAGGAAATCTGCTGTCCTCAGGTCTGGCCTACATGTGACTCCAGACCCACAGCAATGTGGTTGACTCTTAAAAATGCCCCCTGACAAGGGCTAGGCAGCAATGCCCACATCCCAGTAATGAATAAAACTGCGTGAGGGGGAAATCACAATTTCCCTATAGATTTGGTATCTCAAGACACATGGCATTTGCCCAGCTTCTCTCAGGTGCAGGTTGTTGTTGATTTCACCCATCTTGCTATAAAGGCACCTTTTTCAAATGGAACTCCTTCCACTGAATCAATGTACAGTTGTGACCATCCTTCATGTGCATGCAGGGTTCCCTGGCAACTGCCATGATTCCTTTATACTAAGGATTTTCCAATTCCCTTAGCTATTTCAGCCCCCAGTGCAGTGCCATGGTTGGCTCCTAGCGGACAAGGGCTACCCCTTAAGAACCCAAAAAAATCATCCCCTTTAGGAACCCACAAACGGAGCCAGAATGCAACTACAATAGCAGCCATGTCGTCACTAGGCGTACTATTGACCAGGCAGTTGGCATTTTGAAGATGTGCTTCAGGTGCCTTGATCTCCCAGGTGGAGCTCTGCAATATTCCCCAGCCAGGGTATGAAGAATAGTAGTAGTGTGCTGCGTGCTGTACAACATTGCGCAATGGAGGGGCATACAAATCAATGACAATGATGCCATGGGCAGAGCTCCAACTTCTGAGGAAGAGGAAGATGAGGAAGCCTCTGTCCTTTTGGAAGATTCCTAAACAGATGAGGTTGAGGAGGCTGCCAATGGCAGACCATTTAGGATTCATGGCCACATAGCTGGGCTGACTCTGTGCAGGAGGGGATCATTGCCAAATGGGTTCTTGGGCAAAATAGATTCTCATAAGTTCCTCCGATATCACAGCCAGTCCCAGGTGACCTACTTTCGCCTAAATAACCTTGTACATTGACTCCACAATTACTCAATTGATTGCCCATCCTCTACAAGGGAGACAATAAAAATTAATGAGTTGGACTCAGTCACAGTCATATGGATGAAACAGTAACCATCATAACCAATTCATCATATTGCAAACAAACAGGGTAATAAGTATTCACAACCTAGCCCCCTCACATGAATGCCAGTGACTGTAAATGAGGGACACATGCTGCCAATTTTTCCAAAGTCAAACCATGTCCACAATACTGACAATACAACAGCAGAATTCAAGCTCTATGTATGCTGATAGTTGTATGTTGTAGCATCCATGCAGACAAGGCATCTCGCAGTCTCAACTTAGAAGTGAAAATGTGGACCAAATAATTTCCATCACACATTCATACCACTTCAGAGGATGAATCATATCAATCATGTCAGACACTTTTCAGGGATAATCTTCCCAGATCATTGAAGGCAAGAGCTGGGAAAATGAGGAGAAAGACTTTGGGCCAGTAACCCAACGTCTTTCTGCCTCCCTCCAGATTTCCCAGAACTGAGCTGCCAGTAAGGGGGGAAACCACATGGATGAAAAATGCAGCCAATTAGAGCATTTTATGAGTGCAATGGTTCTTTTTAACAGTGCATGGTTCACATGCCATGTTAGCAATGTACCACGGTAAGGAAGCCAAGTGCACAGTGGACAGCTATTGAGGGTTCAACCTGCCATTATTGCAGCACTTAAAGGGGAAAACCAGAATTTAATGTGCCAGCCATAGTATAAGGCTAGTGTTGACAGGAGCTACTCCTTGAAACAAGCATTTCAGATAGTAATAAATAATATAATATAAATAATAATGATAAATAACAATAAATGCTGGCCTAGCCAGCGATGCCCACATCCTATGAATGAATAAAAAAGATAGTTTGCAGCAAGAGAATATCGGCTTCATTCCACTGAGGCCAGTTTCAAAGATAATCTGCATTATTGACCTTTCAGACATGGATCCAAATTCTCTCAAGCTCACTGGCCTACTCCTGCTATCCTCTGGAAGAGCACCTGTTTCCATGCTCTCACAGTTTCCATCATGACTATGCTGCATTTGGGCCCGTCTTCCCTTTCTGGCATGCATCTTCCTCCTTCAGATTTGATTTCCACAATGCACAGTTCTGCCACTATGCGTGCTGCCAGTGTCCCTTTAATTAATCAGCCCTCATTCAAGCTTCCAACTGAACCACCTGCACGATGTCCCTGTTGCATAAGGGAAGACATTGATGCTCTTTATCCCAAGACAGCTGCCAGAGTCTTGCCAGAGAGCAGCAGGCAGAGGAATAACACAACTTTGTGAGAATTGCAGACTTTCTTATGTCATTAACTGCACATATGTTACTTTGTAGGTTTTGCATGTCAACTCTGAGATGTACCACAAATGAAAGGGATTACGCTTGGTCAAATTGGAGCTGGTTTCCGACCATATGAAGCATATCATGCAGGCCAATAGCCAATACTCTGGTAACCGTTAAACTGCCTTTATTTTGTGGAAGTTTGTTTGTGGCCATCTTCGTTTCAGTCACAATGAAAAACCAGAGGGTAGCTATTGGGTTACAAGGGCTATCTTTTGACAACATGACTCAGTTTGCAACCCATGCACATGTGGGTGGCATGCATACAACGAGAGCCGTGATGCTATGGAATGCAACAAACTAGATTATTGAGGGTGCTGAAACAACACTTCTGCTGCCTTCGCCATTCTGGAGGAGTTCTGCAGTACTTGGCAGAGCATATGTCAAGATTCATGGTGATCTGCTGCATGCTGCACAACATTGCTGTTATGAGGGCACAACCCTTACCACTTGCTTAGGAGAAGGAGGAAGAGGAAGGGAGGAGGCAACCCCTTTCTGGCCAGGCTGTAATTGATTCATCTGACTCCATTACCAGCGAAGGCAACTCCAATTCCCCATTCATCAAAAGTTACTCACCTGATTTTCCTTCTATTACTACCATCACAACATCTGTTTCTCCACAACACAAAAAAAAACAAAAGTCCACAAAAAATAAACATTCTAAACCAAATTTGTAAATTGAACAATGCTATATTGCAATCAAACATCCACTAATCACCCTTGTGCGTTCCCTCAGTGTCCGTGTTGCAGGTGTCTTTGCCCGTCCTAGTGCTCCCAGTTAGTGCTGGCACAGTTGCTGCAGCATGGCTGAGGGAAAGCTATTGCCTTTTACTGGAGAAGGCTATAGCCCACCTTACAAGATGACTTCGTGCAGCTCTGGCCCTAAAAGGCTCAGCTTTGGACTGCACCATCTCAGCATAGGTGGCATTAGTCTGGGTTGGCTGGCTGAAAGGTAACTGCATTGTATTACAGAAGTATGCGCTTCCACTGCAGCACCCAGTCATTGAGTGGCTTCTGTTTGTGCTGCAATGGAAGTCGAAATATCGGCTATCATATACTGCAGCATGGTTGGGGCCACAAGTGTGCTAATGGAGTTGGCCATCATATTTACGTAGAAAAGGATGGGCTCCAAGTTCTGCGCAAAGCCTGGTGCAAAGTTGGTGGTGCACTCCTCCTTACTCCTTGATGTTGCACGCACACTTTCTGGAAGACCTGCCAATGCACCAAGCCTTTCATTCTGCATACCTATCAGCCTTCTTTTGGTCGCCACCCCATAAGTCCTCATCTGAGCCTTCTGCAGGAGAATTCATGTGTGACCTGCACTATTCTTGATCCCTGTCCTGGCTGCAGGTCCCTTGTATCCATGAACCTCCATATGAAAAGCTTGCCTTGAAACTACCCTCTAGATTATGCACAGTGTCATTATCTGAACTGGTAGCTATGAATGTAAGAGTGAGCGAAGGTGTCCTTTTTCATCATTTTCTTCCTGGTTTTCCAACACTTGCGAGTGCACCACTGCCTGGCTAGGTTACAGTTCTTGGATACCTGGAAAGAGAAAGGTGGAGTTGTGATAAGGGAATTGGGGGATAGCAAAAGATACATGCTTACATCATCTGCAGCTTGTAAATCAGAAGATATTGTGGGAAGAGGAAAGTGGGAGATGGGAAAGAGAATTGAGTATGAGGATACCGTCATCTTTGAAGGTTCAGCTCTGCTGCTGTCCAAAGCCTCAGAGTTAACTGCTGCAATGATGGCAGCTGCCTGTCCTCCAACCGGGGTAAGAATAAATGGCCATGGCTGTCCACTGCCAAAAAGCTTCTACTCCCTTCAGTTATGCACTAACTTGTCCTGCAAGAGAGTAGGAAGTATGACAGTAAATATCTTGCAATCTGCTTGGGTGACGTGGCTCTCTTGGTTAAATAGCTCATAGCATGTGCAAGCATATGTAAGCTGTGAAATATGGGTGTAAGGCTCGCAGCAGTGCTAAGTGTAGAAGGGCGAGGCGAAGCTATGAATATTGGGCATGAGTCGTGATCGACAGAGATTGTTGGTAGGTAAGTATGTAGGTAAGTAGGTATGTGATGCATTAAGCAAAATGTGACGTTAGTGGTGCAGGCTGGCAAGATATGGCATTTGAAGGTGCAGTCACTGTCCTTGACCACTCATGAGATCATTGAACTTTTTACAACATTGCATTCAGGTCCTCAGGACTTGAGTTATTGCATTGACTGCCATGGCTATCTGGCCCCATTGCTTTCACAAAATATTTCTGGAGAGCCTCCTGGTGCCCCGTGAATAGATCACATCTCTCCTCCTCTATACTTCCTCAACTTGGGTCACCTGCTTTGTTTAGTGCTGGTTAGATGTAGCAATTATGCAGATTAGTAAACAGCATGAAGTTGCCATGCTGCCTGTATTGGAAGAAACAATTGCAAGTAACTGTGCATTGTGACTCTCATGTTAGTTTGCAGGGGCTATCGAATTTTGTCCCCATAATCTCTTCTTTCAGAGAAATTATTGGCTCCCTCAGTGGCGTGGGTAAATGCTTCTGAACCATACAGATGAGGAAGACCCTGTTTCTATGTTTTTTCTTGAGTTAGATTATCTCAGATAGAATGCAGTGAAAATAAAAGAATAAACTTTAGTGGACCAACTTTGAGGAGCAACCTCAATCAGTTGCCCGTGACTCCTCCTTGGAAGCACATGCCTGAAAATAGGCTCAGAATTGCTATGATACTCTTAAAGATTAATAAAGCTGCTGAGACTCACTGTCTTAGCTGGCATGTGAATGTTCCTGGGCGAAGTAACAAAAGCCTGCCAGCTTGAATAGATTGTATACTACCATGAATCATTACATTCAAGTGATGAGGAAAGAAGTGGGAAGGGAATTTTGAAGGGGAACAGATTATATAATTTCCAGATTCATGTGCTCATGATATGCTGATATTCAAAGCATTTAACATTTTTTTCCCCTCCCACCTAAGGAACCTCTGTTTAGCCCAAAACAACATCCAGGATGATCACTACCCAATCCTTTTTTTATGAGCTGCAGCTCTTAACTGATACTTGATTTTACACAACTACTCTATCTAACTATTTATAAAAACATAAGAAATAGGAGCAAGAGTAGGCCATTCAGTCCCTCAAGCCTGCCCCACCATTCAATAAGATCGTGGCTGATCTGCCCCAGGCCTCACCTCCTCTTTCGTGCCAGCTCCTCATAACACCCAACTCCCCGATATTTCAAAAACCTCTTCTTTAAATACTTTCAGTGATCTAGCCTCCACAGCTCTCTGAGGTAGAGAATTCCAGACATTCACTACCCTCTGAGAGAAAAAATTCCTTCACATCTCAGTTTTAAATGGGTGTCCCCTTATTCTGTAACTATGTCACCTGGGTTCGAGATTATCCCACAAGTGGAAACATCTTCTGAGCCTCTACCCTGTCAAGCCCCTTCAGAATTTTGTACATTTCAATAATATCACCCCTCATTCTCCTAAACTCTAATGAATAAAGGCCTAACCTGTTTAGCCGTTCTTGATAAGTCAACCCCTTCATCCCAGGAATCAGTCCAGTGAATCTCTTTTGAACTGCCTTATCACGTAACCCAGATAAAGCCAATCAATAAATTACATGGTAAAACACAGTATTGTACCTGAAGCCATAATACACTCATGGGTTTGCTTTGGTTTTTGGTTGATTCTAATTATATAAACTTGTAATTAAAAAGAGGAATGCCATCTCCTAAGTGTTCACTCACATATTTCATGCTTCATTTCCAGTACGTCACCCACTCCTAGTTGCGAATCATCCTGTGTCAATTAACATTATAAGCAACATAATCTATGTCATGTTGAGTTGATAGAGTTCATAACAGAGTGGGTCTATTCCTCCTGCCAGTGACAGATGCTGGAGACAAAAGCAAGATATTCCATATGCTGGAAGTCTAAAATAAAAACAGAAATGCTGGAAATATTCAGCAGGTCAGATAGCATCTGCGGAGAAAGTAACAGAGTTAACATTTCAGGTTGATGAGAGGTTATCACTTGGCTTCCGCCAGGTAGGTAAGGTTAAAATCACCCCTTCCATGCTGATTAATACTTTTGAAATACCATTCTGTTTGGCTTGGGATTGAGGATTATCAAAGTACAGAAATGATATATAGACAGAAATAGCTGAATTTTCCATGAAACAGAATGATCATGGCCCCTGTGTCACTGGAATAGAGGAATGTTATCCAGAGCAGACAAAGAGAAATTTATGCATTTAATTTTTTTGGTTAAATTAATTACGTAGAGTTGTCCGCAGAAATAAAGGGTTTCATTTTACAGGGGTAACGAATGGCTCACCCTCCCCCCCACCCCCGCCAGAATGAATGCCGGTCAGAAGCCGACATGATCAGAACAAGCCTGCCCCGCAGCCATAACATGCTGGGAGTGGGCTAAATTGGTTGAGCGTGGGACCTCCGCCCTTCAGTGGGACAAAGTCCCACCCTTGGGATTGGTCAGCAGCACCAGTAATCCTGGCAACGCAGAGCTCAGTAGTGGGTTCTGCCAGACTGCAGGAAGGAGGATGAAGAAGAGCATGGCTGCTCCAGAAAGGTAAGTCCTGGGTTTAAAGGCAGGGATGGATATGAGAGCCCAAGGAGGGGAGAGAGGGGCATGGGTAGCTGGGTTTTGGAGTGCAGGCAGTGAGGAAGAAAGAGGGGGTGGCATATTTGGGGAGGGGGGGCTGCCACCTATGAGCACAGGGAAACCCCTTAATGAGGTGTGTCCCCCTGCCCTGCCTTTCCCACTCTTATTCATTTAGGCCTTAAAAAATGGCTTGTCCACGCCAGCCATATTTTGGCATGCACAGCTTATGATTCAGGTCAATAGGTTTGATAAGAACCCTAATTGATTTTTAATTATTTCTTTACATATGGTGGGGATACTGCTGATTTCAGCACCTGTCCACCTAGCATATTAAGATGGTCAGCTCAGGGTGGGCAGAAAGGTGGTGGGCTAGCCACCTGGCTTATTTTACATGCCCCCCCGCCCCACCCAACCGACGAAAACGCCCGGAGGGAGCACATAAAATCAAGCCCCTAGAGTTTATATATGTCATAGGAATAATCATATGAGTCAGTGAGCTGCACCTTTTTAAATGGACTGCCATAGTGATTTCTCCAGGTGGCTAATTTCTCTTAGTGGACAACTATTAAATATTTTTAATGCGGTGTACTACTTGTAGTGTAGGGGTATCTGACATAGCAAGGGTTAATGTGGGACTGGGAAACAGTACCTCCCTTAGTGTGTTGTGAAGGGACACATGACCTGAGATAGAGTCAGTTGTGGACTGAGTGGAGACCTGAGTAGAAGCAAACGTGGAATTAGCTCGCAGCTTGGCCTATACCCTGTATATATGTACATCTTATGTGTTATCAATAAACACTTGAATGTTCAACCATACAAAACTCAGCACGTCTTTGTGAGACCTACTGAAAATTAAACATACTACACAGTGGTAGCTAATGAAAAAAACCAGAACCTCAGAGAAGCTGCAGCAGAAATTCAAAAGCTGGAAAATTAAAAGAGCAGCACTCTGACTTGACTGAAAGCACCTGAAGTGAAAATACAGAGGGAGATCACCTGAAAGAAGCTCCATTGCAGAATTGGGAGCAGAAAGGCAAAATAAAAAACTTCACTGTGCAACTGAGGATCCAAAAGATCTAGTGGTGGTCCATTGTGAATGCCCACAGAGTGCAGTCTAAGGACCTAGTAGAGGTGAGCAAAATATTCAGTTCTAAACCAGAACTAGCTTAAAAAGCTTAGTGCTGTTAAAAAAAAAAATAGAGCAGCCAATTTCCAAAAGCACCTTGGCCAGTCTGGGTTCAGAATCAGCGCCATACTACATAGTAGGCGAGCTCAGTGTAAGGGGAAAAAAAGAAGCGGAAGGTTTAAAACCTTTGCCGAAGCCAGGAATTGATTGTAAAATCCGTTGCTCCCAATGCGGTGTCCTCTACATTGGAGACACCAAACGCAGACTGGGTGACCGCTTTGCAGAACACCTTTGGTCTGTCCGCAAGCATGACCCAGACCTCCCTGTCGCTTGCCATTTCAACACTCCACCCTGCTCTCATGCTCACACGTCTGTCCTTGGCCTGCTGCATTGTTCCAGTGAAGCTCAATGCAAACTGGAGGAACAGCACCTCATCTTCCGACTAGGCACTTTACAGCCTTCCGGACTGAATATTGAGTTCAACAATTTTAGATCATGAACTCTCTCCTCCATCCCCACCCCCTTTCCGATCCCCCCCTTTATTTTCAATAATTTATATAGATTTTTCTTTTCCCACCTATTTCCATTATTTTTAAATGTATTTCCATCCATTGTTTTATCTCTACCTTTTAGCCTATTTCAATCCCTTCCCTTCACCCCACCCCATCCCCACTAAGGCTATCTGTACCTTGCTTGTCCTGCTTTCTACCCTTAATTAGCACATTCTTTAGATAATATCACCACCTTCAACACCTCTTTGTCCTTTTGTCTATGACATCTTTTGGCTATCTCCACCAATCACTGGCCCTCTATCCAGCTCTACCCTGCCCCCCCTTAAACCAGCTTATATTTCACCTCTTTTCTATTTTTACTTAGTTCTGTTGAAGAGTCATACAGACTCGAAAAGTTAACTGTGTTCCTCTCCACAGATTCTGCCAGACCTGCTGAGTTTTTCCAGGTATTTTTATTTTTGTTGTGGATTTCCAGCATCCGCAGTTTTTTGCCTTTATATTGATTGTAAAATGCTTGATAATCCTCCAGTATTGTAGAAAGGCCCCAAGTTGTTGATTTAATAAATTGCTACAAAAAACTAAACTCTAAAGATGTTGGGACCGCCATCGGAGCGGGAGCCTGCCAAAACGTGACAACCACGAGAGAACTCTTTGAAGAAGTGATCACTGTGGTGCCATCTTTAAAACATGCACAGCATTTAGAGTTGAACTTTAATGCAGCCATGGATAATAAATAAACATTACCAGACCAATTTGGACTAATCTAAGGGCAAGACCAAACACAAAAGTGGGGTCTTTGGCTTCAAAGACACTTAAAATGCATGATAGCTTCAGTATTAGAAAAAAGACAGAAGCTGAACAAGTTAATGCACTACTTTATTCAGTACATCCAAAAGCTGGTGATATTACCGTGAAGCAAGGAATAAAGAAATCCTCAGATAAATTTGATGAAGTTCTAAAATCATTCAATACATATTTTAATCTAAGAAGCAACAAAAGTTTAGAGAGAGTGAAATTCAACAAATGTGTCCAACAGCCTGGAGGACTAGTTGACTCTTTTATAAATGATTTATACAAATTGGCTGTAAACTGTGACTATGGTGACCTTAAGTCCGAACTCATGACGGACAGAATTGTTGTTAGATTGGTTGACGATGCCCTTTCAGACATGCTACAGGCCAAGGAAGGTCTGACTCCAGAAAACGCCATCCAATAGACAATTTGAAATCTGCCAACAACGCCAATCCATTTTATGTGATGAAAGCAAGCTATGGTACAGAGCAACCCCAACTATCCTGGGCACAGAGACCCCAGCCTAAGGTAGGCAATACCCAAACTGACCACAAGAGGGTGGGCGACCATGTCAGTGCAGTGGAGCCAAACAACCTCACAGACGAGAGCAATGTCCAGCAATCTCAATGCAGTGTTTCAACTGCAACTGTCTAGGATACTTTGGAAAGCCACATTAAGCTAAGACAACCAGATGGGTGGAGGATCCCAAGACAATCATGAGATTGTCACCAGGAAGAGACCCATTTGTGCTTCTTGTGTGAAGTAAAGGATGTTGAATTCTCTTTTTTAAAATGTGGACCTCTCAGTCAATGGTCACCTCACCAACTTCAAATTGAACATGGGAGCCAGTGTTCCAGTCCTCTTGGTCAAGGAGCCATGGCTGGTGACAGAATGCCTGGTGCCACCCACAACACAGCTGTACAGAGCAGGCAGTATAAAGCTCCCAGTTAAAGGTATATTGCAGGCGACAATCCAATACAAAGATAAATGGCATTATTTGTAGTCTACAATCAACAGTTTTCCCTTTTAAGCAGAAAAGCTTGTGTCGATCTCAGCCTCCTTCAGAAAATTGATGAGGTTAACCAGTAAGGGTCTGGTTCCAAATATGAATAAGAGTTTCCCAAACTCTTCACTGAATTGGGGCGACTGAAGATGACATACAGGATTACATTAAAGGAGGATGCCAAACCTGTGTGACCATTTACACCACGGAAAATACCGCACCTGCTCATGAAGCAAGCACAGCAACAACTAGATGAGATAACCTAAATGGGAGTCATCTCCCTCGTCACTCAGCTGCCCGAAGGTGTTCCGGGATGGTCCCAATTCCGAAACCAAATGGCTCCATCTGTACCTGTATCGAGCTGACACAACTCCGCAGGACAGTGGCAATAGAAGTTTACCCAATATGCTCAGTGGATGAGAGCCTGACTAATGATCTCCAAAAGCACAATGTTTTCAAAGCTTGATGCTTTTCAATAATTTATATAGATTCTTCTTTCCCCACCTATTTCCATTATTTTTAAATCTAAAACTAAAACCTTGTTAGTCTGTCCACCCCATCCCCACTAGAGCTGTACTTTGAGTATCCTGTCTTCCATTCTTAATTAGCACTTTTCTTAGACAAATATCACCACCTTCAACACCTCTTTGATCCTTTTGTCTGTGACATCTTTTGATTATCTGCTCCTATCACGGCTTGCTTATCTCCATAATCACCACACCCTCAACTTCTCTCTTCCCCCCCCGCCCCCCCCCCTCCAACCTTAAACCAGTTTATATTTCTCCTTTCTCCTAACTATGCTTCAGTTCTGCCGAAGGGCCATGAAGGCTCGAAACGTTAACTGATTTCTTCTCCACCGATGCTGCCCGACCTGCTGAGTTTTTCCAGGTAATTCTGTTTTTGTTAAGAAATCCAGGTTGCTGACTGCATTTATCACCCCTTTTGGAAGATTTTGTTTCAACCGCTTGCCATTCAGCATTACCTTAGCACTCGGGATTTTTCAATGCATGATATCAGCCAATTTACAAGCTTGGACAGTGTTATCTACCACATGGGTGATGTTTTGGTCCATGGTATGACCATGGAAGAATATGACAGCACACTCATGGTTGTCCTAGAATTCTTGCAGGAGGCAGGGTTGACACTAAATGAGGAATGCGAATTCTCCAAATCCTCTATTGAGTTCTTAAGGCACATTGTCAGCAGCAAAGTGGACCAACAAAAATGAAAGATATCAGCAAGTCTCCAATCCCTTCATCTACTCCAGACCTCCAGAGATTCCTGGACATGGTGAACCAATTAGCAAAATTTCCACCCAACCTGACACAGGTCTTAGAACCCCTGTGACACCTTTTCAAAAAAGGCCAGGCATGGTGCTGGGATGCACACCAGGAGCAAGTGTTTGGGCACTTCAAAGCCATGGCTCATTATGACCCATCCCTGCCCACTACAATAGCAGCAGATGCCTAGTATACAGGCATGGGGGCAGATTTATTTCAGGAATAACTGGATGGATGTCACCGACCAATATATTACACATCTAGAGGACTGTCTGGCACAGAGGTATGGTATGCCATTATCAAAAAAGAAGCTGTTGCAGTCACATGGGCTAGCAAGAAGTTCACTGACGACATTATCAGCCTGAAAGTCACCATTGAAACAAATCATTGACCACTGGTCTCACTGTTAGATGAGGAGGAACTGGCAAAGATGCCCCCCAGAGTTCAGAAATTCCATTTGCATCTCATGAGATTCGCATATCAGATAGTGCACGTTCAAGGGAAATATCAAATGACTGCAGACACACTGTCCAGGGTCACAATTGACTTTTCTGTGACACATGTCAACTTGATGAGGAGCTTAGGTTGTACTCCCACATGGTGAGGAGACAACTGCAGGCTACCTCATGAAAACTTCAGCAAATCCACCAGGAGCATATATGAGATGAGGAATATGTCCACATCTGTCATTACTGTCAACAAGGGTGGCACAGCAGTGGCCAGGTAGCAGTGTCATTAAAATTTGGTTTGAACAGCAGAAAGACTTTACTTTGATAGATGATCTTCTGGTATACAATGAGCGGTTGGTCATTCCAGTCTCCCTGTGGCTGGGGGTTTCTCCAAAAAAGATTCACCAAGGCCCCTTGAGCATTACAAAGTGCAGAGTGTGTGCCCAATCTGCAAGTTGGTGGCCAGGCATATCAGGGCCATTGAAGAAATGATCACAAACTGCCATGTGTGTGTGCTGCACAGGCTGGGCCAGAGAGAGCCCCTCATCTCCACGCAGTTCCCTACCAGGCTGTGGGAACAGTTGGTAATCGATTTCATCGTTGTTAATGCAAGCCTTTCCTTACTGCGATTGACTACTTCTCCTGATGGAACGAGGTGAAGCACTTACACATGATGACCAGCAAAGCAGTTGTGGGTTCCTTGAAGGAAATGTTTGCGAGCCATAGCACCCCAGACTAGATGGTGTCGATAATGGCCCACAATTTGCAAATGAATATTTCACCCAATTTGCCATCAGTTATGGCTTTCAACATTGTACCAGCTCCCTAAGGTATCTACAATTGAACGGTAAGGGAGAAAGGGGCATCCACACCATTAAAGCTCTGCTGAGAAAGAATGATGACTTCCCTATGGGGCTTTTAACTTACAGATCCACCCTGCTGCAACGTGGATTAGCCCCATCAGAGCTCTTGATGGGCAGAAAACTCTACACCTAACTCCCAAAACTGCCAAAGAAACTAATTCCAGGGTTTGCAACCAAGGACTACCAAAACATTCAGGACCAAGAGCAGTGGCTGGTGCCCGTTTGCAATAGAAGGTACCACACTATAAACCTGCCACCCTTACACAAAGGGGACAGGGAATGGATCCAGGACCTTGAAAGAGAGGCTGTCATTGTCAGGAGAGATGATGACCAGTCAAGGTCATACCTCATCCACATGCTTTAAGGTACAAACAGGAAGAATGAAAGGAGCTTCCTCCTTGTCCCTTGAGGTGAATCTCCTACTAAACACTTAATCAAATTAGAAGAAGCCAAACAAGCGCTAGAAACAAAGACTACAACTCTGACTACAACTCAAACTCTGAATTAACAAAAGCCCAAATCAACAGAGCCTACCACTCTTCCAAAAGAGACCTGCCAGAATTGTCAAGCCTCCAGACCATCTGAATTTATAAAGTCAGAGACTTTGGTGGGCAGGGGAGTGGTGCTGGTGGGTCGGGGTGGAGAAAGGTTGGCATGATTGCACTGTAAATATGTTGGGTAAAGACTTGGGGAAGGTGTAGAATAAGGGTATATGGCATAGCGAAGGCTAATATGGGACTGGGAAACAGTACCACCCACAGTGTGATATAAAGAGACACATGACCTGAGACGAGAGGAATTGTTGACTGGACAGAGACCTGTGTAGAAGCATGTATGGGGTTAGCTCATAGCTTGGGCTATCGACTATATATCTTTACATAGTATGTGTTATCAATGAATACTTAATGTTCAACCTTACAAGACTCAGAACCTCTTCATGTGACTGACAACATACAACATACAGCACAACTTAATTAAGAAGATGCTACCAAAGGTACATAAACCATTTTTTCCAGTTAACGTCAATCACTCAGAGCTGTTTTAGACACTCATTTCCTCATAGCTAGTTGTTTTGGAAGTAGAGGTTGTAGTATAAGGATGTTCAGGTTAGTAAGTCTTAATGTGGGACTGGAGAACAGTACCAACCACAGGATGATGTAGCGAGTCACATGCTGGTAGATTTTATGTAGTAGAGTCTGGACGGAGCCAGCATGGAGACAGCACCCATGCAGGGCTGTACCTTGGAGATGTATATAGTTATGGGATATCAATAAATAGTTTATGTTCAACCATACAAGCCTCCAGACCTCTTAGTGAGACACCAAACAACATTAACAGGGTCTCAAACACCTAACCTACAACATGGTAGCAGTGAAGAATAAACCCTGAAATCCTGAAAGCATGCAAAAGTAAAGAAACTGCAGTCTGACCTGAGCGAAGTGCACCTAAATTGAAGACACCATTAGAGATCACCTAAAAATAAGTTCCTTTGCAGATGTGGAGGCTGAAAGACATCACCAGGGCATGCGGAGGTCAATTGCCAGACCTGATTGAACACAGAGGCAGGGGACAGAGCTAGATCACAAAAGGCTGAGCAATTTTTTTTAACAAAGGATAAAAAGGCAGAAAGGCAGCAGAAAAATCCATCATGTGGATGACAAGCCAGACCTGATCGAATGCAGAAGCAGAGTCATAAGACCTAGCCAGCTCACAAAAGGCTGAGAAAAAGTTTTTAAAAAGGAAAAAAATGGCTGAAAGGCAGAAGAAGAATCCACTGTGCAAATGAAGAGAACCTGAGTGGACACAGAGTCAAGGGACCTAGTCTTCACAAAAAAGGGTGAGCAAAATACAGTTAAAAAGGCAGAAATTACCTTTTAAAAGAGGCAGCAATCAGGATCAGCTCTGGCATACTAGAGTGCAGCTGGAAGAAAGCTGCAGCCAGGTCCACATAGTGGTGCATGGCAGCCAAGCTCAACTAAATGAAAAAAAGATTATTAAGACAGCAGCCAGAGCTAAAATAAAATCACCTTCAATTATATTTTCTAAGCTTAAAAGCCAAGTACCTGGCCCAAATGGCTTGCTTGAAGATTTCCTGTAGAGTCATTTAGTTTAAAGAATGGGGCCTACAATTGCCAAGGTCCAATAAGTGCGGAAAGAACAAAGAGATGAAGAAAGAAAACGATTACTGCAGAGCCATCTTGAAGAAAACAAATGTAAAGGAGTACTTACCTGTTATATAAAACAGCCATTTATAGTAAATTAAAACTATCAGGCCAATCTGAGCTCATGCAAGGGCCAAACGAGATTCAAACTGGGCATCTTGGAGAAGAGAATGTTTCAACTGCAGGAGTACATCACGATTAAGGAAGAAATCAGAAGAAGTCCAAGTTAATATGTTTTTATACTTGTGTGATTTATTTGTGGATAAAGTAATCTGAAAACAAGGTATAGATGAATCCTCAACCACATTTAGTGGAATATTAAAAGCCTTTGAAAAGTATTTTAAACTTCAAGTTGTGGAGAGTGCAAAACTTAAAGAAAGCTCTGGAATACCTCCTAATAAAGCACCAAATGGGCAAGGAGACCCCAGGGCAAAGAAGACAGAAGACACCAGGCCAAGGGAGACACTATCTAAGTAAACCATAAGATGGCCGCAGACCATGTCAGTTCAATGAAGTGCATGAGCTGAAGAATTTAGTGCAGAAGAAAGAAGAGGCTGAGAAGCAGTCGAAAGGCTTAAAAGTAGAGCTTTTGGGAAAGCCGATGCAGTACCCAAACTGCAACAGCAGTTGGCAATGTGGAGCAAGCAGATGGCTGTGAATGAAGGAAAGCTATCCGAGGTAACCCAAAAAACAAAACATGCAAAAAGAAAATGAAGCTGTTCCACAGGAAAATGTTCTTTTCAAAGCTGAGTTGGAAAAATTCAACCCGAAGTACAGCCAGACACAATGGACAGAAAAGAAGTCACTGCCCTGAAGGACTCTCTGAAGAATCAATATGTGGCCCTAGAAAAAGATGAGGCATTAAAAAAGATGTTGAATACTACTTAAGAAAAAGCTGCATTGGAACTATCAGTAGCAACAAAACAATGCACTGAAGTGCAGCATGAGTTGGCAAAAGGTCAACAAGAATATAAACAGTTGTTAGAACAGCTGTGTCCTTCAAGATCAAATGCAAAAGGAGTACATAACCCTTCAGTAGCTTGAAGAAGTGAAGATCGTCTTGAACAACAGAATGGAAGAACAGCAGAACTAAGTCGAGGAGACTCTGTTGAAATGCAAGAAAACTCAAGATGAAGCAATTGAGTTTCACAAAGCAAAGGAAAACCCGTTCAAAGACCTTCACATGCTACAAGGATCCCTCAGGTCAAAGTGTGTTCCTCTGTAAAATTATAAAGAGAAGCAAAGTGAATTTAGTGTCACTCTGAACGAACTGAAGAACCAGTTGGCAGAGAAGGATCAGCAATGTTCTATATTCCAGAAGGAAGCCAAGAGGCACAAGAAAGAGACTAAAGAGCTGAAGAACCAGCTGAATGGAAAAGAGGAGGCAATGAAAGGAAAATCAATAGAAGTTTCCAAGCTGTCAGTGGGCAATGAAGCCATGAGTAGCACAATTACTGAGCTAACACAAGTTAAGACTTCATTGGTGTTGGACCTGGCCAACAATGAAACCAAAATGAAGGACAAGGACAATGCTCTGCTGCAGATAGAGAAAGAAATAACAGAAATAAGATCAGGAAATGTAAATCTGATACTGAAGCTCAAGGAACAAGAAGAAAAAGCATTGGGTCCTCAACCTTATTGAGAACCATTGAGTTGTTGAAAAATGACATGGTTGAATTGAAAATCAAAATACTAGAATGTCAGGTAAAAGCTGAACAGTTGCAAGAGAAAGTAGAAGTTCTCATAAAGGAGGGTGAAGAGTCCCAGAAACAATTAGCAGAAGTAAAATTAAAGAACATGAGCTTGAAGAATAGCATACAGGTATTAGAGAATTCACTTTCACATATGGAGGATGAGTTTGATAATCAAAATTTGTTTTAAATTCATTCACGGGATGTGGGCTTCACTGGCTGGCCCAGCATTTATTGCCCATACCTAGTTGCCCTTGAGAAGGTGGTGGTGAGCTGCATTCTTGAACCGCTGCAGTCCATGTGGTGCAGGTACACCCACAGTGCTGTTAGGAAGGGAGTTCCAGGATTTTGACCCAGCGACAGCGAAAGAACGGCGATATATTTCCAAGTCAGGATGGTGAGTGACTTGGAGGGGAACTTCCAGATGGTGGTGTTCCCATGTGCCTGCTGCCTTTGTCCTTCTAGGTGGTAGTGGTGGTGGGTTTGGAAGGTACTGTCTAAGGAGCCTTGGTGAATTCCTGCAGTGCATCTTGTAGATGGTACACACTGCTGCTACTGTGCGTCAGTGGTGGAAGGAGTGAATGTTTGTTGATGCAGTGCCAATCAGCGGATTGCTTTGTCCTGGACGATGCCCAGCTTCTTCAGTGTTGTAGGAGCTGCACTCATCCAGGAAAGTGGGGAGTATTCCACAGCATTCCTAACTTGTGCCTTGTAGATGGTGGACAGGCTTTGGGGAGTCAGGTGGTGGGTTACTCGTCACAAGATTCCTAGCCCCTGGCCTGCTTTTGTAGCTGCAGTATTTATATGGCTAGTCCAGTTCAGTTTCTGGTCAATGGTAACCCCCAGGATGTTGATAGTAGGGGATTCGGTGATGATAATGCCATTGAACATCATGGGACGATCGCTGGATTCTTCCTTGTTGGAGATGGTCACTGCCTGACTCTTGTGTGGCATGAATGTTACTTGCCATTTGTCAGCCAAGCCTGGATATTGTCCAAGTCTTGCTGCATTTGGACATGGACTGCTTCAGTGTCTGAGTCGTCGCAAATGATGCAGAACATTGTGCAATAATCAGTGAACACCCCCACTTCTGACCTTATAATGGAAGGAAGATCATTGATGAAACAGCTGAAGTTGGTTGGGCCTAGGACACTACCCTGAGGAACTTCTGCAGTGATGTCCGAGAGCTGAGATGACAGACCTCCAACAACCACAGCTATCTTTCTTTGTGCTTGGTATGACTCCAACCAGTGGAGAGTTTTCCCCCTGATTCCCATTGACTCCAAGGTTTGCTAGGGCTCCTTGATGCCACAATCTGTCAAATGCTGCCTTGATGTCAAGGGCAGTCATCTCACCTCACCTTGGGAGTTCGGCTCTTTTGTCCATGTTTGAACCAAGGCTGTAATGAGGTCGGGAACTGAGTGGCCCTGGCGGAACCCAAGCTGGGCATCAGTGAGCAGGCTATTGCTAAGCAAATGCTGCTTTATAGCACTTGAAACGGGATGAACTTCAAATATCAGAAGTACCTATTAAGTATCATGAAAAATGCCTGGAACATGAAAATGAATTACTAATCACAGAATTACAGAATCACACAGTGCAGAAGAGGCCCTTTGGCCCATCAAGGCTGCACTGACATGTGAGAAACACCTGACCTACCTAACTAATCCCATTTACCAGCAATTGGCCCATAGCCTTGAATGTTATGACGTGCCGAGTGCTCATCCAGGTACTTCTTAAAGGATGTGAGGCAACCCGCCTCCACCACCTTCCCAGGCAGCGCATTCCAGACCATCACCACCCTCCGGGTAAAAAAGCTTTTCCTCACATTCCCCCTAAACCTCCTGCCCCTCACCTTGAACTTATGTCCCATCGTGACTGACCCTTCAACTAAGGGGAACAGCTGCTCCCTATCCACCCTGTCCATGCCTCTCATAACCTCGATCAGGTTGCCCCTCAGTCTTCACTGCTCCAACGAAAACAACCCAAGTCTATCCAACCTCTCTTCATAACTTAAATGTTTCATCCCAGGCAACATCCTGGTGAATCTCCTCTGCACCCCCTCCAGTGCAATCACATCCTTCCTATAATGTGGCGACCAGAACTGCACACAGTACTCCAGCTGTGGCCTCACCAAGGTTCTATGCAACACCAACATGATCTCCTTACTTTTGTAATCTATGCCTCAATTGATAAAGGCAAGTGTTCCATATGCCTTTTTCACCACCCCACCAACATGCTACTCCGCCTTCAGAGATCTATGGACACACACGCCAAGGTCCCTTTGTTCCTCAGAACCTGCTAGTGTCGTGCCGTTCATTGAACCCTTCCTTGTCAAATTATTCCTTCCAAAGTGTATCACCTCACACTTTCAGGGTTAAATTCCATCTGCCACTTATCTGCCCATTTGACCATCCCGTCTATCTCTTCCTGTAGCCCAAGACACTCAACCTCACTGTTAACCACCCAGCCAATCTTTGTGTCATCCGCAAATTTACTAATCCTGCCTCCCACATAGTCATCTATGTCATTTATATAATGACAAATAATAGGGGACCCAGCACAGATCCCTGTGGCACGCCACTGGACACTGGCTCCCAGTCACTAAAGCATCCGTCTGTCATCACCCTCTGTCTCCTACAACTAAGCCAATTTTGAATCCGCCTTATCAAATTACCCTGTATCCCATGTGCATTTGCCTTCTTTATAAGTCTCCCATGTGGGATCTTGTCAAAGGCTTTGCTGAAATCCATATAAACTACATCAACTACTCTACCCTCATCTACACACCTGGTCACCTCCTCAAAAAATTCACTCAAATTTGTTAGGCATGACCTCCCTCCATCAAAGCCATGCTGACTATCCTTGATCAAACCTTGTCTCTCCTAGTGGAGATAGATTCTGTCCTTCAGAATTTTCTCCAATAGTTTCCCTACCAATGACGTGAGACTCACTGGCCTGTAGTTGCCTGGCTTATCTCTACAGCCCTTCTTAAATAATGGAACCACATTAGCTTTTCTCCAGTCCTCTGGCACCTCCCCTGTGGCCAGAGAAGAATTAAAAATTTGGGTCAGAGCCCCTGCGATCTCCTCCCTTGCCCCCCTCAGCAGCCTGGGACACAAATCATCTAGACCTGCTGATTTATCCACTTTTAAGCCTGTCAATGCCTCCAGTATCTTGCCACTCCCTATAACAATTTGCTCAAGAACCTCGCAGTCTCTCTCCCCGAGTTCAATACCTTCATCTTCATTCTCTTGGGTGAAGACGGATGTGAAGTATTCATTCAACAATGAATCAGAATAGCTGGCTGAATGCAGAACTAAGAACCAAAACTGATGAAATTTTAGAACTTCAACATGAAAAGAGCAATGAAATTCTTGAACTGTGATCCTATCTGAAAAATATGAAAGATGAGATGCATAGTATGGAAGACCAAATCCAGACTTTAAAAGCAGATCAGGAAAATTCTAAGAAACAATTTGCGGATCTAACAAGTGCATTGAAAGAACCTAAGAAGCAGACAGTGACCATGGAAGAAAGACTGAATGACAGGAACTGAATGCCCACCTGAGCTGTTAAACTTGTATAAGGATTTTGCAGATAACTCTGAAACAAAGATAACTGAACTCTCCAGAGTAGCTGCTGAGCTGAATAAAAATATTCATAAGTTTGAAAAATAACTTGAAAATAGAGTAAAAAAATATTTGGCTGAAATTGTGAAACAAGTGGAAATGAAGATTCCATTTTTAAAACATCAACTTCCAGCAAGAACATGGCAGACTCCATGTTAAAAGGAAATCTGAGTCAATTCTAGGAATGATTGGAGTGAACATTCCCTTTGGAAGGAATGGGCCAAACCCACGGTGTCCGAACAAAACAGACAAATTGTCAATAAAACAAAACGCAACTTGAAGGAGCACAAAAAGTGAATCAAATGAGACAAGTGCCAAAAAACACTAAGTACTACAATTTCAACGCCAACTGACAAAATCAACCCAATACAATTGAGACTACCATTCTTCCAAACATGGCAGAATGAGGTCTGGAAGAATTGTCAAGCCTTCAGATCATCTGAATTTGTAAAGTCAGAGGCTTGGGGGGTGGTGGGAGAGGAGAAAGAGCAGCACGGAAGTAAAGAAGATTTTATTGTAAATATATTTGGGTAAGGACTTTGGGGGGGTGGGGTGGTGATAGTAGTTTAAGAGTGTTTGTGGTAGTAAGGGTTAATGTAGGATTGGAGAACAGAACCACCCACGGTATGATGTAAAGAGTCACATGATGATCAACTGTGTGTTGTAGAGTCTGGAAGGAGCCAGCATAGAGACAGCAACCAAGCAGGGCTGTACCTTGGAGATGTATATAGTTATGGGTTACCAATAAATGGTTTATGTTCAACCATACAAGCCTTCAGATCTCTTAGTGAGACACCAAGCAACCTTACAACAGAGGTGCTTCTAAATTTGACCTTTAAGGGGGAGGCAATTGCGTAGTGGTATTGTAACTGGACTAGTAATTCAGAGACACAGAGTAATGCTCTGGGGACCTGGGTTTGAATCCTGCCACAGCAGATGGTGGAATTTGAGTTCAATAAAAATCTGGAACTAAAAGTCTAATGATGACCATGAAACCATTGTCGATTGTTGTAAAAACCAATCTGGTTCACTAAAGTCCTTTAGGAAAGGAAATCTGTCCTTACCTGGTCTGGCCTACATATGACTCCAGACCCACAGCAATGTGGTTGACTCTTAAATGCCCTCTGAACAAGGGCAATTGGTGATGGACAATAAGTGCTGGCCTAGCCAGCGACGCCCACAAAAACAAAAAAAAAATGGGAAAAAAATGATTTTGGTCATGTTAAGGAGATGCTATTTGCAGGAACATTTAATCTGGAGCAGTTAGCTGTTGGTCCACAGAACTAATAAGACTATCTTGCAAGTGATGCGCATCAGAAAATAGCCTGGTATACTCTGGGGAGATAAGAAGTAAGCAAACACTGATCCAAAGATATATCCTTAATGTGAATAAATCCTAAATTGTAGTTTTGATTTGTTTAGTTTGATAGGATTGACTGCATGGCTTTATATTCTAAGATCTAACAGCGTCAACACAGGTCCTTTTGATAAAAGGTTGATGCCTAAACAAAATGTTGAAAAAAATGTAACATTAAAACATTTTCAAATGACCTGAAATTTCTTATCTGTTATTAAGCTCTTCCCCAAATTTGTTTTGAGCTGATTTTCATTTTTTAAATGTTGGCTCTCCTTTATTTTTAATTATAATTTTAAGTCCTCATTTTGATAACTTGTAGTTATCGGAACTTTCTCGATAAAATTATTGATGGGAGGAATTTCAACGTGTTCTATCAGAATTATTCATTTTTTCTTTTTCTTTTTGAGATTTTCATTTTGATCTTTCTCCAAGTTAATATGAAAGGATGCTAATGATGTTCACATGATTGTCAGCAGCCAAAAACCACATGTGATTTTGTGTGTTGATTTGCAAATGACCCTGATAATAAGAAATACCTGTTTCGTGGATAGCAATGATTTTGTATGGTTTGTGTTGTTTCATTAAATGTCATATGTTGATCATGGATGACTGATTACTTCAAGTTTGGACTTGATTTAATTGTGTTAATTATACAATTCATTGGGAGTGTGGATAATTAATAGCTTGTTTTGTCATCCATGACTAGAGGATGTGTCAGTATAACAGATTTATCTTTTAGCCTAGTCTTTTGCCTTCAGGTGCATGGGGTTCAATCCATTAACTGAAACCCCTGTCGGGTCCTTTATTATATGAAGTACCTTAAATTATTCTGACATAATTTAATATATTTTGGAATTCCCCTTTGCCAAACATGTTCATTTTTGACTTTTTTACGAGTTGAAATGTTTTGTCCACCAAAGTATTGTCATGTTACTTTCATATATGAAATGGCCTGTAAGGAAGGTAGTGAGCACTAATTGTATCAGCTAATGAAGCAAGTTGGTTAAGCATCTTGAAAAAAATGATAAGGAGGCGTAGCTGTTACATAGACACACAGAAAAATAGGAGCAGGAGTAGGTCATTTGGCCCTTCGAGCCTGCTCCGCCATTCAATATGATCATGGCTGACCGTCTATCTCACCGCCATGCTCCCACTCTCTCCCCATACCCCTTGATGCCTTTAGAGTCTAGAAATCTATCTATTTCTTTCTTAAGTATATTCAGTGACTTGACTTCCACAGTCTTCTGTGGTAGAGAATTCCACAGGTTCATCATCCTCTGAGTGAAGAAGTTTCTCCTCATTTCAGTACTAAATGGCCTACCCCGTATTCTGAGACTGTGACCCTTCTAGACCCCCCAGCCAGAGGAACCATCATTCCTGCATCCGGTCTGTCCAGCCTCTCAGATTTTTATACATTTCAATGAGATCCCCTCTCATTCTTCTAAACTCCAGTGAACACAGGCCTAGCCGACCCAATCTCTCCTCATATAACAATCCTGACATCCCAGGAATCAGTCTGATGAACCTTCGCTGCACTCCCTCTATGGCAAGTTTATCCTTTCTTAGGTTGGAGACTAAAATTGCACATAATATTCCAGGTGTGTTCTCACAAAGTTCCTGTACAGCTGTAATAAGACATCCTTCATCCTTTCCTCAAATCCTCTCGCAATGAAGACCATTTGCCTTCTTAACTGCTTACTGCACCTGCATGCTTGCTTTCAGTAATTGGTGTACAGGACACCCAAGTCCCTTTGTACATCAACATTTCCCAATCTAAAAATAATGGAAATAGGTGGGAAAAGAGGAATCTATATAAATTATTGAAAAAAAAAAGGGAGGGGGAAGAAACGGGGTGGGGATGGCGGTCTGTCCGCAAGAAAGACCCAAACCTCCCTGTCGCTTGCCATTTTAACACTCCACCCTGTTCTCTTGCCCACATGTCTGTCCTTGGCTGGCTGCATTGTTCCAGTGAAGCCCAACGCAAACTGGAGGAACAGCACCTCATCTTCCGACTAGGCACTTTACAGCCTTCCAGGCTGAATATTGAATTCAACAACTTTAGATCTTAAACTCCCCCTCCCCCCATCCCCACCCCGTTTCTTCCCCCTCCCTTTTTTTTTCAATAATTTATATAGATTCCTCTTTTCCCACCTATTTCCATTATTTTTAAATCTACAACGAATACTTTGTTAGTCTTTCCACCCCACCCCCACTAGAGCTGTACCTTGAGTATCCTCCCATCCATTCTTAATTAGCACTTTTCTTAGATAATATCACCACCTTCAACACCTCTTTGATCCTTTTGTCTGTGACATCTTTTGATTATCTGCTCCTATCACTGCTTGCTTATCCCCACAACCACCCCACCCTCAACTTCTCTCTCCCCCCGCCCCCCACCTTAGAGTAGCTTATATTTCACCTCTCTCCTAACTATACTTCAGTTCTGCCGAAGGGTCATGAGGACTCGAAACGTCAACAGTTTTCTTCTCCACCGATGCTGCCAGACCTGCTGAGTATTTCCAGGTAATTCTGTTTTTGTTTTGGATTTCCAGCATCCGCAGTAGCTTTTAGCTTTTTGTTTTTAACCCTATTACCTTGTCTGTCACACAGATAAAGTCTTTATCTATCCTTTTTGCCAAAAAATATACCTGTATTTTACTAGTTACAGAAATCACAGTGCAGAAATTTTATCTACCATCTCTCATTAATGAAGCGACTGAAAACAATTGGACTGAGATTGCTCCCTTGAGGCACTCCTGAAGCAAGTCCATGGAGCCTAGGATAACTCGTCTCCAGCAATACCTTTGTGTCAGATACAATTCCAACTACTGGAGGCTTTAATCTCTATTAACCTCAGTTTTATAAGGGGCTCCATAAAGCATTATTCGATTGGATATTGCTTAGGAGTTGAGAACTTACACACCTCTCCTCTGGCATTCACTCTTGGGTTCATGGCTGGATCAAATGATAGGATATGGAACTGATGGGTTCTATAGAAAGCTAAACTGAGTTCAATGACCAAGTGCTGCTTGATGGTATTATTGATGACTCATACAAGGAACACAGGAAATCAGCATGCAGCTGCAGCAAGCAATTAGGAAGACAAATGGCATATTGATCTTTATTGCAATGGAATGGAGTACAAGAATAAGGAAGTACAGGCTTTGGTGAGATCATATCAAGGGTTGTGGATCTCCATCATTAAATATATTCAAGACTGAAATCGATGGATTTTTGATTTCTCACGGAATTAAGGGAAATGGGGAGTGTGCAGTAAAAAGTGAAGCTGAGGTAAAAGATCAGCCATGATTGTATTGAATGGTGGAGCAGGAATGGAGGGGCCAAATCATCTATTTTGGTACTATTTCTTATGTGCTTATGTTCTTTTTATTACTTTACTGATGATTTGGAATATAATGGCAGGCAGTAATTATCTTTTTATGAATAGGACAATCTTCGATATTGTTGGGTGGATGCCATCCCATAGCTGTACTGAAAAACGTTACCTAGGGGACTTCAAGTCTTCAGCATTACATCTGGGATGCTGTCAGGGTCCATATTTTTTGTTGTGTCCAGCTGTTTATTAATGTAACGTAGGATGATCTGAATTGGTTGGAGACTGACATCTGTGTTGATAAGGATACTGGGAAGAAGCCAATTAGGATTAATCACTTGTCTCTAAGATTGTGAACACTTCACACGTCTCTTGCAATTACATGTTTCATGTCACCGGATTTGAAGAGATGTTCATGGAGCCTTCTCCTCCTTTTGGTTACCTGATTGTCTACCTCCATTCTTGACTGAATGTAGTAGGTCCAGAGAAGTTGTTTATAAAATCACAGAGATCAATATAGGCTGTTAGGTTCTTTGTTTTGCATACCATTATAATTATCTAATTTCATGGTTTTTATTAAAATTTTTGATGTAACTTTTAGGTTGAAGTTTAAAGTGTTAAATGTAAAATAATTGGGGAAGCCTGGTTAAGAAACTATTGAACAACCCTAATATAAAGGCAAATCAAACAAGCCTAGGTTCAAAGGTAACCTTTGTTTATCTTATAAGGTCAGAGTTAGAAGTGTAAAACTTAAATAATGAATGGCTTGTAATGGAGCCAGAATATCTACTATTACCTTAAAAAAAGATTTAAATTACTTATGCAGGTCCCAGATGAAAAGAAACGGTTTGTAAACATGATGGTTACTTAGTAGGGCCCAGCAAGTTAGAGAGAGGGTGATCATATCTATTAGATATGTAAATTATTCATATGGCTTATAGAATCAGAGAGTTGTGTTGAAGATAAAAAGATAATTAGATTACATTTCTGTTTGGAGCATCCCATATATGCCACGTTGTCATGGAGATGGCTGTGGGAGTTTCCTTTGTTTAATTTATCTGTGTGTGTGTTTGCTCAAGCAGCCAGCAGTCAGTTGGCTTAGAACAGAAAGAGAGAAAGTATCTGCCAGGAGGTGGGAATCAGCTGTGAGACCAGCAGCTGTAGAGAAGCTGTGGGGGTATAGAGGGTCTTCAGGAACCAAGAGTTTTCCTATGTTTAAATCCCTAAGCAAGAAAGCAGTGGGCCCACTTTTGAACTGAAGAGTTCACAGTCATGAGGCCTTTAAAGAAAATTGGAGGATCACTTAGCCAAAAGCTAATGGAAGGATCCCGATGAAATGTCATGCCTTGGAAAATAACTGGAACACTGAGGAGAAATCATAGTGACTTCTGAAGGGTTATGCCATATCTTTGGGCCGGTCCCAGGAAAAGTGAATGAACTTTCAAGATTTTGTAAGATAAGGGAACTCTGGGAGGTGGGGGAAAGTAAAAGTAAAACTAGAAATTTAACACTATAGATTATAACTACACATGCTAAGTTAGTAGTGCTTGCATTATTTAATTTCCTTTATAAATACAGTAACGTTTGTTTTTGTTGAAGAATGTGAAATCTTGTGGTATAGTTCTGTTAGTTAATTACTGGTGTTCATATTTCTCTTTTAACATTAACGGTACTTACCAGGATCATAACAAAACAGATATTTAGTAGCTTCACTAAGTTGGTGCCTCATTCTAAAGTATGCTGCATGTTGCTCCTACCATTCCCTTTTGCACTCTTATTGAAGCAGAGTTAATCTCCAGGCTTGCTGGCCTCCTGCCCAATTTGAGCTACTAGATCAGTCATGAATCTATCTCAATTATTTGTGAAAACTTTATCATCACAAGAACTGTGCAGTGGTCACTTCTAACAATACTATTGTGGATAAATGTGCCTGTGACAGGTAGGTTGATGAGGACAAGGTCAAGTGGACCACTTCCCTGACTTAGTTCCCTCACCAGGTGACTCAAGTCCAATTTAGCAGCTTCAGGAGTCAGTAAGTGATGGAGCCGCCAAACCACTCAGCACTGGACATTGAAGCCCGCCACTTGGAGTACATTACTTACCTCAGAGCTTCTTCCAAGTAATGTTTAACATGGAAGGGTACTGATTAATCAGGTGAGTGTGGTGGTTGTGAAGGTAATTAACTGGCGGTTTCCAGCAATTTTTTTGACCTGAAGTCATGATATTTGATGAATGTCATTATTTTAAAGGGTTAACTGGGCTGAGATTGCTTAAGTTTTGTCTTGATAAGATGCAGTGGTTGTTGCTGATGGATCCATCTGATTTCTGTTCCTTTCACCAAGTGCCTTACCAGTTAACCATACCAAACTGTTTGGGAGTGAAAGACTCCCTTTCCTGAAAGACATAGTGAACTATTTTTTAATGGAAGTCCAATAATTTCCATGGTTATTGTTCTGATACTACCTGATAAATCATCTGATTTATCAAATTCTTAATTTTAGAACTTCCCATCGTGGAACTTGAACTCGACTTTTAGGTTGCTTGGTAAATACTGTAAAAAGTTAGGCTGCTACATCTTATAATTCAGCAAATGTACCACATCCATCAATAATTTGGTAATGGATATAATCAACCTCCCCACCCACCAGTCATGCAATCTAACTGGAAGAGGCAAAGAATGGAAAAAGAAAATACCAAATTTCGCAAAATGTCCACTCCAACCCCTTTAGGGCAAGTTTCAGGAGATTTCTGTAACTCATGAATCTCACTATTCCCAGCTACCCCATGACTAGTTTACCCTTTGCAACTGAAACTGTCATCCTCTCTCATAAACTTGTCCAACCACCCTTTTGAAGGACTGCATGGAATTCATATCCATCCACCAGTTACACATTTGTGCCAGAAGCCATTGATTCCCTGTGAAATGAATTATTTCCCAACATCTAACTTACCTTTGTGCCTACACATTTTATATGCATGCAGACTAGTTTTCCTATTTATATCCATCTAAAATAGCCTATACAGCAGGACAGAATATAGTTTCCTCATCATTTTAAAATCCTCAATCACAAATTGACTAAGCCTTGTAGTTATGATAATGGACTACATTTAACAAGTTCAAACCCTACCACAGCAAACTGAGAAACTGAATTCAATAAATCTGGTAATTTGTTAGCCTGCACCAGATAATGATCATGATAGCTGTTGGATTGTTGTTACAAACCCAACTTGTTTACTAATGTCCTTCAGAGAAGGGAATTACTTACCAACCTGGCCTGGCCTACTTGTGACTCTACATCCACACCATGTGGATGAGACTTATTGTTCTCGATAACTAGAGATGTGTAATAAATACAATCTTGCCAGTGGTGCTCCAAGAACAAAAAAAATTGCATTGTCCTAGCAATACAACCTAAACACTAATTGCCTTCACAATAGCCTTCTCACTATTTATAAACATTGGCCAGGATCCGCTGTGGGCAATGCAGCGGGCCGGCCAAAAGTTCATGTACTTTTGGCAGGATCGGAAGATCCCGGCGGTGGGCGGGGCCGGGAATTCCCAGCCATTATCAATGATAAACCCTCGGTCCCTTTCTTGTTCTATAACTTTAACAGGTACTTTTTTACACACAAATTAGTTTCTCATGTCTAAATGAATAACACTTAGCTATTTTTAAAGACATTTGCCACAGATGTACCTCTTTCTCTATGCCAGTAGTCTGTGTTTACTTTCAGATTGGCACATACACTGGATCACAATACTGTGTTGTGGTGAAAATGTCAATCTTTGAATGCAGCCCTCAAACAACAGTACAATAAAGGGACAAGATGGCCATGCACACAAGGAACTGGGGCTCCAAACTGGTTTGACCTCTTTCTTCCTCCCTCTCTCTCTTTCTCCCTCTCTCTCTCACTTGTACATTACATCTTGCCCAACCACCAGAGGGCGATAACCTATAGTGGTGTGACCTCTTTCTTTCTGTCTCTCCCTCTCTCTCACCTGTATATCATATCTTGTACTAATATGCCCAAAAAAACAACTGAGATAAATACACATAAACAATGTCCTTGCATCAAAATGCATTCACAAGTGAGTATATGTGGCCAAAAAGGGCAACATCATAAATGTAAAAAACAAAAATGTCTTTGAGAAAGGCAGTCTGTGCTTATGCATAGGAATCGCAACAAAATGTATGTGAATTAGGCGCACAAGTACACTTTACAGTGTTAACAGGATCCAAACTAGTTGGTGAACAGAAACCAAGGCACGGAGTTTTTCTTTATTGAGAGAGTTTATTGACTTGTTCAGTCTCACAGCTCTCCTCCCACACACCCAGTGTCCCAGCTATCCCCTATTTATAGACTCTTTTTGAGAAACAAAATTAATAAATTAAACTAAAAATCAATTAATCAGAGGGGGTGACAGCCCCTTGTGGGGCACTGTAACTAAAACAAAAACATGAAAGGAAACTGAAAAAATCAAATCAAAATATAATTTCCGGGGGTGATAATGCACCCCAGCCCCCTCAGTGCCCACTGATCAAGAAAGGCTTCTAGCATACTGGTGGACACCACATACTCCCTGTCCAGGGCCACCCGGCCATGAACATAGCTATGGTAGAGGGGCAGAGAGCGGGTTGGATGACCCCCTTGGCCCCCTGTTGCCTGGAGCTGTTGATGGTTACCTTGGCCATCCCCTATTTATATATGCTGAAAGACAAATATTAACAAACATTAACAATGTAATTGATAAGACATTGACATACAGGGGTGAACTACCTTGTAGCCCCTGGGGTTTATTCAGCATCCAAATACCAGCATCAATCCAGAAGTATAAAATCTGCTAGATGGTCTGGGGAATGTCTCTGCTGTGTGGAGTATCTTAAAATAAGCATGGAGAGAACAAGGCTAGTGGCACACATAGACGTCTGGCTAGGCACGTTACAAGCCAGTGCTATATGACCAGAAGCCCGGGTTGAACGCTGCAAAACTGGGGTAGGAGACAAATGCTGTGGTCTTGGATCAGATATCAGTGTCTTCACAATGGGGAGCAGCTTATGGATTCATCCCAATGGCAGTGACTGACACAGGACCATGGGATCCACCATAGAAATTTGCTTGGTGGACCCAATAGCTGACACTTCTGGCACCACTGGAGCTGTGGACGGCACAGATAGCTCAGCTGGTATGTCAGGGTTTGCAGGAACAGGCTGGATGGGTGAGGAGCACCCACAATGTGTGTTACGAACTTAGCTGGAAGTGAAGTAGATCGCAGAGCCAGTTTAGAAGGAACGGACCTTGTAGTATTCTGATCTCTTGACTTGATAACTTTGCTACAGAACTGGGAGCCAATGAATTTGAGAATATTGCACCAGCTGTCATTGATGGAGGTGGCCAAGTAGCGTTGGCGGGCCTGCAACTTGTTGTGATCATTGTGAAGGTGGACGGGATCACCAATATCAACTGAGGTGAGTGTTGACTACACCCTAGGGGGGCCTTGGACTTCAGACTGCAGGTGTTTGACCTGACAAAGCCGATGTTGAGTCTCAGTAAGCCTTTCATTAGACATGGGAATCTGAATGTTGGTGAGCTGGTCTCTCTGAGTCCATCATTCTGTAGCTAAAAGGCCCTGAGAATGAAGAGATGAGTTGAGTTGTGCAGTGGTGATGGACAGTGCCATAGATGTGAAAGGGCCTCTATGTGGTTCATGGCATAGGAGCTCGTCCTCCAATTCCCATACTGCTTTCTCTGCTACCGGGTTCTTGCTGAGGTTCTTCAATCTCCCGAGCTCAATAGTAATGTGCTGTTCCTGAAGCAGTTTGTCTCCTAACAGGGCAGAAAACCCAAGGGCAGGATCAGTCCGTATGACAGCTAGGGGACTATCCGGTGGACAAAGCCCAATGCAAAATTGGAGGAGAGGATCCCTCAAGTTGTAGCGTCATCCATTGGCAATGATGCAAGTGGCAGTGTAAGAAGTGACACACCCTTGTACAACAAAATGAGCTGTCGCCCACGCTTGATAACATCAGCAAATGAAATGCCAACCACCTCCGGGGGGTGGGGTGGTCACTTGAAGACTGGGAGAATGACAGTGTGTGGGATGGTGTAGTGGGCAATGCTTGCATTGCAACTAGCTGTAAGCCATTCAGTAGAGGCATCCATGTCGAGCACACAGAAGTGGGTGACCAATTTGAGCTGATGACATGATGGATGACCAAGATGTAGAGAGCGGTGAAAAGGCCTGTCAGAACATCATGTGGAATAATAATGTATTCCCTGAAAAGGGGGCAAGGGGCTCATCACACCGAACAACGAGCAAACCATCTCATGCAATGGTAGCAACTTGGAGATAGCATTTGGCATCACAAATGTTGGTAAGCTTCTTTGAAGGGCAATTGGCTTGCAGCAGCAGAGCATGTGTGTGATGAAGGGGACATTCAGACTGGATTGCTAGCCATGCTGGCCTGCTGGTGAAAGAAAGTTTTATTGAGCCTGACATAATAGGCGGAATTTTCTGTGCCCACTGGCATCGGGCGTGTTTGGCGGTGTGAGTGGACAATATGGCGAGAAGGCCAAAAATTGGTTTCACAATGTCATGAATCCAGTTTGCAATCGTCCACTCAACCTGTCAATGGCGGGCCGTGTTTCCCGCCATTGGACATTGGGAACCTCATTGTAATACATCTTCATATGACCATAAGCCCATCCTGCCAGAATCATCCCCCCATGCTGGATCGTCGAAGCACGTCAGTGTGATTGCATGTCGATGTGATTCACAACAGCATATATAAGATATTCACTTGGCAGGCTGCACTTTGCTCAGGACTTCAAGGTTTGTTTGCCTACATTGCTTCAGGTAGCACTCGCAGTCATCAGGGCCAGGCTTCGCAGACAGCACTACATCACTTTAGGGCGGCTCATGGACAGCCATAAGGCATGGGTGGCTTTTTGACGGCTGCAGGGCTAGGGCTTGCTTGGTGAAGGGGGAGAAGTGGCCTCAGGCAGGGGAAGATGCTGCAGGACAAGAGCTGTACTGGGGAAGGAGGGTATCCCAGGGTGTGTGTGGGGACACATGTTGATGTGTGCAAGTGGCCTCAAGATGCGAGGGCTGAGGAGGCAGTCTTCAGAGGAGATGAGGCCAGATGGACATGTGAGGGTATGTGTGTGAGAATGGCTGGTGATGTCCCTTGAGCTGGCAGTGAGTGAGATGTCAATGATGGGCTTGAGTGTGTGAGTTTAGAGTGACGAGATGGTTGCCTTAACCTGGCAGCACTTATGAGATAATTTATCCTCTATTTGCATTGGATGGCCAACCTCTCCTGTGCAGCATTAGCAGTGATCACCACTGCCATCACCTACCAAGCTGGAGTGGTAATGTTGCTGCTCCTCCTGCGGATGGAGTGGGAGCAGAGGACATCACAGCGGGCCTCCACAGTATCCAAAGGGTACTGGAGAGATGCATAACTAAACCAGGGAGCTGTTGTTTTCTTGCCTTTTGGGACCATGTCTTGTTTGTAACAGCCCTGGGATGGAAGCACTGAGAGGTGTGCAGTGGCTGCACTTTAACTGTGGCACCCTGCGTGATGAAGTGCGAGGTCATGACATGGCGGGTGAATCAAAGCCTGCCTGCCACTGAAACGGCATGTTTCCAGGGAATGCATAATTAATGCTGAGGGATTGGGACAATACGGCATGAGAAGCTGCCATTGCGGCCTATGGGTAAAACGTAATTTTTCCCACCCCCTACCGCACTTAGTGCAAATCTGGGAAGATTCCACCCAATGTGAATGTTTTAGGAGCAGATAGGTGTGGGTGACATTATGACAGAGCATTTAGAACACATTGCTAGTTGTGAAGAAGTACTTCAGGACTACCACCATGACAGTAGAGGTCATCTGGAAGTTTGATGACTAAATCCTCAACTAGAAGATCACCTAGAACAAGGCACGTCAATTCCTCAAGGGCGGTTTCAGATCCAGGCATGACAATGGTGGATTGAGTATATACACAAACACCCTTGTAAGGTGTGACCATTCCACAGAACTTCATGGAAGACAGTGCTCATAGAATCTGGTAAAAGGCATTGGCTATTTCCATTGCGATGATGTTTTTCCCAGTAGAAGGATGCCATTCGGCCCATCTGACTACACTCATCCCATTTTCCAGCGCTTGGCCTATAGCTCTGGAGGGCAAGTGAATATCCAAATACTTATTAAATGTTACAAGAGTTTCTGACTCAACCACCCTTTCAGGCAGTGAGTTCCAAACTCCCACCACCCTCTGGGTGAAAAATATTCTCCTCAACTCCCCACTTAGCATTCTACCTCTTATCTTCGATCTATTCCCCCTGGTTATTGACTAATGTTGACCCTTCTACTAATGTAATCTTGCCTAATGTTGAATCAACATCTGGCACAAGTGAAGGTTGCGGCTTACTGCAGCACCAACATCGGCGAATGCTGTGACAAGTCAAAAATCCCCATCCAATTTCTTCTCGAGAAATGATGGGTTAAGGTACTTCACAGCGATCCCCCGCATCCTCAGGCTGTGCAAAGTTCCAAGGCTTTCACATTTTCATTGCAACTCAACAAGTTTGTCTCTGGCATACGAAGGGTGCAACCCTTTTGTTGTGGAGGTTGTACGGGTCCCATGTTGACATTATCTTTGAAGGGCTCAGCCTTACCATTATAATCTGGGAAATCTGGATCAAAGGCATCATCATACTGCTGAAATAAAAGCAAAATACTGCGGATGCTGGAAATCTGAAACAATAACAGAAAATGCTGGAAAAACTCAGCAGGTCTGACGGCATCTGTGGAGAGAGAAACAAAGTTAGAGTTAACGTTTCGAGTCCGTAAGACCCTTCTTCAGACCTGAAGAGAAGTGGAAATGTGATGAAATTTATACTGTTTAAGGCGAGTGGGTCAGGTGGAGCTGTATAGAAGGCCAGTGATAAGTGGGGATAAAGGAGGGATTGACAAAGATGTCATGAATTAAAGAACAAAGGGAGCGTTAATAGTAGTGGTAAGTGCTAAAAAAGGTGCTGATAATGGCATAAAGGTAAGAAAGCAGAATGTGATTATAGCAGAACAAGGGTAGCATTGTGTGAAAGAATAACATGGAACAAGTGACAGATGACCCTGTAGGGGATGGAGCGGGGGGAAAAAAAAGGATAGAAAATGGGATAAAAAAGAGGATAAAGCTACAGACAAATGAATAAAAATAAAAATTAAATTAAGTGGATAAAAAAATAAAAATGAATGTAGAAGAAAGGGGATTAAAAAAGGGGTTGAGGATGGAGGAGAGAGTTCATGGTCTGAAGTTGTTGAACTCAATGTTAAGTCTGGAAAGCTGTAAGGTGCCTAATCGGAAGATGAGGTGCTGTTCCTCCAGTTTGCGTTGGGCTTCACTAGAACATTGCAGCAGGCCACAGATAGACGTGTGGGCATGAGAGCAGGATGGTGTGTTGAAATGGCAAACAACCAAAAGACCTGGGTCATGCTTGTGGACAGACCTGGGGTGCTCCACAAAGCAGTCACCCAATCTGCGTTGAGGAGGCCACATTAGGAGCAGCGGATGCAGGAGACCAAATTGAAGGAAGTGCAAGTGAAGCACTGCTTCACCTGAAAGGAGTGTTTGGGCCCTTGGACGGTGAGGAGGGAGGAGGTAAAGGGGCAGGTGTTGCACCTTCTGTGATTGCATGGGAAGGTGCCATGGGAAGGGGATGAGGTGTTGGGGGTGATGGAGGAGTGGACTAGGATGTCCTGGAGGGGACGGTCCTTATGGAATGCTGACAGTGGGGGGGGTGAGGGGAAGATGTGTTTGGTGGTGACATCATGCTGGTTTGGCAGAAATGGAGGAGGATGATCCTTTGAATGTGAAGGCTGGTGGGGTGAAAAGTGAGGACACAGGGGACCCTATCATGGTTCTGGGAGGGAGGGGAAGGTGTGAGGGCAGAGATGTGGGAGATGCGTCAGACACAGCTGAGGGCCCTGTCAACCACAGTGGGGGGGAAATCTCAGTTAAAGAAGAAGGGAGACATGTCAGAAATGCCGTTTTGGAAAGTGGCATCATTGGAACAGATGCAACAGAGGCAAAGGAACTGATAGAATGGGGTGGAGTCCTTACAGGAGGCAGGGTGTGAGGAGCTGTAGTCGAGGTAGCTGTGGGAATCGGTGGGCTGGTAATGAATATTGGTGGATAATCTGTCACCAGAAATTGAGACAGAGAGGTCAAGGAAGGGAAGGGAAGTGTCGGAGATGGACCATGTGAAGGTGATAGAGGGGTGGAAATTTGAAGCAAAATTGATAAATATTTCCAGGTCCAGATGAGAGCATGAAGTGGCACCGATACAGTCATCGATGTACCGAAAAAAAAGTTGTGGGAGGGGGCCTGAGTAGGACTGGAACAAGGAATGTTCCACATACCCCATAAAGAGACAGGCATAACTGGGGCCCATGCGGGTACCCATTGCCACACCTTTTATTTGGAGGAAGTGAGACAAGTTTAAGGAGAAATTGTTCAGTGAGAGAACAATTTCAGTCAGGCGGAGGAGAGTGGTGGCGGATGGTGATTGTTTGGGCCTCTGTTCAAAGAAGAAGTGGACAGCCCTCAGACCACCCTGGTGGGGGATGAGGGATTGGGACTCCATGGTGAAGTGGAGACAGTTAGGGCCAGGGAACTGGAAATTGTTGATATGATGTGGGGCATCAGAGGAATTGTGGATGTAGGTGGGAAGAGACTGGACAAGGGGAGAGAATGGAGTCAGGAGAGAAAGAAATGATTTCCATCGGGCAGGAACAGGCTGACATGATCAGTCTCCTGGGACAGTTCTGTTTGTGGATTTTGGGAAGGTGGTAGAAGTGGGCTGTCCGGGGATGGGAGACTATGAGGTTGGAAGCTGTGGAGGGAAGATCTCCAGAGGAGGTGAGGTCATTTCCAGTCCTGGAAACAGTGGTTTGATGTTCGGTGGTGGGATCATGGTCCAGGGGGAGGTAGGAAGAAGTGTCTGAGAGTTGGCGCTCAGCCTCTACGAGGTAGAAGTCAGTACACCAGACAACAACAGCACCACCCCTGTCGGCAGCTTTGGTAACAAAGTCAGGGTTGGACCTAAGGGAATGGAGTGCAGCAAGTTCAGAATGAGACAGGTTAGAGTGGGTGAGAGGGGCAGAGAAATTGTCACGTCGACAGTTCTCAATGAAAAGATCGAGAGCAGGTAAGAGGCCAGAGGGAGGGGTCCAGGTGGAGGGAGAATACTGGAGGCGGGTGAAAAGATCTGTTGAACAGGGGGAGAACTCCTGCCCAAAGAAGTGAACACTGAGACGAAGGTGGCGGAAGAAGAGTTCAGTATCATGCCGAGCCCGAAATTCATTGAGATGGGGCATAAGGGTATGAAACTGAGTCCTTTACTGAGTACAGAACGTTTAGCATCAGAGAGAGGGAGGTCAGAGGGTATGGTCAAAACATGGCAAGGGCTGGGATTAGAAGACGGGATGGGGTCAGAGGGACGGGAAGGGGTGGAGGATCCTAGAGGGATCAACATTAATAGAGGGGACAATAACCAGAGGACATAGATTTAAGATAAGACGTAGAAGGCTAAGAGGGGAGTTAAGGAGAAATGTTTTCACTCAGAGTGTAGTGGGAGTCTGGAACTCACTGCCTGAAAGGGTGGCTGAGTCAGAAACTCTCGTAACATTTAAGAAGCATTTAGGTATTCACTTGTGTTGCCATAGCCTCCAGGGCTATGGGCCAAGTGCTAGAAAATGGGATCATACTGCTGAAGGTGTGTGTGGAACTGAGAACACATGTGCTGAGGCAGGGTGTGATCTGTATCCACAAGAAGAGATTTTGAAAACAACTGATGGTGCTTATATTTGCGTCACTTGGTAAGTTGATGTTTCAAGTCATCTTGAGAGGCTGAGAACCTTGGTTGCTGGGTCTGATGGCAGGTCATCTCTGTGCATAATGTTCATTGCAAGACAGGATTTGTGGTTCAAGGGAGAGATTTGCAATGTGAATCTTGTCAGCAACACTAATCAAAATAGATAGTGGAGGCCAATTGTTGGGTGGCTTGTTGCACTTTGGTCCTGAAGGAAAAGAGGACAGTTCAACTGCAAATGCTGTGAAGTCTGCAAGATCAGCAGGTAGGGCTGTCTCAATGACATCCCTTGGCCAGATTCTTGTGGACCTTGAGGGAGAACAAAGTAATTGGGCTCATCTCACTCTGCATGGGCTAGAGGAAGGATGAGGCCCATAAACCTAGATGGTGGAGTCACCTATTAGCACTAGGCACTTGGCCCGTCGAATTGACACATCGTTGGTTTCCATGAACAAAATGTCTGCAAGTACCTCAACCAGGCCTTGAAAGGCAAGGTTGTGATGGACTCCAGATAGAGAGAAGTGTGTTTTATAAACCAAATGTAATGGCAATGAGCCATCGCCTGGTGAGCAAATTGGGATTAACTCTTGACTGGGATGCCAAGTTTCATAGCTGTAGAAACACAGACCATGTTGCCAGTTGTTCCACTGTCAATGGTCACCTTAATAATAGCATGTTGTTTGAAGCATGTGTCTAAGTAGGGTGTTTGATGGATCTGTAAACGGAATGCAGCTGATTCCAATGGGATATCAGCAGGTTCCTTGTCCCCATCATCTAAATGAGCACCTGTGACACTATCATGGGATGTGGGCATCACTGGCTAGGCCATCAATTATTGCCAATCCTTAATTTCCCTTAAGAAGGTGGTGGATGAGCTGCCTTCTTGAACTGCTGTAGTCCATGTGGTGTAGGTACACGTACGGTGCTGTTAGGGAGGGTGTTCCAGAATTTTGACCCTGTAACAGTGAAGGAACAGCAATATATTTCCAAGTAAGGATAGTGAGTGGCTTGGAGGGGAGCCTCCCAGGCAGTGGTGTTCCTATCTATCTGCTGCCTTTGTCCTTCTAGATGGTAGTACTCGTAGGTTTGGAAGGTGCTGTCTAAAGAGCCTTGGTGAATTCCTGCAGTGCATCTTGTAGATGGTACACACTGCTGCCACTGTGCATTGGTGATGGAGGGAGTGAATGTTTGCGGATATGGTGCCAATCAAGCGGGCTGCTTTGTCCTGCATAGTGTCAAGCTTCTTGGGTGTTTTTGAAGCTGCACTCGTCCAGGCAAGTGGAGATCATTCCATCACACTCCTGACTTGTGTGCTTGCAGTTGGTGGACAGGATTTGGGGAGTCAGGAGGTGAGTTACTCACAACAGAATTCCTAGCCTCTGACCTGCTCTTGTAGCCAGAGTATGTATATGGCTAGTCCAGTTCAGTTTCTGGCCAATGGTAACCTCCAGGGCATTGATAGTGGGAGATTCAGTGATGGTAATGCCATTGTATGTCAAGGGGCAATGGTTAGATTCTCTCTTGTTGGAGATGATCATTGCCTGGCACTTGTGTGGTACGAATGTTACTTGCCACTTCTCAGCCCAAGCCTGGATATTGTCGAGGTCTCGCTGCATTTGGACATAGACTGCTTCAGTATCTGAGGAATCACAAATGATGCTGAACATTATGCAATCATCAGCGAACGTCCTCACTTCTGATCTTATTCTGAAAGTAAATATTTATCAGATAGGTCCGCTTGCTTGCATAATGGGCAAGACGCCTGGTGTGTATGTAAGGGAAGGAAGTCACGCAGCCTAGTCTTGTTAGGTGAGAGTGAAACAGTCCTGGAAGGAGAAAACAGCAACGCGGAGAGCCTTGTATTCATCAAAAATGCAAATCTCATCTAATAACAAATGCAAGGCTTGGGAGATCTCTGGCTTTACAGCTGCCAGGATGTGTGGCCTGAGCTCAGTGTCATACTCTGCTTCACTAGACATGGTAGACTAGGGTGAATGAGTTGTAGCCAGCGTAGAACCACTATATTCTCCAGTGAGAGTGACAACTCCTCATCCTCATCAAGAGGTCGACTCTGATGACTGAGACTCAAAGAAAGCCAACAGACATTGATACAGATTGACCTGTCTGCAAACTGATTGCAATCTGAAATCAGGTCTAAGAGTTGGACACCCATGGCTTGGAAACCATAATGTAGGTGGATGATCTGCCAAATCAATCCAAGAGAAGTAGATGCTTTAACTATGGAGTTCCATGATACAATGGGACAGTAATTCACTATCTGCTCTGGTGTTATGATCCCAGCTGAGATTACCCCTGGACAAACCTGATCCCAGGGTGGAACCCAGCTTGATAGATCCTAACCTTTAATTTGTTTGTTTAGATATGTGGAGAGTAGCAACTGAACAGAGTTGCAGGAGTCAGCTGATGAACGTTTAACAATAGAATAAGACATTTATTGAACAAGAAAAGATGAACTATATTACAATACTCCTTCACCCACAACTATACCTTCACAGATATATACAGATTCGTAAGGATAACACAAGTTATAAAAACTATCTTATATTCTAATGTTCACAGTAAGTACACAGACAATGTACCAATCGGCACCCTGTGGTCAGACACACTAAAGTCTGAAACCAAGTGACAGATGCCACCTCAACGAGATACTATAGACCTCACCTCAACTCTCGCGCCCCCCCAGCCCTGATGCTTGTCACACCGTGAGCCAACCAGTATCACTGAACTCTGTCCTTCACACGAGGGTTTCCAATCTCCACTTTCCAAGAACTTGCCTTGGAATCTTCTCCCAAACTGGTGCTTTCTCTCAGACGCCTTCCGCAAGGGTTCACCTCCAGGGTTTTGAACTCTCCTTCCGGTGTTCCTATTCCCTGGGTCACCATATGCATTCAAGTTGTCTTCCACGCACTCTCCCTCATCAACTCAGCCATCAACAATACCACTGCTTCACATGCTCATAGCAAAGAGTCATAGACCATCAGTTGTCTCTTTGGATCTCCTTGCCTCTTGCAAGCTGTTCTTGCTTCAAATCTGCTTTCTGCAGCTTTTGCCTCTTTAAATCTGAAGCTTGGAGCCTTTCTCTCTGTCCCTCACTCTTAACTTCATTAACAAAACCTTTTCCAGGTTCCTGTCCTTCCTTTGATTAGAAGGTCTGCTTGGAACTTTTCCCTGTTCCACTCCCCTGGATTTTGGGTTCTTGGGACAGCTTGGGACTGGCAATCTGCCCCCTTTGCTCCAGTCTCTCCTGGCAGCTACTTTCAAAACCAACTGAACTCAAAACAGCTTCCAAAATCAAACTGCTGTTTCTAGCTTTTCTGTGTGTGTATCTGTGGGAGAGACCTGCCTCTCTCTACTCCTGTTGCTAGGCAACAACACTGTTTTATTCTACTCTTATTTGCTTAACTTAGTTTATAGTTGTAAAACTTATTCGAAATGCAAGCACCTTTTAAAATGAAATTAAAACTCGCTTTGACCTTTCTTAACACAGATACAGAAATACAAATCAAACTTAAACTTTAAAGCTAAAACTCATTCCTAACACCTACAAATATAACTTACTTAAATTATCTCTATTTCCTAACACTAGAATCAGGTCTAATAAGTTAATTTTTTGTTGGGCAGTGAATTCTGGAGATGTCCCTTCGCCTTCTGTGTCTCTGAATCCACGGAGAATTCCTAGTTCTCCCATGTGAAACCATCACCGAGGAAATGGGCAATGTTGGCAGCATCAGAAAGTTTTCACGCCCCACTCCAAAGTAAATTGGTGAGTTTATTTGGCACTTATACTTGGATATTGACCTCTATTTATCCCATAATATTCCAGTACTATAACAGTGGAAACCATGACAACCAAGCATCAGGCACCAAAGCAGTGGTGCTTAGGAAGAATTGAGACAGTCAATTTATTTGAGCATTGGCATCAGAACATAATTTACACTTTGATGCTTGATCCCACTGCTGGCACCCCAGTAAGCTGTATTTACTTTCTGATTGGCACATATGCTGGATCACAATACAAACAGTGTTGGGGTGAAAATGGTGAACTTTTAATGCAGCCCCCAAACAACAGTACAATACAAAGAGACAAGATGGTTATGATCATGAGGGAACTGTGGTTCATAACCACCAGAAGGCAATAATTTATAGTGCTGCTAAGTTACCTATGTTGGTCAGGAACTATGTGACCTAAATTTTCAACCTCTAGGTAAATAGTTCCGTTAATGCACTCATTGAATGATGAACAACGATAGTGCTAACACAGAGCCCTGGGATATTTTAATTAGTAATGTGGTCCCAGATAAACATACACCATTGATTATGACTGGTAATCTTTCTCAATTGCTGACACTTCTGGAAGTTAAGTTGTACAGAATTTAACTGGCTGCTATTCATTTAGTAATTTGGTATAACCTCAAAAAACTCAATGAGCTAGAAGTTTGTACATGCAGCTGCTGAATATTGGGTGCTAATCAACCTTTTAAGTCTTTAAATATGATGGGCAAGAAGTGCACACACATTATGACTCAGAAGTATACTAGGGACAGAATTTTGCTCTTGTTGGGTGGGCTCGGCGGGAGTGGGCGGGGGCGGTCGGGAAGCCGCCCGCCGCCCGGGATTGGAGCCGGAAGGCAATTTCATGCTGGCTGGCCAATTCAGGCCCACTCAGCGTGAAAGGCAGTTAGGGAACCTCCAAGAAGGGGCGGACAGGGACAGGAGCCTATTGTCCATCATGTCCAATGGTGACCCGGCAGCCAATTCAAAAGTAGCACGAGCGACCTCAGGGACGCTGCCTGCGTCGGAATTGCAGCAGCGACATGGCTGCGACCCAGGAAGGAGAATCCATGTGGGAGGTGAGGTCAGTGGGGCAGTCTGCCCCACATTTCTCCAATGAGTGCCTTGCTGACCTCCTGGAGGAGGTGGCTGCCAGAAGGGACACCCTTGTCCCCAGAGACAGGAGAAGGAGGCCACCGCACCTCACCAAGGAAACATGTGAGGAGGTGGCATCCCGGGTGAGCAGCCACAACGTGGTGAGGTGCACATGCATGCAGTGCTGGAAGCACTTCAATGATCTGCTGCGCTCAAGAAGGGTGAGTACCGTGTTAACATGGATCAGTGTGGAGAACAGTTAAGGGCTGGCCATCCCCCTGTGGACCTCAGGGTGTTAGAGCCTGAGTTGCACCTGTCAATGACGACAGAGTTGGCCAAGAGGGCGAGCCCTGGCTGCTTGGACTGAGTGCCTTGCAGATTGAGGGCCACAGCTTGGATGTGCCATGCGAGGTGTTCCTCAGGTGGGGTTGGCAAGGCTGCAATGGCACTGCAGGCAGAGAGTAGACTAACCAATGCTCCTCTGTCCTTTCAGGAGAAGACATCCCATAACAGTATTGAGAGGTCGCAGATTGGTGGGGGACCACCACACCTCCTCATCCTCACCCCCTATGAACAGGAGGCCTTGGAGCTCGAGAGGCTGCATGCACCTCAGTCAACCAGCCAACATAAGGTTGGGGTGTCAGACGAAGATAAGAGTGCAGTCCATAGAGGTGAGAATTTCGGCTTGTGCAACCATTCTGGTGTAAATTCTTCACTGATTTGAGCCTTGAACCTGGAGTCCCTATTGATAATTGAAAGACAATGCACCATGAAGCAGATCTCCATTGTATCACCTGGGTGCCTGACATGCACAGTGACAGTGATGACTTTCACTAATGACATGTTCTTCCTCTCTCTTTTAGGTTCACCAGCAGGCATTCGCACCAAGGACCCTGAAAGACCACCCCTGACCCCAGAGGATCACCATGCTCCCCACACACCTGCGTCAAACCGGCTCTGTCAAGAAGGCACCAGCGCAGATACCAGCCCTTGGTGGGCAGTAGATTGCCGTCTAGTATCTGGGTGCACATTGGTGAGGGCGCTTCACACTCACTTGAGGTGCAGGTGGAGGCAGAGAGTGCCTAGGGCACCGGCAGTCGGAGGACTGCTGGAGACCAAGTCGATGTTCAGTCGAAGGCTGATGATAGCCCTCTGGAGTCGTCCGTTAGGCAGCAGATGCTGGAAGTCCAGCGGGTGTGCGGGAGAATCTGGCAGAGATCCGTGAGGGCATGCGTGCCATGGCCTCCATTTTGGAGGAGTCCCTGTGGAGCATGACAACTGCGTTAACCCTCATGGCCGAGCATAATGCCTCACCCATGGAGAGATTGCGACTCTCATGGAGAGGCTTCTCCAGGGACAGAATCAGGGGGCCTTGGGGATGCACTCGGACCTGCAATCCCACACACAGGCAATGACCTCAGCTGGGCAGTGTCCGTGTGTGAGATGGATGGGGCACCCAGTATCCCGGCTAGGTGTCCATCCATCAATGGCGAGCAGGGAGGTCCAGAACAACCTCACATTGGCGCACGAGCTGCCTGTCATCTCTGCGGGCTCCTCTCAGGGCGCTCCAGATGACAGCAGCAGCTTCTCCGCCCCTCTGCCAGTGACCGTGGCATCTGATGAGGCTGCGGCCACTGGGGAGATGCCAGCCATTGCACTGGCCACTCCCTCCCAGATGGGGCCAGCACAGGCTCCATGGGCCAGAGGACAACCACCAAAGTCATCAAGGACAACAAGACAGCAGGTCAGCAGGCTGTCTCCAATGCCGGTGCCAGCGAAGGAGGAGCACCTAGATGTAGCACCCGCAAATGTAAATTTAAAGCACCTTAAGCACAGGATGGGTTTGACATGGGTGATATTTTGTTCCCCCATTTTGCTTTGAGTTTTTTAATGGTGTGACAACCAACACTGGTTAATGTTTAGTTCAGCAATCTGCCACTTGCAACATGAAATGAGATTTGATTTTGTGCAATTGGCCTGAGTATGCTTCATTTGTTCTGTAGGTGCTGGGTGGGCCAATTTTTAATGATGGAAATGTGTCTCTTGAAACTTTGTTGCACAGGTACTGAGTGTATGTTGGTGGCCAAGGAAATGCTCCTCTCTGGGATTGAGCATGGAGGTTGCAGCCCTGGCATGGGGTGGTGGTTCTTATTTGGCAGTCCAGTTGAAGGAACGTTGGATCAATGCATCCCAGGTGTCCCTGCATCCCTGGAGGTTACCCAGGTCTGCCTCCACGCCCTCAGCATTCTCCTCACCATTCTCGCCCTCGGTCTCACTACTGGACTCATCATCTGTTGCCTGTGGAGCTGTATCAACATCCACTTCCTCCATTGGGTCCCCCCTTGCCAGTGCCAGATTGTGGAGAGCATTGTATGCCACCACTATCAGTGACACGTGCTCTGGGGGGTATTGCAAAGTGCCCCCTGAATGGTCCAGGCATCGGAATTGCATCTTGAGAGGACCAATGGCCCTCTCTACCACCGCCCTTGTGGAGGCATGGCTCCTGCTGTATCGCTGCTCGGCCTCTGTTCTTGGTCGGCAGAGAGGCATCATGAGCCACCTTTTCAAGGGATGGCCTTTGTCACCCAGCAGCCATTCATCCTGTCGAGCTGGAGTACTGAAGAGCCTTGGCACTTGGGAGTGTCTCAGGATGTAAGTGTCATGGGAACTGCCAGGGTACAGACTTGTAGAATCAGCATCCTGTGATCACACACTATCTGCACGTTCATGGAGTGGAATCCCTTCCTGTTGACGAAGGCACCGGGCTCACCTGCTGGTGCCTTGATGGCCACATTTGTGCAGTCTATTGCACCCTGGACGTGGGGGAAGCCAGCAATCACTTCAAAGCCTCTGGCTCGCTCTACCTGGCTTGCCTCATCCATGCGGAAATGAATGAAAGTCAATGCAAAACGGAACAGAGCTTCTGTCACCAGTTTGACACAACTGTGGCCAACTGATTGGGAAACTTGACACAAATCCTCCACTGAGCCCTGAAAAGGGCCAGAGGCATAGAAGTTGAGGGCCACTGTGACCTTCAGAGGCACTGGCATGGGGTGTCCACCAACATAGTTGGAGCTGATCTCAGGCCCGATCATTTGACAAATGGAGTTAATGGTCTCCCTGGAGAGGAGGAGCCTCCTTTGGCATTGCACCTCGCCATATTGAGGTAGTTGCATCGCTGCCTGTAAACCCTGGCAGCAGGATAGTGCCATCTTCTGCGGCCCCTTTCACCTTTGACTTCCTGAAGGCCCTGCTCCCCCCCATGCCTGTGCCTGTCTTCCCACATGTCGCTCCCCTGGAATCTGCATTGGGGCACCTGGCCTCCCTCCCCTTCTGCCCTCCTCAGAAGAGGTACTCCAGCAGAGACCACAATCCCCTTCCATGACCCAGGGCCCAGACATATTACCAGGGTTATAGAAGGCTGTCTGATACCTGGAAGGGCCCCCACAGTCTGAATCCTCTAGGGGCCTGGAAGACAACAATGAAATGAAGCCTAGAAATGCTCAGAATAAAGCTCTGAAGCGAGATGAAGCTGTCCAGTTCAAATAAGCAACCAGCAGTACACGATCTCCAAAGTTCCTCATTACTCACAATGACAATAATGCTGACCTTTCTTATCCCACCTGTGGATGAGGTTATGCAAATTGTAGCCTGCCCACCTGCCCATTTTGCCCATGCGTCGGCTGAGAAATCGCACAGGCTACGTAAAACCACCAACAATTGATGTGACAAGGGCCTTAACTGGTGTCTTAATTAATGGCGGGTGTGCCTCCTTCTCCTACATGCGCCTGCTGACTGAAACACTGCGAGAGTGTGCATTGATGTTGGGATGCTCAGCCAGCGTGAACGCATGTTATTTCATGCTTGAGCGGGTTGGGTCGGGCGCGGGCCCAACCACTGAGCAAAAAATCCTGCCCTAGCTCTTGGTGAAACCAAAAAAAAAATCAGCGTACAGTCATATGCAAATAAAGAGCATAATGCTTGTCTGCCTCATATAAATGCTGCTGCTTGATGACATAATCCGACGGCATGGCATTAGTTTTCACGTGTACGTTGATGACGTCCAGCTCTACCTCACCATCTCTCTTGACTGCTAAATTATCAGACTGCTTAATCAACATCCTGGATGAGCAGAAATTTCCTCCAATTAAATTGGGAATTGGGAAGACTGAAACCTTTGTTTTTGGTTCCCGCTCCAAACTTCATTTCCTAACTACTGACTCCATCCCTCTCTCTGGCAATAGTCTGAGATTAAGCCAGTCCATTAACAACTTTATGGTGTCAAATTTGATCTTGAAATGAGCTTCCAGTCTCATATTCATGTCATCTCTAATAATGCCTATTTCCACCTCTAACATTGCTCAACTTTGCCCCTGTCTCAGCTCACCTGCAGCTGAAGTCCTCATCCATATCTTCATTACTTTGAGATTCGATTATTCCAATAGACTCCTTGCTGGTTTCCCACATTCTACTCTCTGTAAACTTGAGCTCATCTGAAACTCTACTGCCTGTGTCTTAACTTGCACCAGGTCCTGTTCACTATCTTCCCTGTGCTTGCTGCCCTACACTGGATCTTGGTCAAGCAACATCTTGCTTTTAAAATTCTCATTCTTGTTTTCAAATCCCTCTCTTGTCCCTCTTTATTTCTGTAATCTCCTCCAACCCCACAACCCTCCGAGATACTGGAACTCCTCTAATTCTGGCCTCTGGTACATTCCCAATCATAATTGCTCTACCATTGATGGGCATGCATTCAGTTGGCTAAGCCCCAAGCTCTGGTATTCCCTGCCTTCACCTCTCTATCTCGCTTACCTCCTTTAAGCCACTTTTTAAAACCTACGTCTTTGACCAAGTTGTTGGTCATCTGACCTCCTATCCTATGTGGCTTGGTGTCATAATTTTTTTTATAATGTTCCTGTGAAGCGCCTTGGGATGTTTCTTTACATTAAAGACACTATACAAATATAAGGCAACCAGGGGTCTACAAATTAAATCATGTAAAACATGTAAATACAGTATATAATAATAAATGCAGAGATGTGTAAAGTATCTGATGTCAGCATAAATAAGTTAGTGATTCATTTAAGTGGTTGAAGTTAAAGTCGAAAGCGGTATGCACCTTGAATTTCTGTGGTAATTCACCTGATCTATTGGCCTATCCAAAAATGGCAGGTTATGCCATTTCTCCAGGTGTTCCACCAATCTTCCACTAAGGTTTTCACCAAGGCAGTGATCAGGAGCATCCCATAGAATTTCAGGGCCCAGACATATTAACAGGGTCAATGCTTACCATGTCCAATTGCAGTGAAGCAGTGATTGAAAGGAAAATAGAGAACTGAACCAAATTATCAAGAGTTGGGTAGGAATTGAAGAATCATATTAAAACTGTCAACCTTGCCAGTACTGTGTTCAGTTTTAGTCACTGTCCAGTTAAGGAGTCCTTAAGGTGAAACAGGGAAGAGCCAGGAGTTCCTGGTGTTAGAGAATAGAATTATGAAGAAAAGCTTGGACAATTCAAGCTTAAAAGGAAATAACTAAGAAGGGATTCCATAAATGTATTTAAAATAGTAAATGGGATAGAAAAGACAAATCAATCACTTCAAATTAAACCTGAACTGCAGGACAAATTCCACAGGTTTGAGATGCTGAAAGAGCACTTTAGGAATGATGCCAGGAAATTCTTCTTCACACAAAGAGGGAACAAGTTATAGAAGGGATAAGGAAATGGATGTAGAAATCGTGCAATTGTTTTAGAAAACAACTTGGATTCTTCAATGAGAAAACTAATTTGTTTCTGGATGGATGAGATTAGGAAGGGTTGAATAGTCTTTCATCTGTACCTAGCTTGTGATCTTATTACTTACTCAGTATAGTTGGGCTTTACTGTTTCAAATACTTTGTGTTACAGGCTTAATTTGAAAATATTGTAAATACACTTTTGTATGGATTCTAGGAATTCTAATTTGTCAAAATCCGGTGTGTTTTGGATTGGCTCTTTTAACAGATTTGACCAGCTTGCTTATGTTATCAATGCTTGCGCATCCTTATGCCAGCTTCCTTTCTAGTGAAAAGAAATCAATTTTTTCATCACAGAACAATTTTAATAAACCACAATTAACTAACAAAGCTCGTGAGTACAGATGGGAAGAACATGGACGTATGCAAAAAATCAAACATTTAAAAAATATTTGTGACTTCCTCCAGAAACATTTACCAACAACTGTAATAAGACTAATTTTTTTTCAATGTAATCAGCTTGGAACAATTTACAACACATGTTTTGACGTGCTCAATATAGATACACACAAATTAGCAATTACAGTTTTTGCTGTACAAAGCTGAAAGTTTTAAAACTGGTACATATGATTCATTATTTATGCCACACAAACCACTGCTGAAACCATTTTAAATTCAGATTTAAGTAGAATAAACTCAATTCAGACCTAAGAGAATGAAATAGTTGACTGGAATTTCCATGGGTGCTCTGATCTACTGCAGTAGTTGATTGCTAGTTTTGGGCTTTTTGCCATTTCCCCAGAGGTTCAATCAAATTTTTGCCAAAATTATGGCAATATAACAAGAGAAATCTGTTGATTTTTTTTTGCCTTGGAGTAACACAAGTATTATACCAACAAAAAACAGTATTTAAATATGTCCACTCACTGCTTAAACTTTACATTTAAAAACATTTTGTTCAACAATTATCCAATCGATCTTATCAAGTCACATGCGAGTCAACATGTTGGAACCTAATCATGTAATGTTAAAATAATTGTTGTGCCTACCTCCTGATCATTGACTAAAGAGAGGCAATGTGTTTGCTTTATTCGTTCTTGGGATGAGAGTGTCACTGGCTAGACCAGCATTTATTGCTCATCCCTAATTGCCCTTGAGAAGGTGATAGTGTGCTGCGTTTTTGAACCACTGCAGTCCATTTGTTGTAGAAACACTCATAGTACTGTTAGGAAGAGAGTGCCAGGATTTTGACCCAGAGACAGTGGAAGGGTGGCAGTATAGTTCTGAGCATGCTGTGTGACTTGGAGGGGAACTTTCAGGTGGGAGTGTTCTAATGCATCTGCTGCCCCTTTCCTTCTAGGTGGTAGAGGTCAGGGGGTTGGAAGGTGCTGTTGAAGGAGCCTTGGTGAGTTGCTACAGTCCATTTTGTGGATTGTACCCACTGCTGTCACTGTGGTGAAGTAAATGGTTAATGTGGTGGATTGGATGCCAATTAATTGGGCTGCTTTGTCCTGAACGGTGTCAACCTTCTTGAGTGTTGTTGGAGTTGCAGTCATCTAGGAAAGTGGAGATATCCCATCACACTCCTGACTTGTGCCTTGTAGATGGTGGACAGGCTTTGGGGAGTCAGGAGGAGAGTTACTCTCCACAGAATTCCCAGCCTCTGACTTGCTCTTCTAGCTACAGTATATATGTGGTTGGTCCAGTTCAGTTTTTGGTCAAAGGTAACCCCAAGGATGTTCATAGTGGGGAATTCAGTGATGGTAATGCCATTGAATGTCAAGGCAAGATCATTAGATTCTCTCTTGTTGGAGACAGTCACTTGCGTGGCACAAAAGGTTACTTGCCATTTATCAGGCCAAGCCTGGATATTGTCCAGGTCTTGCTGCATATGGACACGGACTGCTTCAGCAACTAAGGCATTGTGAATGGTGCTGAACATTGCACAATCAGCAGTGAACATCCCCACTTCTGACCTTATGATGGAGGGAATGCTATTGATGAAGCAGCTGAAGATGTTTGGACCTAGGACACTACCCTGAGAAACTCCTGCAGCGATGTCTGGAACTGAGATAATTGACATCCAACACCACAACCATTATCCTTTGTGCTAGGTATGACTCCAAACAGGGGAGCATTTTCCCCCTGATTCTCATTGGCTTCGGTTTTGCTTGGGCTCCATGATGCCACACTTGGTCAAATGCTGCCTTGATGTCAAAGGCAGTCACTCTCACCTCACCTCTTAAGTGCAGCTCTTCTGTCATTGTTTGGACTGAGGCTGTAGTGAGGTCAGAAGCTGAGTGGCCCTGGCAGAACCCAAACTGAGTGTCAGTGAGCAATTATCACATTTTCATTAAAAATGCAATCATCTGAAGTTGTGTGGTACAAATAGAATACAAAAGTACTGCATTACAAAATATAAATTAGGGTTACAGAATATATTACACTGATACATCTATGCTGTTCATAAATAATACAGTTGCCTATTAATTAATGATTTATTCACCAGAACACATTACTTCCAGTCATGTATTCATTTATCATGTAAGTCATAGCTAACATTTTTTCAAATGTTTAGATTACATATTATTTTATTGTAGCTTGTAACACAAGTGAAGCTATTTCTAGATGTCTCACACAAAATTTCACACTACACAAATTTTCTGCAATGGGAGACAAATTTTCAGTTATTATTCAGAACCCACCATGATGCTGTGAAAGAAAGAGAAAACAATCGCTGAATGACAGAGGAATTCTCAGATATGTCAAACGTGCATAATGATTCATTTGAAAATGTTTAATGCATATGAGTGCCACATGACCCTACTTATGTATTTACTTCACCTTAGCCACAAATGACTTAAGTACTTCTATTAAATCAAATAATCAAATGGAGTATGGCATGGTATATAATAAATTAATGTGGATTTACTGTAACATTTTGGCAGACTCAGTTGGTCTACCACAATATCATGCCATACAAGTATTTTACTGCTAAAACCAACATCCTGGGTCTGTGCTTACAAATGTTTATAAAAAGTTAAATGGTCCGAGTCAATGTGAGAGCATAGTCGTTTTGTTCGTTAATGGAGCAGAAAGCCAGTGGATTTTGTAAAGTGGGGTGGAAATCAGAGTGAACCCTTTTGCTCTGTTTTTCTGCTTTTGCATCAAGAGCATCTGACCAAGGGAGTGAGAAAGGAAGGTTTCTTTTACTGGCCTCCCTCTATTCTGATGTCACTTTTGTATTGCTACTCAAATATGTGGCCACCTGCATCAGAAAATGCCAAAGGATTCCTTCAAATCTCCAGTCAGACCAGACTATGTGTCCACACACTGAGATGGCAAGTTACCTTTCTGAAATCCCATCAGGTTCACAGGTGAGCATCTCAGTAGTGCCGCTCCATAATCAAAATAATTTTGTGACTAAACAGGTGTTTATGCTATTTCTCTGATTTTCTGCCAATCACCTACCAAAATATATAACGAATGATCATGAGAACCCCCCCAAACCCTGAAATTCCAGACACAGGTGTGAAAAAAATTCTTTGAACTTCCTCCTTGTTCTTCTAATAATAATCTTTAACCAATCAGCAATAACAGTTTTTTACTATTTGTTCTCTAAAACGTGTCATAATTGTGAATACCTTCATTAGATTACCCCTTAAACCTCTTTGTTTCAATAAAAAGCCCATATTTTTGCTAGCATTTCTTGATAACCACAGATTCCTAGTGTTATTTTACTGACTTCTCGCTGTACCAATATCCTTCCTCTAATGGGCTGCCCAGAAATACACAAAATACACTAACTGTGGGCTAACCAATGTCTTGTACAATTTTTTTTCTTCACACCCCACTGTAACAAAATTTACAGTTTGCACACTAAGGTAATGCTTGATTGTTTACAGTGCTAAGGAGAAAAGCTATCAGAAATAATTCCTTACACATGAAATGAAGTAATATCAGTCAAATCAGTAATGAGCTTACAATGAAGTTTTAAGATGTGCTTCTTACCAGGCACGAGCATTGTTGTTATTAGTTCTGGAGTGTCCAAGAAATCCACATTGTTCCTCTGAAAGGTCTTGCTGTAATTAGTCTGGATATGGCTGTGTGGTGATTGACATATCAATCATAATCAATTATCCACACTGCCTGATTACTGCACAAAAATACATTTGACACAGTGTTATGATTCTAGACCATACCCCCAAGTGTTTGGTAAGATTTGGTTAGGGACCAATATGTTTTGTTTAAAGTAGACCAAGTATGAGATTCAAGACAGTTGCTAAGAGATTAAAACCACAAGGTTCCATGGATTTTGAGTGAACAGAAATAAACTTTACTATATACAAGGTCAAAAAGATAAAACAATTTACAATAACTATTTTACATGCTAACATTTAGGGCTAATACGAGGTACCATGTAAATTAGGAGGCAAATTGTGGTCGAACACACCACACTGTACAATAAATAGGAAATGACCAAGACAGATCCCATGGATTTCTCAGCAACCCACCCAGACGTCAGTAAACACTGTGAGTCAACCAATCTCATAAGGGACTTCAAACTTTTCACTTTTGAATATCAAGCCTCTGAATTCCCTCAAAGCTGCTCCAGCTCGAACTGCCTCAATGACTACACACCTCCAAGGATTTCAATCTCGTCCACTAAGACTCCATTCCCCTGGATTTCCGAGTTTGTCACCCAGCCTCAACTGACTGGCGCAATTTCAACTCTTTACTAGCTGGCTAGCTTCACTGGGCACTGCCCCTGGATTTCACCAAACTCCAATCTCCCCAGCTACACCAAGCTATGAACAGCTCCCAGAGCTTCTTCTCTGCCCTAGCCCTTTCCAGTATGGAACTTGTCACCTTTTCAACTCCCCAGGACTTCTCCTGAGCCCTAAATGCATGGAGCCAGCTAACAGTAACACATAACAGCAAAGAATGGGAAAAAGATTAATAAGGAGGGAAAAAATAGGGCATGAGGGGAAGCTAGCTAGAAACATAGTAAGATTTTCTATAGATATTTAAATAAGAAAAGAGTGAGGATTGGTCCTATAAAAGGTGAATCTGGGGAATTAATAATGGAAAGTAAGGAGGTGGCAGATGAATTGAATAGGTATTTTACATCTTTCTTCACTATAGAGGATACAAGTAACATCCCAGAAATAATTATAAATCAGGAAATAGAAGGGAGGGAGGAACTCAGGAAAATTACAATCACCAGGGAAGTGGTATTAAGCGAATCGTTGGAGCTGCTGGCTGACAAATCCCAGGGTCCTGATGGACTTCATCCTAGGGTCTTGAAAGAAGTGGCTAGTGAGATAGTTGATGCATTGGTTTTAATTTTCCAAGATTTGGGGAAGATTCTTTTAGATTATAAAATTGCAAATGTAACTTCTTTATTCAAAAAGGGAGGGAGACAGAAAGCAGGAAACCACAGGCCAGTTATCTTAACATTTGTTATAGGGATCCTTACAGTGTCAACTTCACTTTTTTACTTACTTTATCTCTTTTTGAACATTTTACAATCAGGGTGTCTCAACTGAAACTAAGGTTCAGTCAAAGCTCCACTCCCGAGTTCACTAGTTTAAACTCATGCATACAATTCTAATTATGTTCAGTGCTGGTTCGACTGAGGTACAACCGCCCCCTTCTATTCCAATTAGTGGCAATTAATCCTGAGACAGGCTCAAACATATATATTGGCTGGGAAAGTCATCTGCCAGTATTATTCTGGAGAAAATGTTCTGGAAACTGCATTTACAATAATAGCTTTCATTTATATAGTGTCTTTATTAATATGATCCTTGCTGCACAGGAACATTATCCAACATAATTGGACACCAGGCCAAATAAGATATTGGAATAGATAAACAAAAGGTTAGCCAAAGAGGTAGGTTTTAAGAAGCATTTTAAAAGGAGAGAAAGACAGAGAGGTTTAGGGATAAAATTTCAAAGCTTGTGGCCTAGGCATCTGAAGGTATGGTCGCCAATGGTGGAGTGATTAAAATCCTGAAAGTGCAAGAGATCTCGGAGGGTTATAGGGCTGGAGAAAGTTACACAGATAGGGATGGACAAGATGGCCATGGAGGGATTTCAAAATAAGGATGAGAGTTTTAAAATTGAGACATTGCTGGACTGAAAGCCCATCAAGGTAATTGAGCATAGCTGTGATAATGAAAGAGACTTGGTTAGAATTAGAATATGGGCAGCACGGTTCTTGGATTAGCTCAAGTTTGTGGAGGGTGAAAGATGGAGGCCACTTAGGAAAGCATTGGACTAGCCAAGCCTAGAGATAACAAAGATCCACTCAAGGTTGTTATCCAAGATTAGGGCTTATTGAATTTGGATAATATATTAGCATGAATTGAGGATTGATTAAACATAGAAAACAAATTAGGAACAACTGGGCCTTTTTCAATGTGAAGTGCCACAAGGATCAGTGCTTAGGTCTCAGCTATTTACAATCTATCAATGACCTAGATGAGGGAACCAAGTACAAATGATCCAAGTTTGTTGTCAATATAAAGCTAGTTGGGAAAGTAAAATGTGAGGAGGATGCAAAGAGGCTGCAAAGGATTATAAACTAGTAAAGTGATTGGGAAAGAAGGTGACAAATGAAGTATAATCTGAGGAAATGTGAAATTATCCACTTGACAAAGCAGAATATTTTTTTAAAAGATGAGAAACTAATAAATATTAGTATTCAAAGGACTTTGGGCATCCTTGTACCTGAATCACAGAAAGTTAACATGCAGGTACTGCAAGCAATTAGGTAGGCAAATGGTGCATTAGCCTTAACTAAAAGGGGTTGAAGGAGAAGAGGAAGAAAGTCTTGCTGCAATAATATAGGTCTTTGGAAAGACCACACCTGGAGTATTGTGTACAGTTTCGTTCTCCATACCTTGCCTTTCAGGGAGAGTAATGAAAATTCCTGATTGATTCAGATTGATTCCTGGGATGAGGGACTGTCCTATGAGGAGAGACTGAGGTTTTGTTTTAGAAGAATGAGAAGTGATCTCATTGAACTGTATAAAATTCTTAGAGAGCTTGACAAGGTAGATGTAAAGAGGTTGATTCCCCTGACTGGAGAGTCTAAAACTGGAGGTCAGTCCCAGATTAAGGGGTTGAACACTTAGTACTGAGATAAGGAGAATTTTTTTCACTGATAGATGTAAATCTTTGGAATTCTCTACCCCCAGAGTGCTCAGGTTGCTCAGACAATGAATATATTAAACACTGAGATTGATAAATTACTAAGGAAATCAAGGGATATCGGGATAGTGTGGAAATGGACTTGATGTAAATGTTCAGCTATGATTTTGCTGAATTGTGGAGCATGTTTGAGGGGCCATAAGGCCTGCTCCTACTAATATTTATTAACCTTATGTTTTCATTGGCATCATCAACATACACAGCCTTTTAATTATCATTCACCTTTATATCTGTAAAAATGTACAAGATTTATTGATTTGTAGAAAAATATAGTAAGTGGCTTGGATCTATGTTGCTTATTTGCTCTAACTATGTAACAGTGCAGCTGAGGCCACTCTATTGTTTATTTTTTGCTATTCCACCAAGTTTGATTATTCATCTTGTGCCATCTGCCAAACCAAACTGTCAAACTACTTACTTTTTCCAGAGATTAGTGTTTTCCCAGAATTCATAAAGTGTAAAACGGGATTCAGATGAAAGTTTCTGCACAGAAACGCTATTTAAAAGAAACAATGATTCACAATAAATAAAATCATGGATATATAAAATTGTAATTAATGAGCAATATAAATCTACTATTGATGCATAAGTCATGTTAACATTGATATTAAGCAGTTAAATACAACATCTAAATATGAATGTTAATAAAATTATGGTTTACTGGTAACTTTGTTGTATATTTTAAACAAGCTTTAATAGTTGTGGCTCACACTTTTACCTTTAAGTTAGAAGGTTGTGGGTTCAAGCCTCCACTCCAGAGACTTGAACAAAAAGACTCAAACCGTGCAGTACTGAGGGAGTGCTGCATTGTTGGAGATGCTGGCCAGGATTTGTGCCAAGTCGGAAGCCATTTAAAAATAGCAGGTGTGTCCCAATTCCAGGATTCCAGACCTCATTTCTGGACTGTGCAATTTTCAGGAGTGCCTTTTAAGGGTACGGGGTGGTTTGGTTCAGAAGCCCATACTGTACACTCCCGTCCTGGCTGGCTTCATTGCAGAGATAGGCACGTTCTACTCCTCCACAATTTTCATGGAGTTGGGCCAAGTTTTTAAAGAGTCATAGTTCACGGTACCCCAGAGGTATTGTGAATGTGGTCCGCATGAGGGGAGCATTTAAAAGGTGAGTTCAAAAGGTCCTCCTCATGCCCACCTATGCCAAGTTATGCCCCACCCTCATGACTCCTCATGCCCTCTATGCCAAACCATGGCCCCATCCACCCTCCTTGGCCTTGTCATTTCCCCCTCCATGCCAAGCTATGCCCATCTACCCACTTCTATTGCCCCTCATCCCGAACTATAATACTTCCATGCCCATTGACCCTTATACACAGTATAGAACCAATGAATTCTAGAGTGACAATAGGATATGTAAAAAAAAACCTTTAAAAAAGCTACTCATTCATCTCCATTATGTTAAAAAAAGTCCTTTTAGTACAGGGCAATAGAAGTGTCAATCATCCAGACCCTTTAAAGTATCAATAACAGAAACTGCAGGCACTTGAAACCTCCTAACTCTGTGTAAATAAACATTGTGAAATTGACAGCAGAGATCAAAGAGCCAGAGCTCTCAATTAAGCAATGCTTTCTCTGGGGCCCAGGTGATTAATCAGAGTAATGAATGTCTAGGCTATCAGCCAAGAATACATAATGAGGCTTGGCTTAACAATGAGCATGGGAACATCATTGCTTGGCATAGGGATCATGAGGAACCATGGGGGTGGTGGGTGGTGGCTGGAGGGGGAGGGGCATGGGGAGGGAGGGGCATGGGGAGTGTTTCGGGGTAAGGGATGAGAACTAGAGGGCTTTTCTGCTTTTATTTTGACTGGGATAAAGTCCCAGGCAGACCTTTTAAACAGCCTGCCTCTGTACATGACAGCCCCTGCGACTGCCTCCGATGTCTTTCCTGGGTCAACTGGCCTGACTGCAGCACGCCCCTGCCAGCCTACAATAAAAATCTCGCCTTTGCGGGCACTTTCTCCCAAGGTGGGCAGGCTGAGCCAGAAGTTTTCCTGGCACCCACACCTGTCTCAGTGATGAAAATCCAGGCTGCTGTCTTTTGGATGAGATATTAAACCAACGCCTGGTCAATTATCTTGGGTGGATATAAAATATCCCATGCCATTATTTCAAAGAAGAGCAGGGGGGTTATCCTTAGTGTCCTGGTCAATGTCTATCCCTGAAACAACATCACTTAAAGAATTAACTGATTATCTGGTCATTATCACATCACTGGGCTGAATTTTGCCGTCAGCGAGCAGGGGGAACCCCCGACGTTATCCCGCCCCATTTAAATCTTCAGGAAGGCGGGGGCACAGCCAAATCAGCTGTGGGCCTGCCAACCTGTCAATGGCCAATTGAGGCCATTGACAGGATCATTAAAACAATTAAAGGACCTGCCCGTCCAACCTTAAAGTTGGCAGGCAAGCCAGGAGCCCCGGCGGGAACTAGATAAAACATGAAACCTCATCCACCAGCGGGTTTCGTTTCGGGATTTAAAAAGTTTAATAAAGTTTTAGTGAAATTTATGAACATGTCCCATCTCATGTGACAATGTCACATGAGGGGGACATGTTAAGGATTTTTTTTCTATGTTTAATGTTTTCACAACTGTCAGCGATTTCCCTGAGGCAGCACTTTGCCTCAGGGAGATGTGAGCTCTTTCGTGCACATGCGTGAAAGAGCACACTCTCGCATTTGGGGAATCCCCTCCCCCCCACCGCCTGTACAGGAAGCGCATAGCGCTTCCCGCTGGACGTCACGCTGGGCGGTCCTTAATTGGTCCGCCCACTTAAAATGGCGATGGGGCCCGCTTCTCCAGCGGGGATCGGCTCCCTGCCCGCCGGAGATTGGGTCCGGCCCGCCCGCCCAGTAGGCAGAAAATTCTGCTCACTGTGTGTGGGCGGCTACTGTTTGCAAATTGGCTGCTATGTTTCCTATTATACTACTGTGACTACAATTCAAAAGTATTTCAGCTACAGTTAAACACTTCAGAAGATCCTGAGCTGTGTGGAGCTCACAAGGGTCCAGCAGGTGAAATCACAGTGGGAAGTACGGTGCTTGTTTAGTGAAACTGAAAGACAGGAAAACCTTCAAACATTGAAATCAAGTAGCTACAGTCCTGTCTGGGTGAGAGGCTGGTGCTAACAGCACTTCTTGAGAGCCTTCATCGTATGACAGGTGATTTCCAACTTCTGTCTTGAACTTTACTTACTTCGATCTGTATTTCCCAGCTGTCAGCTTTCACTGCAGCATGGGAACAGCTTAAGAAGCTCTATCTTGGGCCTCTGATGAGGAACAGGAGCAGCAGTAACACCAACAGCAGCAGGAGCAACACCAACAGTAAAACCAATAGCCCTTTCCTCAGCCATATGCTGATTCACAAGACAGAAGGGACGGACACAGAGATCCAACGCGAAGGAGGTGAGACACCCAGTACGGTCTTCAGGCAAAGGATTAACTCTATTGATATGTATGAGCACGAGTGCCTCAGGAAGCTCAGGCTTTCACGGCAGGGCATTGCTAATATCTGCAACCTCCTGGAACAAAACCTGCTTTCCAGTGGACCAGAGGGGCACATTTTGCTGGTTGTCATGAAGGTGGCTCTTACGAGAGACACCCCCACTCCTGCCATTCACCTCAATTCTCTGCCTCTCCATGGAGTTCTCCACTCTCATGTGCAAGGAAGTCAAAGAGTTGTAAATGTGAGAAATGGATTGTGTGGAAATGAGGGAAGGCAGCATGTGGGGCTTGTCACTCACCATTCATGCCCTCCTGTGATCCTTGAACCTCTTGGGACATTGTATCCAGGTTTGAGGGACAACATACCTGCTGCTTATTTCCTTAACCATTTCCATCAATGCCTGCTTGCTTTGAGAGGTTGGCCTCTTCTTCCCATCTTTGGGAAGCATCACCTCACTTCAGTCCCTCAGCTCCTGCAGCAGGACTTTAAGGTAAGAGTCAGAGACCCAGGGTCAGCCTTCCTATTCCTTTCCATTCCTGTGTTTGCTGAAGCCACAGGAATCCGTGTTTATTTGAGTCGTTCTAACCCATGCTGGGGCCCATTTTGCCTAGAAATCCTTCTTTTGCAGGATTTGATGCATCACCCTGCCTGCCCTTTCTGATAAGCTGGGAAATTCGGAAGCAGGATGCGAATACCATGACTAAGTTAAAGAGCCATGCAAAGCTCACGTCAGTGACAAATGGGTTCCTGACCCACTACTAATCCCCTACCCCCCAACACATTGTGTGCAAGTCTATTTTGGAGTGAAATGTTCTGGAGCATTTGGTGGCACTTTCATGCTTTTGCATTGCTAGAGTGGGCAGAAAAGCTTCAGAGGCTGACTCCAAGCATGTCAATGGAGCTGCAGCTGAATGGTCTCAGCTGCGGAAGAATGCTCACTTTTGACAATCTTTTCCAAGTGCAAGGCAGCTTCCTGTATGCCCCACTTCTCCCACCTTCCAGCTCTGTGCCTCAGGGAGATTTTTCAGCGCACACCCGTGCGCATGCACGAAGTTCGCGCTTGCCCTCCTTCCCCGCCCCGCCCCCCAACACAGGCAGCATTGAGCTCTGACACTCGCGTTTCACGCTGGGCAGGCCTTAATTGGTCCGCCAGCATGAAATCGCAGTCTGCGGCCAATCACCCCCACCCGCCCCCACCGAGCCCGTTCAACAAGGGAAAAATCCTCCCCCAAGTTTCTTATTGCCTCTTTACTCCCTCTACTGCTGTTTGAAATGGCTGTGTAAATGGAGTATTTTTAAGAGCTGCAAAGGATACAAAGGATAATAGACTTTATTACAGTATTGCAAAGATGATTTTCACAAAGATTTCATACGTACTGCAAACACCCTGTTTGTGCAGTTGCAGATATCACGTACTGTCTCAAAGCTAGACGAAATTCCTCTAGTTCCTCTTCAAGTATGGACATGTGCCGCTGAACAATAAGAATATGCTGTGGAAAAAAAAATTGCACATGAAGAAATATTGCTTATAATAAACATCTTAAAAGCGTTATTGTAGATTGTAAATCTAATCAGTGCTTGGCTATTGAGATTGATATTATTCAGCCTTTGTTGTAGTGTGACTACTTATCTATGCTTTTTCTCAGAAGTGCTTTAGTTATACAAAGGTTGTCTATATAATTAAGCTTAACTCTTATCACAAAGTTGTTGGTTAGGTTTGGCTTTGGCAAGCTGAGAATATTTAGCTCTGGGGCATGAGGTAGAATATTTCTTGGAGATGAAAATTTCATCTCAAAAAGGAAATAATCTGATATAGACTATTTCTCTTTGCTTGAATCATTTTCCTGCTGTGGTTTATGGTATACGGTAATAATTGTCATTGGCAAGGAGTAAAAATCTAACCATCATTGGTATACGATATATTACACATTCCTTCTAGTTGAAACAAACCTTTGGAAGGAGAAATTCACAGCTAGCTTTTGAATATTGGGAGAATACATCTTGTCACTCCTTTCACACCAAAGATCCAGCTGATATCATTTTCATGTGGGCCTGTAAATGGATGAGCAGCTTGCCTACCTGAAACTGGCATAAGGCTGTGTAAATATGCACATTTATTTATTTTTTATTCATTCACGGGATGTGGGCTTTACTGGCTGGGCCAGCATTTATTCCCATCCATAGTTGCCCTTGAGAAGGTGGTGGTGAGCTGCCTTCTTGAACCGCTGCAGTCCATGTGGTGTAGGTATACCCACAGTGCTCTTAGGAAGGGAGTTCCATGATTTTGACCCAGTGACAGTGAAGGAACAGCGATATATTTCCAAGTCAGTATGGTGAATGACTAGGAGGGGAACTTCCAGGTGGTGATGTTCCTATCTATCAGCTGCCCTTGTCCTAGATGGTAATGGTTGTGAGTTTGGAAAGTGCAATCCCTGCAGTGCATCTTGTTGATGGTACACACTGCTGCCACTGTGCGACAGTGGTGGAGGGAATGAATGTTTGTGGTGCCAATCAAGTGGGCTGTTTTGTCCTGGATGGTGTCCAGCTTCTTGAGTGTTGTGGGAGCTGCACTCGTCCAGGCAAGCAGGGGGTATTCCATCACATTCGTGACTTAAGCCTTGTAGATGGTGGACAGGCTTTGGGGAGTCAGGAGGTGAGTTACTCGTCGCATGATTCCTAGCCTCTGACCTGCTGTTGTAGTCACAGTATTTATATGGCTAGTCCAGTTCAGTGTCTGGTCAATGGTAACCCTCAGGATGTTGATAGAGAGGGTTTTAGTGGTGGTAATGCCATTGAACATCAAGGGGCAATGGTTGGATTCTCACTTGTTGGAGATGGTCATTACCTGCCACTTGTGTGGCGCAAATGTTACTTGCCACTTGTCAGCCCAAGCCTGGATATTGTTCAGGTCTTGCTGCATTTGGACATGGACTGCTTCAGTATCTGAGGAGTCATGAATGGTGCTGAACATTGTGCAATTATCAGCGAACATCCCCACTTCTGACCTTATGATGGAAGGAAGGTCATTGATGAAGCAACTAAAGATGGTTGGGCCAAGGACACTATCCTGAGGAACTCCTGCAGTGATGTCCTGGAGCAGAGATGACTGACCTCCAACAACCACAACCATCTTCCTTTCTGCTAGGTATGATTCCAACCAGTGGAGAGTTTTCCCCCTGATTCCCATTGACTCCAGTTTTGCTAAGGCTCCATGATGCCACATTCTGTCAAATGCTGCCTTCATGTCAAGGGCAGTCAGTCTCACCACGTCCCAAGAGTTCAGCTCTTTTGTCCATGTTTGAACCAAGGCTGTAAAGAGGTCAGGAGCCGAGTAGTCCTGGCGGAACCCAAACTGAAAGTCAGTGAGCAAGATATTGTTAAGTAAATGCTGCTTGATAGCACTGTTGATGACCTCTTCCGTTACTTTACTGATGATGGAGAGTAGACTGGTGGGGCGGTAATTGGCCTGGTTAGATTTGTCCTGCTTTTTGTACAGGACATACCTGGGCAATTTTCCACAGAGCCAGGTAGATGCCAGTGTTGTAGCTGTACTGGAACAGCTTGGCTAGGGGCATGGCAAGTTCTCAAACACAAGTCTTCAGTACTATTGCAGGAAATTTGTCAGGGCCCATAGCCTTTGCAGTATCCAATGCCTCCAGTTGTTTATTGATATCACGTGAATCGAATTGGCTGAAGACTGGCATCTGTGAAGCTGGGGACCTCTGGAGGAGGCCGAGATGGATCATTCACTTGGCACTTCTGGCTGAAGATGGTAGCAAATGCTTCATCCTTATCTTTTGCACTGATATGCTGGGCTCCTCCATCATTGAGGATAGCAATATTTGTGGAGCCTCCTCCTCCAGTGAGTTGTTTAATTGTCCACCACTATTCACAACTGGATGTGGCAGGACTGCAGAGCTTAGATCTGATCTGTTGGTTGTGGGATCACTTAGCCCTGTCTATCACTTGCTGCTTATGCTGTTTGGCACGCAAGTAGTCCTGTGTTATAGCTTCACCAGGTTGACACCTAATATTTAGATATGCCTGGTACTGCTCCTGGCATGCCTTCCTGCTCTCTCTTCATTGAACCAGGGTTGATCCCCTAGCCTCACCTCCATCCCCCACCTCCACCCCCCCACCAGGATGGTCTGAGGCTCTCCGCTTCTTCCTTGATCAGGGTCCCGAACAATCCCCATCCACTGCCACTCTCCTCCGTCTGGCTGAACTTTTTCTCTCACTGAACAATTTCTCCTTAAACTTATCTCACTTCCTCCAAATAAAAGGTGTGGCTATGGGTACCTGTGTGGTTAAACCTGTCTCTTTATGGGGTATGTAGAACATTGCGCAACACCTCCGATCTGTCCGCAAGCATGACCCAGACCTTCTGGTTGTTTGCCATTTCAACACACCATCCTGCTCTCATGCCCACATGTCTGTCCTTTGCCTGCTGCAATGTTCCAGTGAAGCCCAATGCAAACTGGAGGAACAGCACTTCATCTTCTGATTAGGCACTTTACAGCCTTCCGGACTTAACATTGAGTTCAACAACTTCAGACCATGAACTCTCTCCTCCGTAATCGCCCCTTTTTTATCCATTTTTTTTCAAAATATTAATTTTTATTTTTTACCCACTTATTTTTATTTTTATTTATTTTCATTGCTTTATCCCCACCTTTTATCCCATTTTCGATCTTTTTTTCCCACCACCGTCCCCTCCCCCAGCCCCAGCCCCACTAGGGCCACCTGTCACTTGTTCATGTTGTTCTTATCAGAGTGCTTACCCTTGTCCGGCTATTATCACATTCTGATTTCCAACCTTAATGCCACCATCAGCCAATACCACCACCATTAACACCCCTTTGTCCTTTTGTTCTTGACATCTCTCCTTTGCCTCCATCTATCGCTGGCCTTCTATCCAGCTTCACCTGCTCCATCCCCCTTAAACAGTATAAATGTAATCACTTTTGTATTCCTCTTTAGCTCTGAAGAAGAGTCATATGTACTTGAAATGTTAACTCTGTTTATCTCGCCACAGATGCTGTTAGACCTGCTGAGTTTTTCCAGAATTTTCTGTTTTTATTTTATATTTGATCCCCTGGCTTGATGGAAATCGTAGAGTGAGGGGTATGCTGGACCATGAGGTTACAGATTGTGTTCGAGTACAATTCTGCTGCTGCTGATGGCCCACAGTGCCTCATAGATGCCTATTCTTGAGTTGCTAGATCTGTTCGAAATCTATCCAATTTAGCATGGCGGTGGTGCCACACAACTCGATGGAGGGTATCCTCAATGTGAAGACGGGACTTAATCTCCACAATGACTGTGTGGTGGTCACTCCTACCAATACTGTTATGGACAGATGCATCTGCAGCAGGCAGGTTGGTGAGGATGAGGTCAAGTATGTTTTTCCCTCTTATTGGTTCCCTCACGCAGACCCAGTGTAGCAGCTATGTCATTTAGGATTCGGCCAGCTCGGTCAGTAGTGGCGCTACCCAGCCACACTTGGTGACGGACATTGAAGTTCCCCACCCAGAGTGCATTCTGCACCCTTGCCACCCTCAGTGCTTCCTCCAAGTGATGTTCAACATGGTGGAGCACTGATTCATCAGCTGAGTGGGGGGAGATGTGTGGTAATCAGCAGGAGGTTTCCTTGCCCATGTTTGACCTGATGCCATGAGACGTCATGGGGTCCGGAGTCAATGCTGAGGACTCCCAGGGCAAATCCCTCTCAACTGTATACCACTGTGCCGCTGCCTCTGCTGGGTCTGTCCTGTTGGTGGAACAGGACATACCCAGGGATGGTGATGGTGGAGTCTGGGACATTATCTATAAGGTATGATTCCATGAGGATGACTATGCCAGGCTGTTGCTTGACTAGTCTGTGAGACAGCTCTCCCAATTTTGGCACTAGTCCCCAAATGTTAGTAAGGAGGACTTTGCATGGTTGACAGGGCTCTGATTACCGTTGTCGTTTCCAGTGCCTAGGTCGATGCTGGGTGGTTTGTCCGGTTTCATTCCTTTTTTATAACTTTGCAGCGGTTTGTTATAACTGAGTGGCTTGCTAGGCCATTTCAAAGGGCATTTAAAGTCAACCACATTGCTGTGGGTCTGGAGTCACATGTAGGCCAGACCAGGTAAGGACGACAAATTTCCTTCCCTAAAGGGAATTAGTGAACCAGATGGGTTTTTACAACAATCAACAATGGTTTCATGGTCATCATTAGACTTTTAATTCCAGATTTTTATTGAATTCAAATAACACCATCTGCCCTAGTGGGGTTCGAACCCGGGTTCCCAGAGCATTACCCTGGGTCTCTGGATTACTAGTCCAGCAACCTATGACAGGTGCAGGACCATGATTTCAAAATTCAAGTATAAATGGGCAGAGCATACACTGTGCACACTCCAGAGAAACATACTAAAGAAAAGTAAGCTTCCGTGATTCTTCCCCCCACCTGCAGTCAGCGATGTGCTCACAAATTGCTGACCATATGGGGTTCAAGTCTCATGCCTGCATGAATGGGTGGGTGGAATGATTGCATCACTGATTTCATGCCTGTTTTAGGTGAAAGTTGAATTTTTATCCCAACTACAAGATATAATATAACAAAAAAATCCACAAATATTAACTAATGAAAAGCATTTATCACACTTTATTGCCAGTCATTGAATATTCTTTAGATATTTGTTGTGTACCCCATCTTATTTTTTCTAAATTTAGCATATCTCACTGTAGGTCATGGCATATTTATATGTTTATGTTAGGAGTGTATCAGCAGTACCTTGCTCATTTCAACAACAGCTTTTAAAAAGGGCCATCTCAAGTTCTTTAAGCACCTCATGCAAGATGACAACATTTATTTAGTGCTTTGAACATAGAAAAACATCCCTTCGCAAATTCATGAATAAAAGTGGATGTTTTCAAAAACAATAAGATTAGGAGTAGTAAGCAGAAACATGGTTAAAGAGTTAGATTTGAGTTTCAAAGAGGACCTTAAAGGAGGAGAGGTGGAAAAATGGTGATGTTTAGGAAGTGAAATCCAGGTTGTGGTGATATCCAGGTATCCATCAGTAGTGGGGTGAAGAAAGGAGCGTGACAGACAAGAGGGTGAAGTCAGAGAAATAGAGTATTTAGGGAGAAAGTTGTAGGGTTTGAGAATAGATGGTGGGGTTGGAGGGAGGGGTCTGGGGGCAGCCAAATCCATGAGGAGATTTAAACACGGGATGCAAATTTTAAATTTGTTGCATTGGGGGACTGGTGTCAACGAAAGTCATGCCTATTGACAGGAGTGCCAATTGAACTGAATTATCGAGCTGTCACATCTAACTGAGAGAATGGGATGCTATTCTAGAAAGCCCAAGAAAAGCACAATAGAAAAATTCTAAAATTTACATTTAGAATGATTCATTCTGGTACATTTTCAAGAATGTTAATGGAAAACTATAATCCCGCACTCTTTCACACACTACCATTCTCCTCATGTCCTCAAGGGTGAATTTTAATCCTGCCCATAAACTGGGTGGATGCGTTCACTGTACCATACCTTTCCTTAGCCCTTGTCTTTGAGTTTCTCAAATAATGTCATGATCCACTGCTGCAGTGCCTAATAGTGTTCCCTGGCTTCCATTTGTACAGCCTTCATTGCAATTCAGGTGATCCACTATGAATAGTCATAAAATGGATTAATCTCGCTGCTGCTAGGATAATAGGCATTCTTAAGCAGTGTTTGCTTTCTCTGGCCATTGGCTAGCTGCTTTTTCATGGAGTGGAATATCTTTCTGTTCGTGAATGAAGCGGCAATGCAGATTGAGGTGCATTTGGCCACATGACTGCTATCAATAATGTCCTGCACTCTGGGGAATCGTATCACATGGAGGACTTTTCATGATGCTAACTTTTCTAAAAAAGAAATTGATGAAATCACTGACCATGGCCAGTTGCACATTGGTGATTTTTGTGATGTAAGAAAGTACTGAAAACTGAGATATGACAGAAGTCTCCCACAGTTATTTAGAGTGAGCTTGCTACATAAAAAGTACAATGCAGTTGTTATTTTCACAGTCACTGACACTGTTGCTTTTGTCCTGGAAAGGATTCCAAGGTTTGACTGCATTGTTCTGTGACAGCCTCCTTTGGAAATTATAGTTTCCACACGTAGGCATCTTCAGATGCGTGCTGGCATGCTAGCCTGGCTTTGTAGACATGGATGGCCATATAAGGATGGATTCTAATTGAGTGCCAAAGATGCAAATGCATCACTCTGTCATACCTTTTCAGAGCCTCAAACCCTCTATTACTTCTTCTGAAACCTTCAAATAAGAGGGATGATAATAAGAGACAACATAGAGTGGCTGGTAACTTGAGGCCTAGAATGTGCCTGATAGCCTCAGCAAAGCCCAGTCAGTACTGAGAGCTTGTACACAATCTGTGTGCCAGGCTTGTAGGAGACATGAAAATTATTTGAAATGGTAGCTCCTCATGATGTAACTGGAGCATCGAAGCAGTACTCCATTCAAGCAACTATTTCCACTGGGAACTGAGGGAAGGGCCAGTAAATCAAAAAATAATTTATTTCCTAAGGTGGCCCTTACCTTTTCCAAAAGCCCCACAGGTTAACTCCTGCATTTCATCCTGAAAACGGCAATGTATTTTGCTGCAATCATGCCACTGCCATTGTCTTCTCCCTTCCCCACCTGAAATTCTGAACATATCCCCTCATTCCCACTTTATCCTTTTACTCCCAATGTGTCATATCCCAGTACAACAATCCCAGTGTTACTGAAGCAAGCAGCACCTCATATCATCCAATCTCTTTCACACAAACTGTCTCAAGCAACAGCTTAATCTGCTTCAAAGGAATTAGGCAGTAACCTTGAGGATACAACAAAAGATGAGTCATTATAAGTGTGTGAAGAGGTGAAAATGCTATGAAACTGTGAGTGTCTGCTTTCTGGAAAGCCAGTTTCTGCAATTCCTTGCCTGCAAAGTTTAGGAATTTAGAATCCTAGATCTGCTTATCAAGAACATTGCCGTCTGAGCACAATTGTCTACTGGTATCATATCAGTTCTAATCCAACACGTTTAGTAAAGTGAATGAAATAAGGCTGCAATCCATCACTGCAATCCACCATATAATTATGCCAACTCTAAGGGCATGGAAGAAATTATGGAAAGGGATAATGGTAATGATAACCAAGAGTAAAAGTTATAAATTGGGGAAAGAACATTTTTACTAAACTGAGATTGTAATTTGGCAAAAGTGAACTGGAAACAACTATTTATGGAAAATTCAGTGTCAGAGCAGTGAGTGACATTCAAGGAAGAGATAAGGAGGGTCCCGAACAATTATGTTCCTACAAAGAAAAAGAGTGATTCCCAAATCTAGACCCCCTTGGACGTCAAAGAGCATACAGAGTAGGATAAGGCAAAAAAATGTTATGTCAGATGTCAAGAGCCCTATACTGCAGAAGGCCTAGAGGAGTATAGAAAGTGCAGGGATGAAATTAAAAGGAAATTAGGAAAGCAAAGAGAGGATAGGAAAAAGAGTTGACAAGTAAAATCCAGGAAAATCCAAATATATTTTATAAATACATAAAGAGCAAGAGAACAACAAAGGAAAGCCAGTTAGAGACCAAAAAAGGTAACTTGTGTGTGAACGTGTACGAGGTGGGCATGATTCTTAATGAATATGTTGGTTTTCATAAATGAGTGGAGCAAAGCCGACACTGCAGTCAATGACGAGGTGTGTAAAATATTGGATGAGATAAACATAGTGAAAAAGAAAATATTAAGATGTTTAACAAACTTGAAAGTAGATAAATTACCAGGCCTAGGTGAACTGTATCCTAGGTTACTAAGTGCAGTAAGGGAGGAAATAGCAGAAGCTCTGATCTTCAATATTGAATCCTGTCTGGTATTAGGTGTAGTTTCAATGGACTGGAGGACAGTTCAAGTTGTACCATTGTGTAAAAAGGGAGGAAAAGATAGCCTGAGTAATCTCCGGGCAGTCAGCCTAATCTTGGTAGTGGGCAAATTATTGGAAAAAATCCTGATAGACGGTATTAATAATCATTTAGAAAGGCAGGAATTAATTAAAGACAGCATGGATTTGTTCAGAGAAGGTTGAGTCTGACAAACTTGATTGATTTTTTTTTGAGTGGATAACAAGGAGATTGGATGAGGGTTGAACATAAGAACATTAGAAATCAGAGCAGGAGTAGGCCATACGGCCTCTGTAGCCTGCTGCGTCATTCAATAACTCAGTGGCGGATCTGATTGTGGCCTTAAGCCCACTTTCCTTCCTGCCTGCCAAAATCCTTGACTTACTTGTAGATTAAAAATCTGTCTAACTCAGTCTTGAATATATTGAATAACCCAGCCTCCACTGCTCTCTGGGGTAGACAATTCCAAAGGAGAAATTTTTCCTCACCCTAGTCTTAAATGGGAGACTCCTTATTTTGAAACTGTGTCCAGTAGTTCTAGATTACTCCACGAGGGCAGACATCCTCTCAGTAGGTACTCTGTCAAAGAAACATAGGAGCAGGAGTAGGCCATTCAGCCCATTGAGCCTGCTCGGCCAATTAAATCATGACTGATCACCTATCTCAATGCCGCTTTCCTGTGGTATCCCCATATACCTTGATGATGTTAGTATGCAGAAATCTATCAATTTCTATCTTGAACACACTGAATGATTGAGCTTCCACAGCCCTCTGGGGTAGAGAATTCCAAAAATTCACCACCATCTGAGTGAAGAAATTCCCCCTTATCTCAGTTTTAAATGGCCTGCCCCTTATTCTGAGACTGTATCCCCTAGTTCTAGACTCACCAGCCAGGGAAAACATCCTATCTACATCTACCCTGTCATGGCCTATAAGTTAGGGCTCAAACACTCCTTTCAAGTGAAGCAGCATTTCACTTGCATTTTCCCTAACTTAGTCTACTGCATTCGTTGCTCCCAATGCGGTCTCCTCTACATTGGAGAGACCAAACGTAAACTGGGTGACCGCTTTGCAGAACGCCTGCGGTCTGTCCGCAAGAAAGACCCAAACCTCCCTGTCGCTTGCCATTTTAACACTCCACCCTGCTCTCTTGCCCACATGTCTGTCCTTGGCTTGCTGCATTGTTCCAGTGAAGCCCAACGCAAACTGGAGGAACAGCACCTCATCTTCTGACTAGGCACTTTACAGCCTTCCGGACTGAATATTGCATTCAACAACTTTAGATCTTGAACTCCCTCCTCCATCCCCACCCCCTTTCCGTTTCCTCCCCCTCCCTTTTGTTTTTTCCAATAATTTATATAGATTTTTCTTTTCCCACCTATTTCCATTATTTCTAAATCTATACCTTTAATGCCCTGTCAGTCTTTCCACCCCCCCCACCCTTCCCCACTAGAGCTGTACCATGAGTGTCCTGCCATCCATTCTTAATTAGCACATTCGATTAGATAATATCACCACCTTCAACACCTCTTTGTTCCTTTGTCTGTGACATCTTTTGATTATCTGCTCCTATCACTGCTTGCTTGTCCCTACAACCCCCACTCCCCAATTTCTCTCCCCCACCCCCCCACCTTAAACCAGCTTATATTTCACCCCTCTCTTAATATTACTCAGTTCTGTTGAAGGGTCATGAGGACTTGAAATGTCAACTCTTTTCTTCTCCGCCGCCGATGCTGCCAGACCTGGTGAGTTTTTCCAAGTAATTCTGTTTTTGTTCTACATGATAAGCATGCTGTCCATAGATTTTAATTTTAATTTTATTTCATCACGGAAACCTCATCCCACCCTTGATTGAGGTTTCATGAAAAATGTAAAGGCTGCCAGGTTGATTTGTCCATCTGCCAACTGTAAGAACAAAGAACAAAGAAAAGTACAGCACAGGAACAGGCCCTTCGGCCCTCCAAGCCTGTGCCAATCATATTGCCCGTCAACTAAAACATTTTGCACTTCCGGGGTCCGTATCCCTCTATTCCCATCCTATTCATGTATTTGTCAAGCTGCCTCTTAAACACCACTATTGTACCAGCTTCCACCACCTCCTCTGGCAGCGAATTCCAGACACTCACCACCCTCTGCGTAAAAAACTTGCCCTGCACATCACCTTTATAGTTTTCTCCTCTCACCTTAAATCTATGTCCCCTAGTAATTGACTCTTTCACCCTGGGAAAAAGTTTGGACACTAAGATTGGACAGGCAATGTAAAATTAAAGACAATTTGCACCGTGGCAGGGGGATGGGAACCTGAGCAGGGAGACAGAGATGGGGAAGTAAGGATAGAAACAAAAGTCAGAAAAGTAAGAAGCAAAAGTGGAAGGCAGAAGAAACAAGGACAAAAAACAAATGTGATCATAGTGCAAAATACAGCTAAGATGAATAGCAAGGTTAAAAAGAGAAGTCTAAAGGCATTGTATCTTAATGCGCGGAGCATTAGCAAAAAGGTAGATGAATTAACAACACAAATAGATATAAACGGTTATGATATAGTTGCAATTACAGACACATGGCTGCAGGGTGACCAAAGATGGGAACTGAACATTCAGGGGTATTCAAAATTTAGGAAGGACAGACAAATAGGGAAAGGAGGTGGGTTAGCACTGTTAGTAAAGGAGGAAATCATGCAATAATGAGGAAGGATATTGGATCATAAAAACATTATGCAGAATCCGTTTGGGTGGAGATAAGAAACACCTACGGGCAGAAAACATTGGTGGGGGTTGTCTATAGGCCCCCAAAAAATAACGGAGGTGTAAGGGAAGGCATTAAACAGGAAATTAGAGACACATGCAATAAGGGAATACTGTAATCATGGGTGACTTTAATCTACATAAAGATTGGATCAATCAAACTAGCAATAATACTGTGGAGGAGGATTTCCTGGCATCTGTACATGATGGTTTTTTTGACCAATACATTGAGGAACTAAGTAGAGAGCAGGCTATCCTAGACTGGGGATTGTGCAATAAGAAAGGATTAATTAACAATCTTGTTGTGGGGGGACTATGAAATGATAGAATTGTTCATTAAGATGGAGAGTGAAAAAGTTGAATCTGAAACTAGGGTCCTGAATCTAAATAAAGGGAACTACATGGGTATGAGGCATGAGTTGGCAATGATGGATTGGGGAACCTTACTAAAAGGGTTGTTGATGGATAGGCAATGGCTAATATTTAAGGAACATATGTATGAATTACAACAGTTATTCATTCCTGTCTGGTGCAACCATGGATTATAAAAGAAATTGGGGATAATATTAGAATCAAAGAGGAGACATATGAAATTGCCAGAAAAAGCAGTGAGCCTGAGGATTGGGAACAGTTTAGAATTCAACAAAAGTGGATAAAAAGATTGATCAAGAAGGGGAAAATGGAGTATGAGAGTAAACTTGAACATAAAAACTGACTTTAAAAGCTTCTATAAATAGGTGAAGAGAAAAAGATTAGCAAAGACAAATGTAGGTCCCTTACAATCAGAAACGGGGGAAATTATAATGGGGAACAAAGAAATGGCAGAAGAATTGAACACATATTTTGGTTCTGTCTTCACAAAAGAGGACACAAATAATTTCCCAGAAATGTTAAGGAACCAAGGGTCGAGTGAGAGGGAGGAATTGAAAATCAGTTTTTGTAAAAAAAATAGTGCTAGAGAAATTAATGGGGTTAAAGGCTGAAAGTTCCCCAGGGCCTGATAATCTACATCCCAGAGCACTAAAGGAAGTGGCGCTGGTAATACTGGATCCATTGGTGGTCATCTTCCAAAATTCTATAGTCTCTGGAGCAGTTCCTACAGATTGGAAGGTGACAAATGTAACCCCACTATTTAAAAAAGGAGGGAGAGAAAAAAACAAGAATTACAGACCTGTTAGCCTAGCATCAGTAGCGGGGAAAATGCTAGATTCTATTATAAAAGATTTGGTAACAGAACACCTGGAAAGCATTAACAGGATTGGACAAAGCCAGCATGGGTTTATGAAAGGGAAATCATGCTTAACTAATCTACTGGAGTTTTTTGAGAATGCAACTAGTAGAATAGATAAGGGAAAACCAGTGGATGTGGTGTATTTAGATTTCAAGAAGGCTTTTGATAAGGTCCCATATAAGAGGCTAGTGGACAAAATTAAAGCACGTGGGATTGGGGTAATTTACTGGCATGGATTGAGAATTGGTTGGTAGACCGGAAACAGAGAGTGGGAATAAATGGGTCTTTTTCTGGGTGGCAGGCGGTGACTAGTGGTGTACCGCAGGGATCAGTGCTTCAGCCCCAGCTATTGACGATATATATAAATGACTTGGATGAGGCAATCAAATACAATATTTCCAAGTTTGCTGATGACACAAAACTGGGCGGGGTTATGAATTGTGAGGAGGATGCAAGGAGGCTTCAGGGTAATTTATACAAGTTGTATGGCAGATGCAGTATAATGTGGGTAAATGTGAAGTTATACGCTTCGGTGTGAAAAACAGAAAGGCAGTGAGATATTTAAATGGTGATATATTGGGAAACGCGGATGTACAAAGGGATCTGGGTGTCCTTGTACACCAGTCAATGAAAGTAAACAGGCAGGTGCAGCAAGCAATTAGGAAGGCAAATGGTATGTTGGCCTTCATTGCAAGAGCATTTGAGTTCAGAAGTAGGGATGTCTTACTGCAGTTATAAAAGGCCTTGGTGAGACCACACCTGGAGTATTGCATGCAGTTTTCATCTCCCTACCTAAGAAAGGATAGAGGGAGTGCAGCAAAGGTTCACTAGGCTGATACCGGGGATGGCAGGACTGTCGTATGAGGAGATATTTGTTCGACAGGGCCTGTATTTGCTAGAGTTTAGAAGAATGAGATGGGATCTGATTGAAACGTATAAAATTCTAACAGGGCTAGACAGATTGGATGCAGGGAGGATGTTTCCCTGGTTGGGGAGTGTAGAACCAGGGGCCACGGCCTCAGGATATGGGGCAGGTCATTTAGGACTGAGATGAGGAAAAATATCTTCACTCAGAGGGTGGTCAACCTGTTGAATTCTCTATCATAGAAGGCTGTGGAGGCCGGGTTACTGAGTATATTCAAGAAAGAAATTGATACATTTTTGGATAGTAGGGGCATCAAGGAGTATGGAGAGAAAGCGGGAATACGGCTTTGAGATAGAGGATCAGCCATGATTATATTGAATGGTAGAACAGGCTCGAAGGGCCAAATGGCCTACTCCTGCTCCCGATTTCTATGTTTCTATATTTAATGACCTCAATAGGCCTCTTAATTGTTGGGAAACGCGCGTCCAACTTTACGTGCACCTGCCGACTGAAATACCGCGCGAGCGCTGAATGACGTCAGGACGCTCGCCTGACGTCATCTGGCACAATTTCGTGCCAGATCGGGTCAGGCACGTATGCGTAAAATTCTGCCCTATATGTTTCAATAAGATCGCCTCTCATTCTTCTAAACTCCAATGAGTATAGGCCAAACCTGCTCAATCTTGCTCATTAGGCAACTTCTTCACCCGAGGAATCAACCTAGTCAACCTTCTCTAAGCTGCCTCAGATGTGAGTATATCCCTCTGAAAATAAGACCAAAACTGTACATAGCACTCTAGGTACCACACATCATCTCCACACTATCTCCAATCAAATGGAAAGGCTGAGACAGTGGTGAAAATTGCCAAAAGGATCATTAAAAAATTGGTTAGGTCCAACACAGATGTGTACAAGGAAATTTTAAGTGGAGAAACACACCTACTTATGGCATGGAAAGTAGTCCAGTCCAGCGACTGATGTCACACTGCACCCAGACTACTCTTCCAACAGGTAAAAATTTACTGAAGCAAGAAGTAGTAATAGGACTTAGTGACAAAATCAAAGTGAAGCAAAAAAAAACCAAATTTCACTTTGTTAAGCCTTCTAAATTATTGCCAGAACCGAGAGTTGGAGAACCAGCACAGTGCAAACATGCAACATACTCAACAGAAGTCAGCCCACCTGACAACTTGGGACTTGTGTATAGAAGTTGTCATCTCAATCGTACACGGTGATTGATTTTGGTATGCATGTCATTACACAGTTTGGTTTGTTGAGCTGGCTCCAGTTGTTTTCCTAAAGGGTGCATAGACCTACTCTGGCATGAAACTACCTAGTTAGGTGATTACAGTAAAATAGCTCAATGGTCCAAATTAATGCTGGGGATATTAGATATCAAAATTCTAGGATGATAGACTTGTGAGGTGAGCTAGATGTCTGCTTGCTTCCTTCATTCCTTTACTTCCAAAGATGGTCAGAAAATAATTTCATGCTCCGAGTGACTAAAATGATTTTTAAGTAAATTGAGGCTGACTTACAGATTTGGCATTTCCCTCCAATATTTCTTCTTCCAGTGGTTCAAGTTTCAAGTCCTGCAAAACAAATATAACCGTACAAATAAATGGACCAATATGAAGATAAGGATGAAAAAAGGATGAGCTGTACGCCCATAATTTCCGGCAACGCACTCCCCATGAGTATGGCTCCCTGCTGACTGGGCATATCTCCTTTTAAGTCTGGCCTCCTGTGATCTTGATACTTGACCTCCTCAGCCAAGAACAACCACCTCTGCCCTCTCTGGGGACAGTCAATTGTTTCCTCATTATTGTCGCTAAGCTCCTCCTACTGACTGGTGATCTGTGATTCACCCAATTATATATTATCTGTCTCAATAATGTTCCAAATAGGTATAGCTGGTGCTTGAATAAGTAAGGTGCAGGATAAAATAGCTGAATTAGGTGAAAGAAATGTTTCTCTGGAAATAGCAGTCTGCTTGTCAGGTGCTTCTCTCTATAAGTGTGCAATGCCTGTGAGAGACATGAAAGACATGGGGCAGGATTTTGAGTTTGGCGTGTGGGCGCAGTCGGCAGGCCCGGGAGCGGCCAGGAAATGGGCTGCCACCCATGATCGGCCCCATCCATGATTTCACGCTGGCTGGCCAATTAATGGCCAGCCAATGTGAAAGGCGCACGAGCACCCTGGGGGGCGGGAGTAGGGCGCGTGCTGAAGTCAGCGTGAGCATGGGGCAGCACTCACAGAAAGCTCGCTGAAGGAAGAGAGCTGCCTCAGAGATGAAGAATTCAAAAGCCATAAATAAAGATTTTCAAATGCCGAAAAAAAATATCCACGCATCAGGATCAGTCACCTAAACATATGGCTGGTGTAAATTCTGTCCAAACATTTTTTAATCTTTTTCTTTCATTAATATTGGAAATCTCATCCCGCCCTTGGGTGCGGTTTCCTCCCTGGCCGGTTCGCCTACCCGCCAACTGTAATGTTGGATTGGCAGTGAAAAATCACTGTTGATTACTAAGTTAATGGTCTCTTAACTGTTGGTGGGCATGCTGCCGACTCTTGCAATCGCCTGCCGACTGAAATAATATGCGAGTGCGCAATGACATTGGGACACTCGCACAACATCATCACACGCTATTTCATGCCTGAGCGGGTCAAGTGCACGCCTGCATGTCGAACGAAAAATTCTGTCCATTCATTTTGGAAAGCACTCTCTTGCTTTGTGAATCAGAAGGTGTGATTGAGCAATAGCAGGAGACCTTTCAAGTTATCAGAATATCTTCAGACTTCAGAAATTCAGTTTTGTGAATTATCATTATTTTTCAACATTCAAGTGAAGCTCCAGGGGCAGAATTTTCTGCCTGTCGGGCAGGCCGTGCAAGGCCGAGCAGGGGCGGGAGTGGACCCGATCACCGCCTGCGACCTGGTCCGCACCGACATTTTACGCGGGCAGGCCAATTAAGGCCGGCCCAGCGTGAAACGCGGCTCCTGAAGACAGTCGGAGTGGGCGGGCGGCGGCAGGACTGCTATGACCGCCGGGTCCAGTGGCAACCTGGCAGCCTGTTTAAAAGCAAAGGCTGTCAAACATGGCCAGCAGAAGGGCTCCTTGGAGCGCGCTGGTCAGCAGGCCAGGCAGGAGGGTAGGGAAAGGGGGGCACTTTACCCTTCATTTCTCAGACGATTGCCTTGCTGCCCTCCTCAAGGAGGTGGCAACATGGTGGGAGGTCCTCATTCCCAGGGATGGGAGGAGGAGGCCCCCCCCTCATGACCAAACGTGCCTGGGAGGAGGTGGTGGAGATAGTGAGCTCCCGCGACATGGTGCGACACTCCTGGATCCAGTGCCGCAAGCGTTTTAATGACCTCTTGCGTTCTGGAAGGGTGAGTACCATGTTGGCATTGGTCACTCAACCCAGCAGGTAGGCTTTCCCTGAGTGCAGTTACTGCATTGAATCATTGACAGCATGTATCCTTCGCTGGGTGGGCCAGCAGATATTGCCCATGCCGAGGTCACCCTGAGAGGGTGGTGATGAGATGGGTTCTGCGACTGCAGCATGTGGTACAGTGACAGCCACGTTTCTGTTTTGGGAGCAACCTGGAGGATCTGCACCTAGGCGCAGTGCTGGAACTGCAAAACATGTCAAAGTCAGGGTGCTGACATGCTGGGAGGGGAGCTTCCAGGTGGCGGGGCGCCGATCCATCTGCTGCCCTTTGCGTGCCATGTGCTTGCTCCTCCTTGCTTTGCAAGGTTGGACCATGTGGTGCTAAATGTGATGTAGGCTGCATTTGGCCAAGGTGGGGTACAGGCCAGGCATCTTTCTGTGAGTGTGCGGCAGCTGCGGGGTGAGGAGGCACTGGAGCCCTGCAATGTTCCAGTTTGTTTGGGGTGGGACGGCAGCGAAGAGATTACAGGTATAAGTTGCACTAATCAATGCTCTTTTCTCATTTTCAGGAGAAGAATGCTCATAATTCCGCCGAGTAGTTGAGGACTGGTGGAGGGCCAGCCCAGTTGGCCATCATTACCAGGCTTGAGCAGGAGGCCCCCGATCTGAAGAGGTGCCATGTGCCCAGGTCCACCAGTGTTGGTGAGGCTGGGGTGTCAGGGGCAGGTATATTAGCCCAGCACTGAGATCACCATTAGTGTCCCAGAAGCCATGGCACTGCTGAATGTTCAGTGATTGAAGTTTGCAACATGGCTTGACCATTGCCTATGGAAGGATAAGTGTATAATGATCCAGGGCACAGGGATGAACATTGACATTGTCTCCACATTAACTAATCAAATGTCCTTGTTCTTCCTTTCAGCATCACCGGAGCAGGGATGGGAGGAGGAGGCACAGGGGCCCCTCTCACACCTGAGGGCCTTGAAGTCTCTGACGCACCAGCGCTACACCATCTCTGCCAGGCAGGCACCAGCGCAGATACAAGTACCTTGGTGGGAATTAGATCATTGGCTAGTGTCCTGGGGTGCAGCGGTTAGGGCATTTCACAGCTGGAGGAGCTGGCAGAGACAGAGAGTGCCCATGGCGCCAGCAGTCGGAGGACTGGAGGAGACCAGGCACATGCTCAGTTGGTGGCTGATGATTTGCCTCTGGAGCTGTCTGTGAGGCAGCAAATGCTGGAAGTCCAGCAGGGTTTGTGGGAGGATCTGGCCGAGATACATGAGGCTATGCTTGGCTTGGTCTCCGTGGTGGAGGAGTTCACGCGGACGATTGCCGATGCAATAAGCCTCATGGCCGAGCGCCATGCTTCTTCCATGGAGAGAATGGCAATTCTCGTGGAAAGGCTCCTTCAAGAGACCAATCAAGGCTTCCTGGAGATGCGCTCGGACCAGCAAGCCCTCACATTGACATTGACCTGAGCTGGTCAGTGCCAATGTGAGAGATGGTCTGGGCATCAAATTTTCCAGCTCGGTGCCCATCTATCTATGGTGAGCAGGGAGGTCCGAAGCAACCTCATGTCAGCGGAGCAGCTACCTGCCGTCTCTGCGGGCTCTTCTCAGGGTGCTCCAGATGAGGACAGCAGCTCCTCCGCCCCTCTGCCAGTGACCGTTGCATCCGATGAGGCTGCGATGACTGGGGAGATGCCAGCTGTGGAACTAGCCGCTCCCTCCCAGGCGGGGCTAGCACAGGCTCCACAGGCCAGAGGAGGGCCGCCAAGGTCATCGAGGCCAACAGGACAGCACAGTGAGCAGGCTGTCTCAGGTGCCAGCGCCAGCGAGGGGACAGCACCTTGACGTAGCACCCAAAAGCGTAAATTTAAGGCACCTTAGGCACACCACGGGTTTCTCACTGGTGCTTTTGCGTTGCCCTGCAATGAGGTCATGATTAGTTGGTGTGGTGTTTAACACCTTTGTCATTTTGTTTCCTTAAGTTCATCTTGTTATAGCATTAAATTTAGATGTGGGACCATGGCTGAGGGTGCCTCTTTTCCTCTGCAGGTGGATGGTTACCCATGATGTTATGAGTGAGTTGTGCCGCATTGAGCTTTATTGACAAGGCCCTTAGTTAATGTTCCGATCCGGGCAGATTTAGCACTCAGGTATCGAGTATGGACCCTGCAGCCCTGGCATGTGTTGGAGGTCCATCTGTGGTGTGCCAACTGAAGGTTCATTGGATTAAAGCCTCCCGGGTGTCCCTGCCTCCCTGGAGTATGCCTGGGTTAGCGTCTACCCCCTCAGCACTTCTCTGTGTGTGCTCATCCTTGGACTTACTGCTGGACTCATTGTGAGCAGCTGCAGCAACTGCGTCTATATCTTCCTCATCCACAGTGTCCCCCCTTTCCAGTGCAAGATTGTTGAGAGTGCAGCATGCAACCACTATCAGTGACCCACGATCTGGGGGGTACTGGAGTGCACCCCCTAAGCGGTCCAGCCATCGGAAGCACATCTTGAGAAGACCGATGGTTCTCTCCACCGCAGCCCTTGTGGAGGCGTGGCTCCTATTGTATCGCTGCTTAGCTTCTGTTCTTGGATGGCGGAGAGGTGTCATGAGCCACCTTCTGAGGGGATAGCCCCTGTCACCCAGCAGCCATCCATCCAGCCGCGCTGGAGCACTGAAGAGCCTCGGCACCTGGGAGTGTCTGAGGATGTAGGCGTTGTGGGAGCTGCCTGGGTACCTTGTACAGACTTGTAGAATCAGCATCCTGTGATCACACACTATCTGCATGTTCATGGAGTGGAAGCCCTTCCTGTTGACGAAGGCACCGGGCTCACCTGCTGGCACCGTGATGACCACATGTGTGCAGTCTATTGCACCCTGGACACGGGGGAAGCCAGCAATTGCAGTAATACCTCTGGCTCTCCCTGTCTGGCTGGCCTGGTCTCAGCAGTAGTGGATGAACAGAGCATCTGTCACCTGCTTGATACAAGTGTGGACAGCTGATTGGGAGACACCGCAAAGATCACCCACCGGGCCCTGGAAAGAGCCAGAGGTGTAGAAGTTGAGGGCAGCTGTGACCTTTAGAGCCACTGGCATGGGATGTCCAACCATACAGCAGAGGTCTCAGGGCCTATCATCTGACCAATAGAGTTGCCTGTTTCCCTTGAGAGATGGAGCCTCTTTTGGCACTGCACCTCAGACATATTGAGGTAGCTACTTCACTGCCTGTATACCTTGGCATCAGGATAGTGGCGTCTTCTGTGGCTCGTTCCGCCTTGGACTTTCTGTTGGCCCTGTGCCCCTTGCCTGCACCTCTGCTCCCAAAGGAGGCTCCCCTGGAGGCTGAATGTGCACTCCTGGCCTCCTCCCCCTTCTGGCCCTCCCTTCCTCCTCAGAGGAGATGCCTCCAGTGGAGAACACAACTCCTATTCCCAGGCTAAGGGAAGGCTTCCTGAAACCTGCAGGCCCCAAAAAGGATGTTCACTGTAGAGTGCTAACTTGAAGGCTGAGTCCTGTCCAAGCAGTTGTTTTGAGTTTTGAAGTATTTATGCTCACACAGGCAAGTATCAGTAACTTTCTAAATTAATTATCTGACTGAACACATTCGTGATCCCACTGATCTCTTTTATCGCACCCGTGGATGAGGTTTATACAAATGTGTCCGACCTGCCTGCCTGTGGCGACCGTGCAACAACCTGAAGATCACATGGGCCCTGAAAAATCGCCATCAATTGGTGCCTCAAGGGCCTTAAGTGGCCCGTTAATTAATGGCGGGCGTGCATCAGAGATCATCGCGTGCTCGCCCACCGAAATATTGCTATGGCGTGTGGTGAGGCCAGGACAATTTCCCGACATCACCGCACTTCATTTTACGCATCGGCGTGCAGAGCCCGCCCCCGCACACCAATGTGAAAATTCTGCAACAGTTCTCACTCTCTTCCCCTTTTGAGCCACCTGCTGTGTCTTTCGCCATTTCAGCTGTAGAATATTTTCAGCACCAACAACAAGATGCATTTATAGAGTCTTTTATTGTAATAAAACACCCCAAAATGCTTCATAGGAGCATTATTAAACATTTTGTTGACATTTAACCCTGATACATATAAGGAAATATTAAGGCAGATGACCAAAAGCCTTTTTTTAATTGTTTAAGGGATTTGGGCATCTTTGGCTAGGCCAGCATTTATTGCCATCCCTAATTGCCTTTGAGGAGGTGGTGGTGAGCTGCCTTCTTGAGCTGTTGCTGTCCATGTGGTGTAGGTACACCCACAGTGCTGTTAGGGAGGGAGTTCCAGGATTTTGACCCAACGACAATGAAGGAACAGCGATATATTTCCAAGTCAGGATGTTGAGTGGCATGGAGGGGAACTTCCAGCTGGTGGTGTTTCCATCTATCTGCTGCCCTTGTCCTTCTAGATGGTAGAGGTTGTGGGTTTGGAAGGTGCTACATAAGGACCCTCAGAGAGTCTCTGAAGTGCATCTTGTAGATGGTACACATTGCTGCCACTGTTTGTTGGGAGTAGAGGGAGTAAATGTTTGTGGAAGGGGTGCCTATCAAAGGATGGTGTCAAGCTTCTTGACTGTTGTTGGAGCTGCACTCATCCAGGCAAATGGAGGGTATTCCATTACACTCCTGACTGGTGCCTTGTAGATGGTGGACAGGCTTTGGGGAGTCAGGAGGTTAGTTACTAATTGGAGGATTCCCAGCCTCTGACCTGCTCTTGTAGCCACAGTATTTATGTGGCTTGTCCAGTTCAGTTTCTGGTCAATGGTAACCCCCCAGGATGTTGATAGTGGGGGATTCAATGATGGTAATGTCATTGAACGTCAAGAGGCGATGGTAAGATTCTCTGTTGTTGGAGATGGTCATTCCCAGGCACTTGTGTGGCACGAATGTTACTTGCCACTTGTCAGCCCAAGCCTGGATATTATCCAGGTCTTGCTGCTTCAGCACCTGAGGAATCACAAATGGGGCTGAACATTGTGCAATCATCAGCGAATTGAAGGAAGATCATTGATGAAGCAGTTGAAGATGGTTGGGCCTCGGACACTACCTTGAGGAACTCCTGCAGTGTTGTCCTGAAACTGAGGTGATTGAGCCCCCTCAACCATAATCATCTTCCTTTGTGCTAGGTATGATTCTAACCAGCAGAGAGTTTACCCTTTATTCCCATGACTCCACTTTTGCTAGGGCTGCTTGATGTCACACTCGGCCAAATGCTGCCTTGATGTCAAGGGCAGTCACTCTCACCTCACCTCTGGAGTTCAGCTATTTTGTCCATGTTTGAACCAAAGCTGTAATGAGGTCAGAAGCTGAGTGACCCTGGCAGAACCCAAATTGAGCATCAGTGAGCAGGATATTTCTAAGCAAGTGCCGTTTGGTGGCACTGTTGATGATCCATTCCATCACTTTCCTGATGATTGAGAGTAGATTGATGGGATGGTAATTGGCTGAATTGGATTTGTCTTGCTTTTTGTGTACAGGATGTACGTGGGCAATTTTGCACATTGCTGGTAGACGCCAGTGTTGTAGCTGCACTATATCAGCTTGGCTAGTGGCAAAGAGCTTGGTTTAATATTGCAACATGCCCAGAATACCTTCCCTCCCAATGGAAAAGACCCAGGATTTTCACTGAAATACACAATGTTGATCTTTTGGGCCCTTCCGTTGTGGGGGGTGGGTCGAGAACAGAGGCAGACGAGCCTGAAAATACCACTGCCAGCTGGCATACAGATATCCTAACGCTGTATCTGGTGCCAGTCATTTTCACCAGGGTGGCGGTGCGGGGGGAGGTGGCATCACAATCCAGCCCATTTCTTGTTCATAGCCAATTAAAGTGGTTGAGGAGCTCAACAACAACTTGTTAATGGTGGGGTGGTGAGATTTTCATGGGGGTGCATGGGCTACAGGCATTGTCGGGGGCAGACCAAGTGAATGGTGCTGAGTATACTGGGGAGTTAGTCATAACTACTCTAGGGAATTATCTTGGGCGGATGGGGGACTCGGCCATTGACAAGCAGGAGCCCTTGGCGCAGCACAGGTGCTGAGGAGAGTGGACAGCAAATGCTTGAGTGGTGCCGCAGGGCTGTTGTCACCCTCTGGCATCACAGCAAGCAGGGGCCAATGCTGGCAAGGACAGATGGGTGACCAGCTGAGTGCAAAGAAGGCAGCAGTTGGTAATGAGAGCATGGCTCTCAGATTTTAAGCTCAGTGATGAGAGGAGCAACGCCCTCTGCAAGAAGGACTGAGCCCTGGGCATCAGGAGGGCAGGGGAGAGAAATTAGAGTTAAGAAGGACACACAGGCCATACCCTCAGAATAGGATCTACCAACGTGTACAGAGCTACCTGGAGATGACCAGGAAATAGTACCACAGGAGCCTGCAACTCTCCAGGCAGATGGTCTCAGACATCTGTGCCCACGTCGCTAAAGATCTCACATCTCACAGCATTCCTCACTATGTTATGCCTGTAGTCATCAAAGTCATATGACCTTAGAGCCATAGAAAAGTTACGGCACAGAAAGAGGCTATTCAACCATTGTGTCTGCGCCGGCCAAAAAAAAAAGAAAAAAAAATGAACTAACTGCTCATTTTAATCCCACTTTCCAGCAACTAGTCCGTAGCCTTCAGGTGCAGATCCAGGCCTTGAACTTCTGCCTCTTTCCAAGGATCCACTGTGAACCTTAGTAGCATCTTGAAATTGCTGCACACTACTGCATCTCACAGGTCACTGATGCCCTCTTTGCTAAAGCTGGACATTAATTTCATAATGGATGAGACCTCACGATCACTGAGGGCAGTAGGTTTTGCCACCATTTCTGGATTTCCCCAGGTGAAGGGCATCATCAATTGCACCACCCCGCGATCAGTCAAGAAGACCAAACAACAGGAAGGCCTTCCACTTCTTTGAGGTTCAGCTGATCTGCGGCCACAACAAATACTTCCTCCACCTATGTGCTCCCTTTCCTGGCCACTGCCATGACTCCTTTCAAACCAGGCTGCTGCAACTCTTCACTCCAACTTCCAAAGTGCACGGGTGAAATTTCAGTTATAAGGCACATTCCTTGCAGAAATGACTACTCACTGCTCTGAGGGCTCCAGAGAGAGGCACAAAGGTAATACGCTCAATGCCACCTACTCACTCGGACAACATTGAGCAGGCCATCTGGCTTCTGAAAATGCATTTCCAGTGCCTAGACTGGTCACGTAGTACCCTCCAATACACTCATTGTGGTGGGTCCCTGGTGCTGTCCGTAACATGATCCTCCAGAGTGGTATGGACCCTATGGATAGTGAGATTCTGAAAGGAGACAGATTAATGGAGGAAAAGAAGGACCAGGAGGTGGGAGAGGAGGAGAAAATGGAGACACTGGGGTGCTCTGGCTACATAGGTAGGTGGATAGGCACAGTGCAGGTTGCGAAGGTCTCATCAGGATGCCATGAATGCCAGGGTCCCTCTGTCCCAAGATGAAGGGGATGGCATGGAATTCAGTCTGAGGTACCTGTGCTAGCAATCATTTGAAGACACAGCCTGAAATGTCTAAACTCTTACTTCCAATGAAGGCGGCAACCTGCCCAAAGACTTTTCCATCACCCTGGAGGGACCCTTTATTTCCTTCACCACCTCATGTCTCTTTTCTCATCCTGCCAGCAACAGAAAGAACGTCAGATGTGGCTTTAAGTGTCAATAGTAGTGCTCAGAAAGAGAAATAGTGCACAGATACAGCAAGAAGATACTCTAGTGACCAACTCAGTGCTCTGCTTGGTCACTTCTGCACGGTGCTTCCCTTGTGGCCTCAGAGTAGGTCGAGGCAGCCTACTCACTTGTCTTGGCTTGCAGCTGGTGTGCATGTGGCAGTCATCTTTGTCATTGAGGTGCCTGAGAGGGCTTCTCCAGAAGTTGCTGCACCTGCATCATTGCAGGAGCAGTCTCTGTCACTTGGCCCTGCTGTTCAGATGTCCCCATTGTCAGAGGAGCCAAGGAGTTCAAGGATGAAGAAGACGCCCCAAAATGGGTGGCACCTTCACCCGAGTCCGTGACAACCTGAGCTCTTGGCAGGCACTCTGGATGATTGAAAGAGGGTACCGGCTTGAGTGCAACTGGCATCTACTCCAAACATCTCTAGGCTACCAGTGCCACTGACTGGTCCAGGCCACACAGTGTGGCATGCATCCTTTGGATGTCAATGCACATTTCCTGTAGACATTCCGAGTACTGCAACACATGGCTCTCTATGAGGTTGGCCACTCTATGGAGGAGTCCATGCACTGATATTCCTGAGCCATTGTGGTGAACATGAGCTGGATGGATTCCTCCATTCTCTGCCCATGACTGTGCACTGCCTCAGGGAACTCTGAGATGTGGGAACACATGTCCTTTTTCTGTTTTAGGTACAGCCTCCTTTTCAGTGATTCCTGAGGCCCTACATCTATGTCCAGCTGAGCAGGGCTGTCTCTGTCCTCCATACTCCAAGGGGAACTGACCAGGCCTGCCTCTGCCTTTGGCACCTCCTCCTGCACACTAATCTCATGATCACAACCCTGTGACAACTTATCTAAATGCATAAAATAAAGGCAAAATACTGTGGATGCTGGAAATCTGAAACAAAAACAAAAAATGCTGGAAAAACTCTGAAGAAGAGTCAAATTGACTTGAAACGTTGTCTTTTTCTCCACAGATGCTGTCAGACCTACAGAGTTTTTCCAGCATTTTTTGTTTTTGTTATCTAAATGCATGTCAGGACCCACTGGGATTAGAGTATCTTCATTGGTAGGCAGTACGCTTGTAAAATGTGATGGTGCTTCTTCAGTTCCTTGCTGATCTTCTGGGGCCAGGGAGGGAGAGGGACAAGGTGTTATGAAGTGAATGTCTGCACCTGTGGAAGAAACCAGAAGAGTTGATGAGAGCTAGCCTAGGAGAGCTCAAGCCTCTGTAGTGCTGAAGCTACCCATGTAGATCTGTGTTTGGCATGCTGTTGGATAGGGTGGAGTGCACTGCACCACTTTAATGAGTGCATTGTGCTCTGTAATCACCATCTCCATAATGAGTGCCCATTCCATCAGGACCAACTTCATCCAAGTATGGTGCCCTTCCAACTGTTTGGGCCCTCTTCTAATTGTTACATGCCCATTTTTACTGCAAGGACAAAAGAGAGTGTGATAAAGAACTGCTATCCTCTGCAGGCAAAGGCATATTTAGAAACTGCATGGACTGGATTTTACAGCCCCTGCCAGGTGTGTATTTGGCAGGGGAGCATGTGAAATATGTCAGGAGTCCAGCCCACCTCATTCCTGCCCACCTCCAACTTGGTCCTCCATATAATAAGTGGGATGGGTAAGGCACCCACTAGTCCACCTGCCCTGAGACCAATTGAGGCCCTTCACTGACCAGTTAAGTGGTAATTAAAGGCCTCAATCCACATCCACTGCCATAAAATGCTGGGCAGTGGCAGGTGGGCCAGAGTACAAAGGGTCGATTTTGAAATGGCTTCTTTGAAAAGGCGGGAAGAAAGGGGTGCCCTGTGTGCATTAGGGGAACCCCTAATATGTCAGGCCCCCTTTTGTCCCTCCCTGTCTGCTCTCTAAAATCTGGCCCCCAATCCCCCTCTCTGATTCCCCCCAACCCTTGCCCTTAAAGCTCGGGATTACCTGTCACTGGTCACTGTGATCATCTTCTCGGGGCCTCCTTAAAGCCCCAGCAGCAAGCACTATGAGTTCTGCTGGGGCTTTTTTTCCAATTCATTCACAGGATGTGGGCTTCGCTGGCTGGGCCAGCATTTATTGCTCATTCTTAGTTGCCCTTGAGAAGGTGGTGGTGAGCTGCCTTCTTGAACTGCTGCAGTCCATGTGGTGTAGGTACACACAGTGCTGTTTGGAAGGGAGTTCCAGGATTTTGACCCAGCGACAGTGAAGGAACGATAATATATTTCCAAGTCAGGAGGTGAGTGACTCGGAGGGGAACGTTCAGGTGATGCTTTTCCTATTTACCTGCTGCCCTTGTCCATCTAGATGGTAATGGTCGTGGGTTTGGAAGGGGCTGTGTATGGAGCCTTGGTGAATTCCTGCAATGCATCTTGTAGACGGTACACACTGCTGCTACTGTGTGTTGGTGGTGCGGGGAATGAATGTTTGTGGATATGGTGCCAATCAAGCGGGCTGTTTTGTCCTGGGTTGTGTCAAGCTTCTTGAGTGCTGTGGGAGCTGCACTCATCCAGGCAAGTGGGGAGTATTCCATCACATTCCTGACTTGTGCCTTGTAGCTGGTGGACAGGCTTTGGGGAGTCAGGAGGTGAGTTACTAGTCGAAGGATTTCTAGCCCCTAACCTGCTCTTGTAGCCACAGTATTTATAAAGCTAATCCAGTTCAGTTTCTGGTCAATGGTAACCCCCAGGATGTTGATAATGAGGTATTCAGTGATAGTAATGCCATTGAACATCAAGGGGCGATGATTAGATTCTCTATTGTTAGAGATGGTCATTGCCTGGCACTTGTGTGGTGCGAAAGTTACTTGCCATTTCTCATTCCAAGCCTGGATATTGTCCAGGTATTGCTGCATTTGGCCATGGACTGCTTCAGTATCAGAGGAGTCGCGAATGGTGCTGAACATTGTACAATCATCAGCGAACATCCCCACTTCTGACCTTATGATGGAAGGAAGCTCATTGATGAAGTAGCTGAAGATGGTTGGGCCAAGGACACTACCCTGTGAAGTGATGTCCTGGAGCTGAGGTGGCTGACTTCCAACAACCAGAACCATCTTCCTTTATGCTTGGTATGACTCCAACCAACGGAGAGTTTTCCCCCTGATTCCCATTGACTCCAGTTTTGCTAGGGCTTCTTGATGCCACACTCAGTCAAATGTGGCCTTAATGTCAAGGGCAGTCACTGTCACCTCACCTTGGGAGTTTATCTCTTTTGTCCGTTTTTGAACCAAGGCCGTAATGACATCAGGAGTTGAGTGGCCCTGGTGGAACCCAAGCTGGGCATCAGTGAGCAGGTTATTGCTAGGCAAGTGCCACTTGATAGCAATGTTGATGACCCCTTCCATTACTTTACTGATGATCAAGAGTAGACTGATGGGGCAGTAACTGGCCAGGTTGGATTTGTCCTGCTTTTTGTGTACAGGACATACCTCGGCAATTTTCCACATAGCTGGGTAGATGCCAGTGTTGTAGATGTACTGGAACAGCTTGGCTAGGGGCACAGCAAGTTCTGGAGCACAAGTCTTCAGTACTATTGCCGGAATATTGTCAGGGCCCATAGCCTTTGCACTATCGAGTGCTTTCAGTTGTTTATTGATATTACGTGGAGTGAAATGAATTGGCTGAAGACTGTGATGCTGCGGATCTCTAGAGGAGGCCGAGATGGATTATCCACTCAGCACTTCTGGCTGACGATGGTAGCAAATGTTTCAGCCTTATCTTTTGCATTGATGTGTTCGGCTCCCCCATCATTGAGGATGTGGATATTTGTACAGCCTCCTCCCCCAGTAAGCTGTTTAATTGTCCACCACCATTCATGACTGGATGTGGCAGGACTACAGAGCTTAGATCTGATCCGTTGGTTGTGGGATCACTTAACTCTGTCTGTAACTTGCTGCTTATGCTGTTTGGCACGCAATTTATATGTTATAGCTGCATTAGGTTGACACCTCATTTTTAGGTATGCCTGGTGCTGCTCCTGGCATGCCTTCCTGCACTCTCCATTGAACCAGGGTTGATCCCCTGGCTTGACTGTAATGGTGGAGTGGGGATATGCCGGGCCATGAGGTTACAGATTGTGTTCGACTACAATTCTGCTGCCGATGGCACAGTGCCTTATGGTTGCCCGGTCTTGAGTTGCTATATCTGTGCTAAATCTATCCTATTTAGCATGGTGGTAGTGCCACACAACATGAAGGAGGAAATCCTCAATGTGAAGATGGCATTTCATTTCCAGAAGGACTGTGCTGTGGTCACTCCTACTGATACTGTCATGTACAGATGCATTTGTGGCAGGCAGGTTGGTGAGGATGAGGTCAAGTACGTCTTTCCCTTTTGTTGGTTCCCTCACCACCTGTTGCAGACCCAGTATAGCATCCATGTCCTTTAGGACTCAGCTAGCTCAGTCAGTAGTGGTGCCACCGAGCCACTTTGGTGATGGACATTGAAGTCCCCCACCCAGAGTACATTCTGCGCCCTTGCCACCCTCAGTGCTTCCTCCAAGTGGTGTTCAATATGGAGGAGTATTGATTCATCAGCTGAGGGAGGGCGGTATGTTTGACCTGATTCCATGAGACTTCATTGGGTCTGGAGTTGATGTTGAGGACTCCCAGGGCAACTCCCTCCCTCCGTGCCACCACCTCTGCTCATGTTTGGTGGTGTCTGAGACATTATCTGTAAAATATAATTCCGTGAGGATGTTGCTTGACTAGTCCATCAGAAATTTTGGCACTAGCCCCCAAATGTTAGTAAGGAGGACTTTGCACACAGGGCTGGGTTTGCCATTGTCGTTTCTGGTGCTGAGTTCGATGCTGAGTGGTCTGTCCAGTTTCATTCCTTTGTACAACTGAGTGGCTTGCTAGGCCATTTCAGAGTCAACCACATTGCTGTGGGTCTGGAGTCACATGTAGGCCAGACCAGGTACGGACCAGATTTCCTTCCCTAAAGGGCATTCGTGAAGCAGATAAGCTTTTACAACAATCGATGATGGTCATGATGAGACTTTTAACTGCTGATTTTTATTGAATTCAAATCCCACTGTTTACCATTGCAGGATTCGAACCGGGGTCCCCAGAGTATTATCCTGGATCTCTGGGTTACTAGTCCAGCAGCAATATCACTACGCCATTGCCTCCCCATGCTAGAACTGCAGCCAAGCAGATTGAGTGTGGGATTTCCTGTCTACTGAGGGGCAGAAGTCCGACCCTCAGCCTGTTTACCCCACCCCAGTGTGTTATCGCTCTTGGGCAGGCTTTTAAAAGTCAGCCCATTCGGGATCAACTTTCCTTCTGCGGTGGAGGGGGGTTGGGGGGGGTGTGGGGCGGGAGATAGCGAGCAGACAACCCTCCTCCTTTCAAATCTAGCCCCATGTTTCAATGGTTACAACTCTGAGCCTTTCTGAGGGACAAATAATTGCCCTGGGCACACACCCCTCCCATTGTCATGAACAGCATGTACCATGAGGCTCCACAGGTGGTGTATCTATTGGAGGGTGAACACCTTGGGACCTGGCTTGAGAGTTTGGCATTTCACTCACTTTGCCAGAGCGTATGAGTTCATTGTACCTTTTCCTACACTGAATCCAGGATTGTCTAATGAGATTTCTGCCACTGACAGCCTTGTTCAACATTCAAGGCAAAGATAACCATGTTCATCATCTGGTGTGTTTGGTATTGTTCCAGTGGGTATGTAGGTGACTGCTAAGGCCGATCTGCACCCAGAAGGCTCTGCTGCAAAAAGGACAGGATAGCGCAGGTGACTGAATTTTAGGTGAGTTGCTGGCTCAGGACTTCCTCTCCTTGCGTTTTCTCTCTGCCTTTGATATACGAACAATTTCGAAGGACGTTATAATCGCAAACTTTTCTGGCCTGATTTTTATGACATTTTTATTTGTTTGTTTGAGTCTCCCTTGCTCGCTATTGATCTAGCCCACACCCTGGTCACTTGCCTTTCCTGACTGAGCTAATCCTGCGCTAGTACTCTGGATGCACTGTTCCACTCACTGAACTGACAGGCTATGAGTTGCAATCTCAGCACGAGGGATCCATCTGCTTACCAGCTCTTTATTTGAGTACCAGCTAAGCGCTGTGTCTTCAAAGCTTTTCTTCACAGTCATCTGCTGCATTTTAAATCATTGAGAGTATGCCTCAATCCATGAGGTTTAAACATAGCTCTGAAACATTATCCTTCCAAAATACCCACATTAGAGAGTTAAATTCAAGATTTGCGAGTACAAAATTCTTCTCGAAGCTTGATGCCAAGCATGGCTACTGGTCTGTACATCTTGTGGAGAAGCCCAAGAGCTTACTACATTTCGTACCCCCTTCAAACAATACTATTTTCAACCACTTTTAGGCTGTCAGCCAGAATCTCTTTCAGGCTCACATGGATTGCATTAGTTGTGCCGTACCAGGGTGCATCTGTATCACAGATAACATAGTAGTTATGGAAAGAACAAAGCAGGAATATGACCACAATCTGCATTTACTGATGCAAGCAGCATGTAATGAAGGCTTGGTGTTCAACAGTCTGAAATACGACATAAATGTGCAGCAGATCAATTTCTCTCGGTTCTCTTTATCCCAGTGCTGGAATATATCCCTATCCAAGTGAAATAAAGGACATTTAGGCCATGCCAACTCTTCAAGAATGGGTGATCTTCGAAGGTGTCTGGGTCTCTTCAATTTCTTGTCTCCGTACATTCCCAATTTTGCTCAAAAATCTGCATTGCGAGGAGAATTGGTGAGAAAGGATGTGTCTTTCCTGTGGCACGAAGACCACCAAAATCTCTTCAAAGCATTGAAACAGTCATTATCAGAAGCATTGACATTACAATTTTATGATTCTAGGGAGACAACTACCTTGGAGATAGATGCCTCACAGAAAGGCCTGGGAATATGCATACTACAAAAAGGCAAACCGATTGCATTGGCACCAAAATCTCTGTCCATAATGCAATCTAGCTACTCCAACATTGAGCGGGAAACATTAGCTTTAGTGTTTGGAATCATGTGTTTTCATATCTATCTATTTGGCAAAAGAATTGTGGTAGAGACCAACCACAAATCATTGGAGATGCTTTTGTGAAAACCATTGATCAGTGCACCACCAAGATTGCAACGTCTCTTGGTAAAGATTCAAGGTTATGACTATGAGATTAGATACAAGCCAGGTAACTTGACAATCACATCAGGTACACTTAGCAGATTGTCCAACCCAGCGAAAACAGAAGATACATCCTTAGATCTACAATTTGACTTCATTGATATCCAAGTTCCAGTATTGAACTTGAAGTTCTCCAACTTGACCTGGTATATTTTGTGTGACACAAATGCCAGCAGCTACAGGAAGAAATGGTGAAAGATTCGACACTGCAGAAACAGTGGCAAACCATCATCGAAGGATGGCGTGATTCAATTCAATATGTCCATGAACACGAGAGGCCATTTTGGCTTTATCAGGACAAGCTAGGCATCTCCCAGGGAGTCATTTCTAAAGGCAGGCAAGTCATCAGGAATCTTTGCGATCTGATATTGTTCAACAACTTCTTCAATCACACATGGGAATAGATCAGATGAGAAGACTTGCAAGAGAGACAGTTAATTGGCCAGGTAAGAACAATGACATTGAAGTCGTCGCACATGCTAAGTCAGCACAAAGCTCATACCCACCCTTGATCCAAAATTGTATCTGACCACTTTCATTTCTATGGCACTGGCTTCATTGTTATTGTCAACTACTTTACTAAATACCCCATTATTTGACAATTGCACAATACGTCAAGCACAACTGTTGTGCACACACTAAGTGCTATTTTCAGTTTATTTGGCATGCCTAGAGAGATCATTGCTGATAACAGTCTGCAATTTATTGGCAAGCCATTTCAGAATATGTTTGAGAAGTAGAATATCAATCAAACTGCTTCTTCTCCTCATTACCCTAGATCTAACAGCACAGCTGAATGAATGATTCATACAGTGAAATCCCTAATGCTCAAATGTAGACAGACTAAGCAAGATCTACACATTGCAATGTTACATTTGAGAGCAACACATTTAAGTGTAACCATTCCATCATCGGCAGAGCTTATGCTGGGCAGACCAGTGCGTACCAATTTACTCACTCTTACCCATTCTACTCTCTCAGAAACTAGAAAGCAACTTTTAAAACTACAAGAGAAGATGATCAACATGCGTGATTATAATGCAGGTACAGAATTGTCAAGTTTACAATTGAGACAACAAGTTAGCATCCCAGATCCCACAGAAGGTTCGTGGCAACCAGGCGAGGTGACAAGGATTTGTTCAGAACCAAGGTCCTATGAAGTCATGAAAGTACAATGGTGAGGCATACCCGTAGACAAATCAGATCCATTCCAGCTACTCACCCACTGTACCGTCCTACTGCATCTCGGACAAGATCCCAAATGCAACCAAAAACAACATCCAAGAATGACAATCCCACAGATCACTGCGAGCAATTAAAGAAACCTTCAGACAAGGTTACCATCACAAGATCTGGGCAAACCAGCAGATAACCTTTACACTTTAGAGACTCATAGACTCGTCAGTTCTATGCCCTTATGTATTGTTAGCTAAACGTAAACATGTATTGTAAATATTTATATTTCTTTGGGAGGGGGGAACTATCCTTAAAAAGAAAAGGAGATGTTGTAATATGCCTTTAAGAGATATCAGCATGATAACACTAGAAAGGGAATTTGTCATGTGATCCAATCTTAGTTTCACTCTTGCTTTGAGCAGAGCACACACACAGCTCTGAAGTCTTCAAGCTTTATACCTATGTACAACTGTTCTCATGTGCCTCGTTTAAAAAATAAACACAAATTTTGATGAATGTATTTACCAAATCCCATATTAGTAATTTGTGCCTATTATACCATTTTATTTTTTTCACAGGATGTGGCTGTCATTTTTATTGCCCACCCCTAACTGCCCTTGAGAAGATGGTGGTGAGCCGCCACCTTGAACCACTGCAGTCCATGTGGTATAGGTACACCTACAGTGCTGTTAGGAAGGGAGTTCCAGGAGTTTGACCCAGCGGCCATGAAGGAATGGCAATGTGGTTCCAAGTCAGGATGGTGTGTGGCTTGGAAGGGATCTTGCAGGTGGTGGTGCTTCCACGCATCAGCTGCCCTTGTCCTCCTAGATGGTAGAGGTCACGGGTTTGGAAGGTGCTGTCGAAGGAGCCTTGGTGAGTTGCTGCAGCACACCATATAGATGGTGCACATTGCTGCCACTGTGCATCGGTGGTGGAGAAAGTGGATGTTGAAAATGGTGGATGGGGTGCCAATCAAGTGGGTTGCTTTGCATTAGATGGTGTCGAGCTTCTTGAGTGTTTTTTGGAGCTGCACTCATCCAGGCAAGTGGAGAATATTCCATCACACTCTAGACTTGTGCCTTGTAGATGGTGGACAGGCTTTGGGGAGTCAGGAGCTGAGTTACTTTCCACAGAATTCAAAGCCCCTGACCTGCTCTTTTAGCCATATTATTTATATGGTTGGTCCACTTCAAGTTCTGGTCAGTGGTAATCCCCAGGATGTTGATAGTGTGGAATTCAGTAATGGTAATGCCATTAAATGTCAAGGAAGATGGTGGGGTTCTCTCTTTTGTTGGAGATAGTCATACCTGGCACTTGTGTGGTGCGAATGTTACTTGCCAGTTATCAGCCCAAGCCTGAATGTTGTCTTGCTGCATATGGGCATGGACTGCTTAAGCATCTAAGGATTCACGAATGCTGTTGGACATTGTGAAAGTATCAGCGAGCATCCCCACTTCTGACCTTATGATGGAGGGAATGTCATTGATGAAGAAGCTGAAGATGGTTTGGCCTATGAGACTACCCTGATGAACCGCTGCATTGATGTCCTGGGACTGAGATGATTGTTCTCCAACAATCACAACCATTTTCCTTTATGCTAGTTGTGACTCCAACCAGTGGAGAGTTTTCTCCCTGATTCCCATTGACTCCAATTTTGCTAGGGCTCCTTGATGCCACACATAGTCAAATGCTGTTTTGATGTCAAGGGCAGTCACTCTTACCTCACCCCTTGAGTTCAGCTGTTTTGTCCATGTTTGGATTAAGGCTGTAATGAGCTCAGGAGCTGAGTGGCCCTGGTGGTACGTAAACTGAGTGTCAGCTGATTAGGTGCCACTTGATAGCACTGTCGATGACCCCTCCCATCACTTTACTGACGATTGAGAATAGACTGATGGGGAGGTAGTTGGCCGGGTTGGATTTGTCCTGCTTTTTGTGGACAAGGCTAACCTGGGCTGTTTTCCACATTGCTGGGTGGATGCCTGTGTTGTAGCTATAGTGGAACAACATGGCTACAGGCATAGCTAGTTCTGGAGTACAAGTCTTCAGTGTGCTGCTGGAATGTTGTCAGGGCCCATAGCCTTTGCAGTATCCAGTATTAAGTGAAGTCTTCAGGGTGGGATCCTTGCTTTCCCTGATATATATTAATGATCTAGACCTAGGCATACAGGGAATAATTTCATAATTTGTGGACAATACAAAATGTGGAAGGACAGTGTAGAACTTCAAAAGGACATAGACATGTTGGTGGAATGGGCAGATAGGCGGCATAGAAGTGCGATGCGGAGAAATGTGAGGTGATATATTTGGTAGGAAGAACATGGAGAGACAGAATAAAATAAAATATACTACCCTAAAGGGTGTGCAGGAGCAGAGAGACCTGGGTATATATGTGCATAAGTCATTAAAGGTGGCAGGACAGGTTGAGAGACCAGTTAATAAAGCATACAGTTTCCTAGGCTTTATTAACAGGGGCATAGAGCACTAGAGCAAGGAGGTTATGTTGTTTTTGTATAAGACACTAGTTAGACCTCAGTTGAAATATTGTGTATAGTTCTGGGCACCACATTTTAGGAAGGATGTGAAGGCATTGGAGAGAGTGCAGAAGAGTTTTACAAGAATGGTTCCAGGGATGAGAGACTTAAGTTATGAAGATAGATTGGAGATGTTGGGACTCTTTTCCTTGGACAAAAGAAGACTGAGAGGAGACTTGATAGAAGTATTCAAAACCATGAGGGGCTTGGACACAGTAGACAGGGGGAAACTGTTCCCAGTCATGAAAGGATCAAGAATGAGAGGGAACAGATTTAAAGTAACTGGCAAAAGAAACAAAAGCGAAATGAGAAAAAAACTTTTTCACACAGTGAGCAGTTAGGGTCTGGAGTGCACTGTCTGAGAGTATGTTGAAGGCAGGTTCAATTGAGGCATTCAAGAGGGAATTAGATGATTATTTGAAAAGAAACAATCTGCAGGGTTATGGGTAAAAGGCAGGAGAATGGCACTGGGTGAAATGCACATTCGAAGAGCTGGTGGAGACATGATGGGCCGCATGGTTTCCTTGTACACTGCAAAAATTCCGTGATTCTGTGAGTGTCCTTGTTGTGCTTCGTTTGACTGCCACGACAGCGCACCCTAAACTCAAGCTTTCCATAGAAGATTCACTTTGGTAAGTGAGTGTCAGGCCTTCTGAATACATGACCAATCCAACTCAGTTGTGACTGTCTCAGTATGGTGTTGATGTATGGCATGCCAGCTTGAGTGAGCACCTCAGTGTCTGGTATATTTGTCCTGCCATATGATGTTCAGCTCCAGTGAAAGTGATTTAGCTTCTTGGCATAATGCTGGTACACAGTCCTGAGCATTGACAGTGGTTGCTATCTCAACCCAGGCCTGCTTTGTTTCTAAGGATGGCCCCCTCCTGCCCCACTTTGGAAGAGGACCTCCCTCCTCTCCCTCACAGCTTTCAGCATCACTTCTAGGTCATTGTCAGAAAAATAAGGGACTGCCCTGGGTTCCAGGCCTTCGGCACTCTGAGACATGAAATACTGAGATTCAGCCCAGAGCTCAATGAGAGTCTTCTCTTTCTTCCCGTAAAATTGCAGTGCCATGTCATGTTGCAGCTAGTTGTTCACAGAGAACTGGATGAACTGGCTTTAGACAACAAAGAATCTGTCGTTTGCTTTAAACGTGTTTGTGCAGCCAATTAGCTAATGATACTACTCAGGGCAGTGGTAGCCTGTAAAGGTCCATAGTCAAACGGTTCAGGGTTGTTGTGATCTTCACAGCATCAATGCCCGAGGTGGCCGAAGGTTAGGTTTCAGCATGTAGCCTACCTCATTATGTATTTCTTGGGAATGTTCAGTCTCCAGAAACACTATTTTTCATGGACTGGACATAGAAACATCTTGGTCTACATATTCTGGTGTGGGTTATTATCAGATGGGTGCAAGGTGTGTAACCATCCCAGCCTCTGTCTTTCATTCCCCTACTACTTCCTGCAAAAACATGATGCAAGGAAGCCCAATATGGAATCTGTTGATTTAATTGGGAGGACGTCAAAAAAGGGAATCGCATGACAAAATACATATGCCCTGATATCCCTGGGGTTATAGGGATCCTGCTGAATTTAATGGCAGGACTTCATCTTTTTCTTCTGTATCCCACCTAGCAGCCAGCCAAGGGATGGGAAGACCAATGACATTTGTAGCCAGTAACCTATAGTGATGATCTCTGGCAATCAGGAGGTGGGCAGGCTGCAGATTAGGACTTGGTAGAAGGGTGAGGATGCCAATTGTGGCAGGGGCTAGAGACAGAGAGGCTAGGCAGAAAAAAGGCTAGAGGTTTTTTTGAGGGGCCAGGGGAGTACATGGGAAACCGATGCAGCAGAGGTTAAATTTTAATTTGGCTCTTAATTATACTGTATGTAGCTGATCTAAGTATGCTAACGAAGTGCTCCAAAACAGGATATTTGGACAAAAAGCTACCCACTGCCATAAAAATGGTAGCATACACATCGGTTGGGTCACATTTTGCATTTTTTAAGCTTTAGGTCCCTTCCCCACAACCTCTTCCCACCCATCATGGGAGGACTGTTAATATAAACTCCATGGAGAGAGTTTTAACTTACCTGACCTTCTGGTAGTGGCAGGATGGGTGGGTAGCAGTAGAATGCAGGGAACCTGCAAGTCCGCGTTTCCATGCACACTGTAGAGTTTTAATTCCACAGCATGTGCACAATGTCACTGACATCATGTGGCCTAGAGGAGGCCACAGGACCAGGTAGGTTCACGCCTTGAGAGCAGGAGAATGGGGGGTGGTCAGATCTCCAGGAGTTGGAATCACTGGTCCTAGTGTAAGGGATTGGAGGTCCAATCCAGGAGTCCCACAGAAGTGGGATGGAGGAGAGTCATGTATTGAGGTTCTGTGGTGCAGGTCAGAGGCTTGGTTGGAGTACCATGGTTGGAAGGCATTGGAAACCTGTGGAGGAGATCGGAGGCCGGTGCTGAGGATGGGGGGGAGGGGGGTGCTGGTGCAGTTGAGAGTGAGCTTTGGAGTGTTGGAGGCCTAGTAGGGGGAGTGTTTGGGGGTATTGGAAACCTCAGTAGGCTGGGAGAATGAAGTCAGAGGCCTTGGGAGAGGGAGGTTGGTGGGGCTGCACAGAGGGCTGGGGGAGGTCAGAAATCTTGGGCATGGAGACCAGGGATGACTGGGGTGGGGGTAGGGATGGGCAATAAATGCTGACCTAGACAGCGAAGTCCACATCCCTTGAATGAATTTTTAAAAACGTAGGTGGAAAGGCACATGCCTCTTGATTCAGTGCCTCACCTCGCCTCTCAGAAAACCCTGCCATTTAGTCTTAAATTTTAAATAGCAAATAAAAGCGAGGCACGCAGCCTCATTATATTTAAATTGCCTTCTTGGGCAGAGTTCGTTGTTGAAATGTCATTTCTAACTTTTCCCAGTTCTGATGAAAGGGCATCGACTTAAAAGGTTAACTGTTCTCCACAGATGCTGCCTGACATTCTGACTTTTCCAGTGTTTTTTATTTTTATCATTGAGATTCAATCCTGGTTCAGTCAGAGCCACTAGGCCCTGGATCTTATTACAGCTTTCACTGAATCATGGGCACAAGTTGAATTTCTGTCATGAGGTAACATTGATGATCAAATGCTGCTTTGATGTCAAGGACTGAGTGTGGTACCAAGGAGCCTTAGTAAAATTGAATTCAAGTGATCAGAGTAAATTCTCTTTTGGGTGTAGTCATATCTCAAAGCACCAAAATGAGCATTGTCATTGTTGAAGGCCAATCACCTGAGCCTTGGAACATTGTTACTTAGCAGTACCAAGACTCAACTATCTTCAATTGCTTCATCAATGGCCTCCTATCCACCATAAGGTTAAAAATGGGGCTATTCACTAATGATTGTAGTGTTCAGCTTATTTTGCAATTTCTCAGATAACAAAGCAATGCATGCCTGCATAAAGCTTCTTTACCACTAACATGGCATAAGCCAGCAAGGAGTGTGATGGAATAGTCTCCATTGGCTGGATGATCAGCTGCAACAATGCCCAAAAGAGCTTGATGCCAGCCAGGACAAACAATTCCCCTGAACAGCATCCTATTTCTTGAGGAATCTGATGATATAAATTCATATTTTAGATAAGTTTAAATCACTTTTTTTTGATAAAGCATCCCTTTTTTTCCTCAATGTTAACAAAAGAATCCACCAGATCTGTTAAACACAAGTGTTGTCTAACTGAAATAAAAAATGAGCAGTTTATATCAGGCAAGAATTCTATTTATATCTTCAATTTGAGGTTTAAGAATTTAATTTCCAGTTTCCTTTGAAATATTTGAGAAAGTAAACAAACTCAAAAATACTCATGAACTGTAGGAGAAATCAAACCACTTCCTCTCAGAGAAAACTACCGATGCATCCTGAGGAATTTTACAGACTGCACTAATGAGGTTAGTAACTGTCTTTAACTGTTCTAGCAATAAAATATTTAGGTGAAGGTCAGACATTTACATCAGATGAAGCCTTTAAGTTAAAATTTTAATGTATTAAAAACAATGAATACATTTAATAATATTGCTTCCAAATATGTAACTTTGGCAAGATTTTACATTGTTATTGAAAATGTCAGGTACCAATAAAAAATGGCAGTCAAAAAGATTTTTTGTTATTTAATTAGTCTACTTGATTAACTTTTTGCTCTTCCAACAAATTAATAAGAGCAATTTTTATTTAATAAACTTGCATGTTACACAATCAACTGAAAGAAATATTTGACATGGAATGAATTTGTATATCACTCAATTGACTGTAAGAAGTTAAAATATGTAAAAAAATTAGTTAGCACGCATTTAGAATTTTTTTTAAAATGGTGGGAAAGATGAGCCAATCAGAAGTAAATAGAAGAATAGGTACAAAAGCAGTACTATTAAACATGACAATAAAGTAAGAAGTACCTGTTATATGTACAGAAAATGCATGCTGTACATGAGACTTATTACTGATAAATACATTCTTATAGATAATATCTCGTAGAAGAGCAATGGCGAACATAATTCTTAATTGGTAAATGTGATCAGAATTGATTTTTTTGGTTTATGATAATGAGTTTTATGATATATTTGCTGTTGTAAAGTTGCTCTTTTATGGACTGTCCACATTCTGAATAAATGCATACCTTCTTTTCCAGGCGGTCAATTAGCTTCTGGAGCCTATTTATCTGGGTCATCCACTGGATGTCCTCATCTGCATGGATACCTTTGGAAATCAAAAGAAGAGAAAAAAAATCTATACAAATTTTAAAAAGTATGTGCAATTTTGGTGGCAGAAAATGTAATAGCCCAGATTTCCCTTTTGGAGATTATTGGCAGATATTTTGAGATATTTACCTGAATGATAATAGTGACTGAGAGGTTTAAATATTTCCCCACTGGTATTCATGCTGATAACATGCTGATTACAACTGAAAGGGCGGAATGGCATATCCAGGGATGGATTTTCTAAACTGCTCATATGTGTCTTGCTTTTCCATTTTTCATACTCATGGAAAAGAGGCCAACCTTAACTCTAATGCAATACTTCCAGTTTTTGTTTTCTTAAACGTAGAATCAAAGGCCTGAATTTTTTCTGCATTGGGCGGGCTTGGCAGGAGCAGGCGGGGCTGGTTGGGAACCCGACTGCCGCCCACAATCGGGTCCACATCACCATTTTAGGCCCGTAATGCGCGACTCTGGCATCAGCGTGAAGGGGTGGGCGGGAGCGGGAACTTAATGTCCGCTGGGTCCAATGGCGATCCGGCGGCCTATTCAAAAATAGCGCAGGCAGCCATGCAAAGGCTGCCATTGACTCAGAGTACCGTTGTCATGCAGAACCTCAGTGCTGAACATTGCAGGCGTGAGGCAGGTCGGCGGGGCAGTTGGCCCCACGGTTTTCCGACGAGTGTCTTGCTGCCATCCTGGAGGAGGTGGCAGCACGCTGGGATATCCTTGTCCCCAGGGACGGGAGGAGGATGCCCCCCACCTCACCAAAAAATGCCATCCAGGGTCAGCTTCCATGATGTGGTGAGGCACACATGGGTGCAGTGCCGCAAGCGCTTCAATGACCTCCTGCGATCCTGAGAAAGGGTGAGCATCATGTTAGCATGGCTCACTTAGCACAGCAGTTAGGAGCACCCCCCACCAGCCCTCCCACACTCCCCCTGCCGGACCTCAGAGTTCTTAGAGTGTGAGTGGCAAATGTCATTGAGGCAGCATCTGGGCAAGGGGTTGAGCCCTCCTGGCTGCAATGGCAATGCAGGTATAGGGTGGACTCATCAATGCTCCTTTCTCCTTTCAGGATAAGACAGCCCACAATAATGCTGAAAGGTTGCGGACTGGCAGAGGAGCGCCCCTTCTAATCCTGTCCAGATACGAGCAGCAGGCACTGGAGCTGGAGAGATGCCATGGGCTTAGGTCAGCCGGCTGCGGTGAGGTTGGGGTGCTACAGGGAGGTAAGAGCGCAGTGCACTGAGGTCAAAATGTCTGTCATAGCAACCATTCCACTGTTGTCTGTATATTGATGTGAGCCTCGAACATGGAATCCCCATTGGTAATGGAAAGACGAGGGCACCATAATCCAGGTGCCAGGTATGCATATTAGCAGTGGAACGACTTCCACTAATAACATGTCCTTGTTCTTCTTTTCAGGCTCACCAGAAGACCATCGGGGTCAGGAGCCTTAAGGCCGCTGCTTATCCCAGAGGACACAGACAATATAAACACACCAGCATCACACCCTCTCAGCCAGGCAATGCAATGACCCTCATGGTCGAGCACACTGCCTCCTCCATGGAGAGACTGGCAACTCTCATGGAGAGGCTGATGCAGGAGCTCAATCAGGGATTTTTGCAGATGCATTCGAACCTGCGAGCCCTCACACCAGCAATGACCTCAGGTGGTTGCCCATCCATCACAGGTGAGCAGGAGGTCCAAAGCAACCTGATGTTGGTGCACAAGCTGCTTGTCATTTCTGCGGGCTCCTCTCAGGGTGCTCCGGATAAGGGTAGCAGCTCCTCCGCCCCTCTGCCAGTGACCGTGGCATCTGATGAGGCTGGTGGGACCAGCACAGGCTCCATGCGCCGGAGGACACCCGGCAAGGTCATCAAGGATAACAGGACAGCAGAGTAAGCATGCAACCACTATCAGTGACACACAATCTGGGGAGTATTGCATTGTGGTCCTTGAATGGTCCAGGCATCGGAAGCGCATCTTGAGAAGACTGATGGCCCTCTCAACCACCGCCCTTGTGGAGGCATGGCTCCTATAGTACCACTGCTTGGCCTCTGTTCTTGGATAATGGAGAGGTGTCATGAGCCACCTTTTGAGGAGATAGCCATAAGACCATAAGGCATAGGAGCAGAAATTAGGCCAATCGGCCTATCGAGTCTGCTCTGCCATTCAATCATGGCTGATAAGTTTCTCAACCCCATTCTCCCGCCTTCTCCCTGTAACTTTTGATCCCCTTACCAATCAAGAACCTATCTATCTCGGTCTTAAATACATTCAATTAGCTGGCCTCCACAGCCTTCTGTGGCAATGAAATCCATGGATTCACCACTCTCTGGCTAAAGAAGTTTCTCCTCATCTCTGTTCTAAAAGGTCTTCCCTTTACTCTGAGGCTGTGCCCTCGGGTCCTAGTCTCTCCTACTAATGGAAACATCTTCCCCACATCCACTCTATCCAGGCCTTTCAGTATTCTGTAAGTTTCAATCAGATCCCCCCTCATCCTTCTAAACTCCATCGAGTATAGACCCAGAGCCTCAAACGTTCCTCATATGCTAAGCCTTTCATTCCTGGGATCATTCTCGTGAACCTCCTCTGGACCCTCTCCAGGGCCAGCACAACCTTCCTGAGATACGGGGCCCAAAATTGTTCACAATATTCTAAATGTGGTCTGACAAGAGCCTTATAAAGCCTCAGCAGCACATCCCTGCTTTTATATTCTAGTCCTCTTGAAATAAATGCCAACAATGCATTTGCCTTCCTAACTACCGACTCAACCTGCAAGTTAACCTTAAGAGAATCCTGGACTAGGACTCCCAAGTCCCTTTGCACTCCAGATTTCTGAATTCTCTCCCCATTTAGAAAATAGTCCATGCCTCTATTCTTCCTACCAAAGTGCATGACCTCACACTTCCCCACGTTGTATTCCATCTGCCACTTCTTTGCCCATTCTCCTAACCTGTCCAAATCCTTCTGCAGTCTCCTCACCTCCTTAATACAACCTGTCCCTCCACCTAACTTTGTATCATCTGCAAACTTAGCCAGGATGCCCTCAGTTCCTTCATCTAGATCATTAATGTATAAAGTGAAAAGCTGTGGTCCCAACACTGACCCCTGTGGAACTCCACTAGTCACCGGCTGCCGTCCTGAGAAGGACCCCTTATCCCCACTCTCTGCCTCCTGCCAGACAGCCAATCTTCTATCCATGCTAATACCTTGCCTCTAACACCATGGGCTCCTATCTTATTGAGCAGCCTCCTGTGCGACACCTTGTCAAAGGCCTTCTGGAAGTCCATGTAGATAACATCCATTGGCTCTCCTTTGTCTAACCTACTTGTTACCTCCTCAAAGAATTCCAACAGATTTGTCAGGCATGACCTCCCCTTGATGAAACCATGCTGACTTTGCTCGATTTTACCATGCACTTCCAAGTATTCTGAAATCTCATCCTTAATAATGGACTCTTACCAACGACCGACGTCAGGCTAATCAGCCTGTAATTTCCCATCTTTTGCCTCACTCCCTTCTTAAATAGGGGGGTTATATTAGGGATTTTCCAGTCCTCTGGGACCCTCCCTGACTCCAGTGATTCCTGAAAGATCACCACTAACGCCTCCACTATCTCTTCAGCTATCTCCTTCAGAACTCTGGGGTGTAATCCATCTGGTCCAGGTGATTTATCCACCTTCAGACCTTTCAGTTTTCCTAGCACCTTCTCCTTGGTAATGGCCACCATACTCACCTCTGCCCCCCGACTCTCTTGAACTTTGGGGATGTTGCCCAGCAGCCATCCATCCAGCCGGACTGGAGCACTGAAGAGCCTCGGCACCTGGGAGTGTCTCAGAATGTAAGCGTCATGGGAGCTGCCTGGATACCTTGCACAGACTTGTTGAATCTGCATCCTATGGTCACACACTATCTGCACGTTCATGGAGTGGAACCCCTTCCTGTTGACGAAAGCACCCAGCTCACCCACTGGCGCTTTGATGGCCACATGTGTGCAGTTGATTGCACCCTGGATGCAGGGGAACCCAGCAATCACTGCAAAGTCCCTGGATTGCTCTGCCTGGCTGGCCTCGTCTGTGAGGTAGTGAATGAAAGTCAAAGCGCATCTGAACAGAGTGTCTGTCACCAGCTTGACACAACTGTGGACAACTGATTGGGAGACTTCACAAAGATCACCCACCAACCCCTGGAAAGAGTCGGACACATAGAAGTTGAGGGCCACTGTGACCTTCAGCGCCACTGGCATGAGGTGTCCACCCACACAGTTGGAGCTGATCTCAGGGCCAATCATCTGACAGATGGAGGTCACGCTCTCCCTTAAGAGGCGGAGCCTCTTTTGGCATTGTGCCTCAGACATATTGAGGTAGCTGCATTGCCACCTGTAAACCCTGGCAGCAGGATAGTGGCATCTTCTGCGGCCCCTTCCACCTTGGACTTCCTGTTGGCCCTGCGCCTCTTGTGCCTGTGCCTCTCCTCCCACAGTTCACTCCCCTGGAGACTGAATAGGGACACCTGTCCTCCTCCCACTTCTGGCCCTCTCTTCCTCCTCAGAGGAGGTGCCTCCAGCAGAGACCACAATCCCCATTCCCAGGGTAAGGGAAGGCTGTCTGAGACCTGGGAGGTCCCAAGTGGTATGACCCCTCCGGAGTCCTGAATTGAAGCCTATTATTTCTGTCAAAGCAGCTCTGAAGTTGTCCTGTTCACAAAAGCAAGCAGCAGTATGTTATAATCTGAAGTGCTAACAACTCGCATTAGCGAGCCCACTCACCCCTCTTATCCTGCCCGTGGATGAGGTTTTTGAAAATGTGGCCTACTCGCCTGCCCAGTGCACCCGTGCGACGCCCTGAAAATCGCACGGGCTGCACAAAATCAAATACAATTTGTGCCTCAAGGGCCTTAACTGGCCCGTTAATTAATGGTGGGTGCACCTCCGTCCTCATAGTGTGCCCACCTTCCCAAATATCACAATGGTGCGTGGTGACGTCAGGACGCATGTCCGATGTCATCGCGTGTTCTTTTACGTTCCGGCATGTCAGGCCCACCCCTGCATGCCGAATATAAAATTCTGGCCATAGAATTGTTGTAGCACATCTGTGCTGTGTCATGAAGAGATATTAATGTATCTAATTTTATTGGAAATTATTTTAAATTAGACTTGTAGTAGGGTTTGATTCTGTGAGTGTGTCTGTGTGTGTCTTGATTGGATTAAAGCCAGCTAGCCTGAGTGCTTTGATGTATAGTAGTTTTGAGATGTAAACAGTAAGGTAAAGGGTACATTTGCATTTCGCTGAATAGACCATTCAAAGACTGGGGGCAAATTCTTGCACCTAGCTAAGAAAAACCAAGCAATATGTTTATATTACTAATAAAGTTGGTCCTATGAAAGGGGTTTTATTGTTCGAAGGGGTGGAGTTCAAAGGGACTGGTGATACAATGAGAATTTATACTCAAAGGGAAGGCTAGGTATGTACAAAAGAGTTTTGTGTGTGAAGGTCAGAGGAATGTAAGATCTAAGCCATCCGTAAGCCTACAACTGTCTGCAAAGGAAAGAAAATTGAAAGGAACCTCATTCTGAATTCATAATAAAAAATGTGCTTTACCTGGTGTCTGTTTAAAGTCTATGGGCAGAATTTTGCCTTTGGCAGACGGGCTCGGTCAGGGCGGGTGGGGGTGGTTGTGAAGCCGACTGCCGCCTGCGATCGGGACTGGACCGCAATTTCATGCTGGTGGGCCAATTAAGGCCCGCCCAGTGTGAAACATGAGCAGCAGCACTGAGTGCTGCATGTGCGTGGAGGGGGAGGAGGGGGCAAGCGGGCCAAGTGCAAACTTTGTGCATGCATGCCTCAGGGAGATGAAGCATTTTTTAAAAAGAAAATTAAGAATATAAAGATGTAATAGAACATGTCTCCTCAACTGATTATGTCACTTGAGCAGGGACATGTTATTAATTTAATTTTAAAACTTTTATTATATTATTATTTGCTTTTGGAAACCTCATCCCGCCTGTGGATGAGGTTTTCAAAAAAAAGCAAAGGCCACTTGGCCTTTTTGCCTGCCAGCCAACCTGAACTATCATGCAACTGCGTGTTGACATTGGCAAGCATGGCCGACATCAACGCGTGTCATTTAACACTTGAGCGGATCGAGCGCGCACGCGCCCGCCGAGCAAAAATTTCTGCCCTACGAGTTTATTTACCTGGGAGTGATTAATTTGGGGATTTGTTTATAAGTTATTATGGTAGTAATTTTTAGACATGTGTATGTGTTTAAATTTGTTGTTAAATTAATAAATGTTTACTTTAATTTATATAAAAAACCTCTCAAGGCCTGTTGGTTTTATTCCTGATTTCCAAGCTGCACCTCAAATATACCAATTGAAAACATAGGTTATGACAGTTGTTTAAAGTTTCGCTCTGGTATTTTAAATAACTCAGCCTTTACCAACTGCTGTGTCATTACAATTGGGGGCTCTTGGCGAGATAATATTTATAATTCCTTGATTGGTTTGGAATTGGTGAATCTTAAGGTTACGAGTATGAGAAGCACTTTGAATTCAGGAGTTGGTGAGCTTATTTAGAAGTGGTGATGGCTTTGGCAATTGCTAAGACTTGGCTGGGAGTAGAAGATATAACTGATTGGGTTGAAAAAAAACAAGAATAAGTTAATAGAGTTGGCAGATAAGTTAAAATTGCGGTTACCTGTGGGGGCTAGGAAATCAGATATAATTAAAAGTATAGCGCAGCATCTACAGTTGGAAGTGATACCTGACACTAGTGAGTCACAGCTGGAGGTAGTGAGACTTCAGTTTGAAATGAAGAAACTTGAATTTGAAGCAAAGGAAAGAGAAATGACATTGAAAAGGGAGCAAGTAGAAAGGAAGCTGGAATTAGAATTTCAGGAAAGAAAGAAAGAGGGAGAAAGAGAATACCTACTTAAACGGCTGGAAATTAAAACAAGATCTTTGATTCTGAGGAGAGTTCTGATGATGAAAAAAACTTTTAACCTAAAACCCATTGGGGAGATGTTTAGATTTGTACAAGCTCTTCCAAAGTTTGAGGAAAAAGATGTTGAAGTGCTCATTATTTCATTTTGAGAAGATAGATAAACAGATGAAATGGCCAGAGGAGAACTGGACGTTATTGAAGTCTAAGTTGCTGGGTAGAATGCATGAGGTATATGCTTCGCTGTCTGAAGAGATATCAGTGAATTATGATGTGGTGAAAAAGGCAATTTTGAGTGCATATGAGTTGGTTCCTGAAGTATACAGGAAGAAATTTAGGAATATGAGAAAACAGCCTGGGCAAACTTATATTGAGTTTGAGAGAGTAGAACAAAGTAATTTTGACCAGTGAATATGGGTGTTAAAAATAGAAACAACATATGCAGCTCTTAGGGAAGTAATTCCTTTGGAAGAATTTAAAGACTCAATTCCTTCAGTAGTGAGGACTCATGTGGAGGAACAGAGGGTCCAAACTGTAAGACAAACAGGAGAGATAGCTGATGATTATGAGTTAGTTCATAGAGCGTAACCTTTATTTCATTACCATTTCAAATTGGAAAAGGATGGGAAGTGGGAAGGTGAAAGGAAGTAGGTAGAAGAGAAGGAGTGGTTGGGAATTCTCAACAAGTTTTTTTCTCAGAATAAAAATGAAGGTGCTGAGGGTAGGAGTGACATTGGAAAATTGAGTTGTTTTCATTGTAATAAAGAGGAGTCAGTATGTTGGAAATTGCATGAAAAAGCTGTTGGAATTATTGGGGTACAGGAAAGCTTTGGAAGAAAAAGTACTGTGGGTTCTGAGATTCAGGCACAGGAAAAGCCAATGGTTTGTGTACAGGTAAAACAGGGAGAATCAGTGATAGATAAAGAAGTGGGAATGTGTTCACAATTTACCCAAGAGAATTCTGAGGAGCAGGTTGCAGAAATATTTAAAGACTTTGTATGTGAACAGGGTGGAGTAGGTAAATATGTTAACATTTTAAGAGACACATGGACTATTCAATCTTTAATGTTGTGGGATAGTGATATTTGTTGTTCAGAGGGGGTATTGCAGGAACAAGTGATAATAAGTGGGATTCATGAAGATGCTAAATCTATTTCATTGTGAAAGGTAAATTTAAAGTGCAAATGGAAGACAGGTGAAGTTGTTGTTGGAGTAGTGGATAAATTGCCCATTGCAGGGGTTCAATTTATTCTGGGTAATGATATAACTGGATCACAAATGTGGGTGATGCCTAGGATAGTTGAGCAGTTTGTAGAAGCATTTTCAACAGAGGTGTTACAGAAGGAACATCCTGGATTGTTTTCTGATTGTGTGATAATGAGATTAAAGGCTCATTGGGAAGAACAAGATAAACAAGGAGGGCAGGCAGTTCAAAGGCCAGATGAAGGTGTCAAAATGCAATTAGCTGGCACTGTGTTTGACAGCATTGTTCATGAGGAAAGATTACAGGACAATTCAGCTGAAGTGTTTAACTCAAAGAGGTTTGTGAAGTTGCAGAAAAATGATTTGCAATTAAAGCAGTTATGTCAGAAAGCTTATTCAGAAACAGAGGCAAAATGTATTCCAGTATGTTGTTACCTTAAGGGAGATATTTTAATGAGAAAATGGAGGCTGGATCATGTCTCAGCAAATGAAAGCTGGAGGGAGGTGCATCAGATAGTTATCCTATTAGGGTATAGAAATGAGATTCTGAGGATCGCTCAAGAAATTGCAATGGGGAGACATTTATGAATTAGGAAAACACAGGAAAAGATCCAGAGGTAATGTTTTTTGCATAGGAATGTAGTCAAATTCTGTAGAACCTGTCATACGTGTCAAGTAACAGGGAAATCACAAGCAGTGATTAAGCCGGTACCTTTAATCCCAATACCAGCATTTGAAGAACCTTTTACTAGCATCATGATTGATTGTGTAGGACCCCTGCCTAAGACTAAAAGTGGAAATCAGTACTTACTGACAATAATGGATGTGTCTGCCAGGTTTCCTGAAGTGGTACCTTTAAGAAATATTACATTCTAAGAAGATTATGGAGGAGTTAATTAATTTTTTTACAAGATACGGTTTACCTAAGGAAGTACAATCAGATCAGGGGTCAAATTTCATGTCATAGCTGTTTAAGGAAGTAATTTTGGGGATAAAACAGTTTAAGTCAATAGCTTATCACCTGGAGTCACAAGGAACTTTGAAAAGATGGCATCAAACTTTAAAAATTATTATGAGAGTGTACTGTTGGGTTTATCCACCAGATTGGGTTAAATGAATTCCATTCTTGTTATTTGCTATTAGAGACATCTCTAATCAGACAATATCCTAATAAATTAAATCTGGTAAAGTTATCACAAGTACAAAAAGAAATTGATTTCATACTTCAATTGAGTCTAGTTGCAGTAACTGGAGTCCGCTTATTGTGCTGGTACCGAAACCGGATGGAACACAAAGATTGTGGCCGGGAATTTCCGGCCATGTTGCGGGCAGGACCCGCCATGTGCGAGATGGCACCCCAGCCAGAAGTCCACTGACTTGCAGCAGGACTGGACGATCCCGGTGCTGAGCGGGTGCAGAAAATCCCACCCTGTGTGTGGACTATCGAAAAGCGAATGCGATAAAGTGGATTGTTATCCTATACCACAGTTGGAAGATTGCATTGAGAAAATGGGACAGTCGAAATTTATCACAAAGATTGACTCACTACAAGGATATTGGCAGGTACCGTTGTGAGAGAGCAAAGAAGATATTGGCTTTAGTAACGCCAAGCAGACTATATCAGTTTAAAGCCATACCATTTTGTATGAAGAATGCACCTGCGATATTTCAAAAACTGACAAAGTAATTGCAGGTCTAAACAATTGTGCTGTTTATATTGATGATTTAATTGTTTTCATTCTATGTGGGAGGAGCACTTACAGCATCTGGAAGAATTATTTTCTCAATTACAAGAAGCTAATTTGGTGATGAACTTGGCTAAAAGTGCATTTGCAAAAGCACAAATTACATATCTAGGCCATACCATTGGACATGGTAAGGTGGTCCCAAGAGATGCAAAAGTTGAGGCTACCATGAATTTCCCAGTGCCTAAAACACAACACAAAGTTTTGAGATTTCTGGCACAAGTGGGTTTTACTGGAAATTTGCACCAAATTTTATCCAAGTGGTTGCTCCACTGACTGAACTAATTAAAAAGAACAACAAGTTTCAATGGACACTGGAGTGTCAGAAGTCATTTGATAGTTTGAAAACTGTATTAACTACGACACCAGTTTTGGCAGTACCCAATTATGCCAAGCAATTCAAGTTGGCAGTTGATGCAAGCGATGTAGGCATTGGGGCTGTACTGTTACAAGAAGATAACACTGGAATTGAAAAACCGATAGGCTATTTTTCACGAACGTTGATTGTACAACAGAGAAGGTATTCAACGATTGAAAAACAGACCTTGGGTTTGGCGTTACCGCTGCAGCATTTTGAGATTTATGTTGCAAGCAATTAATCAGAAACAATTGTTTATACAGACCACAATCCTTTGAAGTTTTTGGACAAATTTCGAGACAAAAGTGCAAGACTTTTCAGATGGAGTCTATTATTACAACCATTTAATCTATGGATTGTACATGTTGCGGGTAGAGAGAATCTGTTCGCAGATGTGTAATCGGGAGTTTGAAGCTTAAAGGAACATTGGGCGTTTTTAAAAAAAACCTGGACATTGAACTGTTGATTTCTGTTGATACCAAGGACTTGTGTATATAAATTGTTATGTTAATGCATGCACCTGATAGTGTGAGATGAGTAATTAAGAAATGAAGCTGTCCTTTAGAATTATGACGGTTCATTTTTTGATAGGGAGGGGGATGTCATGAAGAGATGTTAATGTATTTAATGTTATTGGAAGTTCATTTGAATTGGTCTTGTAGTAGGGTTTGTCTCTGTGGGTGTGGTTGTGTGTGTCTTAATCGGATTAAAGCCAGCTAACCTGGGTGCTTTAATGTATAGTGGTTTTGAGATGTAAAAAGTAGGGTAGAGGGTACATTTGTATTTTGTTGAATAAACCTTTCAAAGACTGGGGCTAAATTCTTGCACCTAGCTAAGAGAGACCAAGCAATATGTTTATATTACTAATAAAGTTGGTCCTATGAAAGGGGTTTTATTGTTAGAAGAGGTGGAGATCAAAGGGCCTGGTGATACAATGAGAATTTGCATTCAAAGGGAAGGCAAGGTATATAAAGAAGAGTTTTGTGTGTGGAGGTCAGAGGTGAGTTCTAAGCCATCTGTAAGCCTACAACTGTCTGCAAAGGAAAGAAAATTGAAAGGAGTCTCATTTTGAATTTGTAAGAAAAAAATGTTGCTTTGCCTGATATTTGTTTAAAGTCTATGGGTTGTTGTTGCCTTGGTGAAGATATTTACCTGAGAGTGATTAATTTGGGGATTTGTTTAAAAGTTATTATGGTAGTAATTTGTAGACAAGTGTATGTGTTTAAATCTGTTGTTAAATTAATAAATGTTTAATTTAATTTCTATAAAAAAACCTCTCGAGGCCTGTTGGTTTTATGCCTGAATTCTGAGCTGTATCTCAAACATACCAATTGAAAATATAGGTTATGACAGTTGTTTAAAGTTTCCCTCTGGTATTTTAAATAACTCAGCCTTTACCAACTGATGTCGCATAACAGTTTGCTCTCTGTAAGACAACTCACATAGTCCCACTCCTCTCCCTTTTCTGTGTAGCCCATGCAAATGTTTCTCTTCAGATAATTATCCAGTTCACTTTTGAAAGCCACAATTGAACCTGCCTCTGCCTCACTTTCAGGTACTGCATTCCAAATCATAACCATTCTCTGTGTAACAAAGGTTTCTTCTCGTGTCACTGTTGATGTCTCTCACTCTATCTTCTATGCTTAGATTCCATTTAAGATTCAAACAAGTGACAAAAATATTTAAATAAGTTAGCTATTTACCTAGATTTTCTGCCATTGTGCGACAGGCAATGTTGAATTGGCCACCGTATCACATCCAATTTTCCTTTACATTAAAGTCAAAAATGCAAGAGCAGCCAGATGAAGTCTTTATCTTTCTCTCTGTCACTCGTTATCTCTTCTTTTCTGTGTGAAAGTTCTTAATCTTTACTGAACCCATCCCTAAGACAGCACGATGCACTTGAGAACTCCCTGAACTTACATCCTACCATTCTTTGGCTCCATGGTGCAACAAATATCTCCTAATGTGGTTCAGTGTTAAATTCTGTTTGATAATGTGGTAATCTGAGGTGCAATACACCTTTAAGAGAATGTGAGCAGATTGATCACATGACAATTACCTAATTGCCGTGTAGCACGGGCTACAATATTCATCAATAGTTTAGAGTAGGGTCTGGTTTGAGAAGTACACGTGTTTAGTGCTCTGTTACTTGTGTTAATAAACAGCATGTGCTTCATCTTACATTGGTCTCTGCATCAGCAGTATCTTGTTTACCAATTCACTCACCAGTAGATAGGTGTGTAACCATGTTTGCTGAGCAAAGCAACCTGATAGAAGGAACATAACAGATAATGCTTCTGTAAAGTCCCTTTTGGGCATTTCGTGTTAAAGGTTCTATATAAATAAAAGTTGATATTATTGTCAATTGATTTCCATCTGTCACTCTTTAGTCCATTCCACCATCTTATCAATATCTCTTTGCAGTTTCCTATGGTTTTCTAAGAAATTAACTATATCTCTTATTTTGCTATTGTCTCAAGATTTTAACTTTATTCCCTCTTTACCTAAATCTAAACCATTAGTATACGGAATGAACTGCAGTAGCTCCAGAATTCAACCATATGCTTACTTCTAGACAACCTGATAAACTATCCTCCATTCCTACTCTCTGATTTCTCTCTTGTAACCAATTTGAATCCAGTTTTCCAACCTCCATCTTATCTCCGTACCCCTTAATCTTCTCTAATGATCTCCCATATACCTTGTCAAAGGGCTGGATTTTACAGTATGCCGTGGTTTTCACCACCACCCCTCACCACCACCGAAAAAGTCAGGGGGGAGCCCACCAACTATCCCAATTTCTGCCTCTCAGTAATTTAACACTGGGAGCAGCATTAATTGACTCTTCCAGCCATATCATTGGAGGAAGTCCCAGCTTAGAGAACTGACAGCGAGTGAATGGCCAGCAGCTCAGCAGCCCCAGCAGCGCCACCAGAAGTGGTCACCACTGCTGGGACTACAGGTAGTCATACCATGTTGAGGAGCCCATGTAAGTCAGGTGTCTGCCAACCTGGCCTGGCAAAGGTGGGTAAGTATGCCAGGTCTGAGAGGCCGGGGAGGGGAAGGGTTAAAGGAGGGAATGGCCTGGGGGGGTGGGGGGGTGGTGGGGGGGTGTGCCTCCGATGGGCTCAGGGAGCCTGCAAAGGAGGAGAACGTCGGAATCACAGTGATATGATTTTGTGATGGAGGCTGGCCGGAGGCAGGAATCACCACCTGGTGGTTACGGCCTGGAGCAGCACAGCTTGGGCCAATAGCGAGATCACGAGGCTGCCACTGCTCTTTATGAATCCTAGGGAAAGAGGTCCTATGGGAAGGAGAAGAAAGGACAGGAGGAGTATGTCTGTCTGTATGTCCTAGTCCCACACAACGGAGCCTGGTCTCCAGTCACCCCGGACCCCCTTGCTGCTGGACTAAGGCCTTGCTCTGTGAAGCCTGCATGGTAGTTGGTGTGCAACGTCCACCCCACGTTAAAAAATTCATGCACAGGCACCTTCCACCCCCTCAAAATGAAGTTCAGAGCCTGGAATGTAAAGACCCTCACGGACAACCCCAACAGCAACAGACCGGAGTGGCATACTGCTATCATTGCCCAGGAGCTCAGACGTTTCTACATTGACATCGCCACCCTAAATGAAAGCTGGCGGGCAGGAGAAGGCCAGTTCAAGGAACATGTTGGTGGTTACACCTTCTTCTGGAAAGATAACTCAGTAGAAGATCACCACTTCCACAGAGTTGGCTTCGCCATTAAAAATGAACTAGTTGGCTGACTCAAAGACACCCCTTGTGGGATAAACGAGTGCCTGACAACCCTTCGGCTCACTCTAGCCCAGAATAAATATGCTACAGTCCTCAGCATGCACGCCTCAACACTGGAGGCTACAGATGAGTCCAAAGTAGAATTTTACTCAAGCCTCGAACAACCCCTGGCCCGAGTCCCAGCGGGCGATAAGCTGATCCTCTTTGGCGACTTCAACGCCAGAGTTGAGAAGGATACAGACCTCTGGGGAGATGTAATCAGCAGGGAGCAGGTAGGGAAATCCAACACCTACTCGTGACAAAATGCCTAGAACACGGCCTTGTCACAACCAACACCTTGTTCCATAAGAGAGTACAAGGCCTTGTGGCAACACACTCGCTCCAAGCACTGGCACCTGCTTGACTACATCATTGTCTGAGCGAAGGACCGCAAGAATGTGTGTATCACCCGCGCCAAGACAGGAGCCGACGACTGCTAGATGGACCACCGCCTAATTCGCTCTGCCATCAGCTTCAATGTAGCCCCAAAACAGCGGTGGCAACAGAAACAATGCCACAGGAAAATCAACACTGAAGCACCCAAGGACCCTGATAAGAGAGCCCTATTCAGCCAGTGCCTCACTGCCAACTTGGCAACTCCCAGTGACCCGGCGATGCAGAATTTCCACAGTGCCTGGTCTGCCCTCAAGGCCTCCATAATCAGCACCTGGGAAGAGACACTTGGTCACTCGACCAGGAAACACCAAGACTAGAGATCCAGGAGCTGATAAGTCGCAAGTGAAAGGCATTTCTGAACTTGAAACAGCAACCCAACTCGAGAACAAGAAGGCAGCTCTACAAATGGGTGAAGGCTGATGTCCAATAAAAAACCCATGACCTAAAAAACAGATGGTGAGTGGAGAAAGCGCAGGAGATGCAACAGTTAGCCAACAACCATGACATGCAAGGTTTCTTTAACACAGTCAAGACCATCTACATGCCAAGCACCCAAGGCCCCAGTCCACTGCTGGCCAAGAACAGACAGATTCTCATCAAGGACAGAGAGGAAGTCAGCACTCACTGGAAAGAACACCTTGAAGATCTTCTTAACAGAGACTCTGTCTTCAACGCAAGTGTCCTTGACTCCATCCTGCAGCATGCTCCCCGCCACCATCTCAGCACAACCCCAACCCGGCGCAAGGCAGAAAAGGCCATTCGGCTGCTAAAGAGCAACAAGGCATCAGGAGTAAATGGAATCCCCACCGAAGCACCAAAGCATGGCGGAGAAGCACTATTGGCATGAATACATGGCCTCATCTCCCTTATTTGGTAGGAGGAGAGCATGCCAGGAGACCTCAGAGATGCCATAATCGTGACCATCTTCAAGAAAGGTGACAAGTCTGACTGCAGTAATATAGAGGAATCTCCCTGCTGTCAGTCACAGGGAAGGTCATCACAAGGATCCACTTCAATTACCTTGCCCCTCTAGTGAAGACCTCCTCCCAGAGTGACAATGGGGATTCCACCCACTAAAGGGCATAACCGACATGATCTTCACTGCATGGCAACTGCAAGAGAAATGCAGGGAACAGTACCAACCCTTGTACATGGCCTTCTTTGACCTCACAAAAGCCTTCAACAATGTCAACCATGAAGGATAATGGAGCATCCTCCTCCGTTTCTGCTGCCCCCAAAGGTTTGTCACCATCATCTGCCTGCTCCATGATGACATGCAAGCCGTGACCCTGACCAACACATCCACCACAGACCCAATCTATGGTCGGGCTGGGGTCAAGCAAGCCTGTGTCATTGCACCGACGCTCTTTTCAATCTTCCTTGCCGCAATGCTCTATCTCACCCTGAGCAAGCTCCCCGCTGGAGTGGAGCTAAACTACAGGACAAGCAATAGCCTGTTGAACCTGCAGGCAAGATCCAAGGTTGTCCCATCCTCTGACATTGAACTACAGTATGCAGACAATGCTTTCGTCTGCACACACTTGGAGGCCGAACTCCAAGCCATCGTCAGCGCCTTCACCGAGGCATATGAGAGCAAGGGCCTTACACTAAACATCCGTAAGACAAAGGTCCTCTACCAGCCTGTCCCTCCACATGCACTACTCCCCAGTTATCAAAATCCACAATGATGCCTTGGACAACATGGACTGCTTTTCGTGCCTTGGGAGCCTATTGTCTATAAGGATCGACATCGACGACGAGGTTCAACACTGCCTTCAGTATGCCAGCGCAGCCTGAGGAAGAGAGTGTTTGAAGATCAGGACCTCAAAACCGGCACCAAGCTCATGGGCTACAGAGCAGCAGTGATACCCACCCTCTTATATGGCTCAGAGACGTGGACTATGTACAGCAGGCACCTCAAAATGCTGGAGAACTACCACCAGTGCCACATCGGCAAGATCCTGCAAATCCACTGGCAGGATATGCGCACCCACATCAGTGTTCTCACTCAGGCCAACATCCCCAGCTTTGAAGCATTGACTACGCTTGATCAGCTTTGCTGGGTGGGCCACATCATCCACAGCCTGACATAAGACTCCTGAAACAAGCGCTCTACTCTGAGATCCAACACAGCAAGTCAGCCCAGGAGGGCAGAGGAAACACTTCCAGGACACCCTCAAAGCCTCCTTGAAAAAGTGCAACATCTCCACTGACATCTAGGAATCCGTGACCCAAGCCTAAAGTTGAGTGAAAGCATCCAGGAAGGAGCTGAACACTTCAAGTCTCATCGCCAAGGGCTAGCTGAAGACAAGTGTAGACAGTGAAAGGAGCGTATAGCAACCCGGGCACACCATCCACCCATTCCCCCTACTACTGTCTGCACCACTTGTGACAAAGATTGTAAGTCACGCATTGGACTCCAGTCACCTGAGAACTCATTTTTAGTGTTGAAGCAAGTCATCCTCAACCCTGAGGGACTGCCTAAGGAGAAGCTAGCAACGAAAACCTTGAAACACAGCAATGTAAACCTGGTGCCAAAACTTAATGGCAGTTGTGGAAAATGTTAAGCAAATAAGAAACTAGTTATCAAGAAACTAGATAATAAAATTTGTGGCAAAATTGAAACACACAAGTCCATAGCCTGAATTTTACCCTTGGTGTGCATGCGTGATTGGCAGACCCGCGACCGGTTGGGAAATGGGCCACCACCTGCGATAAGCCCCTGACCATGATTTCATGCTGGTTGACCAATTAAGGCCCGCCCAGTGTGAAACACGTCTTCCTAATAGTTGGAAAGGGCCGGACAAGGGCAGGGGCCTTTGGGCGGCTGGGTCCAATGGCGACCCGGCTAGCAGTTTAAAAGTGGCACAGGCAGCTCCTTGAAGGCTGCCAGGGAAGAACATATTTGCAGCATTCTGAAGACTGAAGTTATGGCCTCAAGTGCGGCTGAAGACGGGGGAGGGCAGGTCGTGTGGGCACTCACCCCCTCCCATGATTTTCGGGTGAGCGCCTTGCGGTCCTCCTGGAGGAGATGGCTGCCTGGAGGGACACCCTTACATCTTTGGCTAGAATGTTGGAGCACAGCAGTGATGGCACTTCGCACTCACTTGAGGAGCAGGCGGAAGCAGAGAGTGCCCAGGGCCTCAGCAATCGGAGGACTGCTGGAGACCGGGACGATACTGAGTTGAAGGCAGATGATGAGTCTCTGGAGTCATCCATTAGGAGGCAGATGCTGGATGTCCAGTGGGATGTGCGGGAGATAAAAGCAAAAAACTGCGGATGCTGGAAATCCGAAACAAAAATACCTGGAAAAACTCTGACAGCATCTGCGGAGAGGAACACAGTTAACGTTTCGAGTCCGTATGACTCTTCACCAGAATATACGGATGTGTGGGAGGATCAGGCGGAGATCCATGAGGGTATGTGTGCCATGGTCTCTGTTGCGGAGGAGTCCATGCAGAGCATGAGCTGTGTTGACCCTCATGGCTGAGTCCACTGCCTCCTCCATTGGAGACAGTAGCGACTCTCATGGAGAGGCAGCTCCAGGGACAGAATGAAGGGTTCCTGGGGTTGTGATGGGCCTGCAAGCCCTCACATAGGCAATGACCTCAGGTGGTCAGTGCCAATCTGGGAGATGGATGAGGCACCCAGTGTCCCAGCTTGGTGCCCGTCCACCAATTTCAAGCAGGGAGGTCAGAGCTGATGCATGAGCTGCTTGTCATCTCTGCAGGCTCCCCTCAGGACACTCTGGATGACGGCAGCAGCTCCTCCACCCCTCTACCAGTGACCGTGGCAACTGATGAGGCTGCAATAACTGAGGAGATGCCAGCCATGGCACTGGCTGCTCCCTCCCAGGCAAGGCCAGCACAGGCTCCACCGGCCAGAAGGCGACTGTCAAGGTCATCAAGGCCAACAAGACAGCAGAGTCAGCAGGCTGTCTTCAATGCCGCTGCCAGCAAGATGGGAGCTCCAATATGTAGCACTCGCAAACGTAAGTTTAAGGCACCATGAGCACAAGAGGGACTGGTCCCGGGTGATCTGTTGTGTAATGTTTTGTTTATGTTTACTGGTTGGGAATGAACGCCAGAGAAGCTTATGTTAATTTGTTTTCATTGTAAAAATTAGATAAATTTTGTTTTTGTCATAATGGCTTAAGAATGCTTCACCTTTTTATTTTTGGTGCAGGGTATGCCAGTATATATTGCTGGACATGAGTGGCTCCAAATTTTATTGCACAGGCACTGAGTGGACTCTGGGTTCAAATGAAAGGGTCATTTCAGACATCCTGGCATTAGGTAGAAGCAGATCTTTGGTAGCCTAGCTGAAGGAGCATTGGATCAAGGCATCTCTGATGTCCCTGCCTCTCTGAAGGATACAGAGGTCTGCCTCCCCAACCTCAGCTTTCTCCTCACAGTGCTCCTCTTCTGAATCACAACTGGATTCATCCTCTGTGGCCTGTGGAGCTGAGTCAAGATCCTCTACTTCCAGTGGGTCCCCTCTTGTCAGTGCCAGATTGTAGAGAGTGTAGTATGCAACCACTATCAGTGACAGCCACCCTAGGGAGTATTGTAGTGCTCCCCCTGAACGGTCCAGGCATCGGAAGAGCATCTTCAGAAGATCTATTGTCCTCTCTATCACTGCCCTTGTGGAGGCATGACTCCTGTTAAAATGCTGCTCTGTCTCTGTTTTTGGCTGGTGGAGGGGCGTCATAAGCTATCCTTTAGACAGATAGCCCTTGTTACCCAGTAGCTATCCATCCTGTCAGGCTGGAGCACTGAATAGCCTCGGCACCTGGGAGTGTCTGAGGATATAAGCATCATGGGAGCTGCCAAGGTACATTGCACAGACTTACAGAATCTGCGGCCTGTGGTCACAAACTATCTGCACATCCATTGAGTGGGATCCCTTCCTGTTGATGAAGGCACTTGGCTGACCCATTGGTGCCTTGATGACCACACGTGTGCTGTCGATGGCACCCTGGACACGGGGGAACCCAGCAATCACTGCAAACTTTCTGGCTCGCTCAGCCTAGCTGGCCTTGTCCGTATGGAAATGAAGAAAATCATTACCCGCCTGAACAGAGCTTCTGTCACCAGCTTGACGCAAATGTGGACAGTTGATTGGGCACTCCACAAAGATCCCCTACTGACTCCTGGAAAGAGCTGGAGGCATAGAAGTTCATGGCCACTGTGACCTTCAAAGGCACTGGCATGGGGTTTCCACCCACACGGTCGGAGGTGATCTCAGGCCCATTCATCTGACAAATGGAGGTCACGGTCTCCCTGGAGAGGCAGAGCCTCCTTCGGCATTGCACCTCAGACATATTGAGGCAGCTGCATCACCGCCTGTAAACCCTAACAGCAGGATAGTGTTGTCTTCTGCGGCCCCTTCCACCTTGGACTACCTGCTGGCCCTGCGCCCCTTGTGCTTGTGCCTCTCCTCCCACAGTCGCTCCCCTGGACGCTGCCTGGGTCAGAATTTTCTCGTCAACGTGCAGGGGCGGGCCCTGCACGCCGATGCATAAAATAATGCGTAGTGACATCAGGCGAGCATCCCGACATCACCGCGCGCCATTGCGATATTTAGGTGGACGGGCGCGTAATGTTCTCTAATACGTGTCCACCATTAATTAATGATCCACTTAAGGCCATTGAGGCAAGAATTGTCAGGGATTTTTTGGGGTCCGTGCGATCTTCAGGGCGTTGCACAGGTGCAACGGGCAGGCGGGTAGGCCACATTTGTATAAACCTCATCGACGGGCAGGAAAAAAGGGGTGAGTGGGGTCGCGAGTGTTATTTGTCAGACATTTAATTATTAATGTTACTGATACTTGCCTGTGTGAGCAGAAATATTTCAAAACACTTCACAGCTGCTTGGACAGGAGTAAAAGCCTTCAGGTCAGGACTCTTGAATAAACATCATTTCTGGGTCCTTGTTGGTTTCAGGAAGCCTTCCCTTAGCCTGGGAATGGGAGTTGTGCTATCCACTGGAGGCACCTCCCCTGAGGAGGAAGGGAGGGCTAGAAGGGGGAGGAGGCCAAGAGTCCACATTCAGCCTCCAGCGGAACCACCTGTGGGAGGAGAGGTGCAGGCACAAGGGGCGCAGGACCAACAGGAAGTCCAGAGCGGAAGGGGCCACAGAAGACGCCACTATCCTGCTGCCAGGGTAAACAGGTGGCGAAGCAGCTACTTCAATATGTCAGGTGCAGTGCTGAAGGAGGCTCCTTCTCTCAAGGGAGACAGTCACCTCCATCTGTTAGATGTTAGGTCCCGAGATCTGCGCCAACTGTGTGGGTGGGCACCCCATGCCAGTGGTGCTGAAGGTCATGGCTGCCCTCAACTTCTATGCCTCCGGCTCTTTCCAGGGGTTGGTGGGTGATCTTTGCGGTGTCTCCCAGTCAGCTGTCCATACTTGTGTCAAGCAGGTGATAGACGCTCTGTTCAGGTGTGCATTGACTTTCACTCACTTCCGCTGGGACAAGGCCAGCCAGACAGAGCGAGCCAGAGGCTTCATAGCGATTTCTGGCTTCCCCTGTGTCCAGGGTGCAATCGAATGCATATATTTGACCATCAAGGTGCCAGCAAGTGAGCCTGGTACTTTCGTCAACAGGAAGGGATTCCACCCCTTGAACGTGCAGATAGCGTGTGATCACAGGATGCAGATTTTACAAATTTGTGCAAGGTACCCAGGCAGCTTCCACGACGCTTACATCCTCAGACACTCCCAGGCGCCGAGGCTCTTCAGTGCTCCAGCCCGGCTGGATGGATGGCTGCTGGGTGACAAGGGCTATCCCCTCAAAAGGTGGCTCATGACGCCCCTCCGCCATCCAAGAACAGAAGCTGAGCAGCGGTACAATAGGAGCCACACCTCCACAAGGGCTGTGGTAGAGAGAACCAAAATGCGCTTCTGATGCCTGGACCGCTCGGGGGGGGCACTCCAATACCCCCCCGGTCGTGTGTCACTGATAGTGGTTGTATGCTGCACTCTCCACAATCTGGTGCTGGAAAGGGGCGACTCAGTGGACGAAGCGATGTAGACGCAGCTGCTCGGGCTGCACACAATGAGTCCAGCAGTGTGTCCGAGGATGAGCAAGCACAGGAGAACGCTGAGGGGGTAGACACTGACTCAGGCTTACTCCGGGGAGGTAGGGACACCCGGCAGGCGTTAATCCAACGAACCTTTAGCTAGCACACCACAGATGGATCTCCAACACTTGCCAGGGCTGCAGGATCCATACTCGATACCTGAGTGCAAAATCTACCTGGGTAAGAACATTAACTAAGGGTCTTGTCAATAAAGCTCAATGTCAAACAACACACTCATAACATCATGGGTTCCCGTCCACCTGCAGAAGTAAGGAGTCACCCTGAGCCATGCTCACATATCAAAATTTAATGATTTAACAAAATGAAGTTAATTTTAAAAAATTACAAAGGTTTACACATCACACCGAGCGGTGATGAACTAATAGCAGGGCAACATAAAACCACCAATAAGAAACCCCTGGTGCGCTTGCGGTGCTATGTCTAGGTGCTCCCCCCTCACTCGCATTGGCATCTGAGACAGCCTGCTCATTGTGCTGTCCTGTTGGTCTCGATGACCTTGGCGACCGATTGGTTTCCAAATCGCAATTTTAATTTGCTCAACTGAACAGCTAGGCAGCAAAGACACCAGCCAACGCTAATGGGGTCCTATTTGCATATATATTAGATCTCAGTAATAAGACATCAAAATTATTAGGAGGCCTGAGTAGGAACTGCAATGAGTTTTCTGCCTGATCAACAAGGTAATTAACTGATTTCTTCTCCACCGATGCTGCCAGACCTGCTGAGTTTTTCCAGGTAATTCTGTTTTTGTTAAGGAAATAGATTGATGCTAGAAGAATCCCAACAGTGAAAGTTTTAAAAGTGTTTTTACTTTCCTGGGCTTCTCCTGCTGGAACAGATCAGAAATTAGCCCATGGTTTTTCATTAGGTTTGACCATTAAAGTCAACAGGGTCTTCATTATTTGCTTGCGGGTGGGAAAATAACTATTTTTTCTTGCTAGTAGTTAAAATCCATGTCTCTGTTTGAATGGAATACTAAGTATAATTGCTTCCCTTTCTTGCCAGCAATCAGAACCATATGCCTGTTTTTTCACAGTTCTTCTTACACTAATGGATGGGCTAAGAAACTTAACATCTGGCTGTTACATTTCATAGGAGTACACTTTAACAATAAAAAATATTTGATTCTTGTTGATCAACATGGAAGTAATTGTTCCTTCTTGCATATACAGAGGGTGAGAATGCCATCCTTTAGTCCATTTAATGTATAGCATAAATGATATACATGAAACATTTATAAAACACATTAGTAATACCAGAACCAATAAGTATTAGAATATATTCTTGGCAAGCATTTATAACACTAATAATTACACCAATACTGTATCACTCTTATATATTTAATATTTGGGCCACAAGTTAATAATGCCAGTAAAACATTTGGGAACAATCTGGAGGGAGAGCTTTTTCATGTTAACTTAAAAATGAAACTTGTAACATAAGACTGTCAGTAAAATACCTGAGTTCAGGATGCTGAAATTGGTGTTGTTTGGAGACAGGCTGTTAGTCCTCTGAAGCCTCCGACTGGATCTTTTCCCTGACCAGTTAATTGACAGAACCTCTGGTTTCACTGGACCCTGTCTACAAACAAGAGATAATAGTTAGTCTTCCTGTTGATTTTATCTTTAGCCTTTTTAAATATACGAGTTAAAGAAGTATCTCCAAAGACTATGATGCCATCCAGCTTCCTATTGTTCCTGTCAGATATAATTGATCAATTGTTCAGGAGAGCTGGGATAATTTTGTATTCCTGTGGTCCTACTCTATAGGAGACAGATTCTTTGCAAAGCTGCAGGAGCATTCTTTCTTCACTTTACAGCAGCCTGTGAAATGCCACACAAGTCACCCTTGGTCAATGAAATTAAATGCTAGAAGGAAAATACTTTGTTAATAGTTGATTAATTTAATTACTTAATAAAATTTTATTTGTATGTGCTATATGCCATATCTATTTTTGTTTTTATCATTCTTTTAAACATTAAATCAAGTTTGAAGAATGGCAACTCCTCAAGCAGCTCAGGGAACTGTGGATCTGTGATGAACAATCCACCTATTGGGTAGCTAGATGATTAATGAGTGCAATGGCACAGCCGATGGTAAATGCTGAGCTGCTCAAACCCCAAAGGGAAACTTGAAACAACTGCCACTGTTTTGTGATTTGTATAAATTTCGAGATGCATGCCTTGAATTCAGTAGTAATAAGACCTCCGAGGCTTATAGGTTTCTTACAAAACTAAATTAAACCTTTATTAGTAGAAGAAATGATTTTAAGCACACACATAGATCTACAAATTACTACTATGATAATTTCTAAATCCCCTAGTTAATCTAACTCCCAGTTACACTTTCGTTAAGGCAACACATAGGGCAGAATTTGCTGCCTGCCGGGCGAACGGGCCCGACCCAATCTCTGGCAGGCGGGGAGCCGATCCCCACCAGAGAAGCGGGCCCCACCGCCATTTTACGTGGGTGGGCCAATTAAGGCGTCTGGTGGGAAGCGCTATGCACTTCCTGTGCAGGCAGGGGGGGATTCCCCAAAAGCAAAAGTACGCTCTTTCGCGCATGCGCACAAAAGGGCGCATATCTCCCTGAGGCTAAGTGCTGCCTCATGGAGATCGCTTACACTTCTAAAAATATGAAAATTAGAAAAAACAAATTCCCGAACATGTCCCTTTCATGTGACAATGTCACGTGAGATGGGACATGTTCATAGTTTACATTATAAGTTTATTAAACTTTTTAAATTCCTGCATGAAACCTCATCCCACCAGTGGATGAGATTTCATGTTTTTTCTATTGCCCACCGGAGCTCCTGGCCTGCCCGCCAACCTTAAGGTTGGACGGGCAGGTCCTTTAATTGTTTAAGTGATCCTGTCAATGGCCTCAATTGGCCATTGACAGGTCAGCGGGCCCGCTGCTGATTTGGCTGTGCTCCCGCCTTCCTGAAAATTTAAATGGGGCGGGATAATGTTGGGGGTTCCCCCCGATGTCATCCCATGTCATTTTACATGTCGGTGAGTGGGCCCCACCCCCTGCTCGCCAACGGCAAAATTCAGCCCATAGATTTTAAAAGACCCAGGCAAAGGAACACAATACCCTGAACAATCCAATTCAAAGTGAGTTTTCTTAACTTCAGTTCTTTGTAAACAACAGCTTGAGGTTTAGATGTTGGAGATTTTTCACACTTGTTTTAGATCTTAGAATGTCTATCCTCATACACAGCCTTCTCTCCTTTATATCTATTTTCCCCTTTGAATGCAAATTCCCATTGTTTCACTATGTCTTTGGACTTTACCACTCTAATAATAAAAATCTCTCTCAGTACCAATTTTACCAGTACTCTTTGGGAAAAATAAACATACTGGGCAGAATTTTTCTGTCAGCGAGCTGGGGGCAAGGTCCGCTCACTAACACGAAAATGATGCGGGATGATGTCGGGGGTTCCCCGTGATGTCATCCCGCCCCATTTAAATATTCAGGAAGGCGGGCGGACAGCACAATCAGCTGTCCGCCAACCAACCTGTTAATGGCCAATTGAGGTCATTGACAGGAGAATTAAGCCAATTAAAGGCCCTGCCCGTCCAACCTTAAGGTTGGTGGGCAGGCCAGGAGTCCCAGCGGGCTTCTGAAAAAACATAAAACCTCATCCACCGGCGGGATGAGGTTTCATGTCTGTTTTAAAAAATTTATGTGATATTTATTAACATGTCCCATCTCGTGTGACATTGTCTCATGAGGGGGACATGTTAATAATTTTTTTATTTTTCTATTTTTGAAGTTTATAAAACTTTCAGCGCTCTCCTTGAGACAGCACTTAGTCTCAGGGAGATGTGCACCATGCGCGCGAAAGAGCGCACTCTGACAGTTGGGGAATCCCTCCTCCCCCCCCGCACAGGAAGCGCATAGCGCTTCCCGTTGGGCGGCCCCTGGGCAGGCCTTAATTGGCCCGCCCAGTCAAAATGGCAGCAGGGCCCGTTTCGGTGGTGGCGATCGGCTGCCCGCCCGCCACCAAGCTGGTGGGGCCTGCCCACCCGTCAAGGGCACAATTCTGCCTACTGTTTCTTAACTTCTCCTAGCTAGGTGAAAAATTTCACCCCGCCTTTGAATTCAAGCTAGTCTGGTTTATTTAAAATGCAAATATTCCCTTTACCTCTCACATTCTAAAACATCTCCCATGTTTACCTAATTTCAAATGTAGCTCATCTTCTGTTACATCAAAGACTTCAGACCAGCTGCCTTTAATTCAATTAAGTCACACACAAACACACACACACACAGAAATAGACACAGACCCCATTATTACTCTACAATAAATTCCAATAACATTATGAAAATTGTTATATCTTCCTGACATCCCCCTCCTTATTAAAAAAATTAACCGTCATAATTTCAAAAATATTGCTTCATTTTCTGAACCCATCTTACATTACCTCCTATACTTATTACACTATTACAGTACCAGATGCATGCGTTAACATGACAATGTATACACAAGCCCTTGGTATCAACAGAAATCATTCTAGTCCAGTGTCCAGGTTTTGAAATATTGAATGTTTCTTTTTAAGCTTCAAACATTTGACACACATCTACAATCAGGTTTTTTTCATCCCGTCTCATGCATGATCTGTAGATTAAATGTTTTCAGTAATAAACTCCACCTGAATAACATTGCACTTCCATCTCAAATTTCCTCCTGAAACTTTAAAGGATTGTGGTCTGTAGAATTGTTTCTGATGAATTGTTTGCAACATAAATCTCAAAATGCTGCAATGCTAATACCAAACCCAAAGTCTCCTTTTCGGTCGTTAAATATCTTCTCTGTTGTACATTCAACTTTCGTGAAAAATACCCTATCGGTTTTTTCAATTCTAGTGTCATCTTCTTGTAACAGTATGGCCCCAATGCCTATTCACTTGTGTCAATGGCCAACTTAAATTGCTTGATGTAATTGGGTACTGCCAAAACTGGTGTTGTAGTTAATATAGTTTTCAGACTGTCAAATGCTTCCTGACACTCCTGTGTCAATTGAAACTTCTTGTTCTTTTTTGATAGCTCAGTCAATGGAGCAACCACATGACTAAAATTTGATACAAATTGCCGATAAAACCCACACATGCCCAGAAATCTCAAAACTTCTTGTTTTGTTGTAAACACAGGGAAATCCACAATAACCTTGACTTTCACATCTCTCAGAGCCACATTACCATGTTCAATGGTATGGCCTAGATACATAACTTGTGCTTTTGCAAATTCACTTTTAGCCAAGTTCATCACTAAATTAGCTGCCTTATAATTGAGTAAATAATTGTTCCAGATGTTGTAAATGCTCCTCCCACATCTGACTGAAAACTATCAAGTCGTCAATACAAACAGCACATTTGCTCAGACCTGCAATTACTTTGTTTGTCAGTCTTTGAAATGTTGCAGATGCATTTTTCACATCAAATGGCATAACTTTAAACTGATAGTCCATCTGGCATCACAAAAGCCAATATCTCCTTTGCTCTCTAGTTTCTCTTCTGTTCTGAAAAGTCCATTACAAACATCTTATTTGGTGGATTCAAAAAATGTAAATACATTTCAATTATTAAGGAACCACTGGACCCTGCAATGTTCTAGCGAATCAATATGCCTACTGAACCTATCCCCAACAGGAAAGGAAAACAAAAGTTTTCTTCAAATAATTAGTCAATTTTCCTTCCAGCAATCACTTATCACCGAGAACAAATGAAGCTGCAGGGAGTTGTGCTATTATAATTAAATCCAGTACTTACATGTAGTCAGTCATCAGCATTTCATTCTGGTTGGTTTGTTAAAAATCCTAATATCTAAGATTTTTTTACATTAAAGGGAAAAAACAATCAATTTTGAAGTACAGATGTGTTGAAAGTTAACCAAACTGTTTTTAAAGTAGTTAAAAAAAAAGTTCCATGGGAAGTTTCACTTGCACTCTAGAAATGCATTATAGGACTGAACAATAAAGGGGCAGATAGCCGTCAAGGTAACTGCCAGAAATGTAGCCCTGAGCACCTGGATACAGCGCGTTAATGATTTCACATGAGTGGCCAAATGCATCTTCAAATTCCATATCCTTTCAACTGAACCATTAGCTTCATACGCTGCTCAATACACCACTCCAATCTTCACTCACCTACCGACAATTACAATCAACCATGACTCAAATTTCAGATTCATAGCTTCATGTAACCTTCATGCATATCCAACAAAAATATGTATTTATATGTATATATCGCCTTTCACATATAATATCCCAAGATGCTTCACAAGAGCATCACAACACCATAACAAAATTAGACACCAAGCCACGTAAGGCAACATTATAAGGTTGGTCAAAGAGGTAGGTTTTAAGGAACCTCTTAAAGGATGATGGAAAGGTAGAGAAATAGAGGTGTTTAGGGAGGGCATTCCAGAGATTAGAGCCTGTAGGCAGCTGATGCTGTGGCCACTAATGGTGCAGCAGTTAAAACTGCTGCAAGCCTCATACCCACATCTCATTGTTTGCACGTAGTGCCAGTTATTCAACTATGACAGACACACCACCCAACACATTGCATCACATTCACTGACACACTTCCCTCTCTCTTTCTGGACAAGATGGTGCATGATTGCAGAGGACAGACATTACTGCGATGGAGGGGACAGCGCTGACCATGATTGGAACAGCTGTAACTGAGGTCCTGGATCGTGGTGGGGCTGAAATCATTGAAGACAGCAATATATTCATACCTAAACCTCCTTCTCATATCTCAGCTCCCCCTCGTTCCATAATCTCTTCTGATTTACAAATTTCAGATGCTATAAGCACGTATCTCTTGGTTTCAACCTTACGTTGTGGCTTTTTTCTTTCAGATACTGAAGAACTGCAACCTGGCTAGCCTGCTACCACTACTAAGGAGCATGGAGGGGTCCAGCAACAATGTGGCACAGGGATTTATGCAGAGCTTAGAGAACATTCTTTCTGGCTGGAAGTTGAGGCGAACTTCATGAGAGCAATTGCAGACCCAACCATGATGCAGCATCTGATGGCCAATTTCTCAGCTTCCACTACAAACAGAAGCAACCCAGCATCTGAGGGCTGTAATGGCATTACAAACTGAAGTCCTGCAATATCAGCTTCTTGTAATGCATGTGCAGCTTGGTGCTAATGGAGCTCAGACTGCTGCCAACATGGCTACAGATACCAGTGCTCAAATGGGCTTACAGATTCACAGCAGTCCAACAATCTGTCCTCCAACAGGTTGCCAGAATTACTGAGGCAGTGCTCCGGTGGAGCATCAGTGGCTTCAAGGAACATGAATCTGCTGTCTGCATTCACGATGACAGCATTCATCTTCCCACCACTTTCACTGCCAATATCTTTGCTGTTGCCTATCAGCCAGAAAGCCCAGACTGCTGCTGCCCATGTCTGGAGCCATTCAAAGCTAGGTCTCAAGGCCCACAGTATCTAGAGGTTGCCCTGCAAACCATCTGAAGGTCAGTAGCCTTCCACCAGCTGGGCTGCAATAAATGGGGTAGCACTGTGTAGGAGCACTAGGCTGGGAAAGGGCACCTGCAAGACGATGACTAAGGCCTGGATTTTCGCTTCCGAGGCAGAGAGCGCAAATTAGGAAATTTTGCAGCTCACTGCATCTGCCTTGGGAGAAACTATACTGAATGGCACAATCTTCATTCTGGGGAGTGGGTAGGTGTAGGATAGAGTCGGGCCTGCTGCCCCTGAATGCAGATTGGAGGTGGCCACAGGAACTTCAGAGTGTCGGGGCAGGCTGTTTAAAGCGCCTGCCCTGGTTCTCCAGGACTTCTTCACAGTTGCTTTATTCAATTTTAGGGCCTCTACCTCTCACCCCTCACATCCCATCACCTCCTCCAACCCCATCCCCAGGCTACCTCCAAGCCCACATACCAACTTAATGCCAACTCTTGCCCACACCCACACACCCCATGTCCCTTTTCTGCCCCCATGCCAACTTAATGCCAATCTGTGCCGACATTCCCACGCATGGCCCCTTATAGCCCCATACCAACTTAATGCCAACTTATGTCCAGCCCACCCATCACCTTGGCCCTTACACCATCCATACCAACTCACCCAGTATCCACCATGGGCAGACTTCAGGAGCCTTGTAGAGATGAAATAAATACTCTAAATAGATATTGCAGCCTTCACTATATAAATAAAACACTTTCATTCATGAAAATCCATTCAAACATTTAAACCTCTTCAAGGTATCCATTAATCCTTATAAAAGCATATGAACTTCTCTTCATAACATCACATCAAAGCAACTAATCCGTCAATAACTTCTTTGAGCTGTCAATTAAACTGTGGTCTTAAGACCACCCTGCTGAGATAATTATAGTTTGTGGAAAGCAGCCAGGCATTCATGATGATGTCTTTTTTTTTCATTCATTCACGGGATGTGGGCTTCGTTGGCTAGGCCAGCATTTATTGCCCATCCCTAGTTGCCCTTGAGAAGGAGGTGGTGAGCTGCCTTCTTGAACCGCTGCAGACCATGTGATGTAGGTACACCCACAGTGCTGCTAGGAAGGGAGTTCCCAGGGTTTTGACCCAGCAATAGTGAAGGAAGAGCAATATATTTCCAAGTCAAGATGGTGAGTGGCTTGCGGGGCAACTTCCAGGTGGTGGTGTTCCCGTCTATCTGCTGCCCTTGTCCTTCTAGGCGGCAGTGGTTGTGGGTTTGGAAGGTGCTATCTAAGGAGCCTTGGTGAATTCCTGCAGTGCATCTTGTAGATGGTATACACTGCTGCCACTGTGCGTTGGTGGTGGAGGGAGTGAATGTTTGTCGATGTGGTGCCAATCAAGCGGACTGCTTGATGGTGTCCAGCTTCTTCAGTGTTGTAGGAGCTGCACTCATCTAGGCAAGTGGGGAGTATTCCATCACATTCCTGACTTGTGCCCTGTAGATGGTGGACAAGCTATGGGGAGTCAGGAGGCGAGTTACTTGCTGCACGATTCCTAGCCTCTGACCTGCCCTTGTAGCCATAGTATTTATATGGCTAGTCCAGTTCAGTTTCTGGTCAATGGTAACCCCCAGGATGTTGATAGTGGGGATTCAGTGATGGTAATGCCATTGAACATCACGGGGTAATGGTTCGATTCTCTCATTTTGGAGATGGTCATTGCCTGACACTTGTCTGGCACAAATGTTACTTGCCACTTGTCAGCCCAAGCCTGGATATTGCCCAGGTCTTGCTGCAATTGGACATGGACTGCTTCAGTATCTGAGGAGTCGCGAATGGTTCTGAACATTGTGCAATTATCAGAAAACATCCCCACTTCTGCCCGTATGATGGAAGGAAGGTCATTGATGAAGCAGCTGAAGATGGTTGTGCCTAGGACATTACCATGAGGAACTCCTGCAATGAGGTCCTGGAGCTGAGATAACTGACCTCCAACAACCACAACTATCTTCCTTTGTGCTAGGTATGACTCCAACCAGTGGAGTGTTTTCCCCCTGATTCCCATTGACCCCAATTTTGCTAGGGCCCCTTGATGCCACACTCGGTTAAATGCTGCCTTGATGTCAAGGGCAGTTACTCTCACCTCACCTCTAGAGTTTAGCTCTTTTGTCCATGTTTGAACCAAGGCAGTAACAAGGTCAGGGGCTGAGTAGCCCTGGTGGAACCCAAACTGGGCATCAGTGAGCAGGTTATTGCTAAGCAAGTGCTACTTCATAGCATTGTTGATGACCCCTTCCATTACTTGACTGATGATGGAGAGTAGACTGATGGGGCGGTAATTGGCCGGGTTGGATTTGTCCTGCTTTTTGTGTACAGGACATACATGGGCAATGTTCCACATAGCCAGGTAGATGCCAGTGTTGTAACTGTACAGAAACAGCTTGGATAGGGGTGCAGCAAGTTCTGGAGCACAAGCCTTCAGAACTATTGCCGGAATTGTCAGGGCCCATAGCCGTTGCAGTATCCAGTGCCTTCAGCCATTTCTTGATATCACGTGGAATGAAATGAAGTGGCTGAAGACTGGCATCTGTGATGCTGGGGACCTCCGGAGGAAGCCAAGATGGATCATCCACTCAGCACTTCTGGCTGAAGATTGTTGCGAATGCTTCAGCCTTATCTTTTACACTGCTGTGCTGGGCTCCTCCGTCATTGAGGATGGGGATATTTGTGGAGCCACCTCCTCCAGTGTGTTTTTTAATTGTCCACCACCATTCACGACTGGATGTGGCAGGACTGCAGAGCTTAGATCTGATCTGTTGGTTGTGGGATCGCTTAACCCTGTCTATCACTTGCTGCTTATGCTGTTTGGCACACAAGTAGTCCTGTTTTATTGTTTCACCAGGTTGACACCTCAGTTTTAGGTATGCCTGGTTCTGCTCCTGGCATGCCCTCCTGCACTCTTCATTGAACCAGGGTTGATCCCCTGGCTTGATGATAATGGTAGAGTGGGGGATATGCCGGGCCATGAGGTGACAGATTGTGTCTGAGTACATCTGCTACTGCTGATGGCCCACAGCGCCTCATGGATGCCCAGTCTTGAGTTGCTAGATCTGTTTGAAATCTATCCCATTTAGCATGGGTGGTAGTGCCACACAACATGATGGAGGGTATCCTCAATGTGAAGGCGGGATTTTGTCTCCACAATGACTGTGCAGTGGTCACTCCTACTGATACTGTCATGTACAGATGCATCTGCGACAAGCAGGCTGGTGAGGATGAGGTCAAGTATATTTTTCCCTCTTGTGGTTCCCTCACCACCTGCCGCAGACCCAGTCTAGCAGCTATGTCATTTAGGACTCGGCCAGCTCGGTCAGTGATGGTACTACCAAACCACTCTTGGTGATGGACATTGAAGTCCCTCACTCAGAGAACATTCTGCGCCTTTGGCCCCCTCAGTGCTTCCTCCAAGTGATGTTCAACATAGAGGAGCACTGATCCATCAGCTGAGGGATGTGGTAATCAGCAGGAGGTTTCCTTGCCCATGTTTGACCTAATGATAGCCCTTAGGGAAATGCCAACAAACAGCTATGGTAATTGCTAGAACAGAGTTTTTCAACTCTCACTGACACAGACAGCCTTTTATTAATTTTTAAATGACTGGGGATTTAAATAACTTCACATCATGGCAGTTCAAGTGTATTTATGTCCACTATAAAATATTGTCACTTCTATTCTGTTAAGACCCTTGCTAGAGTGAAAATGGGGTCTGTTTGAACCCAGCACTGGCCCAGCTAAATTCAAGTTTCCTTCATGTGTGTGTCATGCCCCACCCACTTTCCACTACCAACCAAAATGGAATCTATCAGAAATGGGGCAGGACTTCAGTATCTGGGTCCTGCACACCAACCCAGGCCTAAGAAAATGCACATGATTCCTTTCCCTGCTCTGAGTCGCACGGTTGCAGATCAGCCTCAGATTTCAGTGAGCACTTTCACGCTGTCCCTTGCTGATGTTAAGGTACGAGGTTTGCTCCATGAAGCCCCTGCGTGGATGTGGCCCCTGGCTGAGTGCCCTTCCCACTCTCCTCTTCCCCACTCTCTGAGCAGATTGTCCTTCTCTGTATTGGATTCACTCATTCTTCCTGTCATGTTGCAGGCCAAGGGTTTGGTAATTACAGCACCTATAATGAGGAGCAAGTGGTCTGACCAGAACCATTGAAGTTAGAACCAAGACCTTCAACATATGCAACACCATTTTCTGTTGCCTTCACCAACTTTAAACAGCAGTATACAACAAACAGCGCTTCTATAAACTCAGACAGAGCCAGTAGAATCAATCAGTTAGTAACTTGAAAATAGATGATCACCCTTTGAGCTGCTGAACGCATGTTCAGATGTATGAGGTTATGAGTGCAGGAGTTGTGACATTGAAAATGGCAAGTGTTGGTGTCAAATCAGCGTTGCATGCTGACTGGCATCATGATCTGCCTACTCTGCATACCTCCAGTGCACGTTCCTAACACTCAAACGAATGCTCTCCTGAAAATGTGTGTGCAGCAATGCACCAATTTGATATCAAAAAGGAACCCCTATCACTGAAAATATGGGCACTAGGGAGCCAAATTTTACCCCCAATAACTTTTTTTCTCGTAGTAATTTATTGTTTGCTGCATGATAGTTTTAAAATATATTTAAAAAGTAATCCATTCTCAATTGCAATTAGAAAGTAGTTTTCAATAAAATTGGACCAATAAAAACCAGAAGTCATTTCATTTTTAGCTGAACAAAAGCAATATCCATATTTATTATAGATTCCAAAATATTGGAATATGTTCCAAATAGTGTTAACACATGAAGAGGGAACTAGATAGAGTACATACCTCTGCTATACTGTGTTAACTCATTGTTATTACAATTACACAGCTCTCCCTTGAGACTTTTTCTCTGCCTGGTGATGCCCTGTATCTACAAAGCTGAAAAAATAAACCTTTTTATCAAGAGCTTCCATTTGACTGAGGAGGTTTCAAGCCAATCCATATCTAACAACCTGCTCTGAAAACTCTGCTCACATTTTGACAGTTGTGACATTCTACCACAGAGCTGAGACAATTCACAAAATTCTAAAACTATCAGCAATATTCAAACAACCCACAACATTCTTAAAAATAGGTCAATTCATCCCATCTCCTAAAGTTAATGGATACTTAAAAAAATTCTAGGATCCAGATCCGGATTGGCATCTTCACCAGAAAAACTAATCAGTTCTTCCTTGGGCCATACCCTATCTTTGTACCAAGTTTTGTTGAAATTCGTTCATTAGTTTTTGAGATAGACAAACAGATTAACAAACAGAGTCGAAAACATTACCTCCACCCACCTTCAGTGGGGGAGGTAAAAATTTACATTTTTTAGTGTGTTTCGAAGTGTGGATGGAAAATATATGTTGCCAGAACTCCTGCAAGAAAATAAACGTTGTATATTCTCTTTGTACACCCCACTGGCTTTTACAGACTTCCTTTTACTTAAAATGAAGGAAAGTTGACTATAATTACAGTTTAAGTTATACATCTATGATGCCCTGCAATTTTAGTGTGTTTTTTTTTAACCATCACATGTCATGGTTTTTATTCAGTTCTGTTTTTGAGCTGTCAAACATTTAGGAGGCAAGTCAGCTTTTCTGAAGTTATTTCATTTCAATGATCATTTCCACCTTTTTCAAGGGCAACTTTTTTGGTCTCATGATATGCTTGTGCTGTTTTCTCTTGATGTAGATCTTTACATATTGCCAGGAATTGTGGAGTTTGAAGCCCAACAGAATCAAAAGCAACAACATTTTTTTACACAACTGATAAACCGCAGGAGCATGACTTCACTGATTTTTTAAAATTGTATATATCTGTTACTTTGCAAGGTGCTGGCATTCATCATTGCCAAGGTAAAGCAAAGGCCTCAGTACCATTTCAGTTGGTACTCATGGTTTCAAGATATTTCTGTAACATCCTTGTGATCTTCTATGTCCCTGAAGAAAGAACCTAGAGAGTAGGTGTATCCTCTTCTTAGATACTTTTCTGAAATTTAGGATCCAATTGTCAACTTCTTGCTCCCTCAGCACAGTTGAAATACAACCAGCTATATTTAATTACTAAAATGGGGATAAGCTTAGCAAATGGCATTCCAAAATTGGAGGGGTGGGTGTGGCACCCACCCCTCCAATTTTGGAATGCCATTTGCTAAGCCTATCCCCATTTTAGTTTTTACAATGATATTAATGCATCGATCACTCATAAGGGATTGGGTAAACACATGAGTTCATCTATTGAGACTAGGTGCTTGGGAACATTTATACAGAAGTATGAAGCTAGAAGACATTGGAGCTGCAGAACTGTGCGTGTGCTCTGCTGAAAGCAAAAGCGAAACTAAAACTGGATCGCATCACACACTTCCTTTCTAGTGATGTCTTGCTGAAACCCCTTAATATCATATTACAATATCCACCTTTCTTTTTAAAGATACTTTCCACCCTTCCAAATAAGTTACAGCACATGTTCATGTTTAGTTACCATTACAATAAGTGTTTAGAACTGATAAATCTATGAGTCTCTAAAGCATAGAGGTAATCTGCTGGTATGCCCAGAACTTGTAATGGTAACCTTGTCTGGCGGTGTCTTTAATTGCTCACAGTGATCTGTGGGATTGTCATTTTTGGATATCATTTCTGGTTTCATTAGACATCTTGCCCTCAAAGAAATAGGATTGCTTGGTGGTTGAGTAGCTAGAATGGATCTGACTTGTCCTCAGCTACACCTCATCTTTGTGTATAATGGCTTCATAGGACCTTGGTTCCGAACAAATCCTTGTCACCTCGGCTGGTTGCCACATACCTTCTGTGGGATCCTGGATGCAAATTTGTTGTCCCAATTGTAAACCTGGCAATTCTGTACCCAAATTTTAAGCGTGGACTTTGGTTATCTTCTCTTGCAGTTTTAAAAGTTTCCCTCTAGTTTCTGAGAGAATAGAATGGGTAAGAGTTGCTAGATTATCTTTCAAACATGAGCCCTGCTAGTGGTGGAATAGTTGCACTTAAAGGTGTAAGTCAGAAGTAACATTGTAATGTGTAGATATTGCTTGTCTGCATTTGAGAAATAGGGATGTCACCATGCGAATGAGGAGAAGAAGCAATGTGATTGATATTCTACTTCTCATGCATATCCTGAAACGGCTTTCAATAAATTGCAGACTGTTATTCGTAATGATCTCTCTAGGTGCACTAAATAAAATGAAAATAGTACTTAAAGTGTGCATGACAGTTGTGCTTAACATATTGTACAACTGTCAAAAAATGAGGTACTTGGCAAAGTAGTCAATGATGATGATGAGGTCAGTACCATGGACATGACAGAAGTCGGAATTTTGGACCAACGATGAGTAGGAACTTCATGTGGAATTAGTGGTCCTTTGTGCTGACTTGGCAAGTGCTCTTGACTTGCCTCGCACTTCTTGACAATGACTTAGATGTCATTTTTCGTACTCGGCCAATAGACTACCTTTCTCCGAGCTTCTTGTCCGATCTACGCCCACGTGTGAGTGATGAAGTTATTGAAGAATATCAGGTCACAAAGATTCCGTATGATGACCTGCCTGTCTTTAAAAATGACTCCCCAGAAGATGCCTAGCTCATCCGGTAAGGTCAAAATTACCTCACGTGTTTGTGGACATGCCAGATTGAATCAGGCCAGCCTTTGATGATGGTTTTCCACTGTTCCTGTAGTGTGGAATCTTTAACCATTTATTCTTGTAGATGCTGGCATTTGTGTTGCCCAAAATGTACCAGATCAGTTAGCGGACTTGCATTCTCCTGTAAATGTAATGTTGCGCCTCTCTTGAAACTGCCAATTTTGTCGCAACGTTATGGTTATTTCGATGTTAGGTTGTGGTCACAGGAGTAGTTTCTGAGGTTTAACTGCCTTGTGATATCCGACTAATTCCATAGATTGTCACTAGTGCAAGGTCACGGCATGCCAGTAGACCTGTAATCACTGGGCCTTTAGTCTCCATGCTGGAGAGCATCTGTGGCACCCAGGAGGATTTATTGTACTTGCATTACAGCATAATGGAACATGCGCATGGAATTAGTGAACTGTTGTATACTGAAAGTTTCACAGCAATAGGTTTCACCACGATCTTTCATGTCTTTTAGAATTCACAAGGGTAGTATATTGGCACTTGCCCCTGTGACAATACCCAATTACAAGTAGTTGCCAGCTTTCTTACGGCAGACACCTGAGTTGGTGATTGCATCCATTCCCATGGAAACATTCCAGCAAGATCTGCTAGACAAGCCCAAACATATAGCATGGAAGAGCTATTCAAGCATGGGCGTAAGTACGAAGTGATCATCACAGATCAATGAAGCTTACAACCCCAATTGCTGATGCACTTACTAGAACAACCAAACCCAGCAAAACATGTGGGAGTTGTGGCCTCTGCATGCAGCAAGGAAATGCCCAGCTTTCCTTCAATTCTGCAAGGCATATAGCAGAAAGGGCCTTTGGAAGTGACAATGCACTAGAGCAAAGGCTGATGCAGCTACAAAGAGCCATGCATTAATCCAAACAGACCATACACAATGGGTACCTTCAGGCAATAAGAATGACTGTCTGGTATCCCATCAGAAACATATACATAGGTGTCTGGCACATCAGAAAATGATAATGATGTGCACGATGAGACAAAGAATGATGCACACATGTTTTACACTCTCAAGCACGTGGAAAACATAGATACCATCTCACCATCTGAAGCGTTTGGTGAGGTTCGACTTATCTGCCGTAAGAAAGCTGGCAACAAATTAGGAAATTACATAAGACCTCTGTTAAACTGCAGTTTGAGGGTGGGATAGGAAAGTTATATAGACAACATAAAATGCGCAAATAGATTTGCCACAATCTTTCAAAAATATAGGGTTACAGTTATGAAGAACAACTTGAGAAGAACTTGAGAAGTTGAGAGCTTTCTTCATCAGAATTGTAAAGGGAACAATTGAGGATTAAAATTAAGGCATACGTTAAGTACATAGACAGAAAAGAAGTGCAGGAAAAGATAGAATATTAAGATATTAGGAGGAAAGTCAAAAAATAATTAGGAAGGCAAACAGGAACTATAAAACTAAATCATCAAGGAACATAAAACAAAATAGTAAATTATTTTACAGGCACAACAATAAAAAAGGAAGATTATGATGGAATAGGACCATTAAAGGATAGGACCATTAAAGGATAAACAGGACAATGCCACAAGTAACGATTGAAAGATAACAGAAATAATAAATAATTATCTCACTTTGGTATTTACAAGGAAGACAGAACAGATAGACATGACATTGAATGATTAAATGAATAATGAGATAAGTGCATTTAACATAAAAAGAGGATGTTTTGAATAAACTAAACAATCTCCAAGTAGATAAAACCCCGGTCCAGATGGATTGCATCTATGTAATTTAAAAGAATCTAGGGCCAGGACTTTTCCCTCGTCAGGTGGGCTCGGAGAGAGTGGGTGGAGGTGGTCGGGAAGCCGACTGCTGCCCGCGATGGGCTCTGCACCACAATTTCACATGGGTGGGCCAATTAAGGCCCGCCCTGCATGGATCGTGAGCGGCTATCTGTGCGGGTGGGGGGGGGAGGAGGGAGAGCGGGTCTGGTGTGCAGTTTGTGCATGCATGTGAAAGAGCGTTACAAACTCCCTGAGGCACAGAGTTGCCTCAGGGAGATTGAAGCGTTTTTTAAAAAAATTTATAAATACGGTAAAAATTGATTAAAACATGCCCCCTCATGTGACACATGAGATGGGACATGTTTCTAATTCCAAAATAAAGTTTTTACTTAATGTTTATTTGCTTTAGGAAACCTCATCCCACTCGTGGATGAGGTTTCCTAAAAAATGTAAAGGTTGGACGGGCAGCATAAATTCGACTTTACTGAGCTTATTAATGGCCTTAATAGGCCTTTCAATTATCGGCGGACGTGCAGCCGACTCTGGTGCACGCCTGCCGAATGAAATATCACGCGAGTACGCAATGATGTGGGGACACACGCCCAACGTTATTGCGCGTCATATTACTGGCTCGCGCCTGCACGCCGAACGTAAAATTTTGCCCTAGGGAAGAGATAGCCTAGGTTACTCATATTTAGTAATTTGTTAGAAAAGGTGTAGAGCCAGAGGACTGGCAGATAGCTAATACAATTCCTATATTTAAGAAAGGGGACCAAACATGTCCAGGGAATTATATACCAGTCAGCTTAATGTCAATGGTAAGAAAAAAATAGAATCCTTGCTAAAGAAGAGAATATAAGAACTTCTAAGAAATGAAAAATATAATAGGGAATAGTTTGCATGGATTCAAAAGGGTAAATCTTGCTTGACTGGCCTTATTGAATTTTTTGAGGAAGTAACAGAAAGCACAGGCAATGACAATACAATAGTTGTAACTTACCTATCTTTTCAAAAGATCTTTGATAAGGTGCCCCATAATATACTAATGAATAAGGTGGGAGAATGTGGAATCAGGAGCCAAGTGCCAGAAGGGATTGCTGGCTTCAAGACAGAAAGTAAAGATTGGGAATAAAGGATAGTTATCCAAAGGGGCAGACGGTATGAAATGTGTTCCACAAGCATCAGTGCTGAGACCACTGTTCACACTTTACATTGACGATTTAGACATTGGAATCAAAAACATAATTTCTAAATGTGCAGATGACTCCAAATGCAGGGGGAGATAGTCAAACTGCTGCAAAAAAGCTGATAAGGAATGAAACTGGATGGACCATCTGGCACCGACTGAGGGACTGAAAATGATAATGGGAACACAGCCCTGTTGACCCCGCAAAGTCCTCCTTACTAATTGCCAAAATTGGGAGAGCTGTCCCACAGACTAGTCATGTAACAGCCTGACATAATCATACTCACTGAATCACAGAAAATGTCACAGACATCACCAACACCATCCCTGGCAGGACAGATCCACCAGAGGTGGCGGGACAGTGGTATACAGTCGGGAGGGAGTTGCCCTGGGTCCTCAACATTGACTCCAGACCTCATGAAGTCTCATGGCATCAGGTAAAATATGGGAAAACTCCTGCTGATTACCATTGGTCCCCCCCACCCCCCCGCTAATGAATCAGTACTCCTCCATGTTGAACAGAATGTACTCTGGGTGGGGTACTTCAATGTCCATCACCAAGAGTGGCTCGACAGCACCACTACCGACCAGGCTGGCCAAGACTAAGGGACATGGCTGCTAGGCTGGGTCTGCGGCAGGTGGTGAGGGAACCAACGGGAAGCAAAAACCTACTTGACCTCATCCTCACCGATCTATCTGCTGCAGATGCATCTGTCCATGACAATATCAGTAGGACTGACCACTGCACATCCCTTGTGGAAACAAAGACCTGTGTTCACACTGAGGATACTCTCCATCATGCTGTGTGGCACTACCACAGTGCTAAATGGAATAGATCTCGAACAGTTCTAGCAACTCAAGGCTGGGCATCCATGAGGCACTGTGGGCCATCAACAGCAGTACAGTTATATCACTGTCCCAAGACATCGCTGCAGGGATTCTTCAGGGTAGGACTAACCATGGGGATGTGCCCTGATGATTATACTATGTTCAGCAACATTTGTGACTCCTCAGATACTGAAGCAATTTGTCTCCATATGCAGCAAGACCCAGACAACATTCAGGCTTGGGCTGATAAGTGGCATGTAACATTTACAACACACAACTGCCAGGCAATGTCAATCTCCAACAAGAGAGAATCTAACCAAAGCCCCTTGACATGCAATGGCATTACCATTGCTGAATCCCCCATTATCAACATCCTAGGGGTTACAATTGACCAGAAACTGAACTGGACTACCTATTATAAATATGGTAATTACAAGAGCAGGTCAAAGGCTGGGAATTCTATGGTGAGTAACTCACCTCCTAACTCCCCAAAGCCTGTCCATCATCTCCAAAGTACCAGTTGGGAGTGTGATGAAATGCCCTCCACTTGCCTGGATGAGTGCAGCTCCAACTAGCTCGAGAAGCTCAGCACCATCCAGGACAAAGCAGTCCATTTGATTGGCACACCATTCACCACCTTAAACATTCACCCCCTCCACCACCAACACACAGGGGTAGCAGTGTGTACCATCTACTAGATGTACTGCAGTAACTCACTAAGAATCCTTCAGTCGCCCCTTCCAACCCCATGATCTCTGCCACCTAGAAGGCCTATTGCAACAGATGCATGGGGCACCACCACCTGCCAATTCCCCGCCCCCTGAGCCACGCACCATCCTGACTTGGACCTATATTGTTGTTCCTCCATTGTTACTGGGTCAAAATCCTGGAACTCCCTTCGTAACAGCACTGTGGGTGTACCTACACCAGATGGACTGCAGTGGTTGAGGAAGGTGCCTCACCACCACCTTCTCAAAGGCAATTAGAGATGGGCAATAAATATTGGACTAACCAGCATTGTGTAAAAGAATGTATTTTTAAAAATCCAGGAACCTTTAAAAATAGTGGGCAGGACCGGGATCTAGAAGTCCCAGCCCAATTTCTGATCAATCTTATTTTCACTGGAAGTAGGTGAATGAGGGTGGGATGTGACTCCCACACGTGGGAGACCCAAACTCAGCAGGGCCATTTGAACTCAGTTCTGGAGCAACCTTATTTTCAAGTATGTGTTACAATTGTTGAGATTAGTTGCAAATGCTTGTGAAGGCTGGATAAGGCCTGTGAAACTGTCAAACTTTCAAGTTAGTTAAATGGCCTGTTCCTTAGAAATTGAAAAAAAATGCCTGCCTGCGTTGGTGTGTTGAAAAATTCTATGCCAACAGCTTCAATAGCTGTTTGTTCACATAACTCTAAATGTTAGCCCTATAGCATTATTAACGCTTGACTGCTTTCTCTTTAGTTGTCACAGTTTGATAGACAGCTTAAAGAGATGATTAAAGCATTAGTTGTCTTTGATGTGGGGTTATGAATACAAATGTTTGTTTTTAAAAGGGATTAAGGACTTCTGGGGTTTTAAATGTACAGAATGGGCTTTCACAAATTATAGTTTTGTTTTATAAAGTGAAGTTGGTAATAGATATTTTTATTTCATTTCATCTCAGCATGTCTCCTGAGGTCTGCCTATGGTGGGCAGAGAGAGGGAGCAGAGAGTCAACACGAGAGCATGGGGCAGATAAAACAGCATGAGAGGAGAGAGCAGATAAAACAGCTGATTATCCCCCAGACCGGGACCAGGAGGCAGTGCGAGGGGAGCGGCAGTCTTGGTAAGATTTAAAAGGAGTGGGAGCTGAGAGAGCAGATATTTTAAAAGAGCGGGAGCTGAGAGTCAGAGCGGAGATTTAAAAAGAATGGGAGCTGGACTCGGGGCTGAAAGCGGCGCAAGGACAGAGCGAGAATTCCGGGGAGACTTGGAGCTGAAAGTGGCGTGAGGACATCATGATTCAAAAAGTGACATGACGCAGGGGAGGCAGTTGATTTGTAAGTAGGGTCAGGTGAGTATTTCTACTTCTACTTTTTCTACTAATTAAATTGCTGCAGTCCATTAGCTTAAAGAAAATAAGATGAGGACTTTGGACTGTAGTGGGTATGTTTGGAGTGGAATAAGGCCCCTAGCGCAATTAGTATTCTTTAAAGGGAGTAACTAGCAAGTTTAATCTAAAGGGAAGTCATGGCAGCTGAGCTCATACCTGTGATATGCTCCTCCTGTGCTATATGGAAAGTCATGGGCACTTTCAGTGTCCCTGGCAACCATGTGTGCAGGAAGTGTGTCCAGCTGCAGCTACTGGCTAGCCACATTTCCGAGCTGGAGCTGTGGGTGGATTCACTGTGGGGCATCTGCAATGCTGAGATTATCATGGACAGCTTGTTCAGTGAGGTGGTCACTGGTAAAGACTGAACCGGCAGAAAGGGGATGGGTGACCACCAGGCAGAGTGGAGGAAGGCAGGTAATACAGGAGTCCCCTGTGGCCGTCCCCCTCTCTAACAGATGTACTGTTTTGGATACTGTTGGGGGAGATGACATCTCAAGGGAAAACAGCAGGAGCCAAGTCCATGGTACCATGGATGGCTCTGCTGCACAAGAAGGGAGGAAGAAGAGTGGCAGGGCTATAGTGATAGGGGATTCAATAGTAAGGGGAACAGACAGGTGTTTCTGTGGCCACAAAAGAGACTCCAGGATGGTATGTTGCCTCCCTGGTGCCCGGGTCAAGGATGCCTTGGAGAGGCTGCAGGGCATTCTGACGAGGAAGGGTAAACAACCAGTGGTCATGGTACATATCGATACCAACGACATAGGTAAAAAAAGGGATGAGGTCCTACAAGCTGAATATAGGGAGTTAGGATGTAAATTAAAAAGTAGGACCTCAAAGGTAGTAATCTCAGGATTACTACCAGTGCCACGTGCTAGCGAGAGTAGAAATAACATGATATATCAGATGAATATGTGGCTGAAGAAATAGTGTAGGGGGGAGGGATTCAGATTCCAGGGGCATTGGGACCTTCTGAGGAAGGTGGGACCAGTACAAACAAGACGGTTGCATCTGGGCAGGGCACGGACCAACGTCCTCAGGGGAATGCTTGCTAGTGTGGTCGGGTGGGATTAAACTAGAATAGCAAGGGGATGGGAGCCTGAGCAGGGAGACAGAGGAGGGAGAAACAAGGATAGAAACAAAAGACAGAAAAGTAAGAAGCAAAAGTGGATTAATTAACAATCTTGTTGTGCAGGGTCCCATGGGGAAGAGTGACCATAAAATGATAGAATTGTTCATCAGGATGGAGAGTGAAGAAGTTGAAACCAAAACTAGGGTCCTGAATCTAAATAAAGGTAACTACAAGGGTATGAGGCACGAGTTGGCAATGATGGATTGGGGAACCTTACTGAAAGGGTTGATAGTGGATAGGTAATGGTTAATGTATGGAACATATGCTTAAATTACAACAATTCTTCATTCCTGTCTGGTGCAAAAATAAAACAGAAGAGGTGGCTCAACCATGGGTTACAAAAGAAATTAGGGATAGTATTAGATCCGAAGAGGAGACATATAAAATTGTCAGAAAAAGCAGCAAGCCTGAGGATTGGGAGCAGTTTAGAATTCAGCAAAAGTGGACAAAAATATTGATCAAGAAGATAAAAATGGAAATTGAGAGTAAACTTGTAGGGAACATAAAAGCTGATTGTAAAAGCTTTTATAAATATGTGAAGAGAAAAAGATTAGCGAAGACATGTAGGTCCCTTATAGTCAGAAACAGGGGAAATTATAATGGGGAACAAAGAAATGGCAGAAGAATTGAACACATATTTTGGTTCTGTCTTCACGAGGAGGACACAAATAAATTTCCAGAAATGTTAGGGAACCAAGGGTCTAGTGGAAGGGAGGAATTGAAGAAAATCAGTTTTAGTCAAAAAAATGGAGCTCGAGAAATGAATGGGGTTAAAGGCTGAAAAATCCCCAGGGCCTGATAATTTATCCCAGGGTACTAGAGGAAGTGGCCCTGGAAATGTTGGATGCATTGGTGGTCATATTCCAAAATTCTATAGACTCTGAAGCAGTTCATGCAGGTTGGAGGGTGGCAAATGTAATCCCACTATTTAAAAAAGGAGGGAGAGAAAAAACAGAGAATTAGAAACCAGTTAGCCTAATATCAGTAGTAGGGAAAATGCTAGAGTCTATTACAAAAGATGTGGTAACAGAACACTTGGAAAGGATTAACGATATTAGACAGAGTCAGCATAGGTTTATGAAAGGGAAATCATGTTTAACTAATCTTCTGGAGTTTTTTGAGGATGTAACTAGTAGAATAGATAAGGGAGAACCAGTGGATGTGGTGTATTTGGATTTCAAGGAGGCTTTTGATAAGGCCTCACATAAGAGGCTAGTGGGAAAAATTAAAGCACGTGGGATTGGGAGTGATATACTGGCATGGATTGAGAATTGATTGCCAGACCGGAAACAGAGAGTGGGAATAAATGGGTCTTTTTCTGGGTGGCAGGCGGTGACTAGTGGTGTACCTCAGGGACCAGTGCTTGAGCCCCTGCTATTCATGATATATATAAATGACTTGGATGAGAGAACCAAATGCAATATTTCCAAGTTTGCTGATGACATAAAACTAGGTGCGGTTGTGAGCTGTGAGGAGGATGCGAGGAGGCTTCAGGGCGATTTAGACAAGTTGTGGGTTTGGGCAAACACATGGCAGATGCAGTATAATGTGGATAAATGTGAAGTTGTACACTTAGGTGTGAAAAACAGAAAAGCAGAGTAATATTTAAATGGTGATATATTGGGAAATGTGGATGTACAAAGGGATCTGGGTGTCCTTGTACACCAGTCAACGAAAGTAAACAGACAGGTGCAGCAAGCAATTAGGAAGGCAAATGATATGTTGGTCTTCATTGCAAGAGGATTTGAATTCAGAAGTAAGGACAGTGAAAAATTTCTTTTAATTACCTCTTCAATGGCCTTAATAGGCCTTTTAAGTGTTGACAGGTGCACTTCCGACTCTGGTGTGCGCCCGCTGACCAAAATATCACGCGTCAATTTACGCTTAAGCGGATCGGGCATGCTCAGTTCAGCGAAAAATTCTGCCCGTAGTGTCTTGAAAAATTTAATATGCAGATTGTGATTAGATTAGGTGGCTCATGTGGAGAAAAACACTGAAGCAATGTTTATGGACTGAATAGTCTATTAGTCTTGTAATCTTTTAAAATCCTGTGATCTTCTACTGTTTTATCACATGAGGTTGGTGAGATTTTTGTTGTATTGCAACATGAGTACTAAAGTTAATTGAAGGGAGAAATGACATTTACTGGAAATTAAATATCATCTAATGAGCCTGCAGTATCTGATTTATTTCACAATCTGTTTAAAAGGTCACTCATATAATACATTGGCCATTATCAATGTAAGTATAGGAAATGATAATGAAGTCAAAGGTAAGATTACTGGATTGGAAAATGCAAAGTTGAAACAGGTTGATGGGTCAGCAGGGATAAATCTTTATGAGATACATAGACTACAAAATAATTATTTTACAGGTAAAAATTAATTAGTAGTTAAAAAGAGGATACATTTAAGTGTAGAGTTGCTTTGCTATACAGAGAAAATAAACTAAGCTGAAAAATATTAGCAGAACTCAAGGTTGATAAATATTCAAGCATTGATGGCATTTTTTTATTCTTTCATGGGATATGAGTATCACTGGCAAGGCCAGCATTTGTTGCTCACCTCTAATTTTGCTTGAGTAGGTGGTGGTGAGCCCTAGGGTGGAATTTTCCATGCCTGCTGGCATTGGGCGTGTTCGGTGGCATGAGCAGACAATATGGCGAGAAGGCCAAAAATTGGTTTCACAGCATTGTGAAACCAGTTTGTGATCGTCCGCTCAGCCCATCAATGGCGGGCTGCGTTTCCCGCCATCGGACATCGGGAACCCATTGTAATATATCTGTGTATCATTACAAGGCCAGCCTGCCAGAATCATTCCCCCCACACCGGATTGTCTGAGCATGTCGGCATGATTGCATGCGGATGTGTTTCACAACTGAACATAAGCGACCTAAACCTGGCAAGCTGCACTTCCCTCAGGACTTTGAGGCTTGTTTGCCTACCTTGCCTTGGGCAGCACTTGTGGTCATCAGTACCAGGCTTCGCAGGCAGCACCACATCACTTTTAGGGTGGCTCATGGGCAGGTCTCTACCTACCAGATCAGCAGTAAAGCGCGGATGGTTTTTCAACATCTGCAGGGCTATGACTTGCTTGGCGAAGGCGACGGGTGGCCTTAGGCAAGGGAAGAGGCTGCAGGGCTAGGGAATTACTTGGGATGGGGGGGTATCCCAGGCTGTGTGGGGGGACACATGTTGACCTGTACAAGAGGCTGAGGGCTGATGAGGCAGTCTCCAGAGGAGATGAGGCCAGATGGAAATGTGAGGGTGTGTGTGAGAGAGTGAGTGGTGATGTCCCTTGAGCTGGCAGTGAGTGAGATGCCAGTGAATGTGTGGTGGGCTTGTGAATGTGTGAGTTTAGAATGATGAAATGGTTGCCTTACCCTGACAGCACAGATGAGATCATTCATCCTTTTTCTGCACTGAATGGCGAACCTCTTCTGTCCAGCGATGGCACAGACCACCTCTGCCACTGCCTTCAAATTCAGCGTGGTGACACTGATGGGCTTCCTGTGGCCAGAGCAGCTCTGGAGGGCATTGAGGTGGTCTCTAATGGTGTCCAGAAGACATCCCAGGGAGGTGTCACTGAATCGGGGGGCTGCACTCATTTTGGCTTTGGGGGCCATGTCTGTACAATTGCCTTCCTGGGCTGGAAGCACTGAGAGGTGTGCGCATGGCTACGCTTTAAATATGGAGCTGGGCGTGAGGAAGTGGCGAGGTGATGGTGTGGCGGGCAAGTGAGAGCCTGCCTGCCATCAAAATGGCATGTTTCCTGGGAATGCATAATTAAAGCAGCAGGATTGGGATGATATGACGTGAGAAGCCGCCATTGCGGCCGTCAGGTAAAATGTCGTTTTCCTGCCCGCTACCACACTTAGTGAAAATCTGGGATGATTTCCCCCTCTAGACTTTTGAAAGAAATTGCAAAGGAAATAGCAGAGGAACTGGCTAACAAATTTTCACTCTTCAAGTTGAAAATTGTGCCATTTAACTGGATAATTGCCAAGTTAATTGACTTGTTCAATAACGAAGAGATGGATAAGCCTAGTTAGTCTAGCATCAGTTGTGGACAAATTCTTAGGTGTAAAAGCATTTTATAACAGCAATTTGTATGAGGACAGGTCCCATATGATTTTTTCCTCTCATGAGATGCTTCCATTCTGTGATTTAACAGGTACCTCATTCCAAATATTATAATTTCCCTGTAAATTTGCTCTACCAGCTACATATTATTGAGTTGGTTAGTGATGAGGAAACTCCAAAAGATGTCACATTTCTCTCTTCATTTCCAGCCATAGCCTCTGTTAACCTTTGAGTAGAATCAGTGCTGCATAAAGATGTATTGCAATGCCATTAAAGTATATCTTTCATGAAACTCTTATTTGTCAAATGCGGTTGGAGATAACACTTCTATATTTCAATGACTTCATGACAAGGAATGTCATTTTTTAACATCAAAAAAGTGGCAAGTAGTTGTAGTAGACAGGAAAAAATGTCATCCGAACAGAGAAATGAGATAGCATAACAAATTGATAATGAAGGGTTTGTAATCCTAGATGCTGTTGAGATTGCAAGGTTTCAAGATTTAATTGTGTAAATTCAGGGTTTCCAGGGGGAGATTTGGATTGATATTCACTATTGCTTTCATACTACAAGGTCTTTCACCATCCGCTCTTTATTTTTAAATTCTTTTTCTTTCATCCAGGCAGAAGTGCCACAGCAAACTAAAATACCAAGCCTGTGCAATCTAACACATATCTAACTCAGTTGATATAATTAGCTGTCCTTTTTGTTTCTTACCTGCGCCATCCTCCCTATCCCCCAATATGATCTTCTGTTTCCTTTTTTCTTGTCCCAGTTTTTTCTTTCTCACCCAGCTCACATGTGTCTCTCTCATTCAGTGAATGGAATTTAATAGAGCTTGCCAGAGCAGGTATGATGGTGGGGGAAACAGGAGAATTGCACGGGAGTACCCATATTGGATCTCCGGCATCAGGAAAACAGTCCCCAATTAGGTTGGGGGCGGGAAGGGCCTGACGCACGAATCCCACTAGCCAGCAGCGTAATGTCAATTAGGCTCATTAATGAGTGACTTGGGAGCAGTTATCCCTGAGCCCACCAGAATTTAGTGTTGGCAAAAGTACCCTGTAGCTTCCTGCAACAAGCCAGAGGCATAAAGATGAAGAGCTGTGGGCACCTTCTCTGCCACATTGAGAGCTGGTGTGTTGTGGTCCTTGGTTATAGATCTAGCTACAGAAATGAACATAAGCCTTCTAAAACTTCATCACAGAAGCACAGCCTTCTGAGACTGAGCTCCTGTGAAAGGTTGAGGAAAGAGCAACATGCTCAGTGGGTAGTACTGGTATGGTCTGGTTCTCCCCTGATTTCCCTTACAGCTTTGATCTTCTCCTCTTCCTCCAGCATATACATCTTGTAAATGCACAGATCTCAGCTCAGTAATTATCTTGAAACAAATGTTTTTGAAGGTAAGTTAGAAAGTATGAGAAAGCTTCCTGAATATAATAGTAAATTTATTTCCCCAATACCTGCAATGTGTCTGAAGAAGGCAACTAATTGGTGTCAATCATCTTGTCATGTCACTACTACTTCCATCGCTGCTGTTCTATACTGGCTCTGGCAATCTGGTCAGCAGGAAGTTTGGTGTAGCATTGTGCAAGCTACAGAAAGCCTGACAGGAACATGGCATGAACACTCCTTTTGTGACCATGAAGCTGTTGGAGTGTCATTAAAAAAAACTAGTTCACTAATGCCTTTTAGATCCCTGTCCTTACCCTGAAACAAAAACAAAAATTGCTGCAAAAACTCAGCAGGTCTGACAGCATCTGTGGAGAGAAAGACAGGCAGACAGACAGACTTTCTCTCCACAGATGCTGTCAGACCTGCTGAGTTTTTCCAGCAATTTTTGTTTTTGTTTCAGATTTCCAGCATCCGCAGTATTTCGCTTTTAGCTTCTGTCCTTACCCTGCCTGGCCTAAATGTGACTGCAGTATCACACCAGTGATTAACTAGTAACTGCCCATTAAAATGACTTAGCAGGCTACTCAGTCATATCCAGGACAAAGCAGCCCACTTGACTGGCACCCTATCCACAAACATTCACTCTCCACCACCGACGCACAGTGGCAACAGTGTGTATCATCTATAAGATGCAATGCAGCAACTCACCAAGGCTCCTTAGACAGCACCTTTCAAACCCACGACCTCTACCATCTTGAAGGACAAGGGCAGCAGACACATGGGAACACTGCCACCTGGGAGTTCCTATCCAAGCCACTTACCATCCTGACTTGGAAATATGCCACCTTTCCTTCACTGTTGCTGAGGCAAAATCCTGGAACTCCATCCCTAACAGCACTGTGAATGTACCTACACCACATGGACTACAGCAGTTCAAGAAGGCAGCTCACCACCACCTTCTCAAGGGCAATTAGGGATGGGCAATAAATAGTGACCTAGCCAGCGACGCCCACATTCTGTGAATAAATTTTTTAAAAATGATCCTTAATAGCTCTTTGGCAAGGTCACTTGTTTTAATATCTCCTTATTTGGCTTGATACCAAATTTTGTTTGATAATGCTCCTGTGAAATGTCTTAAGGAGCTGAATCTTTAGCTCGGCGGGCAGGGCAGGGACCACCCACCGAGGCGTAAAATGACGCGTGGTGGCATCGGCTGCGTGCCCGCCGAACTGTCAAAGGCCTGTTAAGACCATTAATGAACTAATTAAGCCTATTGAGAAAGCTGCCTATCCAACCTTAAGGTTGGTGGGCAGGCGAAAAGCCCCGGCGGCCTTCGCATTTTTCATGGAACCCCATCCACGGGCGGGATGAAGTTTCATGAAGAGTTTATAAATTAAATAAATGTTTTCATTAAAGTTCATTGGCATGTCCCAGCTCATGTGACACTGTCACATGAGATGACTTGTCTTAAGTTTTTTTTTCCTTCTTTATTAAAATTTTTGGAACTTAAACTAATCTCCCTGAGGCAGCTCTGTGCCTCAGGGAGATTCCTGCGCTCTTTCGCACACATGCGCAAAAGAGCACAGGCCTCAGCTCAGGGAACCCCCCCCACCCGCAGAGGGAGCGCTCAGCTACAATGCACAAGTCAAGAATATGGTGATTCTCTTCACTTGCCTGAATGGGGACAATAATACTCAAGAAATTCAACACCATCTGTGTCTAGGCCGACCCTTGATCAAGACCTCAAGCAATAGACTGAACAACTATCCCCTCCAACATAAACATACCACGATCGCAGTGCGTGAGGATGCATTGAAGCACCTCACAAAGACTTCTTTGGTAGTATCTCTCAAACCCATAACCTCCACCACCTAGAAGGATAAGGTTAGCAGGTGCTTGATAGCACCATCACTTCTATATTCCTCCCAAAGTCATATACCTTCCTTCATCATCTGTAGTGATTATAAGTAAAAACCTTTCCTACCGTTTTAGCGGTCACCTGATTGTACTGACAAATCAACCCTAGTCATGGGTAATGGGGGGTGGTGGTGTAGTGGTGTTGTCACTGGACTGGTAATCTAGAGACCCAGGATAATGCTTCGGGGACCTCGGTTCAAATCCCACCATGGTAGATATGGGAATTTTGAATTCAACAAATATCTGGAATTAAAAGTCTAATGATGACCATGAAACCATTGTTGATTGTCGTAAAAACCCATCTTTAGGGTAGGAAATCTGCTGTCCTTACCTGTTCTGGCCTACATGTGACTCCAGACCCACAGCAATGTGGTTGACTCTTAAAACTGCCCTCTGAACAAGGGCAATTAGGGATGGCAATAAATGCTGACCTGGCCAGTGATGCCTACATTCCATGAATGAATTTTAAAAAATGCTCCAGTGGCACAAGAAGTTGTACTTGTGTTGAAATTCCTGGACTCCTCACTGGTCTGTGTGAAGCAAATAAAGAATTGGACAAACCGTGATCCAATTTTATCAAAAGTCCAAGACATGGTATTGTAAGGATGGCTGAATGCACCAGTCTCTGAAGAGATAAAACCATTCTCTGCCTGTAAAACTGAGTTAAATCGTCAAGATGGAATCTTGTTGTGGGGATCAAGAGTTGTCATCCCTTTGCAAGGAAGAGAACTACTCTTGACAGAGCTTCATAGCGCGCATCAAGGCATTTTGAAGATGAAGATGCTTGCGCGAAACTATGTTTGGTGGCCAGGTATAGACAGTGATATAGAGAAGAACCACTGTGTCCAGTGTCAGCAACAGCAGAAGTTGCCCATTTCAACTCCACTTCATCCATGGGAGTGGCCTTGTCGACCCTGGGTTAGACTACATATAGACTACGTAGGTCCATTTTTAGGCACCATATTTTTATTGATTGTCAAAGTGCATTCTAAGTGGATGGATGTGTATGAAGTATATCACCCACATTGTGTACAACTATTGAAAAGCTGCGCCAACTTTTAGTATACATGGCCTACCGGAAGTCGTTGTTTTGGATAACGGTACTGCCTTCACTAGTATGAAATTCCAGAGGTTCATGAGTTTAAATGGGATTGAACAGCACCATATCATCCCTCATCCAATGGGTTAGCAAAAAGAACAGTGCAAACTTTTAAAACAAGAATGATGAAGTTATCCGAAGGAACGTTAGAAACTCGAATTTCATGATTTCTTCTCAACTATAGCATGACTTCTCATGCAACCATGGGTTCAACACCATCTGAATTACTCATAAAATGCCACTTCATACAATGTTGAGTCTAGTGTTTCCAAACTTAGAGGGGAAGGTAGAGAAGATCCAAAGTAGGAAGAAAGTAAATCATGATATTCACAGCAAAGCTCGAAAATTTACTGTGGGAGAGACTTTTTCATGTAAAATTTTGTAATTGGACCTAGATGGGTTCCTGGAATCACTGTCTCTGAAACTGGACCTTTGTCATACCAAGCGGCAGTGGAAGACCAGATTGTTCAAAAACATGTGGATCATCTAAGAGGTAGAGAGACATTCCAACAACCAGCTATTCCACCTGTAATTGATGCCAAGCCTTTCATCCCTGAGATGCCAGATCAACCTCGAATAGACATACCTGATGTCTCTGTTGAATTAAAGAATTCTGAACTGCCTTTGTCTAAGGAAGGCCCTGATGCTATAGTTCCTGATCATGTCAATCCAGTGGAAGAATCTCAAGTCGTAGAGCTATGTCGCTCTAACCGTATTAGAAAACCACCTCAGAGACTTAATATATAATTGGATGACTTGTGTATATATGCATATGATGTGGATTAAGATATTCTTGTAAATAAGAAATGTAAAAGAATTAAAGAGGAGGAATGTAGTGATAGTAAGTAAAAACCTTTCCTACTGTTTTAGGGGTCACATGATTGCACTGACGAATCAGTCCTAAACACAGGTAATCTTAGGGGCAGAGCTTTCTAGTCGTTGACCTGGTTCAAGCATGTAGCTTCTTCAAGAGCTCGGTAAATAAAGTCAACTGTTTCAAGTAAGAAACCTGTCCGGTACACCAAGTTTATTACATCATCACTAGCTCAAAATCCTGGAACTCCCTACTTAGTAGCATTGTGACAGCAGATTCCTCATATGTTTAGTGAAGGGATAATCAAATAGGATTGCTATCGATATACCTTTGTATTAGTTTAATTCCATTTGAGAACTTCTCAGTTGGAACAAATCTGACTAGCCATTTGATTATTTTATATCCTTTAACAAGAACTTGAGAGTTTGTAGGTGCAAATTGTAAACTATTTACCTTTTTACTGCACAGGGACATAAGAAAGGTGTGATATTTTTCTGATGATTAGGTGTCTGTAGAATTGAAAGTGGTTGGATTGATACATAAATGTGCATATGTGAGGGTCACCCTGGAAGGTGACATTTGTATAAAGGAATATGGCCTAAGTTGATTTAAAAAAGTAGCACGTGGACAGGAGTGTTAGAATACCTTTGATAGTTCATGAATTCTTGTAACTGACTTCATCCAAAGGATTTGACTGATAGATTAATAAGAATGTGTAAACTTTAAATTATTCTATAAACTTGAAATTATTGACAGGGGCGTGAACAGAACATTATGCAATATTAAAACATAACATTTTGTTTTCCTTTCAGATTTACAGCATCTGCAGTATTTTGCTTTTGTGTTAACACGTAATAGGATTGGGCAAAAAAAATACAGAGGTGTAGTTGCTGGGAGAGACCTTAGAATTCAATAATGCCTTCTGATCAGTTAAAAACTTTGCTGTTAATATGTAGGTTCATCAGTAAAACTAGCAAGTTTTTTTTTCATAAGTGCTGCTGTTAAGTATATGTTTGATAATTGTCAATAACAGGTATGATTAATAAATCTTTGAATATCTGTCTGTAATGCTGTGAACTGTCAGGTACAGCAGCATAGTGGTTATGTTATTGCATGAGTTATCTTAAGGCCTGGACTAATGACCTGGAAACATAAATTCAATTCCCACCATGACAATTGTGGAAGTTGAATTCAGTTAATTAAATACACCTGGAATAAAAAAGTAGTATCAGTAACGGTGATAATAAAATTAATAGATTATTTGTAAAATCCATCTGGTTCACTAATGTCTTTAGGGAAGGAAACCTGCTGCCTTAAATTTCCCGGTATGGTTTACATGTGGCTCCAGCTCACTCTCAACTCCCCTTTGAAGTGGCCTAGCCAGCCATTCAGTTCTACCAAATCCTCTACGATGGAATGCAGCAGGTGACATTTTCTCTAGGGCCATTAGTGATAGGCAATAATTGTTGTCCTTGCCAGTGATGCCCACAACGTCTAATGAAGTAACAAAAAGATATTATTTTCAGGAGTAACTATCAAATAAGAACATACATTCACTATCCTGAACTGATCTGCAACAGTTCAAGAACACCTACCACCTTCTTCTCAGGACAACTAACACTGAGCAATAAACACTGACCCTGTGAGTAACAGTCACAATTGGAGAATGGATAGTAAGAAAAACACAGCCAAAAGTCTTCAAAAGGAATCTCAGTTAAGCTGTGGCCCTTCAATCAAATAACTCTAACTTGTAGAATTACGCCATTTAAAAATGCACACATTCTCAAGAATAGATTGAAAAACAGAAATTCCAGAACTTAGAATAGGCGATGCCATTACTTTAATTAGTTTAAACTAACTCGGCAGGGCTGTGGGAACTAGGAGAGAATATTGGAGAATAATACCAGTGTGCACAAAATACTGGGAGAGACAGATAATGCTAGAATAGAGAATAGTAAGTTAATAGGTAGAGTCAGAATAAGGGGAAAGGTAATGAAGTCTAAATCAGGGCTATTTGCATATATGTGCACAAAGTATAGTAAATAAGATTGGTGAGTTGCAGGTGCAGACTGCTATGTGGAATTATGATATTGTGGCAAAGGAGGAGCAGGACTGGGTGCTAAATGTTCTTGGGTTCAAGGTGTTCAAAAAAGATAAGAAAGGAAGAAAAGAAGGAGGGGTGGTGGTTAAGGAGAGCATTGTAGTGCTGGAGAAAGAGGATGTCCCAGAGGCTTCAAGGACAGAATCAGTTTGGAGAGCACTAAGGAACAAAAAGGGTACAATCACATTGTTTGGTGTAGTCTATAGACCACCAACTAGTGGGAAGAATGTACAGGAACAAATCTGCAGGGAGATTGCAGGGAGGTGCCAACATTACAGAATAGCTATAATGGGGGACTTTAATTACTCAGATATAGACTGGAACAGTGGTCGTGTAAAGGACAGAGAGAGGCAAGTGTTCCTAGATTGTGTTCAGAGAATTTTCAACAGCAGTATGTGTCCAGTCCAACAAGAAAGGAGCCACTGCTAGACCTGGTTCTTGGAAATGAGGTGGGCCAAATAGATCAAGTGTCAGTGAGGGAACATTTAGGAGACAGTGATTGTTGTATCATAAGGTTTAGGATGACAGCAGAAAAGTACAATAGGCAATCCAGAGTAAGTAGAATTAACTGGAGGAAAGCTGACTTCAGTGGGACAAGGATGGAGCTAGGCCAGATAGACTGGAACAAAAGGATAGTGGGAACAGCTGTAGCTGAACAATGAGCTACCTTCAAAAAAAAATGGCTCAGGCACGGTCAAGGTATATTCCCTCAAGAGGGAAAGGTAGGGGAAACAAATCCAGAGCTCCCTGGATCAAAAAGGAGATAGAAATTAAGACAAATAAGCAAAAGTATGCTTATGGCAGGTGTCAGGTAGAAAATACAATTGAGAACCAGGCTGAATACAGGAGGTTCAGAAGGGTGGTGAAAAAGCAAATAAGAGAAGCGAAGATGAATTATGAGCAAAAACTGGCAGCCAAAATAAAGGGGAATCTACAGCCTTCTTTCAGCACATGAACAGTAAAACGGTGGTAAAAGGAGGAGTAGGGCTGATTATGGACCAAAAAAGGGATTTACACTTGGAGGCAGGGGGCGTGGCTGAGTTGTTAAATGAATACTTTACATCTGTCTTTAACAAGGAAGCAGATGCTACCTAGGCCATAGTGACATAGGAGGAAACTCTGTCACTAGAAGGGTTCAAAATTGATAAGGACAAGGTATTGGATAAACTGTTGGTATTTAAAGTTGATAAGGCACTACCGTACCAGGCAAGATGCATCCAAGAATATTGAAGGAAGTGAGAGTCAAAATTGCAGGGGAACCAGCCATAATCTTTCAGTCTTCCCTGAACTCGGGGGAGGTGCCAGAGACTGGATTGTAAACACCCTTGTTCAAAGATGGCTATAAGGATAAACCCAGCAATTACAGATCACTCGGTTTAACTTCGGGGGTGGGGAAGCTTCTGGAAACAATTATTCAGGATAGAATTAATAGTCACATGGAAAAATGTGGTTTGATTAGGAAGAGCCAGCATGGATTTCTTAAGGGAAAATTATGTTTAACTAACTTGCTGGAGTGTTTTGAAGCGGTATCAGAGAGGGTTGATGAGGGCAATGTGTTGATGCGGTGTACATGGACTTACAAAAGGCATTTGATACAGTGCCATGCAACAGACTTGTGAGAAAAGTTATAGCTCATGGAATAAAGGGCACAATGCAACATGGATACAGAACTGGCTGAGTAATAGGAAATAGCGAGTTGTGGTTAATGGATATTTTTCAGGCTAGAGGAAGGTTTGTCATGGAGTTCCCCAGGGGTCAGTATTAGGACCCTTGCCTTTCCTAATATACATTAATGATCTAGAAGTTGGTGTGCAGGGGACAATTTCAAAGGTTGCGGATGACACAAAACTTAGAAGCAATGTAAACTGTGAGGAGGACAGTGTAGAATTTCAAATGGACATAGACAAGTTGGTGTAGTGGGCAGATAGGTGGCAGTTGAAGTTCAATGCAGAGAAGTGTGAAGTGATGCATTTTGGTAGGAAGAACATGGAGAGACAATATAAAATAAGGGGTATAACTCTTAAGGGTGTGCAAGAACAGAGGGACCTGGGTGTATATATGCATAAGTCATAAAAGGTGGCAGGACAAGTGGAAAAAGCAGTTAATAAAGCATACAGTATCCTAGGTTTTATTAATAGGGGCCTAGAATACATGAGCAAGGAGGTTATGCTGAACTTGCATAGCACACTAGTTAGAACTCAGCTGGAGTAATGCGTACAGTTCTGGGTGTCACACTTTAGGAAGGATGCGAATGCATTGGAGAGAGCACAGAAGAGGTTTACAAGGATGGTTCCAGGGATGATAAAGTTCAGTTATGAAGACAGATTGGAGAAGTTGGGACTGTTCTCCTTGGAGAAGAGAAGGCTAAGAGGAGATTTGATAGAGGTGTTCGATATCATGAGGGGTATGGACAGAGAAGATAGGGAGAAACTGTTCCTGCTTGTAAAAGGATCGAGAACGAGAGGGCACAGATTTAAAGTGATTTGCAAAAGAAGCAAATATGATGAGAGAAAAAACCTTTTCATACAAGAAGTGATTCAGATCTGGAATGCACTGCCTGGAAGTGTGGTGGAGGCAGGTTCAATCAAGGCATTCAAAAGGGCATTAGATGATTATTTGAATAGAAACAATGTGTAGGGCTACAGGGAAAAGGCAAGAGAATGGCACGAAGACTTAATGCTCATTCATGAGCTGGTGTAGGCACGATGGGCTGAATGGTTTCCTTTTGCACTGTAATAATTCTGTGATTTCCACAGAGCTCCCTGAAGCTCCATGGATTTTATGTTAAGCGCTTTTGCAGCAGAACCCTGCTATTCATTGGCCCCATTATAAATACCTGGCCCCATAAAGACATAGGGTCGAATTTTCGGGTCGGACCGCCGCGATTGGCGGGCCCGGAAATGGCCAGGGAATGGACTGCCAACCGCGATCGGCCCCCATCTGCGATTTCATGCTGGCTGACCAATTAACAGCCAGCCAGCATGAAACGTGCACTGAAAGGCTCAGTGCTGCTGGGGCGGGGGTGGAAGAAGGGCAAGCGTTAAAGTCTGTGCAGGCATGGGAGAGCGTGCAATGAGAGCTCCCTGAAGGCAAAGGGCTGCCTCAGGGAGTTGAAGATTTAAAACCAATCAACAAAGATTTGAAACCGCAGAAAAAAATGTCCTCACATCAGATTCACTCACATGAAAATATAGATGATGAAAATTCTGTCCAAAATGTTTTTTTTAAATTAATAGCAGGAACCTCAACCCGCACTTGGATGAGGTGTCATGAAAAAGGCAAAGTCCGTCTTGCAGATTTGCCTGCCCACCAACCATAACGTTGGACAGGCAGTGAAAAATCACCGTCAATTGCTACTTTAATGGCCTTAATAGGTCACCTAATTGTCGGCGGGTGCGCTGCCGACTCTCACGCTTGCCCACCGGCCAAAATATCACGCGAGTGTACGTTGACGGCGGAACGCGTGCCCAACATCATCACGCGTTATTTCACACTCGAGCGTGTCAGGCGTGCACCTGCACCCTGAGTGGAAAATTCTACCCATAATTACTAACTTACACTTACACCCACCCCAAACAAGAAATCTTACAATGATAATGGGCCAAATCTGCCAGTCAATGTTGATGCTGGCTCTACCCTTTTCTATCCTTGCAGCACCTCATCGTAGCTATCTACGAAAACAGTGGTAAAGAGGATCAGTGGAGAGTCCACACCCCCTTTTTACAACACTAGCTGCAGTGTTCAGGGAAGTTTTTAAAAGTCTTTGGAATTTTATTGGGCTTAGTGTGTGGGTGGGGCTACTAGTGGGTGCGGACGTTTGTGGCTAGTTGTCGGATTTAGTGAATGGGGGGGTGTTAGTGAATGGGGGGGCTTAGTGAATGAATGGGGGGGTGGGTGTTGAATATTCAGGTCGGGGAAGTGGCAGTCTGGTCGGGGGGTTATCGGGTCGTGGGTGGGCAGTTGGGGTCAGGGGTTGGACTCTGCTATTAATCATTGACATGTGACAGAAATTAACAGCAAGACTAGGATAGATATCTGGGTAAAATATCATGCAACAGGCCCAAGTATCTGACAGCAAGTTCAATGCCAGAGTCATTTTTGGAGGAGCCCAGGCAGTGCAAATCTGCCCATCGGAAGTTTAAGCTACCATGGCAATTACCGCGCATGTGCTCAGGTCAGGTCTTCCGAAACGTTCTGATGCACAACGGCGAAAGTCTCAACATTCACTGCTCTAGGCATTGGAAGATCCGGTCCAATATTTTTGATGGAGCAATGCAAATAACATTGCTGTTTTTTTTGCTGGCACACGCTACAAAATCTTGACCCCTGCAATGTGATTAGTAGATATGGAAGCAATGCTCTTTGACTAAAATCTCAAGTGATAGAGCCTCAAGTTAATAATATCCTGTCGTACTTGGTTATGTCTATATTCTCACTTGTTTTCTATGCAAAACTCCAGGGCAAATGCTCTGTGTAATGCTCTTACACATATTCCTCAAAGTGTTCTGCAGCTGCGTTCTTTCTATTTCATTTATGAGCCTAGAAATTATGCAGTATGACATTAGCACGGGGCTGTTTAATGCTGTCATTTCCAGAATATGATATCTTAATGACTTGGATTTGTTACACATTTAGAATGGTATCAATGAATATTGAGATGGAAACTGAAAGTGTGGAATAGCCATAAAAAGTCTATCCTGAAAGTATTTTTTAAATGTTGCCCTGCTGGTTGCCTCTGGTAAGTTTACATTGGATTGAAGTTTAACCTGCAAGAGCACATGAGTTGGATGTATGTGGGGAGTTAACAATGGGAAAAATGTCAGTGCACCATGAAGCTTGCTCCAAATCACTGATGTCCGTATTTGACTCAAGTGCATTAGGCTGTCTGCACGCAACCCCGTCCGGAGAGGCGGGTTTCCAATTAACATATGTTAATCCTTCAATTAGAGTGATATTAATGCACACTTATAACTTTAAATACAAGTTGTTATTGTTGTTGTCCACGGGTTTCATAAGCTTGCTAAAACTCGTCATTGAAGGCATTGAGCACTTCCCTCAATTTGGTCTACTGCATTCGCTGCTCCCAATGCGGTCTCCTCTACATTGGGGAGACCAAACGCAGACTGGGTGACCGCTTTGCGGAACACCTTCGGTCTGTCCGCAAGCATGACCCACACCTTCCTGTTGCTTGCCATTTCAACACACAACCCTGCTCTCATGCCCACATGTCTGTCCTTGGCCTGCTGCAATGTTCCAGTGAAGCTCAATGCAAACTGGAGGAACAGCACCTCATCTTCCAATTAGGCACTTTACAGCCTTCTGGACTTAACATTGAGTTCAACAACTTCAGACCATGAACTTTCTCTTCCATTCCCACCCCTTTTTGATCCCCCTTTTTTCTATATTCATTTTTATTTTTTAATTTTTGTTTATTATTTCTACTTATTTTCATTATTATTATTTTTTAAATTCATCTCCATTTTTATTCATTGTTTTATCCCCAGCCATTAACCTATTTTCGATCTATTTTTCACACCATTGTCCCGTCCCCCCATCCCACCCCTACGAGGGATCCATCTGTCACTTTCCAGAGTGCTTTTCCTGGTCCAGCCATTATCACATTCTGCTTTCCACTCTTAATGTCCACCATTAGCACCTCTTTTAGCCAGTACCACCACCATTAACACCCCTTTGACATTTTGTTAATGACATCTTTTGTCGTCTCTTCTTTGCCTCCACCTATCGCTGGTCTTCTATCCAGCTTCACCTGTTCTACCCCACTTAAATGGTATATATTTCACCACATTTCTACTTCCCTTTGGGTCTGAAGAAGAGTCATAGGGACTCAAAACATTAATTCTTTCTCTCCATAGATGCCGTCAGACCTGCTGAGTTTTTCCAGCATTTTTTGTTTTTATTTCAGATTTCCAGCATCCGCAGTATTTTGCCTTTATCTACAGGTAGAAGCTGAGTTTCCATGACATGTCTAAACAGCAGTGAGACAGGAGGCTTGGGATGTCATGTTAGTTGGTGGCAGACATTGCAATCTCCTAGAAGAAGACCTACTGCCTGCTGGGCCTGGTGGCCACACTTTAATGGAGTTCCATAAGTCGCCATCATCCTTAAGCTTTTTTTGCCACCCATCCTTCAAGGGGTTTGTCTCAACGAATGAGGGAGGGTCCTGCCAGAGACTGCTCCGTCTGCAGCTTTGCAGGGTAGACTCAGCCATCAGGAGAAAAGTCAGCAAGGGCAGAATTGTCCCAGATTTGCATTAATTGTGGTAGCAGATGGGAAAAATTATGTTTTACATGCTGGCTGCAATGGCAGCTTCTCACGCCGTTTCATCCGAATCCCGCCGCACTAATTATGCATTCCCAGGAAACATGCCATTTCGATGGTGGGCGGGCTCTCATTCACTTGCCATGCCATCACCGCACTGCTTCATCATGCCGGGCGCCATATTTAAAGTGCAGCTGCGCACACACCTCTCAGTACTTCCAGCTGCAAAGAAGACATGGCCCCGAAAGGCAAGAACACTGCAGCCCTCCAGTTTAATGACATGTCCCTCGAGGGACTTTTGGACACAATGGAGGCTCACCATGATGTCCTCTACCCCTGCTCTGGCCACAGGATGGGCAGCAGCATCATTAATCCAGCATGGGAGGTGGTGGCAGGGCTGGTCAGCACCAATGCCCTGCAAAAGAGGACAGCCACCCAGTGCCACAACAGGATGAATGGTCTCATTTGTTCCGCCAGGATTTCACTCTTCTCATCACTCTCCACTCACAAACCCATCATACATCCACAGGCATCTCACACCTCAAGGGACAACACCACTAACTCTCACACGCACTCTCACCTCTCCATCAGGCTCATATCCTCTGGAGCTCATATCCTCATCCTGTCCATTGCTCCGCTCACCACACAAACATTCCATGCAGTGCCATGTGTTCTGCTCACACTCTTTCCATCTGTTTTCATGCAGGAGAAGCTGGCTATCAACAGCAGGGAGAGGTTCCAGACTGGGGGTGGAGTGGCCTACATTTGGCACCTCACTCACTTTGAGGAGCATGCCATCATGCTGACTGGTGAGGATGTAGACCGTGCCTGCGGTGACAGTGAGGCACCTCGTGAGGATCCTGCACCGCATCATCCATCTTTCAACGCAAATGTGAGTTCTCCCTCCCCTGCTTTTGCGGCTTTTGACTGTGCTGTCATGCTAATTATCTCTACTTTGGTTCACAGGGAGCTCGGCCAGGTGACTGACACCCTCAGCCGGCCAATCCCTCAGCTCCATCCATGTCCTCCAGAAAAAAGGATTCCTCCTCCAATGAAGAGCTGGAAATAAGCAGCCTGGAAGACCCATCACAGCGCTTACCCCACCCACCACCAGCACAGAGACATACAAGTCGGTGGGACCTAGACCTGGAACATGTTTGAGTTCACAACCTGGTGGTCACCGCACGGGCATGTATTCACAGTAAGAGGAGGCAGGTTCAGCCAAGCTCCCTGGCACACAGAGGACCGCAGGAGAAAGATGCATCCGTCACATCCAAGTCAGATGACGAGTCTCTGGATTTGCACTTGCAGCTCATCCTGGAGAGTCAGCAGAAGGCAGGGGAACATTATGCAGATTTGTTGGAAGCCCTCAACGGAGTGGCATGCAAGTCAGAGAATTGCATCCGCCTGCTTTCTGATGAAGTGGTTCCCATGTGTGCATGTATGGAGGTCTCCATGTGGAGGACAGCGGGTGCCATGAAGCTCCTGGTCCAGCAGAACCTGGAGATGTGTGCAGACCTGCACTCCATCTCAGTAGCCATGGTGTGAGTTCCTGTAGTGGTGATGCGAGAGAGAAACGGGGCACCTTGACGCCCCCCAATCTACTCCTTCCACTCAAGGAGACAGGCCAGAGCCCTCAGAAACAAAAAGGGAGGAGGAGTGGCAGCTGGACATGCCTGGGTCATCCACTCTGTAACCTCAGAACTGTCCTCTCTCTCCAAGCCCCCTTTGCCTGTGACCCCCTCAACCTCGTCCTCTGTTACCACAGAGGGAGCAGCTGGCCCACCGGAGGATAGCCAAAGCAAACTGGGGCCCCCAAGGCCTCAGGTCTCCAGAGGATCCAAGCTGAAGGCATCAGAGGTAACAGGGCCAACTATTGCACAGGCTGTCTCCATCCCTGCTGTGATGTCAGGGCAGCAACTAGAAGCCTAAAATGTTCAAAAGTTAAGAAATTCTGATCACAGTTGGTTGCCTGGGTGAACATGTTTTGTCATTTGACAATTTGGAAATATATTCACTTTCACTAAATAATGTGTAATGACGTCTTTCAGCTTCATTGACAGACTTTGCGAGTCCTCCCACTGCATTCCCCTTGGTGCCCCTGCTAGTAGTTCTGCTGCACGCAGTTGGCCAATGAGTGATTCTGGAGGAAGAAGTGTGTGTGTGGCAGGGCCTTTTGGAGCCTCGTGCAAACACCCTCCCATGCACACAAATCCTTCCCATATCACACTCATCTAAATATCCTGAGCATTTTCAATGCTGCCTGCTGGGGTTCACTTTCATTTGACCTGAGCTGACCTGCACCTCCGCTCACCCACTGACCACTCTCCCATGCTGCACCTGTGCCCGCCCAATACGACTCATTTCACTTTCGATTTAGCCAGCATGGTAGTGCTGCAGTTTTTCTTTCGCTCCCCGATCCTTTCCCCTCCCCCAATCACCCATTTCCTTTCCCCCATCACTGTCGACCCCCTTGGCATCACCTTCCACCTCACCTCCGTGACCTACCAACCAAAACTCCTTTCTTTTGGGGATGTCCAGGTGCACGTTCCCTTCCTTCCCCAAAATCCCACCCCCATCACATTAAGCTCCTCCTTCCCACTCCCAGGGTCCGTGTCTGCCTCTGAGTCCTCACCAATCATCCTCACCGTCCTTTCTACCGATACCGTCGAACCTTCACTCTTCCACCCTACCACCTCACTCTGCCCTCGGTCATTCTCACCATTCCCTCGTGTCGCATCCACTCTCAGGTTGCTCCTCAAGAGGCAGTCATGGACTCATTAGACCCCTCCCTTGCACGTTTGCCTGGACATTCTCCCATTCTGGACTCCTTCCCCCTGGTACCTTTGTTCCCCCTCTCCAACTTTATCCCCACCTGACACCTTTGTTCTTCCCCCCCCCACATCACCCTCCTGATACCTCTTCCTCTCCCAGTCAATCCTAGACCTTCCTCTCCCAACCCCCGGTGCATCTTACTTTCCCAACACAGCTGGATCTTCCTTTCAATCCCCTTCACTATCATCCGTTGTGAACAGGCCCTCAACGGAGACTTTCCACCTTCCGTGAGCTGTGTTGTGGCGGAGCCGTGTCCATTAGAATCCACCCAGCATGCCATGGATGTTCCTCCAGGGCCCCATTGCTATTGGGCTTCAGCATCTTCTGCTCCTTGAATGTCCGCAATATGAGCAAGGCCCTGGCGGTAAGTCCCGACTTCTGCACGTCACACTTGTTAAGATGTGTTCTGCACCGGCGCGTTTTCCCACTGATGTGGGCGGATGATCCAATGGGGCATGATAATTCCAGTGGGCTGGCCTTCTAATCATATACAGATGTATTACAATGAGGTTTCCGACGTTCGATGGAGGGAAACGCAGCCTGCCATTGACGGGCAGAACAGACGATTGCAAACTGGTTTCACAACATCGTGAAACTGATTTTTGACCTTTTCACCATATTGTTTGCTCATGCCGCTGAAGACGCCCAATGCCAGCGGGCACAGGAAATTCCACCCTATATTGACTAATGATTGTGAGGCAGGTTGTGGGTGCGAATGGAGAACATAAGAAATAGGATTAGATCATACGCCCCCTCGAACCTGCTCTGTCACTCAACATGATCGTGGATGATCATCAGCATTAACTCCACTTTTCTTCCCATTCCCATATCCCTTGATTCTCTGAGAGGTCAAAAATTTGTCTATCTCATCTTTAAATATACTCAGTGATGGAATGTCCACAACTTCTGCGGTAGAGAATTCCAAAGATTCACAATCCTATGAGTGAAGAAATTTTTTCTCATCTCAGTCCAATGTGGAAGCACATTGGGTGAAGTCCCTACTTCCATGTCCCTTTTTGTCATCTTCCTCTCATGGTTCACCCACACACCCTGTTACCGCTTTACTGGAGAGCACTTTGGTGTAGAACAATGTGGCCTTGTAGGGCCAAGGTATCTGTCAACCTATTTAAGGTGGCAGATATGTTGCCATCCAGCATCTGCTCCATGGTGTTTAAAGCATGCACAGGCTCATTTGATTGAACCACATGACAATCCATGGTGCGGGTCACTCAATCCTTGGAAGATGATATCTTCTCAATGCCTGCAACATCACCCTACTCATGCTTGAGGTGGATTCCTCCAATCTCTCTGCAAAAGTGAGTGTGCTTTGAAGGCCTATCAATGCATTGTCTGCTCCTGGTTAATGATCATCTAATTCATCAACTGCCCTCAAGGTTCAACTTCTGTGTCCAGTTGGGCAGAGCTTGGAGAAGGCTGCATCCGCTAATGTGGAGTCTCCTTAGCATTGGGAGCAGCGAATGCAGTAGACCAAATTGAAGGAGGTGCAAGTGAAGCACTGCTTTACCTGAAAGGAACGTTTGGGGCCTTGGAGGGTGAAGGTAAAGGGGCAGGTGCTTCACCTTCTGCAATTGCATGGGAAGGTGCTGTGGGAGGGAGACATGGAGTTGGGGTGATACAGGAGTGCACCAGGGTGTCATGGAGGCTGGTGGGGTGAAGACAAGGTGGGGGGGGTCCTATCATGGTTCTGGGAGGGAGGGGAAGGGGTGAGGGCAGGGGTGTGGGTGATGAGTCGGACACAGTTGAGAGTCCTGTCAACCACAGTGGGTTTGGGGGGGTCCAGGGGTGGGGACGTGGGGGAACCTCAGTTAAGGAAAAGGAAAGACATATCAGAAGCACCATTTTGGAAGGTGGCATCATCGGAACAGATGCGATGAAGGTGGAGGAACTGAGAGAATGGGATGGAGTCCTTACAGGAAGCAGGGCGTGAGGAGCTGTAGTCGAGACCCCCTTGTTATCACTTTGCACCCCACCAGCTTCTGCATTCAAAGGATAATCCTCCGCCATTTCTGCCAACTCCAGTATGATGCCACCACCAAACACGTCTTCCCCCACCACCCACCCCCACCACCCCCCCACCACCCCGCCCCGCCAGTATTCCGTAGGGAATGTTCCCTCCGGGACACCCTGGTCCACTCCTCCATCACACCCAACTCCTCATCCCCTTCCCACGGTGCCTTCCCATGCAATCGCAAAGATACAACCCCTGCCCCTTTACCTCCTCCCTTCTCATCGTTCAGGGTCCCAAACACTCATTTCTAGCAAAGCAGTGCTTCATTTGCACATCCTTCAATTTGCTCTACTACACTTGCTGCTTCCAATGCGGTCTCCTCTACATTTGGGAGACCAAACACAGACTAGGTGACCACTTTGTGGAACACCTTCACTCAGTCCACAAGCATGATCCAGACCTTCCTGTCACTTGCCATTTCAACCTACCATCCTGCCCTCATGCCCACATGTCTGTCTTTGGCCTGCTGCAATGTTCCAGTGAAGCCCAACACAAACCAGAGGCACAGCACCTCATATTCCAATTAGGCACCTTACAGTATTCCGGGCTTAACATTGAGTTCAACAACTTCAGACCATGTACTCTCTGCTCCATCTTGATCTCTTTTTTAAGTCCAATATTTTTATTTATTTATTTATTTTTAAATTTCAATTTATTCTTGTATTTATTTATTCATTTTTTTATCCTTTCCCCCCAAACCACATCCACCCTCTACCCACATGGCCATCTGTCACTTGTTTTTATGTTTTGCTTTCACGAGTGCTGACCCTTGTTTTGCTATTAACACCTCTGCTATATTACCTTTATGCCATGATCAGCACCTCCTTTACTCTTTACCACTACCATTAATGCTCCCTTTGTTTTGTGCCCATGACATCTTTGTCAGTCTCTCCTTAGCTGTCACCTATCCCTGAATTTCTATCTTGTCCCACCTGCTCCACTCCCTCTTAAACAGTATAAAATCCATCACATTTCTACTTCCCTTTAGCTCCGAGGAAGAGTCATACAGACTCGAAACATTAACTCTGTTTCTCTCTCCACAGATGCTGCCTGACCTGCTAAGTTTTTCCAGCATTTTCTGTTTTTATGTCCTCCTGAAGTCTATCACTATCCTTCTCACAGTTCACAATACTTCCAAGTTTTGTGTCATCTGCAAATTTTGAAATTGTGTCCTGTACACCCAAGTCTAGGTCATTAATATATATCAACATGCGGAGCAGCACTGTATAGCTTCCTCCGGTCCAAAAAGCAATAATTTACCATTAGTTTCTGTTCCCTGTCACTCAGTCAACTTTCAATCCATGTCAGCACTGCCCTTTTTATTCCATGGGCCTCAACTCCTATTCGGTGGCACTTTATCAAATGCCTTTTGGAATTCCATGTACACCGCATTGACTGCATTGCCCTCATCAATCCTCACTGTAACCTCATCTAAAAGCTAAAGCAGAGAAATATGAAGTGATGCATATTGATATGAAGAATGAGGAGAGGCAATATAAACTAAAGGATACAATTCAAAAGGGGGTGTGGAAACAGGAGGCCTGTGGTGCACAAATCATTGATAGTCAATTAAATATAATTTACCTTGAAAAAATCTGTGCAGGCTTTCCTTAGTTAATTCACCCTTGCCCAAATGATGACTAATTTTGACCCAGATTATCTTCTCTAAAAGCCTTCCACCGCCAAAGCTAAACTGACTGGCCTGTAATTGCTGCGCTTATCCTTAAATCCTTTTTTGAACAAGGATGTAATGTTTTCAATTCTCCAGTCCTCTGGACCATCCCTGTATCTAAGCAGGGTTAGAAGATTTTGGCCAGTACCTCTGCAATTTTCACCTTACTCCCTTCAATGGCCTCGGATGTACCCAACCGGTCCTGGTGACTTATCTGCACCCTGGGCATTACCATTGACCAGAAACTGAACTGGACCAGCCATATAAATACCGTGGCTACAAGAGCAAGTCAGAGGCTGCGAATTCTGTGCAGAAGAACTCACCTCCTGACTCCCCAAAGTTGGTCCACCATCTAAAAGGCACAGGTCAGGAGTTTGATGGAATATTCTCCACTTGCCTGGATGACTGCAGCTCCAACAACACTCAAGAAGCTCAACACCATTCAGGGCAAAGCAGACCACTTGATTGGCACACCATCCATCACCTTCAACATCCACTCCCTCCACCACCATTGCACAGTGGCAGCAGTGTGTACCATCTACAATATCACTGCAGGAACTCACCAAGGCTCCATCCACAGTACCTTCCAAACCCACGATCTCTGCCACCTAGAAGGACAAAGGCAGCAGATGTATGAGAACACCACTACCTGCAAGTTCTCCTCAAAGCCACACACCATCCTGACTTGGAACTATTTTTGTGACCGCAGATCCTATCCCCAAATTGCTTATAGACATATTGAACTTTTAAGTGAGACGTATTTTTTAGAAGGGGACATACAAGCAAATGCTGGCTGAGACTTTATGGTAACCGCTTGCTGGAAAACTCTTATGTGGATCACTTGAGTAACTAGTTCAAAGAGAATGGAATGTTGCACCTAAAAGGTGTGACATAACCTACTTCAGACAGAGGCACTTCAAAGGAAAAGATACAATACAAACTGAGCTGTAAACTCCTGTAGTTGTAGAGATAATGGAAAAATGATTGTCATCCCAGCAGAAACTACTTCCTATTGAGTTATATCCCAGACTGTGAATATGAACTGAGTTGAAAAAGAAAACAGACCTGAGTGAAAGACATGTTTATTTTCTCCCTTCCAGAAATACACAAGGAAAGATGTTTAAAAAAGCCAGCTACAGCCCTAGTTGTGTGTGCTAGTCTGGTGTTCTGTTCTGGTGTGTGTGTGTGCTGTGGAGGTCACAGCTGAAGAACATCAACTAGGCATTCTGCAGTTTCAGGTAAAAAGTATTTTCTCTCTGATTATTGGAAGCAAGTCAGCAAAGCCACAGTTGAAAAGAAACAGGATAACTCCTTTCAGCTAACCTGCAGAACCAAGAATCTCCAAATCAACTGCTCAATTGCCAAAAGTCAGCACTACTGGAATCACCCCAATTTAACAGCCACAACATTTCACCCTCTACTCCTCAGCCAAAGGACTCATTCGTATATCTTTTTAACTTTTATTTTTGGACTCAGTTTCTTATTTCTAATCTGTGTGAATGTGTGTTGCATTTTTATTTTTTTTCTCTCACGTTTTAGTAACTAATAAATTCACTTTTTCAATGACTCAAGACAGCCTGGTTAAATTGGTTCCTTTTAAAACAAAAATACATTTGGACTGAAAAAGGTATCCATGAGGGAAGGGATCTTTTTAAATTAACTTTGTTGCGACCAGTCGAGGGGGTTGAATAAAGAAAGGTTCATCCCTCCTCACCCGGGCACATAACAATTGGGGTACCTTGTCTGGGATCATACAAATTGGGGGAACCTCGCCCGGGGACTGGTTGTAACAATATATCACCATTCCTTCAGTGTCACTGGGTCAAAATCCTGGAACTCCCTCCCTAACAGCGTTGTGGGTGCACCTACACAACATGGACTGCAGCGGTTTAAGAAGGCAGATCAGCACCATCTTCTCAAGGGCAAATAGAGATGTGCAATAAAAATGCTGGCCTAGCCAGCAATGCCCATATCCTGTGAAATAACAAAAAAAAAATCACAGCCAGCCTTTTTAATGCCCCCTCTTTTATCAATTTTTAGCTGTACAGTATCTCAATTACCTCCATCTTCATTATAACTTTGGTATCAGCGTCTTCCTTGCTAAGACAAATTCAAATTTCCATTTAGTATTCCAACATGCCCCCTGTCATCATACATAGATCCTTTTTTGGTCCTAATTGGCCCCAGGCCTCCTCTTCTTGCCATTATACTATTTAAAGCCTATAGAAGACTTTAGGATTCCCCTTTATGTTAGCTAATCCCCTCTCATACTCTCCATTTCCTTTTACACTCCCCCTCTGAACTTTCTATAGTCAGCCTGGTTCTCACTTGTATTATCCACTGACATCCATCATACCCAACCTTTTTCCACTTCAGCTATCTCTTTTGTCATCCAGGCGGCTCTGGCTTTGGTTGTCCTATCTTTCGCCCTAGTGAGAATGTACCTCGGCTGTATTCAAATCATCGTTAAAGGCAGCCCATTGTTCCACACTGTTTTGCCTCTCAATCTTTCATTCCAATTTACAGTGACCAGCCCATTCTTAACCCACTGAAATTAGCCCTCCTACAATTAAGTATTTTTATCCTACATTACTCCTTGTCTTTTTCCATAGCTAATCCAACACTGATGATATCATGATCATATGTTCCTGCTGGCACTGAATCCACTTGACCCGCCTCCTTCCTGACAACCATATACAGCAATGCCTCCTCCCCATTGGGCCAGAAACATGCTGATCAAGAAGATTCTTCTGAACACAATTCAACATTCTTCTCACTCTCTGCTTTTAACTGTATTGCTATCCCCATTTACATTAGGGTAACTGAAGTCCCCCATTATCACTATATTGTTCTTGCATTTCTCCATAATTTCCCTGCAAACTTGCTCCTCTATATCTTTCTCAGTAGTTGGTGGCTGTAGTGATTGAAGGTACAGCATTTTCCTACTGCCTATCAGGGGTCAATTGATCTTGTTGACTCTGACCAGTGACCGCTAAGCACGGGTATTCTGGGGAGGGGGAGGGGGAGGGTGTGGCTTTCTAGTCAAGGACCTGGTTCAAGCATGTAGCTTCTGAAAAGCTCTCTGTAATAGTTATCTGTTTCAAGTAGAAACCTATCCAGTACATCAAGTTATCACAGTGGCCTATTGAATACCGGATGATGTCACATCTATTATTTTATATTCCATTTGCTGGTGAAACCAGGTCACCAGGTAGCTGGAGCTCCACATCTCCTCACCAAGCTAGATTTAATGGGGTGCTGGGGTCCCCGTGCCCTCCTAGCAATGAGGGAAGGGCTAGCCCATCCCCGCTCCAGTGACTTGTCTGCAAGCATTTAACTCTTAGAGGGTCATTAATTGATTTAAGGTGAGGCTTCTGTCCCCCATCTAGGCCGGAAGTTTCTCTTCTGAGAGCTGCTGACCAATTAACTTGTCAGCAATTCTCCAGTCCCAGCAGTGCCAATGGGAGCAGTGGTCACTCCTGGGACTGCAACCAGTCTCGAACTATGAGAAGCCAGAACTGGAGTTAAAGGTAAATGTATTGCCAGGGCAAGGCACACTGGATTTCGCGAGGAGACTAGAGAGCCGGTGTAGACAGGCTGGGAGGGTGGAGGGGTGCTGGGGGATGGGGAAGACCTTGGAGGGGGCACCCTCCGATGGGGACAGGGACCTGCTAAGGGGGCACCACCTCCTCCCCTTGCTCGCCATCAGTCCAAGCAATGAACCTGTTTGGCTGGACGCTAGGCATGGGCTGCTGTCATTGCTGGTTTACTCCCCCTACTGATGGGATGAGGCCTTTAAGTGGGCATCAACTGACCACTTAAAGGCCTCAATTGGCCCATAGGTGGGCAGGCCACATGGTGCTCCCACCCCCACCTCCACTTGCTGCTGGCAAAATTGCAGCAGAGCAGGGGCAAGCACAGTGCCCATGGCATTTTACGGGCCCCCAATATACAAACCCACTGCCAGGGTCTGTAAAATCCAACCTGCATCTCTGATACCCAAGGCCACAGTAACTCCATTTATATCCAACACCTCTGCTGTGTGATCTATGGAGGGTCCCCTCCCGTTCATTCCCCTGCTCCCTGCTGATGCTCTGTGGCCCCTTCTCTTGCAAGGAAGGAATGTATGGAACCATGAGTGAGTGTAATGGCATGCATTCATGCATTGGTTGAAGTATATTTGCTGAGGATGATATGAGGGAGAGACATGATATTGCATAAGAATGAACACAAATGGGTATGGTGGCTGGATAGATGCAGGGAAATTGATACAAAGTGATGGATAGGTGCACTCACAAGGGTGTGAGGAGTGATGTGCTGAAGTAAAGTTGAGAAGCCAGAGTGAAGGGGTTGGAGTGATGTGCAGGATATAGGTGAATGCGGCCCTGTCCTTACCTTTCCTGACCTGCTTAGATCATTAAACCATTTCTGTGTTGAAAGCATGACACAACCCTCCAATCCTCAGCAACCTCCAGCCATGCCTTCTTTGTCTCTGCAGCAGGTTTCTTTCCTGCCATTGTTATCTCCTTCCAGCTCCACACAGTTCCCAGCAGCACATTCTGAGAGGCATGAAGAGGAGCTCAGCCTTTACCCATCTCGACTCCATTCCAACATTCCCAGCTCTCTGACAACCACTCTAAAACCTTCAACTTGTGTTTTTGGTTTGTCTCTTTAAAGGCAAGTTGAGATTGCTTCACATGGGTCCACATCATGCTGCTGATTGAGCAGGAAACTCAAAAATAACATGATAATGAGTTGGCTGAGTTAGGAAGCCACTGACAGATCTACTTAGCACATTTCTAGGTATCCCATGCGCTATTGGACCTCTACATGCCCCACCGCTCCCAGCGTGCCTGCACATTAAAATACAACATATTATGTCAGTTGCTTTATCAGATGCAGCACAAAGTTCTGACCTGAATTTTGCAACTTTTTTCATTTAAAGTTCTTATTTATTTTTTTAAACAATAACAATTTGTATTTAAATTGCATCTTTAATGTATTAAACATCCCAAGGCACTTGCTTCGTATTATGACCAATTTTATCATTTTCCCTCAAGGTGTTACTGTCTTGCTTGGATAAGGTTCCGGAAAGTACAGTTGCCTGGGAAACCAAAATATTATGTAAATCTAGATATTTAGTAAGGCTTGCAACTGTAATAGGCATTGCAGCTGACTTAGTATCCACACGTACACCAGGAGAGGTCACTGACTAGCAGTCAACAGCAGAAGCCTTGGCCAATTAACTCCTCCCTAACACATGCACACTGATGCTAATTGTACCTCGAATCATCGTTTTGACTGAGTTTTACGAGTATAATGCTGATTGAGAATTAACTCTGGGACTGAAAATTTGTAAACATCATGTGAGAACAATACTAGATTATGTTAGTCCAAATCAAATGCCAATCTGCTTTTCATACCAAATAAGGGTTCATTGTTTGAAATGCTTTGAGGCATTTTAATGTGATAAAGTATTATATCATAAATTTAAGCATTATTATTTGCAAACATACCACTAAGTACAAGAGCTGCAGCCAGTAAATGCTTCACTTCAGGATATAGCTGCCACCTTATTCCTGAAAGGCTCCCCACACAACAGTTGACCACTGCACATACTCCTGACACTCAGGCAACACCTATAAAGGAACATGAGATCAACCTTGAAAGTTCAAAGCAACAGGGATGCATGGTAATAAGGAGGACTAGGCATAGTCACATATTGGGTTAAAAACAATTGTACTGTTCATAGACATTGCTATTGGCAATGTTTGAAACTTGTTTTAGTAACTGTTTTGACTTGCAGCTCTGAGAGTTAAGGTGCGGAAAGATGTGCAGCAGAGAAATATAAACAACTCTGCAGATGCATTGGCAAATGTGGTCAAGAGACATTCTTGTATCAGTTTTGTATATATGTATCTTGCAGCCAGAATTGCATCTCACACATCTTTGCACTGGTTCTCATGTGTTTGCTTCTCCTGCTGCACTTGGGCACTATCTCCCTCCAGTTCACTCTTTATAAGGAAAGTGGGGGAGCATACAGCTTGTCTCCAACATTCTCCAATGGATCTGGTGGCAGGCTGGATCTTGTTATAGTAGGTGTTTAGTTGATGTTCTGGTAGTGAGTTGCCATCATCCATGGCTGCAGGGGATAGCCTTGATACATCAGAATTCACCCAGACACATGTGTTTCTGATCAAAAGTGTATACTCATGGTGGAAAAAGTTGAAATGGTAACTGCTAGGGAAATGAACATATACATGCAGGTAAATGATGAGGTGGTTCATGTTGAGTGAAATCTATAACATTTTGGATGTTGATAAATCTTGCCTCACAATAAAACTGCAACATCCTGCCACAGTATCTATTGTGTATGTATATTCATTCAAACAATTCACATGTTGTTTGCTTCATGCATCTGTGCACAGATAGTTGGCTAATATTGGAAATAGACCCAAGTGTATTGGAAATGAGATGTTTGCGCCCTCAAAATAATGTTAATGACCTATTAACCTACTATAGTGTTATCACTTGTCGACCCTGCAAAGTCCTCCTTACCACCATCTGGGGATTGTGCCAAAATTGGGAGAGCTCTTTCACAGACTAGTCAAACAACAGCTTGACATGGTCATCCTCACGGAATCATATCTTACAGATAATGTCCCAGACACCATCATCACCATCCCTGTGTATGTTCTGTCCCACCAGCAGGACAGACCCAGCAGAGGTGGTATACACAATGGTATACATTCAAGAGTGAGTTGCCCTTGGAGTCCTCTGGACCCCATGAAGTCTCATGGCATCAGGTCAAATATGGGCAAGGAAACCTCCTGCTGATTACCATGCACCACATGCTCCCCACCACCCCCCCACCCCCCTCAGCTGATGAATCAGTACTCCTCCATGTTGAACACCACTTGGAGGAAGCACTGAGGGCGGAAAGGGTGCAGAATGTACTCTGGGTGGGGGACCTCAATGTCCATCACCAAGAATGGCTCAGTAGCACCACTATATACCAAGTTGGCCAAGTCCATAAGGACATAGCTATTAGGCTGGGTCTGCAGCAGGTGCTAAGGGAACCAACAAGAGTGAAAAACATATTTGACCTCATCCTTACCAATCTGCTTGCTGCAGATGCATGACAATATCGGTAGGAGTGACCACACACAGTCCTTGTGGAGACAAAATCCCATCTTCACATTGAGGATACCCTCCATTATGTTGTGTGGCACTCCCACCATGTTAAATGGGATAGATTTCAAACAGATCTAGCAACTCAAGACTGGGCAAACATGAGATGCTGTGAGCCATCACCACCAGCAGAATTGTACTCAACCACAATCTGTAACCTACTGGCCAGGCACATCCCCAACTCTACCATTACCAGCAAGCCAGGGGGTCAATCCTGGTTCAGTGAAGTGTGCAGGAGGGAATGCCAGGAGCAGCACCAGGCATAATAAAAAAAAATGAGGTGTCAATCTGGTGAAGCCACAACACGGGTCTATTTACACGCCAAACAGCATAAGCAGCAAGTGATACACAGAGCTAAGTGATTCCACAACCAACGGATTAGATCCAAGCTCTGCAGTCCTGCCATATGCAGTCGTGAATGGTGGTAGACAATTAAAGGACTCACTGGAGGAGGTGCCACAAACACCCCCATCCTCAATTATGGGGAAGCCCAGCGCATCAGTGCAAATGATAAGGCTGAAGCATTTGCAACAGTCTTCAGCCAGAAGTGCCGAGTGGATGAGCCATCTCCAGAGGTCCTCAGTATGATAGATGCCAGTCTTCAGCCAATTTGATTCCCTCCACGTGATATCCAGAAAAAAGCTGAAGGCACTGGATTCTGCAAAGGCTATGGGCCCTGACAATATTCTGGCGATAGTACTGAAGACTGTGCTTCAGGACTAGCCACATCCCTGGCCAAACTGTTCCAGTACAGCTACAAAACAGATATCTAGCCAGCAATGTGGAAAATTGCCCTGTTAAGCCCTGTACACAAAAAGAAGGATAAATCCAACCTGGCCAATTACTGCCCTATCAGACTACTGTCCATCATCAGTAAAGTGGTGAAAGAGGTAATCAACAGTGCTATCAAGCGGCACTTCCTTACCAATAACTTGCTTACTTTGGGTTCTGCCAGGGCCATTCAGCTCCTGACCTCATTACAGCCTTGATTCAAACATGGACAAAAGAACTAAACTCCAGGCATGAGGTGAGATGGACTGCCCTTGACATCAAGGCAGTATTTGACCAAGTGTGGCATCAAGGAGCCCTAGCAAAACTGGGGTCAATGGGAATCAGGGGAAAAACTCTCCTCTGGCTGGAGTCATACCTAGCAGAAAGGAAGATGGCTTTGGTTGTTGGAGGTCAGTCATCTCAGCTCCAGGACATCACTGCAGGAGTTTCTCAGGGTAGTGTCCTTGGCCCAACCATCTTCAGATGCTTCTTCAGTAACCTTCCTTCCATCATAAGGTCAGAAGTGGGGATGTTCGCTGATGATTGCACGTTGTTCAGCTCCATTTGCAACTCCTCAGATACTGAAGTAGCCCATGTTTAAATGCAGAAAGACCTGGACAATATCCAGGCTTGGACTGACAAGTGGCAAGTAACATTCGCAGCACACAAGTGCCAGTCAATGATCATATCCAACAAGAGAGTATCTAAGCATCGCCCGTTGACATTCAATGACATTACCATCACTGTATACCCAACTATTAACATCTTGGGGTTACCATTGACTAGAAACTAAACTGGACTATCCGTATAAATACTGTAGCTACAAGAGCAGGCCAGAGGCTCGGAGACCTGTGGTGAGTAACTCACTTCCTGCCTCCCTAAGATCCATCCACCATCTACAAGGCACAAGTCAGGAGTATAATGGGATACTATCCACTTTCCTGGATGAGTGCAGCTCCAACAACACTCAAGAAGCTTGACACCATCCAGGACAAAACAGCCCACTTGATTGGCACCCCATCCACAAACATTCACTCCCTCCACCACCAAAGCACAGTAGCAGAAGTATGTACCATCTACAAGACATACTTCAGAAACTCACCAAACCTCCTTAGACAGCACCTTCCAAACCCACTAGCACCATCATCTAGAAGGACAAGGGCAGCAGATACATTGGAACACCACCACCTGGAAGCTCCTTTCCAAGACACTCATCATCCTGATGTTGAAATATATCACTGTTCCTTCACTATCGCTGGGTCAAAATCCTAAAATATCCTCCCTAACAGCATTGTGGATGTACCTACACCACATGGACTGCAGTGGTTCAAGAAGACAGCTCACCACCACCTTCTTACGAGCAATTAGGATTAGGCAATAAATGCTGGACTGGCCAGCAACACCCCCATCCCATGAATGAATAAAAAAAACCTTTGCAGTGGCTGCCTCAACTTTTGGACAGTTGGGACAGCCTCTGAGTCAGTCGGACCATTTACAAAGGCCATAATTTTTTGCACGGTGGCAGGTGCACACCTGACACACTCAAGCTTAAAACAGCATGTGATGACATTGGGTGAGCATCCCGACGTCATCGCGCACTCGTGCAATATTGGCGGGCATGAGTGGGAGTCAGAGCTGAGCCTGCCATCAATTTTGAGGCCAGTTAAGGCCACTAAAAAGGCAATTAAGCTGCATTTTACATTGCCTGTGCGATTTCACGCTCGTCAGATGGGAAAAACGGGCAGGCGGGCAGCCGACAATTTCAAAAGCCTCATCCAAAGGTGGGATAAAAAGGGTCAGCAGCATTGCCAGTGCGAGTAGTGAGAAGGTTTGGAGATAGTTTGCTGCTGGTTGCTTATTAGTATTTGGCAGCTTCATCTTTGTTGGGGCTTCATTCTTAGCATTTCCAGGCTTCATTTCAGGACTTATTGGTATCTACAAGGTCCCCAGAGGATTCAGGCCGTGTAGACCCTGCCAAATATCAGACAACCTTCTGTTACCCTGGTAGTGAGGATTGTGGTCTCCGCAGGTGGCACCTCCTCCTCGGAGGAAGAGAGGGCCAGGAGGGAGAGGAGGCCAGGTGTCCCAATGCAGCTTCCAGGGGAGGGACCTGTGGGAAGAGAGGCACAGGCTCGAGGGGCGCAGGGCCAGCAGGATGTCCAAGGCAGAAGCGACTGCAGAAGACACCACTATCCTGCTGCCAGGGCTTACAGGTGGTGATGCAGCTACCTCAATATATTTGAAGTGCAATGCCGAAGGAGGCTCTGCCTCTCCAGGGAGACTGTGACCTCCATTTGTCAGTTGATTGGGCCTGAGATCACCTCCAACAGTGAGGGTGGACACCCCATGCCAGTGGCTCTGAAGGTCACAGTGGTCCTCAACTTCTACACCTCTAGCTCTTTCCAGGGATCAGTGGAGGATTTGTGTGGAGACTCCCAATCAGCTGTCAACAGTGGCGCCAAACTGGTGACAGAAACTCTTGTTCAGGCAGGTACTGACCTTTATTCTTTACCGTATGGATGAGGCCAGCCAGGCTGAGCGAACCAGAGGCTTTGCAGCGATTATTGGGTTCCCCTGTGTCCAGGGTACTATCAGTTGCACATATATGGCCATCAAGGCACCAGCGGAACAGCCGGGTGCCTTTGCCAACAGGAAGGGATTCCACTCGATAAACATGCAGATAGTATGTGACCACAGGATGCAAATTCTGCAAGCCTGTGCAAGGCACCCTGGCAGCTCCCACGACGCGTACATCCTGCGACACTCCCAGGTCTGAGGCTGTTCAGTGCTCCAGCCCGACTGCATGGATGACTACTGGGTGACAAGGACTATCCGTTGAAGAGGTGGCTCATGATGACTCTCTGCCACCCAAGAACAGAGTCAGAACAGTGTTACAATAGGAATCTTGCCTCCACAAGGACGGATAGAGAGGACCATAGGTCTTCTCAAGATGCGCTTCCAATGCCTGGACTGTTCATGGGGTGTGCTCCAACACCCCTCCAAAGCTTGTGTCACTGATAGCAGTTGCATGTTGCGCTCTCCACAATCTGGCACTGGCAAGAAGGCACCCGCTGGAGGAAGAGGATCTTGACGTAGCTGCACAGGCCACAGATGATGAATCCAGTGAGAGGTGGAAGGTGATGCCGGGGGGTCAACTGTGATGGGGAAAAGGAAATGGATAACTGGGGGAGGGGAAAAGATGGGGAACACAAGAAAAGGTGAATCCAGGCCATGCTGTCCAAATCAAAAGTGAAACAACAGTCGCGTTGGGCAAGATCAGGTGCTGCATGGGAGTGTAATCATTGGGTGGACAGAGATGCAGGTCAGCTCAGATGGACAACTGAAAGAGAACCCCAGCAGGCAGCATTCAAAATGCTCAGGACATCAAGGTGACTGTGATATGTAAAGGATCCGCGTGCATGGAAGAGTGCTTGCACGAGGCTCCGAAATGCCCTGCCATACACACACTTCTCCTTCCAGAAACATTCATTGGCCAGCTTCTCCCTCTGCAGTGACAAAAGGTGAGGTTGAGGGGTTCACAGGCAAAGGGGACTCAGAGGGAGATGACAACCTCTGAGATTCCTCAGTGGATGACCCAGGGGTGTCCAGTTGCCGCTCCTCCTCCCTTCAGGTGCCTGGAGTCCCTGGCCTGACTCCTTGAGGGGAGGGAGCACCTGGAGGGACGTTGAGGTGTCCCGTTTCCCTCTCACGTTGCCACTGCAGGAACTCACCCATGGCTCCTGCAATGGAGTGGAAGTCTGCACACATCTCTGTGTTCTGCTGGACCAGGGTCTCCATGGCGTCTGCCATCCTCCCCATGAGATGCCCATATGCACACATGTGGGCACCACTTCATCAGAGAGCAGGCAGGCACACTCCTCTGACTCATGCGCTACTCTGCTGAGGGCTTCCAGTAGCTCTGCTTGTTGTTCTCCCGCCTTCTGCTGACTCTCCAGGTGAGTTAGAAGACCAAATCGAGGGGCTCATCATCTGACTCAGACCTCTCAGATGCCTCCGAATGCTGGGGATATCGCATGAACCTGCCTCCTGCTACTGCAGATACGTGTCCGTGCGGTGACCACTAGATTGTGAACCCGAGCCTGCTTTTGATCTAGGTTCCCCAAGAAGTGTGTCTCTGGGCTGATGGAGGGTGTGGGTAAGCACTGTGATGGGTCTTCCAAGCTGCTTATTTGCAGCTCTTCAATGGAGGAGGTGTCCTCTTGGCTGGAGGGGAGGACGTGGATCAAGCTAAGGGAATGGCTGGCTGAGGGTGTCGGTCACTTGGCAGAGCCCCCTGTGAACTAAAGTAGAGTTAGGTAATGCATGACAGCAGAGTCAAAAGCAGGAGAGAGAGCACTCACAGTTCCATTGAGAGACGGATGATGTGATGCAGGATCCTCATGAGGGTGTTCGCCGCCAACCTCACCTTCAAAGCAGGCACGGTCCATGCCCTCACCCGTCAGCATGATGGCACACTCCTCAAAGTGGGTGAAGGGTCTAATGTGGGACACTCCACCCCTGGTCTGGGACCTCTCCTTGCTGATGTGAGCAGACTTCTCCTGCATGAAAACAGGTGGAGAGAATGTGAGCAGGACACATGGCACTGAATGGAATGTTTGTGTGGTGAGCAGAGCCATGGACAGGATGAGGACGTGAGCTCGAGAAGATTTGAGTCTGATGGAGATATGAGGGTGTGTGTGAGAGTTAGAGGTGTTGTCATTTGAGGTGTGAGATCCCAGTGGATGTGTGATGGGTTTGTGAGTGTGTGTGATGAGATTGATGAGAAGAGTGAATTACCTTGGTGGAACAGATGAGACCATTCATCCTTTTTCAGCACTGGGTAGCTGTCCTCTTTTGCAGATCATTGGGACTGACCACCACTGTCACTGCCTCCTAAACCAGATTAGTGAGGTTGCTGCCCATCCCCTGGCCAGAGCAGGGTTAGAGGATATCAAAGCGGGCCTCCACTGTGTCCATAAGGCACTGGAGGGACGCATCATTGAACCTGGGGGCTGCAGTCTCTATGCCTCTCGGGGCCATCCTGTCTTCTTTGCAGCAGTTGTGGGTTGGAAGCACTGAGAGGTATACGTGCAGCTAGACTTTAAATATGGCGCTGGGCGTGGTGAAGTGGAGAGGTGATGGCGTGGCATGCGCTTGAGAGCATGTTTCCTGGGAATGCATAATTAATGCAGCTGGTTTGGAATGATACGGCGTGGAAAGCTGTCATTGCGGCCCACAGGTAAAACATTGTCCGCTACTAGATGATTTTGCCCTTTATCTTCTCTACCTATTGATGAATGGCTCTGATAGATTGAATGGAAGAAATTAACTTTGTGGACACCAACCCCCATTTCTTAGTAATTTGAAATCCTCTCAAGTATCCTGACATTTCAGTAACGACACCAGTCACAGAGGGGAGGGAGAATTAAACAAATCAGAAGAGACTATCCTTAATTATTTCATGCAAATCACAATAAAAGAGGTGCTTAGTACAAAATAACCTCCCGCACTCCTACTTACAGTGCCAAGAACAGGCTTTTTGACATGTAGGTCTGTTAATTGCAGGCTTTTCTTGAAATTACAGATAACTTCATTGTTAAACAAATGTCTTTCTATTTATACTGTTAACTAGGTCATATATAATGCAAATTGCATGAAGAGAATTCACAAAGCCCAAAATGGATATTTAATAGCTAAGCAGGTTTATTTCTTATTTCATTTGAGTTCTGCCTACTTTTGTACTTTGGACCCTCATCCAGTAAATCCATTTGGATGTATTCTTTATCTAAATTTAGAAATTTCAGTTTAACACCCACTATTTATAACAAGCAAATCTTATTAACATAAATGCGCCATAAATGGTGAAGACTTCAATGAGAGTACTGTTGTAGAAAAGAAATTTCAAAACTCATTTCACTATTTAATCAATTACTTTCTGGCCTGACACTGTCCCCAGCACCTGTAGTGGGCATGTCGGTGTTAACGCAATTTGTCCACTTAAATAGTGTCCAGTTAAACCATAATAGGTTATGTCTCCTCAATTCAACCCCAGTGTGAAACCACCTTGTTTTGTTGTGTTAACAGATTGAAGCTAGCCAACACATTCTCAAGAGACTGAAACCAAATGTTCAGGCGATAAGGATTAAATGGCAGCCTGGCAATTAATGACCAATTTTGATTGTGCGTTTCTCTCCTCCTCCTTCACTGCTTTATTTTGATGCCTTTGATGAAACAATTGTCACAATCAAAAATGGGGATTAAGGAAGATCTCATGAACTGCTCGAAATAAACTGGCAAGTTTCGTGTCCCATATTTTCCTCATACCGATTTTGTGAGGCTGGCAGGGTGAAATCAACAGCAACTTTGGCATCTGTAGTAATGGAAATGTGGAAATCTGCAAGTTGCTGTCAGTGATGCCCTATTCCAAAATAGGATGTGCTGTCTTCTCTGATGGAATCTGCACAGAGATCACTGTAATAATGTGAATTTAGGGTAATTACCCACCAGACTTGCACTGAAGAGGGAGAAATTGTTAGGGCTGGTGCAGTAAGAACCAAGTAAGTATTTAGTAGTGTAATGGTGGTGGTGTGTTACATATCACTCAGGAACTCCAAGTTGCTGTGACATAGTCTGGAGCTATAGATGGTGACGGTAGAGACTCCAACTTTCTTTCCATCACATGGCTGACCAGGCATCTCTCTCTCCTCTGCTCTTACCAGCTGCCATTAACACATGTTGGAAGGATTTGCAGGTTGATAATCAACCTGCTAGGCTACATTATGAACTCTGATTCTTTGACCATCAAGTCTGGTGGTGGAATTTGGATCTAGAGCTTATGGCTTAAAGGCAGGGAAGCTATTCTCTGTGCCACAAAATCTCCTTAGTAGCGTAATATGTGATAAGTACTATTGAACAACCTCTTCGGCTCTGAAAATTAACTTTATAAATGTGGAACCTCAGAAGAAAATTAATGTTGAAGGGTTTTATTCTTTTAGTTTTTTATGTCTCTCTCTTAATCCCATATGTATGTCCCAATCTTCATTTAGATCCCTGTACAGTCATTTGACAGTAGTTTATTGTTTCTGTTTTGTACTTCCTGGTTTGCAATCTGTGAGGGAAAAAACGTTTGGCCCATTTTTGGAGTGGAAGGCACAAGACAATATTGCTCCATGCCCAGTCCATTAAAGATAGGCAGCATGTAAACTTCCTCATCTAAATGATTTCAGCCTACAGTCTAACAACGAATGCATTGCTGATTGGCTGCATGCTGAAAGCAGCTTGTGTGGCTAACATGTATTTCAGCTAGCTTGCACATCTCAAAGGCAGCCTGTCCCTCTTAAAGGGGAGCTGCACTCATTGTACAAACACAAAATAGTATCATTAGAATGCATGCATTTGGATACTAAGACCCCAAAATTCCCTTGGCGGTTCTTCCTTTCTCCTGCCGTAACTTCAGTTGGAAATTGCTGTAATTCTCAGAGGAACAGTGTAGATAGATAACTTTAGATGTTTTTGTTATTTTCTCGGGGTTTCCATTGATCTCCTGCCCAAGTTATAACAGGAGATTAGGAAAAAAATCCCACGAAATCTAGGGTCTATTACGATAAAAGTTAATTTCAGTTTTTTGGAAGGTATGTGTAATAATGCTTTAGTACATTATGGAACAAACCAGTTCCAAAATCAGAATATCTTTACCATACTGAAGGCACCATTCCCTCTGTGACATCCTGATCCATGCCTCTATCACCCTCAACACCTCATCCCCGTCCCACGGCACCTTCCCTAGCAATCGCAGGAGGTGTAACATCTGCCCCATTTACCTCCTCTCTCCTCACTATCCAAAGCACCAAACAAGCACTGCCACAAATCTTTACCATTGTCTTCTTTGAAGTATAACCCAATGATAGTGCCCCATTTGATTTCATCCTAATTTTCTTAGAAGACCTGAAACTAAATTAGAGTGTAATTAGAGTGTAAAGTGTACTTCTGTAATTTACAATATCCATCTACTTTATAATATCAACCATGTAACAGCTAATCAGTTTTAATACAAACCAGCCTCGATATTGTTTTTGCCTTTCTCCCTGAAAGATTGTAGCATCATTTTCTGCCTTTCTCATCTTATTAATTTAAAAGTGGAAAACACTCCTTTAAAAGAAGTAGATTAGGTAAAATATTGGCAGTACCAATGCAGGCAAAGAGGTTGAGCAAAACCATGTTGACAGTTCACAAGTGGATGCCATCTGATAGATCACAAGACTGTCTCACAGTTTTAGCACACATGGCTCCTTTAGAGTGCAACAAAAATCTAAAATATATCCATGGCAATTGTGCAAAACAGCAAGAACAAAGCATTCTGAATTCAATTTATTTCTCAGTTCAAAAGAAGAACTCTCCAATTGTAATTGTAAAATAAATTACATCAATTTTAAACCCATTCTGGCACCATCTTATAAATAGGACACTGTTGGCCTTTTGCCCATGGTGAAACCATCCACAGCGAGGGTTTTTGAACAACCGTCATTTAAAAAGCAGATACAAAAATATCCAATCTACCCACTGTTGTAATATGTCTTCAAAAGATATCAGAATGACATCACTGGAATAGAAATTTGCCATGTGATCCAGGCTTAGTTTTATTTTTGCTTTGAGCAGAGGACACACATAGCTCTGATGCCTTCAAGCTTTATACCTATTCATAAATGTTCTCATGTGCCTAGATGAATAGATGAACCCACAACATGTTTACCAAATCCTTTATGAACGATTGGTGTCATGTGCCTTGTACAGTAAATAAGCTCAACGTATTATGTCATTATAATAACATGAAATGGTGATCAACAGTGGTGAGACAGGTGGCAGCAATATTAAGTACAGGTATGACATGGTGAACAGCCTTAGGTCGTGCTACGTGGCATTTGAAGAATCTCAATGTTTTAATCAGACCACAATGAAGTCACAGCATTGGAGAGTGTTGAAAATGCAGCATTTTGAGTGCAAAGAAAAGTTTTGGAGACACAGCACCGAGCTAGTGCTCAAATAAAGAGTTGGTAAGCAGACAGATCCCCCTTGGTGAGATTGCAGCACATTGACTGTCAGTCCCATGAGTGGGAAAGTGTTTCGAGAGGACCAGCACTGGGTTAGCTCAGTCAGGATAGGCAAGTGACCAGGGTGTTGGCTGGATCGATAGTGAACAAGGGAGAGTCAAACAAAAACAAAAAAAGTCATAAAAATCAGGCCAGAGAAGGTTTCAATCATAACGCGTGTCTTTGGGAGTTGCTGAACAATAAATTGAATTAAAAGGAAAGACGCCATTACTTCATGGTGCATTCCTGCCACATCTCGGCTTCATGGAGGGAGCTTCGGAAAAGCACACAAAAGCATCTACAGCAACACTTATCCCAGGTACTACAGAAGAAGGAAGTTCAAAGGGATACTATCAAAATGTCCACAAATTTTCCCAATTTGAATTGCTGATGCAGCTGACTTACCATCCAAATTTAAAATCTTTAAACAGCATATAAAGCAATGGTTGCTTGATTCAGGTGTGTCTGAACCAGACAAGCAAGCCATAAAAATTCTCCTAGCAAATGGGAATGAAGGTCTACACAGGCTGAACATGTCAGGATTAACAGAAGAAGAGCTAAAGGATCCCCAAAATGTATGGACTACATTGGAAGACCAGTTCAGAATCAGGTTAAACTTTCGTAACATGTTTCGAATTAGAGTTCATGACATTTCGACCACAGCCTACAGAATCCATAAGCCACTTGGTCAGCAGATGCAGAGAAAAGACATGTACTGTGATTTTTCAAATACAGAGCTAGCAGACAGAATTATTGAGTTGGTGATCATGTCCACTCCCATGGAAACATTCCAGAAAGATCTGCTAGACAAGCCCAAGATGTATAGCATTGAAGAACTACTCAAGGGTAGATGTAAATACAATGTGATCATCGCTTAACTAAAGTCAATTAAGTACAGCCCCAATTTTTGATGCACTCACTAGAAAACCAAAACCTACCGAGACATGTGGAAAGCGTGGTCTTCTGTATGCACCAAGGCAATGCCAGCCCTCCATCAATTCTGCAAGGCATGTGGCACAAAGGGCCACTGGCAGTGGTAGAAAGGGCCATTGGCAGCAGCAGTGCATAAGAGCAAAGGCTGATGCAGCCACAAAGAGCCATGCACTGATACAAACAGACCATTCACAATGGGTACCTTCAAGCAATAAGAATGACCATCCAGTATCCCATCAGAAACATATACATGAGTTGATTGACACATCAGAAGATGATGATGATGCGCACGACGAGACGAAGAGCGATAAAAACATGTTTCATACCATCAATCTCATGGAAAACTTACAAGCCTAGTCATCATGTTTGCCAAGATTCAAATTATCTGCCCTAAGAAATTTGGTAACTATTTATTGTTGGTCAAGATTGACACAGGTGCCAATATACCGCTTCTTTGAATTCTCAAAGACACGTATCCACAGATGTGGAAGGCCATGGCAAAACCGGGTATTCAGCATACTACAGTTCAACTATGGTTCACTAATTCCATGAGCAGAATACATATTCCTGGAATGCAAGGACAATCAATCCTCCTTGGTATCACAGATGTTCTACATCGTGGAAACTAAAGGTCCAGTGATTCCAGGTCTGACCTCATGTTGTGACCTCACACTAGTAACAATCCATGGGATCAATCAGACATCACAAGGTAGATCAACCTCAGAAACTATTCCTATCACCTCAGTTTGCACCTAACATTGAAATATCTAGGATGTTTTCACTAAACGGCAGTTTCAGTGTTAAGATTTTGATAACACTGCTAATTTTTAGGGTCCGATGTTGGTCTGAGGTAACATTTATGGGTTTTATTTTAACCACTTTTTGAACAGTTCACTTTGAATTTCTGCTAGTGGGACACTTTACAGTTAAGGCAGCTGTTTGTGAAGAACTGGTGATAATGGATTTTATGATGATAAAGACGCCTTAGGGTCTACGTTCAAATAGTTGTTTGTTGTCTTAATCGTACAATGAGCAATTAAGAGCCTCTTTGTCAGCTTTGAAGAAATGGCTAAAAGGTAGCTTGAACTTCAGATGACACCTTATCTTGAAACAAAACTATGTAATCGTTTAATTGATTAACCGTATGTATAGGGCAGAACACCTGTATTAGAGGAAAACCTTTCTTTCCTGACATTATGGTAGGAAGTGTTATTAACATTTGTCCTTAATGGCTTTAGTGTCCGTGGGACTTGGGTTAACATATGTTGATGCGAACATTTACGTTGAGTTGTGTTATAGATAAGATGATGTAATATTGGCCAGGATTTTCCAGTCCCTAAAGCAGCAGGTGAAATGGTGGGTGGATGGGGGAAAAAACAGCTGGAGCTGAAAAATCGGTGTGAAATGACGGTGGGAATGTGTGCCCATCATGGTGGGTCATCATTCCTACCCGAGCCCAGCGTGAAGTCGTTTTGCATCCTGTTAATGGGATGCAGATGAAGCCCCAGCTGGAATTGACCCCCGCTGTCCAATTATCCATGCCGCCAGCGGGATATCACACCAGTCTGAAACACGCCTGGACCAACATTGCATGGACATGTCAGGAGTCACCTGGATGAAGGCCTGGGGCAGCTTGTGGAGAGTGGAAGAAGGAGGCTTCCAGTGACGGTGGACCCTGGAACAACATGTGCAACAGTGGATGGGTGGAGCATCTATCATGTGGATCTTTGCGCTGCTGGAGCTTTCAGGACATGGATTTTCATGGTGCTGGAGCTTTACCTCATTACCCTAGATCTAACAGCCTAAATGAATGAATGATTCACATGGTGAAATCCCTAATTCTCAAATGTAGACAGACCAAGCAAAATCTACATATTGCAGTGTTACACCTGAGAGCGACACTTCTAAGTGCAACTATTCTATCACTGGCAGATCTCATGTTTGGCAGACATGTGTATACCAATTTACCTACTCTTACCCATTCTATTCTTTCAGAAACTAGGCAGCAACTTCTAAAATTATAAAAGAAGGTGACTAATGTGCATGATAGAAATGAAGGCACGGAATTGCCAAGTTTACAGTTGGGACAATCAGTTAGCATCCCAGATTCCACAGAAGGTATGAGGCAACCAGCTGAGGTGACAAGGATTTATTCAGAACCAAGATCCTATTAAGTCATTACACACAAAGGTGCAATGGTGAGGTGTAACCAAGGACAAATTAGGACCATTTCAGCTCCGTACTGTCCTATTGCAACCAGGACAAGATCCCAAATGCAACCAGTAACAACATCCAAGAACGGCAATCCCACCTGTGAGCAATTAAAGAAACCTCCAGACAAGGTTACCATCACAAGATCTGGGTGTATCAGCAGATTACCCTTACACTTTAGAGACTCATAGATTCATCAATTCTATGCACTTATGTAATGTTAGCTAAACATGAATATGTATTGTAAATAGCTATACTTCTTTGGAAGGGGGGAAAGTGTCTTTAAAAGAAGGGTCGATGTTGTAATGTGCCTTTAAGGGATATCAACATCAAACATTAGAAGGGAAACGTGTCATGTGATCCAGTCTTAGTTTCACTTATGCTTTGAACAGAACACATGCACACACACAGCTCTGATGCCTTCAAGCTTTATACCTATGTGGAACTATTCTCATGTACCTAGTCTTAATTAATGAACCCACAACGTGTTTACCAAATCCCTTATGAGCGATTGATGCCTTGTGTCTTGTACAGTAAATGAACCCAAGGTATTTTATCATTATAATAATACAGCACCCACAGTGAAATAACTATAGAATAATATAGGGAACCTTGAAGTTCTTATGAGAAAAAATGTTGGCTTTTTATATGCGCACCATTTAAAATTATATCACAAACCATACAGATGATATTTATTTTGAGTTATAGGGCAGAATTTTCCCGTCGGCAATTTGGGGGCGGGGCCCGCTCGCCAACGGGAAAATGATGCAGGATGACGTTGGGAGGAACCCCCAATGTCATCCCGGTCCATTTAAATATTGAGGAAGGCGGGCAGACAACAAAATCAGCTGCCCGCCCGCCGACCTGTCAATGGCCAATTAAGGCCATTGACAGGGTAATTAAGCTTATTAAATGCCCTGCCCGTCCAACCTTAAGGCTGGCGGGCAGGCCAGGAGCCCCAGCGGGCTTCTGATAATACATGAAACCTCATCCACTGGCGGGATGAGGTTTCATGTCCATTTTTAAACATTTCAATAAAGTTTATGTGCTTCTTATTAACATGTTCCATCTCATGTGACAATGTCACATGAGGGGGACATGTTAATAATTTTAATATTTTTCTATTTTTAAAGATTTTTCTACTGTCAGTAATCTCCCTGAAACAGCACTTAGTCTCAGGGAGATGTGCGCTCTTTCGCGCGCATGTGCTAAAGAGCGCACTTTGACAGTTGGGGAATCCCTCCACCCCCCGCACAGGAAGTGCATAGCGCTTCCTGTCGGGCAGGCCACTGGGCGGGCCTTAATTGGCCCGCCCAATCAAAATGGCGGCGGGCCCCGTTTCGGTGGCGGAGTTCGGCTGCCCGCCCGCCGCTGAGCCGGTGGGGCCCACCCGCCCATCAAGGTTAAAATTCTGGCCATAATCTTTTCAGCAATGACAGCAATAGAGATTCCATATGTTATGCAACAGTATTTCAATGCTGATAAAGCTCTGAATTATCCAGCTGCTCCAAAGCAGTCTATACAGATTGTCTTCATACTTGAAGGTATGCATTTAGTGCAGCTATAAAGCTATGCACTGCAAGTGAGAATTTGTAAAATCTGTCTGATATTATTACAATGAAAGGTAACAAGTTAAGAATAATATTGACAATATGCAAATTGATTAAATCTGTTGATTCCCTTTAACCCTTTATAGTTCTAAAATTTGAGATGCTAGATCCTCCAAATACATATCTTTCTTTATTTTTAAATTTCCTTGTCAATGCTAAAGATGATACGGTGCAGTTTGAAATAAAGTGCTCCTAAAAATCAATATTATTTCATACAGCAAATTTCCAAACTTGTGTTTTTATATGAATCTACAGAACACAATTGTGTTTTTATATAAATCTTGAACCAATTCTTCAACACTCAAAAGTGGCATCATCAGGGGTGTTGTTCTAAGGTATGCCAATAGCTAATTTACCTTTATTAGTGTATCACTGCTTGAGATGCCAGATTTATTTGCAAATCCACATCCTCTGTTTCGTAGAAAAAGCATGAATATCTAGCACCACCACAGGTAGATGATTATTAAACTATGGTGTGAGCACTACTTAAAATAAGAATGAATCCATCTGAAAAAACTCAACTGAAAATATACCACGGACTCGCATTCCCTTCTCCCAGTCTGAACCACCCAAAGTGCGCTTTTCCAATGGAATCTGAAACCAATCATAATTTGCTAATTCAAATTATTTTAACTGTCCTGACACTTAGGAAGGTCCTTGGAAGAGAGTTGCACCCAAAAGTGGGCTAGGATTCTTTTCCCAAAAATGTACTTTATTCATAAAATTTATAAAAGTACCTTGCATGACCATTCAAAGTTAACAGTACATAAGTTGCAAACCAAATTATTTTCTTCCAGTACGAAATGCTACTCATTACAATTACAATTATAATTAATATTTATAATATTCATTACATGTCAAACTTGCAGCCCAAGGTGCTTTACTCCATTTCCATTCTCTCAGTGTACTATGGTGGCTTTTCCCCATTGAGCTTTTGCAGCGGCTGCAGCACGACTTAGTGCATCTCTCAGCACAGAGTCCTGGACCTTGGAATGTGTCAGTCTGCAACAATTGCTTGGGGAGAATTCTGCACTGGAAGACCAGCTAAGTTTGGGCAGATAAAGAGCATCTTTCACCAAGCTGATGGTCATCCAGCTGCAGTTGATGTCTATCTCGGTGTGTGTCCCTGGAAACAGCACGTAGAGCAGAATCTTGCTTCACAAAGCTGCTTGGCATGAACCTTGACAAAAGCTACTGCATCTCTTTCTGGACCATTTTTGCAAAGGCACCTTTCGGAAGGAGGTGGACAATGGTCCCTTCCCCACCACAGCCCTCTTGAGGGCAACTTGCAGAGTAAATGAGATGCTGGGTATGCAAAAAGGATGAGGATGCCAGCCAAGCTACATCTGTCACCTACTGTCACCTACTGGCAGGGGAACATGGAAGTTGGATGTGAAATTGTTGACTTCAGAAAACATCGAGGAACTCAAAAGGGATTACAAAGGTTGGAGAATCATAATCCTCACCTACAAGCAGAAGGGGAGAGGGAAGAAATCAGAAATTGCAGACCTATTTCACTGCTTGATGTGGACTACAAAAAGGTCATTTTCAATTGAGTCAAGTCTGCTTTGGAGTTAGTGATCTACCCTGACCAGGCCTGTGCTGTACCTGGCAGGAAGATCTCTGATAGCCTTGTATTGCTCAGGGATACAATTGTCATTTTTGCTGGACAGGGGTGTGGACACCTCCCTCATAAGCTTGGACCAGAAGAAGGCCTTTGACAGAATTTCACACACCCACATGATGGATGTGCTCTCCAAATTGGGGTTTGGGCTGGGGATCTGCAATTGGATGTAACTGCTGTACAGAAATATCAGCAGCGCAGTTTCAATCAATAGGTGGAGATCTGAAATTTTTCCAATCAATTTGGTGCCTGGGGGAAAGAGATGTGGTATACATTATAATTATTCAAAGTTAATTAAGAAAATAATTAAATTAAGCTAAATAAACAACATTAGAGGGTGCCTAAAGCAGCAAAGAGAGAGAGCTGGGAGTTTATAGATAAAATCTAACAGTGATGTCACAGCAGCCCCGTCAGTTGATTGGTTGGTAAGTGTAGGCCTTTCTGGACTCGGCACAGAGGAAACGATTGGTCAGTGACAGGTGAGATTGTATTATACCTTACTGTAACAAACACATTATATAAAGTTTGAGGTATGTGAGTGAAGCTCGGCCATGTGGAATGTGAATCCTGTGGGATGTGGAGAGTCGTGCAGGCACAAATGCCCTCAATGGCTACATCTGGAGGAAGTGTCACCAGCTGCAGAAACTTGAGCTTTGGTTTGCGGAACTCAAGGGGTGGCTGGAGTCACTGTGATGCATCCGCAAGGTTGAGGATTATGTGGATGGCATGTTTAGAGAGGTGGCCACACCCCAGCTAAGAAGTACAAATGCAGAGAGGGAACGGGTGACCGCCAGAGTATTTAAGAGAAACAGGCAGGTAGTGCAGGAATCCCCTGAGCCTTCCTCACTCTCTAACTGCTATTCCATTTTGAATACAGGTAAGCAGGATGGTCCCTCAGAGGACTGTAGCAAGAACGTTCGTGGCACCACGGGTGGCTGAGCTGCACAGGATGGGAGAAGGAAGAGTGGAAGTTCCATAGCAATGCAGCTGTAGATGTGACTCCAGAATGGTATGTTGCTTCCCTGGTGCCAAGTTCAAGATGTCAAGAGCAGCTGCAGGACATTCTTTTTGGGGAGGGTGAACAGCCAGAGGTTGTGGTCCACATTGGGACGAATAACATACGTGGAAAAGGGGTGAGGTCCTGAACTTAGATTTTAGGGAGTTAGGAAAGGAAATAAAAAGCAGGACCTCAAGATATTGAGAGGGGTTGAGGAAGTGAGAGACCTTGGTGTGCATGTCCACAAGTCCTTGAAGGTTGAAGGACAGTTGGACAAGGTGGTCAAGAAAGTATATGGAATGCTTTCCTTTATTGGGCGAGGTACTGAATACAAAAGCAGGGATGTAATGATGGAACTGTATAAAATGCTGGTTAGGCTTCAGCTGGAATTTTGTGTACAGTTCTGGTCACCACATTACGGGAAGGATATAATTTCTCTGGAGAGAGCAGAGGAGATTTACAAGAATGTTGCCAGTGTTTGAAAATTGCAGCTATGAGGAGAGATTGGATAGACTAATGTTATTTTCCTTAGAACAGAGGAGGCAGAGGAGTGACCTAATTGAGGTATAGAAAATTATGAGGGGCATAGATTGGGTAGACAGGAAAGATTTGTTTCCCTGAGCTGAGAGGTCAATTATCAGGGGGCATAGATTTAAGGTGATTAGTAGAAGTATTAGAGGGGACATGGGGAAAAATTTTTTCACCCAGAGGATGACGGACATCTGGAATTCACTGTCTAAATTGTGGCTGAGGCTGAAACGCTCAACTCGTTTAAAAGGTACCTGGATCTATGTTTGAAGTGCTGTAACCTGCAAGATTACAGACCAGGTGTTGGAAGGTGGGATTAAAATGAGCGGCTAGTTCGTTTTTTCTCTTTTTGGCCAATGTAGACATGATGGGTTGAATGGCCTCTTTCTGCACCATAACTTTTCCATGGTTCTATGGGCAGAATTTTACATCCCATGTGTGGGTGCATACGCCCAACTTGATTGGGCGTAAAATCACACAAGATGACGTTGGGTGAGCATCCCACTCGTGCGATATTTGACCAGGCGGGTGCGCGTTAAATTCAGAATCGACAATTAAGAGGGCAATTAAGCCCTTTAATAGCGCAAATGTCTCCGAATTTTTGTGGTTTGTCGGATGGTCGAATCGGCCAGACGAACTTTGCATTTTTCATCAAAACTCATCCAAAGATAGGATGAAATCTTTGATATGAAATAAAATAAAAATAAATATCTGTGGACAGCATGTTTATTAGGTATATTTTCAGGTGTTTGATTGTGATGCATGACATTTTTTGGCAGCTTTTTAAACCTTTATTTAATCATTTAAAGGTCTGCAGCTCCCAGACGCAGCTGTCTGCCTTTAGGGAGCTCACTCGCAGCGCTCACCCGCGCCCTCGGTGACACCAGCACCCGCCCTCTTCCTGCCCCCACCCCAGCAGCACTGAGCATTTCAACACGCGTTTCATGCTGGCTGGTCATTAATTGGCCAGCCAACATGAAAGTGCAGTCGAGGGCCGATCGCTGTGGGCAGTCCGTTTCCCGACCAGTCTCGGGCCTGCCGATCGCACGCGTGTGCCCGCCAAAGGTAAAATTCAGGCCTATGATTACTTTGCATCTGTTTTTACAAAGGGAGAAGATGCTACCCAGGCCAAGGTGAGAGAGGAGGTAACTAGCACACTAGAAGAATTTACAATTGAGAAGGAGGAGGTTTTAGAAAGGTTATCTTTACTTAAAATTGATAAGGTACCAGGACCAGATGAAATGCATCCAAGAGTACTGAGGGAAGTGAGAGTGGAAATTGCAGAGACACTAATGTAATCTTCCAGTTTTCCTCAGACACAGGGGTGGTGCCAGATGACTGGGGAATTGTGAATATTACACCCAAGTTCAAAAAGGAGGTGTAAGGATAAAGCCGGCACTACAGACTAGTCAGTTTGACTTCAGTGGTAGGGAAACTTCTGGAAACTATAGCTCAGGACAAAACCAATCGTCACTTAGACAAGTGCAGGATAATTAAGGAGAGCCAGCATGGATTCATTAAGGGAAAATCATGTTTAACTAACTTGCTGGAGATTTTTGAGGTGGTAACAGAGAAGGTTGATAAGAGCAATGCTGTAAATGTGGTGTCTATGGATTTTCAAAAAGCATTTGGTACAGTGCCACACAACAGACATGTGAGCAAAATTCTAGCTCATGGAATAAAAGGGAGAGTAGGCACTTGATAAGTAGGCACTTTCCTGTGTGACAGGAAACAAAGAGTAGTGGTTAATAGATGATTTTCAGATTGGAGGAAGGTTTGTAGTGGAGTTCCCCAAGGGTCACTGTTGGGACCTTTGCTCTTCCTATGTATATTAATGACCGAGACTATGATGTTCAGAGCATGATTTCAAAATTCAAAGATGAAATGAAGATTGGAAACATTGTCAACTGTGATGAGGACAGTCTTGAACTTCAAAAGGACCGAGACATGTTGGTGGATTGGGCAGACAAGTGGCAGATGAAGTTCAATGCAGAGAAATGAAAGGTGACTCATTTTGGAAGGAAGAATATGGAGCAACAGTATAAAATAAAGGGAAAAATTCTAAAAGATGTGCAGGAACAGAGGGACCTTGTTGTATATGTACCTAAGTCATTGAAGATGGCAGGGCATGTTGAGAGAGCAGTTAATAAATCATATAGTATCTTAGGCTTTATTAATAGGGGCATTGAGTAGAAGAATAAGTAGGTCATGTTGATCTTGTATAAGATACTAATTAGGCCTCATCTGGAATACAGGCCAGGATTTTTCCCTCGGCGATCTGGGGGCGGGGCCCGCTCGCCAAGGGGCAAATGACGCGGGATGACATTAGAAGGAATCCCCGACGTCATCCCGGGCCATTTAAATTTTTAGGAAGGCAGGCGGACAGCGAAATCAGCAGTCCGCCCGCCGACCTGTCAATGACCAATTGAGGCCATTGACAGGCTAGTTAAGATAATTAAATACCTGCCCGTCCAACCTTAAGGCTGGCGGGCAGGCCAGGAACCCCAGCGCGCTGCAGATTACTCATGAAACTTCATCCACTGACGGGATGAAGTTTCATGTCTATTTTGTAAAAATGTACTAAATTTTAAGTGTTCATTATTAACATGTCCATCCCATGTGACATTGTCACATGAGGGGAATATGTTAATAATTTTAATATTTTTCTATTTTTAGACTTTACTTACCTCACACCAATCTCCCTGAGACAGGACTTTGCCTCAGAGAGCAATGCGCTGCGCGAAAGAGCGCACTTTGACAGATGGGGATTCCCTCCCCGCCCCCCGCACAGGAAGCGCATAGCGCTTCCTGTCGGGCAGGTTGCTGGGCGGGCCTTAATTAGCCCGCCCACTCAAAATGGCGGCAGGCCCCATTTCGGTGGTGGGGGTCAGCCGTCCGCCCGTCACCGAGCAGGTGGGGTCCGCACGCCATCCGAGGGCAAAATTCTGCCCACTGTGTCCAGTTCTGGGCGCCATACTTGAGGAAGGATGTGAAGGCATTAGAGAGAGTACAGAGGAGATCCACAAGAATGATTACTGGGATGAAGAACTGTAGCTATGAGGATAGATTGGAGAGGTTGGGACAGTTTTCCTTGGAGAAAAGAAGGCTGAGATGTGACTTGATAGACATATTCAAGATTGTGAGAAGTATGGACAGGGTAAGTGGTTAATAATTGTTCCCACTCAAGGCAGCATCAAGAACCCGAGGTCATAGATTCAAAATAATTGGCAAAGGGATCAAAAGTGATGTGAAGAAAACATTTTTCACCCAGAGGATGGTTGGAGTCTGGAATGAACTTCCTGAGAGGGTGGTGCTGGTAGGTTTGATTGAATTAGTCAAAGGAAAATTGGATTGCGATCTGAAAAGAAAGAATGTGTGAGGTTATGGGGATACGATAGAGGAGTGGGACTAGGTAGAATGCTCTTTCAGAGACCCAGTGCAGACTCAACAGGCTGAATGGCCTCCTTCTGCACTGTAAAGTTTCTGTGATTCTGTTGCTGGCAGGTAGCATCCCCTCACCGCCACCCCTCCACCCACCCACCCCAACATTGATTTTGCAAAACAGACAATTAACAAATTACAGCAGACAATTCCATGCTGCTCCAAGATGTGACTCTGTTCTGGAGATGTCAATGGGCGCCATTTCTCTCCTTACTCGATGCCAGTTTCTTCCCGATGAGCATATTTCTGGCTGTAAAGGAAGTGTAAATGTGATGAATGCCTCCTAGCAGCTACCATGGAACCCATGGCAAGAGCTTGCATGTGGAGTCTTTCAAAATGGGGATGCTGTTGTGCTGCAGCTACTACACAGTTTTGGCTGACCAGGAAACCCTCCCACTATTACCACCTGTCTTAGGCATATCTGAAAGATTTACAGCTTGGCAATTAACCTGCTTGGCTACACCACAAATGCATGTTCTGTAACCATCAAGTCTTGGGGTGGGACTTAAACCCAGAGCTTTTGGCTCAAAGTTAGGGGTGCTACCCACTGTGCCACAAGACTTCCTAAGTTTTCTAAAAGGTTAAGACAGTTCTTACTGTATGGCCATGGGCCTCTGCGAGAAGTGGCTTGCCTCATTTTAGAACCATAAAGGTAACTTCTGATTATTGCTGAAAAAAGACACATGCTGTTGAAGCTTTTTGTCTTGCACTCATCAGGACAGACACAAGAATCCCAAATTTCAAAGGGAGCAACAATTTATACTGCATGAAAAAAAGTGCTGATTGGTTGACAAGTCGCCTCTGATTGGTTGAGACTTATCATGGAGAATGCACCGGGGAACTATTAACCATAAGCTTTTGTTTAATTCAAAGAAGGTGCAATGCCTGGACATGTCCCCTTAGCCTGCAGAGGGTAGGTTCCTGCTTATGAATACATGTAGCTTCTAGCAAGCATAAAGTGAGCCACACTGCAAGCTCAACCGATGACCTTAAATTGGGTTTTAGCGTAATTCTTCATTGACTCGGGATTGTTCAGCAAGTGTTGTCCAATTGCGGAATCACATCTAACATTAAAGATTACATTCTGGGTTTTGATAGCAGGAGCTGGTTGAGTACGGTCAGTGCTCTGCCTATTGTGAACAGCCAAAGGGACATGCTGTTTGATACAATCCACTGGTTGTTAAGGTGTAACTTCTGATTAAAGGAATTCACTCTTAAAGTCATGAACTTCACCACAGAGTAAAACATTGATAACATTGCAAACTGTTAAAAGCTACCACAGTGTTATATTTGATAAGATGATTTTATGCTTATAGCCCTAAACCATAATCAACTTAAATTTTGACAAAGTTAGCTCAACCTAAACTGTATTATAATCTTCAAACACACTTGGATGAATAATGAAATATTTGGCCACCATGAGATACATACTTTGCTACCAAGCTAGCTTTCTTAGAAATCAAAGAGGGCCAGATCTTACTTAGAAATTAACAGTTACACGCCTTTGGAATAAAGAGGGACAAACATACTTACAGTTGATGTACTACCCCCATATGTAAGGAATTTGTTGTGCAACCTCAGAAACAGTATAAATATTGAAAACACACTGGATTTTTAGATTTGCTGGATTCGCGTCAGCATCTCTCACAGTAAAGGTGGATGACTATTGGGGTGAGATGATAATAATTCTCCCTTTAACTGGGGCAGAGGCATCTTGCTAACTCCATAGTCTTCTACTCAGGTAATTAAGGTGAATGTTACTTTAATAATTGATGGATATCCTACTTAAATATTTCACTGTAACAATATTGGAATTTAAAACTTAGATTCTCAACTAGAAATAAGATTGTATTTTCTATTTTCTCCTCGAACTGTTAACATTGAGATTGGCTGTCTTGCATCTGTGAATTTCATGTTTGCTTCTTTAATAGACTTCAATGGGACTCAACTTATGAGCTCCCCAGTGTCGGATTGGGAGGGTACCCAAAGATGTGCTGAGTGTCCCCTTTGGAAGTTCAGAGGTAAGGTTTGTACACCAATTGCCCAGAACCACAAACTTCCCCTGAGCAATTGCCCTGCACTGGGAACGCCATGCAAAAAAGCGATTTAAATGGCAAACTTCGGATGGTTTGGAATGGGTTACACCAATAGTTACCCAGAAAATGTTAGAAGAATTAAAACCACTTCTCACTTCTGGGTAACTAATGTACAGACGCAGACCGACTCCCCATGGGACTCCCCCCACCCCTCTAGGGGACTCTACCCAACCCCCGACTACCACCCCATGGGATTCCCCCACCTCACCAACTTCCCAGGAGCCTTCCCCCATCCCTACTACCTCACTACTCCATCCATGGAGCTACCCCCACACCCCTGAACTGCCAGGAGTGTCCCCCAAAGCCCGACTACCCCCGCACAGGACGCCCCACCACCCCACCAGCGATCTCCCAGGACCTGCCCCCCCACGGGATTCCCCACACCTGTATGGGACTCCCTGCCTCCTCCTGACCCCCGGTGGATCCAAATCTCACCCCCATCTACCCGTCATGTTTTTTGTTTCAATGATGCACACAGGTTGTCGACATTGTAGCTGGGCTAACTTTATTGGTAACACATTTTCCTAGCATAAACACATATCTCTGCAGTAACTGAATTCTATCAAGACAGGTTCTGACATGTGCTAGTGTGCTATCTGACCCAGGTCAGGTGACTCCATCTCGTACAGAGTACCGTATAGTATCAAATATTGGAGTCACTACCACAAATCAACTATTATCATGACATTTCCCTTTTTTTAAAAAAAACAAAACTTTTATACAACTCAAATATACAAAGTCTCATCTATTTTTCTCACTTTGTGTTGATCAGTCTGTTTTGTCTTTTACTCATCTCTGTGTCTCTGTGTTTTTTTTCACAATTCTTCCATTGGATGTTCTGAATGATGACAGAGGTGATTTTGAAGAGCTCAGTTTGGAGGGAAATCTCCCCGAAAACTGGAGGAGGTTCCAGCAACAATTTGAGCTGTACCTCACATCAACAGGTAGTGATAAAAAAGACCCTGAGGCACAGTCTTCCATTTTTCTTCATGTAGCGGAGGAAGCAGCCCTCGAAGTCTATAACACATTTACGTTTGAAAGCAATGAGAAACAAAATGACTTGAAATAAATAATGGAAAAATTTGAAGCCAACTGCAGCCCTAAGAAAAACATCACATATGAAAGCTACCGATTTTTTTATGTGCACGCAAGGCATTGACAACATTAGTCAGCACATAACTGAGCTGAGAAAATGAGCTAAATCGTGTGAATTGGGGGAGCTTATAGAATCACCCATCCGAGATAGAATAATTTGTGGACTCGCAAATGACATTCCGAGATGGCGGCTTTTGAGAGAAATTGACCTCACACTGGAGAAAGCAATAAATATCTGCAGAGCGGCAGAGACAACAAAATACCCCAGGTTAAAGGGATGACAGAAGATGATAAGCCACACATGATCAAGCAGTTAGATGCAGTTAAACAGAAACAGCCCCGGGAAAGAACAAATAGACAGTCTGAATGTAAAGAAAAACAAAACTGCTATTAAAACATTTAAATGCAGCTGATGTAGAACAAAGCATTTACCATGTAGTTATCCAGCCTACAGAAAGCAGTGTAAGAACTGTGATAAATTAAATAATTTCGCTAAGATGTGTAAATCGAAGGAAGTACACACAATTGCAGGTGATGACACAGACACTGAAACTGAACTTTTCGTTGGTGCAGTAAGAACAAATTCCAAAGAAGATGAATGGAACATTGTTTTAAAAAGTTGCTGCAGCCTTTCAAAGGCTGTGAATCATGGCCAGTGAAAGGGCTCCCCAGAGAGCTGCTGGTGAGCAGGCCAGGCAGGAGGGTAGGGCAGGGGGGCCCGACCTCCCCAGAGGCCCAGTACTCACCCCCCACCACCTCCCAGGATCGACACCCTCCTCCCCCCGACGTTGAGGCTGACACCCTTCCCCCATCTCCCCCACCGCTGGCCTAACCTGATCCGAGCTGAGGCCCAACACACCCCGGCACTGAGGCCTGAACCACCCTGGGGTCCAACTCCCCCACAACTGCCCCCTACTCTCCGAGAACTGACCCCCACCCCACAGGCCTGACCGCTCCCCCATCCCGAAGCCTGACACCCTCCACCCACTAGGCCCGACCCGACCTGACCCGAGGCCCGACACACCTCCCCACCCCAAGGCCCAGCACCATTCCTCCAACCCTCAAGGCCCCCCCACCCACCTCCAGGCCTGAACTGACTACCCCCCACCACCAGTAGGCCTGGCCCGACCAAACTGACATGACCCCTCCCCACCTCTGACCTCCCCCACCAATTTCCGATTCTTCCCACCCCTGAAAATCCTATCCACATACCCTCAACACCTACTTTCTCCCTGGCCTATCAAGGACCTTAAAATTTCACTGGACCTTTAAACTTAACCTGGTTTATGCAGCTAGTGTCATAAAAAAGAGGGTGTGGCCTCCTTCCCTTCAACTCTGCTGCATGTCGACGCTGGGCCCCAGGGACGCTCTGCACTGCCTGGGTTTCGCTCAGCCTGAGTCAGAAGACTGGGTGAGATAGACTGGGAAAAAAATTAACATAAGTAATTGCACACAGAGTGGCAATCCGACACTGATTGCCCCTCCAAGGATGTTCAGACTGATTATATTTTAGAACTTACATTGTCTCACATAATCTTCTGTATGACTGACTTGTGAACCCATCTCTGTACACAGTTTGGTGGAGAGGTACATTAGTGAGGAGAGATTTTTGGACCCTCGAAATATCAAGGTTATATTAATCTGGCTGAAACTTGTTAAAAAGGCTATCTGGAGGACAGTAATATTCTCAGCTGCTTCCTTTCCTCTGGGGAGAGTTAGATCAGTCCTTCAGACCCATTCAGTTTCTTTAGGATCTGTGTTTCTCAGCCAGAAGTTGAGAAGTTGAGAGAGGAAGCAGACCCAATCCAGAATGGTCCCAAAAAGGACCTGGGATTACAATCGACACACCATGAAACCTGCCTCCTTTCCATGTCATGATCCTTTGCTGGGGCAGGTGAAACTTTTAGTTGCAGAATCCCAGCAGCCTCGCTCTTCTGGGTGGAAAGTATGGACAGAATTTTCTGCCTGTCGGGCGGGCGGGCGGGCCCGACCCAATCTCTGGTGGGTGGGGAGCTGATCCCCGCCGGAGAAGTGGGTCCCGCTGCCATTTTATGTGGGCAGGCCAATTAAGGCCCACCCAGTGTGATGTCCGGCGGGAAGCGCTATGCGCTTCCTGTGTGGGGGGGATTCCCCAAAAAGCGGGAGTGCACTCTTTCGCGCATGTGCACGAAAGAGCGCACATCTTCCTGAGGCAAAGTGCAGTCTCGGGGAGATCGCTTACACTTTTAAAAAGATTAAAAATAGAAAAAAAAAATTCCCAAACATGTCCCCCTCATGAGATGGGACATGTTCATAATCTACATACTAACTTTATTAAAATGTTTAAAACTCTGCATGAAACCTTATCCCGACGCTGGATGAGGTTTCATGTTTTATCTATTAGCCGCCGGGGCTCCTGGCCTGTCCGCCAACCTTAAGGTTGGACGGGCAGGTCCTTTAATTGTTTTAATGATCCTGTCAATGGCCTCAATTGGCCATTGACAGGTCGGTGGGCCGCAGCTGATTTTGCTGCGTCCCCACCTTCCTGAAAATTTAAATGGGGCGTGATGACGTCGGGGGTTCCGCCCGACCTCATCCCACATCATTTTACATGTCGTCGAGTGGGCCCCACCCTCTGCTCGCCGACAGAAAAATTCTGCCCTGTGGGTTCCCAGGTTCTGCTTGATTTGCCTCTTCTCTTTGACCTCCTAAACCCATTTCACTCCAGTTGCCACTGACCCTAAGGAAATTCAGAGCTAAACTACTGGAAGTACACAGCAAATGATCAACATTTGTAAATGGAAAAGTTAAGTTAACATTTTGGCTATTACCCTTGTTGAAATGTTAAACTATCTTTTTCCTTTATTGATACTGTTTGACCTGTAGTTTGTTTGCAGAATTTTGCATCTTGTTTTCAAGGTTATTCTTGAATGTCTCCTGTTATATGTAACCACTTTCATAGGTTTTCTGCAAATTCTCCCATGTAGAGCGATCATTTTAGTCACATTTCGTCATTAACATTAAAAATGTCACAGCAGTGCTGACAAAGTAGTATTCATTAGTATTGTTGGTAAAAATAAAACAAAATAAAACCCTTTTATTTACATCATGTATACCTGAATGATATTTCTCTTCTGTTGAGCAATATATCAATTTAGCAAACTGTTCCAAAATTTTGACTTGTTATTTATTCACCATGGTTTTGACAGAGGAAGGGTGAATGAGTAAAGAAGTAGGGATGTGAATGTGAGGCTAACAATGTGTAGTGCCATGACAGTGGGCAGTGTAGATTTGGTTCCCCAAGCTACTGCATTGTTAATTTTAAGACAAAGTGAAACCAGAGGAACACTCCTCCACATGCCCTTATACACTTATCAGCCCACTTTTGAAAGACATTTGAAGAGGCTATGAGCTTTTTTCTTGGCTGCTGAAAATGATTGGCCTCAGAAGACAAGTAGAATCAAAGAGAAAACAGAGGAACCTTCTGCTCTCTCAAATATGACCTTTTACCTTGTATGTATGTGGAACTGTATTCTTTTAAAGTTATTCTTTTAAAGGAAAATAACAAGCAGTAATTACAAAATAGCAGCAATGCAGATTCTAAGACTCACCTTTCCTGACGTGTCTGCTCCTCTGTGGTTTCCATTGCACATTCCAAGGAATTCTGCAAAGACTGAAGCTGGTTCACTGTTTCTTTCAACAGAAAGCGAGTCACAAATTGTTCCAGATTACACGAATCCTGGTAATCCTGCAGAAGTAATTTAATTCAATTAAAATAAAATTAATTAAATAAATCTGGAATAAAAGAGGAACTTCAACCTACATTACCAAGAGTGGCTTTGTAGCACCACTATAGCTCGAGCTGGCTGAGTTCTGCTGTAGATGGTGAGAAAGCTGAAAGGAGAGAAAAACCTACTTGACCTCATTCTCAGAAACCTACTTGTCACAGATATTTCTGCCCATGACAATATTGATAGGAGTGACCACCTCACAGTCCTTGTGGAGACAAAGTCCCATCTTCACGCATCATGTTGTGCGGCACTACCGCTGTACTAAATTGGAAAGATTCAGGTCGAATCTGGTAGCTCAAAACTGGGAGTCCATGAGGCACTATGGGCCATCAGCAGAAGCAGAGTTCCAGAATAATCTCCAACATTATGGCCTGGCATATCCCTCAACCTACTATTACTATCAATCTAGAGGGCCAACCCTGGTTCAGAGGGGACTGTCAGAGAACATGCCAGGAACAGCAGCAGACATACCTAAAAATGAGGTGCCAACCTGGGGAAGACACAAAACAGGACCACATGCTTGCTAAACAATGGAAGGAGCACGGTACAGACAGTACTAAGCAATTCCATAACCAATGAACTATCAAAGTTCTGTAGTCACATCCAGTTGTGAATGGCGGTGGACAATTAAAAAAACCAACGGGGGGGAAGTTGCATGATATTCCCCTTTCTCAATCGTGGGGGAACCCAGCATGTTGGTGCCAAAGACAAGACCAAAGCATCTAAAACAATCTTCAGCCAGAAATACTGAAAGGATGATCCACCTCAGCCTCCCCTTGAAGTTCCCAGCATCACAGATGCCAGACTTCAACTAATATCAAGAAATAGCTAAATGCATTGGATGCAACAAATCCTGTAGACCCTGACAACATCCTTGCTATAGTGCTGAAGACTTGCGCTCCAGAACTAGCCACATCCCTAGCCAAAATGTTCCATCACAACTACAACACTGGCATCTACATGGCAATGTGGAAAATTGTCCAGGTATGCACTATTCACAAAAAGCAGGACAAATCCAATCTGGCCAATTACCGCCGATTAGTCTCTCTCAATCGTCAACAAAGTGAAGGAAGGTCTTGTTGACAAGGCTATCATGCAGCACTTACTCACCAATAATCTGCTCAATGATGTTCATTTTGAGTTCTGCCAGGACCACTTAGCTCCAGACAGCCTTGGTCCAAACTTGGATAAAGAAACTGAGGTGAGGTGAGAATTGACATCCAGGCAGGATTTGACTGAGTTTTGAATCAAGGACTACAGTGGCTCAAGAATGCACCTCACCACCACGTTGGATAATAAATGCTAGCCTCACCAGCACTGCCAACATCCCATGAATGAATATATTTTTTTAAATAGTACACAGTGGCTAAAGCAGCAGGGCAGGTCCTAATCATACTGAAATAAAGCAATCGCGCTGGAAGTTTGGTTGAAGAAACTGTTTACAGAGTGAATTGAATGTTGTAGTATTGTTAATGTAATTTGAGAGTTGATTTAATTGAAACATATAAAATTTTTAGGGACTTGACGGGGTAGATGCTGATAAAAAAGGCTGTTTTTTTCACCAAAGTTGGGGGAAACATACCACGTCCCCCCACTTTTTGCCTCCCCGCCTGGCTTGCAAAACCCGCCTCCTACCCCTCGCCCTGTCTCGGGTGTCTATGTCTGGGGAATTAGAACATAGAGGGTGGAATTGAATCCAGGTGATGGGGTACTTGCTTACCAGCTGGAGAGCTGGCAAGAGCCACTTCTTTTTTTGAGAAGGCCTGCCGAATTAAGTGCCCATCAGGCACTTAACTGACGAGTGGCTGGTGTTTCCCAGGATTTAGGACTCCGGGAGACAGGAACCTCACTTCCGAGAGCTGCCAGCCACTCAGAGACTGATAAATCTCCATTGCCCGTCAGAGCAACTGGAAGCCATGGCAGCTGCTGGCAAAGCGCCCACCAGAGGCCTAGAATCACTGGGGGACCTAGGCCAGAGATGAATGCGGGTTGGATAGGGGTCATGGGGAGGGGGATCACTGGCCAGGGCAACAGATTTGGAGGAAATGATAGGGCGGTGGATCTCAGCTGGCCCTCCTTCCCGATTCCAGATCCCTTGATCAGCTATTGAGTGCTTTTGAATGATGGCTGCTCCCTGAGAGTCCCCTGCCTACCATTAGTTGAATACCAGCAGCAGCCAGATGAGGGCCTTAAGTGGGCATTAATTGCCAAACTTATTGGGCGGAAGCAGGATAGTGGCGGGGTAACCAGTCTGCATCCTCCTGTCTGATGAAATGCTCACCCTCCTCCAAACTCTCTGCCGAGGGAGGGGAGTATTAAATCCTGCCCAGAGTCACACAGCTGGATTTTACGGCCCACTGCTGGGAGTGTTTTCAGCAGGGGATTCACATAAAATATAATGGTCCAGTGACCCATGAACTTACTGCCCACCCCTGACCCAGTCCCCATAATACGGAGGTTAGTTAGGTGCTCATTAGCCCATCTGCTTTAAAGCCTATTGAGGCCCTTAAGTGGCCAATTAGTAGCCACTGAAGGACCTCAATCTGCCTCTACTGTCATAATACTCTGGGCAGTGGAAGGTGGGAAGGCTGTTTTTTTCACCAAAGTTGCGGGAAACATACCACGCCCCAACTTTGTGCCTCCCCGCCTGGCCTGCAAAACCCGCCTCCTGCCCCTCGCCCTGTCTCCGGTGTCTATGATAATTCTTCATGGAGATGCTTACAGTCCCAGCAGCGCAGTCTACTATGTTCTGGCTCTTTCTGGGGCTGCAAAAGCTGCAGGCCTACTGGATTGTCTGGCATCTATTGAGGGTGGGGCTTCTTTACACAAAGGGGTGAAAGTCCCACTCTTTGCTTGTTAAGGCCGCCCTCAGCATGCTATTGTTGCAGGGCAGCCTTATTTAAAGTTGGTCGGTTTGGGATCAACTTTTCTAACAGGGAGGCGAGCAATGCGCAGCCCCCCACCCCCAACACCGCACCATAAAATTTAGCCCACAGTCTCAGAATAAGGGTAGGCCATTTAGTTCTATAATGAGAAGAAATTTCTTTCACTCAAAGGCTTGTGAACCTTTGGAATTCTCTACCCCAGGGAGCTGTAGATGCTCAGTGAATGAGTATATTCAAGAAAGAGTTCAATGGCATTCAAGGAATTTGGTGATATTGCAGGAAGGTGGGGTTGAGGTAAAAGATCAGCCATAATCTTGTTAAATAGCAGAGCAGGCTCGAAAGGCCAAAAGCCTCCTCTTCTTATATTTTTAATTTGAGTTCAGTTGTTCGATTAGTCTGAATCACTACTGTCCAAAGGACAGGAGGGTTGGGGTTCTTTCGTGGCTTAGAAACTGGCTTCTCATCTCTGGGACTAGTTGTGACTTTAAATTCACCTTAGCTAATGACAGACCATTTTGCCAAAGTTCTGATAATCAGGTAAGCAGAATTTTGAAAAGATTTCCAAATGCTGTTAGGATGAAAATATGCCAGTTGTGTAATATGATATGCACAGGACCCTAAGCATCATTGATTTATTTATTTTGAGCACAGCTTGTTTAATATTACTGAGCCAAATGCATTTTTGTTTCCTTTCATGTTACTAGATTTCCAGAGAAATATGACACTTTCACTTGAACTTGATGGTGTCTTATTTGGATTCTTTGATTACATCAGCAATTTTTTTGAACATGGTTTCAATTTTACTTCACAAATAATCATAAAGTTAGAAGAATAAATAACTTTGTATTTGCATAGCATCTTCAATATAAATGTCTCATGGCCTTTGCAGAGGCAAAAATGGAGACCAAGGAGGAAGAAAAATTAGGGCAGTGAGTGAAAGTGTGATCAAAGAGGAAGACTTGGAGGTGGCTTTCAAAGGTGGGGCAATAGGTTTCAAGGCATAAAGGTTTAGGGAGAAAATTCTGGTAAGATAATGACTGAATTAAATTTCTTCTTCAAGTTTTCAATCAAACCTATTTGCATATCACCAAAGGTAGAATGTTCCTTAAACCTATGAAATCAGACTATGTTTTTGAGCATAATTATTTATTGATTTTTTTTCTTGCATTAACAAATATTTCTTGAAATATTTAAGATGGATAACCTGATACAGTTTTATTAATACAGCTGAAATTAGTTTGATCATAAAAATAAGCAATTTTGTAAGAGTATCTAGTTCACCACCCATGAGTAACATGATTTTGAATAACTGAAAATGACTTAAAAACTGTACAGAAATACTTACTAGTGATATTGCTATACAATAGTCAGTTTTCTTTTTGGTAAATTCTATAATATTTCGACTTTTAAAAGCTTTTGAAATGTGGTTATTAGTGTCTTTGCACGTAAAAAAACCTTTAATTTTAAGGGCCCCCTTGAAGGCCCACAAATTGAGACAATTAGCAAGAACACGCTCTAGTGGTTAATTTATTTGGGGGGCATGTCCAATGCTGTGAGTTGGGCAGGGCACCAGAGGGTTCTCTTTCAAACCAATGCAAAATTTCCTAGAATCTCAATTTGCACCGGACATAATTTGTGCTCGAAATCCTCAATCTTTTGTGCTGGGTTGACTGATTTTAGTTGAATTGCACTGGAAAAAGCAATGTAAGGCTAGTGAAAACTCTATCCATTTTTTTCAAATTTCCACACTTGCAGTTTTATTCTTCTTACCTCTTGTGATCCACTTAGTGTTGAGGAAATCACATAAATGTAAAAGTGTCTATATTAAATTGATCCTTCTGTTATTTCTCAGAGGGGCAGCAAAGCTCCATTGTTTAATCACATTTCTTCCTAAACAGATGTACAGTTTGAAGAAAAGCTTGGAGTAAATCATGTGCTGACAATTAAAGATCCCCTGTTCAATCAAGGAGCCTCTTTGAATATCTTGAGTTATTGTTTTCAGTGATAACAGCAGCTCATACTTCAGTCACCACTGCAGTACACAGACATGAATATGTCAGATAATCTAATGGCAGAACACTTATTCATCACACAAATGTAATCATGAATAATAATTAGATGAAACAGATTGTAAAGAATGAAGTCTTAATACAAAATGTTGGCTGTGAAATTCAGCTTCTTAGTCGCTTTTTTTTGGTGCTATAAATGCCATTTTGCCTCCAAAATGGTGTTGGCGCAAATGTACACTTCTGGTGCAAATCTTGCCAGGTGGCGTTTTAGTAAAGGCATTAGCATGTGCTCAGGGAATGCCACCAAAAGCATGCAGAATGGGAGATCATGATTGTCAATCGAAATGTAACACTGATTTGACAGCAGTGTTACCATTTTGGAGCTCAATTCTACAACAAAGCTCCCTGTCTTAATCTCACACAACTGAATATAGCTTCAGGAGCAGGAAGGATTCCAATCAATGCTATTTAAAGGGAGCATCAAGTATTTTCAGATTAGTTGCTGAATGATTTCTACTTTCTTGCTGCAATTGTAGAATTGTTTGGTGGTTTCCTTGTGTTTTTTGATTTGTTAAAGTCGACAGGGAGTGGCGTGGCACACACTGACAGACTTTGTCTTAGTTTTAATAATTCTGCACAAACACTTCCTCCCAGACATGGGTGCAGTAGTGGGCATTTCACTTGGAGTATGGCATGACAGGGAAAATGAACAGAGGCCACATCGAGCAAGACAAGCTACTGAAAGAGGAGGAGGAGGAGAATAGGGATTCTTAGCAGGTGGCCATATACATCCAGGTGTTCAGGGAACAATTCTCCTAACTGAACCTCAGCGTGGAGCAGTGTGTGAGACATCCATGCTTCAGTAAGAAGGCACTCACTGAAATTTGCCAAACGCAACCACAGCAGCAATCTCAGAGCAGGGAAAGGATAGCATTATCAGTGGCTGTGATGTTGACTGTAACCATGAACTTCTATGTATTGAAAACAGAAAGTGCTGAAAATACTTAGCAAGTCAGGTGGCATTTGTGGAGAGAAGAACAGAATTATGGGGGTTGAGTTTATAGTCTGAAATTATTGAACTGAACGTTGAGCCCAGAAGTCTATAAAGTGCCTAATCAAAAGATGAGGTACTATTCCTCAAGCTGATATTGAGTTTCACTAGAACAGTGCAGCAGGCCAAAGTCAACTCTGTCACCCATTTTTGTTTCTTTTGCTTTGTATGTTTCATTGGCACATCTACTCCAGGCAAATATTTTGTTGTTTTGGCTGGAATTTTCCGTCCCTGTTGGCGTCGGGCATCATGACGAGTGTACATTATGGCAGGAAGACCAAAAGTCGGTTCCACACTGTCGTGAAACCAGTTTACGATCGTCCGTTCCACCCAACAATGGTGGGCCACCTTTAACACCGCCACACATCAGGAATGTTATTTTAATACATCTGTATTTAATTATAAGCCCCGTTCACTGGAATCATCCCCTCAGCATTATGCAGGAGGAGGACTCACGAGGCCTGTAAATGAAGCTGAAAGACACCATTACACATTATTCAGTTAAAGTGAATATATTTCCAGATTCTAAAGTGACAAAATGTGTTCACTCGTGCAACCACTCATGAACAGAAATTCTTAACATTTCTCGGCCTATCACTCCTTCTAGGTGCTGCTTTGACAGGTTGTCTCCACCCTCATGGGGGGGTGGAGGCAACCTGTACAATGGTTGGTCCCGTTTTCTTTGCTGACTTCTGCATAGGTCCTCTGGGGAGCCAAGGCCTTGAGGGTCCCGGCTTGCTTTGGCTGTCCTCCTGTGGGCCAGCTACTCCCTCTGTGGTGACAGAGGACAAGGTTGAGAGGGTCACAGGCAAAGGTGACTCGGAGGGAGAGGACTGCCTCTGAAATTACTGAGTGATTGACCCAGGGGTATCCGGCTGCTGCTCCTCCACCCTTTGGGTGCCTGAGGATCCTGGCCTGACTCCTTGCAGGGAAGGAGCACCTGAATGGACATCAAAGTGCCCCGTTTCCCTCTTGTGTTACCACTGCAGGAGCTCATCCATGATGTGGTACAGGAACGTCATGTGGGTGTTCACCACCGACTTCACCATCGCCACAGGCACCGTCCACGTCCTCAGTAGTCAGTGCGATGGCATGCTCCTCAAAGTGAGTGAGGACTCGAATGTGGGCCATTCCACCCGTGGTCTTGGACCTCTCCTTGTTGTTGTCAGCCAGATTCTCCTGCATGAAAACAGTTGGAGAGAGTGTGAGCAGGGCGCATGGCACTGTGTGGAATGTTTGTGTGGTGAGTGGATCCATGGACGTGATAAGGATGTGAGTTCCAGGGGATATGAGCCTGATGGAGATGTGAGGTTGTGTGTGAGAGTTAGTGGTCTTGTCCCTTGAGGTGTAAGATCCCGATGGATGTGTGATGGGTTTATGAGTGTGTGAGTTGTGAGTGATGAGACCATTCATCCTCTTCCTTCACTGGGTGGCTGTCCTTTTTTGCAGAGCATTGGCACTGACCACTGCTGCCACCGTCTCCCATACTGGATTGGGGATCTTGCTTGCTAGTCTTTAGGACTTTGCGGTGGGCCTCCACTGCTTCCAATAGGTACTCAAGAGTGGGGGCAGCATGTTTCCTCCCTTTGGCAACCGTCAGGTTCCAGCAGCTTCCTACCCTTTGGAGAGTGCTAGCTCTGTGCAGGCACGCCTTGTAAATATAGCGCTCGGTTTACTGAAGGCCTGAGGTGACAGCGGGGTGGGCAAAGCACATGCTGCCGTGCCAGCAACCCAGCGTATTTCCTGGGAATGCATAATTAATAAGGCGGGAATGGGACAATACGGTGTGAAAAGCTGCCATTGTGTCCAGTGGGTAAAATGTTTCTTTTGTTTCTCTATCATCATTCCCTTTGGCCTTTTTTAAATTCATCATAAGCTTGTTATGGACAAAGAAATAGACAAGTTGCAAAAAATTGTTTTGGATTGGAGAAGAGCGGATTTTAGTAAAATAAGGCAGGATCTAGCCAAGGTAGACTGGGAGCAGCTACTTGTGGGGAAATCTACAGAAGAGCAGCAGGGGGCATTCAAAAAGGAAATGGGGAAGGTACAGGCTCAACATGTTCCCTCTAGCGTGATAGGAAGGAGTGACAAGCCCAGAGGACCATGGATGACCAGAGATATTCAGGATACAATGAGAAGGATAAGAGAGGCTTTTAGCAGGTACAAGGGGAGCAAATCAGCGGAGGCATTAGTGGAGTACAGAAAGTGCAGGGTGGAGCTTAAGAAAGCAATTAGGAGAGCAAAGAGGGGATATGAGAAAGCTCTGGCTGGTAAAAGTAGGGAAAATCCCAAAATATTTTATAAGTATATCAATGGGAAGAGGATAACCAGGGAAAGAGTACGGCCCATTAGGAACCAAGGGGGCAATCTATGGGTGGAGCCAGAGGACATCGGCTGAGTGTTGAACGAATGCTTCACATCCGTCTTCACTCAAGAGAATGCAAATGAAGGCATGGAACTCGGGGAGAGGGACTGCGAGGTTCTTGAGCAAATTGATATAGGGAGTGACAAAGTATTGGAGGTGTTGGCAAGCTTAAAAGTGGACAAACCTCCAGGTCCGGATGATTTGTGTCCCAGACTGCTGAGGGAGGCAAGGGAGGAGATCGTAGGGGCTCTGACCCAAATTTTTAATCCCTCTATGGAAACGGGGGAGGTGCCAGAGGACTGGAGAACAGCTAATGTGGTTCCGCTATTTAAGAAAGGTTGTAGAGATAAGCCAGGGAACTACAGACCAGAGAGTTTCACGTCAGTGGTAGGGAAACTATTGGAGAAAATTCTGAAGGAGGGGTAAGTTTTGATCAGGGATAGTCAGCATGGCTTTGTCAGAGGGAGGTCATGCCTAACAAATTTGATTGAATTTTTTGAGGAGGTGGCCAGGTGTGTAGATGAGGGTAGTGCAGTTGATGTAGTTTATATGGATTTCAAGGTCCCACATGGGAGACTTATAAAGAAGGCAAATGCACATGGAATACTGGGTAATTTGATAAAGTGGACTCAAAATTGGCTTAGTTGTAGGAGACAGAGGGTGATGACAGAAGGCTGCTTTAGTGACTGGAAGCCCGTGTCCAGTGGCGTACCACATGGATCTGTGCTGGGTCCCCTATTATTCGTCATTTATATAAATGACATAGATGACTATGTGGGAGGCAGGATTAGTAAGTTTGCGGATGACACAAAGATTGGCTGGGTGGTTTGAGAGGTTGAGTGTCTTGGGCTACAGGAAGATATAGACGGGATGGTCAAATGGGCAGATAAGTGGCAGATGGAATTTAACCCTTGAACAGCATGACACTAGGAAGTTCTGAGGAACAAAGGGACCTTGGCGTGTGTGTCCATAGATCTCTGAAGGCGGAGGGGCATGTTAGTGGGGTAGTGAAAAAGGCAAAAGGGACACTTGCCTTTATCAATTGAGGCATAGATTACAAAAGTAAGGAGGTCATGTTGGAATTGTATAGAACATTGGTGTGGCCACAGCTGGAGTACTGTGTGCAGTTCTGGTCACCACATTATAGGAAGGATATGATTGCACTGGAGGGGGTGCAGAGGAGATTCACCAGGATGTTGCCTGGGATGAAACATTTAAGTTATGAAGAGAGGCTGGATAGACTTGGGTTGTTTTCATTGGAGCAGAGAAGACTGAGGGGCAATCTGATCGAGGTGTACAAGATTATGAGGGGCATGGACAGGGTGGATAGGGAGCAGCTGCTCCCCTTACTTGAAGGTTCAGTCACAAGGGGACACAAGTTCAAGGTGAGGGGCAGGAGGTTTAGGGGGTATGTGAGGAAAAACTTTTTTACCCAGAGGGTGGTGATGGTCTGGAATGCACTGCCTGGGAGGGTGGTGGAGGTGGATTGCCTCACATCCTTTAAAAAGTACCTGGATAAGCACTTGGCACGTCATAACATTCAAGGCTATGGGCCAAGTGCTGGTAAATGGGATTAGGTAGGTAGGTCAGGTGTTTCTCATGTGTTGGTGCAGACTCGATGGGCTGAAGGGCCTCTTCTGCACTGTGAGATTCTGTGATCTGGGGGACATGGGTTTCGATGGCTCAGCCACCATTTATTGCCCATCCCTAATTGCGCTTGAGAAGGTAAGATGAACTCTACTGTCATTCAGTCTCTCCTGTCTTCCACTCTATCATAGACCTTTTTTTGCTGTCTCATCTACCCTTGCACAAAACCTATTACATCTCTAACTTTTCCCAGTTCTGATGGAAGATCTGAAACATTAACTCTGTTTCACTTTCCATAGATACTGCCTGGTCTGCTGAGTATTTCCAGCACTTTTTGCTTTCAGTTCAGATTTCCAACATCAGCAGTATTCTGCTTTTCGATGAATTTTTATGTACCTGACCCTTTGAAGAATGGAGCAAGTGATATTTGCAACATCTCACAGTTTACAGTTCCCTGTTACATAGGGGAGGCCACTGATGTTCTGTATTTCAAGAGAGCTGAATACATTTCATTCTCTCTTGCCAAAGAGAAGCAGGTGGAGTGAGGATTGCAGACTTCCCCATTATGCAAGGTGCCATTGACTCCATGCTCATTACTTTGTGGGTGCTGCATGTCAACTCTGGGATGTACAACAACTGAAAGGAACTCTACTCCCGCAGAGTCCAGTTGCTGTGCAAGCAGATGCAACGTATTATGCAGGTCAATGCCTGGTATCTTAGCAGCGGTAATGATACCAATGAGCCATCATGACAAACCAGAGGTGACTACTGAGTGACACGCGCTATTGGTTGACCAAATGGCTCATGACTCTCAAGTGCAACCCACACAAAAGTGGGCAGTATCACAAAAGTCATCTCTGGTACTCTGTGACAAGCGTCCTCCTTGCTTTGAGGCATTGCAAGAGAGAGGTAGAGGAGGTAAGTGGGGTCCTCAAACAATATTTCCACGGTCTGGGCCTCTCTGGAGGAGCCCAGCAGTACTCAGGTTCATGATGGTCTGCTGCATGATGAGTGTAGAACCCTAGCTACCTGTGTACTGTGTACTGTATGTATACAAGGCAACCAACTGAGAGGAAGAAGGATGAGGAGAGAGAAGAGAAATGAAGAAGGCAACCAACATAGCCTCTTTCTGGCCAGGCTATATGTATTCAACTCATCTGAGTGGCATATTAGTAATTGCAACCCTGATTTCTCCTTCACCAAAAGTCCCACATGTTCCTTCCTTCTCTTACTGATGAACACAGGGTTTGCTTGTCCACAATGTTAAAATAAAAACAAAATAAAATACAAAACCCCAAACAAAATTTAAAAATCAAACTTTGCTATATTGGATATAAGAGCCAAATAATCCCTTTTGTGCATTTCATTCGTCTTTGGTGTGCCTTTTCCAGGCCTGGTGCTCCTGCCGTGCTACTCTCGTGGTTGCAGCATTGCTAGTGGAAGGCTGCTGACTTTCAATGGAAGAAACTACAGGTGGCCTTGCAAATGGTCTTAATCAGCTCAGGCCGCAGGAGGCCTGGCTTTGAACTATACCATTTCGGCATGGGCGGCAGCAGTTTGCAGCAAACCAGTGAAAGGATGAATGCTGGTTTTCTTAGAGATGACAGCAGGTTCATGCTTTACTAAGCTATTGCTACTCCCCTGAGGAGGCGCTTCAACAATCTTAGTAATCCGTTAGATGGCAGATTGCTTGAACTACTGTGAGATCCTGCATATCCCTTTGAACATTGGTACTTGCAAGCCAAGATGGCAGTAATCTGAGCTTTTTTTGCAGCAAACTGCTTTGATGAGAGCCAGATCATTCCATGACAGCCAGGTGACCTTGCATGACTTCCGTTTGAGCTTCCAGTGCAGCACCCAGATGTTGAGTGGCTTCTGCTTGCACTGCAATGTAAACGGAGACATCAAGTATCAGATGCTGCATCATAGTTGGGTCTGCAAGAGTGCTAATGGAGTTACCCACTGATCCCACATTGCAAATAATGGGCTCCAAGCTCTGTATAAAGCCCAGGACCAAGTTATTTTTTGTCTGTTTGTAGCATGTGGGCATATCTGCAAGGCCAGCATTTATTGCCCATCCCTAATTGCCCTGGAGAAGGCTATGAGTTGCCTTCTTAAACTGTTGCAGTCTGTGTAGTAGAGATACACCCACAATGCTGTTCAGTAGGAAGTTCTTTTATTCTTTCATGAGATGTGGGAAGGCCAACATTTGCTGTTCACTCAGAATTTCCCTTGAGAAAATGGTGGTCAGCTGCCTTCTTGAACGACTGCAGCTCATCTCATATAGGTATACCTAGAGTGCTGTTAAGGAAGGTGTTCCAGGATTTTGACCCAGCAACAGTGCAATAGCAATATAGTTCCAAATTAGGATGGTATGTGGCTTGGAGGTGAACTTGCACTTGGTGGTGTCCCAATGCATCTGCTGCCCTTGCCCTTCTAGGTGGTAAAGATCACAGGCTAAGAAGTTGCTGTCGAAGGAGCCTTGGTGAGTTACTGCAGTGCATCTTGTAGATGGTACACATTGCTGCCGCCGTATGTTGGTGGTGGATGGAGTAAATGTTTAAGATGATAGGTGGGATGCTGATCAAGTGGGCTGCTTTGTCCAAAATTGTGTCGAGTTTCTTAAGTATTATTGGAGCTGCTACCCAATCAAGTGGAGAATATTCCATCATATTTCTGATTTGTGCCTTGTAGATGGTGGACAAGGTTAGGGCAGTCAGGAGATGAGTTACTCATTGCAGTAATCCAAAACTCTAATCTGCTCTTCTAGCCACACTATTTATATGGATAGTCCAGTTAAGTGCCTGGTCAATGGTAACTCCCCGGATGTTGGCAGTGGAGGAGTCAGTGATGGTAATACTGTTGAAAGTCAAATGGAGATGGTTTGATTTTCTTTTATTGAAGATGTTTATTGCCTGGCACTTGTATGATGCCAACATTACTTGCCACTTATCAGCCCAAGTCTGAATGCTGTTCAGGTTTTCTGCACATGAACACTGACTGTTTCAGCATTGGAGAAGTTGTGATTGGTACTGAACACTGTGCAATCATCAGTGGACATCTCTACTTCTAACATTATAATGGAGGGAAGGTCATTGATGAAGCAGCTGAAAATGCTTAGACCTAGGACACTACATTAAGGAACTCCTGCAGTGATGTCTTGGGGCTGAGATGATTGACCTTCACCAACCACAGCCACCTTCCTTTGTGCTAGGTATGACTCCAACTAGTGGGGTTTTTCCTCCTGATTCCCATTGACGTCAGTTTTGCTAGGGTTCCTTGATCAAATGCTGTCTTGATGTCAAGTGCATTCCACTCTCATCTCAACTCTTGAGTTAAGTTCTTTTATTTCATGTTTTGACCAAACTGTAATGAGACTAAGCTTAAGCTGAGTGCCCCTGATGGAACTGAAACAGAATCAATGAGCAGGTTTTTACTGTGTATGTGCTGCTTGATAGCACCTTCCATCACTTTGCAGATCACCGAGAGTAGGCTGATAGAGCAGTAATTGGCCAGATTGGATTTGTCCTGCTTTTTGTGGACAGGATAAATGCCAGTGTTGTAGTTGTACTGGGCTAGTTTTGTGAGTGGCACAGCTAGTTCTGGAGCAGATGTCTTCAGCAATGCTTCTGGAATGTTGTCATTGCCCATAGCCTCTGCTGCATCAGGATTTTGATCCAGTCATGATGAAGGAATGGTGGTATATTTCTTTTTTTTTCATTCACGGATGTGGACTTCGTTGGCCAGCATTTATTGCCCATCCGTCGTTGCCTTCGAGAAGATGGTGGTGAGCTGCCGCTAGGCCATTTCAAAGGGCATTTAAGAGTCAACCACATTGCTGTGGTCTGGAATCACTTGTAGGCTAAGGCAGACTAGGTAAGGATGACAGATTTCCTTCCCTAAAGGGCATTAGTGAACCAGATGAGGTTTTTTTTTAACAACAAGCAACAATATTTCATGGCTATCATTAGACTTTTAATTCAGATTTTTATTGAACCCAAATTCCTCCATCTGCTGTGGCGAGATTCAAACCTGGGTCCACAGACCTGGGTCTCTGGATTACTAGCCCAGCGACAATACTGCTACACCATCACCTCCACAGGATACTGTGTGATTTGGAGGGGAACTTACAGGTTTCCATGTACGTGTTCCCTTGTTCTTATAGGTGTTGGAGATCACAGATTTAGAAGGTGAGGTTGAAGGAGCCTTAATGAGTTAATGAAGTGCATCTTGTGGAAGGTACATGCTGCAGCCATGGTTGGTAGTAGAGGCAGTGAATGTTTAAGGTGGCGGATGGGGTGCCAATCAAGCAGGATGCTTGTCCTGGATGGTGTTGAAAATCTTGAGTGTTGTTGGAGCTGCACTCATCCCCAGGATGTTGATGGTGAGGGATTCAGTGATGGTTGCCATTGATTGCCAAGGAGAGTTGGTTAGATTCTCTCTTTATAGTAAAGGTCTTGGTATTTGGATGGCATGAATGTTGCTTGCTGCATGCAGGCATGTAAGGGTTGGGAATGTTTTAGAAAACAGCAGAGGGCCACCAAAAAGTTGATAAAAAATAGAATATAAGAGTAAGCTAGCTAGGAATATAGAAACAGGCTACAAGAGCTTTTATAAGTATACAAAGAGGAAAAGAGTAGTTAAAGTAATCATTGGCCCCTTAGAAGCAGAGATAGGAGAAATTATCATGGGGTATTAAGAAATAGCAGAGGCAATGAACAAATACCTTTGTCTATCTTCACAGTAGAATATATAAGTTTCATACCAGAAATAGACAGTAACCTAGGGGGTATAAAGAGTGAGGAAATTACAGAAATTAATATCAGCAGAAAAAAAGTATTGGTGAAACTTGAGGGACTAAAATCCGATAAATCCCCGGGACTTGATGGCCTGCACCACAAGGTTCTAAAGCCTGCAGAGCTAGTGGATATATTGGCTATGATTTTCCAAAATTACCATTAGATTGGAAGTTGGCAAATGTTACACCATTTTTGAAGAGAGTAAATGATGAACTAGAGACCACTTAGCCTATCTTCAGTTGTTGGGAAAATGCTAGAATCTGTTATTAAGGAAGTCTTAACAATGCGCTCAGAAATGCATAGTATGATTTAGAAAAAGACAACATGGTTTTCCTAAGGGGAAATCCTGTTTGACAAATTTAATAGAGTTTTTTGAGGATGCAACTAGTAGGGTAGGTAAAGGGGAACCAGTGGATATAGCATACCTTGATTTCCAAAAGGCATCCAGTAAGTTGCCACACAAATGGTTAATAGGCAAGATAAGGGCTCATTGAGTTGAGGGTTGTATTTAGGCATGGGTAGACAATTGGTTAACATATAGAAATGAGAGGGTGGGCATAAACAGGGCTTTTTCAAATTGGCAGGCAGTGAATAGTGGCATGCCACAAGAATCAGTGCTGGGGCCTCAAATATTTACAATCTATATTAATGACTTTGATACATTACTCTGTGTCTTTCTATCTAAGTTTACTGATGATACCAAGCTACGTGGGAAGGTAACCTATGGGGAGGACACATAGAGGCTACAAAGAGATATGGACAGGTTAAACAAGTGAGCAACAAGATGTCAGATGGAGTATAATGTACGGAAATGTGAAGTTATTCACTTTGGCCGTAAGAATAGAGAAGCAGAATATTTTTAAAAATATTTAAAAGGTGTAAAACCTGTAAGTGTTGATGTTCAAAGAGACTTGGGTGTGCTTGTACAAGCAACGCAGAAAGTTAGCATGCAGGTGCTGCAAGCAATTAGAAAGGCAAATGGCATGTTGGCCTTTATAAAGAATAAAGAAGTCTTTGCTACAGTTGTACAGAGCTTTGGTAAGGCTATATCTGGAATACTGTGTGCAGATTTGGTCTCCACATTTAAAAAAGGACATATTTGTATTGAAGGTGGTACAGCAAAGGTTCACTAGGTTAAGCACATGGGTTGAGGGTGTTGTGCTATGATGTAAGGCTAAGTAACTTGGGTTTATATTCTCTGGGGTTTAGAAGAATGAGAGGGCGATCTCATTGAAACCTATAAAATCTGAGTGGGTTTGATATGGTAGATGCTGAGAAATTGTTTCCACCATTTGGGGAGTCTAAAACACAGGGCCACAGTCTCAGGATGAGGAGCTGATCATTTAGGACTGAGGTTAGGAGAAATTACTTCACTCAAAGGGTTGTGAACCTTTGCAATTCTCTATCTCAGTTGGTTGTGGATGCTTCATCATTGAACAAATTTAAGGCTTGCACAGGCAAATTTTTGGTCTCACAGGGAATTAAAGGATATGGGGAGCCAATGGAGCTGTAGCCCAAGATCAGCCATGATCGTATTGAATGGTGGTGCAGGCTCACCAAGCCGTATGGTTTACTTTTACTCCTATTTCTTGTCTTCTTGTGCATTTGTTGCTTCTGCATGTCTCTCATATTCAGCATAATTTATTTCCTTCTCTCTTGAATTTCTGTGGCCAGAATTTTCTTGTTGGCGTCCATTACACCCTCCTTCCCCGTACTTCCTCCCACTTCCCAACCTCACCCCCCGGACACTGTCGGTTCCCCCTCCCAACCTTGCCCACCGACACCATCATTGCCCCCTCCCAACCTCACCCCCGATATCATCATTCACCTCCCTTTCAAGCTAATCCCCCCTCCCCCGCCGACATCATCATTCTGTTCCTCCCATCCTCACGCTCCCCTGGAATCATTGTTTCCCGCTTCCCAACCTCACCCCCAGTCCGGTACATCTTCTTCTCGCAGTCAAGCCTAGGTCTTTCTCTTTGACCCCTCCCCGATACATCTTCCTCTCCCACTCAGAATTGGCCACCCTCTCCACTCCCTCAATGATCATCCATAGCTGACCATGACCAAGACAGTGATGTCTCGAAGCAGATCCTCAATGCTGACCTTCTACCTGCTGTGAGCTGCTCGCAGCAGGGCCATGTCCATATAAATCCACCCAGCATCCGATGCAAGAGTTCCTCCAGGGTCCAGTTGTTGTCAGGCTCGAGCATGTTCTGCTCCTTGGATGTCCACAATGTGAGCAAGGCCCTGAATGTAAGTACCAACATCTGCACGTCACACTTGTCAAGATGTGTTCTGCTCTGGTATGTTCTCCCGCCGACGTGGGTGGTAAATTTGACGTGGGGGGATGATTCGGGTGAGCGGGACTTATAATGATATGTAGATGTATTAAAATGAAGCTCTCGACATCCAGCGGTGGGAAAGGTGGCCTGCCGTTGACGGGCAGAGCGGACAATCGTAAACTGATTTCACAATGTCATGAAACCAATTTTTGGCCTTCCCACAATATTATCCGCTCACATCCGCCATCATGCCTGACGCCAATTGACAGGGAAAATTCCACCCTTAGTTTTGCGTTTTGATTAAAGTGTATTTTAGCCCTATTGCACTCCTATATGCTATTTGTGCTGCTCTGCTAAGACTCTCATAATATTAAGATTAAAATTTTGCCTTCGTTTTCATTCTGGCACCAAAATAAGGCTACAGTACGTATTCTTCTGAGCATGGTTTAAGGAAACATATCGATGGTTAAAGACCTTATATTTAGATTGAGTTTATTGATAGCCATGTTTCCTTTTTTTGCAGTTGCTAAATATTTTGGCAGAAGGTTGTTATATAATATTTTACATCCAAAAAGAAAATGTTTTAAGGACAATTTGGGAGCTAAATTTTATAGCTCCAGAAAACAGGTTTGTGCATCGTGACAAGCGATTAACCAGTGCCTGTTCTATGTGATGCTGGCAGCACATCAACTTTGTGCTGCTTCTGATTAACAGGATTGCCGCATGCAGTCAGTAATGACGGCATTGTTGAATGGCTGCATGACTCAGCAGGAAGCCCAAAATCACAAGCAGCTAGCATTAGTTAAAGTTAACCTGCAATACTTAAAATCAGCCAGTACCTCTTAAAGGGGGCATGTATTATGGCTGCAACAGATGTTGGGAATCATGCTACAATTGACTCTGTTCTGTTAAAGACAGAAAAATGGCATTACATGGCAGAGAGAGGGCTCCAAGACTTTTCGATGCTGCTTCTGGAGGCATTGTTGGAGGAGATGCAAAGGAAGAGAGATGTCCTGTTTCCATGGAGGGCCAAGAAACCCTAGGACACTTGCTCACAAAATAGTGGGAACAGATTGCTATGGAGATCAATGCCAAAAGTCAAACCTCAGGACCTGGATATATTACCACAAGTTCAATGACCTCATAAGAGTTATCAAGGTCAGTGAATGAATCTTCAAATGCCATATCCCACCAATTGCACCACTAGTGCCATACACTATTCAATTTGCCCTCGCGCCTCACTCACCAACTAGCAATTTGTATCAATCAGGACTCCAACCAGACACAAGAATACAAGAACACAAGAAATAGAAGTAGGAGTAGACCATATGGCCTTTTGAGTCTGCTTTGCCATTCAATACAATCATGACTTTCAACTCCACTTCTCTGACCATTCCCCATATCCCTTGATTTGACCAAAAATCTCTCTCCCAGCCTTAAATGCATTGAATGATAGAACATCCAAATGCTCTGGGGCAGAGAATTCCAAAAATTCACGACCCTTTGATGGAACTAATTTTCCCTCGTCTCAGCCCTAAATCCTCAGCCCCTTATCCTGAGACCGTGCCTCTGCATTTTAGATTCCCTGACCAGCAGAAACAATCTCTCAGTGTCTACCGTATCAAGCCCCTTCAGACTCTTGTACATTTCAATGAGATTACCTCTTATTTTTCTAACCTCCAGAGAAAATAGACTTGATTTGCTCAGCCTCTCATTACAGGAAAACCCCCTCAACCGAGGAAACAATTTGCTGAATCTTCGCTACACTGCCTTCAAATCAATATATTTTTTCTTAAATGTGGAAATCAAAATTGCACACAGTATTCCAGATGTGGTCTTATCAAAATCCTGCACAACTCTAGCAAGACTTCTTTATTCCTGTACTCCAATCCCCTTGTAATAAAGGCCAACATGCCATTTGCCTTCCTAATTGCTTGCTGTACTTGTATGTTAACTTTTTGCATTCCTAGTACGAGCACACACAAGTCTCTCTGAACATCCACACTTACAAGCTTCTCACCTTTTAAAAAATATTCAGCTCTTCTATTCTTTTGACCAAAGTGAATAACTTCACACTTCCCTGTATTGTAATCCATCAGCCATCTTATTGCCCACTCACTTAACCTGTCTATATCTATGCAGCCTCCCTGTGTCCTGCCCACAGCTTACCTTTTCATCTCGTTTGGTATCATCAGGAAACTTAGTTACATTACTCTCTGTCGCTTCATCTAAGTCATTAATATAGATTGCAAACAGCTGAGGTGCCAGCACTGACCCTTGTGGTACCCTGCTATTCACTACCTGCCAATTTGAAAAAGTCCCACTAACGCCAGCTCTCTGCTTCCTATCTGCTAACCAATCCTCTATCCATGCTAATATGTTACCTCCAACTCTGTGTGCACTTATCTTGTCTATTAAACTTTTGTGTGGCACCTTATCGACAGCTTTTTGGAGATCCAGGTAAACTACATGTGCTGGTTCGCCTTTGTCTACCTTACTAATTATATCCTCAAACATCTCCAATAAATTTGTTGAACAGGACTTCCCTTTAGTAAAACCATGTTGACTTGTTCTAATATGCTACACCAATGATTTACAATTACTTAGATTTGAACCACGATTGAATGCAGCCACTCTTGAATAGATGCACTGGTACATTTCATCAAGGCCAGGACTCCCACTGGAGATTGTATCATTTGCTGGGTGGGGCACTGGCAAACACATCAATTGGTTGGAGAACCCAGAAACCGTCTGTAAGTGGGCCATTAAAATCATTCAGGCCCCCACACCCCTCAAATGTGTGGACTTGTTGACTGCTTGTTTCATTACACACTCTGTTCTTGTTACCCACTTAAAATTAGGGTAGCCTTAGTTATTAGCGTGTGAACTTGGTGTTAGACAATGCCTATCATATATTGACCTGCATAGTCAGCAATACATCCACCTAAGCTTCCTTCATTGTTGGCCCTGTCATTCTCCAATATGGGGAACAAACTGCTACTATAAATGTGCGCGTACATTTTTAATGTGTTTCATCCACAGGATGTTTTAAGTGCCAGGGAGTACAAGCTAGAAATCTCCACTGTTGATTCCATCAAAATATCTGGGATCAGCAGGTTACCCCAATGCTAAGTAATGATAGGTGTCCCTGACACTATGGGTGCACCTCGGTCACCCACTGATGGGTTGGGATGGGGGGATGGAATGGGCAAAGTAGCCCTGGTCACCACTCATCAAATTAAATGATACCACTAGCAGGAAGAGATTATTTTATTTGGCTAATAAATCGAATTTACAAAGGGGTCAATGAAGGCAAAACATGTTAGTAATTTTTAGGAGTTCAGACCAGCATTCAGGTCTAAACCTCCCAGTTGGGGCCCAGGGCTGAGGGCTGCCATAGAGATTCCTCCCCAGACATCTCCAAAAACTGATATCAAGGGATCTGAGTCCCAGCCTCAGTTGCAGTTTGGGCGGGCGGGGGGGGGGGGGGGGGGGGGGCGCGTGGCCTCTGCCCCTGCCCACATGATTCCCTCCCTCCCTTTGTGTCTTTTCATCTTATGTCATCTTTATCCTGTTGTCTTGCTCTGTCTATATTGGTCCCACAGCCAATCAATCAAAGGATAGCTTCCTAGCCCTGCAACATCTAGTTGAGGATGTGATGGGTAACCAGGCAACTAGGAGGAGAAGGAGGCTCAATGAATATCCTCAACCTCAAGCACAGTGTTGGTCAGGTGTAAATGCTAAGTGAGCAATCATATTCAGCATCTTTCCTTCGTACTTCAATTTTTCTTCTCCTACATCATTTATAGCAATGTGCATGACTGCCACAGACTTATCTTCTAAAAACATTGATGGTTTATCCACTGAGGGGTAGTGGTTGAATTTTACATCATTAATGTAAAATATATAATGATTTGGCGATATCTTACATCCTAGTTTCCATCATTATTGCTTTAATTGCACTCAGTGATAATCAAAACTTTTTACAATAAGTCTAGGATTGCTAGGTCCTGAGGTAAAGGTACATGTAAAATTACAGAGCCAAAGACAAATATTTTAAAATGTTGCAGAATATTTCAGAAACTTCTGTTATGCTATAGCCAAATACTTCCTGGTTTGTATTTCCTCCATTTGAGTAGAGTTGCAATTTCCCCTGCTCCTTCAGGCAGGGCCCAATCAGTTCCTCACAAATAATCATCTATGTCTAAGCTCCTCTGGACAAATAGTCGAAGTAACTGAAGGTGGTTTGGCTGGTGGGTCTGCTCTTAGATCCAGGGTACAGCAAGCACATTAATTCATAATGACTTGCTGACACTATGCCATTGTGATCTCTGAATATTTTCTGTATTGGTAGTAAATACTGCAGATTTTTGTAAACATTTATTGCTGTGTCTTCTGCATTATCATACCATCAGCACCTTCAAACACTAACAAAGAAATTATTACTGTGACCAGAACTGGTGGGTCTGCACGGGAGACATATGACTCTAACCTACCAATATTCTGTTATGGCACAGCTGGTGGTAAATGCTGAGCTGCTCAAATCATAAAGGGAAAATTGAAACAACTGCTACAACTGTTTTGCAATTTGTATATATTTTGAGCTGCGTGCTTTGAATTCAGTAGTAATAAGACCACAGAGTCTTATAGGTTTGTTACAAAACTAAATTAAACCTTTATTAAATAGAAAAAAATGATTTTAAGCACATACATAGGTTTACAAATTACTATGATAACTCCTAGTTCCCCTAGTTAATCTAACTCCCAGTTATACCTCCATTAAGGTAACTGTAAAATACATGGATTTTAACAGACCCATGAAAGTTACACGATACCCTGAACAGTCGAATTCAAAGTGAGTTTCTCTCAGCTTTGGTTCCTTATAGACAGCAGCTTGAGGTTTAGATGATGAGGGCTTTTCACACTTGTTAGACCTTAGAATCCTTCCCATACACACAGCCCTCTGTCCTTTATATATGCTTTCCCTTTTGAATGCAAATTCACATTGTTTCACTATGTCTTTGAACTTTAACTCTCTAATAATAAAATCTATCATAGTACCAGTTTTACCAGTAATCTTTGGGAAAAAATAAACACACTGTTTCTTAACTTCTGGTTAGATGAAACATTTCACCCCCTCTTTTGAATTCAAGCTAGTCTGGTTTATTTAAAAATGCAAATGCTCCTTTTACACCTCACATTCTAAAACTTCCCCCATGTTTACCTACTTAACATTTCAAATTTAGTTTATCTTCTGATACATCAAAGCTTTCAGACCAGTTGCTTTTAATTCAATTAAGTCACACATACGCACACATGCACACTCAATGCACACGCAAATGCACACACACACAGACCCATAGACACAGACCCCATAATTACTCTACAATAAATTCCAATAACATTATGAAAATTATTATATCTTCCTGACAATTCCTATATCAGAGGACACAGGCTGAGATGCTACTACCTGAATATAGTATAGCTTTCCAGGGTAGGGGTAAATGTGGAATTGAGGCCACAATCAGATCAGCCATGATATAATTAAATGGCGGAGCAGGTTTGAGGAGCTGAATGGCCTATTCCTGCTCCTAATTTATATGTTCATATGTTCGTATGAATTCTCCCAAAGAACAGGAGAAGGGGCTTGAACAGGATGCAGAGGATAATTTTTCTGCTTGCTGCAAAGCACATTTGTATCACACTAATACAGGTGACCTTCTCTAGGCTATGTCTGGCTACTGTGGACATCTATACTAGCACTAATATGCCATCATCCTCAGAACATCCTTTACGCACTCCAGATTATGTCACTCCCAGTCCACCAGAAAAAAACAGCTTTTTTAAAATTCATTCATGGGATATATGCTTCACTGGCTGGGCCAACATTTATTGCCCATCCCGAGTTGCCCTTGAGAAGGTGCTGGTGAATTGCCTTCTAGAACCGCTGCAGTCCATGTGGTGTAGGTACACCCACAGCGCTGTTAGGAAGGGAATTCCAGGATTTTGACCCAGCGACAGTGAAGGCACAGTGATATATTTCCAAGTCAGGATGGTAAGTGACTTGGACGGGAACTTTCAGGTGGTGGTGTTCCATCTATCTGCTGCCCTTGTCCTTCTAGGTGGTAATGGTTGTGGGTTTGGAAGGTGCTGTCTAAGGAGCCTTGGTGAATTCCTGCAGTGCATCTTGTAGTCGGTGCACACTGCTGCTACTGTGCATCAGTGGTGGAGGGAGTGAATATTTGTGGATGTGGTGCCAATCAAACGGACTGCTTTGTCTTGGATGGTGTCCAGCTTCTTCAGTGTTGTAGGAGCTGCACTCATCCAGGCAAGTGGAGAGTATTCCATCACACTCCTGACTTCTGCCCTGTAGATTATGGACAGGCTTTGGTGAGTCAGGAGGTGAATTACTCGTTGCACAATTCCTAGCCTCTGACCTGCTCTTGTAGCCACAGTATTTATGTGGCTAGTCCAGTTCAGTTTCTGGTAAATGGTAACCCCCAGGATGTTGGTATTGGGGGATTTAGTGATGATAATGCCATTGAACATCAAGGGGTGATTGTTAGATAATCTCTTGTTGGAGATGGTCATTGCCTTACACTTGTGTGGTGCGAATGTTACCTGCCACTTGTCAGCCCAAGCCTGGATATTGTCCAGGTCTTGCTGCATTTAGACATGGACTGCTTCAGCATCTGAGGAGTTGTGAATGGTGCTGAGCATTGTGCAATCGTTAGCATCCCCACTTCTGACCTCATGATGGAAGGAAGGTCATTGATGAAGTAGCTGAAGATGGTTGGGCCGAGGACACTACCCTGAGGAACTCCTGCAGTGATATCCTGGAGCCTAGATGACTGACCTCCAATGACTACAACCATCTTCCTTTGTGTTAGGTATGGCTCCAACCAGTGGAGAGATTTCCCCCTGATTCCCATTGACTCCAATTTTGCTGGGGCTCATTGATGCTACACTCGGTCAAATGCTGCTTTAATGTTAAGGGCGGTCACTCTCATCTCACCTCACCCCAGGAGTTCAGCTCTTTTGTCCATGTTTAAACCAAGGTTGTAATGAGGACAGGAGCTGAGTGGCCCTGGCGGAACCCAAGGCATCAGTGAGCAGGTTATTGCTAAGCAAGTGCCATTTGATAGTACTGTTGATAACCCCTTCCATTACTTGACTGATGATGGAGCGTAGACTGATGGGGCGGCAATTGGCTGGGTTGGATTTGTCCTGCTTCTTGTGTACAGGACATACCTGGGCAATTTTCCACATAGCCGGGTAGAAGTCAGTGTGGTACCTGTAGTGGAACAGCTTGGCTGGGGCGTGGCACGTTCTGGAGCACAAATCTTCAGAACTCTTGCCGGAATGTTGTCAGGGCCCATAGCCTTTGCAGTATCTAGTGCCTTCAGCTGTTTCTTGAAATCACGTGGAGTGAATCGAATTGACTGAAGACTGGCATCTGTGCTGCTGGGGACCTCCGGGGGAGACCAAGGTGGATCATCCACTTGGCACTTCTGACTGAAGATTGTTGCGAATGCTTCAGCCTTATCTTTTGCACAGCTATGCTGGGCTCCTCCATCATTGAGGATGGGAATATTTGTGGAGCCACCTCCTCCAGTGAGTTGTTTCATTGTCCACCACCATTCACGACTGAATGTGGCAGGACTGCAGAGCTGAGATCTGATCCATTGGTTGTGGGATCCCTTAGCTCTGCCTATTACTTGTTGGTTATGCTGTTTGGCTATTGCTTCACCAGATTGGCACCTCATTTTTAGGTATGCCTGGTGTTGCTCCTGGCATGCCCTCCTGCACACTTCATTGAACCAGTGTTGATCCCCTGGTTTGTTGGTAATGTTAGAGTGGGGGATATGCCGGGCCATGAGGTTACAGATTGTGTTCAAGTACATTTCTGCTGCTGCTGATGGCCCACAGCGCCTCATGGATGCCCAGTCTTGAGCTGATAAGGTCTGTTCGAAATCTATCCCATTTAGCATGGTGGTGGTGCTACAGAATATGATGGAGGGTTTCCTCAATGTGAAGGCGGGACTTTGTCTCCACAATGACTGTGCGGTGGTCACTCCTACCGATCCTGTCACGGACAGATGCAGGATGAGTTCATGTATGTTTTTCCCTCTTGTTGGTTCCCTCACCACCTGCTACAGACCCAGTCTAGCGGTTATGTGCTACTGTGCCACTCTTGGTGATGGATATTGAAATCCCCCACCCAGAGAACATTCTGCACCTGTGCTTCCAAGTGATATTCAACATGGAGGAACACTGATTCATCAGCTGAGGGAGGGCGGTACGTGATAATCAGCAGGAGGTTTCTTTGCCCCATATTTGACCTGATACCATGAGACTTCATGGGGTCCTGAGTCGATGTTGAAGACTCCCAAGGCACCTCCCTCTGTAATCTGTAAGGTATGATTCCATCAGGATGACTACGTCAGTCTTCACTAGTCTGTGAGACAGTTCTCCCACTTTTGGCTGGTTAGTAAAGACGACTTTGCAAGGTTCGTCAGGGCTGCGATTGCCGTTGTCGTTTCCGGTGCCTAGATCGATGCCAGGTGGTCTGTCCAGTTTTGTTCCTTTTTTTTGTCTTTGTAGCAGTTTGTTACAACTGCGTGGCTTGCTAGGCCATTTCAGAGGGCAATTAAGAGTCAACCACAAACACATTGCTGTGGGTCTGGAGTCACATGTAGGCCAGACCAGGTAAGGATGATGTATTTCCTTCCTTCCCTAAGAGGTTTTTTGGCCATCATTGGACTTTTTTTATTGAATTCAAATTCCACCATCTGCCATGGCAGGATTCAAACCCGGGTCCCCAGAGTTTGGGTATCTATAAGTTAATAAGACACATGCCTCATGCTGCATATTTCCTTGGAGCTGTTCCTTGGTTCAGAGTCTTCTGGAGAATTGCAAGGCCATGCTGCACAAGTGATTAATGAGCTCCAGCACTCAATCTGTCACCTTAAATATAGCCCCGGGGGGCACCACTTTAACTCTGTGTAAATGCATAGGTTTTGAGTGAGTTAAAATCAGGTCATCAGTGTCTAACAGGGTTTCATGCAACAGAATTATTGAAAGTAGGACCTGTAAGATCTGGATCCCTGTGCTCTTCAGTTGAGGGACCACTTATTGTCCTAAAGCAATGTGCTTCTCCTTATCTTCTACCCCAGTTACTTCTGCTCACTCATGCTCTGTGTCCAGTATATACTTCCCTGATTCATTCTCCAACCCTCTTGAAATTGGTGTCTTTATTTATAGACTCATAGAATCATAGAATTGCTACAGTACTGAAGGAGGCTATTCGGCCTGTCTTGTTTGTGCTGGCTCTCTGTAAGAGCTGCTCTGCCTTTTGCCCATAGCCTTATAAACTTTTATCTCATAAGGTGCTTTCCCCATCACTCAGGCAGTGTATTCCAGGTCCTAACCACTTGCTGCATAAAAATGTATTTCCTCATGTCACCTCTGACTCCTTTGCCACTTACCTAGTGTCCTCTGGCTTTCAACCCTTCTGTCAGTGGGAACAGTTTCTCCCTATCTATTCTGTCCAGACACATTGGACAGAATTTTACATCCCACGGGCGGGTGTGTACCTGACCCGATCAGGTGTAAAATCACACGAGTTGATGTTGGGCAAGCACCTCGACATTGCACACTTGCGCGATATTTAGCTCAGTGGGTGTACGCAAAAGTCAGAAGCACGCCCACAGACAATTAAGCAGGCAATTAAGCCAATTTACACTGCAATTGTCTCCGATTTTTTGTGGCCCGTCTAACCTTAAGGTTGGCAGATGGGCGAATTGGCCAGGCAAGCTTTACATTTTTCATGAAACCTCATCCAAGAGCAGAATGAAATCTCCATTCAGAGATAAAATAAGAAGAAATATCTGGGGACAGAATTTTTATGAGGGATGCTTTCAGGCGCTTGATTGTGATGCATGGGCATTTTTTTGCAGCTTTTTAGAGCTTTCTTTTATTATTTGCAAATCCGCAACTCCTTGAGGCGGCTGCAGACCTGCCTTCAGCGCTCACCCGCACCTGCAGTGCCATCGTCGCCTGCCCTCTTCCCACCCCCACCTTGGCAGCGCTGAGCTAGCTGGTTGTTAATTGGCAGTCGGGGGTCCGTTTCCTGGCCATTCCTGGGCCCACTGATCACACATGCCCAACGATCAAAAAATTAAGGCCATTATGGTTTTGAACACTTCTCACAAGCAAGCAGTGACAGACAGTGCAATCCTTAAAGTGCTATTGGGGCCAGTCCTATGCTTATATTCAGGTTTTAGCTAAGCAGAAAATTTTGGCTTTGAAGTTCAAGTAAGAAATATATTTAATCTCCCTTGCTTAGGTTCTACATATTGCGTTGACATAAGTATCAGTAAAATAAAATAAATATTTGTTAATACAATCTAAGTTTAATGACCAAGGTATAAATCTCTCAAGCTGAAGAACTGGGATTGCTTTTTTATAAATTACTGAAACGGCAACAAGAATTTGTATTTATTTAGTGCTTTTAATGTAACAAAATGTCCTAAGGTGCTTCACAGGAGTACTATAAAGCAAAATTTGACATTGATTCACATAAGGTGATATTAAGGCAGATGGCCAAAAGCTATCTTTCAGAGTTTTAAGCAGCATCTTTTTTATTTAGTTTTATTCTTTCATGGAATGTGGGCATTGCTGGGAAGGCCAGCATTTGTTGTCCAGCCCTAATTGCCCTCAAATTGAGTGAGTTGCTAGATCATTTCAGAGGGCAGTTAAGAGTCAACCACATTGATGTGGGCCTGGGATCACTTATAGGCCAGACCAGGTAAGGATTATCTGGCAGATTACTTCCAGATCGATTTGTATAAGCAATTGACAATAATTTCATGATCACAATTACTGATACCAGCTTTATCATTCCAGATTTGTTAGTTGATTTAAATTCCATCAGCTGCCACAATGGGATTTGTACCCATGTCCCCAGAGCATTAACTTCAGCCCTCTGGTTACTAGTCCAGTAACATTACTTTACATTATGCCACTTGAAGGAGGGAAGAGTGTTCGAGAAGGGAGCAGTTTATGGAGGGAATTCCAGAGTTTAGGACCTAGGCAGCAGGAGGCATGGCCATCTATGGTGGAGCAATTAAGATCAGGAATGATGAAGAGGCCAGAATTAGATGAGTGCAGGAATCTCAGAGGGTTGTGGGACTGGTAGCGAGAGGGAGGGTGTGAGGTAATTGTTTTAAAACAATGAAAAGAATTTAAAAATCAAGGTGTTGCTTAATTGGTAGCCAGTGTAGGTTGATGAGCATAGGGGTGATGGGTGAACGTGACTTGGTGCAAATAAAGACATGGACAGCCAGGTTTTGGATAACCTCAAGTTTACAGAGGGTAGAACGTGGGAGGCAATCTACAATGTTAATATGACAAACCTTAACTGACATATTGCAGTGCTTAAACGCACTGGCTGAGCATTTGACGTGAGCAACAATATCTCAAAATATATAGGTACCTTTCATTAATACTGCTTCAACACTCATTTGACAAAATACTCTTCAAGGACAGCTGAGCATTACTTATTTTGTGGCACTAATGCATCACTAAAATTGTGAAGCAAAGAAATTTTAAATATTGTTTTTCTTTCCAGTACATAGATTGCTTCCAATGCAGCAAACACTTGCCTCATCCACTGGTGCAACAGAAAACAAAATAAGCGCTTGGATGTCAGATGTGCACTGTGACACTGGGGGATAAAGAAGGAAGGACTATCAACAAATGCATCAAAAAAGAAACAACATTACCTACCAATAACTTTTTTGTTACAGTAATATTGTTTTTGTGTTTGACACATATGTAACTTGCGTGGGTGGGTACCAAAAGCACAGCAAACATCATTGCTAATTAAGGAGCTGAATGTTAGATCATAAAGCATGGTTATCACATCAGTAATCTCCCTGAGATTCAATTGGAATCCAACACTGAATATTTAATACAGGCTACACAGTTGTAAGATGTTGATACCTTTTACAGCCAATGTAAATTCTTGCAGTTTCTTGACTGCAACCTGTTAATTGCTACATGTCATTATTTTTACATAAGCAATTAAACAATTCCTTATGAGATGATGTTCATATTTATGTATTACTGTACTTGGGGCAGAATTTTTAGCTTCGTGGGCACACGCCCAACCCGTTGGAGCGTTAAATAAAGTGCGCTGACATCGGCCGAGTGTGCCAACATCAACGTGCACTCTCGTGGTACTTCGCCAGGCGGGTACACGATGGAGATGGAGGCACACCCACTATTAATTAAGTGGCCAGCTAAGGTCCTTGAGACACCAATTATCTCTGACTTAATGTTGCCCATGCAATTTTCAGGCCGTCACATGGGCAAAACGGGCAGGCAGGCAGACTGCAATTTGCAAAACCTCATTCATGGGCGGGATAAGAGGGGTCAGTGGTCTTGTTAAAGTGATTAGTGAGGAGTGTAGGATATCACTTGCTGCTGGTTGCTTCTGTGAACAGGACAGCTTCATCTCGCTTCAGAGCTGCAGTCAGGGAATTTAGAGGCTTCATTTCAGGACTCAGCTATTGTTTTCCAGGCCCCCGGGGGATTCACACTGCGTGGGGCCTTCCAGGCATCAGACAGCCTTCCCTTACCCTGGTAACATGGATAGTGGTCTCTGCTGGAGGCACCTCCACTGAGGAGGAAGAGAGGACCAGAGGGGGAGGAGGTTAGGTGTCCCTATTCAACTTCCAGGGGAGCAACCTGTGGGAGGAGAGGCATAGGCACAAGGGCGCAGGGTCCAAGGAAGTCCAAGGCTGAAAGGGTCTCAATATGTCTGAGGTGCAGTGCCGATGGAGGCTCTGCCTCTCAAGGGAGACAGTGACCTCCATCTGTCAGAGGAACCTAAGATCAGTTTTGACTCTGTGGGTGGACACCCCATGCCAGTGGCGCTGAAGATCATGGTGACCTCAATTTCTATGCCTCCAGCTCTTCCCAGGGGTCAGTGGGGGGCCTTTGTGGAGTGTCATAAACAGCTGTCCACATTTGTGTCAAGTAGGTCACAGACGCTCTGTTCAGGCATGGATTGACCTTCATCCACTTCCGCTGGGACCAGGCAAGCCAGGCACAGTGAGTCAAAGGCTTCGCAGCCATTGGTGGTTTCCCCTACGTCCAGGGTGCAATAGACTGCACACATGTGGCCATCAAGGCGCCAGCAGGTGAGCCCGGTGCCTTCATCAACAGGAAGGGATTCCACTCCATGAACGTGCAGATAGTGTATGATCACAAGACGCAGATTCTGCAAGTGTGTTCAGGTACCCTGGCAGCTCCCATGATGCTTACATTCTCAGACACTCCCAGGTGCCAAGGCTCTTCAGTGCTCCAGCCTGGCTGGATGGATGGCTTATGGGTGACAAGGGCTATCCCCTCAGAAGGTGGCTCATGATGCCTCTCCGCCACCCAAGAACAGAAGCTGAGCAGCAGTACAACAGAAGCCATGCCTCTACAACAGTGGCGATAGAAAGAACCATCGGTCTTCTCAAGATGCGCTTCCAATGCCTGGACCGTTCAGGGGGGCACATTCCAATACCCCCCAGATCGTGTGTCACTGATAGTGATTGCAAGCTACACTCTCCACAATCTGGCACTGGCAAGGGGGGGACGCAGTGGAGGAAGAAGATCTTGATGCAGCTGCACAGGCAACAGGTGATGAGTCCAGTAGCGAGTCCGAGGACGAGCACGGTGAGGAGAATGCTGAGGGCATAAACACAGACCTGGGTAACCTACAGAGAGGTAGGGACATCTGGGATGCTTTGATCCAATGCTCCTTCAGCTAGAAGGACTGCCAGGGCTGCAGGCTCCATACTCAATCCCTGACAGGACCAGTTCCTTGGTCAACAACATAAACTATGTGCCTTTGCAATAAAGTTTCAGGAGACACACATCCACCATAACATCATGGCCTTCCCTGCACCTTCAAATCAAATGATGCGTACAGAGGCCAGTTGCACAAAATACATCTCATTTACTTGTGAATGTTAAACGTTGCAGAAATTAACATTAACTGGCGTTTTCCATTACACCATTAAAAAGAAAAGAAAAATCGGGGAACCAAATCTCACCAGTGATAAGCCCGTGTTGTGCTTAAGGCGCTTTAAGTTTTCGCTTGCGGGTGCCAAGTCCAGGTGCTCCCCCTCGCTGGCACCAGCATTGGAGACAAGCTGCTCACTCTGCTGTATTGTTGCCTTTGATGACCTTGGCAGGTGTCCTCTGGCCCGTGGAGCTTGTGCTGGCCCCATTTGGGAGGGAGAGGCCAATGCCACGGCTGGCATCTCCCCAGTCGCCACAGTCTCATCAGATGCCACGGTCATTGGCAGAGGGGCGAATGAGCTGCTGCCATCATCCAGAGCACCCTGAGAGGAGCCTGCAGAAACGACAAGCAGCTCATGCACCAACTTGAGGTTGCTTTGGACCTCCCTACTCACCACTGATGGACAGGCACCTAGCTGAGATGCTGGGTGCCTGATCCATCTCCCACACTGACACTGACCACCTGAGGTCATTGCCAGTATGAGGGCTTGCAGGTCAGAGCACATCCTCAGGAACCCCTGATTGAGATCCTGAAGGAGCCTGTCCATGAGAGTCGCCATTCACTCCATGGAGGAGGCATTGTGCTTAGCCAAAGGGTCAACCCAGTGGTCATGCTCTGCAGGGACTCCTCCCAAAGGTCACCATGGCACATATTCCCTAATGTATCTCCGCCACATCCTCCCACACACCCTGCTGCACATCCAGCATTTGCTGCCTCAGGGGGACTCCAGAGGCCCATCATCAGCCATCAACTGAGCATTGTCCTGGTCCTCAGCAGTCCTCCGACTGCTGACATCCAGGGCACTCTCTGGCTTCGCCTGCACCTCAAGCGAGTGTGAGTGCCCTCACCAATGTGCACCAATAAATAGACTACACGACGATCTTATGCCCACCGAGATGCTGATATCTGCACCGTGCCTTTGACAGAGAGGGTGTGACGCAGGTGTGTGGTGAGCATGGCGGATGTCAGGGGTCGGGGTGGGCCTTGAGGGTCCTCATAATGAATGGCTGATGGTTAGCCCAAAATGAAAAAGATGGACATGTCATCAGTTTAAGTCATGACACTGTCACTGTGCATGCCTGGCACCCCAATGAGACAGAGACTTGCATCATGATGCCCTCGTCTTTCAATTATTAATGGCGATTCCAGGTTCCAGGCTCACATCAATATAGAGACTACACTGGAATGTTAGCAATAACTGACTTTCTCACCTCAGTGCACTGCACTCTTACCTTCTTCTGGCACCCCAACCTCACTGCAGCCGCTTGACCGAGGTGCATGCTGCCTCTCCAGCTCCAGGGCCACCTGCTCATATTGCAAGAGAATGAGGAGGTGTGGGGGTCCCCCGTCAGTCCACGACCTCTCAGCATTGCTATGGGGTGTTTTACCCTGAAAGGGCAGAGGAGCATTGATTAGTCCACTCTCTACCTGCAGCGCCATTGCAGCCTGGCCAATCCCACCTGAGGAAAACCTCGCAGGGCTCAGCCAATTCGTGATCCTGGAGCAGCAAGGCATTCAGTCCAAGCAGCCAGGACTCACCCCTTTGGCCAGCTCCTGCCTCATTGACATTTGGGACTCACACTCTAACACCTCTGAGGTCCACGGGGGAATGGACAGCTCTTGACTGTTCTGCAAAGTGACCCATGCCAACATGGTATTCACCCTTCCCAATCGCAGGAGATCGTTGAAGCGCTTCCAGCACTGGGCCCATGTGCACATCACCACATCGTCGCTGTTGACCTTGGATGCCACCTCCTGCCAGGCCTTTTTGGTGAGGTGGGAGTCTCCTCCTCCTGTCCCTGAGGACAAGGCTTTCTCTTCTCGCTGCCACCTCCTCCAGGAGGGCTGCGAGGCACTTGTGTGAAAAACATGGGGCCGGCTGCCCCACCTGCCGTGTCCACCCACTACGGTTTCCATTCACAACACTTCCACATCCATCTGTGGCAGCCTTCCAGGGGCTGCCGAGGCCACATTTGAATCGGCCGCTGGGTCGCCATTGGACCCGGCGGACATCATGCCCCCGACCCCGCCCATCTCTTTGCGCACATTCCAGGCCACGTATCACACATAAAATCACGGTGAGCTGCTGATCGCGGGTGGCAGTCGGCTTCCTGACCGCCCCTGCCAATCCCACATGCCAGGAATAAAATGATGTCCTTGGGAAAAAAAAACGGCAAAAGCAAGTAGTTCTGCTGTAAAATTTCAGGTTTTGAATTTCTTTCATCATGCTATTTCTATTTCTGACAGTTGATTACCAGAGGAATCTGATATGGTCAGATTTTGCTTACAGTACCTTTTTTGCTATGTTAAGAGAGTGGCAGTTCAATTCATTCTACTGTATGCCATTTGTGTAAGATGAAGTTCAAAGTTAATTCATCTTTTATTTTTATAATTTTGCTCACAGGTCATTTAAAATCTTGCTGCTGTACAACTGACAAAGACTTTTTTCCCAAGTGACTCTTGCAAAGGATGTCTACGCCCTCTTTTAACCCTAAATTACATCAATAGTGAAAAAATGAGTCCGAAATTTTCTTCTGCTGGAAACAGGTCTGGTTAAGTTGCCACCCACTGGTCCAACCTTGCCATGAACCTTATTCATTATCCTGGGTCAGAGTCAACCGGTATGCTGGTGGTACTCTGGACAGTAAGTCAGCTTTGCAGAGAAAATCTGTCACTGTCAAGAAGGAAAATGTTGTGGTACTACATGTGGGTCACTAATGGTAGCACTAAAAATAATGGTTGGACTTGTGAAAGGACCAGAGGCCTCCTAAAGGTGTCGCTAAACCAAGAGTTTGATGTCTCTGAATAATCCCTCTTGGCACCCGCCAGCAATTAGAGGGGGTAGGAGAGAAAAAGGTCACCAAAAAGAGGCCCTTGCTTCCCTTTAATGAATTTTTCCTGCTATTAGCTACAACAGTTCTTTGACCACATTCCGTGGTACCAATCTTGCATAGGGTTGATTGTACTGTTATGAAGTTATAGAAATCAGTTGGGCCTGGATTGTTGCTCCTGTTTTGGGAGAGTAGAGTCGGGAAAATTCCAGGATGGTGGGTGCTAATGGGATTGGAGCCCGCCACCCCTGGAAACAATGCAGAGGCAGCCCAGGGGGTGCTGCGCTGTGTGAAAGGCCAGCTTTGGTGCTCCAGGACTTGTAAAAGAATGAAATGAAAAATACCCTTTAGCTCTCACACCCTCACACATGCCCCATGCCCCATCCATACCAACTCATGCCGCCTCATCCCCCCCATCCACACCTCATGGCCCCTAATACCCTCTATGCCAACCTATGCCCCTCTACCCACTCCAATAGTCCGTTATAACCCCTGTGCCAACTCATTCCAACCCATCCCCCACCCACTACTCTTTACCCTTGCACACTTCATGCCAGCTCACTCAGTATCCACCATGGGCAGATCGCAGGACCCATGCTGAGATGAAATAAAATAAATCTCTAAGTGTCTATTGTTAATTTCACTATTAAAAAAACACTCCCATTGATAAAAACCCATTCACCACATTTAAATTCATTCTACTACTCAATCCACTATATTAACAAGCACTTCCTTCAAGTGCTTAAACCCTTACAAAAATCAGCATCTGTATTCATAGTCCTACATCAAAACTTTATAACCACTTGAAGCTGTCAATCAAACTGTGAACTGACAGACAGCCCACTATGATAATGATAGGTTGTGAAATCAGTCATGCAGCACAAATCCTATAATAATAATCCTCAGGTTTATATCATCAAGCAGAGTGAAATGGCAAGCACCAATTTGTTTTAGGCTGCAGATTATTTTTTTTAAATTTAAAGGGCAGAAGACTTAAATATCTTGACAGCTTGACAGTTCCAATGAGTTTATCCACATTTTATGTACATCTACGTCTAATTTTAAATCCCAAAGGGGACTTGACCTCTCCCAATGGGCATCTTACCGTTCCCAAAGGTATCACTGGTTCTGTCCAACACAGTACCTTCCCTCTCCAAAAGGGTACCCTACCTCTCCAAAGAACTTCAGTAGGTTTAGAACTTCTCCTGAAAAGTGTAATGCCCAAGTGTAATTGCCTGGCGCTTCGTCAAGTCGGGATGACTCGGGAGCCCTTTAAAAATGATGGGTGGGTCCCGAGTCCAGTATCCCCGACCCATTCCTGGGCTGTCTGATTTTTTGGAGAGGCTTTAAAGGGTGCAGGCTGGCTTGTGTCAAAAGCCTGCAGACGGCATTCCAGACCTGACCAGCTTCATTGCAGAGGTAGGCATTTTCTAATCATCTACAATTTTCATGGAGGCCAGATTTTTGAAGAGTTTTGGTTCATGAGTCATGAACCCTAGTCTGCATGAGGGGACCTTTTAAAAGGTGTTCAAATGGTCCTCCCCATGCCCCCTATTGCAAACTCTACCCTTCCACCCACCCCCCCCCCCCCCCCCCACCTTGGCCTCTCATGACTCCCCATGCCATGCCCTGTCCTTCTGCCCAGCCACCATGCCCTTCATGACCCCAATGCCAAGAAATCACACTTCCATGACCATTGACCCACTATACACTGTTCAGAACCCTGTAGTGAAAGTAGGATGTGTAATGAAAAGTTTTGAAACAAAGTAACTCATCCATAACTTTCTCCTATGTTGAAAAAAGTCATTTCACTATAAGCTGGTAAAAGTGAGAATCACCCAGACCTTTTAAAATATCAGCAACAAAAGCCATAAGTCCTTGAAAACACAACTTGTGTAAACCGATATGGTGAAATTGACAGCAGAGATCAGGGAGCCTCAGCTGCCAATCAACCAATGTTTTCTCTGGGGTGCAGCTGTTTCAACAAGCTTAATGATTGTCTGGGCTGTCAGCCAATAATAGGGCTGGCTGATTGGGGCAAGAGGGGCTATAGGGGATGGGTGGAAAGGAAGAGCTTGGCATAGGGGCAAGAGGTGCCATGGGGGTGGGTGGTAGGACAGAGCTTTGCATGGGGGCATGAGGTGGCATGTATGAGGGAAGGGGAATGTTTGGAGAGTGAGGCGTGATGGCTGGAGGGCCTTTATTTTTTTATTTTAACTGGGACAAAGTCTCAAAGCACCAAGGCAGCCCTTTTAAACAGCCCACCTCCGCACCCAGCAGCCCCTGTGGCTGCCTCCAAATTTCTTCCCAGATTGGCTGGCCTGACTCCAGCCCACACATGTCCCCCGGTAATGAATATCCCTCCTTTGCAGGCACTTTTTCCTAAGGCGGACAGGCTGAGCAGGGAATTTTCGCAACTCCAGCTATCCACCTTGAAGATGAAAATCTACACGATTGTGTTTTGGACATCCCACCAGCAAAAATTAGATCTGTTTGAAGGCAGATGCACTTTTACATGTGCAGCTGCCTCTGTGAACCACAGATGTACAAACTACAACCTGCCCATTGCCCACTCTGGTGAAAATGGTGGATACTGGGTTTGGGGATCAGACTTCGGAATTGAGGTTCAAGCTTCACATTGGCGAAGCTGGAGATCCCCTCCGTCCCTGCAAAAATTAAGACCTTGGTGTCCCAACTCCCACTTCTTCATCATCTCAGGTAGGAAAAGGTGGGTGGACAACATTGTGTCGAAGCAGAGCACATTTCAGAAGCCAGATTTGGTGATAAGCATTCAACTTCTGGCCTCCTCACCTAATTTTTCTCAGTGCATCATACAAGAATAGATATAACATGCAGATTTTCATAGGAAACTCTTGGCCATCCTATCTGGATATGGTTGGTGCTGCAGAGAAGGTAACTTGCTCTCCATTAGTAAAGATAGTTTGGTGCAAGTGTATTGTATCAGAGAATGACTTCACCGTGCAGATAATGTTGCTTTATCATTATGACATAACAAATAGAATTTGACTTTTACTTCTTTTGATATTTCCAGATACAAATGGTGCAAAAACAATTAGGTAACACTAGCCTATTATAATTTCTGTGGGCATCTATCAATTTTGGCATCCATGCTTGGGAGCATGTCACTGTGCGAAATGGCTTATGGCTGCAGGATTTCAATGCCTGCAGCAGCTTTAAGGGTTAGGCTGCATTCTCAAATGGGAATATGGAATAAAACTGGTCCCAAAGTTCATCAGGAATTATAGTGGAATCTAAAGAAAACCTTGCTTGTCTCTTTTTTCAAAAGTGTTTGATATGCCAATTAAAATTCACATTTGTATTTGCAACTCCATCTATGTTGGATGCCTGTTTTATATGAGGAATATTTAGAACCTGGTGTTGTTAAGGTGCTTGTGGCAGAAAATGAAGTGAATTCCATTACTAGCCCTGCGATATTAAATTGAAACAATCATCATAAATGTTGTGAGTCAGGTACAGGGCTACTTAGTGACATTTCAAAGATATTAGACAAAGACAATGTCTGTCATCCAATCATGGTTGATCTATGTTTTAACTCCATCGACCTTCATTGGTTCCATAACCCTTAACACCCTTGTCTAACATAAACTTATCCGCTTCAGTTTTATGATTTTTCAGTTGATCTAGCCTCAACAGATTTGGGAGCAGAGAGATCTAATTTATGTTAAGAAGTGCTTCCTGATGTGACCCCTGAATGGCTTAGCTCTATTTATAAGGCTATGCCTTGTTCTGAATTCCCCCACCAGAAGAAATATTTTCTCTCTTTCTACCCTATCAACTTCTTTAATCATTTTATAATCCCCAAATTAGATCTCACTTAATATTCTAGCCTCAAGGGAATAAAACCCTAGACTATACAATTAAGCAACAAGAATGGCCATTCTATGTTCCACCCTAAAGCATTCCAGTACCACTGGAAAATGGGTAAATAAATGGAAGAACATCCAGCTTAATAGTTTTATATTAATGAGACACAAATGCACGAATAATACTGTTATAGCAAAGATATTACTATATAGTATATTTCATTGACATTGTGGGGAGGTGATGGCATAGTGGTATTGTGGCTGGACTAGTAATCCAGAGATCCAGGGTAATTCTCTGGGTAGCTGGGTTCAAATCCTGCCATGGTTGAATTTGAATTCAATAAAAACCTGGAATTAAAAGTCTAATGATGACCATGCAACCATTTTTGACTGTCATAAAAACCCATCTGGCTCACTAATGCCCTTTAGGGAAGGAAACCTGCTGTCTTTACTTGGTCTGGCCTACATGTGACTCCAGACCCACAGCAATGTGGTTGACTCTTAAATGCCCTCTTATCAAACTGCTGTGAAGTCTCATGGCATCAGGTCAAACATGGGCAAGGAAACCTCCCACTGATTACCATGTACCACCCTCCCACAGCTGATGAATCAGTGCTCTTCCATGATGAACACCACTTGGAGGGAGCACTGAGACTGGAAAGGGTGCAGAATGTACCCTGGATCTCCAACAAGAGAGGATCTAACCATTGCCCCTTGATGTTCAGTGGCATTACCATCACTGAATCCCCACTATCAACATTGGGGGGGTTACCATTGACCATAAACTGAGCTGGACTAGCCATATAAATATTGTGGCTACAAGAGCAGGTCAGAGACTAGGAATCCTGTGATGAGTAACTCACCCCATGACTCTCCAAAGCCTGTCCACCATCTGCAAGGCACAAGTCTGGAGTGTGATGGAATACTCCCCACTTGCCTGGAAGAGTGCAGCTCCCACAACACTCAAGAAGCTTGACACCGTCCAGGACGAAGCAGCCCACTTGATTGGCACCACATCCACAAACATTCACTCTCTCCACCACCGACACACAGTAGCAGTGTGTACCGTCTATAAAATGCACTGCAGGAATTCACCAAGGCTCCTTAGGCAGCATTTTCCAAACCCACGACCATCTAGGAGGACAAGGGCAGCAGATGGGACCACCACCTGCAAGTTCCCCTTCAAGTCACTCACTATCCTGACTTGAAAATTTATCACTGTTGCTGGGTCAAAATCCTGGAACTCCCTTTCTAACAGCACTGTGGGTGCACTGACACCACATGGACTACAGCAGTTCAAAAAGGCAGCTCTCCACCACCTTCTCAAGGGCAACTAGGGATGGGCATTAAATGCTGGTCCAGTCAGAGAAGCCCACATCCCGTGAATGAATTTTTAAAAATTGACTATAAAAATAAGGAGCTGCAAATGTGCCTTTAAGTATATACAAAAAGATAGCCAGAAGTTAAACAGAATATCAATAACCCTAGACCCCAGTACTAGATGAAACCGTGTTATTGAACATTAACAGTATGGCTGGAACTTTAGGGTTTGCTATCATTTATGGTGTTTTGCTGCTAGGGATTTCAATTCCAATATATCCTGATGTGCTTGTACCCCCAATGCACTTTACTGCCCCCCCAAGCCTACTCCAGCTCATTTCTCATCATATTAACTTACCTTGTGGGTGCATCCTTCATCTTTGTCTAGGCAATTCCTCACATGTCCATCTGACAACCCATCACTGAAACTCATCCTCATTTTAATGCAATGCCACACCTACCCTCATGGTGACCCTTCACAAATGTTGTTCATCAATCTTCTCAGTACATTCCATCATTTTTACTCATAGATGTCTTCTCTCACTCCTTTCAGGAGAAGAAAGGACAGGATAAGGGAGACGCAGAGAACCAAAGGTAGCCCTCCAACCATCTCTATGCTGACTGTAACTGAGGAGGTGGCACTAGAGATAAGCCGACTCTCAGCATGCCTAGCCATTGGAGATGGATAGATACGACTCTCCCAATTATCTGGTGACAAAATTAAATATCAGACAGCCAAATGGCTTAGAGTACTCACTCATGTTGATTTGATGCCAGAATCTGGAATATAAAGCTAGTAATCTGGAACATAAAGCTAGTATCAGTACTAGTGATCATGAAACTATCATCAATTATCATAAAAACCTAACTGATTCACTAATGTCTTTTAGGGAAAGAAATTTGCCATCCTTACCTGGTCTGGCCTACATGTGACCCCAGATCCATAGCAATGTGATTGGCTCTTAACTGCCCTCTGAAATGGCTGAGCAAGCCACTCAGTTCAAGGCAATTGGGCAACAAATGCTGGTCTTGCCAGCGACACCCACATATCATGAAATATTTTTTAAAAGCCAGACGCCAGTGAAATATAACCATTTCCACAATGATGACTTAGCACCCTCTTACCTTGACAGTTCTAAAGCACTGATCCATCAAACACCCCCCATATGAGGTGGCATAGAAAGTGGACAAAAACGCCTCAGGGGAGGTCATTCACTTGAGGATGCACCATCACATGATTCAAAGCAGACCATCCATCAGCTCAGGTTTACATACATTGGTGGAACCAACAAGACAAGTAGTGGGCTGCCTCATGGTGCCTTAAACATCAAAAGAGCAAGAGCAGATGGTGGAGAATGGAGAAAGCATTGGAGGGGGCAAGATGCTCCAAACTCTGTTCAGCTGGATGCAGATGCTGAATCTGGGAAGGAGATGAGGGAGATAAAACTTGAGCAGTAGCAAAAACTGCATGAAGTTCTGTCAGATTTTCCAGCTCCACTGTACCCTCTTTTTTTATTATTCATTGCCCATTCTTAATTGCCATTTAAGAGTCAACCACAGTTCTGTGGGTATGGAGTCACATGTAGGCCAGACTAGGTAAGAACAACAGGTTTCCTTTCGGGATTTTACAACATCATTAGAGTTTTTAATTGAATTCAAATTACACCATCTACTATGGTGGGATTCAAACCCAAGCCCCCAGAACATTACCCTGGGTCCCTGGAAAACCAGTCCAGTGACAATACCACCACACCACCACCTCCCCGCTTGGAGAGAGATTGGAGGACTCCATCTCTAAAATGAGTGACAAGAGTCTTCACGATGATGTCTACATCTTGGAAAGAGTGGCCACCTGTATGAAGCATCACATGATGAGTGCATGCAGGTCCTCACCAATTGGGAGAGAATGCTACCTTAAAATAGGATTGACAAAACCATAGCCTTGACCCATCAGCAGCTCACTGATGTGCAACAAAGTGCTCTCCAGCACACTGCTAGCACAGCGGCCGGTCGGACAGTCCTGGGCGGAGCCCTTTCAGGCTCCAGTGAACATTGGACAAGAACATCTCAACAGTCAAGAGAGGGCTATGAGCATCCTATCTCTAGCTCTGCTGAAGCCTTAAGGCGGAATTGTCCCAGAATTGCCCTAAGTGCAGTAGTGGGCAGGAAAAAAGATGTTTTACCCGCCGGCTACAAAAGTGGGTTTCCATGCCATTTCATCCTCTTCCTGCCTCACTAACTATGCAGCCATGGGAAACACATCGTCTTGCTGGCGGGCAGCCGCCAATTTGCCCACCACGCCATTACCTTGCCGCTTCCTCACACAGGGCACCATACTTAAACTGCAGTCGTGCACACAGATCTCAATGCTTGCAGCCCAGGGCTGCTCCAGTGAAGACATGGCCCCAAAAGCCAAGAATATTGCAGCCCCCCCGATTCAGTGCCACATGCCTGGGGCACCTTCTGGATGCTGTGGAGGCCCGCTGCGGTGTCCTCTACCCATGCTCTGGCCGCAGGAGGCCCATCAGTCTCACCACTCTGGCTTGGGAGCCAGTGGCAGAGGTGGTCAGTGCCAATGCTGCACACAATGCTGCCATCCGATGTAGAAAATGGGTGAATGATCTCATCTGTGTTGCCAGGGTAAGCCAACCATCTCATCACTCTAAACTCACACACTCACAAGCCCATCACACATTCACTGGCATCTCACTCACTGCCAGCTCAAGGGACGTCACCGCTCACTCTCTTGCACACACCCTCACATCTCCATCTGGCCCCATCTCCTCTGGAGACTACCTCCTCAGCCCTCACCATCTCGTGGCCACTTGTACAGATCAACATGTGCCCCCACACACACCCTGGGATATCACCTTTCCCAGTACAGCCCTTGTCCTGCAGCCTCTTCCCTTGCCTGAGGCCACTTCTCCCCCTTCCTCAAGCAAGTCCTAGCCCTGTAGCTATTGAAAAGCCACCCCTGCCTTCTGGCTAGTCTGGTAGGTAGACACCTGCCTGTGGGCCCCCCTAAAAGTGATGAGGTCCTGCCTGCGAAGCCTGGCACTGATGAGTGCAAATGCTGCCAGAAGCAAGGTAGGCAAACAAACCTCAAAGTCCAGAGTGAAGAGCAGCATGCCAGGTGCACGGCGCTTATGTACAGTTGTGAAACACATTGGCGTGCAATCACGCCGATGTGCCCAGATGATCCAGTATGTGGGGATGATTCCAGCGAGCAGGGCATATAATGAGATGCTAAAGTATTGAAAGTAGGTTCCCAACATGCGGTGGCGGGAAACACAGCCCGCCATTGACGGGTCAGAAGGACAATCATTAGCTGGTTTCACAACAGCATAAAACTGATTTTTGGCCTTCTCACCATATTGTCCACTCACACCCACCATGACACCTGCCGCCAATGGGACTGGATGATTCCGCCTTTTGGGATTGCACCACCTCGGAGTAGTAGAAAAAGCAAGAATAAAAATTGAAGTTGCACAATAGAATGCCCATGGATTTTTAACACAATGTTAGATGTTAAGTTTCTGTTTAATTTTTCTGTCAGATTAACTTATTTGTTGAATCATATTCCTGTCTTGCATATTTTTGTCTGTTGGCTGGTAGTGGCCTTCTTGCTTGAGATGAACAGTAAGACAAGTGTTAAAGGCATGTAATGGGTATTTGTGACAGCGATGCTTTGTTGATTGTAAGTATGTTTTTTATTGGGGATGGTGGTGGTGGTGAGGGAGGTGCTGAAAGTGGGGCAAGTGGATTCAAAATTTGGCTGCAGGGTGGTTCACTGCTTCAGCTAACTGACGCATGCCAGTTTAGGACAACCAGACACCCCAGGCAACTTTATATGGTGCTGCTGGTGCTCCTGCCTCATCAAGTCTCTCCTCCTACTCTTTCTGATATTGTTCCTCTACTTCCTCATCTGGAGAAGCAGTGCACTCAGCACCTTCTTTCTTTTGGAGTTCCAGTTCACACTGTGTGCTATGATGTGCAACATTCAGCACATTACTGTGATTCTCAATACCCGGAATGCGTACTGATCTGTCTCCAGATCTGTTCGGGCACCGAAAGCACATTCTCATCAGCTTGATAATGCTCTTGTGGTCAGGTTGCTTCAATTCTATCATTCATGGATGTCATTATCTGGGCTCCTACTGGATGTCATCAGCCCTTTCCTCTAAGATGTGAGCCACTAACTCTGCTTTGCAGTGTGAGAGCTCAGGGATTCTTGACTGGCTGGGAATCTTGCATATGTGCATGATGATATATTTTCTGGCTGCACACGAGTTGCACATTGATGCAGTGGAAACCCTTTCACTTGACAAAGATTCCAGGGTGATCTGGGGGCACTTTGAAGCCAGGTGTGCACAGTCTGGGCCTGTGGGAAACCTGTGGGAAGCCAAGCGCCACTTATTCCAACTGGTCTCATTGGTTGCAAATTGCTCATAATCCCAGCCCTAGCAAACATAGCAGTGGTCACTTGCAAAATGCATTTGCAGGCAGCAGATTACAAAATTCTGCTTTGTATCATTAATGTTTACACATGTTAATGCTCCACCCAGTTTCTGCCAATTGGCCATGGGGTCACAAAGCACAGATCAGGCCTTTGATTAGGGTATTCAAGGCTGTTTTATATGAAGACCCATTCACTCGGAAATTGCAGCTGACAATTTGGCACCAGTGCACTTCTGGAGGGGTGATGGGGCTGGGGGGATGTATGGAAAATTGTGTCCTGCAATTGGTCTCCCAACGTGAATTTTGCATCCAAAAGACTATTTGATAGTGATGAATATCTCCCCCATTTCTATAGTATTTACATCTCCAGGAAGAAACACAGGTTGCAAGTCAAAATGCTGTTTACTTTTACTGAGTATCCTTAGCGTAGGTGAAACTATTTTATAACTTTCAGATTTAGGGTGTCGGCCGCCCTGAAAATCCGATGCTGGTGAACTTTAGAAAGCACAATTTCTGTTGCATTACACAGACAACATCTCCCTTAATTTGTATAATTATAACAAATATAGCTTTCTTGTATATTCATTAGATCTTTACACTCCACCAACTATGCAATTAGAATCAGTAATAGATTGAATTGCCACCTTTCATAACCATGTAATTTTATATATAAGGTATTACAGTGTTTTAAGCCCCAGTGGCTTGTTCTAAGAAAATCTAATTTCAGCTATGAGCTTGGCCCTTCAGTAACATGAGTCATTTGACAAGCTTTCATCTTCTATTAAAAAAGAATTGTGCATGATCAAAATGCCCACTCTCTTTATTGTATAGTCATGCACCTTGAGCAGCCTCTTCAAAAGATGACACCAATTGTCACCTGATCCAAACAGCAATAATAATCTGTGTGAAGCTGGTTGATGACTTGGACTTTCATTGTTTTATTACATGGTTGTGAGCAAGCTAATAGCCTTTGGCAGAACTCGGAAAGGAAAGGCCAGTGAACATCTATTGCCTTTGCAGCCTAAACTCCATTTGCCAGCTCATTGAATTCTGTTCATTGAAGTCTCGGCACAGAAATATAAATATTTTGCTTTGTTTTTGCCACTAGTGTTGCATTTCATTATTTATAATGCACTCACAATTAATACTTGAGGCCAAGCAATGTTTCTTTTGCTATTATTTGGAAAAAAAACTGCTTTGTCCATTTCTCAATACACTTTATAGCTAAGAAAACACATTGAAAAGGTTTTGAAACAGGGAAAATTATTTAAAATAATAATAATTTCGACACCTGACTGGGTCAGAAATAGGCTTGTTATCTTCATCTCAACATTGAAATGAAGCCTGTGTCCCTTTCTGGCAAATGCCAGGTCCACCTAAAAATAAAGCCCCAACCAATTTAATGCTAATAACCCAAATGCCTATGAACATTATGTGCAACCCTCTGTGCTACTAAATTTGCATATTGTAATACTTGTTTCAAAATTTACAATGTTGAATTTAAAGCTTGCTCCATTATCATTTGATCTTCTGTCAGCTAGAAATGTGTTCAATTCCATTACTTCTGATTCAGTCCCCCAATTAGCCAATGGATTTGAGATACAATTAAGGAAACAGAAAACAGAAGGGCCAATTGCGCAAAGCTTCGCTTTTATCAAGAGTCCTACTAACAATGCAGAGAAGTTATAAACGGCTGAGCGGATTTTATGGCAACAGTATTTGGGAACTCAAACGTGTATTATTGGTAAGCACACAGACTTATACTATCCACCATGCACTGACCTTCAGATAACATTCAGAATAGTTAGTGATGACTCATTCCAAGAGCAGTGAATTTTAGCACAGTACTAAGCTTTTCTCATACTTCATCACCCTAATAATCAGACCAGTAAGATTAGCCAGTGTGCAATGCATGCATGTTTAAAGCTAACGACAGATACAGTGTTTGCAAGAAACAATGCCTGAATATTTCTTTCATTTGGGTAAAAAGCTATTAAGTCAGCAGAACATGGAACTTCATCAGGTGAGTTCCCAGGGTATTGTGAGTATCAGGACTTGTCAAATCAACTTCACGGGGCAGGATTTTTCAGTCGGCATGAGGGGACGGGCCCGACATGCTGATGCGTAAAATGACACGCAATGATCTTGGGCGTGCGTCCCGACGTCGTCGCGCTGTGTTGCAATGTTTTGTTCGGCGGGCCTGCGCTGGAGTCGGTTGCGCGCCCGCCGATATGTAAACAGCCTTTTAAGTCCATTAAGGAAGTAATTAATGTAATTGTTAACGCTGCCTGTCCAACCTTAAGGTTGGGGGGCAGGAGAAAAGGCCAAGCGGCCTTCACGATTTTAAGGAAGCCTCATCCATGAGCGGGATGTGGTTTCCTAAAGCTTTCATTAATTAAATAAATAATGTTTCCGAAATATCAAAACATGTCCCATCTCATGTGACACAATCACATGAGGGGACATGTTTAATTAAATTTTTACTGCATTTATTTAATAATTTCAAAAGCCCTTCAATCTCCCTGAGGCACGGAGCTGCCTCAGGGAGATTGAAGCACTCTTTCACGCGCATGCACGAAAGAGCATTGGCCCTGACTTTCCCTCCTCCCCCTGCCTGCACAGGTAGCGCTGAGCGCTATGGCTCGCATCTTATGCTGGGCAGGTGTTAATTGGCCAGCCTGCGCAAAATGGCGGTGCAGAGTCGATTGCAGGCAGCGATCAGCTCCGCAACCACCCCCACCCGCTCCCGCCGAGCCCGTCCGGGAAACTGAAAAATTCTGGCCTTGGGGTTTAATTCAATTAATGTTCTGAGACTAAACAGGGATAGGAGAGAGGATAAGGATAGGAGATCAGAAATTCCCCAAGCAGGGAAACTGGGGAGAGGAAATGAGAAGGGAAAAAGAAACATAGAGGTGGATAGGGAGGAGGAAGAGAGAGAGAGGGGTAACAGGGGACGGGGACAAAAAATCAAAAGCAGGAAAACTATCTCAGCAGCAAGAGCCTTCAATACCAGAGAATTAACTTTGTTCCCCAGTTAACGGAGATAGCTGAGAATCAATACCACAGCAACAACAACCTCTATTTATATAGTGCCTTTAACATAACAAAATGTCCCAAGGCACTTCACAGGAGTATTATAAAACAAAATATGACAGTGAGCCACATGAGGAGATACAAGCTTGGTCCAAGAGTTAGGTTTTAAGGAGCTTCTTAAAGGATGAAAGCAAGGTGGAAAGTGTAGGGAGGATATTCCAGGGTTTGAGGCCTAGACAACTGAAAGTGTGGCCATGAAAAGTAGAGTGGTTAAAATCAGGGATGCCAAAGGAGCCAGAATTAGAGGCGCACAGATATCTTGGAGGGTTGTGGTGCTGGAGGAGATTAAAGAGCTGGGGAGGGGAGAGGCCATGGACGGAAGGACATCTCTTCCTGGTGTTCCCGAGCTTGCCTTTGCAGCTCCAGCAATTGTGACACGACCGAGTCCAGAGGCTCATCATCTGACTCGGACTCAGCAAATTTCTGGCCTCCAGCAGTCCTCCAAATGCCGGTGACCTGGGAAGCCCCGTGCCTCCGCCGGCTTTGGATCAGACAGTGAGACGTGCTTACCAGATTGTGATCCCGTGTCTATTCTAAAGCTAGGTCCCGCTGAGGTGTGTGTCTCTGCGCTGGTGGAGGGTGTGGGTGAGTGCTGTGATGGAACTTTGAGGAGGGTGTCTCCAGGTTCCCCTTCAGAGGTTTCTTCAGTGCTTGATTGGAGGCCCTGGGTCATGGACTCTGTCAACAGTTTGGCAGATGTGCCTGCAAAATCAAGGGGAGATAATTAGTGCATGGCAGTAGCCTGTGAAACAGGACACATCACTCACGGCATGGTTGTCTGATGGATGTTGCACTGCTGGACCCTCACTTGGTAGAGCAGCGCCGACCTCACCATCAACACAGGACCGGTCCAGATTCTCACTGTCAACTGAATGGCTCTCTTTTCAAAGTCCGTGAGGACCTTGATTTCGGGTATTCTGCCACCGGTGTGCAACCTATCTCTCTTGTTGTGTGCCAGCTTGTTCTGCATGGATAATGATGGAGACAGTGTAAGCAGGACCTCTGCTGGACTAGATGATAAATGTGCCTGGCATGTGTGGGTGGTGAGTGGTCCCATGGATGGGCTGATGACAATGAAGGTGTGTGTGAGAGAGTGAATAGTGATGTCCCTTGGACTGGCAGTGAGTGAGGACCCTGTGGATGTGTACTGTGTTTGTGAGTGCGTGAGTTGAGAGTGATAAAGAGAGTGACTCACCCTGGTGAAACGGAAGAGATCGTTCATCCTCTTGTGGCACTGGGTGGCTGTCCTCTTCTGAAGTGTGTTGGCACTGACCCATGCAGCCTCCACCTCCCAAGCTGATTGGTCATGTTGCTGCCCATCCTGTGGCCAGAGCGGGGGTACAGGAAATTCCGGCGGGCCTCCACAGCAACCAGATGTCACTTAAGGGACCTGTCATTAAACTGGGGGACTGTGGTCTTTTTTCCTTTGTTGGCCAAGTCTCCTGGGCAGCTATGGTGAGAGCTGGTAGCGATAAGTAGTGTGCTGGCGGCCGGCATGATGCAACAGCGGAGTGATGGTGGGAGGGCAAATGAGAGTCCACCTGCCATGGAAATGGTGTGTTTCCCGGGAATGCATAAATAATGAGGCGGGTTTGGGATGATACGGCATGAAAACCCACCATCGCAGCCGGCGAGTCACTTTACCCACCTGCTACTGCACTTAAGAGCAGATCTGGGAAAATTCCACCCCACTTCTGCAGTACTGTGTACAGTTTTAGTCTCTTTATTTGAAAAATGATATAATTGAATTAGAAGCAGTTCAGAAAAGGTTAATTCGACTCATTCCTGGGATGAAGGGCTTATCTTATGGGGAAAGGTTGAACAGGTTGGGCCAATACCCTTTGGAGTTTAGAAGAATGAATGATCTTATTGAAACATACAAGATCCTGAGGCGACTTGACAGGCTGGATACTGAGAGGATGTTTCCTCTTATGGGGGAGACTAGAACTAGGTGACACAGTTTAAGAATAAGGGGTCTCCCTTTTAAGACTGAGATGAGGAGAATTTTTTTTCTCTCAGAGGGTCATTAGTCCGTGGAATTCTTTTCCCCAGAAAGGGGTGAAGGCAGGGTCATTGAATTTATTTAAGGCTGAGTTAGATAGAGTTTTTATAGATAAGGGAGTCAGAGTTATGGGGAGCAGACAGGAAAGTGGAGTTGAGACCACAAACAGATCAGCAATGATCTTATTGAATGGTGGAGCAGGCTCATAGGGCCGAATGGCCTACTCTTGCTCCTAAGGCCTATGTTCCTATGTAACGTAATTAATATTCCAAATTATCTTAATTCTGATACTACCATGCCACCCTGGCCATATATGACATAAGATTTTGCATTTAGAAGTCTATTTTACCCTATTTCATAAAATCGATTTTAAAAAAAACGTAAAGCATGCAGCTCTACTCACTTTCTTTGTTTTGTCCATTGCCTTTAATATAGAAATATTCAAATCCTCCAGCGCTGCCAGTACATTCTCATATTCTCCTAAATGTTGAGAAAAGTACTCTGAAAAGGATAGAAAATGTTTTCATTTAGACAACGAGCCAACACAGCACTGTAACTGTTCCAAGCTTCACCTGTGTACAAAAGCCATTTGTCTCAGTTCTGTTTCCATTGTAAATTACTTTACAGACAGCAGAACACTTCTACCTCAAAATAAACTGCTGCTGTTACTTATTTGAATTATTTATATAAAAGTGTGAAAATGAAGTGGAAGGACAGCATTGTGTCAATCAATTTCTTTATTTTTAAGATTCAGCAGCTATAAATGAAACCTTTCATTTTTCTGAATGTGGCAGAATAAAAAGAATTCTATTCCACACCCATTCCGAATGTAATATATTCTAACCCTGTGCTTTCAGCAGTGGCAGAGAAATTGGCGACAATTTCAATCTGGGGAAAGTATCATTAATATAGTTTACTAGGTGCCGCTGTTACAAAAATAATATAAGAAAACATGGAAAGGCATTTAGCTGAACAAACTATTGCTTCCAGGGAATACAAATAATCCTCTCAACCATGAACTCAACACAATCTCATTTAATTCCTGAGGAAAAGCTTCTTCCTGCCCTGCCTAAAGGTAAATTAGGCAATTCTATAGTTATCTCAATTACTTTTCATCCAGGAGAGTAAATTATTGCTGTTATCTATAATTCACTCACTTCTCCATGGGCAGAATTTTCTGCCTGTGCGGGCGGGCGGAGGAGGGGCAGCCGTGGGCGGGCGAAGACCTGATCGGCGTCTGCGATCGGGTCCGTGCTGCCATTTTGCACGGGTGGGCCAATTAAGGCCCTGCCAGTGCATTTCCAATTCCTGTGAATAGCAGGAGCGTGCGGGCTGCAGCGGGCGTGCACAGACCGCCGGATCCAATGGCGACCCGGCAGTCTGTTTAAAGGAAGGCCTGGCAGTCTCCTGTAGGTTGCTCACAGTGCCCTTGTCGAGCTCACACCACAGGGGGTCTGCCACAGGAGCAGGGCAGGCTGCAGGGTCTGCCACAGGAGCAGGGCAGGCTGCAGAGTCTGCCACAGGAGCAGGGCAGGCTGCAGGGTCTGCCAGCGGCGAGCCAATGTGCCCCTCGCTTTTCTGATGATTGCCTTGCTGCCCTCCTCGAGGAGGCGGCAGCACGGCAGGAGGTGTTGGTCCCCCAGGAAAGGAGGAGGAGGCCCCCCCACATGACCAAACGTGCCTTGGAGGAGGTAGTGGAGGTGGTGAGCTCCCGCGACGTGGTGCGGCGCACCTGGATCCAGTGCCCCAAGCGCTTCAACGATTTGTTGTGCTCTGGAAGGGTGAGTGCCATGTTGGCATTGGGCATTTAACCCAGCAGGTAGCCTTAGCCTTTGAGGAACCCCCACCCCGCACCCCGCCCCCCGCCCAAGTATTACTGTAATGACTGCATTGAATCATGTCTGAGTGGTTCTGGAGGAGATGAGTTCTCCCCCGCACCATGTGTTGCTCTTAGTTGCACATGACTAGTCTGGGGGCAACCTGCAGGAGATGCAGCTAGGCGCATACTCAGAACTCCAACACATGTCCTATTCACGGTGATGAGATTGTGGAAGGGGGGCCTCAAGGTGTTATGGCCAAGAGCGATCTGCTGCCCTCGACGCTGCACATAGTTGCACCTCCTTGTTATGGGAGCAAAGACTGTGTGTTTCCTAAAGTGATAGATGCAGAATGTGTCCAAGGTGGCCGTTGTGGGGGGATTGGGAGCAGGCGTACTACCTTTGTGTGACTGAACAGCAGTAGTGGGGAGACGAAGCACTGGAGGCCTGATATGAGCCACTATGGTTGGGGTGTGGCGTGCACGTGCAGAGTCCATGTGCAAATTGCCTCAATTGAATGGTATTCTCTGTTTCAGGAGAAGAATGCTCATAATGCGTCTGAGTATTCCGAGGACTGGAGGCGGCCAGGCCCAGCTCATGATGTTAAGCCGCTTCGAACGGGAGGCCCTGGAGCTTGAGAAGTGCCATGCACCCAGGTCAACTAGTGTTGGTGAGGCTGGGGTGGAACAGCCAGGTATTTGAGGCCAACAGTGACATCCGCTCTGTCTTCCCACCATCCACAGCACTGATGATTGTTTGATTCACTATTGTTGTAACATTGCTCATTCACAGACTGATAGAGTCAGAGCTGTGGGTCATAGACAAAGGTCCTTCGGCCCTTCGAAGATGCGCATGTCAAGCACCTTCCAAAGTCACCTTATCCCATTTCCCACCACTATCGCCATGGCCTTGTATGCCATGGCATCGCAACTGCACATCCAAATACTTATTACATGTTAGGAGGGTTTCTGCCTCCACACCCTTTCAGGCAGTGCGTCCCATTTTCCCAACACACTCTGTGTGCAAAAGTTGTTCATCACATCAGCTCTCAACCTCATGCCCCTTACCTTAAATCTATGCCACCAGGTTACTCATCCCTCCACCAAGGGGAAAGTTCCTCTCTGTCAGCCCTATCTGTGCCCCTCCTAATGTTATAAACTTCAATAATGTCACTCCTCAATATCCTCTGCTCCAGGGGAAATAACCCCAGTCTATGCTATGTCTCCTCATAAGCCAAACTCTCCAGCCCAGCCAGCATCCTGGTCAATGACCTCTGCACTCTCTCCACTCTAATCACATCCCTCCTGTGAAGCACATTTCACAACCGCTCGCAGAACTATAGCTGTGGCCTAGGCAGTGTTTTCTGCACATGCAACATGGCCTCCCTGTTCCGATATTCTATTTCTTGGCTAATAAAGGCAAGTATGGTATTTACTTTCTTAAGCACCTTATATACCTGTCCCGCTACCTTAACGGGCCTGCCGACATGCACAGCAAGGCCCCTCTGAACCTCCTTACTTTCCACGGTCCTACCATTCCTCGTGTATTCCCGTACCTTGTTTCTCCTGCCCAAGTTCATCACCTCACACTTATCCACATAACATTCCATTTGGCATTCCTTAGGCCATCCGACCAGCCTGTCTATATCCGCGGTAACGTAAGGGTATCCTCCTGACTATTTGCCACCTCATTAATATTCATGTCCATAGGTTCTGGAAGGTTGGGCGCAGAATGAGCTGGGGGAAAGGGATGAAGTGTGTCACCGTGTGCACACTAACTGGTCTATTGTCCTTGTTGTTAATCTCAGCATCATCAGAGCCTGTGCGCCAGGAGCAATTCCAGATGCCCCCTCTCATACCTAAGGGTCCTCAAGTGTCACCTGCGTCACACCATTTCTGCGAGACAGGCACCAGTGCAGATACTAGCACATTGGTGGGCATTGCAACATCGGCTAGTGTACCTGGGCACAGTGGGGAGGGCACTTCATAATCGCTGGAGGAGCTGGCAGAGACAGAGAGTGCCAATGGCACCAGCAGTCGGAGGACTGAAGGGGACCAAGCACATGCTCAGTTGGTGCGTGATGATGTGCCTCTGGAGTCGTCCGCGATGCAGCAGCTGCAGGAAATGCGGCCTGGTGTGCGGGAGGATCTTGGCGTGTTACATGAGACTATGCTTCACTTGGTGTCTGTGGTGGAGCATCAGTGATGCAATAAGCCTCATGGCAGAGCATCATGCTTCCTCCATGGAGAGAGTGGCGACTCTCATGGAGAGGGGCCTCCAGGAGAACAGTCAGGTCCTCCTGGGGTTACACTCATACCTGCAAGCCCTCACAGCGCCAGCGGTCATAGCTGGTCATTGCCAATGTGGGAGATGGTGTGGGCTTCAAGCTTCCCAGCTTGTTGCCCATCCATCGACAGTGAGCAGGGAGGTCCGGGGCGGCCTCACGTTGGCGAAGCAGCTGCCTGTCGTATCTGCGGGCTCCTCTCACGGTGCTCTGGATGAGGGCAACAGCTGCTCCACCCCTTTCCCAGTGAATGCTTCATCGATTGAGGCCGCGACAACTGGGGAAACGCCAGCTGTGGAACTGACAAATCCCTCCCAGGTGGGCCCAGCACAGGCTCCATGGGCCAGAGGACGACCGCCAAGGTCGGAGGCCAACAGGACGGCAGAGTCAGCAGGCTGTCTAAGATGCCACTCCGAGCAATTGGGTGACACCAAGACGTAGCACCCGGAAACGTAACCCTAAGGCATCTTAGGCACACCATGGGTTTCTCACTGGTGCTTTGGCCCCAGATTAGGGACTTACAGACTGCTTGAATAATGTTTTGTTTTGACTTTGTGAGAACTACTGATGCTGAAAATTAGAACCAGATGTGTTACCATGGCTGAGGGTGGCTCCTTTGTTCTGCATTTGTATGTTTTACATACATGTCATGAGTGTTTGAATGGACATTGAAGTTAATGTCCAATGCCCTTAGTTGCAGCTGATGACCTGGCAGATTTAGCACTTAAGTGCCAAGTATGGAAGCGCCAGGCAAGGCTGGTCCTCCTGATCCATTTGTGTGGAGCTGGCTGAAGGTTTGTTGGATTTAAGTCTCCCAGGTGTCCCTGCCTCCTTGGTGTAGTCCTGGGTCAGCGTTTAGCCCCTCATCATTCCCCTGTGATTCCTCATTCTCAGAGTCAGTGCTGGACTCATTGTGTGCAGCCGCATCCACTGCATCAACGTCTTCATCGTCCACTACGTACCCCCTTCCCAGCGCAAGATTGTGAAGAGTGCAGCATGCAACCACTGTCACAAAGACACAATCTGGGGGGTACTGGAGTACGGCCCCATGAGCGATCCAGGCATTGGAAGTGCATTTTGAGAAGACCAACGGCTCTCTCCACCACAGCCCTTGTGGAGGTGTGGCTCCTATTGTACCGCTGCCCAGCTTCTGTTCTTGGATGGCGGAGAGGCGTCATGAGCCACCTTCTGAGGGGATAGCCCATATCACCCAGCAGCCAACCATCCAGCCAGGCTGGAGCACTGAAGAGCGTCGGCACCTCGGAGTGTCTGAGGATGTAGGCGTCATGGGAGCTGCCTGGGTACCTTACACAGACTTGTAGAATCAGCATCCTGTGGTCACACACTATCTGCACATTCATGGAGTGGAAGCCCTTCCTGTTGATGAAGGCACTGGGCTCACCTGCTGGTGCCTTGATGGCCACAAGTGTGCAGTCTATAGCGCCCTGGACGCGGGGGAAGCCAGCAATGGCCGTGAAGCCTCTGATTCGCTGTGTCTGGCTTGCCTGGTCCAAGCGGAAGTGGATGAAAGTCAATGCTCATCTGAACAGAGCGTCTGTGATCTGTTTGACACAAATGTGGACAGCTGATTGGAAGACACCGCAAAGATCACCCACCGAGCCCTGGAAGGGACCAGAGGCATAGAAGTTGAGGACAACAGTGACCTTCAGAGCCACTGGCATGGGCTGTCCACCCACACAGTTAGGAGAGATCTCAGGGTCAATCATTTGACAGATGTAGTTCACTGTCTCCCTTGACAGTTGGAGCCTCCTTCAGCACTGCACCTCATATTGAGGTTGCTGCTTTGCCGCCTGTAAACCCTGGCAGCAGGATAATGGTGTCTTCTGTGGCCCCTTCCACCTTGGACTACCTCTTGGTTCTGCGCCCCTTGTGCATGTGGCTGTACTCCCAAAGGTGGCTCCCCTGGAGGCTGATTGTGCACTCCTGGCCTCCTCCTTATTCTAGCCCTCCCTTCCTCTTCAGAGGAGCTGCCTCCAGTGGACATGTCAGAACCCAAACCTAGGCTAAAGGGAGGCCTCTGGAAAGCTGCAGGCCCGATAAAGATTATTGACTGCAGAGTGCTGACCTGAAGGTTCAAAGTACACAGAAAGCTGCTGGAATTCATTCTCAACTGCTACAGATCACACATGCAAGTTTAAAAAACTTTCTGCAATAAATACTCACAGACCAGATTGACAACCCCACTGAGCCCTCTTATCCCGCCCATGGATGAGTTTCATTAAAAAGATCCTACCTGCCTGCCCATTGCGCCTGTGCGCCAACCCGAGGATTGCATGGGCTCCTGAAAATCGCCGTTGATTGATGATTTAAGGGCCTTAACTAGCCCGTTAATTAATGGCAGTTGTGCATCGAACTTCATCACGCCCGCCCAGTGATATATCACGATGGCGCACGGTGACGCCGGGACGCTCGCCTGACGTCACCGCGCATCATTTTACGCTCTGACATGCAGGGCCTGCCCTCCGCACATCAAGCAGAAAATTCTGCCCCATTTTTTTCTTACCTATTTTGGAGTTTGTAGGTTCTAATGTTCGTGCTTGAGTAGGTTTATTGCCAGCACTTTCAAATATTGCCCCAATTTAGACCTGTTAACTGCTATTATATTCATATATTACAACAGTAATTACATTTCAAAAACATTTAATTAGCTGCAACGTGCTTTAGGACATCCTGAGGCAATGGAGAGTGCTATATAAGCGCAGGTTGTTCTTTATATTCAGTTCAGTGATTGAAAAGACTTATTTTATACCATAATCTTTTTTCATCAGGAGAGAAAAACATTGGTTGATGAAAGAAGGTTCAACCATCTGTGCACTGTCATGTTGCTTTAATTGTCAATTAGTTTGTAATAATTTTTTATTAAATCAATGTTGTTTAGTGTCCTTTCTCTGATATTGGCTGGGGCAGTGGGTTAGTATACTCATTTATCACCTCCGAAATTTGTATTTTAATACAGCCCAGACTAGTAGGATGACTTCATTTTGACTATTGTAAATACTCCAGCTAAAATGCATTAGGCAGTCTCCATCTTACTCTTACTGAGAATAAGCCCATAAAAAAAGAATGAACATACATCTTTCACAACGTCCGGATATCCCAAAGCACTTTACAGTCAATAAAGTAATTCTGAAGTGTTTTTGTAATGTAGGGATCTGTGAAAAAAACAAAATTTGGAACAGTTGTTATTCTCGTGCACAGAGGACGGAATAAATATGGAAAGTGGAAAAATCATACTTTTGGAAGAGGAATTGCTGCACAAGTTTATTGTCAAGGAAAATTCCACAGGGGACAACAGAAAAAGAAGCAAAGTAAGTTTCTGAGACTTGTTCATGAAATTTTAAGTCAAACGTAAAGTACTGGACATAAAAAAAACTGTAGCACATGAGATGTTAAGTAAATTTGCCATCCTGACATTCACAGCAAAGAACTGTGCTCAAAGGGAGCATGAGTCCCACCCAATTGTGTTGCAGCCCTATCTCCAACCACACTCCCTTCAAGGACAGCTCCTCAATGAGAATGCAGGAATAAAGAAAGAAAGATTTGCATTTATATCGCGCTTTTCATGACCATCGGACATCTCCAAGGGCATTACAGCCAATTAAATGCTTTTTGAAGTGAAGGCCAATTGAATCCTGTAGTCTTATAAGTGAAGATTTTAAATGTGAGTTCAACATTTTTGTGTGTAGAATGCAACAAGACCCAATTTCAGGGACCAATGCCTGCCAACCGAGGGTATCTCAAAGACAGTAACTCATAATTCGCTCAGGTGATTTTGGAAGTATCCCTGTAAGTTGTCTAAAAGAGGTATAGGCCTCTTGACCATGTATGTATGTTCCCTTGGTAAATAGTGTTGGGCCAGCTCTGCTCAGCTTCAGCTGGCATACAACCTACAAACTAGTAGCCACCCAAAATTTGTTTTTAATTCACGTGGAGCCAGGAAGGCAGGAGTATTTCCGGCAGATGCTGTCAGCTGTGATTGGGTCCCCTCCCACTGTTCTCACACCATTGAGGCGGGCAACCCAAAATTCAACTCACCAGTCAAATAAGCTGCCTGTGCAGGTATAAGTGGCATTGACAGCCTACCCGGATTACTTAGGTGATACCAAAATGCTGAAAATGGTGGAACTCTGACATAAAAGAAGAAAATGCTGGAAATACTCTGGAGGTCAGGCAGTATCTGTGTGTGGAGAACGTTATTGTTTGAAGATGATAATCATTTGTCAGACCTTGTCTTTCCCCTCTGTTGCTACTGCCTTTTTTATTCATTCACAGGATGTGGGCATCGTTGTTATTATACCCATCGCTAATTGGTATTGAGAAGGTGGTTGTGAGCCATCCTCTTGGTGACTGAATAGTTTGCTAGATCATGTCAGTTAAGTATCAACCACATTTTGTGGTGCTTTTGTGGAGCAAAAGAAAATTACGGTGGATAATGGAAACCTGAAATAAAAACAATGGTAATTGTGATAATTAGTCATAGCCCACAGAGGACCATGGGCATCTCTCTTCATTAGAGAGAGGTGATTGGTCATATAGCTTGAGGGGCACCACTCCACAAGTGTAGAGCAAGATAATGAGGCAGACCTCCATGAGCTATCACAGAAAATGCTGGAAATGCTCAGCAGGTCAGGCAGCATTTGTGGAGAGAGAAACATCAGAGCTTTGGCAAAAGGTTATTGATCTGGAACATTAGGCTTGATTTTCAATGGTGATTCATGATGTGATGAAATTTTGAAATACAATTAACCCCGGGGCAAGTTTGGCACCCAATTAGTGGCATTGGGGGTGGCCTGGAGATGGGGTATGGAAATTAAGGGCCCTTTGAAAACACGAGCAGCAGCCATGACTGGGTTTGCCGTTCTCTAAGGGGATGGCATTGGAGGGTTCACTGAAGGCCAGCATTGGCACAGGTAGGTATCCACAGGCAGTCCCCAAGGTTCTCTGATGCCTCTCTTGAGATTTTAACTGAGATAGTCACTGAGAGGTGAGAAGTGCAGCAGAAAAAATCCAAAGATACCAATTGGGCCTGGATGGAGCTGGATACGGAGTTCAGCAGTAGAGGGGTGACCAGGAGGACATTGGACTTGTGTCATAAAATATTCAAGGACCTGATAAATTCTAGAAAAAAGAATGACAAGTGACACCCTGGTGACAGTGTCAAACTCAGTGTACAGCAGCATGCACACAAGCTGAGCAGACTGAGTGTCCATAACTCTCCTTTACATTGTCAGAGCTAGTGCTCAGTTTTATCACTGAGATGTCAATCACCCTCCCACATGGAGCACAGTTGAGCAGGGGGCATTACGAAGGAGTGCAACAGTTCATGTCAGTATCACGCTGGAATAGGTGAGGGAGGCCAGGCCATTTATACATCATCGTCTCCTCATCCTGCAGGAAAAGTGCTCAGAACAGTCATGTATGAGTGGTAGTGTGATTGACCTTCACAACCTAGCACCAATGGAGGAGGCAGCAATGGATATTGCAAGGATGCCATCATGGCAGGGCATTGGTGATGGCAAGACAAGAGGCTGTGAAGAGCACAGTTATTTGATAACCATCCTTAGGTGAAAGGCATGGAGGAAACTCCAGCCCAATGTGCACTGTGGCTCTTCGACTGCTGTCATCTGAAGTTGGCTGTGCTGATGCACCCGCTGAGTTGCTTGAGTTCTCGTGACCACCTGCCTGTGTTTCCCACAGAGCCTGTAGCAGAGGGGAAGCTGAGTGTCCCAGCCCAGCTGTCACCGGTCTCCTTGGCATTAAGTATCCATGGAGCTTGCACTGTCACAGCATACCTCTGCACCATCTACCAGCACAGACACACACACCTCAGTGGGGCCACCATCTAAATTATAGTGGGGTGCACTGGGTGAACAGCACATCACAAGTAAATAGGAGGAGGAGAGTTCCCTTCAGAGGACAGAAGTCAAGACAACAGCCATGCTGGGCAAAGCTGCTGGGCCATGGATGGAACACACAAGAAGGGTCTTTTTGTAGCACAAGAAACAGATGAGTTCCCAAATGTTGGAGATCGCTGAGGTGTTACAGTGCCAGGGGCAGCCAGTGGAGGAGTTCATGCAGTGCTTGTGCTTTTTCATGGCTTAGGGGTTTGAGTGCATGAACTCCTCTATTGAGAATGTGGCCACGTTCTTGGAGAGCCATCTGCAGCATCACATGAGTGGATGCAAGAGCAGCATGCTGACATTCACAGAGTGAGTCTCTCTGTAGAATGGATCACTCAGTGTCAATGTTGGCACACCGACGCTTGGAGCGGATGCCAGCTACAGCGCATTGAAAGGGCTGGGACAGTCGAAAGGCTGATGAAAAGAGCATCTCCATCAACCTCTTTGGCTGTCTCAGCCCTTTTATGGTGCTATTGTATCCTGGATGCATCCAGCGGCACCATTGTCACTCACCTCCATGGCCCTACTGACACAGGACCCATCCATGCACAAGGCCCTGCAACAGAGGCTGCCCCTGCAATGATTCAGGCACAGCAGCCTGTGGAGCAACTCCCACGGACACCTCCAAAATGAGGATGGAAGCCATGGGCATCTCAGCCTGATACATATACAATAGAGGAGGCTGCCTCCCCCTCATCCTCAGCCACAGGGAGAGTAGAGTCATAGAGTCATAGAGGTCTACAGCATAGAAAAAGGCCCTTCGGCCCAACAAGTCTGCGCCGGTCAAACAAGTAGCTAACTATTCTAATCTGTTTTCAGCACTAGGCCCATAGCCTTGTATGCCATGGCATCGTAAGTGCACATCCAAATACTTCTTAAATGTTATGAGGGTTCCTGCCTCTACCACCCTTTAAGGCAGTGAGTTCCAGTTTCCCATCACCCTCTGGGTGAAAAAATTCTTCCTCACATCCCCTCTAAACCTCCTGCCCCTTACCTTAAATCTATGCCCACTGGTTATTGATCCCTGCAACAAGGGGAAATGTTCCTTCCTGTCTACCCTATCTATGCCCCTCATAATTTTATACACCTCAATCATGTCCTCCATCAATCTCCTCTCCTCCAGGGAAAAAAACCCCAGTCTATCCAATCCCTCCTCATAACTAAAACTCTCCAGCCCAGGCATCATCCTGGTAAATCTCCTCTGCACTCCCTCTTGTGCAATCACATCCTTCCTAAAATGTAGATTCCAGAACTGCACACAATACTTCAGCTGTGGTCTAACCAGCGTTTTATACAGTTCCAGCATAACCTCCCTGCTCTTATATTCTGTGCCTCAGCTAATAAAGGCAAGTTATGCCATATGCCTTCTTAACCACCTTATCTACCTATTCCACTACCTTAAGGGACCGGTGGACATGCACACCAAGGACCCTCTGATCCTCGGTACTTCCCAGGGTCCAACCATTCATCATGTATTCCCGTGCCTTGTTTGTCATGTCCAAGTGCATCACCTCACACTGATCCGGATTGAATTCCATTTACCACTGATCAGCCCATCTGCCCAGCCCGTCTATACCCTCCTGTAATCTAAGGCTATCCTCCTCACTATTTACCACCCCACCAATTTTCGTAGCATCCGCGAACTTACTGATCAACCCTCCCAGATTCAAGTCTAAATCATTTATATATACCACAAACAGCAAGGGGCCCAACACCAATCCCTGTGGAACCCCACTGGTAATTTATAGGAGTGGATGAGAGTGCAAGATGCCACACCTTTAGTTGTATTTAATGGGTCACCTGGGTGAAGTTTACTTCTATTTGTTTTGTCATTTATTTCTCTGGTAACAATTCTATTTGATTATGAAATCAATTAGACTTCTGTGTTATTAAAGGCGGATGCTAAAGTAAACTGAAGGGTATGGAGTGGGGGGTGGGGGAGAGATATGCGGGGGGGAGGTGACTGGGTTGGGGGGTGGGAGGAGGTGACTGGGCAGGGGGGTGGAGGTGGGGGAAGCATGAGCTTGGTGCAGTTCCACGTTCTGCGATGTGGGGCATTAGCGGTGGTGGAGACCCCAATCTCAATGTATGTAAGTGGTGACAGGATTATTCAGATGTGTGTGCTTTCTGGATAATTTCTCTCTCTGATGGAAGTCAAGTTAGAACCATCTCTCATAGGGTTAATCAGCATGGCCTTTGTGACCAGGCCATCCTGCCAGTTGGCTTGAGGCCTGGGGCAGCAATAATGGTTTTCCTCCAATGTCTGGGCAGCGGGCTCCTTTAGAGAACCCCTTTCCTCCTCCTCCTCTTCTTCCTCCCCATCCTCTACTGAGGAAGAGTGATGTTCCAGGTCCTGCTCTTCATCCAGCTCCTGTCCTCTTTGTATAGAAATGTTGTGCAGCGTGCATCAAATGACCACAACACGAGGCATTCTGGCTGGCTCGTACTGGAGGACACCACCTGACCAGTCAAGAGAATAGAATTGCATCTTCAATATGCCAATGGTCTATTCAATGCAGGTTCATGTGAGTAGATGGCTATTGTTTTAGAGCCTCTGCGCATCCACATCTGAGTACCAGACGGGCAAGATGCACTACCTGTCATAGGCTAGCTAGAAGCCTTTTCTGTCCAGGAATCTGATTGGCTGCTCTGCTGGTGCTTTGATGGCTACTTGGATGCAATTGATGACCCCCCCCCCTGAACCTGAGGGAGTCTACTGATGATGACAAACCCCATTGACCTCTGTGCCTATACTGGCTTCGCTCTCTCAAAACGGACGTTATCACCTGCGCTCCAAAATAGAACATCTGTGACTAGCCTGATAGCTTGAGGAGCTGCCAACTGCAAATACCACCAAAGTCCACATCCCTGAAATGACTCAGAAGCAAAATAATTTAGCACCACTGTTACTTTGACTGCTGAATGTAGGAGACTGGGGACTGCCATGGGGTCAGCAAGGCCTAAGGTCATTGTGGACCAGGGCACAAATGTTCAAGGCCATCTGACAGGATAGGCACTGTCTCCTATGTCACTGGCACTTTGTTATTTGACCTGGGTGATGCACCCAATGTCTTGAGTAGCACCTTCTTTCTTTTACAGCCCCTCTGCTAAAGCTCCACCTCACTACTCTGTCCAATGTCAGAGTAACCTGTTCCTATATTTCAACTCCCTTAGCCAAATGTGAAAAAAATATTGTGGATTCGCTAACAAAATTAATTTCATTTTGGAGCCTCGCAGTAATCGGAAAAAAGAAACTATTCACTCTCTTTATCTGCGTTAAACCAAATTCAGATTTCAAAAATAAATGTACTATTTTTCTACTCTACTACCATTTCCTCGAAAAAGAATTTCCTTTTGACCTCATCATCCACAGGTTCCAGAAATGAGTGTGGGAAGACAACATAATACACAATTAACCTGGTTTTCTTTTCTTTTAATGAATCTTTGGTGGAAGAATACATAAAATTACAAATGGATGAGAGTATTAAACTATGTAACTTACAGTCCCTGGATATAAGGTTATTAAAATGATTTTAATGAGCCTTTCCTGGAGTACTACTATCGCTTAGGCATAAATAATACAAACCAAACATCAAATAAACATTAAGGATCCCTGGAGGAGCAGTTCCCAAAGTAAACTTTTAAATAAATTCAGGCATGTGACACATTTGGGGGACTTATATTCTTACGTAAAGTGTGAACTTAGAAATGTATTTTCCCCATTGTTAGCATACCTGCAGGAACATACAATGCCTTCAATGAGATTGATTCCATCAAGGTAGGAGTGCATCAGGGCAAAACTTCCAGCTAAAACTGTGTGCTGCCCAAAATTACAGGGATAGTCAGCGTGGATTGCTTGCAAATATGTGACAGAAATGCAGTATCTCACAGAAGCCAGCACCGTGGGTGTATCTGCACCAAATGGACTGCAGTGATTCAGCAAGGCGGCTCACCGTCATTTTCTCAAGGGTAATTAAGGATGAGCAACAAATGCTGGCCTTGCCAGTGACGCCCACGTTCCATGAAAGAATAAAAAAAGGAACAGCAGATTTCTGTTGTGGGATCAATTACAGTTATCTCTGGACAATTGGGGCACATCAAAGGAGCCAAATAACATTAAAATGCATCCATTAATCTATACTATTCTATGTGATAATGTCATTGAGCCACTTGTTAAGCAGCTTGCCATGCATTATGTTAGCTCAAACCTGTACAAGTTTCTGATTCTCCTATGCGGTGCCCATGTTTCTAATATTTTTTTCTAATCGACTCAAATGAAAATGTAGGAAATCTGATATCCCCAGAAAGCTCTGCTGTAATTCATAATGGCCAACATTTTATTTACATGTATATAAATAAAATCATAACACTGTTGAAAAATTAATGTTTTCACAGGCTAATTATTGTCCGTTTCATATAGTTGATCAATTACAAGTATCAGACTTGTTAGCAATATTTCAACACATGGGATTAAAGGACAGTTGCAGTATGGGTACAAAATTGATTAAGGGACAGAAAGCAGAGAGTAGTGGTAAGGGTTTGTTTTTCAGACTGGAGGCCTTTCCCAGAGGTCAGTATTAGGAGCACTGCACTTTTTGATACTGGGAAACTAATAAATCACACAAGTATTCCAATCCTTAAGCCAACTCCTGTGCTTAGTTCAGAAGGAATAACTTTGGCAAATGACAATTTATAAATGTATGTGATTCTCAGGCTCCCCTTCTAGGTCTTGTAGAAGGTTATTTTAATGTAATCCATTGGGCAGGAGATTGGTGGGTTCAGCTCAGGCATCATGCCTGATTTTACACTGCATTCACTTCATCAGAGCATAAAATAAGACCCCATTGTTAAATAAGCACCCGGCCTTGACCTTACCACTTCTCACCAGGGAAGTTAATTTAAAACGATTCTCTCAATATCAGTATTATATGCAAAAGGTAAAGTTACTTATTTCATGCTAGTAGCAGATTAATGCCAACTGATTAAATCAATTTTGTCAGTGCTGTTAGTAAATTGTGGATCAAGTAGACATAATTATTTATAATTCAAAGTTAATGTCCTTGAAAATCCAAGAAGTGCAATCTATGGTGTTATGCCAAGGATAGGGACCACTGTTGAACTCCACAACTAACACCATTGAAGTTTTTGAAGATCTTTGTGATGTGGGACAACTCCCAATTTAGGGAATCCATACCCATGACCCTGCAACCCAACACTGCTGGCTTAGGGTGGTTGATGGAGATTCTAAGAGCCATCCTGGGAATACATGCTTTTGGTGGGGTGCTGGGAACGTGTAACCATTCCGGTGGATTTCTGCTGGTCTAGGAGTGGACTCCAGTAAAATGGCTTTGGAATTTTGGAGCCAATATTTTTACAGAATTTTCTGGTGCCACTTGTGAGTTTTGTCTTTTTATACATAGTTATGTTGCCTCACAGAAACCAAACATTCCATAAGGCCATAAGAAGTAGGAACAGAAGTAGGCCATTCAGCCCATCGAGTCTGCTCCGCCATTCAATGAGATCATGGCTGACCTAATAATCCTCAACTCCACTTTCCTGCCTTTTCCCCATAACCCTTGATTCCCTTACTGATTAAAAATCTGTTTATCTCAGCCTTGAATATACTTAATGACCCAGCCTCTACCACTGTCTGGGGTAGAGAGTTCTGCAGATTCACTACCCTCTGAGAGAAGAAATTCCTCCTCATCTCTGCCTTAAATAGGTGACCCTTTACTCTGAGGTTATGCCTTCTGGTCCTAGACTCTCCCACAAGGGGAAACATCCTCTCAGCATCAACCCTGTCAAGCCCCCTAAGAATCTTATATGTTTCAATGCAGTCGCCTCTCATTCTCCTAAACTCTAATGAGTACAGGCCCAACGTACTTAACCTATCCTCATAAGAAAATCACTCCACACCGAGGATCAACCTAGCGGGCTGCCTCCAATGCCAGTACACCTTTCCTTAGAAAAGGGGACCAAAACTGTTCACAGTATTCTAGGTGTGGCCTAACTAGTGCCTTATATAATTTTAGCAAGACTTCCCTATTTTTATACTCTATTCCCTTTGAAATAAAGGACAACATTTCATTTGCCTTCCCAGTTACATATATATAACTTATATGTTAGCTTTTTGGGATTCATGCACGAAGACTCCCAAATCCCTGTACTGTAGCTTTCTGCAGTCTTTCTCCATGTAAATACTATTCAGCTCCTTTATTCTTCCTGCAAAAATGCATAACCTCACATTTTCCAACATATATTCCATCTGCCAAGTTTTTGTCCACTCAGTTAACCTGTCTATATCCCTCTGTTGACTCTTTATGTCATCCTCACAGTTTGCCTTCCCACCTATTTTTGTGTCATCTGTAAACTTGGCGATAGTACATTCACTTCCCTCATCTAAGCCATTAATATATATTGTAACTAATTGGGGCCCCAGCACTGATCCCTGTGGCACTCTACTTGTTAAAGGCTGCCATCCTGAAAATGCCCCCCTTATCCCAACCCTCTGTCTTCTATTAGTTAGCCAATCCTCTATCCATGCTAATATACTGCCCTCAACACCTTGAACTCTTATCTTATTAAATAGCCTTATGTGCAGTACCTTATTGAACGCCTTTTAGGAATCCAAATATATTACATCTACTGGCTCCCCTTTATCTATCCTGCTCAAAGAATTCTAATAAATTTGTCAGGCATGATTTCCCCTCATGAAGCCATGCTGACTCTGCTTGATTATCTTACATTTCTAAGTGCTCTGTTATTACATCCTTTATAATAGACTCCCAATGACGGATGTTAAGCTAACTGGCCTATAGTAACCTCCTTTTTTGTCTCCCTCCCTTTTTGAATAAGGGCATTACATTGGCAATTTTCCAATCTTCTGGGACTTTTCCAGCACCTAAGAGTTCTTAGAAAATTACCACCAGTACATCTATTATTTGTGTAGACACTTCCTTTAATATCTGAGGATGCAACCCATCAGGTCCAGGGGACTTATTGGCCTTTAGCCCCATTTAAATTCCCTAGCACTTTTTCTCCAGTGATAGTTATTGTATTTATTTCCTCCCCTCCTTATGTCCCTTGATTATTTAGTATTTTTGGAATGCTGTTAATGTATTCTACCATGAAGACTGATGCAAAGTGTTTATTCAATTCCTCTGCCATTTCCTGGTTCCCCATTATTATTTCCCCAGCTTCATTCTCCAAGGGGCCTATGTTAATTTTGGCTGCTCTCTTCCTTTTTATATGTTTAAAGAAGCTCTTACTGTCCATTTTTATTTTACTTGCTAGTTTACTGTCAAGGTTTATTTGCTCCCTCTTTATTATTTTTTTGATCATCTTTTGCTGGTTTTTAAAACTTTCCCAATCCTCTGGCTTATCATGAATCTTGGCCACATTGTATGTTTTTTCTTTCAGTTTGATACTATCCTTAACTTCCTTGGTTAACCATGGTTGGTTTATCCCCTTCTTAGAATCCTTCTTTCTCACTGGGATATATCTTTGTTGTGAGTCATGAACTATTTCCTTAAATGTCTGCCATTGTTCATCAACCAACTTTCCTGCTAAACCCCTTTCCCAGCCAACTCTGCCCTCATTACATTATAATTACCTTTATTTAAGATTAGTGCAGTTGTTTCTGATTCCAGTTTTTCACCCTTAAACTGAATGCTAAATTCTACCATGTTATGGTCACTGTTTCCTAGGGGATCTTTTACTTTGAGATCATTTATTAAACTCTTCTCATTACACATTACCAGATCCAAAATAGTCTGATCCCTAGTTGGATCCATGACATACTGTTCTGGGAAACTGTCCTGAAAACGCGTTATGAATTCTTGCTCGTGGCTACCTCTGCCAATTTAATTTTTCCAATCTACATGAAGACTAAAGTCACCCATGATTAATGTACTGACTTTTTTACATGCCTTCATTATCTCCTGATTTATTCTCTGTTCAACAGCATAGCTACTGGTAGGAGGCCTATAGACTACTCCCACCAGTGTCTTCTTGCCTGTGTTATTTCTTACCTCCACCCATATGGATTCTACATCTACTGATCCAAGATCATTTATTGCTATCATACTTATTCCGTCTCATACTAACAAAGCTACCCCACCACTCTTCCCTTCCTGCCTTTCCTTTTGAAAAGTCACATACTCCTGAATATTTAGTTCCCCGCTTTGATTTCCTTGTGACCCTGCCTCAGTAATGGTTATAAGATCACACACATTAACCTCTATTTGTGCCATTAATTCATTCATTTTTGTTCTGAATACTACCTGCATTTAAGTAAAGAGCCATTAGTTTTGCCTTTTTACAATTTTTCCCAGTTTGACACTATTTGCTGCTTTTTTGATGTTTGTACACTCTGTCCCTTCCTGTCACACTCTGGGTATCATTACCTAAATAGCTGCCCTTCAATGCTGCCATATCCTTTTGCTTATTTAGCTTACATATCCCCTCTCCAGAACCCTCCCCACCACCAACCCCCCTCCATCCCATTTAGGTTAAAGCCATTTCTACAGCCCTAGTTATTCGGTTCACCAGGACACAGGTCCCAGCATGGTTCAAGTGAAGCCCATCCCACTGGAAAAGCTCCCTTCTACCCCAGTACTGGTGCCAGTGCCCCAGGAACTGAAACCCATTCTTCCCACACCAATCTTTGAGCCACACATTTAACTCCGTGACTTTATTTACCCTATGCCAGTTTGCCTGTGGCTCAGGTAGCAATCCCGAGATTATTACCTGGGAGGTTCTGCTTTTTAATTTAGCTCCTAACTTTTCAAATTCTTTCAGCAAAACATCCTTTCTAGTCCTATCAATGTCATTGGTATCAACATGGACAACAACTGGATCCATCCCCTCCCACTCCAAGTTCCTCTCCAGCCCTGAGGAGATGTCATTAACCCTGGCACCGGGCAGGCAACACAGCCTTTCGGACTCATGTTCACAGCTGCAGAGAACAGTATCTAATTATACTGTCCCCTACCACTACTACATTCCTATTTCCTCACCACACTTGAATGGCTCCCTGTACCACGGTGCCGTGTTCAGTTTGCTTATCCTCCCTGCAGTCCATGCTCTCGTCCCTATAGCTTACATGAACCTCATAACTGTTGGACAGTTGCAGGTGCCAAGGCTCCTCGAATGCTACTCTCTGGGTCCCCAAACCTGCTTCACCTGCTGTCACACCCTCCTCTCCCTGATCACAGGCCAAATTTGAATTACCTAATCTTAGGGGTGTGACCGCCTCCTGGAGCAAAGTGTCCAGGTAACTTTCCCCCTCCCTGAAGTGGCACAACGTCTGCAGCCCAGACTCCAGCTCCTTAACTCGGATCCAAAGTTCTTCAAGCTGCAAACACTTACTACAGATGTGTTCGCCCTGGATCACCTTGATGTCCAGCAGCACCCACATGCTGCAACAGCAACACATCACCCGTCCTGCCATCACTATCATATTTTATTTAATGACTTAATTAATTACTCTAGTATTGCTGCTCTTTACACTTGAAGAATCCCCCGCTCTTTACACTTTATTGTAATTTTTTTACACACCAGTATCAATCTTATACTTAACAAGCTATGTTTAAGAATAGGAGAGAAAAGAAAAAAAAAGGACTCGAGGTCTCAACACAAACTATCTGCGTTGCAAAGAGACACATGACCTGAGAGTAGAATCAGTTATGGACTGGGCAGAGATCTGTGTAGAAGCAAGCATGGAGGTAGCTCATAGCTTGGCCCATACCCTGTATATATGTACATAGTTATGCGTTATCAATAAACAATTGATGTTCAATCATACAAGACTCAGAATCTCTTTGTGAGACCTACTGAATAGATGCAGAATATGCAACATTTGTGGCAGCTCTTGGAAAAACCCAGAACCTCAGCAAAGCTGGAGCAGAAATTTAAATGCAGGGAAATTAAAGCAGCAGCATTCTGGCCTGGCTGAAAGCACCTCAAGTGAAAACACAGAAGGAGATTGCCTGAAAGAAGCTCCACTGCAGATTTGGAAGCAGAAAGGCAGAAGAAAAGCTCCACTGTGCAGCTGAGGATTCCACAAGATCTCACGAGGCCAATTATGAATTCACACTGAGTGCAGAGTCAAAGGACTTAGCAGGGATGAGCAAAAAAATATTAGTTCTAAGCCAGAACTGGTTTAAAAAGTTTCAGTGCTGTAAAAAAATAGTCAGAACAGCCCGATTCCGAAAGCACCACAGCCTGCCTGGGTTCAGAGTTGACGTCATACCACGTGGCAGCTGAGCTCATTGTAAAGATAAAGAAAAGAAATGGAAAGTTTAAAAACCTCAACCAAAACCAGAAACTGATTGTAAAATTCCCCAAGATCCTCTGATATCGCAGAGAAGGCCCATAATAGTTCATTGAGTAAATCGCTGCACAAAACTAAAGACAAGGAGGTCAGGATTGTCATTGCCGTGGAAGCCTGCCAAACTGTGACAAGCACAGGAGAACTCATTGAAAAAAACAGTTACTGCAGTGCCATCTTTAAAACCTGCACAGCATTTAGAGCTGTACTCACCTGAACCTTAAACCAAGCATGGACAACAAATCAACATTTCCAGACCAATTTGGATTGATCCAAGGGCCAGCCCAAACACAAAACTGGGGACTTTGGCAGAAAAGATTCTTAAAATACATGCTAGCTTCAGGAATAGATAAAAAGACAGAAGCTGAACTAGTGAATACACCAGTTTATTCAGTAGGTCCAATAGCTTATTATATTATTGCGAGACAAGGAATAAACAAACCCTCAGATACATTTGATGGAGTTCTAAAATCATTCAATACATATTTTAACCTATGAAGCAACAAAATTTTAGCAAGAGTGAAATTCAGCAAATATGTCCAACAGCCTGGAGAACTTGTAAACTCTTTTATAAACAAGTTATACAGATTGGCTGAAGGTTGTGACTATGGTGACCTTAAGTCAGAACTCATAAGGGACAGAACTGTTGTCGGAGTAGCTGAAGATGTCCGTTCAGATGTATTATGGGCCAAGGAAGATCTGACTCTGGAGAAGGCCATCCAAATAGTCAGAGTCTGAAATCCATCAACAACACCAATCTATTTTATGGGGTGAAAGTAAGCCATGGTAAAGAGCAACCCCGGTCCAGCTAGTAAAGTAAGAAAGGAGCAGAGAGACTCCAGGCCAAGGTGAGAGCAATGTCCAGCAATCTGCAGCTTCAACTGCAACTGCCTGGGACACTTTGGAAAGCCATGCAAAGCTAAGACACCCAGATAGGTGGACGATCCCAAGACAATCCAAAAGATTGAGGCACCGCTCCAGGAAGAGACCCAACTGTGCTTCTTGGGTGAGGTCAAAGATTCTGGACTCTCTTTCTGCAATGCAGACATCTCAGCAAAAGGTCACCTCACCAACTTCAAATTGGACAAAGGAACCAGTGTTATGGTACTCTTGAATAAGGAACTGTGGCTGAGAAACCTCTGTCTGCTGGGTGACACACAGCTCTATGGGCTTAAAGGAATCTGACTTCCAGTCATAGGCATGATACTAGAACCACTCGGGTGTGGCAACCAAGCAGATATTTTAAATCATGTATATCATCCGAAACTAATCTTTTTTCTCTCTTGAGCAAAGATGCCTGTGTTGCCTTTAACCTTCTTAAAACAGCAGAAGATATCAAGACAACCTCTGTCATGAACTATATGGAATTGCAAGTTCCCGAGAGGCCCACCAGTAAAAAGACACTCAACTTGGTCTTCAGCTCTGAATTGTCTTCACTCTTCACAGAGTCAGTTTGTCCAATTTCTTTGCAGGCGGCAGAAGCTCCTCCTTTGGTCAAACCCGCCAAACCTTCAGATAAATACATTGAGTGGAAGTCACACAGGAAAATGACCAACAACAGAAGAATGAACCCCAACCCCAGGCTCCAATGGTTGCTGTGATACTATAAACACCACAGCGACCATCAACTTGCCAGAGCACACCAGTGGAACGCAGAGACACACAGAAAAACAGTGTCACAATAAAAGCCAAACTGCAAGGTAAGCCTACTGATGAGGAACGTCCAAACCACAGGGAGAGACCCCTTCAACTCTCACAATAATCATGGTGGACCACACGGAAAAAGAAAAACTGAGTTCGTAACATGAATAAACGGAGTGAACAGTCTCTCCGGAAAGGATGGGACAAACCGAGCTGACAAAGAGGTGGTCAACTCCAAGGAATGGAAAAAACTATAAGAAGAAAAAAACCAAGTGTCAGAAACACAGATTACAACTCCAAATCAACTAATGTTGCCAAAATCAACAGAGCCTGCAACTTCTCCGAATATGACCAGAACAAGATCTGGAAGAATTGTCAAGCCTCCAACCCATGTGAATTTATAAAGTCAGAGACTTAAGGAGGGGAAGAAGGGGTAGCATGATTGTAATGTAAATATTTTGGGCAAAGATATAAGAGGAAGGTGTAATACAAGAGTATCTGGCATAGCAAGGGTTAATGTGGGACTGGGAAACAATAATGCTCACAGTGTGATGTAAAGAGAAACATGAGCTGAGACCAGAGTCAGTTATGGACTGGATTGAGACCTGTGTAGAAGCAAGCATGGAGTTAGTTCATAGCTTGGGCTATAGCATACATATACGTACATAGTTATGTGTTATGAATAAATACTTGATGCTGAACAGTACAAGATTCAGAACCTCTTTGTGAGGCCTACTAAATAGACGTAGAACATACACAAATTTTCAGGTTAGTTGCTAATTGATTTTTACTGGCAGTTGCTGAATTCTTAGAAATGTTTGGAGGTTTGCACTGCTACTTAAAGTTGTTGAAGTCTACAGGCAGTGCAGTAACACGCACTGGAAGAATTTGTTCTGGCCTCTGCATAAACCACTTTTCCCCAAAGATGTGTGCAAGAGAATGCAGTATCCTTGGTCTACAGCATAACAGAGTGAATGAGCAAAACTGATATAGAGCAGGGCAAACTGCTGGAAGAGAGAGGAGGAAGAGTGGCATAAGGCTCTCAACAGAAGGCCATATTGAGCCAGGATCTTTAGTGGGTAATTCTCCTACCTCAATCTCAGTGAGGAACAATGGGCTAAATTTATATGCGGGTCTCAGCAGTGGCCCCTGAAACGGTTTCATCGCCACAGAGAAGAAATGTGGCTAGCCAACCATGATCAAGCAGTGACCAGCCAATTAACAATGGAGTAACAGGTCCAATGCTGGTGTAGGTACAAGCCACAAGGTGTAGATCTCACCATGACCTGATGCGGGGGCAGGTGCTAGTGCCATTTTTAAAAGCCTGCCAGCTCTCCATTCCATCCAGTGTTGCACATTCCTATCATTGCAGCAACATTCCAGAGAGAGCACTACCTTCAGGGTGGACCTCTCCAACCTACAGCTTGTACAGTATGCAACCCAAGAATCCCAGATACTGAACACTGCAATCCAAGAATCCCATAAACTGAGCACTGTGCAATCCAAGAATCCCATAAACTGAGCACTGTGCAATCCAAGAATCCCATAAACTAAGCGCTGGGCAATCCAAGAATCCCATAAACTGAGCACTGGGCAATCCAGGAATCTCATAAACTGAGCACTGGGCAATCCAGGAATCCCATAAACTGAGCACTGGGCAATCCAGGAATCCCATAAACTGAGCACTGGGCAGTCCAAGAATTCCAGATACTGGACATTGTGCAATCCAAAATTTCCATAGACTGAACACTGTGCAATACAAGAATCCCATAGACTCAGCAACCAATGGAAGGCTTATGGCTCAACAAGGGAGTTAAGGTGTAGGAGACATGTCAGAGGAAAGACACCAATGGCCCCACAGTGAAGCAATGCAGATTCTCCTCAATGCTGCGTAGAAAGGGCATGAGGTCATACACTGGTGTCCACTGAGGCCCTTGGGTTGCTGCTCTTCCTGCAGCATGCCATATAAGTCAGTGAAGGCCGTCATTGAGAGCTGCAGTCTTTGCTGACACTATTGCTCTGGCATCTGCAGGTGATTAAGGCGAGTCCAGTACAATCTTGGCATCGGATACTCTCGGTGCAGCCGGCTGCTGCTGGTCTCCTATGTACCCTTCGCTAATGCGCCTAACCAGAGGCTGGCTACTACTGCTGCAGTGGAGCTACTGAAGCATGGCCCTCCCTCCCCTGTGCTGCTGCTCCTACTCATAGAGGTCCAGGAACTAGCCACAATTGTCTCTGGTTTTTCATTCCCCGTCCAACCTTACGGCTGGTGGACGGGCGAATCGACCAAGCGGCCTTTACATTCTTCATCAAACCTCATCCAAGGGCGGGATGAAATTTCCATCATTAAATAAAATTAAAATAAATTTCTGTGGACAACATTTTCATCAGCGATATTTTCAAGTGATTGATTATGATGCAAGGACATTTTTTGTCAGCTTTTAAAACCAGTATTTTAGCTTTATTCAGGTTTCTAGCTCCCTGAGACGGCTGTCTGCCTTCAGGGAGCTTTCTCGTAGCGCTCAACCACACCCGTGGAAACTTCATGGTCCGCCCGCTTCCCGCTTCCACCCCGGCAGAGCATTTCAGCGTTTTATGCTGGTTGGCTATTAATTGGCCAGCCAGCGTGAAAACGCGGTCAGGAGCAGATCGCGGATGGCGGTCCATTTCCCAACTGCTCCCAGGCCCACCGATCGGACATGCCTGCCAAAGGTAAAAATCAGGCCACTGGATGTGGAGTCCTATGGCCATTGCCCTCTCCCTCCCTTGTGCACTGCCTCTGGAGTCAATCTCCCTGAGAACCTGCCCTTGTTACTCCCCTTGGCACCAGCACCAATGCCCTTCAGCATCCCTTGCTAAGAGCCTACTAGCAGAGTTAGATCCCGCTCTTCTTGGGAGCTCAACAACCTGAGCTCTCACTGTTACAGAGAAACCAGCACCTGAGCTCCCACTGTTACTGAGAACCCAGCACCCTGAGCTCCCAATGTCACTGAGAACCCAGCACCCTGAGCTCCCAATGTCACTGAAAACCCAGCACCCTGAGCTCCTACTGTTACTGAGAACACAGCACCCTGAGCTCTCACTGTTACTGAGAACCCAGCATCCTGAGCTCCTGCTGTTACTGAGAACCCAGCCGCCTGAGCTCCCAATGTCACTGAGAACCCAGCACCCTGAGCTCCTACTATTACAGAGAAACCAGCACCTGAGCTCCTACTGTTACTGAGAACCCAGCAGCCTGAGCTCCCAATGTCACTGAGAACCCAGCACCCTGAGCTCCTACTGTTACTGAGAACCCAGCACCTGAGCTCCTACTGTTACTGAGAACCCAGCAGCCTGAGCTCCCAATGTCACTGAGAACCCAGCACCCTGAGCTCCCAATGTCACTGAGAACCCAGCACCCTGAGCTCCTACTGTTACTGAGAACCCAGCACCTGAGCTCCTACTGTTACTGAGAACCCAGCAGCCTGAGCTCCCAATGTCACTGAGAACCCAGCACCCTGAGCTCCTACTGTTACTGAGAACCCAGCACCCTGAGCTCTCACTGTTACTGAGAACCCAGCACCCTGAGCTCCCAATGTCACTGAGAACCCAGCACCCTGAGCTCCTACTGTTACTGAGAACCCAGCACCCTGAGCTCTCACTGTTACTGAGAACCCAGCACCCTGAGCTCCCAATGTCACTGAGAACCCAGCACCCTGAGCTCCTACTGTTACTGAGAACCCAGCACCCTCAGCTCTCACTGTTACTGAGAACCCAGCACCCTGAGCTCCCAATGTCACTGAGAACCCAGCACCCTGAGCTCCCAATGTCACCGAGAACCCACCAACCTGAGCTCCCACTATTACTAAGAACCCACCAGCCTGAACTCCTACTGTTACTGAGAACCCAGCACACTGAGCTCTTACTGTTATTGAGAACCAACCATCCAGAGCAATTCCCACTGTTACTGAGAACCCACCACCCTGAGCTCCCAATCTTGCTGAGAACATACCACCCTGAGCTGCTCTCACTGTTACTGAGAATCTACCACACTGAGCTCTTACTGTTACTGAGAACCAATCACCTGGAGCAATTCCCACTATTACTGAGGGCTCACCACACTCAGCAGCTCCCAGTGGTACTGAGAGCCCACCACCCTGAGTTCTCACTGTTAATGAGATACCACCAATCTGAGCTACCACTGTTACTGAGAACTCACCACCCTAAGCTCACACTTTTGCTGAGAAACCACCACAGTGAGCAATTCCCATTGTTACTGAGCATTCACCACCCTGACATCCCACCGTTACTGAGACCCCAACACTCTCAGCTCCCACTGTTACTGAAAGGCCAAGACCCTGATCTACAACTGTTAGAGAGCCCATCACACTGAGCTCTTACTGTTACTGAGAACCAGCCATCCAGAGCAATTCCCACTATTACTGAGGGCTCACCACACTCAGCAGCTCCCAGTGGTACTGAGAACCCACCATCCTGAGCTCCCACTGTTACTGAGAACTCACCACACTGAGCTCTCATTGTTACTAAGAACCCACCACCCTGAGTAATTCCCAATGTTACTGAGAACCCACCATCTGAGCCCACAGTGTTACTGAGAACCCATGACCGTAAGCAGCTCCCACTGTTACTGAGAGCACACTAACCTGAGCCCCCAATGTTACTGAAAGCTTACCACCTGGAGCAGCTCTCACTGTTACTGAGAACAGAGCACCCTGATCTCCCACTGTTACTGAGAACCCACCACCCTGAACTTCCAGTAGTACCGAGAACCCACACCCTGACCTCTCACTCTTACTGAGAACCAACCAGATAAGCTCCCATTATTACTGAGAACCCACCACCTGAGCCCACACTGTAACTGAGAACCCACAACCAAACGCAGCTCCCACTGTTACTGAAAGCTCATCACCTGGAGCAGTTCTCACTGTTACTGAGAACAGAGCACCCTGAACTCCTACTGTTACTGAGAACCCACCACCCTGAGCTCCCACTGTTACCGAGAACCCACCACACTGGGCTCTCACTGTTACTGAGAACCCACCAACCTGAGTAATTTCCACTGTTACTGAGAGCCCACCACCCTCAGCTCCCACTGTTACTGAGAGCCCAACACTCTGACTTCTCACTGTTTCTAAGAACCCACCACCCTTATCTTCCACTATTACTGACAACCCAACACCTTAAGCAGCTCCCATTGTTACTGAGAGCTCACCACACTGAGCTCCCATTGTTAATGAAAACCCAACAACCTGAGCAGCTCCCACTGTTACTGAGGACCAATACCCTGAGCTTTCACTATTATTGAGTACTGGCCACCGTAAGCAGCTCTCACTGTTACTGAGAGCTCACCACCCCGAGCTCACACTGTTACTTAGAGCCCACCACCCTGAGCTTCCAATGTTACTGAGAACCCACCACACAGATAACTCACTGTTTCTGAGAACCCACCACCATGAGCTCCCCACTGGTGTTAAAAACCCACAACCCTGAGCAGCTCCCACTGTGACTGAGATCCCACCACCCTGAGCTCTCACTGTTACTGAGAACCCACCATCCTCAGCTCCCGCTGTTACTGAAAACCCACCACCCTAACCTCCTACTGTCACTGAGAGCCCACAACCCTGAACTCCCAGTGTTACTGAGAACACACCACCCTGACCTCCGACTGTTACTGAGAACCCAACACCCCAAGCTCCCACTGTTGCTGAGACCCCACCACGCTGGCTCTCCCTGTCACTGAGAACCCACCAACCTGAGTAATTCCCACTGTTGTTGAGAGCCCATCGCCCTGATCTCCCACTGTTACTGAGAACTCACCGCCCTGACTTCTCACTGTTGCTGAGAAACCCCACCATGAGCTGCCACTGTTTCTGAGAACCCACCATCCTGAGCTCCCACTGCTAGTGACAACTCAACACTCTAAGCAGCTCCCACTGTTACTGAGAGCTCATCATACTGAGCTCCCACCGTTACTGAAAAGCCACAACCCTGACCAGCTCCCACTGTTACTGAGAACTGACCACCCTCAGCTCGCCCTATTACTGAGAGCCCACCACCATGAACTCCCACTGTTACTGAGTACATACCACCCTGAAATCCCACTGTTAGTGGGAACCCAGCACACTGGGCTCTCATTGTTACTGAGAGCCCACCAACCTGATTAATTCCGTTTGTTACTGAGAGATCACCACCCTGAGTTCCCACTGTTACTGAGAACCCACCACCCTCAGCTCTCACTGTTACTGAGAACCCATCACCCTGAGCTCCCGCCATTACTGACAACCCGCCATCCTAAGCTCCTACCATTACTGAGAGCCCACCACCCTGAACTCCCACTGTTACTGAGAACCCACCACCATAAGCAGCTCCCACTGTTACTGACCGATCACCACCCCGAGCTCCCACTGGTACTCAGAGCCCACCACCCTGAGCTCCCAATGTTACTGAGAACTCACAAAACTGACAACTAACTGATTCTGAGAACCCACCACCCTGAGTGCCACTGTTACTGAGACCACACCACCATGATTTCCAACTGTTACTGAGAACCCGCCACCCTGAGCTCTCAATATTACTGAGTGCCCACCACTCTAAGCAGCTCCCACTGTTGCTGAGGGATCACCACCCTGAGCTCCCAATGTTACTGAGAACCCTCTACCCTGATAACTCACTGTTACTGAGAACACACCACCCTGAGTTCCAACTGTTACTGAAAAACCAACACCCTAACAGCTCCAACTAATGCTGAGGGCCGGTCACCCTGAGCTCCCACTGCTACTGAGAACCCAACACCGTAAGCAGCTCCCACTGTTACTGAGAGCTCACTACCCTGAGCTCCCATTGTTAATGAAAGATCACCACCCTGAGCAGCTCTCACTGTTACTCTGAACACACCACCCCGAGCTCTCACTGTTACTGAGAACCCACCACCCTCGGCTCGCACTGTTACTGAGAGCCCATCACCCTGAGCTTGCACTGTTACTGAGAACCCACCACACTGGGCTCTCACTGTTACTGAGAGCCCACCAACCTCTTTAATTCCCACTGTTACTGAGAGCCCACCACCCTGAGCAGCTCTCACTGATACTGAGAACCCACAATGCTGGGCTCCCACTGTTACTGACAACCCACCATCCTAAGCAGCTCCCACTGTTACTGAGAGCACACCACATTGGTCTCCCTCTGTTACTGAGAACCCACCACACTGAGCTCTCACTATTACTGAGTACTCACCACCATAAGCAGCTCCCACTGTTACTTAGAGCCCACCACCCTGAGCTCCCAGTGTTACTGAGAACACTCCACTCTGATGACTCACTGTTTCTGAGAGCGCACCACCCTGAGCTGCCACTGTAAATGAGAGCACACCATCCTGAGTTCCATTTGTTACTGGAAAGCCAACACCCTAGAAGCTCCCACTGGTGCTGAGGACCCACTACCCTGAGCTCCCATTGTTACTGAAAGCTCACCACCTTGTGCAGCTCTCACTGTTACGGAGAATGCACCACACTGAGCTCCCACTATTATTGAGAACCAAGCACCTAAGCCAACATTGTAACTGAGAACCCAGCACCATGAGCAGCTCCCACTGTTATTGAGAACACACCACGCTGGGCTCCCACTGTTACTGAGAAACCACCAACCTGAATAATTCCCACTGTTACTGAGAGCCCACCACCCTGATCTCCCACTGTTAATGAGAAGCCACCACCCTGAGCAGCTCTCATATTTCTGAGAACCCACCACCCTGACTTCTCACTGTTACTGACAACCCACCACCCTAAGCAGCTCCCTCTGTTACTGAGAGCACACCACACTCATCTCCCACTGTTACTTAGAACCGACCAACCTGAGCTGCTCCCACTGTTACTAAGAACCCACACCCTGAGCTCTCACTGTTACTGAGAGCACACCAGGCTGGCCTCTCACTGTTACTGAGAAACCACCAGCCTTAATAATTCCCACTGTTACTTAGAGCCCACCACCCTGATAACTCACTGTTACTGAGAACACACCACCCTGAGTTCCATCTGTTACTGAAAAGCCAACATCCTAACAGCTCCCAATGTTACTGAGAACCCACCACCGTAAGCAGCACCCACTGTTACTGAGAACTCACTATCCTGAGCTCCCATTGTTACTGAGAACCCACCACCATAAGCTCCCACAGTTACTGAGAACCCACCACCATGAGCTCCCACTGTTACTGAGAACCCACCACCATGAGCTCCTGTCATTACTGCAAACCCACCACCATGAGCTCCCATCGTTACTGAGAATCCACCACCATGAGCTCCCACTGTTAATGAGAACCCACCACCATGAGCTCCCATCGTTACTGAGAACCCACCACAATGAGCTCCCACTGTTACTGAGAGCCCATCACACTGAGCTCCCACAGTTACTGCAAACCCACCACCCTGAGCAGCTCTCACTTTTACAGAGAAGTCACCACACTGAGCTCCCACAATTATTGAGAACCAACCACCTGAGCCAACATTGGAACTGAGAACCCACCACCCTGAGCTTCCACTGTTACTGAGAACCCACCAGCCTGACCTCCCACTGTTACTGAGAACACACCATGCTGGGCTCTCACTGTTACTGATAACCCACCAGCCTGATTAATTCCCTCTGTTACTGAGAGCTCACTGTCCTGATCTCCCACTGTTAATGAGAACCCGCCAAACTGAGCAGCTCTCACTGTTACTGAGAACCCACCTCCCTGAGATCTCACTGTTACTGAGAATCCACCAACCTGAGTAATTCCCACTGTTACTGAGAGCTCACCACACTGAGCAGCTCCCACTGTTACTGAGATCCCACGAACCTGAGCAATTCCCACTGTTACTGAGAACCCACCACCCTGAGCTCTCACTGTTACTAAACACCCGCCACCAGTAGCAACTCCCACTGTTACTGAGAGATAACCACCCCGAGCTCCGACTGTTACTTAGAGCCCACCACCCTCAGCTCCCAATGTTACTGAGAACTCACCATGCTGAGCTACCACTGTTACTGAGAAACCACCACCATGAGTTCCAACTGTTAATAAGAACCCTGAGCAGCTCCCACTGTTACTGAGATGCAACCACCCTGAACTCTCATTGTTACTGAGAACCCATCACCGTGAGCTCGCACTGTTACTGAGAACTCACCACACTGAGCTCCCACTATTACTGAGAACTAGCCACCCAGAGCAGCTCTCACTGTTACTGAGAAACCACCACCCTGAACTCTCACTGTTACAGAGAATGCACTACACTGAGCTCCCACTATTATTGAGAACCAACCACCAGAGCCAACAATGTAACTGAGAACTCACCACCCTGAGCTTCCACTGTTACTGAGAACCAACCACCTGAGCCAACAATGTAACTGAGAACTCACCACCCTGAGCTGCCACTGTTACTGAGAGCTCGCCATCCTGAGCTCCCACTGTTATTGACAACCCACCACCCTAAGCATCACCCACTGTTACTGAGAGTTCACCACACTGGGCTCCCCCTTTTCCTGAGAACCCACCAACCTGAGTAATTCCCATTGTTACTGAGAGCTTACCACCCTGAGCAGCTCCCACTGTTATTGAAAGCCCACCATGCTCAGCTCACTCTGTAACCGAGAAACCAACATCCTGAGTTCTCAATGTTACTGAGAACCCACTACCATGAGCTGCCACTGTTACTGAGAACCCACCACCCTGAGCTCCCACTCTTCCTGAGAGGCCACAACCTTGAGCAATTCCCACTGTTACTGAGAGCTCACCACCCTAAGTATTTTCCACTGCTACTGAGAGCTGAACAACCTGAACTCCCACTGTTACTGACACCCCACCATGCTGAGCAGCTTCCACTGTTACTGACACCCCACCATGCTGAGCAGCTTCCACTGTTACTGACACCCCACCATGCTGAGCACCTTCCACTGTTACTGACACCCCACCATGCTGAGCAGCTTCCACTGTTACTGACACCCCACCATGCTGAGCAGCTTCCACTGTTACTGACACCCCACCATGCTGAGCAGCTCCCACTGTTACTGACACCCCACCATGCTGAGCAGCTTCCACTGTTACTGACACCCCACCATGCTGAGCAGCTTCCACTGTTACTGACACCCCACCATGCTGAGCAGCTTCCACTGTTACTGAGATGCAACCACCCTGAACTCTCACTGTTACTGAGAACCCATCACCGTGAACTCACACTGTTACTGAGAACTCACCACACTGAGCTCCCACTATTACTGAGAACTAGCCACCCAGAGCAGCTCCCACTGTTACTGAGAAACCACCACCCTGAACAGCTCACACTGTTACTGAGAACCCACCATCCTGAACTCTCACTGTTACAGAGAATGCACTACACTGAGCTCCCACTATTATTGAGAACCAACCACCAGAGCCAACAATGTAACTGAGAACTCACCACCCTGAGCTTCCACTGTTACTGAGAACCAACCACCTGAGCCAACAATGTAACTGAGAACTCACCACCCTGAGCTTCCACTGTTACTGAGGACCAACCACCTGAGCCAACAATGTAACTGAGAACTCACCACCCTGAGCTGCCACTGTTACTGAGAGCTCGCCATCCTGAGCTCCCACTGTTATTGACAACCCACCACCCTAAGCATCACCCACTGTTACTGAGAGTTCACCACAATGGGCTCCCCCTTTTCCTGGGAACCCACCAACCTGAGTAATTCCCATTGTTACTGAGAGCTTACCACCCTGAGCAGCTCCCACTGTTATTGAAAGCCCACCATGCTCAGCTCACTCTGTAACCGAGAAACCACCACCCTGAGTTCTCAATGTTACTGAGAACCCACTACCATGAGCTGCCACTGTTACTGAGAACCCACCACCCTGAGCTCCCACTCTTCCTGAGAGGCCACAACCTTGAGCAATTCCCACTGTTACTGAGAGCTCACCACCCTAAGTATTTTCCACTGTTACTGAGAGCTGAACAACCTGAACTCCCACTGTTACTGACACCCCACCATGCTGAGCAGCTTCCACTGTTACTGACACCCCACCATGCTGAGCAGCTCCCACTGTTACTGACACCCCACCACGCTGAGCAGCTTCCACTGTTACTGACACCCCACCATGCTGAGCAACTTCCACTGTTACTGAGCCCACCACCCTGAGCAGCTTCCACTGTTACTGACACCCCACTATGCTGAGCAGCTTCCACTGTTACTGACACCCCACCATGCTGAGCAGCTTCCACTGTTACTGACACCCCACCATGCTGAGCAGCTCCCACTGTTACTGACACCCCACCATGCTGAGCAGCTTCCACTGTTACTGAGCCCACCACCCTGAACAGCTGAAACTATGACGAGCTAAGGAGAAATTCTAGAAGGAAGAAGAGGTGGTATTGGAGGAACAGGAGGATGGAAGCAATATATCCCTTTTCTAGTTGAGCACCCATGATTGGCTCACCAGCTGCAGCATCAGTGGACACAACCCCGATTCCCAAACCACCAACAGTCCCATATCTTACCTTTCCTCTGTTACTGACCATCACAGCATCCTATTGGCCTCAATGCAAGATTAAAAGCCACCATAAAACAAGTATTCCAAACAAACTTTATAAATGGCCTCCTTCTGTACTGTAACCATTCTATAATTCTTTCTGTACACCTTCTGCACCAAGGTCTCTTTGCTGTGTCAGAGAATCTTAGAGCATGTTCTCTGCCATATTGCACCATTCCTGTGCCTCTCCCACATCAAACTCACTTTTGCAATAATTTCCAGCACCTGCTCCAGTCAAAATGCACTACCCCTTTAAGCTGGCTTTAAGTAGTGCAAGCTCGCCTTGAACTCATTCTAGCCTCTCACAATTTTGCACCCCTTACGCAGGTGTGCAGTCACTCAAACGCATGCTTACAACTGGGCACTATAATCATACAAATGAGCAGGCAGCATATAGTTTGCATACTGCCTGCATCAAAAGGGAACATATGCGGATTCATTGTGCATCATGACATCCACGCCTGTTTTCAGGGGAATCCAACTTTTCCCATAGTATACAGTTCAACTGTCCCTCACCACTACATTATGTGTTCATATCTCTGGAGTAGGTCTTCAACTCGCAAGCTTCTGATGACAGTCCTACCGCTGAACCAAGGCTGACACTTACTTCCCTTAACACAGTGAACTTGCCAAGATCATTCATGGGAGTCAGGGCATGGGAGAACAGAGTCAAGGCATGGTCAAAGACATAGGCTTAGAAATTTGATCATCTCCAGAAACTGACAGGACCTCGCTGCAAGCTATTCAGCCTTTTAAGCTGACACTGAGAATTGGCCTGGGGAGAAAATGATGCTTCATAATTGCAAAATTGATTTATAAACATTTACAAGTATCTGTATAAATCAAACATTTATTTGGACTACATTGTGTTGGGAGATTATGATCAGAAACCTAATAGAGAGAAAAACATCTATTATACACTGACAAAACAGTGGAACAGGAAGATAAATACTTCATGACTCCTCCCCCCTTTCAACTCTCTATTAGATCGTCTATGTCCAGTTCTGCATGTGTTTTGCAGGGAAAATAATATAAAACATAGATACAACTCCAGGAAGGTAAGGTTGGTTTGGTTATGAATTTACTTTAGTTAGGAAAAAAATATATTTTAAAATATCACATTGCTCCAAGTGGGGAATAAAACATTTAAGATTGTATATTACTGACAAAAAGAAATCAAAATGTGTATGTTTTTCTGTATTTTGTTTGCTGCTTGAGAACAGAAAATTGTGAAAGCACAGGACTTACCGCATATTTCTTCAATATTGAGGTTGCTAAAATGGAAGAAAGGAAAGATTTTTAGTATTATTGCTGACCATGCTGCCTTGTACATTTCTATTTTTAAGCCTGGATCATCTTTAGGGCTGATAATTAAAAGAACTATCAAATATTTATGGTATGGCACTGTGCCTCATGGAGTGTTGCCACATTTCCATTAAAAAAAGCCCCATGAGAACATATCTTTAAAATATTAATAAATTTGACTGTATTAATTCAGTGACATTTTAATTTAAAAATCATGTTGCAATTAGAGTTCTATTGGCACTTTATTTGCAATTATATTGAAAAAGTAGTATTAGAATTTATCAATTATTTTAGATGGCATCGCAAAAATGAAATAATTCCAGCCAAATTTAATGTCATGGGCAATAAACTCACTGATTGAAAATTATGAAGAAGATCTCAAAATAATTAAGTCAGTTGCTTTGGAGAAATTGCTTGTGAAAGTTATGGATGGTTCATTGGAATGTATGGTGATTCATTCAGTTAAAGGTGAAGGAATTTATTGGTGTGCCAAATTGCTGTGTAGTCATGTCACCAACACAAATGGCCTATGGTGAAGCCTGTTGACTTATTTTTCCAAAAAAATTCTTCTTTTAAAGAAGCAATCTCCTGTGAGACCTACCTTTATTAAAATGATGCTGTGTTGCTGCATTTTTTTTTGTTCCAAATACTGGTATACACTGACCCATCTAACTTTCTGCAATGGGAAATACTTACATGACCATGGAGACATTCAAGTTGAATACTTTCTGCTGAAATGCAATACCAGTGTTCACAAGAGCTCTCTTGACTATAAATGTGATTGATCGTCAAAAACAGTAATGACTGTGGTAATGATTGATGGTGTTAAGAATAAACCAGGGCTGAAGACAATAGACAATACAAGCATTGTGACATTGTGGACTATGTTTTCTTCTGCTATTCTTCTCAAAATTGGGCAGTATAGCAAATAAATACAAAGGCAATTGGTGCATCCTTATTTCAAGCTACATTTTCCTATTCTTGACCCTAAAGGAAAAGCTGTCCTTCATCACCCTGCATATACACATGATATCAAGGGAACAGGGCCTGGTTGATTTGCCTATCTTACTCTTCTGGAACCAGTAGCCACCAGGAGATGGTTGATGGCAATCTCTAGGATAGCAGCAGAAAGCCTGCTGATGCTTCATTTGGAAGGATATGCCACCATAATGAGCATCTCTCCCTCTCCTGAGCTCTGAAAAGTTCACCTTTTTAAAGCCACTGGTCAATCTAAAGTCTAAATAAAAATGAATACCCTGGAATCTTCGGGATTCTTCTACCTTTTTTAAGCAGCCTTTCCTCTTGTGTTGTGGCAGTGGTCCCATTGCAATTTTCTATGCACCGTAGTTGCTTTATGCTATTACAAAGCATACCTGACATGATTAATGAGATAAAAGCAAAAAACTGCGGAAGCTGGAAATCCAAAACAAAAACAAAAATACCTGGAAAAACTCAGCAGGTCTGGCAGCATCTGCGGAGAGGAGCACAGTTAACGTTTCGAGTCCAAATGACCCTTCAACAGAACTAAGTAAAGCTATGACCCAATATCAGGATTATGGTAAAAGTTAGGTTGGCAGGTGGATATCCCATTCCCACCAGCTGTGATGGAGAAGGGAAATCTCACCCTTTTAGTCTAGAAGAAAACAGAAAATTCTGGAAGTACTCTGCAGGTTGTTCTGCACCCATGGAGAGAACAGACAAGTTAATATTTCAGGCGTAGTCAGAAAGCTTATTCCTTATTGAGATGGGTATACAAGACTTTGGTCCATCACTTTTCAGTTTGAGGTGGCTTACACATAACAAAAGCTGACTAGCAATAATATGTAGTGATTTAAATGTTACTTCCTATTCTTTTCATCAGTGCTACATGACACCATGAGAGAAGCAGACCAGAGTTGTTTCTCTACATTGTATTTTGTTAATATGGACTTTGTCAGGACTCCAAATCCCTTGCTATTTTAATGGCTTTTCACTGATGGTATGCCCAAAGGTGACATTTTAAAAATGTAACAGAGGGTTGAGCAACATCATTGAAAAATAGGACCTATATCTGAGCTGGATGGAATGATAGCATCCTCTACCTGCTCACAGTCAGAGTTCTATGTGAAATAAGCTTGGAAAGTCTTGACCTAGCTGATGATTGGCATGAACCATAAACGGAATTTCATATAATTCAATGCAAATTGTTATTGGATTGCCAGTCTTATTCAAAAAAAAAACAACAGGCCTGAGGATTGGGAGCAGTTTAGAATTCAGCAAAGGAGGACCAAGGGATTGATTAAGAAGGGGAAAAAAGAGTACGAGAGTAAGCTTGCGGGGAACATAAAAACTGACTGTAAAAGTTTCTTTAGGTATGTGAAGAGAAAAAGATTGGTGAAGAAAAATGTAGGTCCCTTACAGTCAGAAACAGGGGAATTTATAATGGGGAACAAAGAAATGGCTGACCAACTAAATACATACTTTAGTTCTGTCTTCCTAAAGGAGGATACAAATAACATATCAGAAATGTTGGGGAACACAGGGTTTAGTAAGAGGGAGGAACTGAAAGAAATCAGTATTAGTAGGGAAATGGTGTTGGAGAAATTGATGGGATTGATGCCGATAAATCCCCAGGGCCTGATAATCTACATCCCAGAGTACTTAACGAAGTGGCCCTAGAAACAGTGGATGCATTGGTGGTCATCTTCCGAGGTTCAATAGACTCTGGAACAGTTCCAACAGATTGGAGGGTTGCTAATGTAGCCCCACTATTTAAAAAGGGAGGTAGAGAGAAAACAGGGAATTATAGACCAGTCAGCCTGATGTCAGTAGTGGGGAAAATTCTACAGTCCATTATAAAAGATTTAATAGCTGAGCATTTGGAAAACAGTGGCAGAATTAGATAGAGTCAGCATGGATTTATGAAAGGGAAATCATGCTTGACAAATCTACTGGAATTTTTTGAGGATGTAACTAGTAGAGTTGATGAGGGGGAGCCAGTGGATGTGGTTTATTTGGACTTTCAGAAGGCTTTCGACAAAGTCTCACATTAGAGATTGGCGTGTAAAATTAAAGCGCATGGGATTGGGGGTAGTATATTGAGATGGATAGAAAACTGGTTGGCAGACAGGAAACAAAGAGTAGGAATAAATGGGTCTTTTTCCGAATGGCAGGCAGTGACCAGTGGGGTACCGCAGGGATCGGTGCTGGGACCCCAGTTATTCACAATATATATTAATGATTTAGGTGAGGGAACTAAATGTAATATCTCCAAATTTGCAGATGACACAAAGCTGGGTGGGAGGGTGAGCTGTGAGGAGGATGCAGAGATGCTTCAGTGTGATTTGAACAAGCTGAGTGAGTGGGCAAATGCATGGCAGATGCAGAATAATGAGGATAAATGTAAGGTTATCCACTGTGGTAGCAAAAACAGGAAGGCAGATTATTATCTGAATGGCTATAAATTGAGAGAGGGGGATGTACAGCAAGACCTGGGTGTCCTTGTACACCAGCCGTTGAAGGTAAGCATGCAGGTGCAGCAGACGGTGGAGAAGGTAAATGGTATGTTGGCCTTCATAGCCAGAGGATTCGATTACAGGAGTAGAGGTGCCTTTCTGCAATTGTACAGGGCCTTGGTGAGACCACACCTGGAATATTGTGTGCAGTTTTGGTCTCCTTATCTGAGGAAGGATGTTCTTGCTATAGAGGGAGTGCAGCGAAAGTTTATCAGACTGATTCCTGGGATGGTGAGACTGACATATGAGGAGAGATTGAGTCGGTTAGGATTATATTCGCTGGAGTTCAAAAGAATGAGGGTGGATCTCATAGAAACCTATAAAATTCTAGCAGTAGACAGGGTAGATGCAGGAAGAATGTTCCCGATGATGGGGGAGTCCAGAACCAGGGGTCACAGCCTGAGAATACGGGGTAGACCATTTAGGACTGAGATGAGGAGAAATTTATTCACCCAGAAAGCGGTGAGCCTGTGGAATTCGCTACCACAGAAAGTAGTTGAGGCCAAAACATTGTATGTTTTCAAGAAGGAGTTAGATATAGCTCTTGGGGCGAAAGGTATCAAAGAGTATGGGGAGAAAGCGGGAGCAGGCTGTTGAGTTGGATGATCAGCCATGATCATGATGAATGGCGGAGCAGGCTCAAAGGGCTGAATGGCCTACTCCTGCTCCTATTTTCTATGTTTCTATGTTTCTAAAAGCCACCAAGTGGGTTGGGGTGAGGAATGCAAATTCATACTAAATTTGAAGACTTCAATAGTTGGTTAAACTCATGGGCCTGGAATTTTCCTACGGCGGGCAGGCTGTACAAGGGTGAGTGGGGGCTGGCGCGGAGCCAATCGCCACGCATGATCAGCTCCGTGGTGCTATTTTATGTGGGCGGGCCAATTAAGGCCCACCTAACATAATGCACAACCTGTAGCGCTCAGCGCTCTCTGTGCAGGCAGGAGGAGGAGGGAGAGTCAGGGCCTGCCCTCTTTTGTGTATGTGTGCAGAAGATCTCAGCAATCTCTCTGAGGCACGGACCTGCCTTGGGGAGATTGAATGGATAATAAAACATGTTAATAAATGGTGTAAAAATTTATTTAAACAAGTCCCCTCATGTGACAGTGTCACATGAGTTGGGACATGTTTGTAAAGGTGGGAAAATTTATTTATTTGTTTTATAAAAGCTTCAGGAAACCTCATCCTGCCTGAGGATGAGGTTTCCTTAAAAAGCCAAAGGCCTCTTGGGCTTTTCACCTGCCCACCAACCTTAAGGTTGGGCAGACAGCACTCCTAAATACTTTAATTAATTTCTAAATGGCCTTAATAGGCCCTTAACATTCCAGTGGACATGCAGCTGGCTCCTGCGCGCGCCTGCTGAACGAAATATCGCAATGGTGTGCGACGACATCGGGACACGCCCAACGTCATCGTACATTATTTTATGTATCTGTGTGTTGGGCCCGCCCCCGCACGTCGACCAGAAGATTCTGCCCATGATGTTGTGGCAGAGTAGCGAAGCCTTAAAAACAGGAACTGTGGTCCAGGTGCTACCCCACATGAAGTGGATGGTGTAAGACTTCCACCCACCTGTTTGCCCTCATTTTGATACTCTCCCCAATCTCTAGGAAGGGGGTCACATAACTAATATGGAATGGCTCCCTTGCCACTGTCATTGCTGTGAGAATACCCACCTTGCAGACGCAGAAGAATTTCAAAGTTGCACCTTGATTGCCTGATGAAATGGCAATCTCTGTCAAAATGACTGCTATTTGGATAGGGGAATATTGTGTTCACATACAGTTGTGTGTGATAAATATATCCACTTTAGTTTTTTGTATTCATTCATGGACTATGGGTGTCGCTGGCTAGGCCAACATTTATTGCCCATCCCTAATTGCCCTGGAAAAGGCAGAGAGCTGCATTCTTGAACTGCTGCAGTCCATGTGGTGTAGGTACACCCACAGTGCTGTTAGGTGGGGTTCCAGGACATTGACAGCGACAGTGAAGGAATGATGATATATTTCAAAGTCAGGATGGTGTGTGGCTTGGAGGGGAACTTGCAAGTGGTGATGTTCCCGTGTGTATACTGCCCCTGTCCTTCTAGATGTTGTGGTCATGGGTTTGGAAGGTGGAGTTTAGAAGAGTAAGAGGTGACTTGATCGAAACATATAAGACCCTGAGGGGTCTTGACAGAGTGGATGTGGAGAGGATGTTTCCACTCATGGGAGAATCCAGAACTAGGGGTCACTGTTTAAAAATAAGGAGTCACCCATTTAAAATGGAAATGAGGCGAAATCCTTTCTCTCAGAGGGTCGTGAGTCTCTCTTCATGAAAAGGCGGTTGAAGCTGAATATTTTTAAGGCAGAGGTGGATAGATTCTTGGTAAGCAAGGGGGGGATAGGTTATCGGAGGTAGGCGGGATGCAGATTTGAGGTTACTATCAGGTTAGCCATGATCTTATTAAATGGCAGAGCAAGCCCGAGGGGCCGAATGGTCTACTCCTCCTCCTTATTCGTATGTTCGTATGTGTTGCCTAAGGAGCCTTGCTGGTTTCCTACACTGCATCTTGTAGATGGTTCGCACTGCTGCCAGTGTGCGTCTGTGGTGGAGGGAGTGAATGTTTATGGATGTGGTATCCATCAAGTAGGCTTCTTTGTCCTGGATAGTGTCAAGCTTCTTGAGTGTTGTTGGGGCTGCACTCATCCAGGCAAGTGGAGAGTATCCCATCATACTCCTGACTTGTGCCTTGAAGATGGTGGACAGGCTTTGGGGAGTCAGGAGGTGAGTTACTTGCCACAGGATTCCTAGCCTCTGACCTGCTCTTGTAGCCACAATATTTATATGGATAGTCCAGTTCAGTTTCTCATCAATGGTAACCCCCAGGGTGTTGATGGTGGTGGATTCAGTGATGACAATGCCACTGAATGTCAAGAGGCGATGGTTAGATATTCTCTTTGTTGGAGATGGTCATTGCCTGACACTTGTGTGGCATAAATGTTACTTGTCACTTGTCAGCCCAAGCCTGAATGTTGTCCAAGTCTTGCTGCATTTGGACATGGACTGCTTCAGTATCTGAGGAGCCACAGATGGTGCTGAACATTGTGCAATCAGGGGCTAATATCCCCACTTCTGACCTTATGATGGAAGGAAGGTCATTGAAGAAGCAGCTGAAGATGGTTGTGTCTAGGACACTACCCTGAAGAACTACTGCAGCGATGTCCTGGAACTAAGATGATTGACCTCCAACAACCACAAGCATGTTCCTTTGTGCGAGGTATGACTCCAACCAGCAGAGAATTTACCCCCTGATTCCCATTGGCTCCAGTTCTGCTAGGGCTCCTTGATGCTTCACTCAACCAAATGCTGCCTTGATGTCAAGGGCAGTCACTCTCACCTCACCCCTGGAGTTCAGCTCTTTTGTACATGCTTGAAATGAGGCTGTAATGAGGTCAAGAGCTGAGTGACCCTGGCAGAACCCAAACTGGGCATCAGTGAGCAGGTTATTGCTAAACCCAAGCAGCTTGATAGTACTATTAATGATCCCTTCCATCACTTTACTGATGATTGAGAGTGTACTGATGGGGTGGTAATTGGCCAGTTTGTATATGTCCTGCTGTTTGTGTACAGGACATATCTGGGCAATTTTCCACATTGCCAGGAAATGCCAGTGTTGTAGCTGTACTGGAACAGCTTGGCTAGTGGCGCGGCAAGTTCTGGAGCACAAGTCTTCAGTACTATTGCCGGAATATTGTTAGAGCCCATAGCCTTTGCAGTATCCAGTACCTTAAGCTGTTTTTTGACATCACATGGAATGAATCGAACTGGCTGAAGACTGACATCTGTGATGCTGGAGACATCCAGAGGTAGTCAAGATGGATCATTCACTCGGCACTTCTGGTTGAAGATTGTTGCAAATGCTTCAGCCTGACCTTTTGCTCTGATGTGCTGGACTCTCTCATTATTGAGGATGGGGATATTTGTGGAGCTTCCTCCTCCAGTGACTTGTTTAATTGTCCACCACCATTCACGATTGGATATGGCAGGAAAGCAAAGCTTAGATCTGATCCGTTGAATGTGGAATCGTTTAGTTCTGTCTATTGCTTGCTGCTTTTGCTGCTTGACAGGCAATTAGTCTTGTGTTGTAGCTTCACCAAGTTGACACCTCATTTTTAAGTATGCCTGATGCTACTCCTGGCATGCCCTCCTGCACTCTTCATTGAACCAGAGTTGATCCTTGTTAATAAGAAGGACTTTCCATGGTCGACAGGGCTGAGTTCGTTGTTATAATTTCTGATGCCTAGACTGATGCTGGGTGGTCTGTCCAGTTTCATTTCTAATCCATTTTAATACAACTGAGTGGCTTGCTAGGCCATTTCAGAAGGTATTTCATAGTGGATCTGGAGTCACACTTAAAGAGAGCAGATTTTATTTTTCATGTGTTTTATATTTTATTTTTTAGGTTTCACTGGCTGTCCAACTCTAATTGCCTTTATTTAGAGGGTATTTAAGAGTCAACCGCATTGCTGTGGGTCTGTGAGTCACATGTAGGCTAGACCAGGTAAGGGATTTCCCTAAAGGGCATTGGTGAACCAGATTGGTTTTACAACAATTGACAATGGTTTCATGGTCGTAAGTGAACTTTTAATTCCAGGTTTTTATTGTATTCAAATTCCACCATCTGCCACGGTGGGATTTGAACCTGGGTCCCCCGTGTCTGATCCATCTCCTGCGCCTCTGCCCTCACACCTTCCTCTCCCTCCCAGAACCATGATAGGGTGCCCCTTATCCTCACTTTTCATCCCACTAGCCTTCGTATTCAAACGACCATCCTCCACCATTTCCGCCAACTCCAGCATGATGCCCACCACCAAACACATCTTCCCTTCACCCCCCTTATCGGCATTCCGTAGTGACCATTCCCTCCGGGATATCCTGGTCCACTCCTCCATCACCCCCAACATCTCAACCCCCTCCCACGGCACCTTCCCATGAAACTGCAGAAGGTGTAACACCTGACCCTTTACTTCCCCTCTCCTCACCGTCCAAGGGCCCAAGCTTTCAAGTGAAGCAGCGCTTCACTTGCACTTCCCTCAATTTGGTCTACTGCACTCGCTGCTCCCAATGTGGTCTCCTCTACATTGGAGAGACCAAACGCAGACTGGGTGACCGCTTTGCAGAACACCTTCAGTCTGTCCGCAAGTATGACTCAGACCTTCCTGTTGCTTGCCATTTTAACAAACCATCCTGCTGTCATACCCACATGTCCGTCCTTGGCTTGTTGCAATGTTCCAGTGAAGCTCAACGCAAATTGGAAGAACAGCACTCATCTTCTGATTAGGCACTTTACAGCATTCCAGACTTAACATTGAGTTCAACAACTTCAGACCATGAACTCTCTCCTTCATCCTCACCCCTTTTTGATCCCTTTTTATCAAATATTTATTTTTAAAATTTTTATATATATTTTTTCCATCTATTTCTGTTATTATTATTATTTTTTAAATTTATTTCCATTTTTATTCATTGTTTTATCCCCCACCTTTTAGCCTATTTCGGTGCTTTTTTCCCACACCATCCCCTCCCCCCACTCCACCCCCACTAGGGCTTATTCTGCTTTCTACTCCTAATGTCACCATTAGCACCTCCTTTAGCCATAATCACCGCCACCAACACCCCTTCAACCTTTTGTCTATGACATCTTTTGCAATCTCTCCTTTGCCTCCGCCTATCACTGGCCTTCTATCCAGCTTCACTTGTCCCACCCCCCTTAAACAGTATATATTTCACCATATTTTTACTCCTCTTTAGTTCTGAAGAAGAGTCACACAGACTCGAAACGTTAACTCTGTCTTTCTCTCCACAGATGCTGAGTTTTTCTAGCACTTTTTGTTTTTGTTTCAGATTTCCAGCATCCGCAGTATTTTGCCTTTATCCCCAGGGTATTACCCTGCCTCTCTGCATTACTAGTCAGTAACAATACCACATTGCCGCTACCAGCTCCCTCCAAAGTATGCATTCATACCTACTGCTGGCCAAACACAGGTGGAACTGGTGTGATTTCTGGGACAGGTTGCAAAAGTGAAGTCATTGTCAGAGTGGAGTGGGCTGGACAAGCTGTCCGCCTCCCCTCCATTGAAATTTGTCATTGCAGGTTGAAAACCTGGTGGAAATAAGTGCTGCCCTAAATTCCTATCCAAATACAGAATGTATCATGCCTTCAAAACCCTGGAATTTCTATTCTATTTTCTTCTAAAGGAAATCTGATTCTATTCTGCTTTTCTTAATACAGTAAAACCCATCAAAATGCTCCCTCCAGGCTTCCTGCCTATGTATATATTATTTCTAAAATTTAGCGTGAAGAAATGTGATTGCTACTTATGTTGCTCAGTGGGTGATTCAAGGTGTGCATAATACAATTATGCACCAAGACAGATAAATCGTTCCCTTCCAAAAGTAAGAATGGATGCTGAAGACGATCAATTCACCTTATTGTCCGCTGAGAGCCATCAGCGAAAAAAAATTGACGGCAGCCAATGCTGTTAGCTCACATGCCACAAATGCAAATCCCATTCAGCTATCTATTCTGGAAATCCCAGGTCAATGCCATAGACAATAAAACTGTCACTTAATGCAGCGTGAGACACCAATCTACAACTGTAATTTTGGATCAACTTGACATTGCTGCAACATGCCTTGTCTGGCAGTACACAACGCTGTCACAAGATATCAGCAGAGGCTTCTTTGATTCTCCAGGGCTTTTTTGACCTCCAACAACACCTCACAGACCAAAATAGGTTTTGTTTTCTCAGGAATAACATGTGCAGTTAATGACTAATGACTAATAGCTTAAATAAAGAATAATTGAACTAACAGATATAACTAGGTAGATTTAAAGAATGTAAATTCTTTGGTCTGATCTAACTACATTTATACTGATTGCATATGCCAAGTAATTTATTTATTTGTGTATACTGCTGTCAAATTGAATGATTAGTTCTAACCCTTCACTGATCTCACAAACTTCTCACATTGAAATTCTTGTAGTCAAGACTGCTGACTATCAATGAGGCATTCGCCATCCACCTCTGGGACAACTACTGAAAAACATGAAAGCAGTTTATGGGTTACATCCGAAGACCCAATGTGATTTTATAAAACTTATTTTTCTGAAGGAGGATTTCATTTTCTTATCATCAGAAAGGATTTGAGCAGCAAATGCAGACAGGCTGACAGATAAAATGCTATTAGCAATCATGAGTGTTTACTTTCTTAAAATGTTTCTTGTACTTCAATTAATGCTTAAATTGCTTTCTGCAACCTTCTGTAACAAAGTCAGTGAAGCAACGGCTAACAGCAGTGGCATCATCAGCAACGCAGAGGGTACAGGAAGCCTACAGGAACAAAACAAGACTGCTTTTCTCTGAAATTCGTGATCTGAATAAGAATGTGTTAATGGAATAGTTCAATAATATAGTCCAACAAGATGGATCACAAATTAACAATAACTCCAGATAGAGAGGGGCTATTTGAGTCATTCAAATATTCTGCTGACCTTTTTTTCCATTTTCTAGAGGCTAGAAGACCATTATAAGCTCAGAATACTCTTATGCTTCCCCACATTTATATTTGAATCCTGCAGGTTAGTTTCACGTCTTGCTTCTGCTGTTTGACAAATCATTTGGTGACTCCCACTGACGGCAAAACAACACTAATGTTATATTTTGGTACCAGCCTGCCTTTTCTTCTGACATGTATATGTGTGTCTTATCCTAAGATGACTGACTAATGCCTGATTTTTGCAAGCCGAGATGTTGAGGATTAATCAGGCACGATCTAATTAAAATTGTTTTCCATCACTTAAGCATCGTGTTAACACATGTTGGTGTTAGAATTTGCAATTTACAAAAACAATGTTAGTGTTTTGGGCTTTTACCAAATTCTGCACCTGTTAAAGTAAATGTTAAAATGATGGTTTCAGTTAACTCCTTCCTTTCAATGGTATCTGCTAGCAATTACTGGAAACCTTCTAATACTTAATGGGCTGAATTATCTGTTCTGGTCCTGTGCTGTAATATTCTCTGATTCTACAGGGTACGGAGATTAGGTTAGGAGTTTATGCAGGGAAAAAAGCATTGGTGCTGACTTGACATGCTGAATAATCTGTTTCTGTGATCTGATTGAAATCAGAGTGAATTATTTAATAGTTGTACTATGCAGACTGCGATAGCATTCACATTCTCAAACTAAATTTAGAATATTACATACTCAGACCTATTTCTGCCTCTTTCTGAAAGGGACTGCTTTCTTTTAGCACTACCTGGGGTCTGTAAGATGCTGACTAAACTGATTGATGTTTCAACTGCTGGATAGATACTAAATCTATCCAAAGCCCCTGTGTAATTTTGCTGTTGTTTCAATTATTTAAAAAAACTCCACTAAAACAGCATAAGCTGTATTTCCCTCTGTTTGGAGGAAACTGGTTTTAACACTTCTGCCTAGTTTGGGGGAAGTACTGTGCAACTGATTTCAATGGAAAGAAAAATCTGGTGGCTGATTCGCTAATTACTAAATACCCATTTTTTTGCTTCCGTCAAAGTTGAAGGTTTCACCCTTTATATTCACAAGGAACCTAACATCGTGCATATACATTCCTTTTCCATCATTCCATTTAACCAAGTGCCTGGGATCAATGGTAATGACATTCGAGTCCAAAGAGAAAAGATTGCTCTTGCTTGCACCTGAAAGCATCCCATCCATGGAGAGAAGTGCCACAGAAGGAGAAATGTCAACCATCAGACCATGAAGTATACATGCTGAGGATACACTTAAGCCCCTTGAAATAAAGGAAGAAGGACCCGCATTTTCATAACACTTATCACAACACTAGGGCAGCCCACAGCATTTTACAACCAATGAAGCACTTTTGCAGTGTGGTCATGGTTGTAATGTAGGAAATATAGCAACAAATTTACACAAGTCCCGCAAACAGCAACATGATCATTGTAAAGTGTCTATTAATTGTATGGAGGTGCATGGAATTAAACTGGGATGCAGTTGTGCCCTATAAATAGGAACTGACTGAAATTGTGGTGGCTGGATTAGGAGATGCATGGTTGTAATGTGTATCTCTGTAAATAAATGATTATAAAGGTGTGTAAAGATTGCTTCCAGATCTGGTTTCCTGGAGTGTGGCATAATAGCAAAGGATGGTTTCGCTAAAGGTGAAGGCTGAAAACTAAGAAAATAGGGTTGTAATTCCATACAAAATAGCTGGAGTAAGCCATTTTCTAGGTACTGATGCAGTCTTTGGTGAAATAACCAAGCTGCTGAGTAAACCTTCTATTAAAACGGCACAAATGAACCTTGACATGGAACCTGATAAGGCAATTATGTTTGGAAAGTTGATTGACCTGCAGTTTACCCAGTCAGGGCAATATTTTGTATCCTCTGAACCAAATCTTATTTTACGCATTAGAGTGTCAGTCAAGTATTAATGACATCAGGTGATAATATCAGATTTAAAAAATACAAGTTATCTTTAACTTACATAGGCAGTGTGTTCACATTATTCAAAGGTGAAAAAATTCCTGCTAAAAGATGCAATTGTGCTTGATGAAGAGTATGTGAAGCAAGTAGATTAGTGAGAATTGTGAAATCTACATTAAAAAAAATTCAAAGGATGCCACCAGATGGTATTGTAAGCCTTCCCTTGGTACATAACCAAAATTAGATAGTTTCCATGGATCCAAAGGTATGGGACAAAGGAAGAGCTATTTCCATTCTACATTTTGTAGACCTGGCAACCAGATTTAGCCTTTCTAAATTAACAATTGCAAGGACAAAATGGTCATTTTAGACAAAATCATGGAGAATTGGATAGGGATCAAACCTGGGACACAAGTGCAGTTTGTGACTGAAGATGGAGGGACAACTTGCAAATGACAAGTACAGAGGTATGTGAAAGGGTAAACATTATAGTCCTGAATACCGCAGCTCAAGGTTGTAACTGATCGGTCTATGATGGACCCTACGAAAGAAATCATGCAGAGATCGATAAAATGCTGCAGAAAATTTTAGCTGATCAACCAGACTACAAGTTGAAAACCACCTGAGTTCATGCAAATAATTTATTCCAGATAGTTGGAGGGTATAATCCTTATCAATTAAACCATGGGCAAAATCCCAAATTGCCTTCTCTTCTCTATGATAGTCCTTCTGCACTAGAAAGAATTACAATTAGTTCAATTTTTCTGCACCTCTGGATGCTTTAATTGCAAGAAGATGGACTTTCATCAAAGATGATGCGCTTGAATATGGGACTTATAAGGCTAATGTGAGGTTTGTTGCTAGGGGCTCTGAAGGGTGACTGAATGGATTCTCCTACAGCTGGAAAAGTAACTTTAAAAATCTTTTTAGCTCTTTTGGGCCACATAGTCATGGGAGTAACTAAAAGCAGCATATCTGCAAGACAATACTTTATAGAGAAGTTGTTCTGAAACTGTCCAAAGAGACAGCAGAGACAGAAAGGAAATGATGGACACTAAACAAATGCACCAAAGACCTGAATGATGCTTCTAGGGTATGATATCTTTTGGGGAGTTGTTCTGTTGAAAATGGGGTGTGTCCAACTAAAACTGGACTCCACAATGTTTTATTAGCATCATAAATGAACATTTTCAGGCATTTTCATGATGCAATTTGGTGATTTCTTATGGGACGGTTCTGTGGAATTTGAGTAATGTGTTATTAATAAGATTAGAGTAGAATTTAAAATTGGGAGCCAGGCTTGTGGGGCTTTAAAATATATTGGTTTAGATATTAAGCAAAGTAGTTCAGGTGTAACTTTATTTGAACAATCTTATTGCAGTGTGTTACCCCAATTCAAGTTAATCATATTAGGTCATTGCAGAAAAATAATGTTAGATCTAAAGGAGAGAGAGAAATGGTAATGTTCAATTGGCCACTTGAACTGGTTGTGCACTCAGGTTAGACCAGATGCTAGTCTGATGTGTTGGAGTTAAGTACTATGATAGAGTACTTTATTTTTAGAGTAGATTAAGTACGCTAAAGTAGAGAATGTCTTAATAAGACATTAAGAAAATTAAATCTGTATAAATGCTTACTTAAGTTCCCCTCCTTAGGTGACCCAAAAAACATGAAGCTGATCATTCTTGTAATGCTTCACATGTTAATCTCCCTTATGAGTACTCTAGTGTAACTTGTTTCATAATGGCCCTGATCTTCTGTGAAGTTTCAATTGTCATCGGATTGCTGCTCCAGTCAAACATTTACATGCCTCGATGCTGCTCCGCATTTCTTTCTGAGCCTGGCTTATCCAGAAAGCAGAGAACCATGTCCCTTGAAGAAGCCCATTGCAGCACTGCAGCCATGGAGAAGACAAGGCATGCCCCCTTTTTACAGCACCAGTTGCTGTATGGTAAGTTTAAATGTCAGTGTGAATGTTAGTGAATGGGTGAATGGCTGAATGGCTGAGTGGATGAATGAGTGAATGGGCAGGATGGTAGGGGGGGTGGGTGGGTGAGGTAGGTGCATAGGGTGGGTGAGATAAATGAGTGAGGTGGCAGGTAGGTGAGGTGGCAGGTGGGGAGGGTGGCAGGTGGGTGTGATGGCAGGTGAGTCAGGGAGTAGTCAATTCAGGTCAGTAGGTGTAGTCAGGTCAGGGGCTGGTCAGGCCAGGTCAGGGGGTTGTCGGGTGGTGGGGGGTAGTCAGGTTTGGTCATTGGGGGTAGTCAGGTTGGGTCAGGTTAGGTCTTAGTGGGGGTGTCAGGGAGGTATTCAGGTGATTGGGGGTGTAGTTGGGTCAGGTGGGGCTGGAAAATAGTTGGGGGGTTGGCGGTAGCCGGGAAAGGGGGTCAGCAGGGGGTGCGGTGGAACCATGTGGTCTGGGAGGATAGTCACGTCATGTCGAAGGGTAGTCAGGTAGTTGGTGGGTTAGGGTGTAGTTAGGGGCATGGGGGTAGTCAGGGGGTCGGGGGGGGGGGGCGCGATAAGGGAGTCAGGGGAGTCAGTGTGAATGATTGGGGGGCAGTTCTGTAGTTACCCAGGAGTTAGACTAGAATTTTTCAGTCGGAGACATTCATGGAGGGTTTCAGGGAGCAGGGGAATTGCCCATCAGAAGTTGAAACTCCCTGGGCATTTCCCACGGAGGTCAGTGTGAACAGGACTTCCGCAGGGTCTTGACGGGATCTCGGGCCAAACATCTTGTCTACAACAATCAGGAGGCCGGAAGATCTGAGCCAATACTTCTGATGGGTTAAAATGCAAAATGTCCTTTAGCTTGAGAAGCCAAGAAAATAAAAATAATTGCTAAAACTACCTTGTCTGCCGGAACATCGGCTTTTGTGGAGGCTGTGGGTATGGGATTTTATTTGTCAAATATTTTAAGTGAGATTCTACACAATGGGTGTACTGAAGATAGTATACCTATTGACTGTCAAGTAGATAATTGTTCATCGTGGGAAAATGTAAGAAAAGGTTATGTATTGATCTTGCTGGCCAGAACCAAATGCTGGAGAGAAAGAAAATCTCTAAAATTAAATGGCTGGATGCAAGTATTGAATTGTCTGACAGTTTTGCAAAAGGAAATACATGTATAAAGAAACGTTTAAAGGTTGTAGAGGAGGGTTGTCTCACAATGTAATGCTTGTACAGAATATGGATCTCTTTGATTTAATTTATTTTGAAATATTGCTAGTATATATAAACACTATCATTTATTAAAGAGTGAAAATGAAATCTGCTAATTGTATTTTAGAGAATACAGGCAGTGGGCATTAATTGGGGATTCACTTGAGCTTGTGTAAATAAGAACAGACTGAAATTATGGTGGTTGGGTTAGGAGGTGCACGTGTGGATCTCTTTTAATAAATGCTTATAAAAGTGTGTAAAGATTGTTGCCAGTTCTATCCTTGGCCACTTGGCTTTCTGGAGTATAACAATAACAACTAGAAAATGTGTTTTAGTGATGCTGTTGGAGGGATAAATAATAGTATGTGATGTTTTTAATCCATGTGAGAGGACAGTTTAAGGTCTTACTTGAAAGACACCACATTTGTGCTCCCTCAGTGCTACACAGAAGTGTGAGACTAGATTTTGCACTCAACTTAGAGTGAGTCTTGAACCTACAATTTCTGACTCAGAGGCAAGAGTGCTACATCTGAGCCATAGCTGCCTTACATGTCTAGTAACACTACAGAGAGGCAATGGGAGACGAGAGAGTTGGAAGTGAACTACCAGGAAAAGTTGTTAATGACATTAAGTTGTTATAGTTTGCAAACATTAATTGGAAGGTTGTTGAATATAGCACAGATGCGTCTTCAAAGTCACATATGATAGTCCACCATTAAAAATTACTGTCCTAGTTCCCCTCCTAAATGCTTTTTATCAAGAAGCTGTAATTGTGGAGGATGAAGGAATAGCAGAAAAACTAAATAAATAAACATTAACATGTTGTTAGGGTGAAATGAAAAATGTGGAAGAAGGCTCAGGTAGAGCATTAACATGACCTCAATCTATTGGACTGAATGGTCCTTTGCTGGCCCTAATTTCTATGTAATACTATAAACTGATATTTTATAAATGACATTGGTAATAAAAAGAAAGAGATGCTAGAGGAGAATGTGGAATGATTGTGAGATAGCTGTAGAAAAGAAATTGATGGTGAAAAGCAGCCTCAATGTGTCAGATAAGTCAGATGGCCATCACAGCATGCACCCTATGCTGTTGTACGCATTTAGAGAGGTGATGGTGCACATTTTTTCAATTCATTTAAAATATACAAATTGTAACATTGAACTGAAGAATGGAAAATATAAATCCTGAGTGAACCACTATAGTTTTCGAACATTGCAGCACACCTATTTACACTCACATGACTTTTACTTTTTTCTGTCAGGAAACCAGCTCCAAGCTGCCAAATTCTGCATTTAACTCGAGTGTATTAGTCTGTGTCAAGCAGCCCCCTTGAGAAAGACAGGCTGTAAATTCAATATGTTAATTGATCATTTAGAGCGATATTAACATGGCTTTTGGAATTTACTTTGGATTCACAGATATCCCAGGTTCCCTGGAAGCCACCAGTGAAAGCAATGCAAAAGCACAGTGGTAATTGAGGGGCTGCCGATATAACAGGGAAATATGCCAATAAGCAATGAAATCTCACAGCTGATTCATGTCTGATTGTGTGAAAGGCTTTGTTTAGAATACTTGTCCTGAGAGGTTATTTTAAAACTCTACAGGCTATTTTCATACTTTTGGACATTAGTTTCACAACTTTAAAAATTTGTGCCGCTTCTGTCATTTTTCCTGCCTGCTTGGGTCATGAAATCACTTTTGGCATTGAACCCAGAATACTCCAGCTACTCATCTCTTCCGCTACCACCAGCCACATCTTCTTGATTTCACTGGTGTGTTTCTTCCTCCCATCAGTATGGAACAGTATCTCCTCGTGGAACTTTACAGAACACAACATTAAATCCAGGGAAGTGTCAATAAAGTGAGGTGAAGCCTTTAAGTGTGCACACTCCAACCTGTCACTTCCTTGAGTTCTGCTCCCAATTCCAGTATCCATTGAAGAGCCTGTATCCTTAAAAGAACAGAGAACAATCCAGAGCCAACTTCAATGGAGTAAGAATGGACCTAGGCTGAACAAATTGGATTCAAAGGTTGGCAGGAAAAATGGTAGCTGGACAATGGTCTACCTTCAAAGAAGAGAAAGTTTGGGCATAGTCAAGGTATATTCCCTCAAAAGGGAGAGGTAGGGCAAACAAATCCAGAGCTGTCTGGATGACAAAAAAGATAGAAATTAAGATAAAGAAGAAAAAGTGTATTTATGACAGCTGTTTGGCTGAAAGTATAATTGAGAACCAGGCTGAAATACAAAGGTTCAGAGGGAAGGTGAAAAACCAAATAAGAGAAGCAAAGAGGGAGTATGAAAAGAGACTGACAGCTAACATAAAAGGGAATCCCAAAGTCTTCAATAGGCATATAAATAGTAAAAGAGAGGTTAAAAAGGGGATAGGGCTGATTAGAGACCAAAAAGGATTTTTACACATGGAGGCAGAGGGCATAGCTGAGATATTAAATGGATACTTTGCATCTGCCTTTACCATGGAAGAAGAAGCTACCCAGACTATGGTGAAAGAGGAAGTAATTCAGGCACTAGAAGGGTTTAAAATTGATCAGCAGGAGGTATTGGATAGGCTGTCTGCACTTAAAGTTGATAAGGCAGCAGGACCAGACAGGTTATTTTCTGTCGGGCAGGTTTAATTGAAGCATTCATAATGGAATCAGACCGTTATGTGAAAAAGAATAATTTGCAGGGTTATGGGGAGAAGGTGGGGCAATGGCATTAAGTGAACTGCTCATTCGGAAAGCTGGAGCAAACATGATGGGCTGAGTGGCCTCCTTCTGCACTGTAACAATTGTGTGATTCTGTCAAATACTGGAGTTGAAATTGACTCATACAGGTTGTCATCATTTCTGTTCAACCTAATTGGTGGAGAAACCTGGAAATAATATGTTAATATAGCGGTTGCATTTTAAAAGCCACTGACAGAGGCATTGCACTTAATTCCAGGTTTCCTATATTTTACCAAACCACCCACCACTCTCAGCACATCAGCAACTTAAAACAACTCCTCCACTAACTGAAATCACAGTTCATTTACTGCATAAATGCTCCCTGATTGCTGTGAAGGGAGAAGAATTATGTGAGATAAGGATGTCTTGATTACACAATTGAACTGCACTGAATTTCATCCAAGTTATCTGAAAGATAAAGCAAAGCTGTCTAATGCCACCTGATTCTTTTGCAATGTGAATTTTTTTCTGCTTAAAATTGAGAAAAGTTATACTTTCTACATTTTGTAAGGTTAACTAAAATCTTACCAATTTATAGTTTAAATGAATGCAGGTTTGTGCTGTTACAACAAAGGTAAAGGTGAAGTATTAATATTCTTACTCAGTGTTATTGCTATCAATGGTATGAAACAATTCATGCATCTCTTCTGCATTCAGGACTCCATCTGTAAAGTAAGCCTTGAATTCATCAAAGGACAGCTTGCCATCATCTGTAAGCAAAGAAGAGATTTCACAGTTAAAATGTACTAACTGCCTTCATCTTCATCAACCTGGTCATTTGAAAATCTCTTCACAGTAGCAGTGTGTTAAAAATGGCTACACTGAATCAGAGCATATACTAGGTCAGTGATATGTGCAAAATGGCATTAATCTTTCAAAACTTAACTTGAGACTCATGAGTAAATTAAGTAGATCTGTTTTATAATGATATTTGAGACAACTAACTTATGTATTTTTCCAATTTTTTTTTTGTTGTCGCTAGAATGAACAAGAGATGATTCTACAAGCATAGAATCAGAAAGTGATGAACCACAGAAGGAGGCTAATCAACCCATTGTGCCAGTGCAGGCTCTTCGGTAGATCTAGCCAGTTAGTCCTACTCCCCTGCTCTATCTCTACAGCTCTGTAAATATTTTCCTTTCAAGTATTTGTCCAATTCCCTTTTGAAAGTTACTACTGAATTCCCTTCCATCATCATGAGAATATGACTATTCCGTACCTGAGCCATGTTATCTAGTCCCTAACTAGTCTAATCTTAACTTATAATGTAGTTAGTATAATTTTGAAGTGCTATATACTGTATTCTTATTCTGCATATCAAATGGAAAAAGTGAAAGGGGAGAGAAAATAACGATTTTTGAAACCTTGCAAGCTCTAATCAGCAGCTAGATAACAACAGATCAAAATATATTGAGAAGGTCATAGATGTTAAACAGTTGGTAAAAGCAGCATGAAGGATCAAACATAGAAAATATGTTCAAAGCGAATGTCGCACATAGAGCTTTCAAAAAGAATTTGGGTTATTTCAATGCCATTGATGTAAATTCTTCAGAACATCTGTTGCTTGTGACAGAAGTTGATTAATGCTGCCAGTGTGTGATCTGTTTATTGGGAGGGACTTTCTGGAGCTGTTAAAGCTTTAGATACAAGGGGCTGGATTTTTGTGGAGTCGGGTCAACTCTGAGGACCTTTAACATGGCAGAAGGGAACCTGTATTTGGAAGTCGCACCCCCATTTCTGGCAGATGCCCTTATTGCTGGCAGGGGGGTAAGGGAGAGGGGTGTGAAACACACAGGTGGGAATCCCAAACTAACCAGGGCAGGGTCATTTGAAATGAGTGCTGAGTTCAAACAGACCCCATTTTCACTGTTCCAAGGGCCTTAACCCGTAGGGGTCACAAATTTATTGAGGAGGCATAAACGATCTTGAAGGGCAGATAAGGTATGTTTAAGTGTCCTGATCTGAAGTTATTTAAATCCCCATCCATTTAAAAATGGGAAAAAACAGCTTTCATTTGGAGTAAAAAGGAAAACAATGGCTGATAGAATGCATTGATTGACAGGCTATCTGTTGTAGTTTAGAAAAAAAAAGCTATCTGTTCCTGCAGTTTCAAAAGATTTCATTGCTGACATTTTCCAAGGGTTGTTATTACAGCTAAGCCCATTATGGGTGCTTGGCTGAGTTTCAAAAGCTCCAAAACCACTTATCTCTACAGGGAGGCTGAGTTCACATTTTGACTGATTGTAGTAAGAGACTATTAAAGGATTAACTGTCTTTGATATGTAGTGAATAAAAGTTTGTTTTTACAACAGATTGGCCACTTGATGGGATTTAAAATTTTTGAACGGGTTTCATGAATGAGAGCTTTTTTCTGTATCAAGTATATATGAGTGAGGGCAGTTTCCATAATGTTAGAATATACCAGCGTAAGGAAAATAGAGTGATATAAGTATAAGAGGGATTATGCATGTTGTTCAATCCTGTAAAATCAATGCACGATACATATGGCAGTAACAAACTGATTTTTTTAAAGATTAAAGTAACAACTTAAAACAGAGGGCGACTTGTACATCAGGTTCTGTGACAATTAACTCCTAATTTCAAAGAAATAAGAGTCTTTTCAATTTTAATTTTCAGGAAAAGCAAACATCATGAATAAACTAAGAAAAATGCCAAAAGTGACAATGACAGTATTTCATGTTAAAGTGGTACATTATGAAAGAATGCTAGTGTTTTTTTTAATTCATTCACAGGATGTGGGATTTGCTGGCTGGGCTAGCAGTTATTGTCCATCCCTAGTTGCCCTTGTTCAGACACATTTAACAGTCAACCACATTGCTGTGGATCTGGAATCACATATAGGCCAGATGAGGTAAGGACAGCAGATTTCCTTCCTTAAAGGACACAGTGAGCCAAATGTTTTTAACAACATTTAAAAATCAACAATGGTTTCATAGTCATTATCAGACTTTTAATGCCAGGTTTTTATTAAATTCAAATTCCACCATCTACCATGGCAGGATTCAAACCCAGGTCCCCAAAGCATTACCCAGGGTCTCTGGATTACTAAGATAAAAACAAAAAGCTAAAAGCTACTGCGGATGCTGGAAATCCAAAACAAAAACAGAATTACCTGGAAAAACTCAGCAAGTCTGGCAGCATCGGCGGAGAAGAAATCAGTTAACGTTTCGAAGGGCCATGAAGGCTCGAAACGTTAACTGATTTATTCTCCGCTGATGCTGCCAGACTTGCTGAGTTTTTCCAGGTAATTCTTTCTCTGGATTACTAGTCCAGTGACAATACCACTATGGCACTGCCTCCCATTTGCAACACTCATCCTACACCACATAATATATCTGTAGGCCCTGGTAGGTCTTCACAGCAAAGAGGGGAACTGGCTCCACAGGAACTGGATTTGCAAGTACTAACTCCATATACCCCAGGTCCGGAATTGCAGAGCTGTTCTATTTGTCATTCTTTCACCTTGTCACAAATGGCAGTCAAGGAAAATATGACCCTTATAAACTAGAATACTACAATGCAGTATGAAAAATGAATGCATTCAGAAAGCAAAGATGTAGTTTATATTAATAAATCAACCAATTCATGGTTAATATCACTAGTATAATTTCAAGCCTATACCTAAACTCTCCTTCTAATTGACCAATCACTTACATCATTTTAAAAATGCAATGTATTTGAACATATCATTACATTAACCCTGCTAAGCTATTTTTTTCTAAGCCAATCTTTATCTAAACTTACCTCAGTATATTTTCTATGTATTCTTAAGGTATTTTTCTATGTTGCATTACTTCTAATGTCCATTTGATCCTAACCGCCGACACTGCTGTCATCAATCTCGATTAGAAAATCCTCCCTTTCTTCTACAACAAAGAATGTTTCCTTACACAATCTTATTTCTTTCTTTTCTCTGTTAGTAACTTCTTCCCCTGAGCTACTATTTTCATTTTGCTGGTTGGTCCACAAACAATTCCATCATCTTCTCTACAATCTTCTGATAACCAGATCACTCTTTCAGCTAAACTAAAAGGGGCATCTAACAAAATGCTACATTTTTTTCCTATAATGTCTAGTGTAAACATAGATATCCCCATCACAGGGTTTACAAGTAAAAGATAATCTTGCTAGACATGACTGACCACCACTGCCTCAGGAGGGACTTCATGTCAGGTGATGCAGCCTCCAGGAGGAAGAGTTCAGCCAAGTGGATCAGGTAGGCATATATTGTCAATGGTCATCAAAGTCACTGCAGCCCTTAGTTGTTCACCTTTGGTTCCTTCCAGGGATCTGCAGGTGCTATATGCTATATGCAGGTGCTATATCTTCTGCCCACAAACACATCTTACAGGAGACGGATGTCATGTTTGCCAGGACTGGGACTTTTATGCACTTCTTAACTGATGTCGACAGTCAGAATGAGCGGACACTCAAGTTTGCAGCTCTGGCTGCCTTCCCATAGATCCAGGGAGTCATCGACTGAAAACAGGTGGCATTCAAGGCTCTCTCAGCTCACCCTATATCTTTGTCAACCAAAAGTGCTTCCACTCCATCAATGGTCAACTTGTCTGCAGCCACAAAAAAAAAATCATCACATATGTTTGTGTAAGATTCCCAGGGAGCTGCCGTATTGTTTTCATCCTGTGTCAGCCAAGCATTCGTGAGATCATCATACCTCAGAGTTAGCGTGACTCCTTGTTGAAGGCAAAGGGCTATCTCTGAAGACATAGCTGGTGACACCTATAAGATGATGCCCAGGAGAAGTACAATCAAACCCATCTGACCACCAGTCCTGTGATAGTGCAAGCAATTGGGATGTCGAAGAGGCTCTTTGGATGCTTCAATAGTTCTGTGGACTCCTTTGAGTCTGCATGGATCTGGGTATTCAGAATGATTGTGGTTTGTTGCACTTTGCACTACATAGTGCAGCAGTGCAGACTAGAGCTCCAGGAGCAGGAAGGTCCTGAGTGTGCTGCCTTTTCAGAGGACGAGGAGGAGAAGCAACCTGAGGAGCCAGAGGCAGGAAAGCTAGGGGATATGGCAGGAGCACCTGCAGTTTTTCTCTCCACAGATTCTGCCTGACGTGGGGAGAGTTTTCAACATTTTCTGTTTTTATTACATAATTACGTGGGATTTTTATCCTTTTTTTCTTTTTATCTTTCTAACACTAGTATAAGGCAAAACAAATTCAATCATGACATCACTTTCCTCTTCCCTGGAAAGCTCCCTGTTCTCGCTGATGGAGGGTGAAACCATGATAGTTATTCAAAACCCACCCGCGTGCTAGATGTTTTGCATTTTTATTTAGTGCTTAACTATGGCAGGCCTCAGGGAACAGCAGGTATTTCATCAACATCATAACTTACGGCTAAACTAACCCAGAATAGAGGGTGAAAATATGATGGGGACCCCAAACCTCAAGAAGTTGAGGGCAGAGCAGTGTATTCTCTTAGGCTCCTTCATAATCCAAGTTCTGTCCCTACTTCACAGTGATTAGTTTCCAGGTGGAAAAATTATGCAGCGTGCAACACAAAGCTATAATGTTTAATGCTCTTTTGGAGTTTTGGAGCATTATATCAGACCTATCCAGGATGAAAAATCATTGGTTGAGCAGTCTGTGATGTATTCTATTTAACTTGTGGTAGAGGTATTTGGTGCATTATATTTCCTTCTAATTTATTTTTTGTAATTACATGTCAATGTTGCAGAGATCATATAAAAATGGCTCCTTAAATAGGCATGCATCTGCTCAGCCTTCTTTCAAGGCAGCTAAACCATGGCTCTGCTCCTTGTTGGATAATAACTCTTCATTCTCTATCTTCCAGAGGGCAAGGGGAATGTCCAAGGTACACTGAGATTGTTACTTATGTTAAGCAAAGTGGAGATGAAGAGGTCTAACAAACCATTGCTGGGGGTCATGACTTGGAAGACCCTTAAAATGCTTTATATGCCTGCTCAACCTGGTCTATTAGATGGGATGATCTGCTTGTCTATCAGCATTTTCAGCAAAGATACCAACGACACCCCCTAGGTGGGAGTTGCTGGCATAGTGGTATTGTCACAGGAGTTGTAATCCAGAGAGTCAGGGTAAGGCTCCGGGGGCCCGGCAGCTTGTGGAATTGGGATTTAATAAAAATCTGAATTAAAAGTCTAATGATGACCATGAAACCAATGTCAGTTATAGTAAAAATCCACCTGGTTCACTAATGTCCTTTAGGAAAGGAAACCTGCCATCCTCACCTGGTCTGGCCTACATGTGACTCCAGACCCACAGCAATGTGGTTGACTCTTAAATGCCCTCTGAAATGGCCTAGCAAGCCACTCAGTTGCACCTAACCACTAAAAAGCCAATAAAAAGGAATGAAACTGGACGGACCACCCTGCATCGATCTAGGCCCTGGAAATGACCACGGCAAAATCAGCCCTGCTGATTCTGCAAAGTCCTCTTGTGCTTGTGCCATAATTGGGAGAGCTGTCTCACAGCCTAGTCAAGCAACAGCCTGATGTACTGATGCTCACAGAATCATACCTTACAGATAATGTTCCAGGCACCACCATCACCATTCCTGGGTATGCCCTGTCCCATCAGTAGGACAGGCCAATCAGCGGTGACGGCACAGTGGTATACAGTCAGGAGGGAGTTGACCTGGGATGGGTAAGGAAACGTCCTGCTGATGACCATGTACCACCCCTCCACCCCCTGCCCCTCAGTTGAACACCACTAAGGGTGGCAAGGGTGCAGAATATACTCTGGGTGGGGGGCTTCAATACCACTACTGACCAAGCTGGCTGAGTCCTATAGGGTCTGCGGCAGATGGTTAGGGAACCAACAAGAGGGAAAAACATACCTGACCTCATCCTCACCAACCTACCTGCCATAGATGCATTTTTCCATGACAGTATTGGTAGGACTGACCACTGCACAATCGTTTTGGAGACAAAGTCCCACCTTCAATTGAGGATACCCTCCATCATGTTGTGTGGCACTACCACCGTGCTAAATGAGATAGATTTCGAACAGATCTAGCAAATCAAGACGGGACAACCATGAGGCGCTGTAGGCTATCAGCAGCAGCAGAACTGTACTCGAACACAATCTATAACCTTGTGGCCCGGCATATTCCTCATTCAACCATTACCATCAAGCCGGGGGGGGATCAACCCTAGTTCAGTGAAGATTGCAGGAAGGCATGCCAGGAGCAGACCAAGTATACCTAAAAATAAGTTGTCAACCTGGTGAAGCTACAACACAGGACTACTTGTTTGACAAACAGCATAAGCAGCAAGCAATAGAGAGAGGTAAGCGATTCCACAACCAACGGCTGTGATCTAAGCTTTGCAGTCCCACCACATCTAGTTGTGAATGGTGGTGGACAATTAAATAACTCACTGGATAAGCTCCACAAATAACCCCATCCTCAATGTTGGGTTAGTCCAGCACATCAGCACAAAAGGTAAAGCTGAAGCATTTGCAGCAAGCTTCAGCCAGAAATGCCGAGTGGATGATCCATTTCCAGAGCTTCCCAGCATCACAGAGGTCTTCAGCCAATTCAATTCACTCCACATAATATCAAAAAATAATGGAAGGTACTGGATACTGCAAATACTATGGCCCTGACAATATTCCGGCAATAGTACTGAAGGCTTGTGCTCCAGAGCTTGCCACACCTCTAGCCAAGCTGTTCCAGTACAACTACAACACTGGCATCAACCCAGCAATGTGAAAAATTGCCCAGATGTGTCCTGTACGCAAGAAGCAGGCAAATCCAACCCAGCCAATTACTGCCCCACCAGCCTACTCTCAATCACCAGTTAAGTGGTGGAAGGGGTCATCAACACTGCTAACAGCTAGCATTTCCTTAGTAATAACCTGCTCACTAATGTTCAGTATGGGTTCCGTCAGAGCCACTCAAGCTCTTCTCCTTATTATAGCCTTGGTTCAAACATGGACAAAACAGCTGAACTCCTGAGGTGAGGTGACCAAGGCCACATTTGACTGAGTGTGGCATCAAAGGGCCCTAGCAAAACTGGAGTCAATGGGAATCAGGTGGAAAACCCTCCACTAGTTGAAGTCATAACCAGCATGAAGGAAGATGGTTGTGGTTGTTGAAGGTCACTCATCTCAGTCCCTGAACATTGCTGCAGGAGTTCCTCAGGGTGGTGTCCTAGGCCCAACCATCTTCAGCTGCTTCATCAATGGCCTTCCTTCCATCATAAGGTTAGAAGTGGGGGTTTTCGCTGATGATTGCACAATGTTCAGCACCATTCGCAACTCCTCAGATACTGAAGCAGTCCATGTCTAAATGCAGCAAGGCCTGGACAATATCCAGGCTTGGGCTGACAAGTGGCAAGTAACACTCGTTCCACTCAAGTGTCAGGCAATGGCCATCTCCTACATCTTATGAATATCCATTGTACAACTACATCAGTATGCACCACGAACCCCATATAAGGTTAGTGGTACTGTCAGTCCCCAGATCCTCCACTAGGATCAGGAGCTCACACTGTCTCATTTCTTCCATGATGAAGATGGATTTTTGGACCCTTCATTTTTGCCACAATTGCAATCCGTGAATAAAGCAGTTTGTGGTTTTAACTTGTCACAATAACGTTTGGCGGGGATGATATTATTAATGTACTAAAGTAACAGTGTGGTGGTAATTCTGCGTGTATACCTATTTCATGCCTTTTATTTCCAGAACAACACATCCCAGATTACCTTGTGCACAAAGTAACATTTTGACTCTAAGGGAGTGCAAGTGCTTTGCTAAGTGAGCTGAATATGTGTTGAGAATGATAAAGGCATCTGTAAAAGCTTGACTCATAGCAAGAGAATGTCAAGAACTAGAGGGCATAGACTCAAAATAATTGGCAAAAGGAGTAAACGTGACAAGGAGAAAATCTTTTTCACCCAAAGAGCAGTTGGATTCTGGAACAAACCTCCTGAAAGGGTGGTGGAGGGAGGTTCGATTGAGGTATTCAAAAGGGAATTGGATTGTTACCTGGAAATGAAGAATGTGCAAGGTTACGGGGATAAGGCAGGGGCGTGGGACTAGGTGGAATGCTCTTTCAGAGACCCAGTGCAGACTCGATGGACCAAATGGCCTCCTTCTGTACTGTAAATATACTGTGATACTGTGACATCTAAAAAAAAGTGGTCATGACAGACAAGGTTTTTCTTGTAATTTTCTCTGTCAGAGAAAAAAGAGAGAGGGAAGGTACTAGTGGGTTTAGTGGCCTTAAAAGTGGATAAATCTGCAGGCCCGGATGAGATGTAGCCCAGGCTGTTGGGGAAGCAAGGGAAGAGATATCAGGGGCTCTGGCAGTAATTTTCAGATCCTCTCTGGCCACAGGTGAGGTGCTAGAGGACTGGAGGACTGCCAACATTGTCCCATTATTAAAAAGGGAGGAAGGGATAGACCAGGAAATTACAGGCCAGTCAGCCTAACCTCAGTGATGGGGAAGCTACTAGAAAGAATTCTGAGGGACAGAATATATCTGCACTTGGAGAGGCACAGATTAATCAGGGATAGTCAGAATGGATTTGTTAAGGGAAGGTCGTGTTTGACTAATTTGATCGGATTTCTTGAGGAGGTAACCAGGAGTGTTGATGAGGGTAATACATTTGATGAGGTCTACATGGATTTTAGCAAGGCTTTTGATAAGGTCCCTCATTGCAGACTGGTCAAGAAAGTAAGAGCCCATGGGATCCAAGGCAAAGTGGCAAGTTGGATCCAAAATTGGCTGAGAGGCAGGAAGCAGAGGATGATGGTAAAGGGATGTTTCTGTGACTGGAAATCTGTTTCCAGTGGGGTTCCACGGGGCTCGGTGCTGGGGTCCTTGCTGTTTGTGGGGCACATAAATGATTTGGACTTAAATGTGGGGGGTATGATCAAAAAGTTCATGAATGGCATGAAAATTGGTAGGGTGGTAAATAGTGATGAGGATAGCCTTAAACTGCAGGAGGATATCAATGGACTTATTAGGTGGGCAGAGCAGTGGAAAATGGAATTCAACCTTGAAAAGTGTGAGGCAATGCACCTGGGGAGGCTAACAAGGCAAGGGATTACACTATGAATGGTAAGACCCTGGAAAGTACTGAAGATCAGAGGGACCTTAGTGTGCAAATCCATAGATCCTTGAAGGTAGCAGGGCAGGTAGATAAGGTGGTTAAGAAGGCATATGGGACACTTGCCTTTATTAGGCAAGGCATAGAATACAAGAGCAGGGAGGTTATACAGGAACTGTATAAAATGCTGGTTAGGCCACAACTGCAGTAGTGTTTGCAGTTCTGGTCACCACATTTTAGAAAGGATGTGATTGCACTGGAGAGGGTGCTGCCTGGGCTGGAGAGTCTGGGCTATGAGGAAAGATTGGATAGGCTGGGGTTGTTTTCCTGGGAGCAGTGAAGGTGAGAGGTGACCTGATAGAGGTGTATAAGATTATGAGGGGCATAGATAGGGTGGATAGGAAGGCCCTTTTTTCCATTACTAGAGGGGTCAATAACCAGGGGGCATAGGTTTAATGTAAGAGGTAGGAGGCTAAGAGGCAAAATTCTTTCACCCAAAGGGTGGTGGGAGTCTGTAACTCACTGCCTGAAAGGATGGCTGAGTCAAAAACTCTCGTAACATTTAAAGAGTATTTAGATATTCACTTGCAATGCCATAACCTCCAGGGCTATGGGCCAAGCGCTGGGAAATGGGATTAGTGTAGTCAGACATTTTCTGACTGGCATGGACATGATGGGCCGAATGGCCTCCTTCTTTGCTGTAAATGCCTATGAGTAATATGTGCCACTAAATTCACTATTGTCATGAGAAGTTGCACAATGGGAAACAGCAACTATAAGTTGCTGACAATTAGAGAACACAGTGATGTAAAAAATTCAGTTGCTCTTGTGAAAATTTAACCCTGGAAAGGGCATTTGTGATTTTTGTGTGCCAGAGCCTTGAAGAATAGCAGTTAAGCTAATAGATCTGTCTTGATAGGGAGTGAGTGCTCGTATTGTTTGGGAGAAATGCTTTCTACAGTGAGTGAGTCTCAACAGCAGCTGCTGCAAATCTGCAGACCAATGAGGCAAGGGAGAGCTACTCCAGAAGGTTAAAGAACTCATGAATAATGTGACTCTGAAGAAGATGGTCTGTTGCGGGGAACAGCAGCTGCTGTGTTTTGCTATTGTTAAGGTCATGTGTCTCAAGTAGAGAGATTGAAGCATGTGTGGGTGGTGGTTTCCTTTTCTATTTGTGATTGTGTCCACTACTCCTGGAAGGGTATGGTTCCAGTCACTTTTCCAAACTGGAGAATCACGAAAATGCCTAATGCTCATCTTTAATTTCACTTAAGTGGTGTCATTACTGACAATAAGAAAAGTTCAGTGAAAGACTGAGAGACTAGGATATTTTCGGCATGTGGTTGCGATGACTTGGCTTCTGGAGAAGAGCAGGCCTGTAACTTGTTCGATAGAACTATGGATGCAGCAGACAACTATGGCCTCCTATCATTGTCTGCTGCTGACCTTCAGATATCTTGCAAATGAACACTTGCAAAATATTTTTGTGGAGTTGTGATCCAGCTGGCGATGTCCCAGAGATCCACAAGCCCAAGTAAAGAGGTTATTTGATAACATTTTTTGTCTCAGTGAATGGTTCAAGCTGTTTTATTAAACTTTGTGGGAAGTATTGTTACCAGTATTCCCATTTCTCTTTTCATTATATTCGATCCTTAATTAAATTTCCAGAAATGTTGGCATTTCAAAATTGGGTGGACACTTCCTCCTTTGCCAAGCTAGACTTTCACACAGCTGTTCAAACTTAAATATCAGTGCAGCACTTGGTGGCAATTATTTGACTAAGCAAGAAAATGTGAATTTAAAAGCTGTATTATGCAATTCAGGTCAGGTCTGTGGCAGTAATTTAAAAACAATGATTATCATTATTAACTTAAATTAACCAACTTGATTTTTTTTTCCCAGTACACACTATAATAAAATATATAAAAGTATGAATGTGTTAAAAAAGTAGTCTAGGGTATATTGAATGCTATTTTCAGGCAGCTCTATTCTGTTAAGTACAGATAACCACTTTTATCAAAAAGATTATGGGCTGGGTTTTACATGCTCCCATCGGGCATATTTTCAATGGTGGGGGGAAGGGAGATAAAATAGAGCGCATGCCCACCCCACTACTTTCCCACCCAATCCCTAGCTCATCCCTATAAAACAGTAGGTGGGCAGACACCAAATTAACCAGGCTGCCTGCCATATTTAAATAAATAATTAGGTGTCCATTGAGCTTGTTACCAAGCCAGTTGACCCCAGTAGTATGTTGCCCATGCCATATTACAGTTGGCATGGGCGGTCACACAGGAGTGGGAAGGCCATTCTTTTTTTAATCTTTTTAAAAGATTAGGAAGGAAGGAGTTGGTACTATCTTGAAGGGGTCCCTTTTGCGCGTCGGGGGCCAAACCCCATCTAATATAGTACCCACCCTTTCTTCCTACTGCCTGCTCTGTAAAACCAACCACCCTCACCTCCATCTACCATCCCCTTCCAGCCCCCTCCCCAAGCTGCCCAAACTCTCTCTGCTCAATACCCTGGACTTACCTTGCTGCAGGATCCATCACGCCTTCTTCTTGGATCTCGTTGAAGTCCTGGCCGCACCCATTAATGGGCTCTTGGTGCTGCTGGGACTCCTGGAGCTTCTGACCAATCCAATTGACTGGCAGCTCCTGAGGTTGGGACTTCCTCCCAGATGAGGGATGGAAGTCCCACTGACAGCTTATTTAGCCCAGCCGCAGTGTGTTATGACTGCATAGGGCTAGCATCCAGCAAGTCGACTTTGCTTCTGGGGGCCATGAGCCATCCCCCCCCACACCCCCCCACCCCCCCCCCCCAACCCTGTAATATGCAGCCACATGCCTGGAATGCCAAACATTGTTATGAAAAATATTTTCCAGTTTTGGTGCTAGGCTGCAATTTTGAGATTTGTGCTTGTCTGATTCTGCAACAATATCCTGGATTAGCCCAATTTATGCATTCAGATAGAGCTCCCAGCTTGGATTGAATCGCCTGACAAAGATGGGGCAAGTGGTTGTAGAATCCCAGAAGGAAAAAAAACAGTAAAAACTAGAAAATAAGAATACTGGTCCAAACTGTTTTTTTTTCCTTCTGGTATATCCACTGCCACTTTAAAAAGACTACAGCTGCCAATTAAAGTTGATTTTTCTTTTTTCTTTAGCAAGATCATCAACTGCAGGAAACAATTGCAAAATTATGACACAGCTGAAAAGTACTCTTTCATGAAGTGGGACAAATGAGAGTTGTTCTTAATGGCATCATCCACACTGGTGAGCTGTCTAGACTGTGTGGGAAGAGAAGGCAGACAGGGTGCACTGACTAATATTCAGAGAACTTGGGAGCAGATGGAGTCAAATTTTGCCAGGCTCAGAAAATCTGCGAGAGCATTTTCCCATACAAAAATGAAACAAAAGGAGAAAAGAATGCATGCCACAATAAGCTTTCTCTCAACCTGTTACATCTTCAATTTGACCACATGTAAAGTATACTGACAACCTTACATTTCTCTCCTTGCTCAGCATGCGTGCCCACACTGCTGCAGGGCAAACAGTCTAGATGAAACTTAACATCTAAAATATAGCTGTACTTAACTTTATAAAAACTTGCCCGGTAAAAAGAATCCAAATAAAAACTAAGTGCACAGTGTGTGTTCATTTACTCACACACCCTGGGATAAAGGATTCAATGCGACTGTATATACTCCTCAAACTTGTAATTTGTTTTTAATGATTTCAGGGTAACTTGGCAAACAAGAAGGACCAGAAATAATTGTTTTAAGTGCCTTTTGCAATGCATTTATGAGTTTGTATCCATAAAATCAATTTCCTAGTATCGTTACTTTAGTGACATTGATAGTTCATTTATCACCAATTAAAATAATTTTGATCAGGAATTATGTCTCTTTGATCCATTAGCTTAACTTGGCTTTTGATCAACTGGATTAACCTGAGCTAATGCAATATATGCAGATTACAAGAATCTGAAAATTCTACATGATTTGAAGTCTAATATAATCCACTGAAAATCAAAAGAAGCAACTAGTCCAAATTGATGGAGTTATTTTGAATAAGCAAGGGGGAGAAAAAGCAGTAACCAATGTGTCAAAGTCAAAACCATCGAAGCTGTGGCTGCAACATTGTGAGGATATTCTCAAATATACAGTCAACATCAAGTAAAATGAGCAAGAGGCAATTTTCTGAGCCTACACTGCCGTTATGGAGCTTCAAATTTGGGAGAGCACTGCCCACAAATTTCTGACCATTAATTTTGGTTATAAAATCATTGTGTGTTTGAATTTCCAATCTTTGTTACTGGGCAAGACTTTCCACTGCCAGTGCAGTTTCACAAAACTCCTTCCACTAAGACAGAAGCTGTATTTCTATAGCTCCACAAGCAAAATGTAACTTGCTAAACCTGAAGAATGGCCAAGCTGGAAAAAACATTTATGCACTATTTGAGAATATGAAAAGAGACTGGCAGCTAACATAAAAGGGAATTCAAAATCCTTCTGTAGGCATATAAATATTAAAAACATTTTAACACGAGGTATGGGGCCAATTAAGGACCAAAAATGGGGATCCATGCATGGAGGTAGAGGTACTAAATGAGCACTTTACACATGTCTTTAGCAAGAAAGAGGATGTTGCCAAAGTCATCATAAAAGAGGAGGTAGTTGAGACACTAAATGAGAGACAATTTGATATAGAGGATGTATTAGAAAGGCTGGCTGTACTTAAAGTTGATAAGCCACCAGGATCAAATACTATGCATCTTAGGATAATGAAGAAGCATAAGAACTTAAGGACATAATAAATTGGAGCAGGAGTAGGCTATTCGGCCCCTTGGCCCTGCACCATCAATCAATAAGATTGTGGCTGATCTATGTGGCCTCAACTCCACTTTCCTGCCTGTCCCCCATAATTGTTGGCTCCTTTGTCAATCAAAAATCTGCCTAACTCAGACTCGAATATATTCAATGACCCAGCCTCCACTGCTCACTTGGGGAGAGAATTCCAAACACTAAGGATTCACTGAGAAAATAAATTCCTCCTCATATCCATCTTAAATGGGAGACATATTATTTTTAAACTGTGCCCCCTAGTTCTGGATTCCCCCATAAGGGGAAACATCCTCTCAACATCTACCCTGTCAAGTCCCTTCAGAATCTTGTATGTTTCAATAAGATTCTCTCCCATTCTTTAAACTCCAATAAGTAGAGGCCCAACCTGCTCAGCCTTTCCTCATAAGTTAACCCTTCATCCCAGGAATTAGCCTAGTCAATCTTCTCTGAACAGCCTTAAATGCAAGTATGTCCCTCCTTAAGTAAGCTGACTAAAACTGCACACAATACTCTAGGTGTGATCTCATCAATGCCTTGTATAGTTATAGCAAAACTTCCCTGCTTTTATTATCCATATTATCCATGCAATAAAGGCCAATATTCCATCTGTCTTCCTAATTACTTGCTGTACCTGCATGCTGGCTTTTTGTGATTCATATACGAGGACACTCAGATCCCTCTGTACTGCAGCTTTCTGTAGTCGCTCCCCATCTGCTTTTCTATTCATCCTGCCAAAGAAGACATTCTCATGTTTTCCCACATTATATTCCAATAAGGGGGGAAATTGTGGGGGTACTAGACATAATCTTCCAATCCTCCTTAGATACAGGGATGGTCTCAGAGGACTGGAAAAGGACAGATATTACATTTTGTTCAAAAAAAGGTGTAAGATAGACCCAGCAACTACAGGCAGTTAATTTGGCTTTGATCATGGTAAAGCTTTTAGAAATTATAATCTGGAACAACATTAACAGTCACTTGGAAAAATATGGATTAGTTAAAGAAAGCCAGCACAGGTTTGTTAAGGGCAAATCATGTTTAACTAACCTGATTGATTACCTGATGAGGTAACAGAGAGGGCTGATGAGGGTCCTGTAGTTGGTGTGGTGCACATGGACTTCCAAAAGGTGTTTTATAAAGCATCATCTAACAGATTTGCCAGCAAAGTTAAAGCTCATGGAATAAAAGGGATTATGGTATCATGAATATGAAGTTGACTGAATGACAGCAAATACAGTCATGGTGAATTGCTGTTTTTGGACTGGAGGGAGGTGTACAGTGGACTTCCCAGTATCAGCACTAGGGTTCTTGCTATCTTCATATATATTAATGGTCTAGACTTTGTTATACAGGACACAATTTTTAAAAATTGTAATAGAATCATGCCAACTATCTAAAGGAGCAACTCAGCAAGTCCCACACCCCCAGCATTTCCCCATAGACATGCAAAGATTTTGTCTGCAGATAATTATCCAATTCTCTTTTGAAAGCCATGATTGCATCTGTCTCTATCACTCTCTCAGGCAGTGCATTCCAGACCCAAAACACACATTAAGTAAAAAAGTTGCTTCTTTTGCAAATCAAAGAACAAAGAACAAAGAAAAGTACAGCACAGGAACAGGCCCTTCGGCCCTCCAAGCCTGCGCCAATCATATTGCCCATCAACTAAAACTTCCGGGGTCCATATCCCTCTATTCCCATCCTATTCATGTATTTGTCAAGCTGCCTCTTAAACACCACTATCGTACCTGCTTCCACCACCTCCTCTGGCAGCGAATTCCAGACACTCACTACCCTCTGCGTAAAAAACTTGCCCCACACATCTCCTCTATAGTTTTCTCCTCTCACCTTAAATCTATGTCCCCTAGTAATTGACTCTTCCACCCTGGGAAAAAGCTTCTGACTATCTACTCTGTCCATGCCACTCATAATTTTGTAAATTTCTATCAAGTCGCCCCTCAATCTCCGTCGCTCTAGTGAGAATAATCCGAGTTTCTTCAACCTCTCCTCATAGCTAATAACCTCCAGACCAGGCAGCATCCTGGTAAACCTCCTCTGCACCCTCTCCAAAGCCTCCATATCTTTCTGGTAATGTGGTGACCAGAATTGCACGCAATATTCCAGGTATGACCTAACCAAGGTTCTATACAGCTGCAGCATGACTTCCCAGCTTTTATACTCAATAGCCCTGCCAATGAAGGCAAGCATGCCATATGCCTTCCTGACTACCTTATCCACCTGAGCTGCCACTTTGAGTGACCTGTGGACCCGTACACCCAGATCCCTCAGCCCGTCAATGCACTTAAGAGTTCTGCCATTTACTGTATAATTCCTGCCTGTATTAGACCTTCCAAAATGCATTACCTCGCGTTTGTCTGGATTAAACTCCATCTGCTATTTCTCCGCCCAAGTCTCCAACCAATCTATATCCCGTTGTATCCTTTGACAATCCTCTTCACTATCTGCAACTCCTCCAACCTTAGTGTTGTCTGCAAACTTACTAATTAGCCCAGTTACATTTTCCTCCAAATCATTTATGTATACAACAAACAGCAAAGGTCCCAGCACTGATCCCTGCGGAACTCCACTAGTCACAGCTCTCCATTCAGAAAAGCACCCTTCCACTGCTACCCTTTGTCTTCTATGACCAAGCCAATTCTGTATCCATCTTGCCAGCTCACCTCTGATCCCGTGCAACTTTACCTTCTGTACCAGTCTGCCACGAGGGACCTTGTCAAAGGCCTTACTGAAATCCATGTATATAACATCCACTGCCCTTCCATCGTCGATCATCTTTGTCACTTCCTCGAAAAACTCGATCAAGTTAGTGAGACACGACCTCCCCTTCACAAAACCATGCTGCCTCTCACTATTACGCCCATTTGCTTCCAACTGGTAGTAAATCCTGTCACGAAGAATCTTCTCCAATAATTTCCCTACCACTGACATAAGGCTCACAGGCCTGTAATTTCCTAGATTATCCCTGCTACCCTTCTTAAACAACGGAACAACATTGGCCATTCTCCAGTTCTCTGGGACCTCACCCATAGCCAGTGAAGATACAAAGATTTCTGTCAAGGCCCCAGCAATCTCCTCCCTTACCTCCCTCAGTACTCTGGGGTAGATCCCATCTGGCCCTGGGGACTTATCCACCTTAATATTCTTCAACGCCTAACACCTTTTTTGATCTCAACATGATCCAGGCTATCTACACACTCTTCCCTAGACAAATTGACCGCTAAGTCCTTCTCTTTAGTGAATACTGATGAGAAGTATTCATTTAGTATCTCTCCCATTTCTTCTGGCTCCACACACAGATTCCCACCTCTGTCCCTGAGTGGGCCTACCCTTTCCCTGGCTACCCTCTTGCTTTTTACATATGTATAAAAGGCCTTGGGATTTTCCTTAATCCTGGTTGCCAGTTACTTTTCATGACCCCTTTTAGCCCTCCTGACTCCTTGCTTAAGTTTCTTCCTTCTTTCTTTGTATTCTCCGCGGGCTTCATCTGTTCCCAGCCTTCTAGCCCTTACGATTGCTTCCCTTTTCTTTTTGACTAATCTCACAATATCCTTTGTTATCCAAGGTTCCTGAAACTTGCATTGCTTATCCTTCATCCTAGCAGGAACATGCCGGTCCTGAATTCTTATCAACTGACGTTTAAAAGCCCCCCATATGTCAGTTGTTGATTTGACCTCAAACATCCGCCTCCAGTCTAGATTCCTCAGTTCCTGCCTAATATTGTTATAATTAGCCTTCCCCCAATTAAGCACCTTAACCCGAGGACTCCTGTTATCCTTATCCACCAGTACCTTGAAACTTACTGAATTATGGTCACTTTTCCCGAAATGCTCTCCTACTGAAACTTCGGCCACCTGGCCGGGTTCATTCCCTAATACCAGGTCCACTATTGCCCTTTCCCTAGTTGGACTATCTACATATTGTCTCAGGAAGCTCTCCTGGATGCACCTTACAAATTCTGCACCATCCAAACCCCTAGCACTAAGTGATTCCCAGTCAATATAGAGAAAGTTAAAATCACCCACCACAACAACCCTACTGTTTTTATATCTTTCCAAAATCTGCCTACATAACTGTTCCTCAATCTCCCACCGGCAATTGGGAGGCCTATAGTAAACCCCCAACATTGTGACTGCACCCTTCCTATTCTGGAGCTCTACCCATATTGCCTCACTGCATGAGCCCACCGAGGTGTCCTCCTGTTGTACAGCTGTGATATTCCCCTTAACCAGCTGTGCAACTCCCCCACCTCTTCTACATCCCTCTCTATCCTGCCTGAAACATCTAAATCCTGGAACGTTTATCTGCCAATCCTGTCCATCCTTCAACCAAGTCTCTGTAATAGCAATAACATCATAGTCCCAAGTACTAATCCAAGCTCTAAGCTCATCTGCCTTGCTTGTTATACTTCTCGCATTGAAACAAATGCATTTCAGACCCCCAGTCCCACTGTGTTCAGTAATTTCTCCCTGCCTGCCCTTCCTCTTAGTCCTACTGGTCATATTCACTGGTTCCCAGTCATTTATTTCACCTGCTTACCTATTGCTCTGGTTCCCACCCCCTGCCACACTAGTTTAAACCCTCCCGAGTGACACTCACCTTAAAGCTGAGTCCTCTGGTTCGTGACCCTTCCGCCAACATGACCAGTTTCTCTTTATCTGCTCTGTCCAGACCCTCCATGATTTTGAACACCTCTATCAAATCTCTTCTTAACCTTCTCTTCTCTAAGGGGAAAAGTTCCAGCTTCACCATTCTTACCATGTAACTGAAGTCCCTAATCCCTGGAACCATTCTTGTAAAGATTTACTGCATCTTTTCTAATACCTTCACGTCCTTGTTACAGTGCGATGCCCAGAACTGGACATAATACTCCAATTCAGGCTGAACCAGTATTTTATAAAGGCTCATGATAACTTCCTTGCTTTTTTACTCCATGCACCTATTTGTAAAGCACAGGATCCCATAAGAAGGACCAAGAGAAAGATTAAGGAAAGAAAAATATAATGAGGGCAAACTAGTGAGAAACATAAAAATGGACTGTGAAAGGTTCTAAAGGAAGAGATTAGCAAAAACTAATGTGGGTCTATTACAAGTGGAATCAGGAGAATTTATAATGGGGATAAGGAAATGGCAGAGAAACTAAACAAATACTTTGGGCGGGATTTTCCAGTCCCTCTAGCAGCAGGCATCATCACGGGCAGGATGGGAAAATTTGGAGAGTGGCCAAAAGTCAATTAACGATACCTGCCGCAGGTGGGACTGGAAAATCCCAGCCTTTGTGCCTGTCTTCACAGAGGGAAATACTAAAAACCTCCCAGAAATAATGAAGAATCAAGGGACTAGCCTGAACAAGGAACTGCGAGATATTAATATTACTAAAAAATTAGCACTAGAGAAATTAAAGTAGATAAATCCCCTGGGCCCAATGATCTACATCCCAGAGTGGTGAAAGAGGTGACTGCAGAGATAGCAGATGCATTGGCGATCATCTTTCTAAACTCTGTAAATTCTGGAATGGTTCCCACGGATTGGATGGTGGAAAATGTAACCCCACTATTTAAGAAAGGAGGGAGAGAAAAAAGGGGGCACTCCAGACCTGTTAGCCTGACATCAGTAGTAGGGAAAATGCTACAATCTATAATAAAGGATGTGATAACAGGAAAATAATGGTAAGAGTGGGCCGAGTCATATCTTACAGATAATGTCCGAGACACCACCTTCACAATCCCTGGGTATGTGTTGTCCCACCGGCAGGAAGACCCAGCAGGGGTGATGGCACAGTGGTATACAGTTGGGAGCGAGTTGCCCTGGGAGTCCTCAACATCGACTCCGAACCCTATGAAATCTCATAGCATCAGGTCAAACATGGGCAAGGTAACCTGCTGCTGATTACCATGTACCGCCCTCCCTCAGCTGATGAATCAGTGCTCTTCCATGTTGAGCACCACTTGGAGGAAGCAACAGGGCAGGAAGGCCGTAGAATGTACTCTTGGGGGAGGACCTCAATGATCATCACCAAAAGTGGCTCAGTAACACCACAACTAACCAAGCTGGCCGACTCCTAAAGGAGATATCTGCTAAACTGGGTCTGCGGCAGATAGTGAGGGAACCAACAAGAGGGGAAAACATACTTGACCTCATTCCTCACCAACCTGCCTGCCTCTGATGCATCCATGACAGTATCGGTAGGAATGAACACCATTGTGGAGACAAAGTCCCGCTTTCATATTGAGGATACCTTCACCATGTTGTGTGGCACTACCACCGTGCCAAATGGGATAGATTTCAAACAAATCTAGCAACTCAAAGCTGGGCATCCATGAGGTGCTCTGGGCCAACAGCAGCAGCAGAATTGTATTCAAACACAATCTGTAACCTCATGGCCCGGCATGTCCCCCACTCTACCATTATCATCAAGCCAGGCAATCAACCCTGGTTCAATGAAGAGTGCAGGAGGGCATGCCAGGAGCACCACCAGGAATACCTAAAAATGAGGTGCCAATCTGGTGAAGCAATAACACAGGACTGCTAGCATGCCAAACAGCATAACCAGCAAGTAATAGACAGAGCTAAGGGATCCCACAACCAACGGAGCAGATCTAAGCTCTGCAGACCTACCACATCCTGTTGGTAGGTGGTGGACAATTAAACAATTCACTGGAGGAGGAGGAGGCTTCACAAATATCCCCATCCTCAGCAATGGGGGAGCCCAGCACTTCAGTTCAAAAGATAAGGCTGAAGCATTTGCTACAATCTTCAGCCAGAAGTGCCGAGTGGATAATCCATCTCAGCCTCCTCTGGAGGACATCAGCATCACAAATGTCTTCAGCCAATTCAATTCATTCCACATGATATCAAGGAATGGCTGAAGGCACTGGATAGTGCAAAGGCTATGGGCCCTGACAATATTCCGGCAATAGTACTGAAGACCTGTGCTCCAGAACTTTCCAGGCCCCTAGCCAAGCTGTTCCAGTACAGCTACAACACTGGCATTTACCTGGCTATGTGGAAAATTGCCCGGGTGTGTCCTGTAGACAAAAAGCAGGATTAATCCAACCTGGCCAATTACTGCCCCATCAGTCTACTTTCAATCATCAGTAAAGTAATCGCAGGGGTCATCAACGGTGCTATCAAGTGGTACTTGCTTAGCAATAACCTGTCCACTGACGCCCAGTTTGGGTCAGTGGGCCACTCAGCTCCTGACCTCATTATAGCCTTGGTTCAAACATCGACGAAAGAGCTGAATTTCCAGGGTGAGGTGAGAGTGATGTCCCTTGACATCAAGGTCGTCTTTGACTGAGTGTGGCATCAAGGAGCCTTAACAAAACTAGAATCAATAGGAATCAGGGGGAAAACTCTCCACTGGTTGGAGGCATACCTGGCATAAAGAAAGATAGTTGTGGTTGTTGGAGGTTAGTCATTTTAGCTCCAGGACATCACTGCAGGAGTTCCTCAGGGGAGTACCCTCAGCCTAATCATCTTCAGCTGCTTCATCAATGGCCTTTCTTCCATCATAAGGTCAGAAGTGGGAATGTTCGCTGATGATTGCACAATGTTCATCGCCATCCACGACTCCTCAGATACTGAAGCAGTTCATGTCCAAATGCAGCAAGCCCTGGACAATATCAAGGCTTGGGCTGACATGTGGCAAGTAAATTCACAGCACACAAGTGTCAGGCAATAACCATCTCCAACAAGAGAAAATCTAACTAACACCCCTTGACGTTCAATGGCATTACCATTGCTGAATCCCCCACTATCAACATCCTGGGGTTACCATTGACCAGAAACTGAAGTGGACTAGCCATATAAATACTGTGGCTACAAGGGCAGGTCAGGGGCTCGGAATCCTGGGACGATTAACTCACCTCCTGACTCCCCAAAGCCTGTCAACTATCTACAAGGACAAGTCAGGAGTTGGATGGAATACTCTCCACTTGCCTGGATGAGTGCAGATCCACAACACTCAAGAAGCTTGACATCGTCCAGGACAAAGTAGCCCGCTTGATTGGCACCACATTCACAAACATTCATTCCCTCCACCACTGACGCACAGTAGCAGCAGTGTGTACCATCTACAAGATGCACTGCAGGGGTTCACCAAGGCTCCTTAGACAGCACCTTCCAAACCCATGACCACTACCATCTAGAAGGACAAGAGCAGCAGATAGATGGGAACGCCACCAATTGGAAGGTCCCCTCCAAGCCATTCACAATCCTGACTTGGAAATATATTGCCGTTCCTTCACTGTCGCTGGGTCAAAATCCTGGAACTCCCTTCCTAACAGCACTCCAGGTGTACCTACACCACGTGGACTGCAGCGGTTCGAGGAGGCAGTTCACCACCACCTTCTCAAGGGCAACCAGGGACGGGCAATAAATGTTGGCCCAGCCAATGAAGCCCGCATCCCGTGAATAAATAAAACAAAAGTCAACATAGATTTATGAAAGGGAAATCATGTTTAACAAACCTGTTGGAGTTTTTTGATGATGTAAGTAGCTGAATAGATAGGGGGCAACCTGTGGTGTGGTATATTTAGATTTTCAGAAAGCTTTTCTGACGCAAGAGGTTCGCCAGCAATGTTAGAGCACATGGGATTGAAGGGAATATATTGGTTTGGATTGAGAATTGGTTAACAGACAGAAAACAGAAAGTAGGAATAAATGGGTCATTTTCAAGTTGGCAGGCTGTGGCTTGCAGGGTACTGCAAGGATCAGTGCTTGGGTCCCAGATATTTATAATCTATATAAATGATTTGGATGTGGGGATTAAATGTAATATTTCTATGTTTGCAGATGACACAAAACAAGGTGGAAGTGTGAGCTGTGAGGAGATGCAAAGAAACTTCAAGAGGTTTTGAAGAGGCTAAGCGATTGGAAAAGAAATTGGCTGATGGAATACAATGTGGAGAAATGTGAGGTTATCTAATCTGGTAGGAAAACAGAAATAGAGACCAGAATTTTCCCGTTTGCATGCGGGATCGGGCCCTGCATGCCGACATGTAAAATGACGTTGAGCGAGTGTCCCGACGTCATTGTGCACCATCGCGATATTTAGGTGGGCAGGCGTGCGATGTTTTCCAATGCATGTCCGTCATTAATTAAGCACCCAGTTAAGGCCCTTGAGGCAGCAATTGTCTGCAATTTTTCGGGGCCCGTGTGATCTTCAGGACGTCGCACGGGCGCAACGGGCAGGCGGGTAGGAGACATTTGTATAAACCTTATCCACGGGCGGGATAAGAGGGCTCAGTGGGGTCATGAAACTTATCTTTCAGGTATTAAAGTGTGAAAGTTACTGGTACTTGCCTGTGTGAGCAGGAATACTTCAAAACTCATACCAGCTGCTTGGACAGGAGTAAAAGCCTTCAGGTCAGGACTCTACAGTAAAGATCATTTTCGGGGCCTGCAGCTTTCAAGAAGTTTTCGCTCAGCCTCGGAATGGGAGTTGTGCTCTCCACTGGAGCCACCTCCTCTGAGGAGGAAGCGAGGGCCAGAAGGGGGGTGAGGCCAGGAGTCCACATTCAGCCCCCAGTGGAGCCACCTTTGGGAAGAGAGGCGCAGGCACAAAGGACGCAGGGCCAACAGGAAGTCCAAGGCAGAAGGAGCCACAGAAGATGGCACTATCCTGCTGCCAGGGTATACAGGTGATGAAGCAGCTACCTCTATATGCCTGAGGTGCAGCGCCGAAGGAGGCTCCGTCTCTCAAGGGAGACAGTCACCTCCATTTGTCAAATGATAGGCTCTGAGATCTCTGCAAACTGTGTGGATGGGAACCCCATCCCAGTGGCTCTAAAGGTCACAGCTGCCCTCAATTTCTATGCCTCCGGCTCTTTCCAAGGGCCGGTGGGTGATCTCTACGGAGTCTCCCAAACAGCTGTCCACACCTGTGTCAAGCAGTTGATAGATGCTCTATTCAGGCGTGCACTGACTTTCATCCGCTACCGTTGGGGCCAGGCCAGCCAGACACAGTGAGTCAGAGGCTTCACGGCCATTGCTGGCTTCCCCCGTGTCCAGGGAGCTATAGACTGTACACATGTGGCCATCAAGGCGCCAGCAGGTGAGCCCGGTGTCTTCATCAACTGGAAGGTTTTCCACTCCATGAACGTGCAGATAGTGTGTGATCACAGGATGCTGATTCTACAAGTTTGTGCAAGGTACCCAGGCAGCTCCCATGACACTTACATCTTCAAACACTCCCAGGTTCCGGGGCTCTTCAGTGCTCCAGTCTGACTGGATGGATGGCTGCTGGGTGACAAGGGCTATATCCTCAAAAGGTTGCTTATGATGCTTCTCCGCCATCCAAGAACAGAAGCTGAGCAGCGGTACAATAGTAGCCATGCCTCCAAAAGGGCTGTGGTGGAGAGAACCATCGGTCTTCTGAAGATGCGCTTCCGATGCTTGGACCGTTCAGGGGGCGCAGTGCAATACCCCCCTGGTCATGTGTCACTAATAATGGTTGCATGCTGCACACTCCACAATCTGATGCTGGAAAGGGGCGATGCAGTGGGCAAGGAAGAAGTAGACATGGATGCACATGATGAGGCCAGCAGTGCGTCCGAGGATGAGCACGCACAGGAGAACACTGAGGGGGTAGACACTGACCCGGGCATACTCCAGGGAGGCAGGGACACCCAGGAGGCTTTAATCCAAAGAACCTTCAGCTGGCCCAACACAGATGGATCTTCAACACACGCCAGGGCTGCAGGCTCCATGCTCGATACCTGAGTGCTAAATCTGCCTGGATAGTAACATTAACTAAGGCCCTTGTCGATAAAGCTCAATGTCAAACAACTCACTTATAACATCATGGGTTCCTGTCCACTTGCAGAAGTAAGGAATCACCCTGAGGCATGGCAACATATCAACATTTATTGAGAGAACAAATGTAACTTCATAAAGTAAAAAAAAAGGTGTTGGACATCACACCAATCTTCAATAAACTACTATGGGCCAACATAAAAGCACCAGTGAGAAACTCGTGGTGTGCCTTAGGTGCCTTAAATTTACGCTTACGGGTGCTATGCCTAGGTGCTGTCCCCTCGCTGGCACTGGCATCTGAGACAGCCTGCTCACTGTGCTGTCCTGTTGGCCTCGATGATCTTGGCGGCCATCCTCTGGCCCGTGGAGTCTTTGATGGCCCCACCTGGGAGGGAGCGGCCAGTTCCACAGCTGGAGTCCCCAGTCGCTGGAGCCTCATCGAATGCCACAGTCACTGGCAAAGGGACAGAGGAGCTGCTGCCCTCATCCGGAGCGCTCTGAGAGGAGCCCATAGAGACGAGAGGCAGCTGCTGCGCCGACGTGAGGTCACCTCTGACGTCCCTGCTCACCGTAGATGGATGGGCACCGAGCTGGGATACTTGGTGCCCAAACCATCTCCCACACGGGCAATGACCAACTGAGGTCAATGCCACTGTGAGGGCTTGCAAGTCTGAGCGCAACCTCAGGAAGCCCTGACTGGCCTCCTGAAGGAGCCTCTCCACGAGAGTCGCCACTTCTCCATGGAGGAAGCATGGCTCTTGGCCATGAGGCTCATTGCACAGGTGATGTTCTGCGTGGACTCCTCAAGCACGGGCACAATGCCACGCATAGCCTCATGTATCTCCACCAGATCCTCCCACATACCCTGCTGCACTTCCAGCGTTTGCTGCCTCACGAACGACTCGAGAGGCACATCATCAGCCACCAACCGAGCATGTACCTGGTCCCGAGCGGTCCTCTGACTGCCGGCACCCTGGGCACTCTCTGTTTCTGCCTGCACCTCAAGCGAGTGTGAAGTACCCTCACCACCATGCCCTGGGACACTAGCCGAAGATCTAATTCCCACCGAGGTGCTAGTATCTGCACTGGTGCCTGCCTGGCTGAGATGGTGTGACGCTAGTGAGTGGATTTCCCCTGCACCCTCAGGGGTGAGAGGTGGCCCATCTGCCTCCTCCTCTCAGCCTGCTCCGGTAATGCTGAAAGGAACAACAAGGACATTTGATTCGTTACAGTGCAGACAAAGTCAATTTACATGCCGGTCTCCCGGATCATTATGTGCTCATCCTTCCATAATCAATGGTCAACCCATGTTGCAAACTTCAATCACTGAGCATTCAGCAGTGCCATGGCTTCCGGGACACACGTGGTGACCTGAGTGCTCGGCAAACATACTCCTCCATGGCACCCCAGCCTCACCGCCACCGGTGGACCTGGGTGCATGGCACCTCTCCAGATCCATGGCCTGCTGCTCAAAGGATGTCAGGATCGCCAACTGGGCCTGGCCTCTGCCAGTCTGCCTCTGCTCTGTGAAATTGTGTGCAGTCTTCTCCTGAAAAGGAGAGAAGAGCATTGATTAGTCCAGCCTGTACCTGGATTCCCATCGTATCCCTGCCAACCCAGCCAGAGTGGGACATTGCAGGGCTACAGTTCTTCGTTACCCTGCAGCTGCTGCACGCTCACACAAAGAAGCCAGGGATGACCGCCCCCCCCCCATTGCCCAAATGCTGCCTCCTTCACATGTGGTGCCACAAAGTGTTACGTTGCTAAGCAAGGAGGCAGAAGCATGTGGAACGCTAAGACCAGCAGATGGATTGGTCCCTGCCAACTGGAAGCTCCCCTCCCAACATGTTGGCGCCCTGACTTTGACATGCTTCCCAGTTCCAGCACTATGCCTAGTGCAGATCCTTGACTTTCCCCCCCATTCTATACTCTGGGTGTCAGTGGCACACATGCTGCGGGTGCAGGACACACCCTAGCTCAACCCTATCAGAGTGAACTAGGCATGGGCAATATCTGCTGGCACACCCAGCGAGTTGATACATGCCGTGAAGGATTCAATGCCATTACTGTACTCAGGTTTGCGGGGGTGGGGCTAGGGGGAAAGGGTGACGGCAGCATTAAGTGACCTCAGCCAACATGGTACTCACCCTTCCCGAATGCAGGAGGTCATTGAATCTTCTGCGGCACTGGACCCATGTGCATCGCACCACATCACGGGAGCTCACACTCTCGGCCACCTCCTCCCACACACGTTTGGTCAGGTGGGGAGGCCTCCACCTCCCGTCCCTCGGAAGCAGGACCCCCCACCGCACTGCCACCTCCACCAGCTAGGCACTCATCAGAGAAATGAGGGGCACACTGCCTCACTGGCCTACCCTCCGGCCTGGCCTGCCTCGCTGACCTACCCTCTGGACTTGCGTGATGCACAGTAGCCCTCTGCTGTGCTCTTCTCCCGGCCACTGTGAACAGCCTTGCAAAGGCTGCCAGGCCTTCATTTAAACATGCCACCGGATCGCCATTGGACCTGACGGTCTGTGCACGCTCGCCACCGCCTTGCCATTCCCACTATCCTCGGGAGTTGAGAAATACGCTGCGTGGGCCTTAGTTGGTCTGTCCGTGTAAAATGGCGGCGCAGACCCAACCAGGTCAGCGGCTGCTCACGCATGGCCTGCCCAACATGGGGAATATTCTCCCCACAGAGTATTTCTTAAATGATGAGAGGCTGGGAAGTGTTAAACTGCAAAGGACTTGAGTGATCGTGTTCATTAGTCACTGAAAGCTAACTTGCAGGTACAGCAAGCAATTAAAGTAAATGGTATGTTGGCCTTAAATAAAATACGATTTGAGCATAGGAATAAAGATGTCTTACTGCAATTATATAGAGCTTTGGTGATTATTGTTTGCAGCTTTGGCCTCCTTACCTAAGGAACGATATGCTTACCATAGAGGGAGTGCAACAAAGGTTCACCAAACTAATTCATGGGATGGAGGGATTGTCCTATGAGGAAAGATTATCCTCTGGAGTTTAGGAGAATGAGAGGTGATCTAATTCAAACTTACAAAATTCTTACAGGGCTCAACAGGGTAGATGCAGGAAGGGTGTATCCCCTGGCTTGGGGTTCTAGAACCAGGGGACCCAATCTCAGAATGAGGGACAGGTCATTTAGGACTGAGATGATGAGAAGGAATTTCTTCAATTAGTGATGGTGAATCTTTGGAATTCTCTACCTGAGAGGGTTGTGGAGGCTGGGATCAATAAATTGTTACATATTAAAAAACATCAAAGGATATGAGGATAGTGCAGGTAAATGGTGTTGAAGTAAAAGATTAACCATAATCTCATTGAATGGTGGAGTGGGCTCAGAGGGCTGAATGGCTTGCTCCTGCTCCTATTTCTTATGTTCTTATGTTCTATGTTTTATTAATCGCTTTTTCAACCTGGCTGCCACTTTCAATGATTTGTGTACATATACCTCTAGGTCCCTCTGCTCCAACACCTGTTTAGAATTATATGCGTTGTTTTATATTGCTTCTCCTCATTCTTCCTACCAAAGTGAATTAATTCTCACTTCCCTGTATTAAATTTTATCTGCCACATATCTGCCCATTCCACCAGCCTATCTATGCCCTCTTGAAGTTTACCACTATCCTCTTCACAGTTCAGTAAACTTCCATGATTTATGTCGTTGGCAAATTTTGAATTTTTTGTCCTACACACCCAAATCTAGGTCATTAATATAGATCCTGAAAAGCAGTGGTCGGTCCTCACAATGACACCTGTGGAACCCTACGTTACACCTTCCTCCAGTCCGATAAACAACCGTTCACCATGACTCTGTTTTCTGTCACTCAGCCAACTTTATATCCATGCTGCCACTGCCTCTTTTATTCCATGGGCAGATTTCTCCTCCTACCACTTTTTCTTGGGGTGCATTCATCAAAACTTTTCCCTGTCTCAAGAGATAAATGTGATAAAGGTCTGCCCTCCATTCCTCCACCCACCCACCCTCCTCTCCCCCTACCCAACTCTGCCATTAAAATTAGTGCTACTCTGGAATGTAGAACAACTCAGCAAAGGTGTTGATAAGGATTTTATGTGAATGGATTTAACTTTGCACAGTGTAAACCCAAAACTAAAATTACAACAAATTCTCATCTCTAATCTTAACCTGCAGGGTATTGGAACATTTTCTCATTTTTATGGAGATCTGTAACATTAAACAGGTAGAAAAGCCTGCAGTAGATATTTGCATCTTTAAGCAAATACTGGGGAAACTGTTAAAATCTGATCCAAAATTTCAAAATTCTTACCATTTTTGTCTGCTCTCCGTAAAATCTGAAATAAATCACACACAAAGAAAACATCATCAGTTCCATGTCCAGAGGAAACAGCCTGGGTGAATTAACCAGCCTGGGTGAATTAACAATGTGGAACAGTTGCTAGCCTATTTTTTCTTAGCAATATTAATGAGATGAGACTGATAAAGTTATTCATAGTTCTTGCAAATGAATTGTCTGTTTCAGATAATTTCTCTAATATAAATGACATTTGAATATTTTATCTTTTTACAGATTAAACATAAAAGAAATAAGTTGAACAGGGGTTCAACTGAATTAGGAAATTTGATACTTAAATTACTTGCATTCATTCTATGCTACAATTTAAAAACATTTAACATGTTTGGAATTAGTTTGTTCTCTGTAACCTTTGACAGAAAAATAGCCAGTAAGTAGACTGAACTTTTAATGAAACTGCTTCTTTTCCAATAAACTGACAACAGTACTGCACACAAATTAATCCTTCGAAATTAGAAATGACAATACAGAAATCAGAGGGTTAGTAAATCTGATAGAAAATGAATAACTGGACTTTTAAAGCCAGATAGAACATTTTAAGTACACTTTTATGTGATTTATTTTTCCTGAAAATGATACAGGATTGATTTGAATTTGTTTTGATAATGATACTGTACCTTGTAGTTACATTACCCCTTTAGTGACCTCAGTACCAGTCACTGTTGTAATGTAGTAAATGTGGCAGCCAAACTGTGTACAACAATCTGTGCCCCATAAGCAACAATGTGATAATGGCCAGATAACCTGTTCTGTGGTGCTGATTGAGGGATAAATATTGAACAGGGTACTAAGGATAAGTTCCCTCCTATCCTTTGAAATAGTGCCATGGGATCCTTTACATTCACTTGAGAGCAGACAGGGCCTCAGCTTTATGTCTCATCTGAAAGTTGGCACCAGTGCAGCACCATCTCTGTAGAGCACTGTAGTGGCAGCCTTGATTTTTGTACTCAAGTCCTGAGTGGAACTTGATCCCACAACTTTGTGACTCAAGTGTTACCAACTGTCATGATGCTTCTGTTGTGTTTTTAAAGGAACCATGGACCAAATACATGATAAATGATGGCATTGACTGTTACTCATCAATCTACACAATGAAGAAGAGTGTTTTGCTATTGCATTGCTACCACACATTAAATAATAATTTGGTTTACACAATTTTTAAAATGCCATTGTCATCTAGTACTACCTGGTGGACTTAGTGAGATGACAAGACTCCAATAATTTTAGTTACTAAAAATATTATTGTAATAGAAAATGTCCAGAAGTCCCTGAACAACCAGAAATGGTACATTCCAAAACTCCACTCAAAATATCATATTTTTGATTGTTACAGCATGTTTGTAAAGGACATATTCTTGTAACAGTATAAACTTTAGCATTTTAACACAAACTTTTTATTTTTCTGATATTAGTTTTCAATTCAGCTTTGGCACATTGCAACATCAGCAGCTACAATGATTCGATTTCATAGTAGGTTATTGATTGTTTCTTTAAACACATTCAGCAGCAAGACACATTTTTAGTTAATTGCTATGGATGGTAGAATCAACAGAAATATCATTCCACCATAAATTATTCTAAAATTCTTGCTTCCATACCTCTATCTGGGAGTTTATTCCACACAACGATTTATTTTTGTCTGAAGAATAATTTACTGAGGTTAGTCCTAAAGTTATCTTTTACTGATTTGAACTCTTGCACCCTTACTCTACTCCAACAGCTTAAGTGAATGTAATATTGCCCTTGTTCTGTATCTTTGACCATGTTATATACTCTCAAGCATCTCCCATCTAGGTTGAAAAGTTCAAGAGGGCTAAATTCATAATGGGCCAGAAACGGGAAAATTGGCTGACATGCTCTAATGGCACACTAAGTGGACCTGGAGATCATGCTAAATTGACCCCCATGCCTGCTTAGCATGAAATAAGTGAGTTGCCTGCCTCACATTCTTTCTGGGCAGCTTTTCTAAAAGAGGGCTGGAAGTGGAATGTCACTGGTCGCTAAGTTAATGACAACACCTCTTAAAGAGTTAATGCATGTGGCTGCAATCAGTTCCATGTTGGACACCACTGAAATAGCAGGTAGAAGGTCTCCCTGCTTTTCAGATATAGCGTTAGAGGTGTTGGTGGAGGAGGTTGGCAGGAGGAAGGATCGTACCTTTTCACCTAGTTAGCTTTCAATGGGCAGAGATGACAGAATGGGTGAGCATCAGAAGCATTGCTCCAAAGACCTGGCTGTAAGCAATGTATAACAAAAAGGTTTAATGACCTAATGAAGGTTATTAATGTAAAGGTGTTTCTTGACTGTTAACAGAATGACTTCATGGCTGCAGCTAAGACCCACCAAACCAGGTGCTTACATTGACAAATTTAGCAAACCAACCCTTGATTATTCAGGTGCATTTTAATATTTAAACCAATTTTGTGCTTCTGATGGCTGCCTAATACAATCTTAAGACCAATGTAGAGATGGCCCTTTCCACGCCAGAAAATATGATTTAACGATGTGGACTTTAGACATCCAAGTGTCTTGCATCTTTTTTCATAACTCAGTCCTCTGGTATTAGGCTGAGACTCGTGGCTTCTCTCTATATTTTCTCCAGCGGCTGAATGTCTCCCTTGTAGCTTGGCTACCAGATAAAATGGTGCCCTCAGCATTAGCCTGTGTCCATAGTAACTCTGAAACAATCTTTACTAAAAATATTACTGTCTCAGTATGTGTCAGAATAAGTGTTTTCATCGGCTTGTTATATTTGCCTCTTTTAGCTTCCTTTAAGCTTCCAATAACGAATAGAGCCCAATATTAATCTGCCGAAGGGTCATGAAGACTCGAAACGTTAACTGATTACTTCTCCACCGATGCTGCCAGACCTGCTGAGTTTTTCCAGGTAATTCTGTTTTTGTTTCCAATTAATCAAAAGCTGAGATTAATTACATATAATTAGCAACACAAATATTGGCTCTAATTATAAAAATCAAATGCGTTTTTTTTAAATTAATAATTCCAAAATTAAAAATTTAGCGTGAATACGCTTCCAAATCTATTCCAAGTTTTTTGGGAGGCGGTTTCATTTGCTCTTATTTGGAGCTGTATAAGTAAAAAGAGGACCCCAGCTTCACTCAGCCGGACTGGATCTTCCGATCCTAAGCCGAAAGTCCCAAAGATTCAGTCTCCTTTTTCCCATCCTACCAGTCATTTGTCTTTCAGTTTTAATCATTTTTTTTCAACTTTAATTCTTATAAAGCGGGACTGTAACTTTAATGCTGCTGCTTTAGCAGATGCAATTAGATGCTCAAATATTTCACGGAAAAGAACATTCGCACAGATCCAAGTGCAACCAAAGGACCAAAATGAAAAAAAACATCCAAAGACCTTTCTAATTATTCACCATTCACAGCAATAGAAAACGGCACTCTTCCCTCACATCGCTGGTTCCCAGGATTTCTGTTCAAGAACATTAATCATTGTGCGACCTATCATATCTGAGAATCTATTTCTTCTCCTAAAACATGAATCCTTTTTTTCCCATTTTGCTTCCACACATCACACATTGGGAGTTGCTTAAATTACATGACAACACTGCTTTGTATGTTCGTGTTCCCAAAGTGAGGTGAAATAAAGTGCGCCTAGCTTCTGCTGCAGTTATTGGCATTACAGCTCAGGTTAATTAGGGTGTTAGGTTGATTACATTTCGCAGAATTTTAGTTGGTACTCACATCGCGGAAAATCGACATTCCTTTCTTCGGCTGAAGCGTCGAACTGTCATCACAGTCGGATGCGTCTGAAGAAAAAGGGATTATTTCCGGACAAGCCATGATTTAAAGATTTACTATTGAAAGATAACCCTAATGGTGTTGTGCGTCCGATTGAGAAAAGCAGCGCTCCTGTGCAAACGTGTTTCTGAAGACTACCTCTGCGATCTGTTGCTGCTGTGGTTTTGTTTTGCTCTGGGGTGGTTGCTATTGCTACTGCCCGCTGTGTTGTGGCTGAGCTGTCACAAGCACACACACATTCACAAGTCGGGAGACGCTCACAAGCATCACCTCGGGCATAAACGGGCACAGATTCTGCTGGATCCACACAAACTCTGCTCAAAAACACAGCTGACTGGACATGTTATTCCCACAGCAGCTCTCTCCATCTATATTCTCTCTCTCGCTCCCCTTCCCTTCTCGCCCTTTCAGTTTCTCTCCTCCTGTTCCTTTACATCTCCGCCCGGTTCTCTTTCTCTCCTTCCACTTTGATTTCTCCTTTTGCAGTTTTGTCCTTTTTTCATTTATTTTCTCTCCTTCACTTGTTTTCTTTCACTTAAAGCGTAGTTTTGACTTTGGATGCTCATGTAAAATGGGTGCCATCTATCAATGCCCGTTATGCATTTGTCCCAATATTCATTCAATGCAAATGAAAACCTGAAGAAATGTACAACTGGCGGCTGAATCGACATTGCCCATTCTACACTATTACCCAAAGTCAAAATGATCCCCTCTCATTTTACTCGTTTGCTCTCTTTCCTTTTCTGTTTTTCTTTTTATTTCTCACTCATTCTGCATCGCTTTCTGATTTGTTCTGTCTCTCCATCCCTCTTTCTCCCTCCCCTTGTAGTTGCGTTTAATAAAATACTGTAATCTACAATATTGAGTTTGGTACTGTCAATCTGTCCTTCCAATTCACATGTCCTCGCGGTTTATAATATATTTCGTAGTAGGAGAGAAGATCTATTTATTTTAAGATGTCAGGAGTGAACTATCCAGTGAGCTGAACACAGTACAGGAGTTACCCAATCTTTGAGCAATGCTACAAGGCGGCAAATTATGCAGACAGGGCCAGGCTTCGGTTTGTTGGCAACAAGGGCGCACTTATGGGGTGGTCCTTCACATTGAGCATGGAAGAAATATCTAAGCAAAATACGGCGTGGTTCTGACAAAAAGTCAACGACCTGAAATGTTAATTCTGCTTCTCTCCTCGCAAATGTTTTTATTCCAAAAAAAATGCATCCGTGACTTTTGATTAAGACATGTACATGTTCAATCCAAATCAGTGCAGATAACCCGTGTGAATCTGGCGCAATGGCCAGTCATAATGGTCATAATGTGATATCACATTTATGAGAAGTGGTTCTGTGATGTAACTGGACCATTTGATAAGAATAGTTACAGAACCTAATTATCCTTCCAAAGGACAGTCCAAAACAACAGCACTCTTCACAGATTTAACAAATGAAACTAGCCCAACACCTTCCATGGGATATTTGCTGACTCACAATCTTACTTCCTCAATTAGAGGTAACATTTTTCCATTATTAAAATGAGTTTAATTAAGATTCTAATTCCTTGACAGTTCAGCAGCATTCACCACATCCTACTGATGGAATCAAATGGTCAAAGATAGTTCGATTACAGACTAGATATTCCCATGAAAAGGAAAGGAAGGGCATCCAAAGCTCAAGCATCCTGAACGCCTAAGCATTATTGAGTTTCTGCTAGGTTGTGCTTTTTAATCGCAATTCACCTCAAACCAGAGAAATCAGTGCAAAAGATCACAGAATTTCAGGCACAAATTAAATCCATTTCGTATCAAGTTTCCGCGATTTTTTTTGCTCAAGGGCAAGAAGCATCACGCTAGAAATTAGTGTTGCCCACAAAACTGGCCACGCCTCCAGATCAAATTAACCTCGATTGCGATTTTCCCTTAATTGCATCCACTTGCTGAACTTCCAGGAGGCTGTCAAAATTAGGCTAGTTGTTTTTTTGGGTGCAAGGATGCTAATATGCATATTTTAAATACTTATGAGTATAAAATTTACTAGAAAGCTAATACAACGAGCAGATTATGGGACTGGTCACCGATTTTTTGTGGTAAACCCTTTTGCAGCTGTATTAATAAAGCTCCACCAAATTACCACTCTTAAATATTTCAAGGATTTTTTTTTTAAAGCAAAACTTTTTTTAACAATGATGCTCTAAAAGGCTGGCTAATTCCGTTGGTTCATGGCAAATTTTGCATGGGGAAAATGCAGATGAGTTTTTCAGTGGAAACTTGAAGGTAAAACATTCTCAACACTAGCACAGCTTGCCAACTGTGCCCAAAGCGGAGCTCTGTCCCTTGGAATACCAAAGGAAAATTTCTGATGAGTTGCAAGTTAATAATACAGTAGATAACCAAGTTGAATAAAGAAAGTGCATGGGAGAACTGAAAGACGAAATGAGGGGGCAAAACAAATGTATGAGAAGAAACGGGTAATTTAAAGGGGCAGACAAATGTCTCTTATAAACATAAAGATTGTAAAAAAAAGTAGTCAAAAGAAGAGTGGGACCAATTGGGAACCAAGAAAGGAAATCTTCATGAAGGTAGAAGGCATAGGTGAGGTAATAAATGGGTATTCACTAAAGGAGATCATGTTACCAATGTCATTGTAAAGTAGGATGTAGGAGAACAATTGGGTAGATAAAAAAATAGATTAAAAGTAGGTACTTAAAAGGTTGTCAGCATTTGAAGTAGAGAAACCACCCAGTTCAGGTCGCTGAGGTAAGTAAATGTGTAAATTGCAGAGGCTCTGTCCTCAATCTTCCTTAAATATGGGAGTGATGCTGGATGACTGGAAGATTGCAAATTTTACACTCCCTTTTTCAAACAAAGGGGAGAAGGGAGTATAAGCCAATCAACCTAACACCCTTTGTGGGAAAATCTTTAGAGGCTATAAATCAGGACAAAATTCATTAGTACTTGGGCCATATATGAAACAAATAGGAATCATTTTACAAAGCAAGGACATTTTAACTTATTCAGACTTATGCTATTTTATGAAGCTTGGGTTTCAGAGCTGGAGCGGTGGCTGGAGACACTGTGGAGCATCCACGAGGCGGAGAGTATCGTGGATAGCACATATAGAGAGGTGGTCACACTGCAGGCTAGGAGTCCACAGGCAGGAAGGGAATGGGTGACCACCAGGCAAAGCAAGAGGACTAGGCAGGCAGTGCAGGAATCTCCTGTGGCTATTCCCCTGCAAAACAGATATACTGCTTTGGATACAGTTCAGGGGAATGACCTCTCAGGGGAAGGCGGCAACAGCCAAATTTGTTGTGCCACGGTTGGCTCTGCTGCACAGGGCAGGAGTAAAAAGTGTGGGAATACAATAGTTATAGGGGACTCAAATGTAAGGGGGATAGATAAGCATTTCTGTGGCCACAAGTGAGACTCCAGGATGGTATGTTGCTTCCTTGGTGCTAGGGTCAAGGATGTCTCAGAGTTGTTACAGGACATTCTGAAGGGGGAGGGTGAATAGCCAGTGGTCGTGGTACACATTGGTACAAACAACATAGGTAAAAAAAGGGATGAGGTCCTAAAAGCAGAATATAGGGAATTAGGAAGTAAGTTGAAAAGTAGGATCTCAAAGGTAGTGATCTCAGGATTACTACCAGTGCCACGTGTTAGAGTAGAAATAGCAGGATATATCGGATGAATACATGGCTGAAGAAATGGTGTGAGGGGGAGGGTTTCAGATTCCTGAGGCATTGGGACCAGTTGTGGGGGAGGTTGGATCAGTACAAACTGGATGGGTTACACCTGGGTTGGACCGGGACTGATGTCCTAGAGGGAATATTTGCCAGAGTGGTTGGGGAGGGTTTAAGCTAAAATGGCAGGGGGATGCGAACCTATGCAAGGAGTCAGAGGAGGGGGAATCAAAGACAAGAACAAAAGACAGAAAGGGAATAAGAAAAGTGATAGGCAGAGAAATCAAGGGCAAGAATCAAACAGGGCCTCAGTGAAAAATAGTGGGAATGGGACAAGTAATGTTAAAAAGACAAGCCTTAAGGCTTTGTGCCTTAACGTGAGTAGCATTCACAATAAAGTGGATGCAAATAGATGTAAACAGGTATGATGTAGTCTGGATTATGGAGACATGGCTGCAGGGTGACCAGGGATGGGAACTGAACATCCAGGGGTATTCAGAATTTAGGAAGGACAGACAAAAAGGAAAAGGCGGTGGACTTGTATTGCTGGTTAAAGAGGAAATTAATGCAATAGTGAGGAAAGATATTAGCTCCAATGATGTGGAATCTGTATGGGTTGAGCTGACAAACACTAAGGGGCAAAAAACGTTAGTGGGGGTTGTATATAGACCCCCAAACTGTATTGGTAATGTTAGGAATAGCGTTAAACAGGAAATTAGAGATGCATGCAATAAAGGAACATCTGTAATTATGGGTGACTTTAATCTGCATATAGATTGGGCAAATCAAATTAGTAGCAATACCATAGAGGGGGAATTCCTGGAGTGTATACGGGGTGGTTTTCTGGACCAATACATTGAGGAATCAACGCGAGAACAGGCCATCCGAGTCTGAGTATTGTGTAATGAGAAAGGAATAATTGGCAATCTAGTTGTGCGAGGGCCCTTGGGGCTGAGCAACCATAATATGATAGAATTCTTCATCAAGATGGAGAGTGATGTAGTTGATTCTGAGACTAGGGTCCTGAATCTTAATAAAAAAACTGCGTTGGTATGAGGTGAGGTGGCTACGATGGATGGGAAACATTAATTAAAGGGAGCATGGGTGAACTGCAACAGTTGTTTATTCCTGTCTGGCGCAAAAGTAAAACAGGAAAGGTGGCCAAACCATGGCTTACAAAGGAAATTAGAGGTAGTATTAGATTCAAGAAAGTGGCATACAAATTGGCTAAAAAAAACAACAGACCTGAGGATTGGGAGCAGTTTAGGATTCAGCAACGGAGGACCAAGGGATTGATTAAGAAGGGGAAAATAGAGTATGAGAGTAAGCTTGTGGGGAACGTAAAAACTGACTGTAAAAGTTTCAATAGGTATGCGAAAAGAAAAAGATTGGTGAAGACAAATGTAGGTCCCTTACAGTCAGAAACAGGGGAATTTATAATGGGGAACAAAGAAATGGCTGACCAACTAAATACATACTTTGGTTCTGTCTTCACAAAGGAGGACACAAATAACATACCAGAAATGTTGGGGAACACAGGGTTTAATGAGAGGGACAAACTGAAACAAATCAGTATTAGAAGGGAAATGGTGTTGGGGAAGTTGATGGGATTGAAGACCGATAAATCCCCAGGGCCTGATAATCTACACCCCAAAGTACTTAAGGAAGTGGCCCTAGAAACAGTGGATGCATTGGTGGTCATCTTCTGAGATTCTATAGGCTCTGGTACAGTTCCTACAGATTGGAGGGTAGCTAATGTAGCCCCACTATTTAAAAAGAGAGGTAGAGAGAAAACAGGGAATTATGGACCAGTCAGCCTAATGTCGGTAGTGGGGAAAATTCTACAGTCCATTATAAAAGATTTAATAGCTGAGCACTTGGAAAACAGTGGCAGAATCAGACACAGTCAGCATGGATTTATGAAAGGGAAATCATGCATGACAAATCTACTGGAACTTTTTGAGGATGTAACTAGTAGAGTTGATGAGAGGGAGCCAGTGGATGTGGTTTATTTGGACTTTCAGAAGGCTTTTGACAAAGTCCCACATAAGAGATTAGCGTGTAAAATTAAAGCGCATGGGATTGGGGGTAGTGTATTGAAATGGATAGAAAACTGGTTGGCAGACAGGAAACAAAGAGTAGGAATAAACGGATCTTTTTCTAAATGGTAGGCAGTGACTAGTGGAGTACCGCAGGGATCGGTGCTGGGACCTCAGCTACTCACGATATATATTAATGATTTAGATGAGAGAACTAAATATAATATTTCCAAATTTGCACATGACACAAAGCTGGGTGGGAGGGTGAGCTGTGAGGAGGATGCAGAGATGCTTCAGTGTGATTTGGACAAGCTGAGTGAGTGGGCAAATACATGGCAGATGCAGTATAATGTGGATAAATGTGAGATTATCCACTGTGGTAGAAAAACAGGAAGACAGATTATAATCTGAATGGCTATAAAGTGAGAGTTGGGAATGTGCAATGAGACCTGGGTGTCCTCGTACACCAGTCGCTTGAGGTTAGCATTCAGGTGCAGCAGGTGGTAAAGAAGCCAAATGGTATGTTGGCCCTCATAGCGAGAGGATTCGAGTACAGGAGCAGGGATGTCTTGCTGCAATTGTACAGGGCCTTGGTGAGACCACACCTGGAATATTGTGTGCAGTTTTGGTCTCCTTATCTGAGGAAGGATGTTCTTGCTATAGAGGGAGTGCAGCGAAGGTTTACCAGACTGATTCCTGGGATGACGGGACTGACATATGAGGAGAGATTGAGTCGGTTAGGATTATATTCGCTGGAGTTCAGAAGAATGAGGGGAGATCTCATAGAAACCTATAAACTTCTAACAGGACTAGACAGGGTAGATGCAGGAAGGATGTTCCCGATGGTGGGGGAGTCCAGAACCAGGGATTACAGTCTGAGGATACGTGGGATACCATTTAGGACTGAGATGAGGAGAAATTTCTTCACGCGGAGAGTGGTGAGCCTGTGAAATTCGCTACCACAGAAAGTAGTTGAGGCCAAAACATTGTATGTTTTCAAGAAGGAGTTAGATATAGCTCTTGGGGTGAAAGAGATCAAAGGATATGGGGAGAAAGCGGGAGTGGGCTATTGAGTTGGATGATCAGCCATGATCATGATGAATGGCGGAGCAGGCTCAAGGGACCGAATGGCCTACTCCTGTTCCTATTTTCTATGTTGTATGTTATATGAATAAGTATTTGAAGGAACCTATTACTATAAGTATTGTCGGTTTTCAAAAAAATTACAATAAAACATATCTTTAATATCAAATCAGCTCAGTTGACACTCCAGTGCCAATATTGATTGCAAAGCCAGCAAAGAGACTCAAAAATCAGTGGATGCATCAACCTGTGTTCCACACAAGGATAATGATTAAAAATTGAAATATCTATTAGGTTGAATGTGAAATGTGGTCCTTTCAATTTTGTTTTCATGGAAAACCTCCAGAACCTTACATGAGTTCTTGATTTCTCAAAGAGCAATACAAATTCCTATTACTGTTCAGGACTTTTGTTGACAGTGTAAAATGTTTGCAATTTGTCATGGCATTGTTATTTGACACTTTCGGGAGTGAATAATAAGATATGGCTGATATTAGATTATGGAAACATAATAGGCTAGAAATCCCTCTTGTTGATATCAATGGGCAAACTTTTATACATTTATATGGCATTGTTTTGTCCAACATGGTGAGGCTACAGCTGGAGTAGTGTGTGCAGTTCTGGTCGCCACATTATAGGAAGGATTTGATTGCACTGGAGGGGGTGCAGAGGAGATTCACCAGGATGTTGCCTGGGATGAAACATTTAAATTATGAAGAGAGGTTGGATAGACTTGGGTTGTTTTCGTTGGAGCAGAGAAGACTGAGGGGCGACCTGATCGAGGTGTACAAGATTATGAGGGGCATGGACAGGGTGGCTAGGGAGCAGCTGTTCCCCTTAATTGAGGGGTCAGTCACAAGGGGGCATAATTTCAAGGTGAGGGACAGGAGGTTTAGGGGGTATGTGAGGAAAAACTTTTTTAACCAGAGGATGGTGACAGTCTGGAATGCACTGCCTGGGTGGGGGTGGTGGAGGCGGGTTGCCTCACATCCTTTAAAAAGTACCTGGATGAGCACTTGGCACATCATAACATTCAAGGCTATGGGTTTAGGGGATTGGGATTAGGTAGGTAGGCCAGGTGTTTCTCACATGTTGGTGCAGACTCAATGGGCCAAAGGGTCTCTTCTGCACTTTGTGATTCTGTGATTCTGTGAACATCTCTATTAAGACATTAACCTCTTATGCCTGTGTTCAAATTAATAGGCAGGGGAATAACAAGTAAATAGACTAAGGGCTGAATTTTGCCGTCGGAGAGCAGGAGGCGGGGCCTGCTTGCCGACGTATAAAATGACACGGGATGACGTTGGGGGTTCCCCCCGATGTCATCACGCCCCATTTAAATTTTCAGGAAGGTGGGGGCACAGCCAAATCAGCTGCAGGCCCGCCGACCCGTCAATGGCCAATTGAGGCCATTGACATGATCATTGAAACAATTAAAGGACCTGCCCGTCCAACCTTAAGGTTGGCGGGCAGGCCAGGAGCCCCAGCGGCAAATAGAAAAAACATGAAACCTCATCCACTGGCGGATTGAGATTTCATGTTGGGATTTAAAAAGTTTAATAAAATTTTAGTGTAATTTATGAACATGTTCCATCTCATGTGACATCAGAAATTGACAGACATTGTCACATGAGGGGGACATGTTAAGGATTTCTATTTCTATTTTTAATGTTTTTAAAACTGTCAGCAATCTCCCTGAGGCAGCACTTAGCCTCAGGGAGATGTGTGCTCTTTCATGTGCATGCGTAAAAGAGCGCACTCTTGTTTTTGGGGAATCCCCCCCCCTCGCCTGCACAGGAAGCGCATAGCGCTTCCCGGCAGACGTCATGCTGGGTGGGCCTTAATTGGCCCTCCCATGTAAAATGGCGGCGGGGCCCGCTTGTCCGGCAGGGATCGGCTCCCCGCCCGCCAGAGATTGGGTCGGGCCCGGCAGGCAGAAAAGTCTGCCCTAAGTGTTCAACCCCCAAAATTACCAACAGGAGTTCGAGAAAATAAAAGTTCTTTATTGAACAATGGTGCCCTCTTCAGGGTTAAATCCAGAATATGGTAGATTGGCATAACCATTAATACTAACAAAACACCAAGAAAATATACCATGTAAGCAGATAAGTTTTCAAAAGATCCTAGCAATTCTACTGAAATCTTAATTGGACCAAATATTAATTTTCCAATAAAGTCAATGCCAATGTCAAAAAATAATAATGCCAGGAAATGGCATTCTGCATTTGGATCTGTTTAAGAATAGATGACTTGGTGTTTAATTAGGAATAATCGATCATGGATTCATAAACATGCCGAAGAGCCCAGCTATAATATCTGCTATTTACAGAATGCAGGAGCAACTAGATGAAAAATGAGCTTATATGTTAGATCTACAATGTTTATTTCCTGTTTAAAGTAATGCATAGTCATCCTATTTTCTCCCAATTTATCAGGAGCACAAAAACAATGCCCTATTATTGAAACTCATACATAAATGATGAAATATCAAATTGTTACAGGATATTTCTAGAAAGGAAAAAGAATCTAAGCATTTGCATTCAAAAGAGATCGAACAAATATCTCAAGACATGAGATAAATGTCTATAGTTAAAATCACTGCAGATTTCACAAAGTCTGGAAGAAGGGATAATGAACCTAGACTGGTATGTTATTGTAAAGGAGACTCAGTGTAGACTAAGGGAGGGTAGTCAGTGTTATGTTATTATGATGATATAATACCTTGGGCTTATTTACTGTACAAGACACAAGACACCAGTCACTCAAAAGGGATTGGGTAAACAAATTGTGCTTTCATTTATTAAGATGAGGCACATGAGAACAGTTATACATAGGGCAAAATTTTTAGCTTGGTGGGGCGCGGCCGACCTGTTCAAGTGTAAAATGACGCACGTTGACGTCGGGCGACAATCAGGGCGTCTACGCGCAGTCACGCAATATTTCATTCTGCAGCCGCATGCCGGAGTCGGCAGCACACTTGCCGACAATTAAAAGGTCTGTTAAGGCCATTAAAGGATCAATTAATTGGAACTTTTCACTGCCCATCCAACTTTACGGTTGGTGGTCAGGTGAAAAGGCCAAGCGGTCATTGCACTTTTTAGGATACCTCATCCACAGGTGGGATGAGGTTTCCTAAAGCAAATAAAAATAAAATAAAACATTTAAAATTTAATTAATAACATGTCCCTACTTATGTGCCAGAGAACATGAGGGGACATGTTTTGTTACATTATTTATTTCTTTATTTTTTTTTTTGAAAATGCTTCATCTCCCTGAGGCAGCCCTGTGCCTCAGGGAGGCTATGAAGTGCAAACCCATCCGCATGCGCAAAGTTCGCAATCGCCCCCTCCCACTCCTCGCCCCACCCGCACAGGCAGCGCTGAGCGCTGCCGCTCACGTTTCACGCTGGGCAAGCCTTAATTGGTCTGTCAGTGTGAAAAAGCCTTCCAGCCTCAATCGTGGACAGCCGTCGGCTTCCCAATTGCCCCCACCCACCCCCACTGAGCCCACCCGACAAGGGTGAAATTCTGCCCATAGATATAAAGCTTGAAGACATCAGAGCTGCGTGTCTATGCTCTGCTCAAAGCAAAAGTAAAACTAAGATTGGATCACGTCTCTTCTAGTGATGTCATGCTGATATCCCTCAAAGGTATATTACAACATCCCCTTTCTTTTTAAAGATACTTTTCCCCCTTCCACAGAAGTATAACTATTTATAATATATATTCATGTTTAGTTACCATTACATAAGAGCAAAGAATTGTTGAATCCATGAGCCTGTGAAGTGTAAAGGGAATTTGCTGGTATGCCCAGACCTTGCAATGGTAACCTTGGCTGGAGGTTTTTTTAATTGCTCAAAGGGATCTGTAGGATTGTCATTCTTGGGTGTAGTTTCTTGTTGCATTTGGGATCTTGTCCTATATTCAACAAGACTGTAAGGTGTTTGAGGAGCTGGAATGGATCTGATTGGTCCTCAGTTATGCCTCACCATTGCCCTTTTATGTGTACTTACTTCATAGGAGCTTGGCTCTGAACAAATCCTTGTCACTTCGGCTGGTTGCCATGTACCTTCTGTAGGATTCTGGATGGAAACTTGTTGCCCCAACTGTAAACTTGGCACTTCTGTATCTGCATTTTTATCGTGCATGTTGGTCAACTCCTCTTATAGTTTTAAAGGGTGCTCCCTGGTTTCTGAGAGAATATAATGGGTAAGAGAGGTGAATTGCTATGCACTGGTCTGCCAAACATGAGCTTTTCTGGTCATCGAATAGTTCCGCTTAAAGTTGTCACTCTCAAATGTAATGTTGCAATGTGTAGATCTTGTTTGATCTGCCTACATTTGAGAATAGCGATTTCACTGTGCGAATTATTGTTCAGCTAGGTCGTTAGTTCTAGGATAATGAGGAGGTGAAGTAGTGTGATCGATATTCCATGTCTCAAACATATCCTGAAATGCCTTACCAATAAATTACAGGCTGTTTTCGGCAAAGATCTCTCCCACTGGAGGGAGGTGATGGCCTGGTGGTAGTGTCGCTGGACCAGTAATCCAGAGACACCAGGTAATACTCTGGGGACCTGGATTCAAATCTTGCCATGGTAGATGGTGGAATTTGAGTTAATAAAAAAAAAATCTGGAATGAAAAGTCTAATGATGACCATGAAACCATTGTCAATTGCTGTAAAAATAAAACCCATCTGGTTCACAAAGGAAATCTGCTGTCCTTACCTGGTCTGGCCTACATGTGACTCCAGACCATCTGAGCTAGGGCATTCAATGTATTGTATAATGGTTGACAACGATGATGAAGTCAGGGACATGAAAGATGTGTTTTGGATCCAAGCATGGGTAGAAAGCTCATGTGGAATCAATGGTGCTTTGTGCTGACTTGACATGCCTTGCACTTTTGGTAACAACTTCAATGTCATTGTCTACACCTGGCCAATAGACTGTCTTTCTTGAGGGCCTTCTCATCCGATCTATGCCCAAAGAGAGATGAACTTGTTGATGAATATCAGGTCGCAAAGATTCCAGGATGATTGCCTGCCTGCCTGCCTTTGAAAATTACTGCCTGGGAGATGCCTAGCTCATCCTCATAAGGCCAAAATGGTCTCACATGTTAGTGGACATGCTGAATTGAATCATGTCATTCTTCAATGATGGTTTTTCACAGTTTCTGTAGTGTAGAATATTTTTTTTCATTTCTTCTTATAACTGCTGGCATTTGGGTTGCTCAAAAAGTACTAGATCAATTTGGAGAAAATCTTCAGGTTCAATGTTAATGAAGTCAACTTGTAGATCTGAGGCTATATCTTCTGTTGTCGCTGAGTTGGGCAATTTGCTAAGTGTATCTGGGGTGATCATCAAGTTACCTGACTTGTACCTAATCTCACAGTGATAACTTTGAATCTTTATCAAGAGATGTTACAATCTTGGTGGTGCACTGATCAATGGTTTTTGCCAAATCATCTCCAATGGTTTGTGATTGGTCTCTTCCACAAGCCTTTTGCCAAATAGATAGGTATGAAAATGCATGATTCCAAATACCAAAGCTAACGTTTCACACTCAATGCTGGAGATTATGGACAGAGATTTTAAAGTCAATGCAATCGGTTTGTTTTTTTGTAGCTTCCATTCTTCCGGATCTTTCTGTGAGGCATTTATCTCCAGAATAGTTGTCTCTCTAGGATCATAAAGTTGCAATGTCTATGCTTCTGATAACAACTGTTTCAGTGCTTTGAAGAGATATTCATGGTCTTCGTGCCACAGGAAAGGCACATTCTTTCTCAACAATTCTCTTTGTGATGAAGATTTTTGAGCAAATTTGGGGCTGTATGGAGACAAGAAACTAAACAGACCTATACATCTTTGAAGATCACCCTCATTTTGAGGAGTTGGCATTGCCTTAATATCTTCTATTTTACTTGGATCTGGACATGCACCAGCATTAGAATAAATAGAATGGAAGAAATTGATCTGCTGTATGGTCATGTTGCACTTCAGATTGTTGAACACCCATCATTCATTACGTGCCACTTGCATCAATATGTGCAGATTATGGTCATGTTCTTTCTTTGTTCTTCGCATAATAGCAATGTCATCTGTGATACAGATGCATCCCGGTACAGTGAATGTAATATGGTCCATGTGAGCTTGAAAGAAATCCTGGCAACAGATAGCCCAGAAGGAAATAACTGATAAACAGAATCAACCGATGGGGTAAAAAATGTAGTAAGCTCTTGGGGCTTCTCTGAGCTTTGAGAAGAATTTTGCACCTGCAAATCTTGGTTTTAACTCTTCTGATGTGGATATTTTATATTTCAAAGCTGTGGTTAAGAGTCGTGGAACGATGTATATTTTCAATGTTCCATCCTTCTTTATGACATGCGATTCAGCTGCAGGAATCTGTGTGGTTGTGCACTTTTCTAATGTTTCTGTCGTTCTACATTTTGTCTAGTTCAATCTTGAATTTGTCTTGTAAGTGGATGCTGCATTTATGTGGTGGATCAATTGATGGACTTGCATTCTCACATAGGTGTAATGCTGCAGCTCCCTTGAAACTGCCAATTTTGTCAAAACATGCTAGATATTTTGATGTTAGATGTTGAACTTATGTGATGGGGTAGTTTCCGAGGTTGATCTGCCTTGTGGTGTCTCACTGATTCAATGGATTGGAACGCAAGAGTTCTGTAAGTAAAAGAACTGTGGGCTCTTAGACCCAAGTGCCAGACAGACCAGTAGCCTTTGTACAGGTGAAAAAAGAAGAGTGAATATGTGAAGGGAAAGTATATCCATGTGTTCCGGGAAGAACAGGAAAGACTGTTAAGATCTTAAGAGATGCAGAGGTTAGCCAGTCATTATCGGGATAGTGCTTTCTGCTGCCCAGAAGGGTTGTTGCAGGGGAAAGTGTTAGTTAGTAGAATTCGTGGAGAGTTCAGGTTTATTTCGTTACATAAAGTAAATTTTAAGGAGTGACATTTTAAAATAAGAGGGTTAGAGTGGTGGAAAAATTGTCTATTGCAAAGGGCTCAATTTACTCTAGGGAATGATATAGCTAGACCACAAATATTGACCATACTTACTGTAGAAGAGGATCCTGTTGAGATGCAATCAACAAAGATTTTATAAAAAGAGCATCCTGGATTGTTTCCAGATTGTGTGGTGATGAGGTCATAGGCACACAAACTTAAAAAAGGAAGAGGAAGAATCTAAAAGACAGGGGGAGGATCCTGAACCTCAGTTGGCTGGATCAATCTTTGAAAAGTTTACTCAGGAAGAGAAGATTAGAGAGGATGCGGTTGAGACATTTAGTTCATTGTAGTTAATGGAATTACAGCAGCAGGACCCAGACTTAACGCAGCTATACCAGACAACTCATTCAGAAACCGAAGCAGAATACAATCCAGAGTGTCATTGCACTAAGAACAATATGTTAATGAGGAAATGGAGACCTTCTCATGCCCCAGCAGATGAAAAGAAGGCAATAGTGCACTAAGTAGTGATACCATCTGGGTACTGGAATGAAATTTTAAATAATGGCTTATAAAATCCCAATAGCTGAACATTTGGCAATTAGGAAACCTGGAGCTAAGATACAAAAATATTTCTATTGGCCTGGGCTACATAAAGATATGGTTAAATTCTGTCAAACATACCACATATGTCAGGTGATAGGAAAACCTCAAGCAATAATTAAACCTGCACCTTTAATTCCAATTCCAATGTTTTAGGAACCTTTTAGCAGGGTCCTGACTGTGTAGGACCCCTCCCTAAGACTAAAAGTGTGAATCAGTATTTAATGACAATGTGATTTCCAGAAGCAATACCTTTAAGAAAAATCACAGCAAGGGTGATTGTAGAAGAGTTGACCAAATTGTTTACAAGATATGGATTAGCAAAAGAAATACAGTTGAATCAGGATTCAAATTTCATGTCACAGCTGTTTAAAGAGGTAAAGATCAACCTAGGAATAAAGTAATTTAGATTGTCAGTCTATCACCCTGAATCACAAGGTGCTTTAGAAAGGTGGCATCAAATTTTAAAGACTATGGTTAGAGCATACAGTCAAGACTACCTGCATGATTGGAATCGAGGGATTCCATTTTTGTTGTTTGCTATTAGGGACACCCCAAATCAGTCAACAGGGTTTAGTCCTTCTAGTTAACTTATGGTCATGAAGAAGGGGGACCACTCAAATTAATTCAGGGGAAATTAGTGAGTCAATGTTCTGAAACAACTCTCCTGGATTATGTAATGAAATTCAGAGAAAGATTGAGTAGGGCATACCAGCTAGGGAATATTTAAGGATATCTCAGCTAATTATGAAGGCAAATGCGGATAAAAGGGAAAAGGCTCGTAGTTTTGTGGCTAGGGAAAAAGTATTAGTATCGTTGCCAGTGTCAAGTGAACCACTAAAGGCAAGGTTTAGTGGAACTTACCAGATCGAAGAGACTGAATGAGGTAACTACTCCAGATAGAAGGAAAAGTCAATGAGTGTGCCATGTGAATATGCTAAAAAGGTACCTTGACAGAGAGGATAAACAAAAGGAGATACTGATAGTGGTAGATAAGGGGGAGAAAACAAATTAAAGATTCTGAAATTGACCTTCCTCTGTATAAATTGGACAATGAGGAAGTACTTAAGAATCTAAATGTGATTTTAAGTTACCTTCCAGAAAACTGCCAAAGTGACCTAGAAGAGCTATAGTAGTCACACAAAGCAATTTATGGAAAGAGACTAGGGAAGGCAAATTTGGCTTTGCATGATGTTGATGTGAGTGATTCCGTTTCAATAAGGCAAAACCCATTTAGCTTAACTCCAGTAAAATTGGGTCAAGTGCGGAAAGAAGTTGGATTTATGCTTCAATATTATGTCATAGAGCCCAGTCACAGGCCGAGATTTTCCGGCCCTGTTGTGGGCGGGACCCACTGCAGGCAAGGCGGCGCCCCAGCCAGAAGTCCATTGACTTGCGGCAGGACTGGAAGACCGTGGCGGCGGGTGGGTGTGGAAAATCCCGCCCACCGCAATTGGAGTTCACCCAATTTAATGGTGCCAAAACTGAATGGATCACAAAGACGATATATTGGTTACAGCAGAGTAAACGCAGAAACAAAGACGGATTCATGTCCTATTCCACGAGTGGAGGATTGTATCGAAAAAATGGGACAGTCAGTTTTATCACAAAACTGACTTGCTGCAAGGATAAGGGCAAGTACTCTTATCAGAAAAGAGCTACCAGCTTCTGTGACACTGGATGGTTTATATCAACGCAAGGTAATGCTATTTGGTACGAAAAATGCATGAGCAACATTTCAGAGACTAACAAACAATGTGACTGAAGGACTAAGCAATTGTGCTGTTTGTATTGATAACCAAGGGTGTTCAGTTAAAACTGGGGGGACACTTACAACGTTTGAAGGAACTGTTTGACTGACTACAGGAAACCAATTTGGTTGTAAATTTGACTAAAAGGGAATTTTCAAAGGCAAAAGTTATATATTTAGGCCACATAGTTGAACATGCACAAGTGACCCCGTAAGATGCAACAGTAAAAGCTATTGCAGAGTTCCCAGTGCCTACAACAAAACGGGAAGTTTTGAGATTTCTGTGTATGAGTTGAATTTATTGGAAATTAATGCCAAATTTCAGCAGTACACTGGCTGGATTATTGGAAAAGAATAGGAGATTCCAATGGATACAGGAGTATGTTATATTACATTTTTATTTTCTTTATTATTTTTTGTTACACCTTTTCATCTCCAGAGACATGGAGCTGCCTCAGGGAAATTATACAGCACTCACACACGCACATGCGCGAAGCTCACGCTTGGCCTTCTCACCCTCCTCCACCAACCCCCCCACCCCTCCACACAGACAGCGCTGAGCGCTTTTGCTTGCGTTTCAGAATGGGTGGGCCTTAATTGGCCCGCTAGCATGAAATTGCAATGCAGTGCAGATCGCGGGCAGCGGTCAGCTTCTCAACTGCCCCTGCCTGCCCCCGCCAAGCCCACCCACCAAGGGCAAAATTCTGCCCTTGAAGTTTGGTTTTAGCTTTATCGCATTTTGAAGTGTATGCAAACAACTTTTCAGAGACAGTAGAACATATGTAGAACATAGAAATCCCCCAGGCCTGACATGATATTCCCTCGAACCTTGAGGGAGACTAGTGTAGAAATTGCAGGGGCCCTGGCAGAAATATTTAAAATGTCCTTAGCCACGGGTGAGGTGCCGGAGGATTGGAGGGTAGCTCATGTCGTTCTGTTGTTTAAAAAAGGCTCCAAAAGTAAACCAGGTAATTACAGGCTAATGAGCCTGACGTCAGTAGTAGGTAAATTATTGGAAGGTGTTCAGAGAGATCGGATATACAATTGTTTGGACAGCCAAGGGCTGATTAAGGATAGTCAGCAAGGTTTTGTGCATGGTAGGTCGTGTTTAATGAACCTTGTAGAGTTTTTCAAGGAGGTTACCAAGAAAGTAGATGAAGGAAAGGCTGTGGATGTTGTCTACATGGACTTTAGTAAGGCCTTTGACAAGGTCCCACATGGGAGGTTAGTTCAGAAGGTTCAGACACTTGGTATCCATGGAGAGGTTGTAAACTGGATTCGAAATTGGCTGTGTGGGAGAAGACAGAGAGTGGTAGTGGATGATTGCTTCTCAGACTGGAGGTCTGTGACTAGTGGTGTGCCTCAGGGAACTATGTTGAGACCATTGTTGTTTGTTGTCTATATCAATGATTTGGATGATAATGTGGTAAATTGGATCAGCAAGTTTGCTGATGACACAAAGATTGGAGGCATTGTGGACAGCGAGGAAGGCTTTCAAAGCTTGCAGAGGGATCTGGACCAACTGGAAAAATGGGCCAGAAAATGGCAGATGGAATTTAATGCAGAAAAGTGTGAGGTGTTGCATTTTGGAAGGACAAACCAAGGTAGGACATACACAGTAAATGTTAGGGCACTGAGGAGTGCAGAGGAACAAAGGGATCTGGGAGTTCAGATACATAATTCCCTGAAAGTGGCGTCACAGGTAGACAGGGTTGTAAAGAAAGCTTTTGGCATACTGGCCTTCATAAATCAAAGTATTGAGTATAGGAGTTGGGATGTTATGGTGAGGTTGTATAAGACATTGGTGTGGCCAACTTTGGAGTATTGTATGCAGTTCTGGTCGCCTAACTACAGGAAGGATATCACTAAGATTGAGAGAGTGCAGAGAAGATTTACTAGGATGTTGCCGGGTCTTAAGGAATTGAGTTACAGGGAAAGATTAAACAGGTTAGGACTTTATTCCTTGGAGCGTAGAAGAATGAAGGGAGATTAGATAGAAGTTTACAAAATTATGAGGGGTATAGACAGAGTAAATGCGAGTAGGCTCTTTCCACTTAGATTAGGAGAGATAAACATGAGAGGACATGGCTTTAGGGTGAAGGGGGAAAGGTTTAGGGGGAACATTAGGGGAAACTTCTTCACTAAGAGAGTGGTGAGAGTGTGGAACGAGCTACCATCTGACGTGGTAAATGCGGGCTCACTCTTAAGTTTTAAGAATAAATTGGATAGATACATGGATGGGAGAGGTCTGGAGGGTTATGGACTAGGTGCAGGTCAATGGGACTAGCGGAATAATATTTCGGCACAGACTAGAAGGGCCGAATGGCCTGTTTTCTGTGCTGTAGTGTTCTATGGTTCTATATGGACTACAATCCTTCGAAAAGTTTCTGGAAAGGTTTAGAGATAAAAACGCCAGACAGTTCTGATGGAGTTTGTTATTGCAACTGTTCAATTTAAAAATTGTACAATTGGCTAGACGATAGAATTTAATTGCAGATGTGTTGTCAAGAGCCCTAAAGGACATAACTGCTGGACTGGGTCTGCAGCAAGTGGTAAGGGAACCAACAAGAGGGGAAAACATACTTGACCTCATCCTCACCAACATACATGCCACAGATGCATCTGTCCCTCAGAGTATTGGTAGGAGTGACCACCGCACAGTCATTGTGGAGAATAAATCCCGGCTTCACATTGAGGATACCCTCCATCATGTTGCACGGCACTACCACCATGCTAAATGGGATAGATTTCGAACAGATCTAGCAACTCAAGACTGGGCATCCATGAGGCAGTGTGGACCATCAGCGGCAGCAGAGTTGTACTCGAAGACAATTTGTAACCCAATGGCCTGGCATAACCCCCACTCTACCATTACCATCAAGCCAGGGCATCAACCCTAGTTCAATGGAGAGTGCAGGAGCGCATGCCAGGAGCAGCACCAGGCATACCTAAAAATGAGATGCCAACCTGATGAAGCTATAACACAGGACTACTTGCATGCCAAACAGCATAAGCAACAAGTGATATACAGGGTTATACGATCCCACAACCAACGGATCGGATCTAAGCTCTGCAGTCCTGCAGCATTGTTTCGTGAAGGCGGTGGACAACTAAACAACTTACTGGAGGAGGAGGCTCTGCAAGTATCCTCATCCTCAATGATGGAGGAGCCCAGCACATCAGTGCAAAAGTTAAGGCTGAAGCAGATGCAACAATCTTCAGTCAGAAGTGCCGAGTGGATGATCCATCTTGGCCTCCTCCGGAGGTCCCCAGAATCGCAGATGCCAGTCTTCAGCCAATTCGATTCACCTGACATGATGTCAAGAAACGGCTGAAGGCACTGGATACTGCAAAGGCTATGGGACCTGACAATATTCCGGCAATAATACTGAAGACTTGTGCTCCTGAACTTGCTCCGCCACTAGCCAAGCTGTTTCAGTACATCTACAACACTGGCATCTACCCGACTATGTGGAAAATTGTCCACGTATGTCCTGCACACAGAAAGCAGGACAAACCCAACCCAGACAGTCACCACCCCGTCAGTCTACTCTCGATCATCAGGAAAGAAATAGAAGGAGTTATCCACAGTGCTATCAAACAGCACTTGCTTAGCTATAACCTGCTCACTAACGCCCAGTTTGGGTTCTTCCAGGGCCACTCAGCTCCTGACCTCATTACAGCCTTGGTTCAAACATGGACAAAAGAGCTGAACTCCCGAGGTGAGGTGAGAGTGACTGCCCTTGACATCAAGGCAGCATTTGACACAGTGTAGCATCAAGGAGGCCTAACAAAGCTGGTATCAATGGGAATCATGGGGAAAACTCTCCGCTGGTTGGAGTCATACTTGGCACAAGGAAGATGGTTGTGGTTGTTGGAGGTCAGTCATCTCAGCTTGGGACATCATTGCAGGAGTTCTTCAGCGTAGAGTCCTCAACCCAACCATCTTCAGCTGCTTCATCAATGACCTTCCTTCACGACTCCTCAAATACTGAAGCAGTCTATGTCCAAATGCAGCAAGACCTAGACAATATCCAGGCTTGGACTGACAAGTGGCAAGTAACATCCACACTACACAAGTGTCAGGCAATGACCACCTCCAGCAGGAGAGAATCCAACCATTGCCCCTTGATGTTCAATGGCATTACCATCACTGGATCCCCCACTTTTGACATCCTGGGGGTTCCATTGACCAGAAACTGAATTTGTCCAGCCATATAAATGCCATGGTACAAGAGCAGATCAGAGGCTAGAAATAGTGCGATGAGTAATCCACCTCCTGACTCCCCAAAACCCGTCCGCCACCTACAATGCACAAGTCAGGAGTGTGATGGGATACTCTTCACTTGCCTGGATGAGTGCAGCTCCCACAACACTCAAGAAGATTGACACCATCCAGGACAAAGCAGCCCGCTTTCACAAACATCCACAAACATTCACTCGCTCCACCACCGATGCACAGCAGCAGCGGTGTGTACCATCTACAAGATGTACTGCAGGAATTCACCAAGGCTCCTTCGACAGCACCTTCCAAACCCACGACCACTACCATCTAGAAGGACAGAGGCAGCAAATAGATGGGAACACCACCACCTGGAAGTTCCCCGCCAAGTGACTCACCATCCTGACCTGGAAATATATCGCTGTTCCTTCACTGTGACTGGGTCAAAATCCTGGAACTCCCTTCCTAACAGCACTGTGGGTGTCCCTACACTACATGGGCTGGAACGGTTCAAGAAGTCAGCACACCACCACCTTCTCAAGGGCAACTAGGGATGAGCAATAAATGCTGGCCCAGCCAGCGAAGCCCACATCCCGTGAATTCATTTTTTTAAAAGTGCTTAAATTCAAAAGGGCTTGGATGTTAGGAAATTGATAATGTACTGAAATGGCCTTTATTCTTATTAAAATTTTTTAAATATTTTTTCATACACCAAAGTGTAATAGTTTTTTCAGATAAGTATAATAAAGTAATTGAAAGTGGGTTGAGAAAATGAAAATGTCTTTTTGAAATATGACGTTTCCTTTTTTTGCATAGAGGGAGGTGTGACGATGGATGTTATTTTTTTTAACATTTTAAAATATAGTGGTATTCTGTAAAGAAAGCTGTGTGTTTGTATCCATGAGTAATAAACAGGGGGAAGGCTAGTAAAGACAGCTCCTCTGTGGGAACTGAGAGATGAAAGGTAAAGGTTTCTAGGTGCATGCATGCGTAATGAGAGACTATGGTGAAGTTGGAATTACAAGTAAGTAATTTGGGTTTTAAAATTTGCATTAGGTGATACATAAGGTCTTGACTTTTCAGCTCTTAAATTTCAGAGGGAATTTAAGGGGCTTTTACAAATTACAAAGGTTTCATAAGTAAACAAGAGAAGGTTATTAAATTTTATTTGACCTGAAAGTGGAGGCAATAGGAAGACATGAAAGATGTTAAATTTTAGAAAAATTAAGTTCAAAGAGGTGCTTAGGACAATGGAGTCTAGGATGAAAGGGGAGAAGAAAGATATTTAAGCGAGATGTTTAGTTGAGTTGAGGCCACTATGTGGGGCAGGTGTCCTGAGACCAACTCTGTGCTGACAAAAGTTGTGAATTTGAAGCAGCCACCCAGTTTCAAGCCAGAGAAGTCTTTATTTTCAGAAAGTGGGCTGCTTCTGAACTTCCTACAGGTTTCCACAGCAGAGTGGAAGAGAGTGAGAAGTTATACGGTATACTTCATTAAAGTAGCAGCAGTTTTTGCCTTGGGTAATATTATTGATTTTTATGGTTAAAGATCTAGAAGGGAGCTGTTGCCAAGTAGTTTACTTATGTGTTCTAACCAAGTGGTTTTTTGGGGAGGGAATGTTTTGTAAGACTGTTTTAACTGTGTAATTTTACTCTTGTGTATTTAAATTTTTCTTTTTGTTAATAAGTCTTTTAATTTTAAAATCCTTAGAGTGTTACTAGGATTCTATGCTTCTGGAATCAGTAATTTTCCCTCGTTTTCAAAGTACAAAAAAAGTTATGATCAGTAAGACAAGTTTCCCCCTGGGATTTGTCTTGCTCAGTGAATAACATTGCTGCAGTCGTAATGAGCACCACCTACAAATACACGCTGTGGCAGGAATGCACCACTGTGCCTTTGCTTTGTATTCAATTTATTGTTCAACAATTCCCGAAGCCACCCATTATAATCGCAGCCTTCTCTGGCCCAATTTTTCTGAGGTACTTTTTGTTTTTGTTTTTTGTTTGACTCTCCCTTGCTCATTATTGATCCGGCCCATATCTTGGTCACACGCCTTTCTTGACTGAACTACGCTGATTCTTGTCCTCTTGATGCATTGTCCCACTTAGGGAACTGACAGGCTATGTACTGCAATTTAACCATCTGCTTACCAGTTCTTTATTTGAGCATTAATTTGGCGCTGTGTCTCCAAAACTTTTCTTTGCTGTCGGTACGCTGCATTTTCAACCGTCTCCCATGCTGTGAATTCATTGCAGTCTGACAAAACTGTCCAGGATGTTCTCACACCACGTAGCACAATCTAAGTCTGTATCTGTACTTAATATTGCTGCTACCTATCTCAGCACCACTGATCACCATGTCATGTTATTATAATGATATAGCATCTTGAACTTATTTACTGTACAAGACACAAGGCACCAATCACCCATAAGGAATTGGGTAAACATGTTGTGGATTCATTTATTAAGACTAGGCACATGATAACAGTTATACAGAAGTATAAAGCTTGAAGACATCAGGGCTGTGATTCTGTGCTCTGCTCAAAGCAAAAGTGAAACTTCGATAGGCCCACATGACATGACATCTAGTGATGTCATGCTGATATTCCTTAAAAGCAAGGACAAACCCAATCCAGCCAATTACCCCAAAACATACTTTAAGTGCTGCTGCTTCCCAATCTTGTCTCCTTACTTTTCACATGGAAATAATGGCTCTTTCACTGCAGAGCTGAAGTCATATTATTAAACTTTGAACTGAATTTAATACGCAGGAGTGCATGGGTTTGAGTGCAGGGGGGGGAGTTAAAATTGGCAAAATTGACAGTGTGTCAGGAAGCCAGCTCCAACCTGCTAACTTCCACATTTCATTGCAGCACATTAGGCTATGTGTTGCAACGCCCTCAGGAAAGGTGGGTTGGCATTAACATATGTTAATCGCTCAATTGGAATAATATTAGCACACATTTTTGAGTTGAACATCAGGGCCCCAGGTTTCCTCGGCTTCCTGAAACTTGCCAGTGAAAGCATGGCTAGTGCACAGCAGCAATTGAGGTGGCTGCATCAATCTCAGGGAAATAGACTAATAAATATTCAGTCCTCACAGCTGCTTACTTACCTGCCAGAAAATCATAAGAATTAGGAGGAGTAGGCCATTCGGCCCATCGAGCCAGTAAGATCATCTGTGTGTGTATTGTAGGGCCTTTCTGATCTTCGTGCAAGCACTGTCCCAAGCACACGGAACCTTTATCCATCACAGTCGACATCCTTCCACGTGCTCCTCCCACTCAAGGAGTCAGGCCGGGGTGCTCAGGCACCCAAAGGGAGGAGGAGTGGCTGCTGGACACCCCTGGGTCATCCATTTAGGAATTTCAGAGGCTGTCTGTTCCCTTTGCCTGTGACCCCCTCAACCTCATCTTCTGTCATCACAGAGGGAGCAGCTGGCCCACAGGAGGACAGCCAAAGCAAACCGGGGCCCTCAAGGCCTCGGCTCTCCAGACGACACAAGCCAAAGTCATCAGAGGCAACAGGGCCAACCATTGCACAGGCTGTTTCCACCTCTGCTGCGGATGTCAGGGCAGCACCTAGAAGAAATGGTAGGCCTAGAAAAGTTAAGAAATTCTGCTCACAAGTGGTTGCATGGGCAAACACATTTTGTCACTTAATAATCTGAAAATATATTCACTTCCACTGAATTGATTCTGCAATTCTGTGAATGTGTAATATTGTATTTCAGCTTCATTGACAAGCTTCACGAGTCCTCCTGCTGCATCCCTCCAACTAGCAGTGCGGCTGCACACAGCCAAACCACGAGTGACTCTGGAGTGAGAAGTGTGTGCATGGCAGGGCCTTTCGGAGCCTTGTGCAAGCATTCTCCCAAACACATGGAGCCTTCATACATCACACTCATCTTACTGTCCCAAGCATTTTCAATGCTGCCTGCTGGGGTTCTCTTTCAGTTGTCCATCTGAGCTGACCTGCATTTCCGCCCACCCGCTGACCACACTCCAATGCTACACCTGTGCCCATCCAATACAAGACTCTGCTTACTTTTGATTTTGACAACAATTGCAGTAGTGAAGTTTTGGATCAACTCCCCTGTCCTTTTCCCTCCCCCAGTCACCCATGTCTTTCCCCCCATCACTGTTGACACCACCCCCCCCCCACCACCCCACCCCACTCCTGGCATCACTTTCCACTTCCCCACTGTCACCTACCAATACGAATCCTTTTCTTTCCAGGATGTCCAGGTGAATGTGCACGTTCCCTACCTTCCTGAGAATCCCCCACCCCCATCCACATTGACCTCCCCGACCTCCTTCTTCCCACCCCCAGGGGCCGTGTCTGCCTCCGAGTCCCCGCCAACCACCTACACCATCCCTTCTACCGCTATTAAAGCAGCGTCACCATCCATCCTACCGGCTCCTTCTGTCCCCTCCCATGCTCACCAACCCCTCCTACCACACCCACCTTCAGTTCGTTCCCCAGGAGGCAGTCATTATCTCCACAGATTCCTCCCTTGCACATTCACCTGGACATCACCACCCCCCCCACCTTACTCCCTCCTCCACCCTTTCTCTGCCTCCACCCTTACTGCATCCTCCCAGACACCTTCTCCCCAACTCCAAACTCTCTCCTCCCCCAGGACACCTTCCCCCCTCCAAACTCCTTCCCCCCTCCAAACTCCTTGCCCCCTCCAAACTTCCTCCCTTCTTACATCTATCTCCCCACTTGCTGCATTCTCCCCCGTTACACCCTCCACCCCTTGTGCTCCTTCCTCCCCACTCTCAACCTCACCCCCGACACCCTCACCCCCCCCAACCTAATCCCCCCACATATTTTCCCCCTCTTCCAACCTTGCCCCCCAACACCTTCAGCCCCACTTCCAACTTTGTCCCCGCCCTTCCAACCTCACCCTCTGACAATTTTGTTCCCCCGCTTCCAACTTCAGCCCCTCGACACCTTCAACCTCTCTTCCAACCTCACCCCCCACCGCTACCTTTGGTTCCCCCTCCCAACCTCACCAGCCCAACACCTTCAAACCCCCCCAACCTCACCCCCCAAAAACCTCCATTCCCCCTTCTAACCTCAAGCCCCCAGATACCTTAGTTCCCCATAACAACTTCACCCACCCGAAAGCTTCGTTGCCCCCCTACACCTTCATTCTTCCCCCCACCTCACTCTCCCGACACATTTCCCCCCCCCGCAACCCCCCCGCAACTTCACCCTCCCGACATGTTTGTCCCCACTCCCAACCTCACCCTCCAGCACCTTTGTTCCCCCCCCACAACCTGACCCCTCCCCCCCACCTTCATCCCCCCACCTTCATCCCGCCACTAACCTCATCACCCCGGTGCCCCTTCCTCTCCCAGTCAAACCTAGGCATTCCTCTCCAACTCACAGCTGGACCTTCCTCTCCCCCCACCTCACCTATAATCCGTAGCAGCCCCTGGCCAAGACTGTGATGTTCCGAAGCATCAATGGAGACCTCCCGCCTACCATGAGCTGCTTTGCAGTGGAGGAATGTCCATGAGAATCCACCCAGCATGCGATGCCCATGTTCCTCCAGGGTCTGGTAGCTATGGGGCTCCACCATCTTCTGCTCCTATGTTGTCTGCAATCTGATCAAGATCCTAACAGTAAGTCCCGACTTCCACATGTCACAGTTGTCCAGATGTGTTCTGAACTGGCATGGTTTCACGCCGGCATAATAATAAATCAGGCATGGGGGCGGCGGGGAGGGACGTGATTCCGGTTGAGCCTTACTTGCATCCCATTACTGGGTTGCAAATCGGGTTCACGACGGCCTCCAGCGGGATTCACATTTCGTCATGGTTGACACCATCAGATGATCCTGCTGTGCTTTCACACTAGCGTGAAACCAATTTCTACCCCTCCTGCCAAATTGACCCCTCCCTGCCCACCATGATGTTTGACGCCAACGGGAGTGGACGATTCTGCCCTAGATCTTGATCCTTCAAACCAAACTCATTTCTCACTACCGGACTGTTTTTACCCTTTACATAACAGAGCTTACCCACCTCCTTTTCCTTCCTTCCTCTCTTTCCAAAATGTCAAATAACCTAGAATATTCAGGTCCTTGCCATACTCACTTTGCAACCATGTTTCTGTAATGGCTATGATGTTATTCACATTTATTTCTATTTATGCTATCAATTCATCCATCCTTTAATAATTGCCGTGTGCATTCAGATAAAGAGCCTTTAATTCTGTCTTTTTACTATTTCCCCTTCTCGAACCTTATTTTCTGGTGCACTCTTATATTTGTAAGCTTTGTCCATTCCTATCACAATCTGGTTAACATTACCTGTATTGCCATCCTGCACTATTACCTTGTCTTCAGCTTTCCAAATTTTACCTCACGTGAACCTTTCCCCCACCATTATTTGGTTTAAAGCCCCCTCTACAGATCTAATTATATGACTTGCCAGTAGACTGGTGCCAGCTCAATTCAGGTGAAAACTGTCCCAACAGCTCCCTCTTTCCCCAGTACTGGTGCCAGTGCCCCATGAATCAAATCCCATTTCTCCCACAATCTTTGAGTTACACATTCAATTCTGATCATATGTACTCTTTGTCAATTGGCTTGTGGCATAGTTAGTAATCCAGAGAATATTACCTTTGTGGAACTGCTTTCTACTTCAGCTCTTGGCTGCTTACACTCCCTCAGCAGAACTTCTATCTTAGCCATACCTGCCTTGTTGGTTTCCACATGGACAACAACAACTGGACCCTTCGCCTTCCACTCCAAGTTCTTCTCCAGCCCCAAAGAGATGTCCTTAACTCGGGCACCGGGCAGGAAACACAGGATAGCATCTGTCCCCTAACTATAATGTCCCCTATTCACTACCCACTTACCCCCCCCACTTGAACAGCCCCCTGCACCATTGCGCCATGGTCAGTTTGCTCACCTCCTCTGCAGTCCCTGCTCTCAGCCATACAAGCTGCAAGAACCTCGAACCTGTTGGACAATTGCAAGGACTAATGTCTCTTCCATTGCTACCTTATGGATTCCCATACCTGCCTTACTTGCAGTCACACTCGCCTATCCCTGATCATGGACCAAATCTGAAGGACTAGCCTAAAGGTTGTGACTGAATCCGGGACAAAGTATCCAGGTAACATCTCCCCTCCCTGATACATCACAGTATATGAAGTTCAGGCTCTAGCTCATCAACTCAGAACTGAAGCTCCTTGAGCTGCAGACACTGCAGATGTGGCTGCTGTGTATCACACTGATGTCCACTACCTCCCACATGCTGCAGTTGCAATACATTACCTGAGCTGCTTTGTTTTATTTAAGTAATTAGGTTTCAAGTTTAGAAGTATTACTGAACAATTTTTGGAGGTGTGTTATGGAGTTCAACTAGTTACTCTATAAATTTAATTCACCTACGTACATCTTCCCAGTACCAGTTTGAACTACTGTCCCAGTTTAGAGAGGGAAAAAAGAACTTAAAACCCACCAATCACCTACCTATCTGCTCACCTAATTAGTGCCTCCAGCTTTCATCTGTCAGATCTCGCTGTCTTTGGCTCCTTCTCTGGAGCCTTTTTGCAAAAGACCAGACAGCATCTCTTCCCGCCCTACGTTGAATTCCTTCACTTACAAAATTCTCAGAGTTAAGCACTCCACCTTGCTGCATCCGGACAAAACTGTGGGCACTGGGAACCTGAAATAAAAACAGAAAACGCTGCAGATATTCAGCCGATGGCTGCATCAGTGGAGAGGGAAACAGAGTTAATGTTCTGATGAAAGGTCACTGACCTGAGATGTTAACCCTGTGGGCAGAATTGTCCCAGATTTGCACTAAGTGTGGTAGCAGTACCATCGGCCACAATGCTTGCTTTTCACTCCGTATTGTCCCAAGCCCGCCGCTTTAAATTATGCATTCCTGGGAAACATGCCGTTTCAATGGCGGGTGGGCTCTCAATCACCCTCCACGCCATCACCTCACCACCTCATTACGCTGGGCACCATATTTAAAGTCCAGCCGGGCACACACCTCTCAGTTCTTCCAAACCACAACTGCTGCAAAGAAATCATGGCCCCCACTCTGGCCACAGGATGGGCAGCAACTCACTAATGTGGCTTGGGAGGCGGTTGCAGCAGTGGTCAGTGCCAATGCCCTGCAAAAGAAGACAGCTACTCAGTGCCACTGCAGGATGAATCCATTCCACCAAGGTAATTCACTCTTCTCATCGCCCTCAACTCACACACTCACAAACCCATCACACATCCACAGGGATCTCATGCCTCAAGGGACAACACCACTAACTCTCACACACACCCTCACATCTCCATCAGGCTCACACTCTCTTGAGCTCACATCCTCATCCTGTCCATGGCTCCGCTCACCACACAAATATTCCACGCTGTGCCATGTGTCCTGCTCACACTCTCTCCAGCTGTTTTCATGCAGGAGAAGCCTGCTCATATCAGGAGGGAAGAGGTCCCAGACCGGGGGGTGAAGTGGTGCACATTAGGCCCCTCACTCACTTTATGGAGTGTGCTATCATGCTGACTGGTGAGGACATGGACCATGCCTGCGGTGATGGTGAGGTTGACGGAAAACACCCTCGTATGGATCCTGCATCACATCATCCCTCTCTCAATGCAAATGTGAGTGCTCTCTCTCTCCTGCCTTTGACTCTACTGCCATGCACTACTTATCTCTACTTCGGTTCACAAGGAGCTCTGCCAACCGACCAACACTCTCAACCAGCCAGTCCCTCAGCTCAATCCACGTCCACACCTCTAGCCAAGAAGACTCTTCCTCCATTGAAGAACTGGAAATAAGCAGCCTGGAAGACCCATCTCTGCACTTATCCACACCCTGCACCAGCACAGAGACACACAACTTAGTAGAACTTAGATCTAGAGCGGGCTCATGTTCACAATCTGGTGGTCATTACACAGACACATGCCCGCAGCAGCAGCAGCAGGAGGCAGGTTCATGCGAGCTCCCTGTCACTCTGAAGACCACTGGGGATCAGGCATCTGTGGGGCCTGAGTCAGATGACGAGCCTCTAGATTTTGTCTTCCAACTCATTGTGGAGAGTCAGCAGAAGGTGGGGGAACATCACATAGAGCTGTTGAAAGCCTTCAGCAGAGTGGCATGCGAGTCAGGAGGAGTGTGTCCACCAGCTCTCTGATGAAGTGGTGCCCACATGTACGTCTCCATGGGGAGGATGGCAGATGCCGCGGAGACCCTGTTCCAGCAGAACGTGGAGATATGTGCAGACCTGCACTCCATCGTGGGAGCCATGGGTGAGTTCCTGCAGTGACAATGCAAGAGGGAAATGGGGCACCCCGTCATCCCTCCATGCGTTCATTCTCCTCAAGGAATCAGGCCAGGGTCCCCGGGCACCTGAAGAGCGGAGGACACCCCTGGGTCATCCACTCAGGAATCTCAGAGGTTATCCTCTCCCTCCGAGTACCCTTTGCTTGTGAGCCCCTCAGCCTCGTCCTCTGTTACTGCAGAGGGAGCAGCTGGCCAACGAGTGATTCTGGAGGGAGAAATGTGTGTGTGCCTCATGCAAGCAATCTCCCAAGCACACGGATCCTTCACGTATCATACTTACCTCAATGTCCTGAACATTTTGAATGCTGCCTGCTGGCATTCGCTTTCAGTTGTCCATCTGAGCTGACCTGCATCTCTGCCCACCTAAAGATCACACTCCCATGCAGCACCTGATCTCACCCAACATGACTTTCGTTTCACTTTTGATTTGGACAGCCTGATCGGGATTCACTTTCTCGTAAGCTCCGCTGCCTTTTCCCCTCTCCCAGTCACCCATTTCCTTTCCCCCATCACAGTTGACCCCCCTGGCATCACCTTCCACCTCCTTTCCATGACCTACCAGCCACAACCCTTTTCCTTCGGGGATGTCCAGGTGAACATGCACGTTCCCATCCTTCCTGAAAATCCCACCCCCAACCATATTCACCTCCCCGACCTCCTCCTTCCCACCCCAAACGTCCATGCCTGCCTCCGAGTCCCCACCAACCACCCTCACAGTCCCTCCTACCGCTACCGTCAAACTCTCACCCTCCCCCCCTACTGCCTCGCTCTGCTCGTGGTCATTCCCACTATTCCCTCATACCACACCCACCTTTAGTTTGCTCTCCAGGAGGCAGTCATGGACCCATAAGACCCCTCCCTTGCACTTTCACCTGTACACCCCCCCTCTGGGCTCCTTCACCCCAGACCCCTTCCCTCCTCCAGACCCCTTCCCTCCCCTGGACTCCTTCCCCCAAGAACCCCTTCCCCCCTCTGGGCCCTTTCCTTCTCTTAGTCCTCCAATGCCCCCCCACAGGGCTATGCCCGCTTAGTCCCTCTCCCTCCCTGAATCCCTCAGACACCCTTGCTTATTCCGTCACCCTTAGTCCTTCCCCCCTCCCGACTCCTTCCTCCAGCCTTACCTTTTCCTCCAGTCTCACTTCTTCCTCCAGCTTTATTCCTTCCCCCTTCCTGACTCGCTCAGACACCCTCACTCCTTCCTCCAGCTTTACTCCTTCCTTCACTCTTAATCATTCTGCTCTCCACACTCCTTCCTCCTCCAGATTCCTTCCCCTCTCCACACTCCTTCCTGCCCCCGGACTCCCACCCCTCTCCACATTCCTTCCTCCCGCTGGACTCCCTCCCCTCTCTGCACTCCTTCCCCGCTCTGAACTCCTTGCCTTACACTTTCCATGCCCCTTACACCTACCTCCCCAATTGCCATCATTTCCCCGTTACACCCTCCTCCCCCCGTATTCCCTCCCCCCTCCTAACCTCACTCCCCTGACACCTTAATTCCCCCCTCCTGACCTCGCCCCCTCCGACACCATCATTCTTCCCCTCCCAACCTCACCCCCCAACGCCTTCATTCTTCACCTCCTGACCTCACCCCCCAACACCTTCATTCTTCCCCTCCCAACCTCACCCCCCAATACCTTCATTCTTCCCCTCCCAACCTCGCCTGACAACACCTTCATTCTTCCCCTCCCAACCCCACCTCCCGACTTCACCCCCTGACACCTTCATTCCTCTCTCAATTGACCCTAGACCTTCCTTTCCCACCCCCTTGACCATCATCCATTGTGAGTATCAACGGTGACTTTCCAACTTCTGTGAGCTGCTTCGCAGCAGAGCCATGTCCATGAGAATCCACCCAGCATGCATGGACGTTCCTCCAGGATCCCATTGTTGTTGGGCTCCAGCATCTTCTGCTCCTCGGATATCTGCGATGTGAACAAGGTCCTGGTGCTAAGTCCCGACTTCTGCAGGTCACAGTTGTCAAGACATGTTCTACACCGGCGTGTTTTCCCTCCAACATGGGCAGACAATCCAGTGGGGGTGGGTGGTGAGTCCGGCAGGCTGGCCCTATAATGATATGCTAATGGTTTACAATGAGGTTTCCGACTCCTGATGGCGGGGAAGGCAGCCTGCCATTGACAGGCTGAGCGGACAATCGCAAACTGGTTTCATGATGTTGTGAAACCAATTTTTGGCCTTCTCACCATATTGTCTGCTCACACTACCCAACACACCCAACACCAGTGGGCACAGAAAATCCCGGTCTGTTTCTCCCTCCACAGATGCTATGAGGCCTGCTAAGTATTTCCAGCATTTTCTGTTTTTATTTCCTGTTTCCAGCACCCTCATATTTTGCTTTATAATTATGTCAGCTCTGCCTCTGATGGTACCAGTCAGGGAGAAGGTGCTCAGCTTTGTGGGTTTGACTGGCTTCCCACAGGGTCAGTACTGAGGGAGTGCTGCACTGTCAGAGGGTCAGCATTGAGGGAGTGCTGCACTGTCAGAGTGTCAGTACTGAGGGAGTGCTGCACTGTCAGAGGGTCAGTACTGAGGGAGTGCTGCACTGTCAGAGGGTCAGTACTGAGGGAGTGCTGCACTGTCAGAGGGTCAGCATTGAGGGAGTGCTGCACTGTCAGAGGGTCAGCACTGAAGGAGTGCTGCACTGTCAGAGTATCAGTACTGAGGGAGTACTGCACTGTCAGAGGGTCAGCATTCAGGGAGTGCGGCACTGTCAGAGGGAGAACAACATTGAATGTACCAATGTGGCAGTCCAGGCACCCTGAAACAACCAGGATTATTCATGAGCAGTAAGGGTTTTTTTTTAATCCATACATGGAATGTGGGCTTTGCTGGCTGTGCCAGCATTTATTGACCATCCTAGTTGCCCTTGAAAAGGTGCTGGTGAGCTGCCTTCTTGAACCACTGCAGTCCATGTGGTGTAGGTACACCCACAGTGCTGTTAGGAAGGGAGTTCCAGGATTTTGCACCAACGACCACGAAGGAACGGCGATATGTTTCCAAGTCAGGAAGGTAAGTGTCTTGGGGGGGAACTTCCAGGCGGTGGTGTTCCCATTTATCTGCTGCACTTGTCCTTCTAGATGGTAGTGGCAGTGGGTTTGGAAGGTGCTGTCTAAGGAGCCTTGGTGAATTTCTGCAGTGCATCTTGTAGATGGTCCACACTGCTGCTAACTGCATCGGTGGTGGAGGGAGTGAATGTTTGTGGATGTGGTGCCAATCAAGCGGGCTGCTTTGTCCTGGATGCTGTCATGCTTCCTGAGTGTTGTGGGAGCTGCACTCATCCAGGCAAGTGGGGGGTATTCCATCAGACTCCTGACTTGTGCCTTGTAGATGGTGGACAGGCTTTGGGGAGTCAGGAGGGGGTTTATTCATTGCACGATTCCTAGCCTCTGACATGCTCTTCAAGCCACAGTATTTATATGGATAGTCCAGTTCAGTTTCTGGTCAATGATAACACCCAGGATGTTGATAGTGGGGGATTCAGTGATGGTAATGTCATTGAACATCGAGGGCGATGGTTGGATTTTCTCTTGTTAGAGATGGTTATTGCCTGCCACTGTGTGGTGCCAATGTTACTTGCCACTTGTCAGCCCAAGCTTGAATATTGTCCAGTTCTTGCTACATTTGGACATGCACTGCTTCAGCATCTGAGGAGTCGTGAATGGTGCTGAACATTGTGCAATTATCAGCGAACATCCCCACTTCTGACTTTATAATGGAAGGAAGGTCATTGATGAAGCAGCTGAATATGGTTGAGCCTAGGACACTACCCTGAAGAACTCCTGCAGTGATGTCCTGGAGCTGAGATGACTGACCTCCAATAACCACAACCATCTTCCTTTGTGCTAGGTATGACTCCAACCAGCAGAGAGTTTTCCTCATGACGTCAGTTCTAGTCCTTGATGCTACACTCGGTCAAATGCGGCCTTGATGTCAAGGATAGTCACTCTCACCTCACCTCGGGAGTTCAACCCTTTTGTCCATGTTTGAACCAAGGTTGTAATGAGGTCAGGGGCTGAATGGCGCTGGAGGAACCCAAACTGAGCATCAGTGAGCAGGTTATTGCTAAGCAAGTGCCGCTTGATAGTATTGTTTATGACCCCTTCCATTACTTTACCGATGATTGAGAGTAGACTGGTGGGGCAACAATTGGCTGGGTTGGATTTGTCTTGCTTTCTTTGTGCAGGATGTACCTGGGCTATTTTCCACATAGCCGGGTAAATGCTAGTATTGTAGCTGTACTGGAACAGCTTGGCTAGGGGCACGGCTAGTTCTGGATCACAAGTCTGCAGTACTATTGCCAGAATGTCATCAGGGCCCATAGCCTTTGCAGTATCCAGTGCCTTCAGCCATTTCTTGATATCACATGGAGTGAATCAAATTGGCTGAAGACTGGCATCTGTGATGCTGGGGACCTCCGAAGGAAGCCGAGATGGATCATCCACTCGGCACTTCTGGCTGAAGATTGTAGCCGATGCTTCAGTCTTATCTTTTGCACTGATGTGCTGGGGTCCTCCATCATTGAGGGTGGGGATACTTGTGGAGCATCCTCCTCCAGTGAATTGTTTAATTGTCCACCCCCATTCACGACTGGATGTGACAGGGCTGCATAGCTTAGATCTGATCCGTTGGTTGTGGGATCACTTAGCCCTATCTATCACTTGCTGCTTATGCTTTTTGGCACTCGAGTAACCCTGTGTTATAGCTTCACCAGGTTAATGCCTCAATTTTAGGTATGCCTGGTGTTGCTCCTGGCATGCCCTCCTGCACTTTTTATTGAATCAGAGTTAATCCTCTGGCTTGATGGTAATGGTAGAGTGGGGGACATGCCGGACCATGAGGTTACAGATTGTCTTCGAATACAATTCTGCTGCTGCTTGTGGCCCACAGCGCCTCATGGATGCCCAGTCTTGAGTTGCTAGATCTGTTCAAAAGCACGGTGGTAGTGCCACGCAACACGATGGAGGGTATCCTCAATGTGAAGGCAGGACTTTTGTCTCCACAATGACCATGCGGTGATCACTCCTACCAATACTGTCATGGACAGATTCATCTGCATCAGACAGGTTGGTGAGGATGAGGTCAAGTATGTTTTTCCCTCTTGTTGATTCCTTCACCACCTGTCGCAGACCCAGTCTAGCAACTATATCATTTAGGACTCAGCCAGATCGGTCAGTAGTGGTGCTACCAAGCCACCCTTGGTGATGGACATTGAAGTCTCCCACCCAGAGTACATTTCAGGCCCTTGCCACCCTCAGTGCTTCCTCCAAATGGCGTTCAACATGGAGGAGTATTGATTCATCAGCTGAGGGAGAGCGGTAAGTGGTAATCAGCAGGAGGTTTCCTTGCCCATGTTTGACCTGGTGCCATGAGATGTTATGGGGTCCGGAGTCGATGTTGAGGAGTCCCAGGGTAACTTCCTCCCCACTGTATACCACTGTGCTGCCACCTCTGCTGGGTCTGCTCTGCCAGTGGGACAGGACATACTCAGGGCTGGTGATGGTGGTGTCTGGGACATTATCTGTAAGGTATGATTCCGTGAGTCAGGCTGTTACATGACTAGCTTGACGAGTCTGTGAGACAGATCTCCCAACTTTGGCACTAGCCCCCAGATGTTAGTAATGAGGACTTTGCAGGGTCAACAGGGCTGAGATTGCCATTGTCATTTCCAGTGGTTGTCTGGTTTCATTCCTTTTTTGTGATTTTGTAGCGGTTTGTTACGACTGAGTGGCTTGCTAGGGCATTTAAGAGTCAAACATATTGCTATGGGGTTTGGAGTTATAAGATGGGTTTTTAACAACATGGTCATCACTAGACTTTTTTAAATCCAAATTTTTATTGAATTCAAACCCTGGTCCCCCAGAGCATTACCTTGGGTCCCTGGATTACTAGTCCAGCGACAATACCACTACACCATCACCTCCCCATTTCCATTCTATCAATGAATACTGATTTACAACCACACAAAAACAGTTCATACATTGTGTGTAACATTGGTGAGGGGCAATTTATTTGAAAAAATTCTGGAGACAGTATTAATCATCATTTAGAGAGGCATGGATTAATCAAAGACAGTCAGCAGGAACTTGTTAAGGGAAGGTTGTGTCTGAATAAAATGATTGAATTTTTTTGAGGAGATATTTAGAGGGTCATTGAGGGTAGCATATTTGATATAATTTACATAGATTTAATCAAGGCTTTTAACATGGTTCCACATGGCCGACCGGTCAAAAAATTAAAAGCTCATGGGATCCAAAGTAAAGTGGCAAGTTAGATCCAAATTTAGCTCAGTGGCAGGGAGCAAAGGGTTATGGTTGCCGGATATTTTTGTGAGTGGAAGAATGTTTTCAGTAGGGTTCTGTGGGGCTCAGTGCTGGGTCCCTTGCTGTTTATGGTTTGTATCAATGGTTTAGACTTACATGCAGGGCTCATGATTCTTGTTCATCCTTCGAGGCGAAGATGACCACATTCATCATCTGGGCTGTTTGGTAGGGTTCCAGTGGGTACATAGTGATTGTTAAGGCCGGTCTGCGCCCGAAAGGTTCTGCTGCAAATAGGACAGGACACCCTAGACAATTGAGTTTTGGACGAGTTGCTGGTTCAGGAGTTCCTCTCCTTGCGTTTTCTCTCTGCCTGTGATATGCGTTCGTTTTTGAAGGAAGCGCACCATTTTTTATTTGGTTAAACTGGAAAGTTTCTCCCAGGACTCGAAGATAATATCAAAATTCTTCAGAGTGTCCTTGTAACGCTTCTTTTGATGACCATGAAAGCGCACTCCAGACTCAAATTCGCCATAGAAAATTTGCTTTGGTAACCAAGTGTCAGGCATTCTGGCTACATGACCAGTCCAACTCAGTTGTGACTGTCTCAAAATGGTGTGGATGTTTGGTATGCCAGCTTGGATGAGCACCTCAGTGTTTGGTACTTTGTCCTGCCATCTGATCTTCAGAAGTTTCTGAAGTTAGCTGAAGTGAAAGTGGTTGAGCTTCTTGGCATTATACTGGTACACAGTCCAAGTCTTGCATGTATAGAGCAGAGAGAGCAGGAATATTGCTCTATAGGCTTTCAGTTTGGTGGACAGACTTACTCCTCTTTGTCCCCAGTCTGATGTTTGAAGCCTGCTGATGGCTAGACTTGCTTTGGAATTCTTGCACATGTCTCATCGTCAATATAGACAACTCAAGAGAGTGTGCTGCCTAGATAAGTGAATTTATCCACTGCTGACAGGTTCTGGTTATGGACTGAAACCTTGGGCTCAAGATGGGGCTTTTCTGGAGCAGGCTGGGTACATGACTTAAGTTTTCTTTGTAACGCTGGAGCTGTCGCATACATTGGAGAATAAGTCCATGCTACATTATATGTCCAGCTCTGAAGTGGCAGCTAGTTGTCAGTCATGGGAAAATAGGGAATCATGAAGTATGTCCTTGGAAACCTTGGTCTTTGTCTGGAGTTGTCTCAGATTGAACAGCTTCCCGACCTTGCAATGTCTGATTTCGATGACAGGATCGCCATCATGAAAAGCATCAAAGGGCATAAAAGAGAAAACATTCTGAAAAGGGTTGGCACCAGCAGTCAGCTGGTCTTTAACACCATTAGTGACTAGAAATGGGTTAGAAGATTCATCATCATCCAGGACATGTGTGACCATGCTATCATAGAACTGTCAAAGCATTGTAATGAATTTCACAGGGCAGCTGAATTCCTCCAATACCTTCCCAAGGCCCTCACAACTGACTGTGTCAAAGACCTTGGTCAGGTCAACAAACATGGTTTTGAGGTCCACGTTCTGTGCTTGGCATTTATCCCGGAGCCATCTAACTGCAAACACCATATCAGTATCTCCTCGATTAGTCTTAATTGCAGTGATCTGGACGTTATACCTAGCCAGGTCTCTACCGACAAGAGCAGTTCTTCTGTCAGGTCTGTTGGCTGGGGCATTGTCCATGAGGGTGTGCATGTTGCATGTACCAAAAATGCCCGGTGTCACCTTTACTTTCTTTTTTGTGGTTGTTACGACCAGGTGAGGCGGGGTCGAGTGGCTCCCCTCTTTGCCCTCTCCTCATTTGACTGCAACAGGTTATTTTATTTGAAAAATATATACTTGCCAATTCAGCAAATATTTAACTGTTTACCTGCTGCGATCACAAAAGAACCAATAGGACAAGTTTTCTTGAGTTTAACAAAGAAAGAATTTAGCTTTATTATACTTAAACTGATCTAAGTAAAACAATAAAATATGCACAGACTTATTACAGAAATTACAAAGTGGGGAAGAATAGGTTGGCCAAATTGGAGTCCATAAAAAAAGTAAAAGACTATATATTCTGTAATTTGGTGACTCAGCTGGCTTCAGGCTGAATTTCATGGTCTCGATGCTACCAATTTCAATTTGTAGACGACTGTGTCGGTTGTTCTTCAGGAGACGGTAGTGCTGTGTTGGATTCTTTTGAGAAATCTCTGTCTGTAGCATGGCATCCCTGAATGATCAGTCAGCAAACAGGGCTCAAAGCTTACCAGGTGGGTTGGAGAAAAAAGGAGGCAGGAGGGACCCCATTTAGGTCTTCTTCCTAAGCTGTTGGCTCTCAGTTTCTGCTGAAAAAAACATGTGTTCAAAACATACAAAGTGTTGGCTTGTCATGTGACCTTCCTTCTCCAACTGCCATGGGGATTCAAAAAAGGGAATTTTCCATGTATTCCATTAGCTCATGTCTGGAAGTTAATTTAGCCAGGGTTTCATTCTCCAAGCAATTAGACTTAGTGGCCCACCTCTAACAGTTGAAGTTGAGTCCTTCACACTCCCCTGAAGTCATTGTACTTAATGGATTTTGCAGAAAGACTAACTCCACTGCAATTAATTGGAATGTGGAACGTATAATAATGCAACTTGTGGTTAGCCATCATGGGCTGTGTGTTCAAATATCTTTAGTCTCTACGTTTTTTTTAAAAAGTCTGTTTTTAAAAGTTCAATTCAGTTTACCAGTGGGTGGATTAAAAGTCATCATTTGGCATGAAGCACATCTTAATAACCCCTCCACACCACATGAAATGAAATGTGACAACAGGATCTTTTCATTGTAAGGTTGTAATTAAAAAAAAATACATTCATCCTCGATCAATCACATCTCAACCTTATACTGTTATAACTATGCTCTGTTTATTTTTTTGTATTGAGGTGGTTCTGTGCTGAGTTAAATTCTGGATAAAGCATCAGCTCTCACATTGTTTTTTCCCTGCAATGTGAGTAATCTTTAGGTGGTAAGGTTTTAAAAACAAGATCCATTGAAATAGCCTTGCATTCTGGGTTTTGAATTTCTCCACAAGTGTCAAGGGGTTGTGATCTGTATAAACTAAAGTCTCTTTATATCCATTTTGGACATATAATTCAAAGTGTTTGAGAGCCAGTAATAGTGCCAGAGTTTCTTTTGCCACAGTGTAGTATCTCATTTGGTGTCTGTTTAACTTTTCAGAGAAATGTCCAAATGGTCTCTCGATGCCTGACTCATCATCTTGGAGCAGAAAGTCTCCTACACCTAGGTCACGATCATTAATGGCCACTTCAAATGGCTTGTTAAAGTTTGGAGCGCCAGCACTGGTTCATTAATTAAAATGGTTTTCAGCCTCTTAAAAGCTGTTTGACACCTCCCTGATCACATTAACTATTTTCTGTAACAAGTCTGTCAGTGAGGTAGCTAGAGTGCTGAAATTTGGGACAAACTTGCAGTAGAGCCCACATGTCCCCAAAAATCATATTTTTCCCATTTATTTATGGGGACAGGAAAATCTAGTAATGTCTGCACCTTTGCTGCTCTGGGAAACACCTACCTTTGACCCATGACATGCCCTGGGTAGGTTACCTGAGCTTTAGCAAACACGCTGTTTGTGAGATTTACCAATAAATCAGTTGACTGTAATCGTTGAAAGAGGACTTCTAATTGGTCTAGGTGGTCCCTCCTAGTGTCACTATATACTAACAGGTCATCCAGGTACACTACAAAGTTGGGTAGGCCAACCTGGTTTAGCAGCTTTTGTAAGGTGGCTGGGACATTTCTTAATCCAAATGGCAGAACTTGGCACAGATTTAGACTTGATTTATACTTGAATGTAGGGGGTGGGGGCGGTGTTGATCAGTAAGTTCACAGATGACATGAAATTTGGTGGGGTGGTAAATAGTGAGGAGGATAGCCTTAGATTACAGGAGGATATAGACGGACTGGTCAGACGAGCTGATCAGTGGCAAATGGAATTTAATCCGGATAAGTGTGAGGTGATGCACTTGGGCAGGACAAACAAGGCACGGGAATTCATGATGAATGGTAAGACCCTGGGAAGTACTGAGGATCAGAAGGACCTTGGTGTACCTGTCCACTGTTCCTTAAGGTAGCTGGACAGGTAGATAAGATGGTTAGGAAGGCATCTGGGATACTGGCCTTTAATAGCTGAGGCATAGAATATAAGAGCATGGAGGTTATGCTGGAACTGTATAAAACGCTGGTTAGGCCTGGAGTATTGCATGCAGTTCTGGAATCTGCATTAGAGAAAGGATGTGATTGCACGAGAGGGAGTACAAAGGAGATTTACCAGGATGATGCCTGGGCTGGAAAGTTTTAGTTATGAGGAGAGATTGGATAGACTGGGATCATTTTCCCTGGAGGAGAGGAAATTGAGGGGGGACATGATTGAGGTGTATAAAATTATGAGGGGCATAGATAGGGTCGACAGGAAGGAACTTTTCCCCTTGTTGGAGGGATCAATAACCAGTGGGCATAGATTTAAGGTAAGGGGCAGGAGGTTTAGAGGCGATGTGAGGAAGAATTTTTTCACCCACAGGGTGGTGGGAATCTGGAACTCACTGCCTGAAAGGGTGGTAGAGGCAGAAACCTTCATAACATTTAATAAGTATTTGGATGTGCACTTGGAATGCCATGGCATACAAGGCTTTGGGCCTAGTGCTGGAAAATGGAGTTAGAATAGTTAGGTACTTGTTTGACTGGTGCAGCTTGAAGGGCCTTTTTCTGTGCTGTAGACCTCTATGACTCTATAGAATAAGCTGTCTGGGGTGATGAGAGCCAAGATTTCCTTAGCTCAGGTGGTTAAGAGAGCTCACCAGTGTCCTTTTACTGGGTCTATTTTTGTTATATATGTAGCGTTTCCTACTCTATTGATACAGTCTTCCAGATGGGGAATTGAGTAGGAGTCAGCTCTGGTCACTGCATTAATCTTCTGTAGTCAATGCGGAGCATAGTTGAGCAATCGGGCTAAGGTACAAGCACAATTGCGGAACCTCCAACTACTTTGACTGGGCTCAGTTATGTTGTGCTCCAGGATGTACTGAATTTCCCCCTGAGCCTGAGACAATTTCTCAGGACCGAGGCGATAGCGAATTTGCCTAATGGGCGGGGTCTCTCCAACATCCATATTGTGTAGGGCTAGGGTTGTGCCTACAGGTCTCTTTAAATGCTGTGCGCAGCCTTGTCAGGTCTCCTGTCTGTTCTGTGTTAAATAGGAGAGCAGAGTGTCTAATCTCCTTGGCATTCCAGTGTTAACTAACCGGACGGTAGGTAGTTCAATTTGGGAATTGTCCAGGCCTCCCTCTAACTCGTCCTCCTTTCACCCTCCTCTATCCTGACTGGCTGACAGACCTGTGCTTGTCTGTCTTCTTCCCAATTGCGATACTGCTTCAACATATTGGCGTGACACTGCCTTTGCTTTTTCCTGTGCTCTGAGATGTCAATTAAATAATCCATCCCGCCAATTCTCTTTGCCATGCTGTACGGGTCACTGAACCAGGCTTTCAGAGTTCCACCCTGGATTGGTAGCAGCACTAACACATGGGGCAGAATAAGACACCATGAAAACGGGCCTGTACTGTGCCCACGCCAATGTATTATCATGCATGATGACATTGGGTCGTGTTCCTGTTGTCATCATGCCTGAATGCAATAATGCAGTAGGCGGGCAGGCCTAGAACTCGAGAGTCCATCCACCTTATTAAAGTTCAATTTAATTGCTTGTTTAAGCTTATTGGCTTAAAACTACGTGCTGGGAGCAATAAAATGCTTAGAGAGTCTGAATCACGCCAGGTGGGGATATTGTTTCTTCACAGAAAGATTGTAACGGCAGATTAAATATCACCAGCTAGGTCCTTAGTTTGACCTCAGCAGTTCAGGCTGCTGTGAGTGCTGCCAGTATTTGATATTGAAAGCTGTGTTGCCAAGGGATACCTTTGCTATTTGGAGGCCTCATTTTTCCTGCAGAAAGGTGAATTTAGACCCTCAACTGTACCTCAGCCTCCATGGTAGTGAAAACATGGCGATATGATTTCTGTGGGAGACACATCCTCCAGTGAGGAGGAGAGAAGAAGGAGATTGAGAAGGAGAGGAAGAAGGGCAGATGATGAGGTGCAAGATGCACTGGTGGTGCATGAGGGTGGGAGACCTGCACTGGTGCAAGTGGCTGATGGAGGCATAATGCAGCAATGGAGGCTCAGGTGGACTCATGCTGCCAATCGAGTATATAGGTAGAGACTGAGCTACCTTCAGATGTCAGAGAGACTGTGCCAGAGGAGACTCAGGCTCTCCAGAGCAACAGTGATCTCTCTGCTAGCAGGGTCGATAGCTTCCAAATACATTGATGGTTACCTAGTGCCAGCTGCCGCAAAGTTGACTGTTGCATTGAATTTCTTTGCCACAGATCCTTATGTCTGTAGAGACCTCAATGGTATAATACAGCCTGCTGCAGAGCACTGCATTAAGGTCTTTACAGATGCAGTATTCTGAAGAGCAGGTCAGTACATAGCATTTTCAGTGGACTGCCACAGTCAAATGGAAAGAGCCAGAAGCTTTCTGGTGATCACAGGTTACCGCAGGTAATAGACTGCTTCACATAGCCATAAAGGCTTCAGCAGGCCAGTACTGAACATTCTTAAAAAAGGAAAGGCTATCGCTTCTTAAATGTCCAGTTGGCCTGTGACCACAATCAATGAATTATGCAAGTATGCGCAAAGTACCTGTGCAGCAGCTGCGACTCGGACATTCTCCGGGACTCCCAGGTGCCAGACATATTCAATGGACCTGATGCCCTGGATGGCTGACTTTTGGGTTACAAGGGTTACCCTTTGAAGAGATAGCTCATAACACTTGTGAGGGCCCCTAGAACAGATGCTGAGAGGGGCTATAACAACAGCCACAGGACCACTAGGCCCAGCGTCAAGTAGACAATTGAGCTGCTAAAAATGAGATGCCTAGATAGATCAAAAACAGCATTGCAGTATGCACCGTCCAAAGTTTCATTGATGTTTGTTGTGTACTGCACTCTCCATAACCTTGCCATTCAGAGAGAGGATGCCCCAGAGCAAGATAGCTGGTGTAGCACAAGTGTCTGACACATACAGGATTAATGTGGGACTGAGTACAATGCTGCCCACGCAGTGATGTAAGAAGGCACATGACCCAGGCCTAGGGTCAGTATGGTTTTGAACAGGGATGTGTTAAGACCTAGACATGGAGGTAGCTCTTTGCCTGTACCCCTTGCTGTATATAAGTACATAGTTACAAGTAGCTAATAAAGACCTGCTGTTAACATACAGAAGACTACTAAGACTTCTTTAACAGACACGTTCTGTAACTAAAACCATCCCAACAGCAGGCATTCCTCTGATGATGAGGGTGAAGAGAAAGTGAGGGCACATCCCGACGAAGAGGTGCAAGGGCCTGCACGTGAGTGCATGGATGGCCATGACACAACAGATTCCTTGATAACACAGAGGTTCCAATAGGTCAGGAATTCTCGGCCTCAGAGGTGCGTGCACTGCCTGTATCTCAATGTCATTCCATCTAGAATGTGAGCTCTCTGAGAACTTCCTGTCAGCACACTCACCGCTTCGATTCCGTTGGCATTTTTGCATCTTGACCAATATTCATTACTGATAATTCAGGAATCTTTTCCCAAGAAAATTCCTAGAGTGCTTACAGATAAAATGAACCTCTGCATGAGGAGTAGTGAATTTACGGTTTGTTAACATCTTGCCTATGGCACATCTAAAGGGCACATCTACAAAACGCACCCATGTGACTCACTTTGTGGCTAGTGTGGAGTTTTCTTAATTTCTTTACTTGTGCTCCAGTGCAGTACTACCCCCTCGCTTGCCGCTGCACTGGAGTGATCTGCTTGTTCCCTTACCCTGGATGACTTTGGCAGGCATCCTCTGTGCGACTCAAGCCTTGAGGGCCCCGCCATGTTAGAAGACTCCTGCTGAGTAACAGGAGTATATTCTGTCACCGCCACACTTGAGGCTGACTGTGCCAATGCGGAGGGGCAGAGAAGTGCCCTGAGAGGTGCTTCCAGGTGGCGATAGCAGCTCTTCATTCACTGCCACAGGGTCTTCCCTGCCTTCCTGTGAGGTCCCAGGAGCTGGCTCAGTGTCCAGGCTCCCAGTTCCCCAGTTGCCCTGGTTACTGGTCTCTTGAGCTCAGAGCCAGGAAGATGGTGTGTAGGTCAGAGCGCATACCCACAATAGCGTCAGCAATTCAGCGGGTTTACCTTCTAGGGACAGTCAACAGTGTGTCCATGGACGAAGCTTGGTGCTCCGAAGAGTGGGTGATCGCAGTGCGCATGGTCTGAATGAACACCTCCACAGTCCAGGCCAGGGCACGCAGCCTCCAGTATATCCGTCAAATCTCCACGAACCTCACGTTGGGCATCCAGCATCTGCCACCTTACGGATGAATCCAGAGGCTTATCATCCTGCTCAGACTCAGTTGCTGGTCAACTCGGACACTCCTCCAACTGTCCGAAGTCTGCTCCACTACACTCTCCGGCAGCTACATGTGCGAATGTGAAGTGCCCTTACCAGATTGTGCTTGTCCTTGTCCCGCTGCACTTATACCTGCTGGGCATCAGTATCTGCGCTGGTGTTTGGTGCATGGAGTAGATGAGGGAGGAAGTGAAGGCATTTCAAAGCTTAGGTGCTGACAAAACCATCATCCACCTTCAAGAGCCTGTGGACTTGTAATACTGGCAAACATAAATCAGTGTAGTGCAAAGATGTAATCAACATAAGTGTACTGAGGCCACATTATTCACAGCTCACCACCTTCAGTTGATGGTTCAGAGATAGTGTGACCTGCAGACTGCTGTTGAAAGGCAAGGATGGTGGGAATGTTCTGTGAGGTTGCCAGATCTCTGGTTCCTGCAGATGGCTGAGATATATGGCTCATGAATTAGTGAAGTATTGAAGGAAAAGTTTTAGGAGACAGGTACACTATAGATCTAAACAGGCAAATCCTAAACACAACACAAAATTAAAAAGGCACAATACTAGCGAAATGGAACACCACATCTTTCCAAGGGCTTACCTGGAATCTCCACAGCTTTGAATTTATCTAGTAGCCTTTCTCGTGGAATGTTGTAAAATGCCTTTTGGATGTTTAATTATATTACATCTTCCATGAATAAGATAGAAATATACAACACAAAGACACATGCCAGAATGTAGAATACTATCATTGAGTGGGTCACAACATTCCATTTGAAAATGCTTTAATAACTCCCAAGCCTGTTTTGTCAACAGGAAAAGCCAAATTAATAAAACATTCTTCTTGCCTGAAGTACTTATTACTTAAATGGATCAAAAATCAACAACACGTATAAAATGTAGAGGAACAAATCTACAGGGAAATTACAGAGAGATGCAAACATTATAGAGTAGTTATAATGGGGGCCTTAAACTACCCAGATGTAGACTGGGGCAGTGGGAGTGTAAAGGACGGAGAGGGAAAAGAGTTCATAGATTGTGTTCAGGAGAATTTTCTACAGCAGTACCTAACAAAAAAGGGGGCACTGCTAGACTCGGTTCTTGGAGATGAGGTGGGCCAAGCAGATCAAATGTCAGTGGGGAACATTTAGGAGACAGTGATCATTGTATCGTAAGGTTTAGGATGACGGTGGAAAATGACAATGTGCAATCCAGACTAAAAATAATTAACTGGGGGAGAGCCGACTTCAATGGAGCAAGAATGGAGCTGTGCCAGATACACTGGAACCAAAGGCTGGCTGGAAAAACTGTAGCTGAACAATGGGCTACTTTCAAGAAAGTAAAGGTTCAGGCATAGTCAAGGTATATTCCCTCAAAAGGGAAAGGTAGGGCAAACAAATCCAGAGCTCCCTGGATGAAAAAGGAGATAGAAATTAAGATAAAGAAGAAAAAGTGTGCTTATGACAGGTGTCAGGTAGAAAATACAATTGAGGACTAAGCGAAATACAGAAGGTTCAGAGGAGAGGTGCAAAAGCAAATAAGAGAAGCACAGGAGGATTATGAGCTGCAATACATTTGGTCCCTTTATCTAAGCCATTGATATAAATTGTAAATAGTTGAGGGCCCAGCACTGATCCCTGTGGCACTCCATTAGTAACTAATATTCAGGGCAGCCACTCCTGGCATAAGTTTCAACTCCTTTACTAAGTTGACATCTTGCACTAATCATAGATGAAATCCACGTTTCAGTTTAAGCCAACTTAGAGATGTTTAGAGCCTAAAGTTTCCAAGGAAAATCATGCCCAATTGCTGATAGTAGCTGACGTTGAAATCATCATTTTTGTAGTCATGCATTTTTTAAATGTAAGTTTGAGAAAGTTTTAGCTATTCCTGCATATTTTAAATACTAAAATTAATTGCTGCCAGCCTGAAACATTACTTTGCACGTCTGCTACTTTTACTATGTCTTCTGCAGTGAATGTATTCTTGCTTCCCTAGCATGTTCAAATAGTATCAACATACCAAACAAAGTTAAAGCTATCTAATTTCTACAATGACAGCAACGGTATACTGCTGAAGGCTGTGCAACAAAACAAGACTATGTTGTAACTTGCTACAGGGAGAAAAGTGAGCCAAAAAGTGTGGCAGAAATTGAGGAACAAGTCAACTCTAGTAGCATTACATTCTGCACATGACTGCAGTGCCAGGCATTTTACAGACTTCTCCAGAAGAGGCAAGGCAGGTTATGGACCTGTTACGCTTTTTGATAAAGATTAGGTAATAGTTCTGTGCATTTTGTCCCGCACCACCTCTATTCTCTGGCACAGGCCCTGAAATGCATCTGGCTTCAGTCTACACTCTTCTTGCACAAGTACAATGCATTCCAGGCTAGTCTCCCGCATTCTACCTGCCGTAAACTTGAAGTCATCCAAAACTCTGCTGTCAACACCTTAATGCTCAGCCAGTCCCATTCCTCTATCATCCCTGTGCTAGCTTACATACATTGGCTCCCAGTTAAGCAAGGTCTTGATTTTGATGAGTTCTACTGCTGGTACCATGATATATTCTGTTGTCACCATTATTGAAAGATACTGCTTGGCACCATGGAGCAGTCTTGTATAAGTTACAAGGAAGTCTTTATTAACAATACTGAAGTTTACATATTTACAGTAGGTATGGAGAGGACTTCATACTAGATCCTTACACACTGCTACTTATCTCTAGATTGGCCCTAGTTCTAGGTCATGTGCTTTCTTACGTCACCATTGTGGCGGTACTGTACGCAGTCTCATTGTAAACTTTTAGGTACCAGATCCTTCTACTACACCTCCCCCCAAGTCTTGATCCATTGGATAGAGACTGATATTAGTTTACTTCCAGTTTGCCTCAAGTCTTACATTAGTATAAGTCTTGAGTACCAACTTTAATGTTACAACTATAAATTATTCTAACCCTATGCTATTTCATTATAAACATTAACAACATTAACAGCATACATTAACAATGTTCTTACTACCCCATCTCCCTGCATCAAGTCCTTGACATCAGAGATTCAGGCAGTCTGGAGGTCTTACAACCATTCCGCTTCTTGTTCGTCATTCTGTCGGGACAGTGGTGGGCGCTGGGGGTGACTCCAGCACCTGGGCATCCTCATCAATAACCCTCAAAGCTGCAATGAGGGAAGCTTGTTTAGGGAGTGGGTGGAGATTCCCCCTGATGCACCTGACTGTGCTGTCTGGTGTAGCAATTTGGTAGGAGCAGGATTGGTCCTCATTTAGGTGAAGGACTGTCCCTTGTCTCCCCAAGGTCTTGGATCCAAACTTTGTCACCCTGTTGTAATTGTGGCAGGTGCCTGGTGCAGTGTTGCCTATTGCAGGTAATGGCCTGCTTCTCTCTGTGAGCCTGCTCTTTTTCCCATACGGCCAGGTATGCTGGAGTCTCTTTGGCAGAATTGGAAGTTGAGTGCACGGTTTTCTGCACAGCAGGAGCTCCACCGGGGAAGAGCCGCACTGTAAGGGGATGGACCTGTAAATAAGCAGGGCAGTGGGAAAGTCCTCGTTCTTCTTCAATTGCTTTTACTGTGCAAACTCCATGTCCTGTTTCACTGTTGGACTGTGGGCACCTTGAGGAGTTGGTACGGTGGTGGAAGCTGGCTGCAGCTGCAAAGTCTGCGAAGCATTCGTTAGTGAACTGTGGGCCATTATCCAAAAAGAGCTCGTTTGGAATGCTGTGACTTGCAAACATCTCAGAGTGACTTAATGACTGTCTCCATGGTGATCGCTTGGAGTTTCTTTACCTCCACCCATCTGTAATAAGACCATAAGACCATAAGACATAGGAGCAGAAATTAGGCCATTCGGCCCATCGAGTCTGCTCTGCCATTCAATCATGGCTGATAACTTTCTCAACCCCATTCTCCCGCCTTCTCCCTGTAACCTTTGATCCCCGTACCAATCAAGAACATATCTATCTCGGTCTTAAATATACTCAATGACCTGGCCCCCATAGCCTTCTGTGGCAATGAATTCCATAGATTCACCACTCTCTGGCTAAAGAAGTTTCTCCTCATCTCTGTTCTAAAAGGTCTTCCCTTTACTCTGAGGCTGTGCCCTCGGGTCCTAGTCTCTCCTACTAATGGAAACATCTTCCCCATGTCCACTCTATCCAGGCCTTTCAGTATTCTGTAAGTTTCAATCAGATCCCCCCTCATCCTTCTAACCTCCATCGAGTATAGACCCAGAGTCCTCAAACGTTCCTCATACGTTAAGCCTTTCATTCCTGGGATCGTTTTTACCTGGAAGCTTTGTTTCAGGAGGGGGGTCACACCCGGTAGATTAAGTACCTCAAGTTCGGTCAGTGGTCAGGGTCAGCAGGGTGTGACTGCAAGTGAGGCAGGTAGAGGGATCCTGTGTTCAGGAACAGAGGAGCCTCAGCTCTTGACCTTGTCCAACAAGTATGAGGTACTTGCTCCCTGTGTGGATGAGGAACAGGGCTGTAGGGAAGATGAAGCCAGCTGACCGTGGCACAGGAGGCCATTCAAGAGGCGGGAGCAAAAAGACAAGTGGTAGTTGTAGAGGATTCTATAATTAGAGGAATTGATAACATCCTTTGTAAGCAGGATCGAGAGTCCCGCATGGTATGTTGCCTGCCCGGTGCCAGGGTGAGGGACATCTCTGACCGGCTTGAAAGGATATTGGAGAGTGAGGGGGAGGATCCAGTTGTTGTGGTCCATGTCGGGACAAATAACATAGGTAAGACTAGGAAAGAGGACCTGTTTGGGGATTATCAGGAACTAGGAACTAAATTAAAGAACAAGTCCTCAAGGGTTATAATCTCCGGATTACTACCCGAGCCACGTGCAAATTGGCAAAGGGACGCGAGAATAAGGGAAGTAAACGCGTAGCTAAAGGAGTGGTGCGGGAAAGAGGGGTTCCATTTTGTGGGGCACTGGCATCAGTATTGGAACAGGAGGGATCTGTACCGTTGGGACGGTCTCCACCTGAACCGATCTGGGACCAATGTTCTAGCGAAAAGGGTAAATAGGGTGGTCAACAGGACTTTAAACTAGAAAGTGGGGGGGGAGGGAAGGGTAAAACTCCAAGAAGTATGACTAATGGGAAACAAAGCAGCAGGTTAGCATGTGGGGGGATGGATTCAACTTCATGGAAAATTATGAAAAAACTGAAAAGAAAGGAGAGCCCAGGAGAGGCTATTAAAGTCTCCAGGACAAAAAATAGGACAGAGTGTTTGGAAAGGGCTAGGAATCTAACTTCAAGCACATCAGATAAAGGGACGACAATGAGAAAGGGGACGGGAAATACAGGACTGAAGGTGTTGTATCTGAATGCACGCAGTATACGAAATAAGGTAAATGAGCTTGTGGCGCAGATTGAAATTGGCAGGTATGATGTGGTGGGCATCACGGAGACATGGCTGCAAGGGGATCAGGACTGGGAGCTAAATATACAAGGCTATACATCCTCTCAAAAAGATAGGCAGGTCAGTAAGAAATGAAATTAAATTGATAGCAAGAAACGACGTAGGGTCAGATGATGTAGAATCTGAGGTACTTAATCTACCGGGTGTGACCCCCTCCTGAAACAAAGCTTCCAGGTAAAAACGATCCCAGGAATGAAAGGCTTAACGTATGAGGAACGTTTGAGGACTCTGGGTCTATACTCGATGGAGGTTAGAAGAATGAGGGGGGATCTGATTGAAACTTACAGAATACTGAAAGGCCTGGATAGAGTGGACATGGGGAAGATGTTTCCATTAGTAGGAGAGACTAGGACCCGAGGGCACAACCTCAGAGCAAAGGGAAGACCTTTTAGAACAGAGATGAGGAGAAACTTCTTTAGCCAGAGAGTGGTGAATCTATGGAATTCATTGCCACAGAAGGCTGTGGGGGCCAGGTCACTGAGTGTATTTAAAACCAAGATAGATAGGTTCTTGATTGGTAAGGGGATCAAAGGTTACAGGGAGAAGGCGGGAGAATGGGGTTGAGAAAGTTATCAGCCATGATTGAATGGCAGAGCAGACTCGATGGGCTGAATGGCCTAATTTCTGCTCCTATGTCTTATAGTTATCTCTTTGATGCTGCTATGGATGATCCAAAATTTCAAGTGGTTCTCTTAGTCATTTATAAAAGCAAAATATTGTGAATGCTGGAAATCTGAAATAAAAACAGAGAATGCGGGAAATACTCAGCAAATCTGGCAGCATCTGTGCATAGAGAAGCAGAATGAATGTTTCAGATCGTTGAGGTCAATGACCTGAAACGTTCACTCTGCTCCTCTATGCACAGATACTGCCAGATCTGCTGAGTATTTCCCGCATTCTCTGTCTTCATTCCTAACCACTTATCTCTGGTATTATTGCTTAATTCACAGTGTAGCCCTTGCAGGCACTGAGGGCAGAATTTTTAAAAAAAAATTCCCAGCCGCTGTGCTCCCACTGCGGGCATTTTATTATTTTAGGTGCTTTACAACTCCAAACAACTTCAGACAGTGTAAGTACTATTCTAAGCTTCTATAATCCCGATATTTTGTGGCAATGATTTAGCGGTTCCAATGCAAAACGCCATGAGTCTGTCTGTAATAGACGGAAAAAAATGAGCATGTGTTATGAGGAAACGTTATTTTTAAAATGTTGTTTCTGCTTTAGCGAGCAGTCTGTGTCCCAGGGAATCAAGCCCATGCAACGGATAGAGGATGTGGTGTGTGGAGTAAAAGCCTGCGCTGATGTTTCTTTCAGCGGCGGGTGAGTAAAACTTGTCTTTAAACTGTGCGCGGCTCGGTGACGTGCAGCAGTAGCAGCATTGTGGGTGAGAGCGGTCGCCAAGCGGGACGGACTGGGTGCAGAGGGCGGATGGAGGCGGAGGCGGCGGCGGCGGAGGAGGCGGGGAGCGGACGGCGGCGCCAGGCGGACTCCGTGCGGCTCAGGAAGATTGGGCCGCGGGCGGCTCGCGCTCTCTGCAGCCTGGGGGAGCGGGCGCGTGTCCTCCCGGGGCTCTGCTAGGCGGCGGCGGCCGTGGGGCGCGGGGGACTGACAGTCAGTCAGTCAGTCAGGAGGAGGCTGTTGGTGTGCCCGTGAATATTCCGCTCCCCTCCTGAGGAAAGATGAGACGGGACGTGGCAGCAGCGATCCTCCTCCCGCTCGCCAGCTGCTGCTTCCGTTGCACCGTCACAGACACCGGGATCATCTGAGGGGGGAAAAAAAAACAAGGAACATCGTCTTTCTTTTGCAATCACTGGGCCTGCGGGAACATCCTCCTTTTCTCCTCCCCTTCGTGTGGAGCCGTTGCAGCAGCAGCACTTGGGCAACGCTTTAACCCTCCCTTCACCCTCACTCCGCCCAGTTGCACCGAACGATGAAGAGTTTCGACTAAAAAATAAAGTGAGCGAGCCTGTTCACCAGGGGAAAATCGGATTTTATTATTCATTATTTTTGCACAAATTCTCGAAAGGAGTAGACAATATATCCATTTTTTTTAAATCTCCGCACAGATTGTTTGCAAGGTCTCGAGAGATTGAATTCTCTCTCCCCCCCCCCCGACCAAACATGTGGAACTCTGGCGTTGGCTCTCTGCAGGTACTGAGCAAAGTGTTAAAGAAGTTGGGCAAAGGTCACTTGGCGCTGAGCCGGGGCTTGCAGAGACCCTGCCCCGACTCGTTGCTGCTGGCCCAGGGGGAAGCGGTGGACGTGGAGCGGGTCCAGGTGAAGCCCGAGCTGAGCCTGCAGGAGCAGGGAATGGAGAGCGAGCTGCCCATCCTGGGCGACCCCAAGGCGACCTACTGCCTGAACGGCTGCTGCCTCAAGAGCTTCCTGCTGGTCTGCGTGCTCACCTTGGTCTGCTTCTCCTCACTGGCGCTGGTGCGACGGTACCTGAAGGAGCTGCTGCTCTGGGTGGAGAGCTTGGACAGCCTGGTCGGGGCATTGCTCTTCGTCGTGGGTTTCATCGCCGTCTCTTTTCCCTGCAGCTGGGGCTACATCGTGCTGAACGTGGCCGCCGGCTATCTGTACGGCTTCGTGCTGGGCTTAGGGCTGGTGGTGGTCGGGGTGTTGATCGGGACCTTCATCGCTCACCTGCTCTGCAGGAGGCTGCTGGCGTCGTGGGTCATTGCCAAGGTCCGGGGCAATGAGCAGCTCAGCGCCGTGGTCAGAGTGGTGGAGGGAGGCAGTGGACTGAAAGTGGTAGCCTTGGCCAGACTCACCCCCATTCCTTTCGGGCTGCAGAATGCAGTGTTTTCGGTGAGTATCAATGTTAAAACCGAATGTGAGGATATTACTTTGACCTGCAGAATCCCTATTACAACTGTAAACAGCGTAATAGCTACACAAAAAAAAACTGCTGAAAGCTTACTCTTTTTAACAACTTGTCGCTCAGAGGTAACATCCAAACCCTATCCAGACAAAACGAAATAAGTCTCGTCGTCTAATTTGGGATTTGAATCTAAGTAACAATTTATGTAAAATTTGCTTAGTTTAATGAATGACTGTTTTGCAGGATATACTGTTTAGGGAAAAAACATAAATAAATTAGAGTATCCCAAGTAGTATTTTGAATCTCAATTATAAGTGCACCTCAGATAATTCCTGTGGTTTTTTTTCCCTAAAACTCTTTGGTTTCCTATCTCAAATGAGTGGGCGGCATGAGAGGGCTTTTGTTTGTTTAACTCCCAGGGGGATTTATTGGTGGTTCCTCCAGTCTAGAGATCATTGCTATTGCTTGGGAAATGAGAGGAGCAGTTTATTTATCATGGCGCAGCTCAAAATGAAAGTTTAATAGTTCTGAAACACGAATGGTTCAGACACTAGTTTCATTAGCCAACCGTGCTTTTTTTCACTTAGTGAAATCAAACATGAATACCCAGAACTAATAAATTATTTTTCACCAATTGTTAGCGCATATGACAAACTACTTTCAAAAGGCCAAAACTTGTATTCATTTTGGACACTTTCTCATTCGCCCTGTTTTGTGTACCTTGTAAATGTTATTGACCGTTGGTTGGGCAACAACTAACAGTATTGCATCCAGTTCTGGTTTCCAAACTTTAGGAAGGACATGAAGGTACTTGAGAGGATGGAGAGGAGATTTATCAGAATGATTCCTGGGATGAGGGAATTTAGCTACAAGGTTAGGTAGGAGAAGCTGGGATTGTTCTCCTTGCAGCAAAGGAGACTGAGAGGTGATCTGTTGGAGGTGTACAAGATTATCACAGGTTTAGATAAGGTAGATAGAGATGAACTGTTCCCATTAGCTGATGATACAAGGACTAGGGGACACAGATTTATGGTTTTGGGTAAGAGATATAGGGGGGATGTGAGAAACGACTTTCTCACAGTGTGGTAAGGACCTGGAGCTATGCTAAAAGGTTGGTGGAAATGGAAATGATCAATGATCTCAAAAGGAAATTGAATTGGCACATGAGGAAAATAAACCTGCAAGGTTTCAGGGATAGAGCAGTGGACAAGGATCTGGCATGGAGCCAGGCGTGTTGTCATAAGTAGTACCCGCCTGGTAAAGCATCACTAAAATAAATAATGCATGCCACCCTGTTTGCCCAAGCATTGGCTCAGTGTTAAACTCTGGGACCACATCAAGAGGCAGTCTTGCACTCTGCTGTATTTCCAGTCCTTTATGCTTTGCTTCCACTGCAGTATAATTGTGATAAATGAAGAAAATGCCGGAAACACTCCAGGTCAGGCAGCATCTATGGAGAGGGTAAGTAAACATTTCAGTTGATCTTTCGTCATTAGGTCATCGACCTGGGAGGTTAACTTGTCTTTCTTCACAGATGCTATCTGACCTTCTGGATGTTTACTAACTATGTTTTATTTTTCTGATTTCCAGCATTCACATTGTTTTGCTTTTGCAGTATAATTGTAGCCCGTGCAAAGTCTCATTTAAAAGCTTTCTAGCAATTTGCAACTTCATATTTAATGTTAGGAAGGAGTCAGCAAATGTGAAAATATAACTGATAATTCATATTTGGTGAGAACTTTCTATTTGTGTTTGTAAAGAATAGCTGCCTGGGTGGTAAATTATGAGGTTGTTAACAGTATAATTTGGATCTGCCCATACAGGTATCCTTTGAAAGCTGATCCTGTAGTTTACCAAACTAAAAGTGCTAAGGTGTTAATGTAATGCTCGTGACACATGTATGGCACTAACCAGTGGTCACACTTTAAAAGAAACAATGATAACTCCACACCTACGGTATCCTACATTGAGGTTTATTGGCCTTCCGTGCTCGGTGGGCACCGCAGGGACTGGGGTGTTTTATCGAACCCTTTAACCACATTTTGGTTTAATGTTTGTAAGTTTCCTTTAAACTTTGTCCTTGGTTTTACAGCTGACCTGACTTAGGGGCTGTGTTTGCCTTATCCCTTATTTTGTTGATTTAGTTTAATTGGTTGACTCAAAAGAGTTACATTGAGGTTTATGAGCATGCTGTGGGTTGCCGGTCAGCAGTACAAAATGTGGACAACTATCCCTATTTGGCCTGCATCGTGCTCACATTAGGACTGATGAGAAACTGAAGGAAATATTGTTTTTTCATTTTCACAAAAGAAAAGACGCTACTTTCCCAAAACAGAAGTAGAATTTCTAAGAAGTGATAAAATATTAGTTAGAAATTAGAGATAAAGGATGCAATGGGCAGGCTAAGAGAGCTTTAAAAAATACCCTGCACACAGATACTTAAGGGAGCTGATAATGGGATTGTCACCTTATGGAAGCTTTGGAAACTGGAATAGCTTCTGCAGATTGATAAAGGAGGAACATGATAATTTATAAGGTAAGGAGAGTATATAGAGAAACCTGCAGGCGATGGACCACTGATCCTATTTGTAGTAGGTAAAAACCTTCAACGGCATTTTGAAGGAGCGAATAATAAAATACCTAGAGAAATGTTAACAACAAGAAAATTAAAGCGTGTAACAAGGCAAAACTCAAGATGCTGCAATCTATGCACTTAAACCTTAGAAACCTGGACAATAAATAAAAATCTGTGAAAGAAAATAGAGGCCTTTGAAATGTGGAAGGTAAGATGTATGTTAAATTGCTTATGTAGACCATAAGACCAATGAAGTGGTGCTTGAAATTGCAAGAACAAAAAGAATTCTGAAAAGTGATATCCAGAAAAGTAAATGTTAGTATTTTTGCCATTTGATCAGAGCTAAAAAGCCACAGAGATCTCTTCTAGAGGGAAACATGGAGGGCAGCAGAAAGAAGGGTTGCAGATGAGCTACAGTAGATGTGTGAGGATGGCTCAAGATGAGTGTGACATACCATGACAGCAGATGTCCTGTAGGAGGTACAGACATCATGTATAGACACAGGTATAGACATCAGGGTGGAGGACTGTGAAATATTAAAGGAAATTAACATAGAGAGAGAGGAGGCACTAGTGGATTTAGCAGCCTTAAAGGTGGATAAATCCGCAGGCCCGGATGAGATGTATCCCAGGCTGTTGAGGGACGCAAGGGAAGAGATACCAGGGGCTCTGGCAGTAATTTTCAAATCCTTTCTGCCAGAGGACTGGAGGACTGCTAACCCCCTCCCATTATTAAAAGAGGGAGGAAGGGATAGACCAGGAAACTACAGGCCAGTCAGTCTAACCTCAGTGGTGGGGAAGCTACCAGAAAGAATTCTGAGGGACAGAATAAATCTTCATTTAGAGAGACATGTTAATCAAGGATCATCAGCATGGATTTGTTAAGGGAAGGTCATGTTTGACAAATTTGATTGATTTTTTTTTTGTTTGAGGAGGTAACCATGAGTGTTGATGAGGGTAATGCATTTGATGTGGTTTACATGGACTTTAGAAAGGCTTTTGATAAGGTCCCTCATGGCAGACTGGTCAAGTAAGTAAGGGCCCATGGGATCCAAAGTGGCACGTTGGATCCAAAATTGGCTGAGAGGCAGGAATTATAGGGCGATGGTAGACGGATATTTCTATGACTGGAAGTCTGTTTCCAGTGGGGTTTAGCAGGGCTCGGCGTTGGGGCCCTTGCTGTTTGTGGCGTACATAAATGATTTGGACTTAAATGTAGGGGGTCTGATCAAGAAATTCACGGATGGCATGAAGATTGGTAGAGTGGTAAATAGTGAGGAGGATAGCCATAAACTGCAGGAAGGTAGCTGTAAACTGCAAGAGGATATCAATGGACTGGTCAGGTGGGCAGAGCAGTGGCACATGGAATTCAACCTGGAAAAGTGTGAGGCAATGCACTTGGGGAGGGCTAACAAGACAAGGGATTACACTATGCATGGTAGGGCCCTGGAAAGTACTACAGATCAGAGGGACCTTGATGTGCATATCCACAGATCCCTGAAGGTAGCAAGGCAGGTGGTTAAGAAGGCATATAGGATACTTGCCTTTTTTAGTCGAGGCATAGAATATAAGAGCAGGGAAGTTATGCTGGAACTGCATAAAATGCTGGTTAGGCCTCAACTGGAGTATTGCGTGCAGTTCTGGTCACCACATTATGGGAAGGTTGTGATTGCACTGGAGAGGGTGCAGAGGAGATTTACCAGGATGCTGCCTAGGCTGGAGGGTCCGAGTTATGAGGAAAGTTTGGATAAATTGGCGTTGTTTTCCTTGGAGCAGCGAAGGTTGGGAGAGGTGGATAAGATTATGAGCGGCATAGATAGGGTGGATAGGAGGACACTTTTTCCATTAGTAGAGGGGTCAATAACCAGGCGGCATAATTTTAAGGTAAGAGGTAGAAGGCTAAGTGGGGAGTTGAGGAGAAATTTTTTCACCCAGAGGGTGATGGGATTCGGGGAATTCACTGCCTGAAAGGTTGAGTCAGAAACTCTCATAACATTCAAGAAGTATTTAGACATTCACTTGCGTTGCCATAGCCTCCAGGGCTATGGGCCTAGCCCTGGAAAATGAAATTAATGTAGTCAGATTTTTGTTGACCGGCGCGGACACGATGGGCCGAATGGCCTCCTTCTATGCTGTAAAAGTCTGAGAGTCTAGGAGTAGCTACAAGTAGCAGAAGAAGCAGAGTAATGTTGGCCAAGAGGAAGTTAGCATGTCTTTGAAATGGAATTAATGTTTAACTAATTGTTTTAGCCTCAAGGAGATAGAAGACCTGGAGAATTTAATTAATCTAATCAAAAAGGCTAACCGAATGTTTGCCTTAACCGCCCGGGTGTGCGGGGAGGGGTATTGACATACAAAAACGAGCAAGTGGTTTTAACTGTACATAGCCTTGGCTAAACTCTACCTGGAGTACTGTTTTCAGTTTTGGTATTAAATCTAAAGAAAGCTGTAATGGCCTTGGAGGTACATTGCAGATTCATTAGAAAGAAACCAGGTGTTAATGGATTAAAGTATAAGTACAGGTTGCACAAACTTGTTTTATAGTGCTTTGAGATTAGCAGTTTGAAGAGTAATCTAATCAAGGTGTTTAGAATGGTAGTGATCCAATAGGTTGGATACAGAGAGACGGTTATATCTGCTGGGAGAATCCAGAGCAAGGGGTCATATTCTTAAATTTAGGGCTGTGCTACTTATTCATACAAAGGATCATGGAAATCTGGAACTGTTTTCTGTAAAATACCGGATGCTGGGTCAATTGAAATTTTCAAGGTTCCTTTTAATAGATTTTTGTTAGGCAAGGGAACAATGGTCCCTATATAGAGTTGTTGTACAGATCAGCCAAAATTTAATTGAATGGTGGAGCAGGCTCAAAGGGCTGAATAGCCTACTTCTATTCCTACATTCCTAATATGGGGTATTTGATGGACATTGTGTTTAGATGTTAGAAAAGCTTTTGAGTGTCAATATAAATTACTTAGAAGTGGGAGAGAGGCAAAATGAAATTTGCTTCTATGAATCTAATGTGGGTGAGTGCTGCAAACATCTGGGGATGAGATGGTGAAAACCAAGGGTCCTTGGGAATTAGGCTGACAAGAGGCAGATGTAATTTAATGGAAACAAATGTAAGTTGAGACTATCAGGTGAATGGTGATATAATGTAGAATAATACATAGGAGAGGGATTTGAGTGATGGTGGCAAGCCTGTTGAATATATTGTAGTACGTAACTGCAATAAAGAAGCCAAATATGAACTTTGAGTGTTTAACCTGAAGAGTATAATGCATACCTCAAAAGTGGTAGTAGAACTTGTAAGGAATACCAGGAACACATCAAAGTACTATAGTCGGGGCACCCTGGCCATACAGAGGGCATGAAAACTTAAGCTTTAAGCACCTGAACTGTAAGAGATTGAGGGTTTTTAATTCATTCATGGGAGGTGGGCATCATTGACGCCAATTAGGGATGGGCAATAAAAATGGTGGAAAGCCCTTTGTGAACTGCTGTAGTCCGTATGGTGAAGGTGCTCCCACAGTGCTGTTCGGAAGGGAGTTCTATGAGTTTGACCCAGCGAGAGTAAGGGAATGGCACTACATTTCCAATCTAGAATGATGTGTGGCTTGGAGGGGACCTTGCTGGTGATGGTCAGTGTCCCCTTTAAGCTGCATGGCTGTGCAACAGTCCATCAAGTGCTACAACGTGATGGTAAAATGAGGTTTGCTGCCACTCTAGCCCATGAGCAAATAACTGGTAACCTCCCTCAGGAAAAGAAATTAATGCACAAAAGCCAAGCCTGACAAGATTAATCAGGTAGAATTAACAGCCGAAATTAACTCGTAGTTTCCTGGAACCCAAAGCCATGTCAGCAGTTATCTCTCCTGCGGCCTGCCCACTGACCCTTCCGCTCGCTGCTTTCCTCCCACTTGCAGAACCCCTTTCTCATTTTTTTGCTTCCTCCCTCCTGTCGCCACTCTTCCAACCCCTCACTCACAGCGAGGTTTGGGGGAGATAGGTGGCGAGCAGAGGATTTTCTTTCATATTAACGATGAGAGAGGTGAAACTTTACTTTAATTGCTTCATTCCCTGACATACAGTTGCAAAGTAGCATGCTTGTCACTGGAAACAATAGTAATGCAGCACCATTTACAGCTCTCCACAACAAAAGTTTGGTAGGTGTTGTAAATGAAGAGTAAAGTATTGTGTCGCTCAAGTTTGAAACTACCATTACTATAAAAAATGGATATCAGCATATTTGAAACATACATTCCTTTTTTTAATTACTCAACATGCACCCTAATTTATTCAGTGGACATGTTGAATATGCCGCACTGTGATGTGCTGCAGCATTAAAGTGAACTGTACTTTCAGTCAGACCCTGAAACTGGGAACGCTTGAGCTTGCAAGTTTGCAAACGGTGAATATCTTTCAACAAAACACAAAACAATCCTACAGGGAGCAATGATTTACAAAACAGCTTGATGAGAGCAGGTGTCAAGTACCTGGGGATTAATGTAACCTAAATGTTGGAGAAATTGAGCCTATGAGGTACGTTCTTATGATGGAACTATAGGTTGTCTACCTCCATCTTTGTAGGACTAGATAAACTTAAATCTCAATATTATGTGTTTATCTTAAAAAAATTATGTAGAGTTGAATGATCCTGATGAATGTATATTTTGGAAATTTACTAATCTGGCTTACTAAAGTGGCTTTATAAGAAAGATAAAGCAAAGATTGGCATTGTGAACCTTTTAAGTAAACAATCTATTGGAGACTAGTTATAAAATATTGTACAGGTTTCAATATAAAACAATATTGTGAATACAAAAGCAAAATACTGCAGATGCTAAAAATGTGAAATAAAAAGAGAAAGTGCTACAACTACTCAGCATATGGGGCAGCATCTATGGAAAGAGAAAGTTAATTCAGATTGCTGATCTGTCATCACTTTTATTAACTTAAGGGCCTAACGACAGGTCATTGATCGCAATGTTAACTCTGTTTCTCTTTCCACATTGATTAAGAAAATGGTGGAAATATCAAAGTGAATATACATTATTCTGTTTTTCCTCTAAAATGGATCACCTAACTTGAATCACAGAATTGTTACAGAAGGAGGCCATTTGGCCTGTCGTGTCTGTGCTGGCTTTCGGAATGAGCAATTCACCTGGTGTCATTCCTCTTCCGGCTTTCTTGCCGTAGCCCTGCATATTCTACCTTTCAGATAATAATACAGTTTATTCTTGAATGCTTTGATTCGAACCTGCCTCCACCACTGTTATGAGACAACCTTTTGGTAAAGTTGAGTTATTTAAAAATCCGAGAGGGAAACTTTAAACAACTGTCATAACCTATATTTTTAAGTGGTATGTTTGAGATGCAAATCTAAATTCAGGAATCAGACCACCAGTTCTCGAGAGGTTTTATATTAAACTAAATGAAACATTTTATTAATTTACACAAGTTAAATACATATACATGGCTAAAAATTGCTACTATCATAACTTTTAACAAATTCTTAAACTAATCTCCATTAATGCAACAGCAACCCGTAGGGGAGGATTTTCCCAGCGGCGGGGCCCACTTGCCGATGCGTAAAATGATGCGCGGTGTCGTCGGGCGGAACTCCCGACGTCATAAGACCATAAGATGTAGGAGCAGAAGTAGGCCATTTGGCCCATTGAGTCTGCTCCGCTATTCAGTGAGAATCATGGCTTGTCTGATAATCCTCAGCTCCACTTTCTTGCCCTTTCCCCATGACCCTCGATTCCCTTCCTGATTAAAACTCTGTCTATCTCAGCCTTGAATATACTTAACAACCCAGCCTCTACAGCCTTCTGTGGGAAAGAATTCCACAGATTTACTACCTTCTGAGAGAAGAAATTCCTTCTCATCTCTGTTTTAAATGGGTGCCCCATTACTCTGAGATTATGCTCTCTGGTCCTAGACTCTTCCACAAGGGGAAACAACCTCTCAGCATCTACCCTGTCAAGCCCCCTAAGAATCTTATATGTTTCAATAAGTTCGCCTCTCATTCCTCTAAACTCCAATGAGTACAGGCCCAACCTGCTCAACCTCTCCTCCCTGAGATCAACCTACTGAGCCTTCTCTGGACTGCCAGCAATGCCACGTCACCCCGCCCCATTTAAATTTTCAGGTAGGCGGGGGCGCAGCAAAATCAGCTGTGCGCTCGCCGGCCTGTCAATGGCCAATTGAGGCTATTGACAGGATCATTAAACTAATCAATGGACCTGCCTGTCCAACCTTAAGGTTGGCGGGCAGGCCAGGAGCCCTGGCAGGAATTAGAAAAAGCATGAAACCTCACCCATGGGCTGAATAAGGTTTCATGTAGGTTTTAAAAAATGTTATGAAAGTTTAAAAAAAATGATGGACATGTCCCAACTCATGTGACAGTGTCACATGAAGCGACATGTCAGGGAATTTTTTTTTCTATTTTTAATATTTTTGACAGTAGAGGTGATCTCCCTGAGGCAGCACTTAGCTTCAGGGAGATGAGTGCGCTCTTTCGTGAGCATGCATGAAAGAGTCCACTCTCAGGTTTAGGGATTCCCCCCCGCCCGCACAGTGAGTGCATAGCGCTTCCGTGCAGACGTCAAGGCCCGCCCACGTAAAATGGCACCAATTTTTTTTGGAGGAACACCTGTGCGCGCCAGCACTTCAACTTCGCCCCCAACAGGGGGGAAAATCCTGCCCATAGATTTTTAAGCAGACACCAGGCAAAGCATTTTCACCTTACAAATTCAAAATAAGGTTCCTTTCACTTTGGTTCCTGTGGAGTCAGTTGGAGCCTTACAGCTGCTTTGATTTTATATTGCCTCTGCTCTGCACACACAAAACTGCTGAAGTTATAACTAGCACAGCTCATTGAATGTAAATTCCCATTGTATCATCAGCCTCTTTTTACCCACCTCTTCTAACAATAAAATCCCTTTAATTGTACCAATTTTATTAGCAGTATAAACATATTGCTTGGTCTCTGCTCGCTCGGTGCCAGTTTTCACTTGCCTTCTTGAATGCTCTATTCAAAAAATGCAATTGCACTCTACCTCTCTTACATCTCAAAACTAGTACACATCAAAACACCCAGACTAGCTGGCTTTAATCCAATTAAGACACACCCACAGACTAAACATCTATTTAAAAAAAAATTCCAATAATATTATATACATTAATAGCTTCATGACACCCCTCTCCCTATCAAAAAACGAATCGTCGTAATTCTAAAAGACGGCTTCATTTTAGTAACCCATCTCACGCTACCTCCTGTACTTGTTACATTATTACATTACCAAATGCTTGCATTAACATAATATATATATACAAGCCCTTGGTATCCAGGTTTTTTTTAAAAAAAGTCCCATTTTTCTTTAAGCTTCAAACTCTTGATAATGCATCTGCGAACAGATTTTCCCTTCCAGCAATATGTATAACATATATATATATAAATATACGTATAGATTAAATGGTTGTAATAATAGACTCCACCTGAAAAGCCTTGCCCTTTTGTCTCGAGTTTTTCCAAAAACTTCAAAGGATTATGGTCTGTATAAACAATTGTTTCTGATTTGTTTGCAACATAAGTTTCAAAATGCTGCAGTGCTAACACAAAACTCAAAGTCTCTTTTTTGACCGTTGAATATCTTCTCTGTTGTACATTCAGCTTCCGTGAAAAACACCCTATCGGTTTTTCAATTCCAGTGTCGTTGTCTTGCAACAGTACAGCCCCAATGCCTATTATCGCTTGCATTGCTTGGGTACTGCCAAAACTGGTGCGGTAGTTAATACAGTTTTCAAACTATCAAATGACTTCTGACACTCCATTGTCCGTTGAAACTTCTTGTTTTTTAATAGTTCAGTCAGTGGCGCAACCACTTGGCTAAAATTTAGTAGAAATTTCTGGTAAAACCCATCATGCCCAGAAATCTCAAAACTTCTCATTTTGTAGGCACTGGGAAATCCACGATAGCCTTGACTTTCGCATCTTTTGGAGCCAGCTTACAATGTCCAATGACATGGCCTAGATACTTGAGCTTTTGAAAATTCACTTTTAGCCAACTTCATACCAAATTAGCTTCATGTAGTCGAGTAAATAATTCTTCCAGATGCTCCTGTCACATCTGACTGAAAACGACTCGATCATCAATATAAACCGCACAATTGCTAAGACCTGAAATTACTTTGTTTGTCAGTCTTTGAAATGTTGCAGGTGCATTCTTCATACCAAATGGCATGACTTGAAACTGATATAGTCCACTTGGTGTTACAGAAGCTGATATCTCCTTTGCTCTCTCCGACAGTGGTATTTGCCAATATCCTTTCAGCAAGTCCTTTTTGTGATAAATTTTGATTGTCCCAATTTCTCAGTGCAAACTTCCAAACGTGGTATGGGATATGAACCTGCTTTTGTCACCGCATTCACCTTTCGATAGCCCACACACAGTCTTTGTGTTCCATTTGGTTTTGGTACCAGTACAATAGGCGAACTCCAACTACTGCAACTAGACTCAATGATATCATTTTGAAGCATGAAATCAATTTCTTTTTGTACTTGTGATAACTTTGCTGGATTTACTCTCTAAGGTTGTTGCCTTATTGAAGATGGTATTTCAATACATACATCATGTAAAGCTAAATGTGTCTTTCCTAACATATTTCCACAAATAGATTTGTGTGACTGCAATAGCTTTTCCAAATCACTTTGACACTTCTTGGAAGGTAACTCAACATTTCATTTAAATTTTCAAGCACCCCCTCTTTATCCAATTTGATTAGAGGAAAATCAGTTTCAGAGTTCTGCACTTCTACTTCTTCCTCATCATCCACCATCACTAATACCTCATTGTGTTCCTCATCACTGTCAAAGTACTTTTTAAGTATGTTTACATGACATACCTTCTGCTTCTTTCTTCTACCTGGAGTATTCATTAAATAATTTACTTCACTCAACTTCCTTTCAATCCTGTAAGGCCCAATAAATCTTGCATTTAATGAACCAGCAAGTACTGGTAACAAAACCAGTACTTTCTCCCCAGAAACAAAACTGCAAGTTTTAGCTTTCTTCGTGTTTTCACTTTCATCATTTGCTGTGATGTCTTTAAATTTTCCCTAGCCAACTCTCATGCTCTGTTCAATCTTTCCCTGAAATTTGATACATAATCCAGGAGAAAAGTTTGAATGTTGACCCACCAATTTCTCATGAATCAATTTCAGTAGTCCCCTTACCTCATGACCATAAACGAGTTCAGAAGGGCTGAAACCAGTTGATGCATTAGGAATGTCTCTAGTAACAAATAATAAAAATGGAATTCCTGGAGCCCAGTCCTGTGCGTAATCCTGATAGATTGCTCTTATCATAGTTTTTAAAGTTTAATACCGTCTTTCCAAAGCTCCTTGTGACTCCAGATTGTAAACTGTTAACTTAAATTGTTTTATCCCCAAACTGTTCCTTAATCATCTGTGACATGAAATTTGACCCCTTATCTGATTGCATTTCCTTAGGCAAACCATGTCTTGTAAAATATTTAATTAACTCCTCTGCAGTCTTGTTAGTTGTAATATTTTTTAAAGGTATAGCTTCAGGGAGCCTGGTAGACACGTCCATTAGTGTCAATAAATACTGATTTCCACTTTTAGTCTTGGGGAGAGGTCCTACACAATCTATCATGACCCTGGTTTGGAGTTATTCAAACTCTGGCATTGGGATTAAAGGTACCGGTTTAATTACTGCTCGTGGTTTTCCTGTTAGTTGATATGTATAACAGGTTCTACAGAATTTGACTACACCTCTATGCAATCCTGGCCAAATAAAAACCTCTATCTTTTCCTGTGTTTTCCTAATTCCTAAATGTCCCCCCATTGGAATTTCATGAGCAATCCTCAGAATCTAATTTCTATACCCTAATGGGATAACAATCTGATGCACCTCCCTCCAGCTTTCATTTGCTGACACATGATCCGACCTCCATTTTCTCATTAAAATACCTTACTGAAGATAATAACATACTGGAATACATTTTGCTTCTGTTTCTGAATAAGCTTTCTGATATAACTGTTTTAATTGCAAATCATTTTTCTGTAACTCCACTGTAACCTCTTTGAGTTAAACATTTCAGCTGAATTGTCCTGTATTCCTTTGTCTTGAACAATGCTATCAAATACAGTGCAAATTTTGACACCACCTTCTTGCCTTTGAACTGCCTGCATATCTTGTTTATCTTGTTCTTCCCGATGAGCCTTTGATCTCGTTACAGCACAGTCAGGAACCAATCCAGCATGTTCCTTCTGTAACACCTCTGTTGAAAATACTTTTACAGATTGCTCAACTTTCATAGGCATCGCCCACATTTGCGATCCGCTATATCAGAATAAATTGAACCTCTGCAATGGGCAATTTTTCCAACACTCCAACTATAACTTCACCTGTCTTCCATATGCTCTTTACATTTATCTTCCACAACGGAATAGAGTTAGCATCTCCATGAACCCCACTTATTATTACCTTCTATTGCAATACTCGCTTTGAACAACAAATATCGCTATCCCACAACGTTAAGGATTGACTAGCCCCTGTGTCTCTTAAAATTTTAACATCTTTATCTACTCCATTCTGTATACATGGATAGACTTTCCCTTCTCATACAACAAGAAAACTGGACTTTATTATTACAGTCTAAGTTGTTAGGTAGGGCGCTTGAGGTATATACTCCGCTATCAGAAGAAATGTCAGTGAATTATGATGTGGTAAAAAAGGTTATTTTGAGTGCATATGAGTTGGTTCGTGAAGCATACAGGCAAAAATTTAGGAATATGAGAAAACAGCTTGGGCAAACTTATATTGAGTTTAAAAGAGTAAAACAAAGTAATTTTGAACGGTGGATACAGGCATTAAAAATAGAGACAACTTATGCAGCTCTTAAGGAAGTAATTCATTCCTGCAACCTACTCCTCAGAATTCTCTTGAGTAAATTGTGAACACTTTCCCACTTCTTCACCTTTCATTGATTCTCCCTGTTTCACCTGTACACAAACCACTGGTTTCTCCTGTGCCTGAACCTCAGAACCCACAGTGCTTTGAGTTCCAGAGCTTTTCTGTACCCCAAAATTTCCAACAGATTTTTTCTGCAATCTCCAACACACTGGCTTCGTGTGCCCCACTTTATTACAATGAAAACACCTCAATTTTCGAATGTCACTTCTACCTTCAGCACCACCTCTTTATTCTGAGAACAAACTTCCTATGAACTTCCAGCTACTCCTTCTCTGACTACCTACCTTCCTTTCACCTTCCCACCTTTTATCCTTTTCCAATTCGAAAGAGTCAAGAAAAAAAGTTCAGCTCTATGAACTAACTTATAATCATCAGCTATCTCTACTGCTTGTCTTACAGAATCAACTCTCTGTTCCTCCACATGAGTTCTCACTACTGAATGTATTTAACCTTTAAATTCTTCCAAAAGAATTACTTCCCTAAGAGCTGCATAAGTTGTCTCTATTTTTAATGCCTGTATCCACCGGTCAAAATTACTTTGTTTTACTCTTTTAAGCTCAACATAAGTTTGCCCAAGCTGTTTTCTCATATTCCTAAATTTCTGCCTGTATGCTTCAGGAACCAACTCATATGCACTCAAAATAACCTTTTTTATCACGTAATTCACTGACATTTCTTCTGATTGCGAAGTTTTTACCTCAAGCGCCCTACCTAACAACTTAGACTGTAATAATAACGTCCGGTTTTCTTGTGTCCATTCTGTCTGTTTAGCTGGCTTCTGAAATGAAATAAAGAACGCTTCCATATCTTTTTCCTCAAACTTTGGAAGAACTTGTACAAATTTAAACATATCCCCACTGGGTTCTACTCTGGAGATAAATCCTTCCTCACCTACTGGCATTTCTTTTTTTAACTGCCAACATTTTCAGTTGGATTTCGCTCGTGCTCTCTCTCTCTCTCTCTTTCCTCCTTCTCTATCGTCACAATTTCTAATTCCCTTTTAAAAGCCATTTCTCTGTCCTTTGCTTCAAATTCAAGCTTTTTCAGTTCCTCTGCTTATTCAGATTCAAGCTTCTTCATTTGTAACTGAAGTCTCACTACCTTCAGCTGTGACTCACTGATGTCACATTTCACTTCTAACTGTAGATGCTGTGTGTTATTTTTAATTATATCTGATTTCCTAGCACCCTCAGTTAGCCCCAATTTTAACTTATCTGCTAATTTTGTTAACTTACTTCTGGTTATTTTCTCCAACCAACCAATTCCAAACCAATCATGAATTTAGAAATATTTTAATCCCGGGTGAGCCCCCAATTGTTATGAGACAACCTTTTGGTAAAGCTTGAGTTATTTAAAAATCCCAGAGGGAAACTTTAAACAACTGTCATAATGTATATTTTTAAGTGGTATGTTTGAGATGCAACTCTAAATTCAGGAATGAGATCACCAGTTCTCAAGAGGTTTTATATTAAACTAAATGAAACATTTTATTAATTTACACAAGTTAAACACATATACATGGCTAAAAATTGCTACGATCATAACTTTTAACAAATTCTTAAACTAATCTCCATTAGTGCAACAGCAACCCATAGGGCAGGATTTTCCCAGTTTGTGGAGGGGGGGGCTGTTCGCCGATGGATAAAATGATGCATGGTGACATCGGGCAGAACTTTTAACAAATTCCTAAACTAATCTCCATTAAGGCAAAGGCAACCCATAGATTTTTAAGCAGACACCAGTCAAGGCATTTTCACCTTACTAATTCAAAATAAGGTTCCTTTCACTTTGGTTCCTGTGGAGTCAGTTGGAGGTTTACTGCTGCTTTGATCTTATATTGCCTCTGCTCTGCCCACACAAAACTGCTGATGTTACTTAGCATAGCTCATTGAACGTAAATTCTCAGTGTATCGCCTGCCTCTTTGAACCCACCACTTCTAACAATTAAACCCCTTTCATAGTATCAATTTTATTAGCAATATAAGCATATTGTTTGGTCCCTGTTCACTAGGTGCCGGATTTCACTCACCACCTTGAATGGTCTATTCAAACAATATACTCTACCCCTCTTACATCTCAAAACTAGTACACATCAAAGCACCCAGACCAGCTGGCTTTAATCCAATTAAGAGACACCCACAGACTAAACCTCTATTTAAAAAAAAAAATCCAATAATATAATATACATTAATAGCTTCATGACAGCCACACACTCAGGCAGCGCATTCCGGTGTGCCACTCGCCGATGAAAAAGTTTTTCCTCATGTCTCCATTACTGTTTTTGACAAACAACTTAAACCTGTGCCCCCTTGTACTTGATCCTTCCACCAATAGGAACAATTTTTTCTCTATCTACTCTGTCCAGAACTATCTCAATTTTGTGTACTCGAATCAAATCACCTCTCAACTTTCTTTTTTCAATGGAGAACAGACCCAACCCCTCCAAGCTACCTACATAACTGAAGTTCCTCATACCTGGAACCATTGTTGTGAATCCTTTCTTCTCTTTTTCTAATGCCCCCACATCTTTCCTAAAGTGGATGCAGTACACCAGTTGAGGCTGAACCAGTGCATTATACAAGTTTAACATAATCTCTTTGTCCTTGTACTCTTTTGTCCCTATTAATAAAGCCTAGGATACAGTATGCTTAATCACTCCCTCAACCTGCCCTGCTAACATCAATGACATGTGCACCTATATTCCCAGGTCCCTCTGCTCCTAGAATTGTGCCCTTTGTTTTATATTGTCCTTCCATGTTCTTCTTGCCAAAATGAATCATTTCACTCTTCTCTGCATTGAATTTCACCTGCCACTTGTTTGTCCAGTACACAATTTGCCAATGTCCTTTTGAAGTTCTACACTATCCCCCTCAAAGTTCACAACATTTACAAGTTTCATTTCATCTAATTTTGAAATTGTGCCCTGTACACCAAGGTCTGGATCATTAATATATATCAGGAAGAGTGAGGGACCCAACACTCACCCCTGGGAAACTCCACTGCACACCTTCCTCCAGCCAGAAAAACACCCATTTACCACAATGTTTTTCCGTCATTCAGCCAATTTTGCAACCATGTTGGTACTGTCCCTTTTATTCCATGAGCTATAATTTTTCTTACAAATCTGTTGTGCAGCACTGTATCAAATGCCTTTGTAAGTCCATGTATACCATGTCAACAGTATTACCCTCGTCAACCCACTCTGTTATCTCATCGAAGAACTCCCAAGTTAGTTTAACTCGTTTTTCCCTCAACCAATCCATGTTAGCTTTGCCTAATTACCTTGCATATGTGCAAGTGACTTCATTTTGTCCCAGATTATTGTTTCTAGAAGATTCCCTGCCACTGAAGGTAAACTGACTGGCTTGAAGTTGCTGGGCTTATCTTTGCACCCTCTTTTCAGCAAGGGTGCAACATTTGCAATTCTCCAGGCCTCTGGCATTCACCCCCACCTCTGAGTCTGAAGAAGACTGAAAAATCACAGCCTCTGGAATTTTCACTCTCACCTCAGTATCCTTCGTGCATCCCATCTGATCCTGGTGCCTTATCAACTTTAAGTATATAGCCTATCCAATACCTCCTTATCAAGTGTAGACCCTTCAAGTGTCTGAGCTACCTCCTTTTTCACCATGACCTGGGCAACAGCATCTCCCTTGGTAAAGATAGACACATAGTATTCATGTAATACCTCAGCCATGCTCCCTGCCTCTTTGCGTAATCCCCTTTTTGGCCCCTAATCAGCCCCACTTCTCCTTTTCCTATTTATATGCCAATAAAAAACCCTGGGATTCCCTTTTATATTAGCTGCTAGTCTCTTTTCATACTCTCTTAGCTTCTCTTATTTGCTTTTTCATTTCCCTCTGAGCCTTCTATATTCAGCCTGGTCTCAGCACTTTTTTTTCTTCATCATAGTTTCTATCTCATTTGTCATCCAGGGAACTCTGGATTTGTTTGCCCTACTTTTCCACTTCTTGGGAATATACCTTGACTGTTTTCGAACTATCTCTTTAAAGGCAGCCCATTGTTTAGTTACCGTTTTGCCTGACAACCATTGGTTCCAATTTATCTGCCCCCAACCCATTCTTACCCCATTAAAGTCGGCTTTCCCTCAGTTAATTATCCTTCCTCTGGATTGATTTTTGTCCTTTCCCATAGCCAGCTTACACCTTATTATACAATGATTACTGTTCCCTAAATATTCTTCCCCTGGCACTTGATTCACTTGGCCCACCTCATTCCTAAGAACCACGGTGAACAGTGCCTCCTTTCTCATTGGACTGGAAGCATACTGCTGTTGAAAATTTTCCTGAACACACACTAGGAACTCTTGCCCCTCTTTGCCCTTTGCATTATTGCTATCCCAGTCTATATTCGGATAATTAATGTCCCCCATTATAACTACTCTATAATTCTTGCACCTCTCTTAATTTCCTTGCAGATTCGTCCCTATACATCTTTCCCACTAGTTGGTGGCCTGTGGACTACACCGTGCAATGTATTTTTTATTCCTTAGTTCTAGCCAAATAGATTTTGTCCTTGCCTTTTTCTACCTATATCCATGACCCTTCCTACCTACATCTGTGACTCATGCGATGCCAGATATCACTTTATCAGTTTCCTGGTCTTAACTGTTTCTTTTTCATCATGGATGTCTGATTTCTCCACCACTTCCAGTGTGATGCCACCACCAAACACACAATCCCCTGCCCTTCCCATTCAACATTCCTAAGAGACCATTCCCTTTGCGATGCCCTGGTCCACCCCTCAGCCATCCCTAACAACCCTTTCCCTTTTCTATGACACCTTTCCAAGAAAAACGCCATTTTGCCTTCTCCCATCTCACCGTCCAAGACCCCAATCACTTCTTCCATGTGAAATAGCAAATTACTTGTACTTATTTCAATTTAGTATACTGTATATGCTGTTCATGATGTGGTCTGTACATTGGGGAGACCAAATGGAACCTGTGTGTCAGTGTTGTGGAACACCTCTGTTCAGTCCACAAGCATGACCCTGAGCTTGCTATCGCTTTTCATTTAATCCTCCACCTTACTCCCACTCTACCCTTTTTGCCCATGGCCTGCTACAATATTCCAGTTAAGCTCCAGGAACAGCATCTCTTTCAACTCAGCACTCTAGCCTTCTGGACTCAACACTGAGTTCAACAATTTCCTCTGCTCTTGTTCCCTGTGTTTTTTCTGCTAGCTTGGTCTTGCCTCGTTTCTGTCTGTATCCATTCATGTTACTTGAGGAAGGATGTAGTTGCATTGGAGGCGATTCAGAGGAGGTTCACTAGATTGATTCCAGAAATGCAGGGCTTGTCTTATGAGGAGAGATTGAGCAGTTTAGGCCAATTCTCGCTAGAGTTTAGAAGGATGAAAGGAGATCTAATAGAGGTATATAAGATGCTAAAGGGGATAGGCAAAGTAGACGTGGAGCGGATGTTTCCCCTTGTGGGGCATTCTAGAACGAGAGGCCATAGTTTTAGGCTAAGGGGTGGTAGATTTAAATCAGAGATGAGGAGGAATTACTTTTCTCAAAGGGTCATGAATCTTTGGAATTCACTACCTCAGAGTGCAGGGGATGCCGGGACGCTGAATAAGTTTGAGGAGGAGATAGACATATTTTTAATTAGTAACGGGTTGAAAGGTTATGGGGAGAGGGCGGGAAATTGGAGTTGAGGTCGAAATGAGATCAGCCATGATCGTATTGAATGGTGGGGCAGGTTAGAGGGGCTGAATTGCCTACTCCTGCTCCTAGTTCTTATGTTCTTATGTTGCATTCAGGCAGTTGCTGTGTAACCATTAATGCCTCATCTGGGCACACCTTTCGTCTCTTTACGATTACCATTACCACTCTCTTCAGGTTTTGTACCACAAAATCTTTTTGCCATTTAAGCCCTCCTTCCAGCACTTTATTAAATATCTTCCCTTTTGTTCTTCCTGTCCCCTTCCCACCTTCTACTGGCTTAAAACTTATTACGTTTCTTTCTTCAGTTCTGATGAAAACCCATCAGCCTGAAACGTTAACTCTTTCTCTCCACAAATGCTGCCCAACTTGTTGAATATTTCCAGCATTTTCTGTTTTTATTAAAAGATCAGCTGATGTATGCAAAAAGGTAGAATTGAATTTCCTTCGCTGGGAAATAGTGAACCGAGCATTTTCAGCATCAGAAGGTTAGCAAGAGGTTAAACAAGAAGCAAAATTGCCAACATACTGCTGCAAAAGGAGCATGTATGCTAATTTGCTTTAGGAGTGAACAGCCTAAGTTAGACTTGAAGGATGTTGCAAGTGGGAGTGATGTATTTTTTAAAATTAGAATGTGCAACAGAACTACTTGTTAAACTTAACCAAAAGAGAAGTGGCATCTGTGTTACTTGCAAATAATTATGGCAAGGTTGGGAAAAGTAGTAGTTCCAGTGGACTCAATAATGGAGTAACCTGTTGGATGCCAGAATAAGATGCTTGGCAAATGGTAGTTAAACAAGAAAATAAGTAATGGTGAGAATGAAGGAATCTAATTGAAATAAATGCAGTTTAGTGCATCTGGGGTGGGGAGCAGGGGGGTGGTAATGGGAGCTGCGCTATGAATGTTACTGCTTATCCTTAACTTAGGGTCTTTTGATGCAAATTCTGTTGATTTGAATTTTCCAAGCAATAAATGCTTCCGGAGGTGTTTCCTTTACATTGCATAATACACAATGTTTTGACAATTCTGGTTTATTTTGATCAAAAGACAGCTCTGGTTTTATTGGTATTTCTGCAATGCAGTTAGTAATGTAGACCTGGTTAAATCAAAGACTTTGGCCCAAATCTTCCAAACAGCATTGGTACACCACTGCGTTTGATGATGATCAGTCAGAAAACTACATTTACCTGGTTATGTTTAAAAGGGGCTGACTTGTGATGTACCATTCTGAAGAACTCCCTCAGCACAGGAGTCCACAAAGTGGCTGAGGTGGATAAGTGGGTGGAGTGTAAAGTGGTTAGTGAGGTTGGGTCAGTCGTGTCGGGGTCGGGGAGGGTGTTAGCCGGGTGTTTGGGGGCTGTTCGGGTTGCGGGTAGTTGGGGGTGCTGTTATTTGACAGGTGTTGTTTGGCAGGGGGTAGTCGGGGGGTGATTGGGGAGTCGGCCTTGTAGTTACCTAGATGTTAATGGCCAAAATCCTCTGGTCTCCGGATTGCCAGACGCATGACAGAAGATGCATGTTAGGACCCTGTGGAAGACCTGATGCACTGACCTCCATGGAATTGCCTGAGAAGTTTCAATTTCCGATGTGAAATTTCGCTGCTCCCTGGGACCCTCTATGAAATGTCTCTGAGTGAGAGTCAGACATTTGGGAGAGATCCATGAAACTTACTTGAATAGTTCAATAGCCAGGAAATGTTAGACAGATTAAAACCTAGTCTAAGATCTGGGTAACTACATAACCAACCCACCCACCTCACAGAGCACTGAACCATGTGCCCCCGAGCGACTGCGCCCCTCGACCCAATGCAATTGCATCACTAAACCCCAACCTGACCCCACTAACCTCCATACCCCCACTCACCCCTACCCACATGCCCGCCTTGCCCATGTACCTCCTGCTGCCCCACCCCACACTGTCCTTCTTGGCCACTCATTCACCCATTTACTGACATTCAAACTGGTCCTTTAAACTTATATAGTAGCTCGTGCTGTAAAAAGGGGGTGTGACTGCGCTGTTCTCTTCACAGGCCTGTTTGCATTCCTGCCCTGAGGGAGTTCTTCAGGTTGCTGCATCAGAAGTCAGATCCTTTTAGCGTAACCAGGTAAGCGCACAGTTTTCTGACTGATCATTGTTGGACACACAGGATCCGATTCTGATGGAAAATTTGGACTAATCCATCTAACATTTCTTGGGTAACTATTCAGGTAAGTACCATGGATCTCTCCCAAGTATCCGACTCTAAAGCATAGTCAGAGACATTTGCGTAGGATCCAAGGGAACAGGAGAATTGCCCAACAGAAGTTGAAACTTCCCGGGACCTCCCCTTGGAGGTCTGCGCATGAGGACTTCCACAGGGTCCTGATGTGCACCTTCAGTCATATGTCCAGTCTCCGTCGATCTAGAGATGGGAAGATTTGACCCAATTTGGACACAAGTTCGGAATTACATTCATAGGCACAGACTGAAAGTGAACAGTAGTGTCTGGTTGAAATAGGATCTTTTTGCTTTGAGAATCCACAGCAGTTCTGTTGCAATGCTGTTGTATAAGCAAGCTACCCAGGAAATTGAAGGGGCCTTTAGTTACTTGGAGAGCAATATGCATTATGAAAATGTTGCAAATCTGCTACTGATAAAACTTTATATTTTAAAAGGGGAAAAAAAGCAGAATTCAGTGTCTGAAAAGGTTGTGTTCATTGTTATTTCCAACAATTGATTTCAGTTTATTTTAAAATGTGCTAATCTTTTTAATCAATTACAAGAAAACTGAAAATGTGGCATTTCAAGCTGAGTTTTGCTTGCCTTGAGCCTTCATTAACTGTAGAGAATAGAACTATTGATTCCTGTCATGTGAGATGCGATTTTTATAAACTTCCAAAATTGACATCTGGTAAAAACTGTATACTTGAATTTTGCCCCAACCTAACATCAGAACATAGGACTTAGGAGTAGGAGTAGGCCATTCGGCCCTTTAAACCTGCTGCAACTAAGATAATGGCTGATCTGGTTGTGGTCTCAACTCCACTTTCCTGTCTGCACCTCCATAATCCTTGACTTCCTTGTCTATCAAAACATTTTTGAAACTAATTGTATTGTTGAAATGCTTACTCATTACTATTTTTCAGCAGGGTCTATATTTTAATAACTTTATTACTTTTTAAAATGCTATGGTCTAAATGTAGCTTAGTTGATGAGTGTCCTGCTAATCCTGGAAATGATAGAAAACGATCACGCCAATTTAACAATTTACTGTCTTGTACTGGATGAAACAGCTGGCAATCTGATTAAATTAGAGTATTCGGGAACATTTTTTAGAGAGATGCTTCTGTTCAGATACTAGTCCTATCAAGCATACAACTAAACTACATAAATTAGTTAAATTAGCATCTATAAATTTTATTGTAGAGTGCTATGAGTTCGTGCTATGTTTTTCTGCCCCACCTAGGCTGCAATGGGAATGGTTCACAGGTATGGCAATCCAGAGGTCATGAGTTCAAATTCCACCATTTGCAGCTGTGAAATTGATTTCAGTAAATCTGTAATTTGTGCATTGGTATTTGAAAATCATTATCAAAGCTGCCAAATTATCGTAAAAAATTCCTGATCCATCATACTGCAGGGTTCAGTACTTGGGCCACTGCTGTTCACAATCTATATAAATGATTTGGATGTGGGGACAAAATTTAATATTTGCAAATTTGCTGATGATACAAAATTAGGTGGCAGTGTGAGTTGAGGAGAATGCAAGGAGGTTTCAGGTGGATTTGGATGGGCTAAGTGAATGGGCAAGAACACGACAGATGGAATATAATGAATAAGTTTGAAGTCATCCATTTTGGTACAAAATTTGGTGAGATTTTGGGAAATTTTGATATCTAAAGGGTCCTGGGTGTCCTTATTCATGAGTCACTATGATATGGCATGCAGGCACAGCCAGTAATTAGGAAGGTATGTGGCCGCCTTCACAAGGGGATTTGAGTACAGGAGTAAAGATGTCTTGCTGAAATTGTATAGAGCCTTCATGAGACTGCATCTGGAGTATTGTGTACAGTTTTGTCCTCTTTATCTAAGGAAGGACCTACTTGCTGTAGAGGGTGTGCCACAGAGGTTCACCAGACTAGGCGGTTCACCTGAGATGGCAGGATTATCTTATGAGGAGATATTGAGGAGACTGGACCTGTATTCTCTAGAGTTTCGAAGAATGAGAGGGGATCTCATTGAAAATTACAAAATTCTTACAGGGTGTGAAGGGTAGATATGCTTGGGATATTTCCCCTGGCTGATGAATCTTAAACCAGGCGACACAGTCTCAGAATAAGAATGAGATGAGGAGGAATTTCTTCACTCCGTAGTGAATCTTTGGAATTCTCTGCCCCAGAGGGCTGTGCAAACTCGATCATTGAGCATGTTCAAGACAGAAATTGATAGATTTCTGGATGATAATGACATCAGGAGATATGGGGATAGTGGGGAAAAAATGGCGTAAGAGGTAGATGATCAACCATGATCTGTTTGAATGGGGCACTAGGCCCAACGGGCCAAAAAGCTTACTCCTGCTCCCATTTCCAATGTTCCTATTAGGAGACAAAGGCCTGGATTTTTGCTGTGATGAAGAGCCTCTTCATCATGACAAAAATGGCAGGTGAGCTCATAAATTGCAAGTCCTGCCCCCGAACTTGGCAGTTCCCATTTTCACAGGGGTGGGAATGGGGGTGGTTCGTGTTTGGCACATACGCGGTTCACAGAGGCAGCTGGCCATTTAAGTCATCAGGAGCCTCCACACGAGTCATATTTTGATAACCCAGGAATGTGAAATACAAACTGTGCAGATTAGACCTGATGAGAGCAGGTCGGAACTTTGTGCATTTTTTTGGATAGCTTGCGTACCCCTTTGGAGAGGTAAGGTACCCCTTTGGATCTGGTCCCGAGACATCTTTGGGGAAGGTCAGATATCCTTTGGAATTTGTAAAAGTAGGCATCAATCTGTGTAAAAAGTGCATAAACTCATTAACTGTCATGCTCATTGGAATTGTCAACAAATCTGTAAAAATTAACTGTCAAAAGTATCAAGAGGACCAGTCAGACATGTCAATAGGATGTGTCAAGAGAACATGTCAAGCTGTCAAGGCATTTAAAAGTCCAGCCCTCTAAATCTTTGAAAAAAAAATATTTGGAATGTTTTTAAGAAAAAAGCATTCCTATTTCACTCTGACATAAATGTGAGGGATTCCATTATTGGAATACTGCTGCATGACAGTTTTTGCAGCCCATCCATTAACCCAGTATAGTGCCTGCCATTTCACAGTTTGATTGCCAGTTACAAGTGGTTATAGACTCTTTGAAGTGGGACTAAATTCCAGTGTTTGTTGCCATAAGGGATTGTGTACTTAAATGAAATATTTGTTGTTTTAAGGCTTTATGTAGTTGAAGGAATGTATATGTAGAGAATGAGATTTTATGAATGTGCGAGTTTTTTCCCCCCAATATAGTGAAGTCTATAATATACACTTGGAACTTTATCACAGAGTCACCATAGTGTAGAAGGAGGCCATTCAGCCCATCATGTCCACACCAGGTCTCCGAATGAGCAATTCATTCGTGCCATTTTGCCATGTTCTTCCTATAACCCTGCACATTCTTCCTTTTTAGATAACAGTCTACTTCCCTTTTGAATGCTTCGATTGAACCTGCTTCCACCACGCACTTTGTAATGCATTCTAGATCTTAACCAATCACTGCGTGAAAAAGTTTTTTCTCATATCGCTTTTGCTTGTCTTGCCAATTACTTTAATCCTGTGTGCGTTTGTTCTCGATCCTTTCTGTAGTTCCAGTTTCCCCCTATCTACCCTGCCCAGATCTCTCATGATTGTGAATGTTTCTACTAAATCTTGTTCGAGCCTTCTTTTCTCCAAGGAAAACAGTCTTAACTTCTCCAATCTGTCTTCATACCTGAAGTTCCTCATTTCTGGAACAGTTCTTGTAAATCTTTTCTGCACTTTCTCCAGTGCATTCACATCCTTTCAAAAATGCAGTGTCCAGAATTGGTTGCAATACTCCATCTGATGCTGAACTAGTGACTTATACAAGTTCAACATAACCTCCTTGCTCTTGTACTCTATGCCCCTATCAATAAAGCGTAGGATACTACATACTTTATTAACCGCACTCAACCTGTCAGCCACCTTCAGTGACTTATGCACATATATGCCCAAGTCTCTCTGCTCCTGCTCCCTCTTTAGAATTGTACGCTTTATTTTATATTGTGTCTCCATGTTCTTCCTAACAAAATGAAGCACTCCACGTTTCTTCGCATTGAATTGAATCTATCATCTGTCCGCCCATTCCACCAACATGTCTGTGCCCTTTTGAAATTCTACACTATCAGCCTCACAGTTCACAATGCTCCCAAGTTTTGTATAATCTGCAAATTTTGAAATTGTGCCCTGTACACCAAGGTCTAGGTCATTATTATATATCCGGAGAAGCAAGGATCCCAACACTGACCCCTGGGGAACTCCATTGCGAACCTTCCTCCAGCCCTATAAACTTCCGGTAATCACTACTTTATGTTTCCTGTCATTCAGCCAATTTTGTATCCATGGTGCTACTGCCCCTTTTATCCCATGAGCCTTACTCACAAGTCTGTTGTGCAGCACTGTCTCAAATGCCTTTTGGAAATCCACATCCTATCAACAGCATTGCCTTCATCAACATTTTCTGTTACCTCTTCAAAAAACTTCAAGCTAGTTAAACACGACTTTTCCTTAATAAGTCCATGTTGGCTTTCCTTGATTAACCTGCATTTGTCCATGTGACTATTATTTTATAGAACTTTATTTTATTTGCATGGGTCCTGAGGCTTGCCCATGGTGATTGGCATGGTAGATGTAAGGGCAAAGAGTGGTAGGTGGGGGGCATGAGTTGGCACTAAGTTGGCATAGGGGCTATGCAGGGCCTCTGGGGGTGTACAGGCACAGGTTGGCATGGAGGGGATGAGGAGTAACAGGGATGGGTACTGTGCATGAGGTGGCATGGATGAGGTGTGGGGGGCTGGGGGCTGAGGGCTGGAAGGGAGTTTTATGTTTTAATTTTCATAAATTTTTGGGCACAGTGCCGGATCCCCCAGGCAGGCCTGCCCCATCCACCTCTGCACCCGGCATCCTCCCCGTTACGTCCGGGTTCACGGACACCAACTTCTAATATAGCCCACATCACTCCCCACTTCTCCTGGAACAAAAACCTGACGTCTGGCAGCCATTTTTTAAAAGATGGGTTCGTGGAGCTAGGAATTCTCCCGAATCTGCACACCTGACTTACAGACGAAAACTCAGGCCAAAGTGTGTCCTCCCTCTCCCATTTCACATGGTCCAGCCTGCGTGTAATTCCGGTTCCACGCTAATTGACATGTAATGTAGTGAACTACAAATATTGGACAATGACCCATTTAATACGGCAGGACAAGATCTTGGCAATCTTAGCCCCATCGGTCCTACAATGGTCTCCTTGCTAACATCTGGGAACTGATGCCCAATTGGGAGAGCTGTCCCTCAGACTCATCAAGCAATAGCCTGTTGTCCTCTCCAATGCATCTCCATTAGCTAATATTCTGGCATTCTCCATCTCTAGCTCTGGTATGGACATTGCCTCATTTGCAGGATAGATCCAACAAAGGTGTGAGACACAGTTGTATGCAGTTTGTTGACCAGGCCTTGAGAGTTCATAACATTTGATGACTCTAGACCCCATGAAATTTTGTGTTTTCAGATCAAACAAAGCCAAGGAGACTTGCTGTTAGCACTTAGCCCCTTTCCCCCAACTAATGAACCAGTACTGTATGTTGAACTCCAATTGGAGAAAGTAAGAGCATAGAATTTACTCTCGGTGCTGACTTTATATTAACCTTCTCAGGGCAATTCAGATTAAATGAAATTTTATTTTTAAAAACATATTTTTACTCATGGAATAGGAATAATGCTGGTGATGCTGAGTTTAACTTTGTTGCAGTTAGTTGACATACACAGATTGTACTGCAGCTATGCAATATGTTGAACTGATCATTTTTCAGAGATGATATTCCTAAAGATTGTTAACTGTTATTGAGGTGGTATATATGTAATTTTATTTGAGAACAACTCTGTTGGGTAGATCAGATGTTTTCAGTGGTAATCCTGCCTGGTGGTGAGACCTACAAAATGAGCAATATTGAACTTTATTCTCAACCTGTAATGTGTTCAGTTAGAATATTTCCCTATTGATGTTAGCTGGGAATGAAACTATTGGACAAGGTTATTTCAATTAACCTATGCGATACAATTAAACAAAATACACCCACACTTCTACATTTGCCTTAAGTTTAGAGTGGTGTACTTTTAAGAATAACCATGAGTCTTTGGCCATGATGCACAAGCATTATTATGACCTCAATTGAAAGGGCTATTTGTTGGCATTTAACAATAGCTCAGTTCTGTTTTACTTCAGTTGGTCACTTTATGTCGTCTCCATGAACAAACATGAGTATTCCACTATAATGCTTTTATACACACCAGCTCTCTATATTAGTTTTTTAGCCAGGGTACTTCTGAACATATATCTTTAAATTATAGCGCTGATATCATTGGTGTCATTTAGACCTACAAGGACATCCCAGATGTCTGGAAAAGTTCATATAGAAATGAGCAGTTACTATTCTGATTTCAAATGATGCTTGAATGACTATAATTTAAGCAGGACACGTTCTACAGCAGTGCAGGATCTTCATATTGTGGAAATGACCTATAATATGAGAAATATTATTAAAAAATCAAAAAGGCTGTATCTTCCATTGGTTTTCAAACTGAATGATCATCTTTGAGAAACGTCCTTTGAGTTGCTGAGTCTGTTGAAGCTGAATTACTGTGCACAGATTGCTGAAGTAGAGTGGGTTAATGATTTTGTACCCACTGGTATTAAAATCCCTCTGGTTCTGGGTACAGTTTTAATGAAGAGCAATTGAAGACATGTAAAGCTCAATTTATTATAGCAACATATGCAGAAGGCATGATGTAATGTAGGACAATTACTTTTAGCCTATCGTGCAGCATGAGATGATGTACATTGATCTTTTCTTTTCAACCCCTCCTTAATTTTCTGAACTTGAAATTTGAATTTTCTGGACAGTTGGTATTTGCCATCTCCTTTTTAAAATTATTTTAAATCAACTTTGATAACTCACTGTATGCAACTCGGTCAACTAGGACAAAACCATTAACCAGAAACTGAACTGGACTTGTCATATAAATACTGTGGCTACAAAAGCAGGTCAGAGGCTTGGAATCCTGTAGCGAGTAACTCACCTCCTGACTCCCCAAAGCCTGTATACCATCTACAAGGCACAAGTCAGGACTGTGATGGAGCACTCTGCATTTGCCTGGATGAGTGCAGCTCCAACAACACTCAAGAAGCTTGACACCATCCAGGTCAAAGCAGCTCACTTGATTGGCACCCCTTCAACAAACATTCACTCCCTCCGCCACTGATGCACAGTGGCAGCAGTGTGCACCATCTGCAAGATGCACTGCAGAAACTCACCAAGGCTCCTTAGGCAGCATCTTCCAATCCCACGATCATCTAGAAGGACAGACAGACAAAAGGCAACTGACACATGGGAACACCACCACCTGGAAGTTCCCCTCCAAGCCACTCACCATCCTGACTTGGAAATATATTGGCGTTCCTTCACTGTCGCTGGGTCAAAATCCTGGAACTTCCTCCCTAACAGCATTGTGGGTGTACTTACACCACATGGACTGCAGCGGTTCAAGAAGGCAGCTCACCATCACCACCACATCGAAGACAATTAGGGATGAGCAATAAATGCTGGCCCAACCAGCGATGTCCACATCCCGAAAATTAATTTAAATAATAAATAAATATTGAGAAGACTGAAATGCTTTTCGGTGCCTGTCACAATCTCTCTTCCCTCACCACTGACTTCATCCTTCTCCCTGTCTGAGGCGGAACCAGACTATTAGCCACCTTCTTATTGTGTTTGACCCAGAGATGAACTTCTGACCACCTATCCACAGTATCGCTAAGATAGCCTATTTCCGCTTCCGTACTGTTGGCAATCTCTGTTCCTGTCTTGGCTCATCTTCTCCTCACCCATGCCTCTAGATTTGACCATTGCAAAAATTTCTAACCAATCTCTCATGTTCTACCCCTTGCCGTAAATATGAAGTCATCCAGAAATCTGCTGCCTGTCTTCTAATTTGCACCATGCCCCTTTCACTCACTCATCCCATCCTCACTGCCCTACTTTGACTCCTGGTTAAGTAACTCCTCAATCTAAAAATCACATCCTTGTTTTCAAATCCTTCCATGGCCTCACCCCTCCCTACCTCCTACAGCTCTCATATTGCACTCCTCCAATCCTGGCATCTTGCAGATATCCCATCTTAATTGCTCTGCCATTGGCAGCTGTGCCTTCTACTGCCACAGCCCTAAACTCTGGAATTCTCTCCCTCAACCCGTCCATCCTCTTTTGAGATGCTCTTTAAAGTCTACCTGTGACCAAAGCATCTGCCCTAAGATCATCTTGTGGCTTGGTGTTAAATTTTGTTTGATAATGCTCCTGTGAAGCTCCTTGACATGTTTTAATAGATTAGAGTTGCTTTATAAATTTAATTATCATTGATTTATATATTCTCCCTGAATAAATGATGACATCTAAACAATCTTCATTTACCTCAACGCCTGTAATAGAATTGATTTACTCTTTTAGTTGAAAATCACAATGTTGTCAGAGGTATTTTTATGCATTAAATGCATTTTGCAGAAGTTGCTTAATTTATGTACATTTTTTAAGACTGCAGATATAATCTTAGAATGCTTTCTTCAGAGCAGTCTTTTATGCTTAGTGATAGATGCAGTTCGTATGTCAGTGTGAAGCTGAAGGTGAAGAGCTATCTATAGAAATACACATCCCAGTGAAGCCACAGTACAGGACTACATGCATGAAGAGCAGTGGAAACAGCTGTAGTCAGCTAAGTGAGCCTAAAAACAAGTCTGACCAAAACTGCAGTCTTTCAACATCCAGTCATTAATGGTAGTGGTCAATTAAACAACTAATGGGAAGAGGAGATTTCATGAACATTCTCATTCTCAATGATGGTGGAGACCAACACAAATGCAAACAACTAGGCTGAAGTACCATGAGGATGATCTACCTTTGCCTGCTACTGAGGTCCCTACTATCATAGATACCAGTCTTCAGCCAATTTGATTTGTTGCACATAATATCAAGAAATGACTGCCTACAACAAAGGCCTCCAGAATTAGCTGCGTCTCTGATCTAGCTGTCCCGGTACAATAACAACACTGGCATCTACCTGACAATGTGAAAATGCCCTGTCCACAAAGGCAGGGTGATAATTGGTTGAATTGAATTTATCCTTTCAGCCTACTCTCAATCATCAGCAAAGTGATGGACTTGACCACACTGCTATTAAGTTGCACTTACTCATTACTATCTAGAACACTGCAGCTCCATTTGGGCTCCACCAAGAACACACAGCTCCAGATTACATTGCTGTCTTGGTTCCAATTTGGACAAAAGAGCTGAATCACTACTTCCCAACATCTAATTTGCTTTACTCACTGCCACTGAGCATTGTTACAATAGCTTCAATTTATTGTCAATCAGGACTTCCATTTACTGCTTACTCACTTTTCCAGAACCGCTTTATCCAATTTAGGGTTGCGAGGAGTCGGAGCCTGTCCTGAAACGCAATGGGCGCTAGGCAGGGTGCACCCAGGACAGGACGCCAGTCCATCACAGGGCACGTGCGCACAGACACACACACACACACACCAAGGGGCAATTTAACTGTAGCCAATCTGCCTAACCACATCATTGGGCGGTGGGAGGAAACCAGAGCACCCTGCGGAAACCCATGCAGACATTGGGAGAATGTGCAGATTCCACAGAGGTCAGAATTGAACCTGGGTGCCTGGAGCTGTGAGGCAGCAGCACTAACTACTGCATCACTGTGCCACCTCCCAGTTACTGCTGTCTTCCCCAATTCTCCTATTTACTAGTCCCTCTTCCCAATTATAGATGCCGTTTCCAATTACTACCATTTCCTTGCGCTCTCCCTAATTCCATCTTCCCACCTCCACATACTGGCACCCTCCTCAAATGACGTAATTGCCCTCCCAATTTCCTCATTTATTGGTGCCCTCTCCAAAATAACCTATTTACTGGTACATTCTTCCAGTTGTTCCATTTTCTGATTACCTGTCCCATTTTCTGCTTACCTGTTGAAAAAGTACCACAGAATGAGTTTTACTTTACATTCCCATCTGAGAGATCTTGAAAGAGCAAGTGAAGGAGTTTGCTTTGTTATACTGCTGTATCCACCAAGTGGGGATGAACCTCACCAACCTCCATCTAGTTACTCCTGACCCAATGCACTGCTGCCCCCTTGGACTCTGCCCAATTATTGGTGCTCTCGTAATTTCTCTCCAAAATGCCCATTCACTTGCAAAGTTCTTGCCGACCTTGAGGCTTTTCTGTTTTTGTTTTTGATTTTGCTCTTTGGTTTTCAGGAAGAAAGTGCAAAATAACTTGATCGGAAGTGAATTCATCAATTTGTACCAAGTATGTGATTATTTGTGTAAACATTCAGCTTTTCTGGATTATTTGGTACAAAGATTTTAATATTCACAACTTCTTTGTTTTCTGTTGTCACTATTTAATTGTTCAGCTTTCTGAAAAAAATACATTTTTTTTAACCTGGATATTTCCATGATTGAGCAAAATTGTGAAGATCATGGTGATGAAAAGAACTAATAAAGTGGGAGGACACCCTCCGAATGCTGTTAGGGTAACATTATCAGTATAGTGCTAATCAGACTTGATGTGAATATGCAAGTTAACTGGCAATTGTATCTTTGAAAAATATAAGGAACATAGTATGCTAGAAGGCAAACCCATTAATGAGTTTTATCAAATAGTACAATATGCATATTTTGTTTGGAATGATGTACTTTCCCTGTAACTCAGCTGACATGAGTGAAGTTCTTATGACATTGTGTTTACGATAGAAGGTACTTTGCATTACACTAGAGTTAGATTTAGAATTTTTGAGTTGTTCTGTTTATCTCTACTATTTTGCAATTAGATTCCTCTTCGACCATTGATTTTAATTGCTTTTTAGAGTCCCAGCTGTGTAAGCTTCTTTGTGCTCAAGGGATATTTATCTCCCTTTGCTATTAGCTTGAAGTGTTCTTTCTTGGTGAGGGAGGAGCGACAGAGAGGAGTGATATCCTGGAATAGTAATTGCCCTCCAAGTAAAACCATCCACCTTGTCAGAAAGATTTCAGCCATTGAAAGTTTTTTCTTTGATTTCTTGCCACCCTGCTGCCCCTGACTTAAGTTGTGCCAAGGCTTCTTGGTACCACTTTTTTCAGATGATGCTTTGCAGTTGAGAGCAGCTGGTTTCACTCCTCCCTTGATATTCAGCTCATTTGCCCATGTTGGGATCAAGACTAAAACAAGGCTTGGAACCAGGTGATTCTGTCTATTTGTAGCCAGAGGAATCTACTTTTGTCGTCTCTTCCCGCTCCCACATTGATATTTCTGGGGTCCTCCAAGAATCTTTTATGGAGGGGCAGGATGACCAAAAGAGCATGGAGAGGGGAGTTTAGTAGGGAGAGAATTAGATTAGAGGTGATGTAGGTAAAGTAGGTTACTCCTTTATGTTCCCTCCTCCACCTGACCCACACTTAGTGTGGCTTGCTTCGTTCCAAGTAGCAATCATCATGGTTGAGCACTGATTTGACAGTGAAAGAGATCAACAAAGCATTCAGGCTTCCTTGGTGTTACTTGACCCAAGGGAGTCCAGAGTCAGCATTGAGGATCTTGAAGGCCAACCCTATCTCAATTCTGATGCACCTGTCCTGTCAGACAGGACAGAAGAAATTCTCAGAGGAAGGGTTTGAGGAGATCGGGATGTTGTCTCATAGATATGATCCTGTTCATTAAATTAAACTATTGCTCGACTACCCTGAACAGTTCTCCAAACTTGAACTTGTGACCAAGGGAGACTTTACAGAGTCAAGTGGATTGGGATATGCTGATTCTTGGGTGTTGCTAGTGATTTGTCTTATATTTTCTCTCCATTTGTCATTTAATGATGCATTGCCATTTCAGAAGGTATGGAGAGTAACTGTATATTGTGAAATTTATTTGGTGAGGAATTCTGGCCCACTTATTCCTTTTGAAAAGATATTCCACATCAATCTGAATAGGAAGGTGAGACTCGATTTAACATTGTACCCAAAGGTTGCATTGAAGATAGTATAGTATTCATTCAGTTGAGCTCAAATTTGGTATCAGACTTGAACTCCTAAATCTCTGAGCTGCAGGTGAACATATTCCAATTTAGTGAAGTTAATATAGGATCTGCATTTGAAGACTAATTTTCAAGTAACATGCCCCTGGCATGTCAGCCTATGGGGATCTAGAAATACATCAAAAAAAGTAGGATTGTGGTTGTTGCCACCTATTAAACATCTCTTTTGTCTCCTTTCAATCTAAAACCATGTGTTAACAAGTGAAGAGGGCACTCAGTAGAGCACATACCTCTGTCATGCTGTATTAACTCAACATTATTACAATTATGCAGCTCTTCCTTGAGGCTTTCCCTGCCTGGTTGATGCTCTGTATCTACAAAGCTAAAAAAGAAATCTTTTTACTCAGAGCTTCCATCTCTCTGAGGAGCTTCAGGCCAATCCACATTCAACAACCTGCTCTGAAAACATTGCTCATGTTTTGACTGCTGTGACAAATTCCACCACAGCAGCTTAGAAAACCTACAGCTTTCTAAAACAATCAACAACATTCTTTTAAAAAAAAACCCATAGCACAACTGAAAGAAACTGTCAATTTACTCTATCCCTCAATGCTAACAAACCCTTTACAAAAATTCCTGTGATCCAGATCCAGATCTGCACCTTCACCAAAATCTAATCCTTGGGCCATAACCTAACTGTGCATCAAGTTTCATTGAAATCCAACCATTAGCATTTGAGAGATACTGTTTACAGACGAACAAACAGGATCGAAAACATTACCTCCGCCCACCTTCAGTGGTGGAAGTAATGAGACACCCTGATGAGAATGGCAACAATTAAGATCAAGAATTGCCTTCAAAGATTTATTGCCTGATACTGGAGAAAATAAATCAGAAGAGATTTTTTGAAAGGCTTTTTTCTTAGTTCTTTCGTGGAAATTGTCAATAGTCTTCACATAAAAATTGAAAGACTCTTGACATATGTACATATGTACGCATGTAATTAAGAACATGAGGAGGACACTTGGGCTCTCGAGCCTGCTCCGCCATTCAATAAGATCATGGCTGATTAGACAGGGGTGTAAACCTGGCTTAGTGTTTACAGCACTCACGAACTGTAATCTATTGCTATAAGTGATGAATAATAGTGAGCTTTGAGTCAGACCGATGTGAACTCTTCTTTCAAAAATGCGATGAAGACTTAGTGAATGTTAACTATTTAGTATTTGGGGTACATTTTTTTAACATTTCAGATCATTACCAACCATTTGAAAGAGTGACTAGTTGAGATCAAGTGGTGTCTGGAATGCAATTATTTAGTCCAACCAAGAACTTCAGCTTATTTAAAAAATCAGTTACACCTTTAAATTCCTCTTTCAACTTGAGTTACACTTTTTAACTTTTTTTTATTATTCATTCACGGGATGTGGGCTTCACTGGCTGGCACAGCATTTATTGCCCATCCCTCGTTGCCCTTGAGAAGGTGGTGGTGAGCTGCCTTCTTGAACCACTGCAGCCCATGTGGTGTAGGTACATCCTCAGTGTTATTAGGAAGTGAGTTCCAGGATTTTGACCCAGCGATAGTGAAGGAAAGGCGATATGTTTCCAAGTCAGGATGGTGAGTGACTTGGAGGGGAACTTCCAGGTGGTGGTGTTCCCATATCTCTGCTAGGGTTGTCCTTCTAGATCGTAGTGGTCATGGGCTTGGAAGGTGCTGTTGAAGGAGCTTTGGTGAATTCCTGCAGTACATCTTATAGATGGCACAGATTGTTGCTATTGTGCGTCAGTGGTGGAGGGAGTGAATGTTCGTTGAAGGGGTGCCAATCAAGCGGGCTGCTTTGTCCTGGATGGCGTCAATCTTCTTGAGTATTGTGGGAGCTGCACTCATCCAGGGAAGTATTCCATCACACTTCTGATTTGTGCCTTCTAGATGGTGAACAGGCTTTGGGGAGTGAGGAGGTGAGTTACTCGTCGCAGGATTCCTAGCTTCTGACCTGCTCTTGTATCCACAGTATTTATATGGCTAGTCCAGTTCACTTTCTGGCCAATGGTAACCCCCAGGATGTTGACAGTGGGGGATTCAGTGATGGTAATGCCATTGAACATCAAGGGGTGATGGTTGGATTCTCCCTTGATGGAGATGGTCATTGCCTGATACTTGCGTGGCCTGAATGTTACTTGTTACTTGCCACTTGTCAACCCAAACCTGGACATTGTCCAGGTCTTGCTGCATTTGGACATGGGCTGCTTCAGTATCTGAGGAGTCGCGACTGGTGCTGAACATTGTGCAATCGTCAGCTAACATCCCCACTTCTGACCATACGATGCAAGGAAGATCATTAATGAAGCAGCGAAAGATGGTTGGGCCGTGGACACTCCCCTGTGGAACTCCTGCAGTGATGCCCTGGAGCTGAGATGACTGACCCCCAATAACCACAACCATCTTCCTTCGTGCTGGGTATGGTTCCAAACAGCGGAGAGTTTCCCCCCTGATTCCCATTGACTGCAGCTCTGCTAGGGCTCCTCGATGCCACACTCAGTCAAAGACGACCTTGATGTCAAGGGCAGTCACTCTCACCTCATCTCGGGAGTTCAGCTCTTTTATCCATGTTTGAACCAAGGCTGTAATGAGGTCAGGAGCTGAGTGGCCCTGGCGGAACCTAAACTGGGCTTCAGTGAATAGGTTATTACTAAGCAAGTGCCACTTGATAGTATTGTTGATGACTCCTTCCATTACTTTACTGATGATCGAGAGTAGACTGATGGGCGGTAATTGGCTGGGTTCGATTTGTCCTGCTTTTTGTGTACAGGACATACCTGGGCAATTTTCCACATTGCTGGCTAGATGCCAGTGTTGCAGATGTACTGGAACAGCTTGGCTAGGGCGTGGCAAGTTCTGGAGCACAAGTTTTCTGTACCATTGCTGGAATATTGTCAGGTCCTGTAGCCTTTGCAATATCCAGTGCCTATAGCCTTTTCTTGATATCAAGTGGAGCGAATCAAATTGGCTGAAGATTGGCATCTGTGATGCTGGGAACCTCCAGAGGAGGCCGAGATGGATCATCCACTCAGTACTTCTGGCTGAAGATTGTAGCAAATGCTTCAGCCTTATCTTTTGTACTGATGTGCTGGTCTCCTCCATCTTTGAGGATGGGGATATTTGTGGAGCCTCTTCCTCGAGTGAGTTGTTTCATTGTCCACCACATTCATGACAGGATGTGGCAGGACTGCAGAGCTTAGATCTGATCCGTTGGTTGAGGGGTTTCTTAGCTCAGTCTATCACTTGCTGCTTATGCTGTTTGACATGCAAGTAGCCCTGTGTTGTAGCTTCACCAGGTTGACACCTCATTTTTAGCTGTGCCTAGTGCTGATCCTGGCATGCCCTCATCCACTCTTCTTTGAACCAGGGTTGACCCCTTAGCTTGATGGTAATGGTAGAGTGAGGGATATGCTGGACCGTGAGGTTACAGATTGTGTTTGAGTACAATTCTGCTGCTGCTGATGGCCCACAGTGCCTCATGGATGCCCAGTCTTGAGTTGCTAGATCTGTTTGAAATCTATCCCATTTAGCATGGTGGTAGTGCCACACAACAAGATGGAAGGGTGTCCTCAATGTGAAACTGGGACTTCTTTTCCATAACGACTGTGCGGTGGTCACTCCTACCAATACCGTCATGGACAGATGCATCTGCGGCAGGCAGGTTGGTGAGGGTGAGGTCAAGTATGTTTTTCCCTTTTGGTTGCCTCACCACCTGCCGCAGACCCAGTCTAGCAGCTCTGTCATTTGGGACTCGGCCAGCCTGGTCAGTAGTGGCGCCACCGAGCCACTCTTGGTGATGGACATTGAAGTCCCCCAATCAGAGTATATTCTGTGCCCTTGCCAGTGTCAGTGTTTCCCCCAAGTGCCTACAAAGATCATTTGATTTGGCTACTTAACATTTTCTTTTTACCAAAATACCAATTTAGGGATTGCCAAATAACTGGTTTTCCTTGTGGACTTTGGAAGTGTTTTTTAAATATGAAACAAATGTGGTTCAAAAAAAATGCTTAACATATGTTAGGAGGGATTGTAATTTAGGGGAAAAATATACCTAGTGTATTTTTAAATTTCTTGTTTCCTCACTACAAGAATTTCTGTTTAATAAACAAATGTATTGCAGTATTTTGATATTTTAGTGCCTAGTTGAACCATACAAGTTACAGAAGTTTCCCTTTGCCTAATTGAGCATTGCTTTTGAGCTTTTGAAAATCATCTTCTAAAAGTTAATATTTTCATTGTGTATTTTTGTATATTCAGTTATTTCTGACGGTAAGTTTCATCCAGCATTTTGTTATCTTTTTGTAAAGGGTACACATAATTTACTACAGGGAGATTATTTGCAATATGTATTGGTAATGTTCCAGAATGCTGACTACACAGTGATTTCAATATTTCATGATTGATTACATTGCGTTGTTAGAGGATAGGCTATTTGGACAATTCTATGACAACCGTATGGTCTTGTCGAATATGTTAGAACAGACTATAGAGTGAATGCCTCATTCATGCCTTTGTTACTTAAGACTTATCTATTCTAACACACTCCTTGCTGGTCTCCAATGCTCTATCTTTTGTGAACTTGAGGTCTTCTCAAACTACTGCCTATGCCCTTAATCACAGCAAGTCCCATTCACCCATTATCCCTACGCACACTGACCTATATTTGCTTTTAAAATTCTAATCCTGGTTTTCAAGTCCCTCCATGGCCTCCTTCCTCCGTATCTCTGGAATCTTTTCCAGCCCTACAACAACCTTCAGATATCTGCACTTGTCTAATTCTGGCCTCCTCAAGCCTGCACAACCCAAATCTATCCAACCTCTCTTCATAACTTAAATGTTTCATCCCAGGCAACATCCTGGTGAATCTCCTCTGCACCCCCTCCAGTGCAATCACATCCTTCTTATAATGTGGCGACCAGAACTGCACATAGTACTCCAGCTATGGCCTCACCAAGGTTCTATACAACTCCAACATGACCTCCCTACTTTTGTAATCTATGCCTCGATTGATAAAGACAAGTGTCCCATATGCCTTTTTCACCACCCCACTATCATGCTCTTACATTTTTTTTGTTTTCCCAATACAGAATAATATTTTAAATAAAAACAGAAAATGCTGGAAATACCCAGTAGGTCAGGCAGTATCCATAGAGAAAGAAACTGTTAACATTTAGGTCCATGTCCTGTCATTAGATTAGTGGCAGCTTGCCTATAAAGTTAGCTGAGTGACAGGAAACAGTAGCGGTGAATGTTTTTTCAGACTGGATGAAGGTATACAGTGGGGCTGCCTAGTGGTCAGTTCTAGGATCACTGCTTTCCTTTATCTTAATGACGTAGATTAGGGTGTGCAGGGTACAGTTTCACAGTTTGCAGATGACACAAAATTTGCAAGTATTGTAACTTTGAAATGGATATTGAGAGACTTCAGGAGGACAGGGACAGGCTGGTGGAATGAGTGAACACATGGTAGATAAAATTTAATGCAGAGAAGTGGTACATTTTGGTAGAAAGAACTGGAGAGGCAATATAAACTAAAGGACAAAATTCTAAAGGGTGCAGGAAGAGAGAGACCTGGGGCTATACAAATCATTGAAAGTGGTTAAAAAGGCATAGTTTCCTGGGCTTTCTGAATAGAAGTATAGAGTGCAAAAGCAAGGGATTTGAGGTGCACTTTTATAAAACTCTTTCTGCCTCAGCTTGAGTACTGTGCCCAATTCTGGGCACCACACTCGAGGAAAAAAGGGAAGTCCTTAAAGAGGGTGAAGCAAAGGTTTACGAAAATTGTTCCAGGGATGAGGAACTTCAGTTACAATGATAGATTGGCAAAGCTGAGATTGTTCTCTTTTGAGAAGGTTGAGAGAAGATTTGATGGGGGTGTTCAAAATCATGAACAACTGATTAAGAGGAAAGAAACTGCTCCCATTGACGGAGGGACCTAGAGAACCAGAGGACATCGATTTAAGGTGAATGGCAAAAGAACCAATGGCAACAAACATTTTTACTCTTTTGGAAAGGTGAGCCCCCGCTAAAAAGTACAAATCCAGTAAGCAAAAGATCCCCCAGGAGCTCCAGGGACTAAGTGCAGAAGGGGAAATAGTTAACCAGTTAGCAACCAGGGGAGTGGTTAGAATCTGGAATGCACGACCTGAGAGTGTGGTGGAGGCAGATACAATCGTGGCTTTAGACCTGCTGAGTTTTTCCAGGTATTTCTGTTTTTGCTTTCAAAAGGGAATTGGATGAGCACCTGACGGAAGAGTATTTACTGGGAAATGGAGGGAGGGCAGGTTTAGCTGAATTGTTTTTGCTGAGAGCTGGCATAGAAACAACAGGGCAAACTGGCGTCCTCCTGTGCTATGACTATTCTATAATTCTAAGAAATTTACATGGAAATTAACAGCGCGCTACCATTTTTGAGACTAATGATGGAGTGGTGCAAATTGCCCAGCAACTAATGCTGATTTGCCACTCTTTCTTGCTACTAATTGCTGGATGAATATTTTAGGATGCAGTACATGAGTGATTTGAGTCATGGCTTATGGTATGTGTAACATACTTGGGAGGAACTTGTACCATTTGAACTGATGATACCAAAGGTTTTCCACCAAGGTCTCCTCGCCTCATGTCTGGGCCTGTTGCAGATTAATTGAAAGAGGTTGATGGCCATAATTAGTCAAGAATTTCATGAATGATTTAAGGGCACACAAGGTGGACATAGGTCTTTGCCTGTCTCGCATTCCTATATTTCTATTGAGAGTTACAGAACACTTCCATTCAGTGTGCAAGCATGGACCTGAGCTTCTGGTGGCCTGCCATTTTAATTCTTCATCTTGCTCCAGCCTCTGATGTCAGTTCTCAGTCTCCTTCGGCGTTCCAGTTAAACTCACTAGAAGGGGAACTCATCTTTCAATTAGGCATTTTACAGCCTTTGAGGCTCAACATTGAGTTTGGGAATTTCAAACTGTACCCTCTGCCTCATTTTGTTTTCTCTTGTTTTTCTGGTTTTGGTTTTACTCCCTTGTTTTTCCCTTTTTGCTTTTTTACGGCATCTAGAACTACCTCTTGTGGACATGTTTTATTTCTTGGCTCATTAACCACTCCCTTTGGATTTGCACTACCAACCTCTTTGTCATTTACTTTCTCCTGCCTTCCAGCTTATCACAGTCCTTCATTTTATTTCTTTTTCCACCTTCTCCCCTTCCCTTGTTTAAAACCTATTGCATCTCTAATTATTTCTAGTTCTGATGAGTGATTTTTGACCGGATATGTTAACACTGTTTCTCTCCCTACAGGTGCTGCCTGACTTGCTGAGTAATTGTAGCATATTTTGTTTGTATTTAACATCATGCTGCTTTTAAAAAAAATGTGAAGTTTGTTTAGAGACAGCTAATGACATAATTGTGGTTGTGTTATACTTAAAACACCATCACGCAGAATCACAAAATTGTTACAGTGTAGAAGGAGGCCATTCAGCCCATCGTGTCTGCACTGGCTCTCTGAGCATTTTACAAATCTCCTGCCTTTTTCCCGTAACCTTGCACATTGTTTCTATTTAGATAATCATCCAATGCCCTCTTGAATGCCTCAATTGGACCTACCTCCACCACACTTCCAGGCAGTGCGTTCCAAACCCTAGCTACTCGCTGTGTGAAAAAACTTTTTCTCACCTTGGATTTGCTTCTTTTGCAAAACAGTTTAAAACTCTGCCCTCTGGGTCTCGATCCATTTACAAGCAGGAACAGTTTCTCCATATCTACTCTGTCCAGGCCACTCATTATTTTGAAAACTTTTATCAAGTCTCCTCTCAGCCTTCTCTCCCAGGAAAACAGTCCCAACTTCTCCAATCTTTCAATACTTTTGTTCTTGGAGCTGTTACAATACTGATGTGTCAAAAGAGGCAGGCTCCTTTATTTTTCACAAAGTTTAAAAAAAAGACTATGTATGACTTTAAAGGTTGTTTGTTGGTAATGGCATGTCAACTAGTATATAACAATACTGACAATGCAGGGAAGTGTAATTGGACACCACACTATGCCTGGAATACCTTTTGCACATGTGCAGATACAACACCAGGGGAGATTAACTATAACCCTGTGCATTTATGGTTCTAGCTGTCAGTTTAGCTCCGTGGTAGCCCCCTTGCTACTTGAGTCTGAAAGCTGAGAGTTTGAATCTCATTCCAGAACTTATACAGGTAGCCAAGGCTGAGACTTGTGTTGCTACTGATGCTGAACTTTCCATCTCTGACCCTTCTCTACACCCTCCCCTAACAACTCCCCGCCAGCAATCCCCCCCACCCCCCTGACTCCCCCACACCATCCTACCTCCTTCACTGAAACAATCCAGTTCAAACACAAGACTTACTGCACCTAAAGGGTGTTACTACATCAAATCTATTGTGAGTATTTTAAAAGATAATCAAGCAGAAAGTGGCCTGTGAGGCTGGGAGTGGTGGAGATCAGAGGTTGATGGCATTAGCGATATTATCGCTTCAATGTTAAAAACTAATCATCTGGCAGTAGGACATTGGGTTTGATTTAATTAATTAATTAATCTGCATTGGGCTTGATGACCAAGTCAGGCAACACACGAGTGAGGTGGAAGTCACTATTTGTATATGATGATGCTCTGTGGATTGATTTTTCTATGTTCTGCTAAGCTCTGCCCTCAGCTGTGGTTGAATTTTTACCTATCAAGTCCATTAGTAGCTATTCAGGAACAGCCTGCCCCAGCATAAAGTCCCAGGAACTGAGACAGTATAAGAAGTTCAGCAAGAAGGGAATGGGAAGCCTGATAATGGAGAAAAATATGAAAATTGCAAAAACAAATACAAATTTGTTTGAGGATAGCCACTCCGTCATTAGAACTGAGAGATGCTTATGTTCACTAAGTGCTAAATACTGAATGAAATCCACGTCAAAATCACAGTTTCTAAACCTTAGAATGCAGAAACGAGACACTTAGAAGAAACCCATGATTTTTAATTTAAGTGTGTTTAAATTTATTCAGCTGGACCACAATATACATCTTTGAACTAGTGCTTGCTTCAACACTTTAAGCTTCCTAACAGAAGCAGTCCAGTTTCAAAAGGGGGTTAATGCACTGTTTATATCCAATTGACGACTGAATTTAACAATGAAAACCCTAGCAAAATACAAGCATTCTGGTTGGATCTACAAATGAACAGCCCAGGGGATTTTCAGCCGACTACAGGGTAAACTGCTGGAAGTAGCAAAAAGTAGCTGCAGTGAACAGTTCTTCATTTTATGCTAATATCGACCATTGCAGATTTACACCTCTAGCAAGTCTTCTGCGCTAGTTGAGTCTGCACAAAGGATACAGTTCCTTTGGGTAATTTTGTGTTGTGTAAGAGGTGTCCCCTGTGTAATGCACATTGCATTGGTGCAGAGCAGAAATCAATTTTCAATGCATAACTACAAATCTAGAGTTAGAGTCAAATTAATTAGTGCATTGAAATAAGATGAACTAGCCTACTTTCTGTTTTTAATACAACTGTGCTGGTTTGTATATGATATTATGCTAGGTTTTCCATTCTTCTAGGATTGTTTCAAACTCTCCAGGAATTAAAGATTCATCTCTCCAAGAGAAAGATCATATGGATATTCAAAAATGGTGTTGTTTCTCTTTTGAACGCTTTCTTTGTTAGTTATTGATCATGATTGGTGGTGGGGAAGACTGTTGACTGGGTCAGGTGGTTGGATGCTAGGGATCATGTGATGCCACCTCCAGAGATACATCCAACCATAGCGAGCAACTCTAATCATGTCCCTAGACATTCATACATTAACCTTCGGATCACTGTTCCCTTCTATGAGTTAGTTTCCAGTGTACTTCACTAAACATAGGTGCAAATTATAACCAAAGTGACTGCTTAATTGAGGTTTGTCATGGAAAGAATGTAACAGCTGCCTAATTTGAGTGTATGATGGAGATGCACCAAGTAATATACAGAGAGTATCATTGAAGCTGAGTGGAAAAGAGATAACAGCTGTTCTGATTCAAACCAGCTGTGGTAATGGAATATTCTATAATCCAAATCCATAGTCACAAACAATCAACAAGTTCTTAGTTCTTGCAGTTGTTTAATATTCAGTGAACCCAAGATTGGATGAAATTGAAGCTAAAATTAGAGTTGCTCTGATCAGACCCAGCTGCAACAATGGAATGTTTCAGAATTTAGATTCATGGTTATATCGACATAAGTTACAAGCACTTGTTTGTAGAACTCCTTAAACTAAACTACCAGCCAATGGCAACTTAGGCAGCGGATATCCGCAGATCGTATGATTGGGTATAGCGGCAGCAACACAAACACCTGGTTTGGTTTGTTTTAATTGGTTTGTGGGATGTGAGCGTCGCTGCCAAGACCAGCATTTATTGCCCATCCCTAATTGCTCTTGAGGAAGTGATGGTAAGCTGCTGCATTGAATCCCTGTGGCGCATATGGTGTCAGGCAGGGAGTTCCAGGTTTTGGCTCAGTGACATTAAAAGAACCAAGTTGGAATGATGTGTGACTTGGAGGGAAACCACAGGTGGAGGTATTCCCATGTGCCTGCTGCCCTTGTTCTTCTAGGTGGTAGAGATTGTGGGTTTGAAAAGTGCTGTTAAAGAAGCTTTAGAGAATTGATGCAGTGCATCTTGTGGAAAGTATGCACTGCAGTCCCACCTTTTCCCCCCATTCTGTAGTCATTTAGATACTTGAACCAGTAACAGAACAGAAGGAAGATATTCAATCCATGCCGACTCTCTGCCAAAGTAACTCATCCAGAACAACTCCCTGCATTCTTCTCCATAGCCCTGCAAATGTTTTCTCTTCAGGTGCTTATCCAGTCCCCTTTTGAAAGCCATGGTTGAATCTACCTCCATTGCGTATACTCAGTGCATTCCAAATTTTAACCACTTGCTGAATAAAAAAGATTTTCCTTCATGTCACCATTGGCTCTTTTGCCAATCTCCTTAAGTCTCTGTCCTCTGGTTCTCAGCCCTTCCATGGATGGGAACAGTTTCTCTCTATCAACCCTTATGATTTGGAACACTTCTATCAAATCTCATCTCATGCTTTTCTCTAAAGAAAACAACCCCAGCTTCTCTAATCTATCCACATAACTGACAAATTGATCCTTAATTTGATACAACACTTGCTCACTTCCTGAACTAATATTTAGTTTTATGATCCTGCAGATTACAGATTTAGCTCTTCCAAACTATCTTGTCGCATCTTCAGTTGGACTGCTTCCCACTCAGCTTTTGAATTCTTACCTGGGAACAACACTGCGCACAATGGAAGATGTTATTGCTGAACAGAGTGTTAGTGGATATTTAATATTCAGTCTGCAGGTAAGGTGTATTGCTTGTATTAAATTTTGTCTTCATGACCAGTGAAAATTCATTTGATATAGTGTAGTATGGTAACAGGAGATGAGTGAAAAATAATTGGTGCCTTGTCATAAATGTCATAAAGTACATAATGCTACATATACAAGCTGGTATGGAACATTATTGTGGCACACTAATGTAAGAACTCCTGCCTAAGTAGGGAGTGTAATCACTGATCTGAATCCCACACTGTTGACCAGATTTCAATCTTTTGTTTTTCTATCCTAGCCTTTTCAATTTTTAGATATTCTTTGTCTCCTGCCTTTTAGATTATAGGAGCATCCTGGCTTTTCTTGCCCTCAAGATCATTTTCGCTTCCCCCTCCTCCATATTTTTGCAGAATATTATAGCACACCCAGGATAATGATAGCACCTTAAAAAGAAAAAGTTAATGTTGCTTTTTCTACATTAGAAGTATTATATAAGTGAAAGCAGTTACCCCAGCTATGGGTTCTGTCCATCATTTTGTGGGTCTTCTGCCTGTGAAAGGAAACTGATTTTCACAAACACTCGTGGTATTTTAGCCTATAAATGTATCCAGCAGTAAATAATTTTGCATCGAACCATAGAAGGCGAGCATAGAACAAGTCTATTTGGTCCATTCTCTCTGCTAGTTTTTCTAAAAACCTATCACTATCTTTTTGTTTTTCCATCTTCCTCTGCTTCAAATTATTTTCATGATATCATTTAAATGATATCCTTTAAATGATATCATGGTCTCTGCCTTGCTCCTGGTGACAAAGCATCCTTTGGTCCAAAACCCATCTAGTTGAAGAAACCTCTCAGAAGCTCTTGTTATTGATCATTTTAATTTGATGATTCTGTCACTGACTCCCTACCAAACCTTCCCTATCAAAACTTATTTATATTTTTTGAATTGGGTATTAAATCTTTTTTCTCTGCTCGAGTCTCTGTGTCCAACCTTTCTTATAACCTTACTTTCCCATTTGTGGTATGATTTTGATGTACTATGCTGTTCGCTCTATGTGCTTTAATGATTTGTTTAACATGGGACATGTAACACAGTACCCAGTATTGCCATAAACATTTATTGATGTAAATTTATCATTGAGCTTTTTGGCCTTTTAATCTATGTACCTATTTATAAAATGCAAATGTTAGTGGCTTGTACTTTCATTTTCAGGAAATTAATGTAAATCCTAATTTTTTCTGTTCATCTCATTTAACAACTTGCATTTATGTAATTCCTTTATCATAACTGAAGTGCTTTGGGGTACTTCAGAGAAGCGATATTGGACAAAATTTAACACTGAGCCATGTAAGGAGATACTAGGACACATGGACCAAATCTTCATCACAAAGTTAGATTTTAAGGAACATCTTGAAGGAGGAGTGAAATTGAGAGTCAATGAGGTTTAGCAAAGGAATTCCAAAGCTTAAGGCTTAGATAGCTAAAGGCACAGTCACCTTCAGTATCTTTCTACTGAATACATTAACTATTGAATGTTTTGCCCCAATTATGCACATTAAGTTGCATCTGCCTCCTGCCTATTCTTTCTGCTAAATATGCATGTTCTTTGAAAGGTGATGTCCGACTTGCTTTTTGCCAGACTTTCTATTTGATATTGCCTGCAAATTGAAATACATTGTAACTTCTCAAATCTAGAAATCCCAGTTGTCCGGAATATTTTTTGAATGCACATGCAAGTCTAGAACTGGCAACCTGTGGTGCTGTAACAGAGTTGATGTTTTGGCCAGAGTGGTTGTATTGGTAAATCCCCAGAGCTTTGCCAAACACTACTTTAATGGCCTTTGTCAAGGACAAGTGCCTCTAAAGCATCCAAGGAGGAGGAATGGAGTGAGGAGAGGATGCAGTCAAAAAGGCAAGTTTCAAGGAGGTTTTTAAGGATGGACAGAGATATATTTCATATACAGTAATCAACCCCGTCCCTTCTTATCATGCACACATGCACAAATCAGCACTTGCTGATAACTGTGTGTTCTAATGTTAACAAGCTCAGTATATACATATTTGTATCCATTCATGCACTTATGGTTAGGCATTCTAACATTATTCTGAAATCTAAAATACTCTGAAATCCAGAAATGCTTTGGTCCCAAGCATTCTGGGCTAGAGAGGTTACAGTGTATTGAACTATTTCTACTGAGAACAAAAATCGATATACCACTGAAAACCTTGTAATCTAAGGAGCACCTAATAACACTTTTTTTATGTTTCATGCCTATCAACCAACCTTCTATCCAAAATGCTACATTTCCTCTTCTACCTTAGGTCTGATGTTTTTTTCCTCTTCAAGTGTCTCCTAAGAGACTTGTTAATCAAATGTCTTTTGAAAATCCCAATCCACTACATCTACTTAAATCCTGTATTTACTAAATTAGTTACTTCTGTAAGAAAAATTGCCTTAAATTTATCAAGTCCAGGACTTGTTTTTATCATTCAGTTTGGCTGCTCTTGATCAATCGTCTGTATTCTAGATATTCACTAAATTAAGAACATAAGAAATAAGAACAGGAGTAGATCATACTTGAATGCCCCGCCATTCAAAACAACTGATTATCGGCTTTGATTGCACTTTCGCGCACGCTCTCCATATCCCTCAATTCCCTGACAAATCAAAACGATGTCTATCTCAGTTTTATTTTGATATTTATCAGTTGTAAATGATTGTCCCCTTATCCTGATAACTGTACCTGTGTTCCAGATTCCCCAATCAGGTAAAGCAACCTCTTGGGGCTTGGATTTTCACCGAGTCAGGCCGACTCTGGGGCCTTTTGAAAATGGTAGTCAGGATCTGATTCCGGTAGTCCCTCCCCATTCCCGTTTCCAGCAATTTTTCATCCTCAATTGTAGCATGTTTCATCTTGGTACTTAGTTCCAATACATGAAAACTGGTATCTGGTCCTGTCTGAGTGCATGGCCAATACAGCTGTCTGATCCAAGCTCTTCAATGCTCTGTTTAAGAGCATAGTAACATAGGACTTAGGAGCAGGAGTAGGCCATTTGGCCTTTCAAGCTTTCCTTGCCATTCGATAAGTTCATGGCTTGTGTTCTTAACTCCACTTTGCTGCCTACATCCCATATTCCTTGACCCCCTTGTCTATCAAAAATCTATCTAACGCAGCCTTGCATATATTCAATGACCCAGCCTCTACTGCTTTCTGTGGAAGAGAATTTCACAGATTAGTGACCCTCCAAGAGAAAAATATTTCCTCATCTCCTTAAAAGGGAGAACTCTTATCCTTAAACTGTGTCCCCTAGTTCTAGTTCCCCCCAAAAGAGGGGAAGACTATTTTTCTGTGACGACCTAGCACAATTTATCAATATGCAAGTAACACTTTCTAGGTTAGATTGTCGATTCAAGATTACTGCTGATCTATTCTGCTTAATGTCTCAGCCTATATATTTAAAGGCTCCCAAAGCCTGACTTCCATTCTTAAATTCCCCTTTAATCATATCTAATAAATTGCTCAAATTCTATAGAACCTCCCCTTAGAAAACCATTGACATGCATCATAAATATGCCTGAGAGTTTCCCTTTGTGTGGTACCAGTATAACATTGCTGGATTTGTTTTCAGTTGAGTACAACCTAGTTTCAGCAAGACATCTTCAACCTAAAAATATCATATGCTTGATGCATCAACAAATGCATTTGTTTAATTTCTACTGTTTCCCTTCTACATTGCTTGCCTCTTTGGCTGTTTTGAAAAATATATCTGTCTGAAATTTTTCACCCTGCAAAAATGCTGGCTTTATATTGATCGACCTAGATTCCCAAAAATATGCAGCCAACAAAGCTAAGAAAACTTTCAGGGATTACTTTTCCTGCCAGGGTGAATTCCACTCTAACATCTTGACCTCCAAGTCTTTCTTTTAAACCCAAGCTGCTGGTCTGGCTTTAGCCTTAAAAGTCCCATCTGGGTGGACATTTTCCATAAATACCCATCTATGTGATGAGGCTTGCTGTCTCCTATCTAGTGTTTCAGAGTAGACACCAAATTCCTTCCAGCTATCTGATTCTTTTTGTTTTGTCTTTCCCGTTAATTTATCTTCTGATTCTTTGACAGCCACCAAAACTTGCTGGTCATAAGGTCTTCTACTTCTGGTTGTGCTTGTTCTGTTGCATAATCTAGTCAAGCTAAGACCTTTACTTGCATTTCAATGTCTTTCTGGACTACTACAGGATCCCTCCCTCCCCACAATCAAGAGGTTCTATCGCTGTATGTGATTGTTTCCTAATATAAGAGTCACTTCCAGATCCACTATGAGAACTCGCAATGTGTTTTCTTTCTTTACTCAATTTCACTCCATTTTGCCAGCCCATAGATCTTGCCTCTTGTCCATCACCTTGGGCATTTAATCAATATTTCAAAATATTGGTTCCTTTCCATCCTCTCCCGATAATAGCTTCCCTTCATTCACTGGACCCTTCTGGTATGTATGACACCTGAGTACCCACTCTAGGCAGTTGCCATTTGAATACGATAGCCCTGTTCTGTGCATCAGTATCATTCTACCTATCACCATCTAGCCCTTTATCTACTGTGTACCGTTCCTCATAACTGGATTAAAGTTTCCCTTGTATGGTCTTAGGCGATGCCTTGGAGCTCTCAGAGCTTTCTCTGAGTCCTTGGTCTTGATGAATCTGCTTCTCCCTGCAAGTAAAGCGTTCAAGTATGCGGAAAAAGTGGAACTAATTGTAGTCATTCCTAGGGCAGGGAGACTTATCATGCAGCGCAGAAGGTACTTTGGATTTCTTCCATAGTCCAACTGATGAGGGCTATAGCTCCCCAACTATCTGAAGTAAATTCTTTGCATGCTGATGCCAGGGCAGTTGTTAACTTGCAGTTTGGTTGATTGGCTAAGATCTGATTGAACATCTCATCAATTGCAGCGTGATTTCTTAGAGAGTTCATTACTAAAAGAACTTTCAGCTGCGGTGTTCATAATCACAATGTTCATGTTTTCGCATATGTCTCTAAACATGTCATTAGCAAATTCTTTCCCATTGTCAGTCAGAAATTTAGCTGGTGTTGCAAATCTTTTCCCAATCTAGTTTTCCATGACTTTATCTGCAATCACCATTTTGGCCTTACCATGTATTACTGTAGCTAGTTGCCATGCCTATAAAATATAAAATGAAAATGTTTCTGCCTTTGTCCCACACCTTTAAATCCATGGCTATTCCTTCATTAAAGTCTTGCGCCAATGGAAGACTTAAAGTGGGATGTGGCAGCATCCTCTGATGCTTTTTACATATGTCATATTTTGCACCAAACTCTTCGGTGAGCCTTGTATACTCCTCATCAACCACACCTTTATCCTTTAGTAGGATTTTTAATCTGTGACAAGGTAAGTGAAAAAATTCTGTGTAACTTTAAGACATTTTTTTTCTCTCATTCTTATTACCTGATGCCATTACCACTTCTTGAACACTGATTAGAAATGTCAGGTTTTGTTAAGAGGATGCAATAATGCACTGATTGAGTAAACAATAGGTCCACTGACTTTCCAAAACAATTGCTCTATCATATTCCATGTTCAGTTTCATTTGAGCCTTTTTCATGGAAAGCTTTTCTCAGCAGCCAGGGTATCTTACCAGAGACTACATCAGTACTAATTAAGTGGCTTATTCAGCTATTTTGCATGGAATCACCACTCTACCCAGTGACCTCAGTGTGTGGTCATACCCGAACCTGAGACAAGTAGAACTTCTGTACTCCCTGACCTTACTTTGATCCTTACTACTGAGTGATACTAAATAACATTTTAACCAATCTGTTCCACGCACTGTTGAGGTGCAACTACTACCTAACCCAGCAAAATTAAATTAATTTGCAACTAATACACTCATTACTAGACAAAAGTTTCTTGTAACAAGTACAATTCCCTCCGATTGAACATCATCTTCAACCTCTAAATTTTCTGTGTCATGCTTCGCTATGAAAACCCTGCTGTTCCAGGCAGTTCAGTACATAATATTTTGAGTCACATCTGAAGCACCTGTTAATTGTTCCCTGGGCATTCCTGGAGTTCATTCAGCTATTATTGCTACTCCAATCTGGATGTCTGCCAGATCTGCTAAAAATGCCTTTGTCCTCATTCCTTTTGCCTGTAACTCTTCTGTTGTACTAACGGCTGCAGCCCGTATCTGAACAAATTCAAAAGGCCATTGAGCCCTCCTCCATCCTTTGTGACACCACAGAATGTCCCATTTGCACCTTCAAGGCTGCTGGAAATTGTTGCTCCCCCAGGATTTTTTTTTAAAGTAGAAGACATTTGATCCAAAAGGGTGTTTTTTTTTCTGAGAACCAAACTCCAGTTAATACGAGGAACCTATCCACATGCAACACCTTAGCACAATTCAGCAATTTAAATGCAAGCACTGAATAAAGCATTGCCAATCGAATTTCTGCAATCTTTATATAATCTGTTAAAGCCCATGATATAGTCCTCTATGGAATGTCTTTTGAAGTTTATCAAAGTCTGACCATGCTTCATAATAGATAAACTTTCTTGTATATTTTCCTGCTTTCTGTCTCCCTCCTTTCTTGAATAGAGGTGTCATATTTGTGATTTTCCAATTTGCTGATACCTTTCCAGAATCAAGTGAATTTTGGAAGATCACAACCAATGCATCTACTATCTCTGCAGCCACACTCTAGGATGAAAGCCATCAGGCCCAAAGGACTTGTCAGCCTTTATTCTAATAGTTTTCATAGTACCTTTCCCCTAGTGATTGTGATTGTTTTAATTACCTCCCTCCCTTTTACTGCTTGATTTTCAACTATTCTTGTGATGTTTTTTGTGTCTTCTACAGTGAAGACAGGCACAAAATATCTGTTTAATGCTTTCATCATCTCCTTGTATCTCATTACTAATTCCCTAGTCTTAACCGCTAAGAGACCAACACTCACTTCAGTTATTTTTTTTCCTCCTTAAATATTTGTAGAAACTTTGTTTTTATATTTCTAGCTAGTTTTCTCATACATTAATTTCTCCCTCATTTTTTTCTCATTCTTTGCTGGTTTCTAAAATCTGCCCAACCTTCTGACCTATTCTACTCTTTTTTTTCTTTTCAATTTAATACTATCCTTAACTTCCTTAGCTAGCCACAGATGGTGCATGCTTCTTATAGTCTTTCTTTCTTAGTGGAATATATCTTTGGGAGTTATGAAATATCTGCTTAAATGCCTATCACTGCTCCTCTACTGTCCTACTTTTTAACCTATTTTCTCAGTTCACTTTAGTAACTCTTTCTTCATACCTTTGTAATTGTCTTTATTTTTGCTTAAGACACTAAATCTTAACCTACACTTCTCACCCTGAAACTGAATTTGAAGTTCTATCATGATATGATCACTGTTGCCTAGAGGCTCCTTTAGTGTGAGGTTGTTAACTTATCCTATTGTATTGCATACTACCAGGTCTAAAATAGCCTGCTCCCTCGTTGGCACTAGAACATATTGCTCTAAGAAATTATCCCAGATACACTATATGCACTCCGCTTTCAGGCTACCTTTGCCAATCAGATTCGTCCAATCTATATGAAGATTGAAATCTCCCACAATTATTGCAGTACCTTTCTTTTAAGCCCCCATAATTTTTTCATGTGTATCTTGCCCCACAGTGTAGTTACTGTTAGGGGGCCTATAAACTACTGTGATTTCTTATCTCTATCCAAATTGATTTTACATCTTGATCTTCTGAACTAAGGTCATCTCTCACCACTGTACTAATGTTTTAAATAATTAGCAGAGCTACACCCAGCTTCATGCCCATCCAAAATGCCAAATACCCTTGAGTATTTAGCCTTGGTCACCTTACAACCACATTTTTGAAATGGCTATCAGATCATACTCACTTCTTTCTGTTTATCCTATCCATTTTGTTACAAATGCTGTGCGCATTCAGATATAGGGCCTTTCATTCTGTGTTTTACTATTGCAAACTCTGGCCTTATCTGCAAGTGCAATCTTAAGTTTGTATGTAGTCCTTCCTGCTGCACTCTCGTTATCATTGCCCCTTTGTTACCCTGCTCCTGTTGCCTTGCCCATTCTCTCTAATTTATCACATCTCCCATCACATGATCCCTTCCCTCCTCTATTTAATTTAAAGCCCTCTCTAAAGCCCTAGTTATACGACTCGCCAGAAAACTGGTTCTAGCATAATTCAGGTGAAGACCGTCCCAACAATACAGCTCCCATTTTCCCCAGTGCTGGAGCCAATGCCATTTGAATCAAAACCCATCTCTCTCACACCAATCCTTGAGCCATGCATTCAACTATCTAATCTTATTAATCCTAAACCAATTCAAACCGGGCAGGCAACGCAGCCTTCTGGACTCACTCTCAACTGCAGAGAACTATGTCTGTCCTCCTGACCATATTATCCCTGACTACCACTACATTCGTATTAGCTTCCCCCACTTGAATGGCTGCCTGCACCACGGTGCCATGGTCAGTTTGCTAATCCATCCTATAGCACTCTTTCCCTTCCATGCAAGCTGCAAGAATCTCAAACCTGTTGGATAATTGCAGGGGCTGAGACTCCTCCACTTATACCTTCTGTGTCCCCATACCTGCCTCACTTGCAGCCACACCCTCCTATCCCTGGCCATGGACCAAATCTGTGAAGACCCTAGCCCAAGAGGTGTGACTGCCTTCTGGAACAAAGTGCCCAGGTAACTTTGCCCCTCCCTGATGCATCACAGTGTCTGAAGCTTGGATTCCAACTGATCAGTTCTGAGCTGAAGCTCCTCGAGCTGCAGACGCTTGCTGCAAATGTGGTTTCTGTCGATCACGTAGGTGTCAGCCAGTGCCCACATTCTACTGCTGCAACACATCATCGGGCATGCCATCTTTATTTTGTTTAATTTAACCAATTAAGTTGAGAAATATCACCCACTGATTATCTCTAGTTATATCAAGTGGTTCAACTAGTTGAGCTGTAAATTTAATGTAATATTTACATTTCCCCAATAACAGTTTAAACTACTGCCCACTGTTTAGAGAGAAAAAGAAACTTAAAACTCACCAACTACTCACTTACCTGCTCATCTAGGGGACAATTTTCTGCATGTTGGGTGGGCTGGTCGGGAGCGGGCGCAGGCAGCATGGAGCCGATCGCCGCCGCGACTGGCTGCGCGCTGCCATTTTACGGGGCGGGCCAATTAAGGCCCACCCAGCGTGACGCATAGTTGATAGCACTCAGCACTACCTGTGTGGGCGGGGAGAGGAGGGAGAGTCTGGGCATGCGTACGAAAGAGCGCAGAAATCTCTGAGGCATGGAGCTGCCCCAGGCAGATTAAGTACAAAATAAAAGTTAAAAAATAAAGCTAAAAATTACTTAGATATGCCCCCTCATGTAACAGTGCCACATGAGCTGGGATATGTTTATGAATTGTGCAAAAATTATTTATTTATTTAATAAAATATTCAGAAAAACCTCATCCCGCCCGTGGATGAAGTTTCCAGAAAAACGCGAAGGCCACTTGCTCACCAACCTTAAGATTGGACAGGCAGCATCGGTAACTACTTTAATTGGTTTTTTAATGGCCTTAATAGGCCATTGACAGTTCGGCGTGCGCCCGCCGAACGTAATATCTAAATGACACGTGATGATGTCGGGACGCACGCCCGACGACACCGCGCATCATTTTACGTGTCGAGAGCCCCCCCCGCACGCCGACCTCAAAATTCTTGCCCTAATCAATGTTTCCATGCTTCAGCACACTCATCCTTCTGCTCATCTTTCATTCAGCCTTTTATGTATAAGATCAGAATAGCTGCTCGTCCCTTACTGCACTGAATTCCCTTAGTCACCAAATTTCCAAGCGCTCCCTCTATGTCTGCCTGCATTCGTGCTTGCTTATTACATGAAGTTTAAAGTCCCTCACAATTATTACACTGCCTTTGTTACAATCCCCAATTATTTCTTGCTGCTGTTTCGTCCTTTGAGGTGAAGGTGACTATGTTCACCATCTGGGGTGTTTGGAAGTGTTCCAGCGGCACATAGGTGATAGTTAAGGCCGATCTGCGCCCAGAAGGTTCTGCTTCAAATAGAACAGGATACTATGGATGATTGAGTTTTGGACGAGTTGCTAGTTCAGTGTTTTCTCTCTGCCTCTGATATTTGCTTGCTTTCGAAGGAGTCCGCACCATGTTTATTTTGTTGCACCAGATGGAGCAATCCTGGGTGAGATTTTCCAGGACTTGAAGATGACATCAAAACTCCTAAGTGAAGCCTTCAGAGTGTCCTTGTGGCACTTTCTTTGACTATCATGAGAGTGCACCCCACACCGAGCTCTGCACAGATGATTTGCTTTGGTAATTGACTGTCAGACATTTTGGCCACATGACCAGCCCAATTCAGTTGTGACTGTCTCAGTATGGTGTGGATGCCTGCTCAGGTGAGCACCTCAGTGTCTGATATTTTGACCTGCCCTCTGATCGTCAGAAGCTTCCGAAGGCAGCTCAAGTGAAGGTGGTTGAGCTACTTGGCATGGTGCAGGTACATAGTCCAAGGGCTGACATTTCCCCCTGTCGGGGGGGAGGGTTGTGCAGGGGCGGGTGCAAACCCGATCGGCCCCTCCGATCAGGGACGGTCCGCCATTTTAAGTGGGCGGGCCAATTTTGCATGCGCGCGAAAGAGCACAGAGATCGGTTTGACATGTGTAAATTTAAATAAAGGGAAATAAAAACTTTTAAGACATGTCCCCTCATGTGAAAGAATTATTTTTAAAATTTTTATTGACTCTTAAAACACTTCATGAAACCTCACCCCACCCACGGATGAGGTTTCATGAAAAATGCGAAGGCCCCGTGGGCTCTTCACCTGCCTGCCAACATTAAGATTGGATGGGCAGCTCAGCTAATTGAATTAATTACTACTTAAATGGCCTTAGTAGGCCTTTGACAGTTCGGCAGGCACGCAGCCGACTCAGCTGTGTGCCAACCGAGCTGAAAATCTAAATGACACATGGTGACGTCAGGACGCGCGCCTGACATCACCGCACGTCATTTTATGTGTCGCCGAGTTGGCCCTGCTGACCGGAGAATTCTGCCCCAAGTCTCTGGTGCATAAAGCAGAGGGGGCAGGGCGATTGCTTTATAGACTTTGTTTAGTAGGCAGACTTACTCCTCTTCATTCCCAGACTGATGTTCGATGCCTGCTGAAGGCCACACTTGACAATTCTTGCCTGTATCACGTTGTCAGTATAGATAGCTCGAGAGAGTGTGCTGCCGCGATAGGTAAACTTATCCACTGCTGACAGGCTCTGGTCATGGACTGAAACCTTGGGCTGAAGATAGGGTTTTCCTGGAGCAGGCTGGTCCATTACTTCAGGTATTTTTGTGCTGATCATAAAGCAGGAGTTGTCACAATCATTGGAGAACAAGTCCATGCTACATTGCATCTCCAGCTCTGAACTGGCAGCTAGTGTACAATCATCAGAAAACAGGAAATCGTGAAGCATGCCCTTGGAGGCCTTGGTCTTTGCCTGGAGTGGTCTCAAATTGAGCAGGTTCCTGTCCATGCAATATCTGATTTTGATGCCGGGATCACCATCATGGAAGGAATTGAAGAATGTGTTGGAGAAAAACATGCTGATGAAGGTTGGCGTGAGCATGCAGCCCTGTTTAATACCTTTAGTGGCTGGGAATGGATCAGAAGACCCACTATTATCCAGGACACATGTAAGCATGCCTTCATGAAACTATTGACCCACTGTGATGAATTTCTTAGGGTAACTGAATTTCTCCAATACCTTCTAAAGGTCCTCACAGCTGACTGTGTCAAAGGCCTTGGTCAGTTGAACAATCATGGTGTTAGCGGTCCATGTTCTGTTTTTAGCATTTCTCCTGGAGCTGTCTAACTGAAAATTCGATTTGTGGTTCCTTGACCTTTTCTGAAACCGCACTGAGTCTCTGGCAGCAGATCCTCATCAAGATGTTGCACTGAGTGGTTCAAAAGGATTCTGGCCAAATTTTTGCTGACGATGGTGGGGAGTGATATTCCCCTATGGTTGTGGCAAGATTGGCAAGTTCCTTTCTGCTTGTACAGGTGGACAATTGAGGCATCCCTGTATTCTTGTGGGATGTTTTCTTGCTCCCACGTAGACTGAAAGCATTCAGTGAACTTCTTGACCAGGCATTGACCTCCAGCCTTGTAGACCTCAGCTGAGATAGCATCAGCACCTGGAGCTTTGCCACTAGACAGGAGTTTGATTGCATTTGTTGTTTCTAACAGCATGGGGACAGTTATCAAAAGAGCAGTTGATGGCAGCCTGTTGATTGCTTCTTTATTGATAAATGAAGGCGATTGAGGATATGGTTAAAGTGCTCTGAGTGTCTTTCTCGAATTTGGGCTTTTTCTGTGAGCAGTGTTGACCTTTTGGCACCGAGAATTGGTGACGAACCAGTAGACTGGGACCGTCAACAGATTTCAGAGCATCGTAGAATCTCTTCATCTTGAGTCTCCTTATGACTGAAGTTCGTCTGCTTTCTGATTCAGCCAAGTGTCTTGCATGTCTCTGAGCTTGTTTGGGACAGCCCTGAGATGTTTTGATAGGCATTGTGCTTGAATAGTCATGACTTGCCACTGAGGTAAACCCTGTAGAGGCGATGTTTCTCCTCCATTAGTTTTTCGATTATGTCATTGTTTTCATTGTGCTAATCTTGATGTTTACGAGAGATAGGACCAAGGTCCTCTAGAGCAGTGGAGTACACTCTATACCTGAAGATTGCCCAGTCACCCTTAACACAGTGAGTGACCATTTTCGCTGTACACAGGCGACTCCTGATTTTCTCAGAGAGATTCCTCTCTATCTGCCTGTTTGAGCCTTGGGGCATTGAGATGCTTCTGAACCTTCATGTCCAGGAGCATCTAGGGGGATAGATCTTGATGTTTAATTTTGAAATGATAAGATGGTGTTCAGCCTAGCAGTCAGTGCTGGACATGGCTTTCATTGCAAGCACATCCTACCTGCTTAATGCTCTGCCCAATGGCATAAATACTGTTAGGGGTGGTCCATGAACTACTCCCATCAGTGTTTTCTGACCCTTGTTATTCCTAATCTCTACCCACCTACTTCTTGATCGTCAGAGCCAAGATCCTTTCTTATTATTGACCTTCTCCTTTACTATCAAGGCGACTGTTTTTTTCCACCCTCTCTGCCTTTTCGAAATGTGATGTATCCTGGAATATTTATATCTCAACCTTGGTAATGGTGGTTAGATCTAGGCCATCAATCTCTGTTTGTGCCAGTAGCTCATCTATCCTATTGTGAATGCTTCACACATTCAGATAAAGAGCCTTTATTTTTTTTAACTAATAACTATTTGCATGGACCCCATTTGCTGATGCACTATTACCATTAATTACCATACCACTATTACTGTCTTCCCTCCCTCCTGTCCCATTCAGGTTGTCTTTACCCAAATCGCTACACTGCTCTGTTATCTCAACTTTTTTCTTTAGACTTCTGAATTTCCCTTCACCTGACCTTCCCAGCCGCTTTTAGTTTAAATCCCTGTCCACAGCCCTAGTTATATGATTTGATAGGAGACTGATCCCAGCCTGATTTAAGTGAAGCCCATCCCAACGGAATAGCTCCCTCTTTCCTGAATGCTGACGCAGAATTGAAACCTCCTCTTCCTACAACACGCTTTGAACTACGCATTTAATTCTTCAATCTGCTTTACCCCATGCCCTTGGTCTTGGCTCAGATAACAATCTAGAGAATATTGCCTTTGACATTCTGTGTTTTTAATTTGTATCTTTTTTTGGTTCTGACTCATGAAATGTATCTTTGGTTGTGAATTTTAAGAGTTTACCTTTAACACTTATTAGACTGACTGGTCTGTGGTTCCCTACTTTGTTCAAGAAGGGAGAAAGGATAACGATTTTACTTTAGCACTGCTCTAGTCCCCTGGCGTAATTTCCATATTTAAAATGGATTGGAAAGTTGTAGGTAGTGCTTCTGCAAACTCCAGAGTTCCATTAACTTCTAGTATGCATGCAGCCCAGAGTGTGGTCACCTGGAGTCCTGCACGTTTTTAAGGAACTAATTCCAGTTATCTCTAACAACTATTTCATATCCATCACAGTTACAGCTCACTCCACAATCATTTGTTAAAAACTGGTGCAAACTACTTAAAAGCTCCAACATACCTTCTGCACAATTAGATTTATTTTATGACTGATTAGTTATTCTCTCTCTAGTACTACCACTCGTATATGCTTATAAAAGATGCTTTTTGGTGTGTACCAATCTTTGAATTCATTTCCCTTTTTAGTCCGTGTTTCTCTCCTTTCTCCTCCCAGGCGACCTCTTGAGCTCACCTCATCCATGAGGCCCACCTCCTAATTTGTTAATTCCATTTTCATTATACTATTGAATCCTCATCTTCTTTTGATCTCACTTCTCCAGGCCAAAACCTTCCAATAATTCTAGCCTCTTGTGCATTTGCCCCTTCCCTCTTTGACTCACCATTGGTGGCTGTGCCTAAAGTCATTAAGGCTGGGTATTCTGGAATTGCCTCCTTTAAACCCCGCCAGCAATCGTCTCCTTCACTTCTTTCAAGACTCTCTTTAAAACCCCTCTTTAACCACGTTTTTGATCACTTTTTAATATATCTTTGGCTCCTTCTCCATTCTTTGTGACATAACTAGAGGTTGTTATGACCACAGCCGGTGTTAATTACTGCACAAACCACATCCCAGTGGGAAACTTGGCTTACAGGCCATACCCTTTTTCTTTGCATTCTGAAAACGAGAAGACGACGTACCGCTCTCAGCCGTAAGAGGTCCAGTAACACTTTTGGGATTTTAAAAATTAAAAGTAAAAGTTTTATTAACAAGAATAAAAGAACATTTAAGCACACAAGATTACAGTTGCATAATTAAGGTTAGTCTTACAAACATTCCCCCTAATAAGACTCTCCATTTGGTCAGACCCACAAGTAAACACCTTTCAGGCAACACTCCCTTATAGATATTTAACTATACAAATTCCATTAATATTACTTAAGGGAAACTGCTGTAGTTTCAATAAAGGCATACCACATGACCTGTAGCTCGCTTCCACTCTGCTGTGAAAAACCAAACTTCAGAATAAAACTGCTTTTTGTAGCCCAAGACTTTTCTGACTTGGCTGGATGGCTGATTCAAACGGCATCTCCTCTCAGCCCAGAGCTAACCCCCAACTCAACTGCTCAAACAGCTTCCAACTCTGCTCCAGCTCAAACAGCTATAGCCCTAAGCTGCCCACAATAACTCTAAAATACCTTCCCCCTGCCTTTCATCTCAGGTTCCATTGTTTTGACACCTCTTTGAAGCTCAAACCCTTCCAAATATAAAATTTTTCATGTCTCCATCTTGTCTTTCCTTTTGAATCAATAAAATATAATACCCCCTTCTATCTACCTATGGAACTCCTGCAAGATGCAAACATGTTTCTTTGTACCTCTGACTCCCCTTTGACATTCAAATAAACTCTCAACTTATCTAAAAAATACAAATGTTATATATAACCCATTTACTTGTACATCGACCTAACACCTCTATCCTTTTCATGTTTTAATCTCCCCCAGACAACCTGCCCCCTATTAATCTCTGCCCAGCTTAATTAAATCATGCACACACACACGCAGCCTTTTCCACAGAAAAACACAATATTCCCCAAAGGTGTTTTTCTACATTGAAGGCTCTGTGTAAATGCAAGTTGTTGGTTGTTGTGATTGTGATTGCAAATTTGCAGGACTCCTAAATAGTTTGATTGTATATTGTTTGAAAGTGCTTATTACAATCTGATTTTATGGAGAATTAAAATCTCAATTTGTACATTCAATTTGTATATTCTCTAAATTATCCATGTCATTATGCTGTGATTATATGGTTTGCTTTCCTCTGGTTACAGATCTGTATCAGCGTTGGATTGATGTTTTATGTTGTGCATAGGGCTCATACTGAATTGGATGCTGCCATTTTGGCTTGCCAGATGGAGCTGAAGACTTCCCTTATTAAAGATGGTCACCCAAATGGACCCAGCTTGACATTCTGCAATAAGAGGACTTCAGCAATGACAAGTGGTGGAATTAATATTGTGTGAATCAAAATGATTATATAGATTCAGGGAACTGTAAACCCATCAGCCAGTGCTAATTTTAGGTCACTAAAGGCTAATGACTAATTGGGCATCAGTACGTTCCGGCTTCGCACAACTGCCTTAATAGTGAACAAGTTAAAGGTATGGTACTGGCAGCTGAAATAGAAAGGTAATCACAATCCGTATAGTGATGGAGTTTAGTTGCTGGTGAAAAAGAAAGCAAGGTGGAAGGGCAACTTTAAAAAAAAAACTAACATTCGTAAGTGAATTCCACAGACTATGGTTGAACCATGTTTTTTTCTGTTGCGGAAAAATGCACTGTAAGTTCAAGGATCTTTGACTCCTTTTCTTCACATTGACCTTGTAAATTGGTTTACAATCAAAATTTGTGCAGAGTGATATATATATGTTTGGTAGCAATTGTATTATAAAATCTAGTACATGTGGCATTATGGTGTATCTAGTAAGATTATTTCTGTTTGTGTGAATGAACTGCCTAATGTCAAATGAGCAAGCAAGAGAAAAGAACAAAAATGCCTCCCACGTGTGGAAAGTGAAGTGGAGTGTTACAATCTATACGATTTAGAACAGTGGAATTTCACATGTCACCGAACAATCAAAGTACCTCTTCTAATCTGGTCCTTAAAGCATTAAATAATACAATGGTTTTGCTGATCAATCAAACGAGCACTAAGTTTATATATTTGTCTTGCAATGTAACCTTCTAATTAAGTGAGTAGGAGTAGCACAGATGACCCTGTGGCTGCTTGTAATATGCACTTTAGTTATTTGGTCTTAATGGTACCATTTGTAGAATAAAGGATGACAACAGAGTGTCTCAAATATAATAAGTTCAGTGTCATTGAGCTATTGAAGTTGTCTGCTATAATTGAAATAAGTAAAATGTAGGGTTGAAAAGAATACTCCCTAAATAAATTATCTTGCACTCAAGAATTATCATGTTAAAGCGGAAGACATTTATGGTCTTATTATTGATCAGTTTGAACCAGGTGACATAGGAAACATTAAAATGTACATGAATATGCTCCTTCCCATCAAAACATGGAAGTAAAAATATAAATACCATAAGGTGATATATATTTTCTCAACCTATTCCAATCTGTGGTTTCAAGGTGCCCTATGAGTTTACAAAACACCAAGTTGTGTTTTAAACTAGGTGATTAAAACTATGATGATGCCAACATCTCAATATATTAGTCAGGGCTGTTCCATTTGTTAAAATGCTGATGTATTAATGTCTCAAACAATCTCCGTGGAAGAATGTTCATTTCAGCAAAGCCATTGAGGTAATTTTGATCTGCATTTGAAATCTTAGCTTAAATAACACATTGAAAAAACATAGTTAAGCAATTAAATGCAGTGAAATAAACAGAAAATGCTGAAGTGCATAGCCAGTCTATTATTTGAGTGACAATCCATTTTCATCAAATAGGATTTTATTTTTAGACAGATGCACATATCAGAAATTTTGCATGACAAATACATTTTAAATCGGTAGGCAGCATGTACAATGATTCATGTTGCTTGAACATCCCACATGTAAGATAAAATACTTTAGGTCTGTATATATTGAGCATCAGTTAGTTAATGCACTATGGCTTAATAACTGCCTTTAATGCAGCATGTTTATACTGAATGTGCTGTTCTGTGGCACAGTAAATTTCAGAAGATGTGTTGCATGTTTTCTGAGCCATTACATTGAATTAGCAATGTAGTTTTTTTTTGCTGTTCTGATATTTACATATGTGTCAATGCTCTCTCTGCCTTGATGGTAATCTGATGACTAATTTAGATACAGCTCATGAGGTAATTTTTATATGATGTAACACATTTAAAAGATACAAACGCTATTTGTACTCCTTTTAGTTTTTATAACTTGGAGTTGACAGACATGCACTTCTAGCCAATACCAAACGCACATGAATTGCTTCCTTTTATTTGATGTGTACAATATGTTTTTACTTAAGTGTCCTATGTACCATTCAGACTTATTCCAAATCTTGTCAGGATCATAAATTGAACAGTGCTATTATGGCTAAAATAATGAAATGTAGTGAGGTAGTGAAAAACATATTTGGAAATAATTGGGATCATACAGAGCTTATTACAGTTCTTTGTTTTGAAAACAGTTGTGATAAGGGAAGAGAGTAGAGCACATTTGTTTATGCTGAAACTTTGTAGGTTGTGGCAGTAGAGTTGTAGCTGATTATGGAAACTTGCAAAGCATATACCATACATATTTTTCTCAAACTTCAGTTGACATTCATCCGAACTGAATCACCGTTTTGGGGGCAATCGCATATTTCAATGCAAAGAAAGGTCTCTTCTTTAAAGAATCAGATTTAGTTGTAATGAATTTAAAAAAGCACAGTGCAAAGAACTTTATGACTTGTTTCGTGTTTGTCCAAGAACATCAGTGGGAAAACGTACAACTGATTTTACAAACTGAAAACGGGTATGGAACAGATACAACTTTAACTTGGACTTGGGACTTTGATAATGTTATTTTTATTATAAATTCTATAATAGCTGTGACTTTGCTCCCTTCTATAAGTAAAGCTGATGTGGAAGGTTACCCAACTTATTCTGCTTTTTGTTTGCAAATAAAGAGTGGTGAATATTTTGTTTAATGTCTTTGGATTGAATTGCCCTTTATATTTCTTGGAAAGTATTAAGATTTTATAAAATTTGAATTCTGCTTGAATTGTCAGTGATACTTTCATATAATGGCACTTGGCAATAATATGTATGTACATCAATAGCACATTATAAACACAGTGTGCAGAAGATTCCAGCAATCAGCTGCAGACTGTTCTGTGATAAATCTGCAGAAATATCATCATGGTTGAATGTTTTGTGTGAATATTGTGCATCAAGAATATGATGCACATGAACTGTGTCCAGATTAATAGCCACTGGCATTATGGAAACTCCAGAATAAAAGGCCGGTGTGAAATTGAAACTAAATATATATTCTAATTAAGTGATTACAATGTTATAATCTAATTTTGGGTTCAGATGACTGCTAGAAACTACCTTTACTGATGTGGTTTGTCATTTGTCTGGCTCAGTTAGGTCACTCAAAGTTACGCCTGGCTTATGGTATTTTGTGTAGAAACAACTGATGGTTTCTATACACAGTAAAATTGATACCATTGTTTACTATAAAGTGCATTTCTCAATTGTATTGATGTCAGATGAAAAATTGAATATTTAATTTAATGTGTAATCCGTTTTAATAAATTGACTTCTTAAAGTGAACTGGCATTTTTTCATCTGCTTCTGCACCATTCATCATAGCCATTGGTCATGTCAGCCTTCCAGTTTAAGAGGTATGTTTTAGAATCTTTGAAAAAACAGATTGAAGAATTGTATAACATACTAATTATAGCTACATTTTTAACCTGAAGCGTATTAGATGTGGTCAATAATTTTATATTCCAGATTTTGTTGGGTCCTATCTATAGGAGAAATCTGCCTGAAATTGTGCACATTTTGACAATCGGTAAGAACGTGTCTATAATGTAACCGTAATTAAACAGTCTGCTGAACATTGCAGTTTAGATTAAGGCATTAACAGAAAATTCGCAAAATGCTGCAAAAAGTAACACCTGTACACTAGGAGTCGGTGCCTTTTTGGAGGAGTAGAGAAAGTCGGTGGGAAAATAATACTTTTCATGTCTTAAATTGAAATCAAGAACTGTGTTGCTTTTATTTTTAGCTTACTATGAAGCAAGGAACATGACCAGCAGAGCAAAATAACTAATAGTTAATTTCAGATTTCTAGGGATATATGAGGCATGATCCCTGATCAGAGAGAGAACTTGGATTTATATAACAGTTTTCATGATCCTCAGGATGTGCCAAATAACCAATGAAAGTGTAATGGTTTTGTAGCTAAACATGGCAACCAGTTACACATAGCAAGGTTTCACAATGCACCAATGGGATTAAATGACCAGTTAATCTTTGTGTGATGTTGATTTAAATAAACGTTGAATAATGCAATAGAAACTAATACCCAACCTGAATGGACAGGCATGGCCTCTGTTTTCACCTGTGAAAACCTCCAGCATGCCTACCCAGAATTTGTGCTCCAGTCAGAATGGAACTTGAACCATGAGCTCTGACTACGAGACTGTTCTGCTAAACCACGTTGATGAATATATCCTTTTATCTAGCAGATCTAGATTTTGTAATCTCGCTACATTAAATCATGAATTAGATTGTAAACTCTATAATTCAATTTCGTACAAAGCAGCATTCTTGCATCTTGCTAATTGCCTTCATTTACATCAATCGAGATGAAACAATATCTTCCCACCTAGGAAATCAAACAGAATTATGGTTTGGAAGAGAGTAAACAATACTGTAGTATTGCATCATTGCTCATAAACATGCTTTTGTGATGCAAAATGCGTAATGGGTTTATCAATACTTCTTTCAAATGTGATTGCCTCTTCAAAAAGCTAAAATGGAGTTAAATGTTAAACAGTATAGCCTCTTTAAGCACTCTTTAAATAAGATAAAAAGTAAGTTAAGTAGAATATTGAGGCTGCCATCATTTACTCAAAACAAATACAAAATACACATACAAAAGGCCAAATTTTCCCTGAGAATTTTCATGCTGTATCGTCCCAAGCCCGCCTCATTATTTATTCACTCCCTCAAACGCGCTGTTTCCATGACGAGCGGGCTCTCATTCGCCCGCCAGCCATCAACCTGCTGCTGCAGCACCTCGGCTGCCACCTTTTAAAAGGCAGCCGCCAGCAAAGCGCTCATCGCCACCAGCTCACCACCGCTGCCTGGGAGACGTGGCCAGCAAAGGAAAAAAGACTGCAGACCCCTGCTTCAACGACAGGTCCCTCGAGCGACTGCTGGATACTGTGGAGGCCCACCGGGGTGTGCTCTACCCCCGCTCTGGCCGCAGGATGGGCAGCGATGTCACTAACCTGGCTTGGGAGGCAGTGGCAGCGGTGGTCAGCACAAACGCCCTGCAGAGGAGGACAGCCACCCAGTGCCACAAAAGGATGAATGATCTCCTCCGGTCCGCCAGGGTAAGTCGCTCTTTTCATCACTCCCAACTTTCTCACTCACAAACCCATCATACATCCATAGGACCCTCACTCTGCCAGTGCAAAGGACATTCACTCTTTCACACACAAGGGCAGAATTTTCTGCCTGTTGGGCGGGTGGGCCTGACCCAATCTCCGGCGGGCGGGGAGCCAATCCCCGCCGGAGAAGTGGGCCCTGCCACCATTTTACGTGGGCAGGCCAATTAAGGCCTGCCCAATGTGACGTCCAGCGGAAAGGGCTATGCACTTCTTGTGTGGAGGGGGTGGGGGGGGATTCCCCAAAAGCAAGAGTGCGCTCTTTCACGCATGCACACAAAAGAGCGCACATCTTCCTGAGGCTAAGTGCTTCCTCAGGGAGATCGCTTACGCTTTTAAATATATTAAAAATAGAAAAAAAAAATTCCCTAACATGTCCCCCTCATGACAATGTAACATGAGATGGGACATGTTCATAATTAACATCATAACTTTATTAAAAGTTTTAAAACCCTGCATGAAACCTCATCCCCCCTGTGGATGAGGTTTCATGTTTTTTCTATTTGCCGCCGGGGCTCCTGGCCTGCCCGGCAACCTTAAGGTTGGATGGGCAGGTCCTTTAATTGTTTAAATGATCCTGTCAATGGCCTCAATTGGCCATTGACAGGTCGGTGGGCCCGCAGCTGATTTTGCTGCGCCCCCGCCTACCTGAAAATTTAAATGGGGCGCGGTGACGTCGGGGGTTCCACCTGACATCATCCCGCGTCATTTTACGCATCGGCGAGTGGGCCCCGCCCTCTGCTCGCCAACGGCAAAATTCTGCCCACAGTCATTGTTCTCATCCGTCCATGGGACCACTCACCACCCACACAGGCCAGGCATATTTATCATCTAAGATAAAAGCAAAACACTGCGGATGCTGGAAATCTGAAACAAAAACAAAAATACCTGGAAAAATTCAGCAGGTCTGACAGCATCTGCGGAGAGGAACGCAGTTGACGTTTCGAGTCCGTGTGACTCTTCATCAGAACTAAATAGAGAAATGAGGTGAAATATAAGCTGATAGAGGGGGTGGGACAGGTTATCATCTGGCCCGGCAGGCATCCTGAAACACTCTTCCCATCTCTATCCATGCAGGACAAACTGTCTCACAACAGGAGGGAAAGGTCGCAGACAGGTGGAGGGATGCCAAAGTTCTGACAGAATTTGAAAACAGAACCATCCAGCTGGACGGCAATGACTGGGACCAGTCCTGTGCTGACGGTGAGGTCAGCGCTGCTCTACCAAGTGAGGATCCAGCAGTGCAACATCCATCAGACAACCATGCCGTGAGTAATGTGTCCTCTTTCACAGGCCACTGCCATGCACTAATTATCTTTGTTTGCTTTTGCAAGCACGTCTGCCAAACAGCTGACAAAATCCATGACCCAGGGCCTCCAATCAAGCTCCGAAGAAACTTCTGAAGAGGAAGCCGGAGGCACCCTCCCTGAAGTCCTGTCACAGCGCTCACCCACACCCTCCCCTAGCGCAGGGACACACACCTCGGTGGGACTTAGCTTTAGAGCAGCCTCGGAATCACAATCTGGTGAGCACATCGCACTTTTTGATCCACAGCAGGTGGCAGCTGGGACTTCCCAGGTGTCTGGACTTGGAGGACTGCTGGAGGCCAGAACATTGCTGAGTCTGAGTCAGATGATGAGCCTCTGGACTCGGTCATGTCACAGTTACTGGAGCTGCAAAGACAAACTCGGGAACATCAGGAAGGGATGTCCGCTGCACTCCTCAGATTGCAAGGCACGATGGAGGAGTCCGTCCGTCTTCAGGCCGAGGTGATAGCACCGGCATGCCAATGCACCAAGGTCAACACTGGCAGGTTGGTAGCCGCCATGGAGACCTTGGTCCAGGATGTCACTCCTGCACTGCTGTGCGGGCTTAACTCCATTGCAGAAGCCAAAGTTGGCCTCCAACAGTGTGTACGCGAGAGGGGTGCTGGGCAGCTCGATCTCACTCCAGCTGCCCCTACTGCTCACTGAGTCAGCCAGGGGCCCCCGGGCGCCTGAGGAGAATCAGCACACTTCAGGGCCATCCACCTAGGTGACTCTGGGAGTGACCGGCCCATCCGAATCCCCTCTTCCTGTGACCACCGCAGCTCCAGCTTCACAGGCCGAGGAGGGTGCCACTGCCACACAGCAGGTCCCTGAAAGCAGGCCGGGGCCCACCAAGTCTCAGCCCTCCAGAGGACGTCCACCAAAGCCATCTCGGACAGGGCGTCACAGTCAGCAGGCTGCTTCCATCTCTGCTGTGGAGGGGAGCACCTAAATGTAGCGGCAAGATTAGGAAAGTTAGATAAACGTAGTTGCACAGCCTGGGCACGGGTGTTGATCACTTGTACATACTGTTCACTATTGTCAACTTCTAAGAATGTCTCCCTGCCTGTGGCTCCTTTTTCTGATGAGCAGTGTTCTTGTCACTCAGATGTGAAACCTTTCTGCACAAGATAAAAGGCAGGTGCTTCAGTCCAGGGCCTCTTCCCTGTGCTCTGTGCAGCCTTCAGACCACAGTGATAGTCCAGCCTCACACTCCCTGGAAACATTACTGATGCCTGCACCCCAGCGGTGCTGGTCATTACTGCCAGATTATAGTGGGCAGGTACCACAGAGTTCTCTCATTCTCTCTGTGTGCTCTCAGCTGTGGGGCTGGTCCACATCACATTAGCATCTGCGACCAGTGGTGCTGTGCACCAGCTCCTGAAGGGCTGAGGTGCTGAAGGTGGACACAGCATCAGATGCATCTAAAGTTTCATGACCGTATCTCTGAGATGGCCTCATGGAGTGCAAGTGAGCTGCCCCCGGCCAGACAGGAGTCAAACATTCTCAGAGACTATGTGAAGATCTATGGAGTGTCCTCACTGCATGTTGTCATCATCCTCCTGTGAGGGCCTCTACTGCATCTCCATGACAGGAGCATTCTCACAGAGGGTATTGACGCTGCCATAAGCCAGACTGGAGTCAAACTTTCACAACTGCGATGTGAGGATCTATGGGGTCACCTCACTGCATGTCATCGTCATCTTCCACAAATCTGGCAGCTTTGAGGGTCTCCTAAGTGTGCCTGCCTCATCTAACCCTGTGCGAGAGCCTCATCCACGTCATCGTCACCACCAAGAACCCCCTCACCCTCATCCCCGTCGGTGTCCTCCGCATCCGAGGAGACCTCCAGCTCCTCCATCTCCTCAACAGGGAGACTAGCAGGCTGAGGAAGTGCCAGGTTGTAAAGGGCACAGCAGATGACAATGATGCATGACATCCTCTGCGGACTGTATTGCAGGGCTCCACCAAACCGGTCCAGGCACCGGAACCACATCTTCAGCATCCCGATGGTCTGCTCTACCAAGTTGCGAGCTGCTGCATGAGCCTCATTATAGCATCGCTCTGCTGCAGTCTGAGGCCACCGCATTGGTGTCATCGGCCACGGCCTCTGTGGGTAGCCCTTGTCCCCAAGGAGCCACCGCTGCAGCCTCTGTGGACCCTGGAAGGCTGCAGGGATCTGCGAGTGGCTCAGGATGTAGGCGTCTTACACACTCCCTGGAAACCGTGCGCACACCTGCAGGATGCATTTCTGGTGGTCGCACACCAGCTGCACGGTCAGTGAGTGGAAGCTCTTGCGGTTGATGAAGTCCACTGAGTGTAGCAATGGAGACCTGAGCACCACATGAGTGCAGTCAATTGCACCCTACACCTGTCGATGACAATGATGCGTGACATCCTCTGCGGACTGTATTGCAGGGCTCCACCAGACCGGTCCAGGCACCGGATCCAATAGCTGTCCCAGTCCCGGGCGAAATGCACAAAGTTGTGTGCCCTTGAGAAGATGGCATCCGTGCCCTCATGGATGCATTTGTGGGTGGTGGATTGTGAAATCCCACAGAGGTCACCTGTTGGAGCTCTGAAAGGAGCTACTGTTGTAAAAATTGAGCATTGCAATCATTTTCACAGCCACTGGCAGTGGATGCCTTCCATGTCCCCTTGGCGGCAAGTCCTGCAGTAAGTGGCAGATGTGAGCCACTAGGTCCCTAGAGATGCGCAGTGATCGGCGACACTGGTTCTCAGTCATCTGCAGGAATGGCAGGCGGAATCTATAGACCCTGGGTGTTGCTAGGCGCCGACCAGCCATGGTTCGTTGTCGCTCCTGGGCAGCGTGTGTGGGAGCCCCTGCTGCCCCTTCATGAGATTGCTGCTCCTGCCTTTGCGCAGCCAGGAGCCTCAGTTGCTGTCTTCTACGGCCTCTGTAGGTCATCAGGCATACAGCTAGGTCACCGGGATTTCTGATCCTGACGTGGTCCTCCTGCAGCATGAAAGAGAGAGAGACCTGGTTATCATGGCTGTACTTAGCACCATTCCTGGCCCTGTGTTATTGCCTCTTAATGCTTCCCAGAGAGTGCTGGTCACCCCTCGGTTAGCCAGAGATGAGTGCGCTGCATGGCTGCCCTGTCAACCGGTGACATGGGGGACACTGGTCCAAATTGGAATGCTCAGATTGCAAGGGGCTGTGAGCACCTCCAGCAGTGACTGCTGCATGGCCAGCATTGGCGAGGAGATTGTACAACATGTGCAGTCCAACTGCTCCGCGGCCCAATAAAGTGGTGGCGGACTCGAAGTCTGTGCTGGGGGCGCGGGTAAGGTATGGAGCGCTTGGTGGCCCTTTGGTGCCACCGCGTTCTTGCATGGGCAGGCAGGCTAGGAGCCCAACGCCAATCATATCACTGGGGCTGCCCCTAGTCTGTCTCAGCTGCCGAGGCATGGTCAGTTTATACAGGTGTCCCTAACGTGTGGCCACTTCCCTCCGTATACCCTGACCCCCACCTCGATTGCCTGTGCGCGGGATGCAGCACCAGGGCAGCACTTGACACCACACACCCCACCGCACCCACCCGCCTACCAACAATGGTTGCCTCCGAGGATGGTCAGCATTTGCCCCCGGACAACCACCCCTCAGCAGTCGCCTCCGGGGCTGGCCAGCATTTGCCCCTGGGCTTCCCCCCCCCACCCCAAAGCAGTCACCTCTGGAGCCAGGCATCAGTTGCCCCCACCCATGGTGCCCCTGGAGGCCTGTAAATAACAGGCAAGCTGTGGAGAACGCTGCTGCTCACTCACCTTAGTTCCCCCAAAGCGGAGGCCACCAAGTGCACGGCCCCTGCCTGCTGTTGTGAAACACGTCAGCGTGCTTTCCCACTGACGTGAACAGATGAAACGACGGGTTCCAAGACCCTGGTGGGATGGCCTTTTAACTATATGCTGATGTATTACAATTAACCCACCGCCGACTAATGCCGGGAAACGCGGCTGCTTTTGGTGGCCTGAGCGAACGATTGCGACCTGCCTCCACGCCATCATGAAGCAGGTCGCGCCATATTTTCCATGCACACCACCTATCGCGCCCATTGCCAGCGGGCTAGGAAAATTTCACCCAATATACTGCAAATGCTGAAATTCTGAAATATAAACAAAAACTGCTGGAAATACTCAGCAGGTCAGGCAGCAGCTTTGGAGAGAGAAACAGAGTTAATGTTTCAGGTCAATGACCTTTCAGGTTATGGGGAGAGGGCAGGAAATTGGAGTGGAGGCCGAAATGAGATCAGCCACGATCGTATTGAATGGCGGGGCAGGTTCGAGGGGCTGTATTGCCTACTCCTGCTCCTAGTTCTTATGTTCTTATTATGTTCTTATGATGAAAGGTTACCGACATGAAATGTTAACTATTTTTCTCTTTCTACAGATGCTGCTGAGCATTTCAAGCAGTTTATGATTATGTTCAAAATAAAACCATCTAGCAGTGAGTTTAATTGTATAATGAGTCTGTTGTGTAACAAATTTGACGTGGGAGTAAATTTTTGTGGAAAATCCAGCAGTGACTTGCTTAAAGACAACCTCCAAGATCTACCACAGAGCAGTTCCATATACTGCATCCTATCCCAACTCTATTACAGGTGGTGAGCTGTGTGAATTGTAGTTCAGAGACATGGAGCAGCCTATCTGCCGAAGGACGAGTTTAGGCTTCCAGCATAAATTGCTTGTGTACACACAAATTTTACTAACAAATTCAAATTAAGTTGTAGCCCTCAAGCAATTGCATAAAATAGAATATATTTACAATAATTAAAATGCAGCACTGCAATAACTTTTAAATTTCAGACGCATCTGATATATGGGCTTAAAGGGTGTTTGGGGAAACCAGAAGGATTTAAACATTACAGCACACATTTAACAGTAGATTCACCTTAAACTGGTACAGGTAATCGGCTTTTCCTGTCTGTCCAACAAACATGCTGTTGATCTCTTTCCCAGTCTACTACACCTTTGATCAGTGTGTATATATAGCTTTCCACCAAGGCCCAATACATTTAATCTCTTAGCTTTGATCAGCCACAGCTACATTCATTCCTCTAAGCAACAGTGACATTGTTTTGAGACATGATTACAGTCAGTAAGAATGTTAGTTTCAAGGTCTACATGATGGGCCATTAACCTAGAGACCGTAGAAGCTTGTGATTAGACTAAAAAAGATATGAGGCCCAAGCACCATCTGCACTTGGACAAATCATCAGTAGGATTGGGTAAATTGGGGAAAATATGGGAGAAAATGTGATTGGACAAAATCTGTACATTCCTGTTTGTGGGGTAGAACCAGGGATACTGTAACCACTCCAGTGCAGAGTATTCAACAGTGAACACCTGGAGGGTGAACAAGGATGAACAACAAACTGAACGTTGGACAGAATGTCCTTTGGTAGACTGGGGTAGTTTAATTCTTAACTGTGTCTTGTGAAATGCTGCTCAAATGCCATGTATTAAGACTTTCTTACACCAAATAAGAACCACCACTGTTACCAATACAGTGTCAGCTTCAAACAAATTTGAAAAAGTCCATAAGGGGCTATAAACGTCCTTTGACATTTTCTAAATTCCAGCTAGTTGTATTGAATAACAAATTTATTTTGAATTTAAAAGCTCCTTTCTTACTTGTTAGATCACTTGCCTCTTGAGTCAGAAGACCATGGATTCAGGCCCCACTCCAGGATCTGCACACATGGTCTGGGCATACAGGGTACTGCGCAGAGTTTGGTTTCCTTACCTAAAAAAGCATATAGTTTACGTGGAGGGCATGCAACAAAAAAATCACTAGATTTATTTCTGGGATGAGAGAGCCTGTTCTGGGAATGAGTAGAATGTGTGTATGTCCTTTGGAGTTCAGAAGCCTGGGAGGTGATCAAGTTGGGGGTTTTGATGCGATAAATTGCATAAAGCTATTTCCACTGGTGGTTGAGTCAACTACTAGAGGCAAAAATTTTACAATCATTAAAACAGGGATTTCTTTTTAATACAATGGATACAAGAACATGGAATGCCCTGTCAGGAACAGTGTTGAAACCAGAATTTTAAATGATTTTTCGAAAGAAGTGGATACAGATTTGAATGGCCTTTTAAAACTTTACCACCAGGAGCTGCTTAACTGATACCTCATTTTCTGTTTGTATGGTACCTGGATGCACACACATTGTATGTTGTATTTGCCTACATAACATTATACTTCAAAAATTAATGAATTGAGTGGTAAAGGCATTGAGATGTCCTGAGGGCATAAAGAAGCACAACACAAAAGCAAATTGTTTCTAAGTACAATTAAATAGATTGTTGCACAATATCCAGGAGCCAAAAAAAATTGTTTCCACATAAGGCCATAAGAAATTTAAGATTTCAAATGTAATCAACATAAAGAATTCATTAAAAAAATTAAGATTGAGATTGATAACCTTACCTAACAAGAATTTATCAATGGGTATGGAGGAATGGCAGGAAATTAGAGTTGAGATACTGATCAGGTCTGGTACAACTCAATAGCAGAGCACCTTTGAGGAGCTCGATGATCTATTCCTGTTCCTATGTTCTTATACATTTATCTACACTTAGAAATAACTGCCATTTTTGCTTCTTTCACAGATGAACTCCGGTAAAGCTTTACTGAGCCTTTTTTGTTTGCTACGAGAATCAAAGTGCCCAAATTTGAATTGTTGTGGATAAATGAGGTAAAATTATCAGTGCGGATACATTGCATGAAAAAGTTTGCAAGAACTTTGTGTACTCACCAAGCTTTTCATGAAAATTACCAAAAGGAGAAATTGCTCACCCAAAGGTAGTTTTGACAGTTTTTCAACATTAGCATTGGCTGGAAATTTAAACTGTCCTCATTCTGGAAAGATGGAAGGCAGGGGCATAAAATCACAAAGGATGGTAGGGAATACCATGAATGTCATTTCCGAATGCCACTGGGATTTTATCTGCCTGCCCTTTGGCCATTTTACCTGCCTGCCCTTAGGCCATTTGAGGCCCTTAAGAGGTAGGCACTTAAGAGCATCTTCCCACTGTCACTGGTATTTTACCAGATGTTGGTGAACACTGGGCAGCCTTCCTTCGGGCATGTCTCCTGATCGGGCACCCTGTGGCCCATGTTGGACTCCCCAGGGCAAAGGGCCTCTCCTTTTTGGAAGACCCCACTCCCCTGCCCTCGCCATCAATCCCACGGGGGCTTGCCTCATTGCTCCTGACAAATCCCGATCCCACTTAACTGCTCTCTGGGCCTCCTCTATAACTGTTGGTCTGGGGACTGCTGCTGTCCCAGCAGTGGCCATCATTCCCGGTGGTGCTGCTGGGACTGAAGAACTGCTGACAATTTAATTGGTCGGCAGCTTCTGGAGGCCGGACATCCTGCCTTCGAGGGGCAGAAGCCATAACTGCAGGCCTGATCAATGTAAAATTAAGTCGTGGCTTCCAGGAATGGCATATGTAGACATGACCCATATCTCTGAGTGGTGGGCCCACCTCCTCCACCTAAAATATTGACCATTAACACTGCATGTTCTGACGCATGATAGTTAAATTTAAGACAGATACAGGCGTCCCCCATTTAAAGTGCAATTTAATGGGCCGAAGGGCCTTTTTCTGTGCTGTAGATCTCTATGACTCTAACGGTGTGTTTTCATTTTAGCGCAGTTCCCCAACAGTGCTATTACCATTTTCATTTTGGAACAGTTCCTGAGCCTTATTTTTAAAAAACAAATTGCTGCTCGCTGCTTCCCTCCCTGACCTTCCCAATTCCCTGGCCCTCCCGCTCGCCTCCACACCTCTTCCCAATGCGCCCACTTTGCTGACCCTCCCACTCTCCAGTTCTCTGCACAACCCTCACGCTCCCTTTCTCACACTCACAGCTACCCCTGCTCCTTCTTGTCATCCCTCTCCTGAGAGCAAGAGGGAGCGGCAGAGGAAAGTGATACGTGGGAGAGTGGGCTAGTGGGAGATTTGGGGAAGGGAGCAGGAGACATGGCAAGCAAAGGGTCAAGGAGGGAAGCAGTGAGTGAGAGGGTCAGTGAGAGAACCGGCAAGCTGGAGAGTGGGGAGAGGTGGCGAGCTGGAGGTGGGAAGCGGTGAGCAGGAGGCAAGTTGCAAGTGTTTGTACTGTTTAAGTTATTAAGGCCAGAATTTTACACTCGGTGCGCAGGCGCATGCCCAACACGCATGAGCGTAATATGACACGCAATGACATTGGGTGTGTGTCCCAACGTCATTGCGCAGTTGCGCGATATTTCGTTCGGTGGGCACGCGCCGAGTCGGCTGCATGTCTGCCGATAATTGAAAGGCCTATTAAGATCATTATGGAACTAATTAACTTGAAATTTATGCTGCCCGTCCAACCTAATGGTTGGCGGGCAGGCAATAAGGCCAAGCAGCCTTTACATTTTTTAGGAAATCTCATCCACGAGCAGGATGAGGTTTCCTAAAGCTAATACAAATTAAATGAAAACATTATTTTGAAATTAAAAACATGTCCCACCTCATGTGACACAGTCACATGAAGGGACACGTTTCATTAAATTTTTACTGTCTTTATTAATTTTTTAAAAAAGCGCTTCAAGCTCCGTGCCTCAGGGAGATTGAAACGCTCTTTCACATGCATGCGCGAACTGCGCACCAGGCCTGCTCTCCCTCCCCCGCTCTTACAGGTAACGCTTAGCGCTGCCGCTCGCAATCCACGCAGGGCAAGCCTTAATTGTCCTGCCTGCGTGAAATCACGGTGCGGAGCCAATCGCGGGCGGCAGTCGGCTTCCCAACCACTCCCACCGAGCCAGCCCGATGAGGGAAAATTCTGGCCTATGAGTTAATAACAGGATTTTTGGGCCAGCTAGATTTGAGGCAGCCAATAGATTTTAAATGTAAAATTGAGTCAGGAACTTAGCCCACCCATATTATGTGTTTTCTTATGGGAAAGTAATTTTTTTTAGCATGCTTTTTTCTAAGAACACATTAGGATTACTAAATGAGGGATAGCTGTACAAAATGTCATCATTGGGCTATAGCAAAAAGCACTAAAGCTCAGCCACCTCTTATAAAGTCAGAACACAGAAATATAAGAAATAGAAGCAGGGGTAGGCCATCCAGTCCACTATCACCCCCTCCCCTCCAGCCAGTCCGTAAGATCATGCCTGATCTGATGTGGCCTTAACTCCACTTTCCTGCCTGTCCCCCATAACCCTTGATTCCCTCATCAACCAAAGCCAGCCTCCACTGCTCACTGGAGCTGAGAATTCCAAACACTGACAACCCTCTGCAAGAAGAAATTCCTCCTCATCTCCATCTTAAATGGGAGGTGCTTTATTTAGAAACTGTGCCCCCTACTTCTAGATACCCCTACGAGGAGAAGCATCCTTTCAGCATGTACCATGTCAAGCCCCCTCAGAATAATATGTTTCAATAAGATCACTTCTCATTCTCCTAAACTCCAATGAGTATAGGCCCAACCTGCTGAACCTTTCTCATAAGGCAACCCCTTTATCCCAGGAATAAGGCTAGTGACCCTCTCTGAACTGCTTCCAATGCAAGTATACCCTTCCTTAAGTAAGGAGACCAAAAATGTACACACTGCTCCAGGAGTCCTCACTAATGCCCTGTACAGTTGTAGCATTTCTGCTTATATATTCCATCCTTCCTTGCAATAAAGGCCAACACTCTATTTGCCTTCTGATTCCTTGCTCTACCTGAATGCTAACATTTTGTGATTCATGTACAAGGACACGCACGCTCCTCTGGACTGCAGCATGCTGGAGTCTCTCTCCATTTAAACAATATTCTGCTTTTCTATTCTCCCTGCCAAAGTGGACAACCTCACATTTTTTCACATTATTCTCCATCTGCCAGATTTTCAGACTCTTTGTATCCTCTTCATAACTTGCTTTCCTAACTGTTTTTGTGTGAAAATTTGGCTACAATACAGTCAGTCCCTTCATCCAAGTCATTAATATCAATTGTAAATAGTGGAGGTCGCAGCACTGAACCACGCAGTACTCCACTAATTACAGTTTGCCAACCTGAAAATGATCCACTTAAGCTGACACTCTATTTCCTGTTAGTTAGCCAGCCCTCCGTCCATGCTAATATATCACCCTCAACACCATACGCCCTTGTGTAGTAACCTTTTATGTGGCACCTTATCAAATGTCTTTTGGAAATCCAAAAACACTACATTCTCTTCAACCGCTCCATGCATTATATCCTCAAAGAACTATAATGAATTTGTCAAGCACGCTTTCCCTTTCACAAAATCACATTGACTCTGCCTGACTTAATTTGATTTTCTAAATGTCCTGCTACTCCCTCTTTAATAATGGATTCTAGCATTTTCCCAGTGATAGATGTTAGGTTAATTGGTCTATAGTTTCCTACTTTTTATCTCCCTTGTTTCTTGAATAGAGGTGCTGCATTTGTGATTTTCCAATCTGCTGGGACCTTTCCAGGATCTAGGGACTTTTGGAAGATTACAACCAATGCATTCACTATCTCTTAGCCATTTCTTTTAAGATCCTAGGATGAAGGCCATCAGGTCCAGGGGACTTGTCAGCCTTAATTCCCATTAGTATTCCCATTACTTTTTCTCTAGTGATTATGATTGTTCTAAGTTCCTCTCTCCCGTTTTCCTCTTGATTTACAAATATTCTTGGGATGCTTATTGTATCTTCTCGTGTGAAGACAGATACAAAATACTTGTTCAAAGCCTCTGCCATTTCCTTGTTTCCCATTATTAATTCACAACTTCACCCTCTAAGGGACCAGTGCTCACTTTAGCTACTCTTACCCTTTTAATATACTTCTACAACTTCTTTTACTGCCTGTTTTTACATTTCTTGCTAGTTTTCTCCTGTATTCCAATTTCTCCCTTTTTATTATTCTTTGCTGACTTCTAAAACTCTCCCAATGTTCTGGCCTATCACTAATCTTCACAGCTTTGTATGCATTTTCTTTGAATTCAATACCACCCTTAACTTCCTTAGCCATGGAGGATGCATCTTCCTGGTATAGTCTTTCTTCCTCAATGGGATAAATCTTTGTTAAGAGTTATGAAGCATCTCCTTAAATGCCTGCCAGTGCACCTCTACTTTCTTACCTTTTTAACCTATTTTCCTAGTCCACTTTAGCCAACTCAGTCTTCATACCCTTGTAATTCCCTTTATTTAAGTTTAAGACACTAGTTATGGACCCATATTTTCACTCTCAAACTGAATGTGTAATTCTATCATGTTATGATCATTCTTGCCTAGAGGATCCTTTAATATGAAGTCCTTAATTAATCCTGTCTCATTGCACATTACTAGGTCCAAAATAGCCTGGTCCTTGGTTGTTTCCAGAACAAATTGTTCTAAGAAGCTGTCCCAAATACATTCTATGAACTCATCCTCCAGGCTACCATTGCAAATTTGATTTGTCCAATCAAACTGAAGATTAAAGTCACCCATGATTATTGCAGTACCTTTCTTGCAAGCCCCAATTATTTCTTGATGTATGCTCTATCTAGTATCTAGCTGCTGTTCAAGGTCCTATGAAATACTCCTACCAGTGACTTTCCTTTGCTATTCCTCATCTTCAGCCAAGTTGATTCTACATCTTGATCTTCTGAACATAGATCATTCCTCACTACTATACTGATCTCGTCCTTTATTAACAGAGGTACCCCTGTCCTTCTGAAATGTCAAACGCTCTTGAATATTCAGTCTCCAACCTTGGTCACATTGCAACCATATCTCTGTAACAGATGTTATATCATGCTCATTTATTTCTATTTATGCTATCAATTCATCCATCATGTTACAATTGCTGCGAGCATTCAAATAAAGAGCCTCTAATTCTTATTTTTACCGTTTTGCTTTCTCTGACCTTATTTGCTGGTGCGCAGTAATGTTTGTACATTCTGTCCCTTGCTGTCACACTGTTATCATTACCTGTAGCATTACCCTGCACTATTGCCTTGTCCTTTCTCCTTGACTTTCCAAATCTCCCCTCATGTGAACCCTCCCCTCAACTATTAAGTTTAAAGCCCCCTCTATAGTCATAGAGTCATAGAGGTCTACAGCACAGAAAAAGGCCCTTTGGCCCATCGAGTTTGCACCAGTCAAACAAGTACTTAACTATTCTAATCCCATTTTCCGGCACTAGGCCCATAGCCTTGTATGCCATGGCATCGCAAGTGCACATCCAAATACTTCTTAAATGTTGTGAGTGTTTCTGCCTCTACCACCCTTTCAGGTAGTGAGTTCCAGATTCCCACCATCCTCTGGGTGAAAAAATTCTCCCTCACATCCCCTCTAAACCTCCTGCCCCTTACCTTAAATCTATGCCCGCTGGTTATTGATCCCTCCACCAAGGGGAAAAGTTCCTTCCTGTCTACCCTTTCTATGCCCCTCATAATTTTATACACCTCAATCATGTCCCCCCTCAATCTCCCCTGCTCTAAGGAAAATAACCCCAGTCTATCCAATCTCTCTTCATAAATAAAACTCTCCAGCCCAGGCAACATCCTGGTAAATCTCCTCTGCAGTCTCTCTAGTGCAATCACATCCTTCCTATAATGCGGATTCCAGAACTGCACGTAATTCTCTAGATGTGGCCTACCCAGCATTTTATACAGTTCCAGCTTAACCTCCCTGCTCTTATATTCTGTGCCTTGGCTAATAAAGGCAAGTATCCCATATGCCTTCTTAACCACCTTATCTTCCTGTCCTGCAACCTTAAGGGAGTGATGGACATGCACACCAAGGTCCCTCCCATCCTCGGTATTTCCCAGGGTCCTACCACGTGTATTCCTGTGCCTTGTTTTCCCTGCCCAAGTGCATCACCTCACACTTATTCAGATTAAATTCTATTTTCCACTGATCAGCCCATCTGACCAGCCTGTCTACATCCTCCTGTAGGCTATCCTCCTCACTATTTACCACCCCACCAATTTTGTGTCATCCATGAACTTACTGATCAACCCTCCTACATTCAAGTCTAAATCGTTTATATATACCACAAACAGCAAGGGACCCAACACCGATCCCTGTGGAACCCCACTGAATACAGGCATCCAGTCACAAAAACACCCCTCGACCATCACCCTCTGCTTTCTGCCACTCAGCCAATTCTGGATCCAATTTGCCAAATTGCCTTGGATCCCATGGGCTCTTACCTTCATTATCAGCCTCACATGTGGGACCTTATCAAAATCCTTGCTGAAGTGCAAGTAGACTATGTCAAATGCATTGCCCTCATCCACACACCTGGTCACTTATTCAAAAAATTCAATCAAGTTGGTCAGACATGACCTCCCCTTAACAAAACCATGCTGACTGTCCTTGATTAATCCCTGCCTCTCCAAGTGTAGATGAATTCTGTCCCTCAGAATTGCTTCCAATAGTTTCCCCACCACTGAGGTTAGACTGACTGGCCTGTAGTTCCCTGGTTTATCCAGAAACAGAGGGAGACACAGAGAGGGAGAAGGAGAGACAGAGATAGAGAGAAAGAGTGAGAGAGGGACAGATGGAGAGAGTTAGACAGAGGGAGAGAGAGAGAGCAAGAGAGAGAGACAGAGCAAGAGCGACAGAGGCAGAGAGAGAATGTGAGAGAGATTCAAGGAGAAAAAGAGGAAGGGAGAGACAGAGGTGGAAATAAATTAACCGAGAGAGAGAGAAAGATGGAAAGACAGCTACAGGAAGAGAGGGAGGCAAAGAGGGTGACAAAGAGAGAGACAGTCCTGGTTTTATGATTCACCAGGACACTGGTCCTAACTGTACAGCTCCCTCTTTCCCCTATTCTAGTGCCAGTACCCCATGAATTGAAACCCATTTCTCCCACACCACCCTTTGAGCCATGCATTCAATTCTCTGATCTTATTTATCCTCTGCCAATTTGATTATGGCTCAATAGTAATCCAGAGATTATTACCTTTGTGGCTCTGCTTCTTAATTTAGCCCCTAGCTGCTCATACTCCCTTAGCAGTCTCTCTTTCTTGGTCCTACCTAAATCATTCGCACCAACGTGGACTATGACAACTGGATCCTTCCCCTCCCACTCCAAATTCCTCCCCAGCTCCGAGGAAATGTATTTGACCCTGACACCAGTAACGCAACCTTTGGAGTCATGCTGTCAGCTGTACAGGACCATATTTATCCCCCTAACTATACCGTCTCTTGCTATGACTACATTCACTTTAACTCCCTCGTCCCCCACCACCCCCCAAATTTGAATTGCTTCCTGTACCACAGTGCTATATTCAATCTGCTCATCCTCCCTGCAGTCCCTATGCTCATCCACAGAGATGAACCTTAAATGAACCAAGAACCTCAAATCTTTTTGACAATTGCAAGGACATTGAAGTTTTTCAGTCCTACCTTCCCATACCTGCCTCACTTGCAGTCACACTCTCCTGTCCCTGACCATGGACTAATTCAGAAGCACCTAACCTAAATGGCACAACTCCCTTTTGGAACGATTTGTGCAGGTAACTTACCCCTCCCTGATTGTTATGATCGATGCAATGATAAAGCGGAGTTATTTTAAAAACTCAGTGGGACACTTTAAACAACTGTAATAACCTATAAGTTTAAGTATTATGTTTGAGATGCGACTCTAAATTCAGGAATCAGATCATCACCTCTTGAGGTTTTACATTAAACTAATTGAAACATTTTATTAATTTACACTGGTTAAAAATATATATACACATGGCTACAAATTACTACTATCATAACTTTTGACAAATTCCCAAACTAATCTCCATTGAGGCAACAGCAGCCCATAGACTTAACCAAACACCAGGCAAAGCATTTTCACCTTACAAATTCAAAATTAGGTTATTTTTACTGTGGAGCCAGTTGGAAGCTTGCAGCTGCCTTTTGATCTTACATTGCCCCTGCCTGCACACCCGAAAACTACTGAAGTTATACCTACCACCACTGATTGAATTAAAATTCTCATTATCTCACCAGCCTCTTTGAACTCCACCTTTTAACAATGAAACCCCATTCATTGTACTAATATTATTAGTAATATAAACATATTGCTTGGTAGCTGCTAGAAAGGCGTCAAGTTTTCACCCCACTTCTTGAATGCTCTATTCAAAAAATGCAAAAGCACTGTCTCTCTCTTCCATATCAAAACTAGTACATATCAAAGCACCCAGACTAGCTGACTTTAATCCAATTAAGGCACACCCGCAGACTAAACCTCTATTTTAAAAGAAAAATATTTTCCAAAATATATACATTAATAGCTTCATGACACTGATGCATCGCATTGTCCGAAGCTCAAACTAAAGCTCATCAATTCTGAGTCAAAGTTCCTCGAATCGCAGACACTTACTGCAGATGTGGTTGCGATGGATCATCCAGTTGTCCACCAGCATCCATGTACGACAACTGCTACACATCACAAGCCCTGCCATCTTTACTGTGTTTTATTTAACAAATAGGTTTAGCTGTATCACTCGCAAAGCTGCTCACCTAATCAATACTTTTGGGTTCAGCTCTTGGGTCCTGCTGCTGCCCCCCTGCTCCGTCTCTCGGCTCACTCCTTTTATGTTAAAGGTCAGAACAGTACCTTCTCCCTCACTGCACAAAATTTCCTCACTTAACAAATTACCAAGCTGACAATCTGTGTCTTGAGCTGCATACAGTGATGATCTGATACCTTTGTGCTTGCTTACTTTATGCTTAGCAAGACCACCTGTAATTATACTAGATGAAATTCTGTAGAGATGAGTAAGCACTGCTGGCTAGAGAAATCAGTTCTAACAAGCTAACTAATTAATTAACTGTAGTTGCCTCTCTAGTAGGGAGCTTGTTTATCCTTGAATAAGATTGAAAGAAACTTAACTTTAACAGTAAATCGTAGTTAAATGCAAATTAGACTAGATTTTAGAAAGAGATTAACCCTTAAAATTAACTCTTAAAATTCCTTCATTTACCAATTCTCAAGCTTTCACTCTGGCTTGAACTGTACTCAGTGACAAGCTGCTACCTTCATGCTTGCTTACTTCCTCCTTAGGGTATTAATTTCTGCAAGTCACTATGGGATCACACTGGCACCCAGGCTGTTTGAAACCTGGCATCTATTCCTGAACGAAGCAGCAAGGACAGATTCACAAAAGAGGTGGATTTGGAGGAACTAATGCCAGGAGTTTGATAATCCATATTAATGCACACAATAGGCATCTCCATATAGTCTCTTTTGAAACAAGTCACATCTAAATATTGTAACAATTCATCATTACAAACATGATATAACAATTCCATTACATGAAATGGTAAGAGATATTCAGAAATGGGTTCAAAATCATCAGGTGACAGATTGTGTTGAAAGTGACCCTGTTTCTTGTCTCAAATTAACATAAACTGGCACTCAACGTACAAAAACATTGTGAAATATAATTAAATACTATGTCTGTTCTGGAGTCAGCTGTGCAAATGCTTAGCTGTTAACCCTCCCGCTAAGATATGTATTCTATTATGAGGGCACAAGTAATTTATTTAGATAGCTGGAGATAATTCTGAAGCATTGCCTTATTCACTGGCTCTCTTCCTAATTACTGAAGGAAATAAAACTTTATTTTCAGTTAGATCACAAGGTATGTATGACTATTACTGTTGCTCACTGCCCTGAATCTTGGCTGTTCCAATCAGGACATTAGATGAAATATAATAGTTTGCACTGCTAATGGCACAAAGTGAGCTGCGAGGGATTAATCTGTCTATCTCAGTTATCGAATGGATATGAATAATTCACAAAGGTTATCATCATAGGTATGAATTTTTGCAGCTCTGGAAGACAAGAATGGAGGCAGGGGTGTCACCTGGAAATATTGGTGCCAGGCATTGTATCGATTTCAAGTCACCATGACCCTGGCACTCGCAATGACCCCCAGTGTGGGGCGAGGGCAAAACAGCAATAGCAGTCTCATCCCCATTAAGGCCAATTATTTATGCTGAGCTTGTTAATAGCTTGCTGAAGGGGGCGATGGGATACTTAAAGTGGTGAACAAGTTGTGGAAGCTGTCGGTTTCAGAACAGCGAAGGGAAGGTCGGTACACAGTGAGGAGCTAGTCATGGCTGTCCCAGGCAACACCCCAACCCCATAAGATGTCAGATTTTAGGCTTCCAAGTGGCAACTCTCTTCAAAAAAGTGCTGAACTCCTGACATCAGGAGTGAACAAGAGAGGAAAGAAGGGTAGGAAAGCACCCGAGGCCAAATCCTCAATATATGATCGACTGCCGAAGATTAAACTACCTGGAGATGATCAAGAACCAGTGCCACAGAAGGCTGCAACTCCCCAGACAGATGGTTATAGCCATGCTTGTACCATTTAGCACTGGTTGCCATGTCCTGTCAGTAGCCATCAAAGTCACTGTGGCCTCGAACATCTTCATTTCTAACTCTTCCAACAATCAGCTGCAGACCTTAGTGACATCATGCAAACAGCCACACACCACTGCATCTCGCAGGTCACTGATGCCCTCTCTGCCAGAACTGGACAGTACATTCCTTTAATGCGTGACACAGACTCGCAAGGGCAGAGGGCATTTTGTTTTGACTCAACTGCAGGATTTCTCCTGGTGTAGGGCATCATTGGTTGCACCCTTGTGGCTTTCAGAACACCCAACAACTGGCCTCCAAGATCCCTCAATAGGAAGGCCTTTCACTCCCTTGATATCCAACTAGTCTACGACCACAACAAGAGCTTCTTCCATGTGTGTGCTTGCTTTCCCGGCAGCTGCCATAAATCAGAATCACAGAATTGTTATGGTATAGAAGGGGGCCATTTGGCTGATTGTCTCTGCACTGGCTCTCTGAATGAGCAACACACCTAGTACCATTCCCCAGCCTCTCCCTGTAACCCAGCACATTGTACCTTTTCAGATAATAGTCTAATTCCCTTTAGAATGCTTCAATTGAACCTGTCCCCACCACAGTCTCAGGCAGTGTATTCCAGACCCTAAAAACTCACTGCATGAAAAAGTTTTCCCTCATGTCACTTTTGCTTCTTTTACTAATTATTTTATATCTGTGCCCACTCATTCTCAACCCTTTCACTAGTGGGAACAATCCCCAAGGACAATAGTCCTAACTTCAATCTATCTCCATAACTGAAGCTCCTCAGTTAACTGAACTCCTTCATCATCTGTCAGTCCAGCCTACTTCAGATGTGCACTCAAATCTCCAAAGTGTATGAATGGATTGTAAGGGACAAGTAAAACTCCTTGAAGAGATGGCTGATGACCCCTCTGCCGGAGCCCCAGACAGGCAATACAACCAATTACACGTCCTCAGCAGGACAACCAATGATCAGATACAGGCAAGGGAAGTAATGTTAGGCAGCAAGGATAGCAATAATTGGCAAGCAGGAGTTAGTGTGCAACAAAGTATGGCAGATGAGGTCATAAAAATTTGAAGATTTTGGATGGCCGAGGACTGACAGCAGGCCCGACTCAGCAGCATAAAAGGAAAGATATAACGGCTGATGAGGACAGTGAAGAATTGAGGCTGCATGCGAGGTGAGGGAATTCTGTGCACTTTTGAAGGGGAACCATTGAAGGTTTGACCTGGAAGGGAGTCAGTTTGAGGAGGGGCTGCAGCTGATACCGCTTTAATTGCCATGGTCAGAACAGCTGTGGAAATGGAGTGAATTTGCAAATCTTTGTGAAGTTGGCTGAGATGCCCAGTGGCAGCCTGGTGAGATGCAGCTGTCAGATCCATAGCTACTTTGAGAGGGACTTTTAACGCTGTAGTGAACTGTACACAGGTTGGGAACATAGAACCTGGTGTACTGCTTCCTCTGTCATGTTGTCTGATATGCTTGGCCTCAACACACTGCTGCCGCAACTGATCCTCCCTTATGATGCAATAGAGTGGTTTGTTTGGAATGTAAAACGCCCAAATTAGCAACCAACCGGTACATCTGCCTGAAAACTGGAGGCCTAGAGTGAACTGTTAGGCTGTGACAGGGGCAGGCACTCAAAGGGGAGCAGCTGCCATTGGGCAGCTTGAAGGGCCCACGCTAGTGTGCATCAGGGCAGCAAAGGGACTGCAGCAGGAGGGCAGTGTGGAGTTCAAGGGCAGTGATTAAAAACCTGCTGCAGACCGAGAGGATACCGCCAGCCTTGTTAACCTCAGTTCTCCTGAGGTGCTCACTACCAGTGTGAAAGTGACTCATGTCATCCTTCATAGAGCAACCAAATTACTCCAGCTGGGATGTACCCCAAAGCAGCTAAGGCACAGGGAGCTTTACAAGTTAGCTGGATTCCCTTTGGTATGGGTGTCACAATGGCACGCATATGGCACCAATGTTGCTGGTTAAGCAGCTGCTGATGGTTGTTAATAGGAAGGAGTTCCATTTCTGGGATGGCTCAGCTTGGCTGTGATGTAACCCAAGCTCTGTGCCCTCGAGAATTGCTGCAAAGGACAGATTCTGCAGGATGTCTTCATTCACTGATTGACTTCAATGACAGCACCTCAGCTTTACCTTCTTCTTGCTGCCCTACCAGGGTAATACCACAACAAACCTGTTTAGCCCAGTAGGACATTGCCACAAAGCATCACCTCAGTGAAGAAGTCCATGCCAAATGAATGTTCCCCTTTCTGAAAGGCTGTTGTGAACATAGGTAACAAAGCATAAGATAAACAGACAAAGTGTCCTGAACAAAACATTTTTAGCAGAAAAATATTTGCATAAAAATTATTTGACTTCCTATTCTTTCTTAGCACCTTTCTTCCCCCTTGTGTCCAACTGCCTTTCTATCTCACATTGTATTGCTTTGACTTTTCTTACACCCTACATAACTCAATTTACCTAAATCTCTGTCATGAGATAGTGCCCATTAGGCACAATTGCCACTTAAGAGGGCGTGACGGTGCCAATCCAAATAGGTGGCTGATTGACTAATGCAATCAAATGATCTGGTGGATATTGGCAGCAAAACTACTTGTCAACTTCTCCTTTGCTGCCGGATAGTGTTCTTTGGCTGTCAAGCAACTAGGGCGCTTTTAAAAAGTTAAGACATTGCAGGGAAGTTTGCTGATGGATGTGTGCATTTAAGATTGGGAGTTAGAGTTCCTACACTCAAATTACACCAGAAATATTTAAATTAACTTACTGCAAGAAAATTGTAAGTAAGACTTTCTGCAGATGAACGACAGTGTTCCTTATTAGCAAGGAACTTATTGCGGTTAAAGAATCAAGAGTAAAGATTCAAGGTAATACTCACAGATATGATTTCTGGAATCATTTTAATCTTAATCCTACGGTTGGACATTGAATAAATCAAATGCCACAGCAGATGGCAGTATGTTACAATTGTTCTTTCAGTCATGAGGAAGACTTGAATTTTCATGAGACTCTTGGGTCAGAATTTGCTGGACCTGGACCTGCAAAGTGCCACAAGTTGCAGAATAATTTGCACTGCTCCGCCATTAGCTTCATGAAAATGGCTTGTTGGGCTTAAACTCTATTTGATTTTCATGAAGTTGCTGTCCAATGGTGGAATCGTCCCAGATTTGTATAAAGTGCAGTAGCAGGCAGAAAAAACGTCATTCTACCTGCCGGCCACAATAGCGAGTGTCTGTGCTGTATCATCCCATTCCTGGTGTTTCCTGGCAGCCCCCAAATGTAGTAACTCCTCTCTGGGGTGCCTGCAGGGCGATGTGGAAGGCTAGCATGGTATCCTCTAGCCCACTCTGGCCGCAGGAGGCCCACCAGAGTCACCAATCTGGCCTGGGAGGTGGCGGCAGTGGTGGTCAGCGCCACTGGAGCACAGAGGAGGTCAGCCATCCAGTGCAGGAAAAGGATGAATGCTGTCATCTGTCCTGCCAGGGTAAGTCAACCACCTCATCACTCTCAACTCTCACACTCACAAACCCATCACACATCAACAGGGACTCATACCTCAAGGGACAACACTACTAACTCTCACACGCACCCTCACATCTCCATCAGGCTCATATCCTCTGGAGCCCGCATCCTCATCCCATCCATGGCTCCGTTCACCACACAAACATTCAGCACAGTGCCATGCACAGTGCCATGCATCCTGCTCACACTCTCTCCACCTGTTTTCATGCAGGAGAAGCTGGCTCACAACAGCAGGGAGTGATCCCAGACCGGGGATGAAGTGGTCCATTTTAGGCCCCTCACTCACTTTGAGGAGCATGCCGTCTTGCTGACTGGTGAGGACGTGGACCAAGCCTGTGGCAACGGTAAGGTCAGCTGTGAACATGCTCATGAGGATCCTGCACCACATCATCCCCCTCTCGATGCAACTGTGAGTGCTCTCTCTCCTGCTTTTGACTCTTCTGCCATGCACTATTTATCTCGAATTTGGTTCACGGAGCTCTGCCAAGGGACCAACACCCTCAGCCAACCAGTCCCTCAGTTCCATCCACACCCTCACCTCCAGCCAAGAGGACATGTCCTCCATTGAAGAGCTGGAAATAAGCAGCCTGGAATACCTGTCACAGCGCTTACCCACGCCCTCCATCAATGCAGGGACACACACCTTGATGGGACCTAGATCTAGAGCAGGCTTGGGTTCACAATCTGGTGGTCACCGCACGGACATGTGTCTGTAGCAGGAGGAGGCAGGTTCGGCTGAGCTCCCTGGCACTCGGAGGACTGCTGGGGAAGAGGCATCTGTGAGGTCAGAGTCAGATGATGAGTCTCTGGATTTGGCCTTCCAACTCATTGTGGAGAGTCAGCAGAAGGTGGGGGGGACCTCATGCAGAGCTGTTGGAAGCCCTCAACAGAGTGGCACTCGAGTCGGAAGAGTGCATCCGCCTGTTCTCTGATGAAGTGGTGCCCACTGTGTGTGGAGGTTTCCATGGGAAGAATGGCGGAAACCATGGAGATCTTGGTCCAGCAGAATGTAGAGATGCTCACAAGCCTGCACTCCATCGCAATAGCCATGGGTGAGTTCCTGCAGTGGCAACGTGAGAGGGAAACGGGGCACTTCGGCATCCCTCCAGGTGCTCCTTCCCCTCAAGGAGTCAGACCGGGGCCCTCAGGCACCTGAAGGGAGGAGAGACCGGCAGCTAGACACCCCTGGGTCATCCACTCAGGGATCTCAGAGGCTGTCTGTTCCTTTGCCTGTGACCCCCCTCAGCCTTGTCCTCTGTCACCACAGAGGGAGCAGCTGGCCCACAGGAGGACAGCCAAAGCAAGCCAGGGCCGTCAAGGCCTCAGCTGTCCAGAGGATGAGTACCTAAGTCATCAGAGGCAACAGGGCCAATTATTGCACAGGTTGTCTTCATCCCTGCTGCGGATGTCATGGCAGCACTTAGAAATGGTAGGTCTAGAAAAGTTAAGAATTTCTGATCACAAGTGGTTTTAGGGGTGAACACATTTTATTACTTCATAATCTGAAAATATATTCACTTTCACTGGATAACATCTAATGCTGTCTGATATTGACAGGCTTCGTGAATCCTCCCCCTGCAGTTCAGCTGCATGCAGCCAACCCATGAGTGATTGTGAAGGAAGAAATTTGTGTGTGGCAGGGCCTTTCAGCCCTTTTAATAGCATGATAATTATTAATGACTGCCAAAGATTCTCTCTTGCCCAGGAAGTGAACAATGATAGGTATGGAGTCTCATTCCTACAAATTGTAAATTATTTTTAGGAGATTATAAAAAAAATAAATCTGCAACCTCTCTTCACAGAATCACAATTGTTACAGCACAAAAGGAGGCCAGTCAGACTGTCATATCTGCGCCAGCCACTCTATATTTGCAATGCACCTAGTGCCATTCCCCTATCTTCTCCTTATAACCCTGCACATTCTTCATTTTCAGATAATAATCTCCTGAATAACTCAACTGAACCTGCCTCCACCACACTCTCAGGCAACGCAATCCAGGTCTTAACCATTCACTGCGTGAAAAAGTTTTGCCAGATGTTGCCATTTCTTCTTTTGCCAATTACCTCAAATCTGTGCCCTCTCATTCTTGATCTTTCCACCAGTGATAACAGTTTTTCCCTATCTACTCTGTCCAGCAGACCCCCCATGATTTTGAATACCTTGACCGAATCTTCTCTCAACCTTCTCTTCTCCAAGGAAAACAGTCTCAACTTCTTAATTCTATCTTCTTAACTGAAATTCTTCATCCTGGAGCCATTTTCGTGAACTTTTTCTGCACTCTCTCATGTCTTTTCTAGAGTGTAGCTCCCAGAACTGGACGTTATACTCCAGTTGAGGCCAAACCAGTATCCTATACCACTTCAATATAAGCTCCTTGCTCTTCTACTCTATGCCCCTATTAATAAAGCCTAGGATATGTATGTTTGTTTATCTATGTTCTCAGCCTATCTTGCTACCTTTAGGGTTTGCCTGTTACCCTAAGCATACTGTCATAGACTGTTATTCGTAAAAACCATTCTTGTTTATTTACAGGTCTATGTAGAGTACATGAGCTTATACTTTTGCTTCCCACCAGATCGCAGTTACTTAATCATGTGATGTTGCATCATATTTACATCAATAGTTACATCAGTATCAGGTGCTTTTGAAGTTAACCCTTTACAGTCACCAAGGTTTTAGATGCCCTGTTGCCCTCAATTGGCTTGCTGTTTTCAGCTCACACTTTGACCGACTCTATGGAAATTTAAAAAAATGTACGCATGATCAAGTCTAACAGTAGTTAGCACAAGATGAGATGCCTCGTTCCAGCAGATTCTTCCTCCAGGGTTACGGCAGGAGATTATGGAAACCCGGGTAAATTTTAGGTGACAGCCTTTGAAAAGAAGGTCTGGCGAGAGATGCAGTGGTTTTTGTCGAGGTTCATCCCGAGGAGTTCAGTGACACAGAACTCTGTGCTCTACGGGCTGTTCCCAGGGACACACACCGAGACAAACATCAACTGCAGCTGGAGGACCATCCACTTGGTGAAAGACGCTCTTTGGTCTGCCCGAAACTTGTTGGTCTTCCAGCGCAAAGAGTTGTCCTGACCGAGTGTTGCAGACTGGCACATTCCAAAGTCCAGGACTACGTGCTGAGGGAGGCACTAAAGCTTGGGGCAGCTGCCGCAAAGGCGCAATGGGGAAAAGTCGCTGTCTAAGACCTGTCTGCCACAGTGCACCGAGGGGCTGGGAAAGGTATAGACCCCTCGTGCTGTACAAATCACAAAGATTGCATGTAGTGAATACTAAATGTATCATAATTGTATTGAAGCACCTCAGAGTGCGACATGATGTATGTCGATAACTCCAATCGCATTGCACTGGCTGACTGTCTGTAATGACCATATTAAAATGATTGTCATATTCATTGATTGTATTGAAGCACCTCGTGATCCATGTGTAAAAGTTGAATCTGATTGCACTTTTTTGTGATGGCCATTTCGAAATATTTTGTAATGTTCTTTCAGGTATTTTATGAATAAAGTATATTTTTCCAAAAAAAAAAGAATTTTAGGTGACAGTGTCATGCCTCATATTTCAGGGAATTGAGTTTATTTGATTACTGTTTGAAGCAAAATCATAGAAGTGTTCACTATTTAATGTACACAGATTGGAATTGGGTTGCAAAATTAAATCTAACCTAATACTCACATTTATGACTTTGTAACAAGTAACAAATAAGGGAAACTAGCCCCTCAGTTTATCTTTTTGAAACTGAACTACAAAATCAAGTTGCATTTATTTCACAATTCATTTTCAGGAGGTCCGATGAGTCATGGTACGCAACATCTAAGCACCACTGCTAAATGTCCAGTAGAGGGCAGCTTTTGACCAGTTTGATGGTCACATGTGTTTCAACACCTTGCTAAGTGCTGGGTATTAAAAATAATTGGAAAAAAAGAATGGTCTGTATTAAACTTGAAAGTGCAGTGTTTTCATGAAAACTATATACTTATGACAAAATTAGATGATCAAGCATAAGATGGATGTTGGTAAGTATTTTTTGGTGTATTTTCAGAATTAATCCAGATAAAACACATTTTATAGACACATTTTGTTCTTCAGTCAATTTGTTGGTGCACTCAACATATTGTCTTTAATACAATGGTATTTCTGATTGAAATAATTAATACTCCACCTTATTTGTGAGGGATTTTTGCCAGACCCGACTATTGAAAGGTATAAGAAATAAATTAGGTTATGATCTTTCGAAGCATTCTGATGGATATTTTTCAAACCTCAGATGACTGGAACAAAATAGGGAGTGAGTTATTTGATTACCTGGTACATCGTGGCTAACTGTGGACTTCTGGATCTTGCTTGATAGCAAGGGAATTGGGAAGGAATTTTCCAGAGTTATTTTCTGAACTGTCTGCAATTTCATTCTTATTTGACTCCAAGGGCTGAATTTCCATATGGATGTGGAGGGTCAAATGGCCACACTTAGATTTTTTTCAGGAGGAAATACAATTTGCCTCTGCATTCCCAACCCTGTGCCATTTTCCTATGGGTTTTTAGTGAGAATGTAACATGTAAACCTGCCCACACTGAGGGCGGATTCTTTGTTTTAAATGGGGAAAGAAAAGATTTCCTCCCACACACCATTTTCATCTGGTGGTGCAGGGTTTGAAAACCCATTAATTCATCATAGGGATCCATCATTGGAATCTTTAAAGATAAGTTGACCCTTACATTGACCAGCCTTACGTATTTGATCACATGCATTTCAATGCTTTTCTAATTGAGAAAGCACCATAATGCAATGAAAAATGTTAGAAATGTCCTGTCGGCACGTGCTGTCGTCTTTTCTACTGTGATGTACGTGGCTATGGCTGATAAAAAAAATAATTTTAATACTTTAAAAAAATTTAAGTACCTGATCCCTTACATTCTGGTTTTCACAACTGAAAAAAAATCTAACCACCTTAGACTGATTGACAGGCACTCTGCTTTAAAATTGAAATGGACACCTTTTTTTTTCTTTCCTTCCCAGAAAGTATTCTATTGTTTGCACAGCTGCACAGCTGTAGCTATTATCAATGCTTTCAAGTTCTATTGGGTTTCAGTGCCGTAGGACTTCCATCCATCAGGGAATGAATGATAGTTTCAAGAAATTGGTCTCTGGGTTGTTGACACAAGCTAATAGGATCACAAATTTTACAAGTTTGGTTTTACATGGCAGAAGCACTTATTCTCAGATTCAATTATATTGAGGCTTATGATGAGAGGTTCATTTTCTACAAGAAATATACAATATTTTTCATTGATATTGCATGGAATCTGATGACTGTACATAATGCATATTGGGTGAGTGGCTATAAAGGATACGTGGGAGCATCGAGATGGCATGGTGATCTGAGGGGGCATAGAGGATACATGGCTATAGAGGTGGCATGGAATGGCATAGGTAATCTGAGGGGGCATGGACTGGCATGGGGAGGTGGGGGAGAGGGATGTAAGGGGTGAGGTATAGAGGGCTTTAATCACTGTTGGGAACCGGGATACCGTGCTGGACAACCAAGGTGGGCCTTTCAGCCGGCCCAAACCTGTCTTGAAAAGACAAAAATGGTGTGTCAAGTCACAGATGGTTCGGGTGTGCAGTTTGCAAATGGTGAAAGTGCGCAGTTTGGATTTTCCTGAGCCCAGAGGAAGATTCAGCCCCAAGTGTTAGCATTATTAGTAACCAGGGAAGATAGCTGTCATGAAAAATTACTTATGCCAAATAATGATTTTTAATTCATCAGCTAGAAAACCAAATTGAACTTTTAAAAATAGAGACTTTTTAAAACACTACAGCCATGTGCACACTCCTTAATGCTTGCAGCCTAGGACTTCGCCACTGAAGACATGGCCCCAAAAACCAAGAAGTGTGTAGCACCCCCCTCCCCCGCCCCCCCCGATTCAGCGACGCATCCCTGGGATGCCTTCTAGACACTGTGGAGGCCCGCCACGATGTCTTCTACCTCCGCTCTGGCTGCAGGAGGCCCATTAGACTCACCACTCCAGCTTGGGAAGTGGTGGCAGAGGTGGTCAGTGCCAATGCTGCCCACAAGAGGTCAGCCATCCAGTGCAGAAAATGGATGAATGATCTCACCCATGCCGCCAGGGTAAAGCAACCATCTCATCAATCATTACACATACACTCAAGGCCATCACACATTCACTGGCATCTCACTCACTGCCAGCTCAAGAGACATCACCACTCACCCTCACACCTCCATCTGGTCTCACCCCCTCTGGAAACTGCTTCCTCAGCCCTCGCCACCTTGAGGCCACTTGCACAGGTCAACGTGTGCCCCCATACACAGCCTGGGACACCCAACACCACCACCACCCCCCTTCCCCAGTACAGCTCTCACCCTGCAACCTCTTCCCTTGCCTAAGGCCATTTCTCCCCTTCCCCAAGCAAACCCTAGCCCTGCAGCCATTGAAAAGCCACCCCTACCTTACGGCTGGCCTGGTACGTAGAGACCTGCCTGTGAGCCCCCCGAAAAGTGATGTGGAGCTGCCTGTGAAGCCTGGCGCTGTTGACCGTGGATGCTGCCAAAGCAAGTTTGGCAAACAAACCTTGAAGCCCCGAGCGAAGCGCAGCTCACCAGGCGCACGTCGCTTATGTACATCGGTGAAACACGTCGGTGTGATTCGTGGATGACTCAGCGTGTGTGTGGGGGTAGGGGTGGGGGTGGGGGTGTGGTGGGGGTGATTCTGGTGAGCTGGGCTTATAATGAGATGCTAAAGTATTGAAATTAGGTTCCTGATGTACAGCAGCGAGAAACGCAGCCCAACATTAACAGGTGGAGCGGGTGATCGCAAAATGGTTTCATGACAGCGTGAAACCGGTTTTTGGCCTTGTCGCCATATTGTTCCCCCCACCTGCCATGATGTCAACGAGGCCAGAAAATTCCAGCCATTGACTTTTTTTCCAAATAACTGATTTTTTATTTGTACTCTCAGCCCTTAACTTAAAATGAAAATAAAGACATTCAATCAACAGTGAATTAGAACAGATTGGGAACTGTCTGCGAGGATAATTGTTTATTGTTGCATTTCTTTGTACTTGTTTACTGTTAGACACTAATGCACAGTTGCCCTTTCAGTATGTACCGTATTAAGGCAGTAAATTAAACTGTCAGCATTGAGTGTCGAAAAAGTCACTGTTAGTACAATGTCAAGTGCCATCTTCAAACTCCAATAGCCTTCATTGTACGTTTAAAATAATTCATCTATTTAGATGGAAAATTGGTGGCAAGGACATAAATTAGAAAATATACTTAACTATTTTTCATTGTTTAAGTTTAGGGGCTAATTTTAAATTAATTTTACATTGTAATACCAATTGCTATAGCATTTTTGCATTAACGGCACAATAGGAATGTGACTACCAGATAGCATGTTAAACAATGAATAACCCCCCACCCACACCCCTCATCAAATACTCAGAACAATATTTTACCAGTTGTTAAAAATGTAACAATGTCCACTTTCTGCTGTAATTATTATTCATGAAAAAGATAATTGCTCTATTTCCATAGCTTTTATTATAGGCATTAGAATCCCAGACTTCCACAGCTTATGATTTATGGTGACTGAATAAGTAACATTATTTTTCCACATGTTGATAATTTAGATAACTATTCCAATTCAAGGAAGGAATTTGACAAATATGAAGTTTTTACTTTTGCTTGGGTGAGACTTAACCAATTAAAGCAAAACAAGACCCTTTGGATAGCAAATTTTAGAAAGTTTATTAAAGAAAGGGTATACTTAACAACTTAGGACAATGACTTTTAGAGCTTCAACTGGTTGATTTAATGATTGGCTCTAGCTGTTGCTAGGTAAATTTAGTTAGCTTTCACCTGTATCTTCCTTCTTGAAACCATCAGGCCTCAGTATCTCAAACAGGAATAAAATGGTTATTCCTCACTGTTTCTTAATCTGGTTTTGAACAACTCAACATTCATTAAGCTAGTCTCTTACAAGACTATGGTGTACTGCCTCATGGACCTTATCAGGGTTCCAAATAGATTTCCTCATTTGTGCATATTCAACTGAAACTCATGAGAAAAAGACATAAAACAACTATTATACATTAGTACTTAAATGAAAACCCAGTCTTTCTAATATGATTACCAGTTAAATTGATTCATTGATTATAACTCAATCAAGGTTCATTGCTTTTACAATCACCGGTTTCATGACTGGCCACTATTTAATACAGCACTTTGAATAATACATATAGTTAATACAGGATACAAAATGGCTACTTCAGTCACGTGTTAGTGTTAAAATAACTTTCCTTGGCCTTGTTAGCTATCACAGTGATTATAGTGTAAAAATGGTCAAGTTGAAATAAAATGTAATTACCCCAAGTTTAATACGCAGTAATAGTTTTAGTGACTACGGTTCAAAAGGACTTCATTGGCTGTAAAGTGCTTTGATTGTCCTGAGGTTGTGAAAGGCAAACTTTTCTTTCCAAGTGGCATTATGGGATTTTTACTGTGGTCAAATTCTAATGAAAGATAGGTCAGTGTTCCATCAGTACTTGTACATGGGTCGGTTGTGGAATAATCTTCTGTACTTCTCAAAGCAATGTTTGCTGCCCTATACTCCGCAGCTTCACAAAAGTTCTTTGAATTTTCAACCAGATAGTCTGAGTGTGGGACAAAAGTTGAAGTTAACTTATAAGAATTTTACTCTCATATTTCTAACACTGATGAAGATTTCACTGTTATACAAATGTAGTCTGTACCCCAGACTAGAGATACCAAAAGTTCTGAGTGATCTTCCATTACCGTTGATTGTCTAGATGTTTTGTGGAGCTTTGATACACATAGAGCAAAAAGTAATGGATCAGCTGATTTTCCTACAAGGTTGGAGCTACGTGGAATTCACAAGCTGACACTTGCCATAGTGTCCTCCATCATAACCCGCACCAACACCCCAGTCTGCTCCCCTGCATTCAGTGAATTGGTCCCTCTCTGCTCACTGGGTGGAATTTTCTGCGCCCACTGGCATTGGGAGTGTTCGGCTGTGTGAGTGGACAATATGGCGAGAAGGCCAAAAATCTGCTTCACACCATCGTGAAACCAGCTTGCAATTGTCCACTCTGCCCATCAATGGCAGGATACATTTCCCACTGTTAGACATCGGGAACCTCATTGTAATACACCTGCATATCATTATAAACCCAGTCTGCTAGAACGATTCCGCACGCTGGATCATCCGCCAACATTGGCGGGAAAACATGCCAGCACAGAACATCTCTTGAAAAGCATGACATGCAGAAGCCTGGAATTAGAGTCAGGGCTTTGCTCACATTGTGGACATTCGAGGAGCAGCAAATGCTGGAGCCCGACAGCAATGGGACCCTGGAGGAACGCCCATGACATGCTGGGTGGATTCTCATGGACATGGTTCTGCTACGAAGCAGCTCATGGAAGGTGGAAAGTCGCTGTTGATGGTTTGCTCACAATAGACGATGGTCAAGGGTGTGGAGAGGAAGGTCCAGCTGTGTTTGGGAGAGGAAGATCTAGGGTCGACTGGGAGAGGAAGGTGTGTCGATGGGGTGTGGTGGGGGTGGGGGGGTGGGTGGTGAGGTTGGGGGTGACTAAACAAAGGTATTGGGGGGGTGAGGTTGAGAGGGAGGGACTACGGGGAAGGAGGGGTAACATGGGAGAATATGGCAACTGGGAAAGTAGGTGTAAAGGGGGAGGAAGGTGTAAGGGAAGGAGTCCAGAGGGAGAAAGGAATCCAGAAAGGGGAAGGAGTCCAGGGGGAGGAAGGGGTCCGGGGGGAGGAAGGAGTGCGGGGGCAGGAAGGAGTCTGAACAGGGGAAGGATGGAGTCCGGAGGGCAGGAAGGAATCCGAGGGGGAGGGAGGCGTCAGGAGAGGGAAAGAAGTAAGGGTGGAGGAAGAAGTCAGGAAGGGGGAAAGGGTGAGGCTGGAGGAAGAAGTAAAGGTGGAGGAAGGAGTAAGTGTGGAGAAAAGAGTAAGAGTGGAGGAAGGAGTCCAGAAGGGGAAAGGAGTAAGGTTGGAGGAAGAAGTAAGGGTGGAGGAAGGAGTCCAGAGAGGATAAGGAGTAAGGGTAGCGGACAAAGTAAGGGTGAGGAAGGAGTCAGGAAGAGGGAAGGACTAAGGTTGGGGGGGGGAGTCCAGGGGTGTGGGGGTGGAGAAGGAGTTCCAAGAAGGAAAGGAGTTCCAAGAGGGGAAGGAGTTCCAAGAGGGGAAAGAGTTACAAGGGGGGAAGGATATCCAAAAGGGGAAGGAGTCCAGAAGGGGAGGATGTCCAGAGTAACGTGCAATGGAGGGCTCTGATGAGTCCATGACAGCCTCATGGGGAGCGAATTGAGGGTGGGTGTGGTACAAGGGAACTGTGAGAATGACTGAGGGCAGGGTGAGGCGGTAGGGTGGGAGGGTGAGGATGCAACAGTATCGGTAGAAGGGACGGTGAGGGTGCATGGTCAGGACTCAGAGGCAGACACGGACCCTGGGAGTGGGAGGGAGGAGGTTGGGAAGTTAATGTGGATGGGGTTGTGATTTTCAGGAAGGAAGGGAATGTGCATGTTCACCTGGGCATCCCTGAAATAAAAGGGCTGTGGCTGGTAGATCACGGTGGGGAGGTGGAAGGTGATGCCGGGGCATCAACAATGATGGGGGAAAGGAAATGAGTGACTGGGGGAGAGGAAAGCATGGGGGAGAGCAAGAAAAGCTGCAGCACTATGATGCTGGCTAAATCAAAACTGAAACGAGAGTCATGGTATTCGAGAACAGGTACTGCATGGGAGTGTGATCAATGGGTGGGCGGAGATGCAGATCAACTCAGATGGTCAACTGAAAGAGAACCCCAGTAGGCAGCAATGAAAATGCTCAGGGCATTGAGATGAGTGTGACGCATGGGAGAAAGCTTGCACTAGGTTCCAAAAGGCCCTGTGACACACACACTTCTCCCTCCAGAATCACTCATGGGCTGGCTGCGTGCAGCTGAACTGCTAGTGCGGGGGTGGGGAGGAGTTTGCGAAGCCTGCCAATGAAGCTGAAGGATACTTGTAGTAACCTGATGTGTAATAAACCTTTAAGGCAAACGTAAGATCACGTGATCTTGGCACCCAATAACAGAGTAGCGCGGGCTACCTCTGTAGTCAGTAGTCTTGAGTTAGAATCTTAAGAGTAAAGACAGAGTTTCAAGTTGTAAACACACAAGTGTTGAGTTCCTTTTGTAAATAAACAGAATGTGTTTCTTCTAAGAACGGTCTACTGATCTTCTCTGTCTTGGTACCAACTCGGTCACCCGGAAACAAGCGGGCACTGGATCCAACAAACTGATGATGAGAGTAAAAAGCAAGAAAAGACACAAAAGGACGAGGTAAAAAGCAAGAAAGAATGAAGGAAATCAGAAGGACAGAAATCGGGCTGTACCTCACATGGAAAGTAAAGTTTCCTTCCTCATCCTCGAAGAAATCTCCTCAGAGCATGCCGCAATTTGGAAAAGTTGAGCCTTTCAATCCAACCTTGGCAACTGGCCTCACCTTCGCAGTGCGGGAGGAGAAGCACTTGATACTCTTATCCACGTGTGAGAGTAAGACATATGGATTAATTCGAAATTTGTTGGCGCCCAGTGCCCCAGCTACAAAAAGTTTTGATGACTTAGTGAACCTTGCAAAGAATCATTACCAGCCCAAGCCATCGGTGACGATGCAACGGTTCAAATTTAACTCAAGGAATAGAGCTGCAGAGGAGACAGTTGCTTGTTATGTGGCACATCTGAAACAATTAACTGAATATTGCAAGTCTGGTACATCTATCAATGATATGCTTAGAGATTGTTTGGTGTGCGGTATAAATGAAGATGTGATTCAGAAGAAGATTACTGTCTGAAACAAATTTAGATTTTCAGAAGGCATTGGAAATCACTCTGGCAATGGATGGGGTAGTGCGAGACTCGAAAGCCTTACAGGCTAAATGGCGCCGTCCTCCATGCTGGGTGGGGAGCCTCAGCCAAAAGGAGAGCGAAAGTGGAAAGCTTTACTCAGAAGCGAGAAGCAGCCACCACTAGCAGACAAATTAAAAGAGATAACTTAGCAGCAAAAACATGCCATAATGGTAACAGAGATGGAAGCAGACAACCTTGTAATGAATCACAGTGTAAAACGAACAAATGTTTTTTCTGACATTGAAATGGACATATCTTGAGACATTGTAAAGATAGAATCAAGCAGACTTTCAGACAAAAGCAAAAACCCAATGAGATTAACAGCGTTGGAAAGCCTGAAGTAATAGATTCAGATATTTATTTGTTATATAATTTAAAGACAGGAAGAACAGAGCCTCTCTATGTAACCATGAGACTGAATGAGAGACCGATCAGAACGGAGGTGGATACTGGAACAGCCACTACTGTGATAGGTGAGCATAATACCTGCATCATGGGGAATGTAAACTAAGTTTGGAAGAAACTGATGCCAAATTGAAAACTTACACAGGAGAAGACGTACAAGTCAAGGGCCTATGTAAAGTCACAGTACACTACGGAGGTCAAACAGTGAAATTACCCTTGACGGTGGTAGCAGGCAAGGGACATAGTCTCCTCGGATGAAACTGGCTGAAAGAAATTAAATTGGAATGGACTGAAATCTTCCAACTGAGAACTAAGGGGCTATCAGAACTACTACAAAAAAAAGCCTCAGTTTTCAAGGAGGAACTTGGAATAATTGAGGGGCTACAAGCAAAAATCCAAGTAGATCCAGAGGCAACACCAAGATTCATGAAGGCAAGACCAGTACCTTATGCAATGGGGGAAAAGGTAGATGCCAAACTGGACAGATTAGAAAAACTGGGAGTGATACAACCAGTGCAGTTTTCAGAGTGGGCAGCACAAGTTGTACCTGTTCTCAAACCTGACCGAAGCATTTGAATTTATGGGGACTACAAATTAACAGTCAATAAAGTAGAAAAGTTGGACAGACACCTCATACCAAAAATTGGAGACTTGTATGCTAAACTGGCAGGTGAACCGCCTACACGAAACTTGATATGAATCATGCTTATCAACAATTGGTATTAGAGAAGACCTCCCGGAAGGTTGTCACCATTAATACACACAAAGGGATTGTACCAATATACCCGCTTACCTTTTGGCATATCTTCAGCTTGCGCCATATTCCAAAGAACCATGGAAGGTTTACTACAGGGACTGACCCACGTTGTAGTTTATTTGGATGACATTCTCATGACTGGACTCATTGAAAAGGAACATTTGATGAACTTGAGAGAAGTTTTGAAACATTTTTCACAGGTTGGAGTGAGGTTGAAAAAAGATAAGTGCACATTCCAAGCAAAAGATGTAATTTACATAGGTCACAAAGTAGGTTCATCAGGCCTACATCCAGTTGAGGAAAAGGTTAAAGCTATTAGAGAAGCACCAGTGCCAAGAATACATCTGAACTGAAATCATTCTTGGGGATGATCAATTACTATGGATGCTTCTTGCCTAATTTGTCGACAGAGCTGGCACCCTTGTATTACTTACTCAAGAAAAACCAGCGATGGTCTTGGCAAACACCACAGGAAGAAGGTTTCACAAAAGTGAAACAGTTGTTATAATCATCTACACTTTTAGTATATTTTGACCCTAAAAAAAGTTGGCATTAATGTGTGACACATCTCCCTATGGAGTGGGAGCAGTGCTTTCCCATCGAATGGATGACGGATCAGAACGGCCTATAGGATATATATATCGTGAACACTCAATACAGCAGAAAAAGGATAGTCTCAAATAGAAAAAGATGGTCCGTCAATCATTTGTGGTGTTAAGAAGCTTCATTAACATGAACACGGTTGTCATTTTACTATCATATTGGACCACAAGCCATTATTTGGATTGTTCAGCACAGACAAGGTGATACCCCCTATAGCCTCAGCAAGAGTACAAAGATGGGCATTGATCTTGACAGTGTATGAGTATACTTTCATTTATAGACCCAGAAGTCAAATTGCAAACGCAGGTGCACTCAGTCGTTTGCCCATACTAATAAAAGATGAGGGTGTCCAATTTCTCAAGAATTTGTTTTGTTATTGAACTTCCTGGACTCATCACCAATACGTGCTCGACAGATTAAAGATTGGATGTATCAGATAATGGAACAGTATTTACGAGTGCTGAATTTCATCAATTTATCAGCCTCAATGGTATTACTCATGTGAAAACTCCACCCTTCTTCAAATGGACTGGCCAAGAGAGCAGTTCGGACTTTGAAATCTGGTTTAAAGAAATTGTCTGGAGATTCTATTGCGACTAAATTAGTGCGTTTTCTTTTCCATTATAGAACCACCCCTCATACGACAATAGGTATCACACCTATGAAATTGTTGATGAAGTGCCGTCGCCGATCGAGATTGAGCCTAATTATGCCAAACATGGGAGGAAGATGGAGAGGAGTCAGGGAAGTCAGAAAATTGGACATGACTGTCACAACCGTGACAGAACATTTAACGTAGGAGAGAAAGTATTTGTGAAAAATCTTAGAGAAGGACCAACACGATTGTTTGATGAAACAAGTGCACTAATGGGACCTCTTTCTTACCACGTGAAAGTGGAAGATCGAGACAAGACATGTGGATCATATAAGAAGAGGAGAAACAAAATACCCAGAAATGATGCAACCAGTGTTCGTGACTGAATCAAGGTCTCCTGTTGAAAGAACTCAACTGAATACAGATGTGTCTGAAGGGCCGACTGTACCTGAAAGAGTCGAAGAAGCAGATTTGCAGGTGCCTACTGAAGAACCAGATGCTCAGGTGACTGCAGAGAGGGATGTTCCGGATCAAATATCAGAAGGATCAAATGTAGAGCTGAGACGTTCTACATGCAAAAGGAAACCCCCAGAAAGACTGGCTTTGTAAATTATTTATCTGCGTGAATAATTTGATATTTTGAGACAAATTGTAAAATGTATTTCTGAGTAAAGGGGGAGGGACATAGTAATCTGATGTGTAATATACCTTTAAGACAAATGTTGTATCACATGATCTTGATACACAATAGCAGAGTAGCGTGGACTACCTCTGTAGTCAGTCATATTGAGTTAGAGTCTGAAGAGTTAAGACAGAGTTTTGAGTTTTAAGAACACAAGTGTAGCTGCTGAATTCCTTTTGTAAATAAACAGAATGTGTTTCTTCTAAGAACGGTCTGCTGATCTTCTCTGTCTTGGTACCAACTCAGTCACCCCAAAACAAGCGTGCAATCCAGATCCTTTAACCCCAACAAGCCAGGGCACTGAATCCAACAACACCATTACACATTATTTGTAGAAGTGAATATATTTCCAGATTGTAAAGTGACAAAATGTGTTCACCCTGTAACCCACTGTGATCAGAATTTTTTAAATTTTGAATGCCTTAGATTGCTAGGTATTGCCCTAACATCTGCAGCAGGGATGGAGACAGCCTGTGCCGTGGTTGGCCCTGTTGCCTCTGATGACATTGGCATGGGTTCTCTGGAGAACTGAGGCCATTGGGTTCCGGCTGGCTTTGGCTGTCCTCCTGTGGGCCAACTGCTCCCTCTGCAGTGACAGAGGATGAGGTTGAGGAGGTCATGAGCAAAGGGGATTCAGAAGGAGAGGACAGCCTCTAAGATTGCATGACCCAGGGGTGTCCAGCTGCCGCTCCTCCTCCCTTCGGGTGCCCGAGGGCCCTGGCCTGACTCCTTGAGAGGAAGGAGCACCTGGAGGGACGTTGAGGTGCCCCATTTTTCCCTCACGCATTTCCACTGCAGGAACTTAGCCATGGCTCCCGCGATGGAGAGTGATCTGCAAACGTCTCCATGTTCTGGTGCATCCGCCATCCTCCCCATGGAGAACTCATATGCGCACATGTGGCACCACTTCATCAGAGAGCAGGCGGACAAACTCCTCCGACTTGTGTGCCTCTCTGTTGAGGGCTTCCAACAGTGTGATGTTCCCCCATCTTCTGTTGAGTTGGAAGGCCAAATCCAGAGGTTCATCACCTGACTCGAACCTCACAGATGCCTCTTCCCCAGCAGTCCTCCGAGTGCCAGGGAGCTCGGAGAAACCTGCCTCCTCCTACCGCAGCCATGTGCCTGTGCGGTGACCACCAGATTGTGCACGTAAGCCTGCTCTAGATCTAGGTCCCACCGAGGTGTGTGTCTCAGCGCTGGTGGAAGGTGTGGGTAGGGGCTGTAATGGATCTTCCAGGCTGCTTATTTCCAGCTCTTCAATGGAGGAGGTGTCCTCTTGGCTGGAGGTGAGGACGTGGGCGGAGCTGAGGGATTGGCTGGCTGAGGGTGTCGGTCACTTGGCAGAGCTCCCTGTGAACCAAAGTAGAGATAATTATTGCATGGCAGCAGAGTCTAAAGCAGGAGGGAGAACACTCACAGTTGCATTGAGAGAGGGATGATGTGGTGCAGGATCCTCACAAGGGTGTTCGCCGCTGACCTCACAGTCGCCACAGGCCGGGTCCATGTCCTCACCAGTCAGCACAATGGCACACTCCTCAAAGTGAGTGAAGGACCTAATGTGCGCCACGCCACCCCCAGTCTGGGACCTCTTCCTGCTGTTGTGAGCCAGCTTCTCCTGCATGAAAACAGATAGAAAGGGTGTGATCAGGACACATGGCACTGTGTGGAAAGTTTGTGTGGTGAGCGGAGCCATGGACAGGATGAGGACGTGAGCTCGAGAGGATATGAGTCTGATGGAGATATGAGGGTGTGTGTGAGAGTTAGAGGTATTGTCCCTTGAGGTGTGAGATCGCTGTGAATGTGTGATGGGTTTGTGAGCGTGTGAGTTGTGAGTGATGGGAAGAGTGACTTACCCTGGCAGAATTGATGAGACGATCAGAGGGACCTTGGTGTGCATGTCCACCGGTCCCTTAAGGTAGCAGGGCAGGTAGATAAGGTGGTTAAGGAGGCATATGGGATACTTGCTTTTATTAGCCGAGGTACAGAATATAAGAGCAAGGAGGTTATGCTGGAACTGTATAAAACGCTGGTTAGGCCACAGTTTATTGAGTATTGTGTGCAGTTCTGGAATCCGCATTATAGGAAGGATGTGATTGCACTAGAGAGAGTGCAGAGGAGATTTACCAGGATGCTGCCTGGGCTGGAGAGTTTTAGTTATGAGGAGAGATTGGATAGACTGGAGTTATTTTCCCTGGATTAGAGGAGATTGAGGGGGGACATGATTGAGGTGTATAAAATTATGAGGGGCATAGATAGGGTAGACAGGAAGGAACTTTTCCCCTTGGTGGAGGGATCAATAACCAGTGGGCATAGATTTAAGGTAAGGGGCAGGAGGTTTAGAGGGGATGTGAGGAAGAATTTTTTCACCCAGAGGGTGGTAGGAATCTGGAACTCACTACCTGAAAGGGTGATAGAGGCAGATACCCTCACAACATTTAAAAGGTATTTGGATGTGCACTTGCGATGCCATGGCATACAAGACTATGGGCCTCTTGCTGGAAAATGGGATTAGAATAGCTAGGTACTTGTTTGACCAGCGCAGACTTGATGGACTGAAGGGCCTTTCTCTCTGTTGTAAACCTCTATGTCTCAATGACCATTCATCCTGTTGCAGCAATGGGTGGCTGTCCTCTTATGCAGGGCATTGGTGCTGACCACAGCTGCCACTGCCTCCCATGCTGAATTAGTGATGTTGTTGCCCATCCTGCAGCCAGGCAGGGGTACAGGACATCACGGTGGACCTCCACTGCATCCAAAAGGTGCTCGATGGAGACGTCATTATCTGGGGGGCTGCAGTCTTCTTGCCTCTTGGGGCCATGTCTTCCATGCAGCTGTCCTGGGCTGGAAACACAGAGGTGAATGTGCAGCTGCACTTTGAATGTGGCTCCTGACATGAAGAAGCGGTGAGGTGATGGTGTGGTGGGTAAATGAGAGCCAGCCCACCATCGAAACAGCGTGTTTCCCAGGAATGCATAATCAATGAGGCAGAATTGGGATGATACGGCGTGAAAAGCTGCCATTGCGACCGGTGGGTAAAACGTCCTTTTTTCCACCCACTACTGTACTTAGTGCAAATCTGGGATGATTCTGCCCACGATCTTTACAGTTCAGGGTCAATTTCTTGCCTCTTTATTTGAGCTTGATTCTCCAGTCCTTCCACGCCTGTTAAGATCAAATTACATGCTGACAGAAGAAGCTCACTCTAACTGCCCACAATTAACAGCTGAGACTCCTGCACCTTTAAGGTTGTACTGGCTTTCCTGGTCACCCACCCTCCCACTGGTCTTTGCTCCTGTCTTGCCATCCCACTACACATTTCCCCATCTCCTTTAATTCTTTCTTTCTTTTCCCCTTCATGTTCCTCCTTTCTGTTTTCCTCTCCCCTTCATCTTCTTTGGCTTTGCCTCCTGTACCTTATACCCTGATACTGCTGTATTTTACTTCCCCTCTGAATTCTCTCTAGCCCTCTCCACTCACCCTTGCCTTTAAATTTATTTGATATACCACGCTTTTACCAAAAGTAATTTTCTTACAAATAGTTTGCAGCTGATATTAACATTTATTCCAGTTGAATACAAATGACTTCAGGACTTGAGCACAAAACATCAAAGCTGACACTCAAGTGTAGTACCGAGGGAATGCTGCACTGTTGGTGGTGCTATGCTTTGGATTAGACAATAAACTGCGGCTCTGTCTGCCCTCTTAGTGGATATAAAAGATCTCATCACTCTATTTTGAAGAAGAGCAGGGAAGTTTGCCCTGATGTCCTGGCCAATATGTATCAACATCAAAAAACAAATTATCTGGTTATTATCATGTTGTTGTTTGTGGGAGATTTCTGTGGCTCAAATTGGCTGCCACATTTCCTACATTACAACAGTGACACTTCAAAAGTACTTTGTTGGCTGTAAAGTACTTTGAGATGTTGAGTGGTCATGAAAAGTGATATTTAAGTGCAAGTATTTCTTTTCTTGCATGGGCTTCAGAATATTTTCGAAGAGATTTATTGAAACTGTTTTGTAAATCAGAGAACAAAAATGCAATGTTCCAGTGAAGCTCAACGCAAACTGGAGGAACAGCACCTCATCTTCCGACTAGGCACTTTACAGCCTTCCGGACTTAACATTGAGTTCACCAATTTCAGATCATGAACTCTCTCCTCCATCCCCACCCCCCTTTTTCCAATAATTTGTAATTTTTTTACAAATATATTTTCCTTTTCCCACCTATTTTTAAATTTATTTTGATCCATTGTTTCATCTTCAACTTTTAGCCCATTTTGATCCCTTCCCCCCATCCCCACTAGGGCCATCTGCCACTTGCTCGTCCTGCTTTCTACCCTTAATGTCCCCATTAGCACATCCCTTAGATAATATCACCACCGTCAACACCCCTCTGTCCTTTAGTCTATGACATCTTTGGCAGTCTCTTCTTGGCCTCCATCTATCACTGGCCCTCTACTGAGCTCTACCTGTCCCACCCCCCTCTACCAGCATATACTTCATCTCATTTCTATATGTCTTAGTTCTGATGAGGGGTCATACGGACTCGAAACATCAACCGTATCCCTCTCCACAGATGCTGTCAGACCTGCTGAGTTTTTCCAGGTATTTTTGTTTTTGTTCTAGATTTCCAGCATCTGCAATATTTTGCTTTTATTTTATATTATTGTAAATCAGAGACCCCACTTCACATCAGCATTTGCAATGTGCAGGGTTTCCCAGTAGAATTTTGTCAGTCTAACTAAATTAATATTTGTATTTAGCCTTTAACGCATAAAACTTTGATAACAATGCACCCATTTTACAGACACTAAAGTAGTCAAGATAGTGGGTGGTGTATGCGCATAAAGTCTAAGTAAACACTGCTGCCACTGTACATCAGTGCTGCAGGGAGTGAATGTTTAAGCTGGTGGGTGGGGTGCTGAAATAGTGGGCTGCATTGTCCTGGATTGTATCAAGCTTCTTGAGTTTGTTGCAGGCACACTCATGCAGGCATGCCCTCTGAAATGGCCTAGCAAGCCGCTCAGTTGTATCAACCCACTACAGAAAAGTGAAAAAGGAATGAAAACAGATGGACCACCTGGCATCGACCTAGGCACCTAAAGTGACAATGGCACACCCAACACTGTGGACCCTGCAAAGTCCTCCTGACTAATGTCTGAGAGTTTGTGCCAAAATTGGGAGAATTGTTTCGCAGACTAGTCAAGCAATAGCCTGACATAGTCATACTCGAGGAATCATACCTTACAGACAATGTCCCAGACACCACAATCACCATCCCTGGGTATGTCCTGTCCCACCAACAGGACAAACTCAGCACAGGTGGCGGCACAGTGGTATAGAGTCAGGAGGGAATTGCCCTGGAGGCTTCAATATTGACTCCAGATCCCATGGGCTCCCATGGCATCAGGTCAAACATGGGCAAGGAAGCCTCCTGCTGATTACAACCTACCAACCCCTCTCAGCTGTGAATCACTACTTCTCTATATTGAAAAGCACTGAGGGTGGCAAGGGCACAGAATGTACTCTGGGTGGGGGACTTCAATGTCCATCACCAAGAGTTGCGCCACTACTGACCGAGCTGGCTGATTAATGAAGGACATAGCTGCTAGACTGTGTCTGTAGCAGGTGGTGAAGGAACCAACAAGAGGGAAAGATCTACTTCACCTCGTGGCACTGACTCAGCAATAGCCCGATCACCAACATAAATATAAAAACAAAAAGCTAAAAGCTACTGCGGATGCTGGAAATCCAAAACAAAAACAGAATTACCTGGAAAAACTCAGCAGGTCTGGCAGCATCGGCGGAGAAGAAATCAGTTAACGTTTCGAGCCTTCATGGCCCTTCGGCAGAACTGAAGCATAGTTAGAAGAAGGGAGAAATATAAATTGGTTTAAGGTGGGTGGGGGGGGTGGCCGGGGGTGGGGGGGGGGGGAAGAGAGAGACATTGAGGGTGTGGTGATTGTGGATCACCCTCGATCACCAACACCCAGTTTGGGTTCTGTCAGGGCCACTCAGCTCCTGACCTCATTACAGCCTTGATCTAAACATTGACAAAAGAACTGAACTCGAGGTGAGGTGAGAATTACTGCCCTTCACATCAAGGTAGCATTTGACCAAGTGTGGTACAGGGTGCCTGAGATAAATTGAAGTCAATGGAATCAGAAAAAATCTCTACATTGTTTGAAGTCAAACCTAGCACAAAGAAAGATGATTATGGTTATTGAAGGATCATCTCAGCCCCGGACATCACTGCAGGAGTTCCTCAGATTAAGCCCATCCATCTTCAGCTTCACTGCCTGGATAGTAACCTGGAGGAGCAGATCACTCATTCTTCATACAACTGCCAGATTTTCAGTCCATTGATTACTGGCAGACAAATGGAAAATAACTCCGCCCTCTCAGCCCACCTCCCAAACCCTTGGAGTATTGATTAACATAGAAAATAGGAGCAGGAATAGGCCATTTAGCCCTTCGAGTCTGCTCCACCATTCATTATGATCATGGCTGATGATCCAACTCAATAGCCTGCTCCCCCTTTCACCCCAAAAGCTATATATAACTCCTTCTTGAAAACATACAATGTTTTGGCCTCAACTACTTTCTGTGGCAGCGAATTCCACACACTCACCACTCTCTGGGTGAAGAAACTTCTCCTCAACTCAGTACAGGGTGCATGCCTATGCTTGTTTTCTTTTATATTTAAATTTCAAAAAAAACCAGTATCTATTTTTCTGATTAAAAATGTAACTTATGTCTTTGCATAGAATAATATGCTAATTTATACGTTCTTGAAAAATAGTTGAATGCAAATTTTGGATGAATTTATGAAGGAGTTGAGCTAAATTCAAACCAGGGCTATTAACCGCCTTTTTCATCTCCACAGGTGAGTGAGGATGAGAGAGTCGGAGGAGGTGATTTTCTACTGCTTGACCACAAGAATAGAAATCTGGCAGTTGAACATTGACAGGGACACTTCCACTTCCATCGACACCCAAGGCCTGTCTTATGCCATTTTTAGGCAGCCCTATAAATGACCAAGCAGCCTGTCCACTGGTTCCACTGGATGTTAAATAGAGGAAGAACATAAGAAATATGAGCAGGAGTAGACCATTTGTCTATTCAAGCCTGCTCTACCATTCAACATGATCGTGGCTGATCTTCTATCTCGACCAAATTTTCTCACCAGCTCTCCATACCCCTGTGAGTCAAAAATCTATTGATCTTAGCTTTGGGTATATTCAACGATGGAGCATCTACTACCCTTTGGGGGTAGAGAATCCCAAGTGAAGAAATTTCTCCCCGTCTCAGTTCTAAATGATTGATCTGTTATCCTGTGAATGTGCCCCCTTTTCTCAGATTCTGTTTCCCCATTTCCAGAGGGAACAGCCTCTCAGTGTCCACCCTTTAAAGCCCATTCAGACTCTTGGGTGTTTCAATGAGATCATGTGTCAGGGTAATTGAAGGGCGTTGAATAATAGGGACAGTGGAGACGAGATTATTGAGTGACAGCAGTAGTGGTGAATGGTTGTTTCTTGGACTGAAGGGCAGTGGAGATCCCCAGGAGTCAGTACTAGGACCACTGCTTTTCTTGATCTACATTAATTACTTAGACTTGGGTACAGGGGAAAAATTCAAAATTTGCAGATGGCACAAAACTTGGAAGTATTGTAAACTGTGAGTAGGTTAATGACAGTAGTGACAGACTTCAAGAGGACATAAGCCAGTGAATGAGTGGGCGGGTGAAATTCAATGCAGAGATGAGTGAAGTGATACATTTTGGTAGAACAAAGAGAAGCAATATAAGATATGCGTAACTCCTGCTGCCGACCAGGAAGGCAGCTGGAATGGTTCCACTTGTGCACTCAGCTTGCACTGTAACTGCCGGCGCATGTGGTGCAGCTGATCCAGATGTCTTTCCATTCGGCGGTAGGAACATCAGTGGCACAGGATCGCTGCAGAGCATCAACTCCTGGATTTCTTCTTATCATGGGGATAAGCTGTTTGAATTTGCAATGCATAGCAGATATACAAAATGGAAATACTGATTTTATGAATTATCATGCGGGCTTAAATAACAGTCTTCTGAAGCAAATTGGAAATACTTTGTGGAGGTAATTCCTGACTAGCTCAGTTGGTAGTTAATAGGGCTCTTAACCCCAGGGTCCTGGCCTCAAATATAACATTGGGTGATTTTAAAAAATGTAATATTGTTTATTTGTTACTTATTTTTTATTCAAAACACAAGAATTGTGGTGAATAAAGACCCCTGTTGCAGATACAAGAATTGTCAGGAGTGAACAGGGACTTCCCAGGAGAGCTCAGCTACTGAAGAATACATCCATTTCAAAATAGTAAAAGTTAATAAATATTGCAAGATGGAGTAAGCCTATAGATTTATATGCATCTGCAAAAAAGTTCTGTTAAAAAAGCCAATATCCCGAAGTATTTCAAATGAGAATTTTAATAACTGACAAATGATCAGAACATTGTGGGGAACAGACAACCCTAACATGATTCTGTTTTAATTTACTCCCTCTTATCAGGCTTCAGTTTGCATCTCAAAACTTAAGTTAGACTGTCTAGTTGCAAATGATAAAGTCACAGGCTGACTGACACTGTATTTGTGCCTGTGCAAAAAGTGCTCCCCCTGGTGTTGCAGCACAAATAAACACATACAGTAAACTAAAATAAAGGGTACAATTCTAAGTAGGTACAGGAAGAGAGAGACCTGGTGGTATATGTACACAAATCGTTGAAGGTGCTAGGGCAGGTTGAAAAAGTGGTTGAAAAGGCATCTGGGATCCTGGGCTTTTTAAACAGAGGCATAGAATACAAAAGCAAGAAAGTTATGATAAGCCTGTATAAAACAACCTCAAATAGAGTATTGTGTCCAATTCTGGTCACTGTGCCTTAAGAAGAATGTAAAGACATTAGAGAGGGTGAAGGAAAGATTTATGAGAATGGTTCCAGGGATGAGGAACTTCAGTAAAGTGGATAGATTGGAAAATATAGAGTTGTTCTCCTAAGAGAAGAGCAGTTTGAGAGGAGATTTGATAGAGGCATTCAAAATCATGAGGGGTCTAGAGAGGATAGATAGAGAGAAATTGCTCCCATTAGCAGAAGGGTCGACAACTAGGGTACACAGGTTTGAGGTGATTAACAAAAGAATCAAAGGCGATGTGAGGAAAATTTTTTATGCAGCAAGTGGTTAGGATCTGGAATACAATGCCTATGAATGTGGTGGAGGCAGATTCAATCATGGCTTTCAAAATAGGAATTGGATAATCACCTGAATAGAAAAAAATGCACATGAGAAAAGGGTGGGAGAGTGTGACTAGCTATTTTGCTTTTGCAGGGAGATTGCACTGTCTCAATGAACCGAATGGCCTAATTCTGTACTGTAACCATTCTATGATTCTCTGATTCTCCTGCAATGAGGCAGAGAGTTAGGAGTATGAGAACTGAAACGATTGCAGAGGATGGAGGCTGAGCATTGGAGAAAGGCGGACTGTCAGGAATGGGCACAGGAATGCATTTAAATCAACTTTGTATATTGTCTGCTGAGATGGAGATTTGAGGAGGAGCTTGGAAATAAACAATGTATGTGACAGCAAGGTGTGTCAATCAGAGAGGTACTGTGCTGGGGAATGCAAGGGAGGTGAGAGAGTGATGGCTGGCAGCTGAGAGTTGCAGGACACTCACCTTTCTGGATGTCACAAGGTCATTAAATCTTTTGCTGCATTGGATCTAGGCCCTGGGTGTTCAGAGATTGGGTCTTCTGTCTTGGCATCTAGGTGCGGGATTTGGTTCTTGGCATGATTCCAATCTCTCTTGAGAGTCTAACACATGACTAACTAGTGTCAGTGGGGCATCATCATCTATGCCATACACGAGCATATCCCATCTGTTAACCCTTTATAACTACACCTCCCCCCAAGAATGCTATCCTACTTTTTAACAACGACATGAAACTATGTCTTTACCTATTTACATTTCTGTAACTCCCTTTTTACAAGAACAGACTCTACTCAACTCCAACTCTTATTCTTCCCCTCCCCAAGTCAGTTCTGGGGGATTCAATCTCCCTCGGTATTCTCAGCCCTTAGGGAAGATATCTTGGGGACGTAAGGGTTTTCTTCTGCGTCTGTTAGGGCATCATCATCTGCAGAATAGGATAACACTTTAGCAGCATTGCTGCCAGCAGAGCTGGGAAGCTGAGTGTAGGTTGCAGAATGACTGAACTGCAAGAACAACAAAGACTTTGCAACAAAACACTGATCCAAAAGAGGTAACTGAAGTGGATCCTGTGGGACCAGAAGAAAAGAACTCAGGACACTCTGGGGAACTTGTTGCTCCCTTGAAGAACTCTGGGATGAAACTTCAGAAGAGGAATGATCTACAGCTCTTGGGAAGACTAACACAGCTGCATCATCAACTATTGCATCAAAGACTGAAAAGGCATTGAAGATCTGAGATTTCGATAAACTTAGATGATGAAGGAAGAAAACGACCAACTTCCTGTAAGATTGTTAGGAAAAGAAGAGGTGATTTCCCAATGATTTTTCAGGAGGGCTGTCTACCTTCTGTAGGCAGTGGTAAGAGAGCCGCACTTCTTTCTGAATGAGGCTGCTCCACTATGGGCAAAGCCAAGTATTGATGAGGATATGGAGACAAGGCAGCCTCAGTTTCTGTAATGGGAGGAATTTCCTGTAGATAATCAACTCAGGGACAAGATTGTTGTACAGGATTCTGCAGCTTCAGAAGTGCTAAAGATTCTGCCACAGCTTCTGCACTGACCACTAGCTATGAAGAGAAGACTGTCAGCTGGAAATGTGGTATGGGTGTCAATTGACTTTCACCCAAGGAAGGTACCAGCTTTTGAGCAATGTGATCCTCTATGGGCTCTGACATAGATTCAAGCAAGGCATCATCTGTGGAAGACTCTTCACGGTCAACAGGAGAAAAAGTAGGCAATATAACAGTAGATTGAGTGGAACTAAGATCTGAATGTTGGTCAGCTATTAAAAGCACAGCTGATTCTTCTGAAAAGACAACAGAGACTTCAGAAGGTGTATCAATCAATAGTAAAGATGAATCATTCTCTAGAACATGAACCTCTAAGAGATCACTCAGCACTGTAAGGGATTCTTCCACATCACTCTCTAGGAAGAGCCAATTCAGGTCCATCAGGTCTTCATGGGAACAGTCACTGTCTGTTGCAGTGTCTTCTGTATCCGCCACCTCTCGCCTTACTTCATGACATCACTAGGAATCCTGTGATGAGTAACTCACCTCTTGACTCTCCAAAGCCTGTCCACCATCTACAAGGCACAAGTCAGGAGTGTGATGGGATACCCCCCACTTGCCTCGAAGAGTGCAGCTCCCACAACACTCAAGAAGCTTAACACTGTTCAAGACAAAGCAGCCCGCTTGATTGGCACCACATCCACAAACATTCACTCCCTCCACCACCAATGCACAGTAGCAGCAGTGTGTACCATGTACAAGATGCACTGCAGGAATTCACCAAGGCTCCTTTGACAGCATCTTCCAAACCCACTACCATCTAGAAGGACAAGAGCAGCAGATAGATGGGAACACCACCACCACTGCCTACAGAAAGTAGACAGCCCTCCTGAAAAATCATTAGGAAATCACCTCTTCTTTTCCTAACAATCTTATAGGAAGTTGGTCGTTTTCTTCATTCATCGTTTAAGTTCATTGAAATCTCAGATCTTCAATGCCTTTTCAGTCTTTGATGCAATAGTTGATGATGGAAGGAAGGAAACTCCCCCCTTCAAGTCACTCACCATCCTGACTTGGAAACATATCGCCGTTCCTTCACTTTTGCTGGGTCAAAATCCTGGAACTCCCTTCTTAACAGCACCGTGGGTGTATCTACACCACATGGACTGCAGCGATTCAAGAAGGCAGCTCACCACCACCTTCTCAAGGGCAAAAGGATGGGCAATAAATGCTGGCCCAGCCAGCAAAGCCCACAACCCGTGAGTAAAAAAAAAAATCATAACTTCCTTCTCTGCCCCGGGTCTAGTGGATGATGTTTCTGTGAAAGAAAGGAGTTCACTGCTGAGTATATAAACTTCCTCATCTTCTGAAGGCTGAATTTCCATTTTTCCTAAATAAAAGATTGAAGATTGTTACATGAAAGACAGTGAGTCATTCAAATGATGAGCAACATCTGTTTTTTCTTGGATTCCTCGAAATATGCAAACATCATCACTCAATAAGGATGTACATTGATTGTGAAGAAAATAGAGAGGATCAATGATCCGTCACCTCTTGTAAGAACAGCAATAATCTTGACTTTGATTGGAAGTTCTATGCCACCTGGGCATTGTAACTCAATGCCTGATGGATGAAGTGTCATCGCCTGAAGCCAGTTGAGATTATTTGCTAAAATGTTAACAGCAGCTCCAGTATCAATTTTGAAAGAAGTATCAAAGCCTTGAATTTGGACTGAAACTAACCAGTAGACTGGATTTAGACTACTACTTCATCTGGGAGCTCTGTTGGGTTGTCATTTTCTATAATTTTCATGACTTGGAAGGACTGTGTTTCATAAATATTCGCTGGTCTGTGACTTTGATTAAAATTTCTGGATTTGCAGAAATGCTTGAAATGTCAGTTTTGTCACACAGGAAGGGGAGGTGGTGGTGGTGTAGTGGTATTGTTGCTGGACTGGTAATCCAGAGACTCATGGTAATGTTCTGGGGATCTGGGTTCAAATCCCACCATGGCAGATAGTGGAATTTGAAGAAACCATTGCCCTGAAAACCCACCTGGTTCACCAATGTCCTTTAGAGAAGGACAGCTGCTGCCCTACATGTGACTCCCAGCCACAGCTTTGTGATTGACTCTGAAATGGCCTAACAAGCCACTCAGTTGCATCAAAATGCTATGCTCCCTAAAAGGAATGAAATCTAGCCCTGGAAATGATAACTCTCTGCCTTAAAATGTGGCAGAGTCATTGAATGAATATTTTTAAGGCAGAGGTAGATAGATTCTTGTTAGGCAAGGGAATCAAAGGTTATCAGGGTTAGATGGGAATGTGGAAATCGAAACACAAGAATATCAGCCATGATCTTATTGAATGGTGGAGCAGGCTCAAGGGGCTGAATGGTCTACTCATGTTTCTATTTCTTATGTTCTTATGTTCTTAACTGCAAACTGAGCTCTGATGACTCTGCAAGGTCCTCCTTACTAACATCTGGGGCTAGTGCCAAAATTGGGAAAGCTGTCTCACAGACTAGTCAAGCAATAGCCTGACATAGTCATACTCATGGATTGTTATCTTACAGACAATGACCCAGACACCGCCATCACAATCCAGCAGAGGTGGTGTTACGGTGGTACACAGTCTGGAGGGTGTTGCCCTGCCCTCCTAATGTCGACTCCAGACCCCATGAAGTCTTATGGCAGCAGGTCAAACATGGGCAAGGAAACCTCCTGCTGATTACCATGTACCACCCCCACCCCCCGCCTCACCGCTCACTCCCCCCGCCTACCCGCCCCGCTCAGCTGATGAACCAGTACTCCTCCATGTTCAATACCACTTGGAGGAAGCACTGTGCATATCAAGGGTGCAAAATGTACTCTGCATGGGGGGGCTTCAATGTCCATTACCAAGAGTGGTTCAGTGGCACCACTACAGACCAACCGAACTGGCCGAGTCCTAAAGGACATAGCTCCTAGGCTGGGTCTGCGGCTGGTGGTGATGGAACCAACAAGAGGGAAAAACATACTTGACCTCATCCTCAACAACCTGCCTGTCGCAAATGCATCTGTCCATGACAGAATCGGTAGGAGTGACTACCGTGAAGTCCTTGTAGAGACAAAGCCCTGTCTTCACATTGAGGATACCCTCCATTGTGTTGTGTGGCATTACCATCATGCTAAATGGGATAAATTTCGAACAGATCCAGCAACTCAAGATTGGGCAACCATAAGGCGCTGTGGGCCAACAGCAGCAGCAGAATCGTGCTCAACCACAATCTGTAACCTCATGGCCCGGCATATCCCCCACTCTACCATTACCACCAAGCTGGGGGATCAACCCTGGTTCAATGAAGAGTGCAGGAGGGCATGCCAGGAGCAGCACTAAGCATACCTAAAAATGAGGTGTCAACCTGGTGAAGCTACAGCACAGGATTACTTGCATAACAAACAACATAAGCAGGAAGCAATAGACAGAACTAAGTGATTCCGTAACCAACAGGTCAAATCCCAGCTCTACAGTCCTGCCACATCCAGTTGTGAATGGTGGTGGGCGATTAAACAACTCACTGGAGGAGGAGGCTCCACAAATATCCCCATCAATGATGGGGGAGAGCAGCACATCAGTGCAAAAGATAAGGCTGAAGCATTTGCAACAATCTTCAGCCAGAAGTGCCGAGTGCATGATCCACCTTGGCTTCCTCCAGAGATCCCACCAGAGATACCAGTCTTCAGCCAATTCGATTCACTCCATGTGATATCAAGACACAGCCGAATGCACTGGATACTGCAAAGGCAATGGGCCCTGACAATAATCCGGAAATAGTACGGAAGACTTGTGGCCCAGATCTTGCTGCGCCCCTAGCCAAGCTGTTCCAGTACAGCTACAACACTAGCATCTACCCAGTTATGTGGAAAACTGCCCTATAAGTCTACTCTCCATCATCAGTAAAGTGATGGAAGGGGCTATCAACAGTGCTATAAAGTGGCACTTGTTTGGCAATTACCTGCTCACTGATGCTCAGCTTGCATTCTGGCAGGGTCACCTGGCCTCATTACAGCCTTGGTTCAAACATGGACAAAAAAGCTGAACTTCAGAGGTGTGGTGAGAGTAACTGCCCTTGACATCAAGGCCGCATTTAACCTAGTGTGGCATCAAGGAGCCCTAGCAAAACTGGAGTCAATGGGAGTCAGAGGGAAAACTCTCCACTGGTTGCAGTCATACCTAGCACAAAGGAAGGTGATTAGACAATATCCAGGCTTGAGCTGACAAGTGGCAAGTAAGATTCATGTCACACAAGCGCCAGGCAATGACCATCTCCAACAAGAGAGAATCTAACCACCGCCCCTTAACATTCGATGGCATTAACATCACTGAATCCCCCACTATAAACATCCTGGTGGTTACCCTTGACCAGAAACTGAACTGGACTAGCTATATAAATACTGTGGCTGTAAGAGCAGGTCAGAGGCTCGGAATCCCGCGGTGAGTAACTCACCCCCTGACTCCCCAAAGCCAGCCCACCACCTACAACGCACAAGTCAGGAGTGTGATGAGGTACTCTCCACTTGCCTGGATGACTGCAGCTCCTACACTCAAGAAGCTCGACACCATCCAGGACAAAGCTTGTTTGGCACCCCATTCACGAACATTTACTCCCTCCACCACCGACGCGCAATAACACCACTGTGTACCATCTACAAGATGTACTGCAGGAACTCACCAAGCCTCCTTAGACAGCACCTTCCAAACCCACGATCACTAGAAGGGCAAGTGCAGAGGACACATGGGAACACCACAACCTGGAAGTTTCCCTTCAAGCCACTCACCATCCTGGCTTGGAAATATATCGCCGTTCCTTCACTGCCACCTGGTCAAGATCCTGGAACTCCCTCCCTAACAGCACTGTGGGTGTGTCTACACCACATGGACTGCAGCGGTTCAAGAAGGCAGCTCACCACCATCTTCTCATGGGCAACTAGGGATGGGCAATAAATGCTGTTCTAGCCAGCAATGCCCACATCCCATGATGAATAAAAAAAAGCATTCTGCGCACCTTGCCGAGTAGTCTTGGTGTTTATGCTGGGTTTTTGCTCTACAACACAGGAATCTCAAAGTGGCTGCCAGCATGGAGCTTCCTGCTCTTTTGGTTGGTTTGACAGCCTTTTGCATGGTTGGGCCCACTGCCCTTGGGCCTATCCAATCTACAGAGTCATGTGAAGCCTCGGTGTGGCCACAAATTACAGCCTGATTCAATGCTCAGAGTTGGGGCAGCATCACGCACTACTTGATAACAGGGTTCCTGGGCAGAATAATAAAGGTTTCAAAGTTTTTAATAATGAAATCAACTTGAAGCTTTGGCTCCTTTTCATGAAGACCTAATGCTTCTCAGTGCCGGAGAAAATGGAATTCACATAATTTCCACTCTGGCCTCTCTGCGGGCCCTCAAGGCAGTCAAACAGGTGGGGCAAGGGCAGGGACTGCTCACTAGATACAGTCATTGTTACCTTTCTCCAGTGTGCCACCTCCTACCACCGAAATGTTTTGAGCTGCTTTCAAAGGTTTCTCCACTCTGTGGTTCCTTCAATAACATGGATATGTCTTTTACATTGATGTCTCCATCACTGCCACCATGTTTTGAGATTGGGTCCTTCTGACTTGGTTTCTAGGCATGAGAACTTGGTTCTGAGACTGTAGAGATACTTTGGTATCTACTTAACACTTGTTTGTTAGTACTACATCTAAACAGGTTACAGAGTAAGCACATAGCTCTTAGGCATGATTCTAACCTCTCTTTCAAGAGTCTAACACATGTTGTATCAGTTGTACATCAGCATCATACATTAGTATATCCCATCTGTTAATGCTTTATACTACGCTGCACACCATACTCCTGCTGTTCACCTCCTCTGCAACTTATAGCCTCGCCTGTAAACAGAGACTGAATGATCTCCTCCTCCCATTCTCTAGGGAGAGTACTTCTCTTCTTGCCATCACTGCACTCAACATGACCTCCAGGGCTGAGTCTGAGAACCAAGGGGGGTGGGTAAGGGGACAGGGTAGGTAACCCCTCCCACATCTTGCTGCCATTCTGTAGCAGTTTCCTCCTTCTTGTTGTGTTTTTATAGTGATATTAAAGCACCAATCTCTCATAAGGGATTGGGTAAACATATTGTGGGTTTATTTACTGAGACAAGGCACATGAGATCAGATATATATGGGTATGAAGCTTGAAGACACACCAGCAGAGCTGCCTGTGTTATGCTCTCTGTTCAAAGCAAAAGTGAAACTAAACTGGATTGCACGACACACTTCCTTTCTAGTGATGTCATGCTGCAATCCCTTAAAAGGCATATTATAACACTTCCTACTGTCATCTTGAATGCTTCGCTCAGTGCTGCCACTGTGAGCCCAGCCGGGATCCCTTTAAATAGAGATCCTTCATTGCTTGTTTATGTACATCATCCTGCCCACCTTCCCTGATTGGTCAGGGATCACAGAGGTGGGATGTTAATACTGTAGCTCTGAAAAAGAGTCTCAGTAAAGCACACCAATTAGTAAATCGAATTCCCAACCTGCAATTGCTCGCATTGTTCCAGCAGGGACTAAGTGCATAAAAGTCTGGCCATTAATTCTGTTTCTTTCTCCACAATTGCTGCTAGACCTGTTGAGTACTTCCATCATGTTTTGTTAATTTCAGATTTTCAGCATCTGCAATATTTTGCTCTTGACAAATACTTCTGTTATAGCTTAACTTCTGACTATCATGAGCAATCCATTAAAAGTTGGGAAGCAAGAGGTTTCCCCTGGCAATTCCACCCAAAACCAGATGGAATTTTGGCTAAAATAATGGAAATTCTGGTAGTGAAGGCTCTGCCTCACTAGGAACCTAGACTTTTCTCCCCTATCCCTGCTATACCTAGTTCTTCCCTTTTCACTGTATACAAATGGTGACTGTATGGCCTGGGTCCATTTGACCCTACTAACTTTTGTTAGCAGCAATACAAAAGCAACACTAAAAAGTCAAACAGAATGGTTAGTTCCCACCCCTGGCCAATGTGTCTAATGTGTACTCATCAGTGCTGGAAAGCATCCCAGACACATAACACCTGGTTCAAAATGTTCCATTCCCACTTTACTGTTTCAGAGCATGTCTATCACAAATCTCTTTCCAAACTCTATCATTTCACCACTTCTAGATCAGGAACTATTCCTTGTTGCAGTGGAGATACCAGCTCGCCATGGTTAATGCACAGGGAATGAGCAATATAGCTTACAAAGTTCTAAAACTGCACCGAATAAGTTAAAAACAATTGTACAAATGCTCAGGTTTAAATGAGAAGCTGCCTAAAAGGACAGCGTCATCATGCTAATGTCTCTTGCAAGATGCTTTATCAAGTTTTATCATAAAAATGAGATCATGACATGTTTGCCAATGCACCAACATCATCATGTCACCTCGTAAAACTAACAAATTATTAAAACTGCATTGAAAAGATTCAGTCTACAGCTTGAACTCACCATATTGGTCACCATAGTGGTTTTGAAGCAGTTTGCCAAGCAATCTGTTCCAGGAATTGAATTGCCAAAAGAAAAATCACCCTAATATGATGATAACACCCTTTAACTCTATAGTTTGATAGATTCATTTCATTCTAACCATTCATTGCTGTGGCTGTATCAGGTTTCAATTTAATTGCCTGGTTTACCTTCCTTACCATTATATGTAAAAATGTTTTATGTTTCTTCACTCAAATTGCAGATTGCATCATTGACAACAAAGAGAACAGATGTTGTTATTTAACAGATTATCACATCTCATCTCTTGGCTGAAAGAGTACAAACATTGCTGATTAAACCCAGTGCCTGAATGCAACTGTGCTGCTTAAAGATTGAAAGCCAAAGTAATGTTTTCATGCCATGAATTCATTAACACATAGAATAATTCACAAACACTGTGATAAATGAAATTCAAAACCTGATCTTGTTGTTATAAAAATAAATAACCTTTTAACGCAGCTGATATGGAAAATCATGAGCAACATGTTAGTCTGTTATTGAAAGCCATCCAGTTATTTAAAGGGAGACCAGTCCAGTAACATACGTAAGATGATTATTGATCAAGACAGTTGTGAATAATTAATTGACATATTAAGAATTGAACCAAGAATCATGAAAATTAAAGAACAAAAGTTTTCACTTTGATATGATCTTTCACCATTAGCTGTGTCACTGAGCTCAGTTTCATCTATCTTTTAAGTAGCAAAGGCTATACATAAGTCATGTGTTCACCTAACTACATTCCGAAGATTTAAAAGCCCTTCACTTGCTCAAGGGGCAATCTCTCACCCACAGTAGATTTACCAAATAGCCATTTGTATGGGAAAATGTTTATTTATATATATGTTTATTTATATATATTGCTATTATAGCTTGACTGTTTTAATGAGGTCGCTGCACTGATACTTTTTGATGAAGAATATCTTATAATGATTTATAGAGAGCAGATTTATCAAATTAATTATTCCGATCTAATTAATAAATTGAAGGTGTTTAAGAATTTCACGCATGGGTCATGGAGGGCAAGTAAGGGAAGAAATAGTAATCTGATGAGACTATTGCTCTTTGCTTAGACCAAATATTAATATTTATGTGAGTAATTTAGTTAAAGTGACCCCTGGAGGATTTGGGTCATGCTCATTATAAATTAAGTAAGTTTGTGAAAGTGGTGATATAAAACAGAAATAATGACCTGCCACTCAAGCCTACGAGTTTTACAACATATTTCAGCTGAAGGAGCAATTATTTTGATAGACTCAAAAATTTAAAGGCAACATAATTGTAGTTGCTGAGATCAAACCTTGCACCATGTTCTGTGAGGATTACATTGAATTTTAAGCATTCAATGTGCCTGGAATTACCACAGGGAGTTCTCCTGAAGTTCCACCATAACTTTGGAGGGATATTAGAGGAAGCCCCGGTGAAACAGCATAAACAACATTAATAGCCTGAGATCTCTTTTGCTGTGAGGGGGTTTCTCGGAGTTGTTGGGATGGGGGCACAGGTGATTGGGACGGTGGGGGTTGAGGGCAGTCAGCAACCATAAATTCAGAAGATAGGTATGTTCTCCCAAGAGCCACCTATCCTGTTCTATTGCTCTTTCATAGAGTGTGGGCCCTCATGAACACCTGCTTTCTGAAACTCAGTCAACGATGTGTGTATTGGTACAAAAGCAAAATACTGTGGATGCTGGAGACCTGAAATAAAAGCAAAAAAATGCTGAAAAAACTCAGCTGATCAGACAGCATCTATGGAGAGGAACAGAGTTAATGGACAGAATTTTTAGGTCGTTGGGTGGGTGCAGTGGGTGGGCCTAGGAGCGCCTGGGAAATGGCCCATCGTCTGCAATAGCATGCTCCAAGACCCCTGAGTTAGTGAGCTTGTCCGAGCTAGAGATTCCGAGAACATGCCTGAGAAAGCGAAGGTGGAAACTGTTCAGCATTTTCTCCTGCCTAGCATATGTTATCCAAGTCTCACCACTGTAGAGGAGTGCGCTGAGGCTTGGTAGACTCACAGTTTGGTGTTCTCAGTCAGGTTGCAGACTGATGAGAACTTGGCGTACCTTTGTCTTGGGTCTCATGCGAGCAAGGCTGAACAGCTTTCCATCAGTTCTGATAGATAAGTAGACACTCTTTGTAGATAACCTGAGGGCATCAAAAACAGCAGCAAAAACAAGAATATGCCAAAGAGTGTCAGTGCCAGATCACAACACTGTTCGACCTCACCGTGGATCTCAAATGTTCTTATGTTGCCCCGTCATAGCTGACCTTACCCATTATGTTGATATGGACAGAGGAGATCACATTGAGCAGCTTCGGCAGGCAGCCAATTTTCCCCAGCAGCTTAAGCAGATTGCCTCTGCTCACATGGTTGAACGCCTTGGTGAGATCAACAAAGGTAATATACAGTGCTCTCCTTTGTTCGTGGCATTTCTTATGCAGCTGCTGGACTGAAAAGATCATGTAAATTGTAGATCTTGCTGTTCTGTGATTTGAGGTAGATGTGTTCAGTCAGGATCAGTATCACAGTCAGCACTGTTGTAGCTGTATGTGTTGAGAATGATGTTCAGAGAGTCACATCTGGTGATGATTAGATCCAGCTGGTACCATTGGCCTGATCTTGGCTGTTATCAGGACACCTTGTGGTATGACTTGTTCTGAAATGAGGTGTTAGTTACACAAACCTCGTGGTAGCAGCAAAACTTAAGTTGTCTCTGTTTGCTCTCATTTATCTTTTCCAGGCCATGATGCCCAAACCCACTCATGCATTCTGTGGACCAGAACTGCACACAGTACTCCAGCTGTGGCCTCACTAAGGTTCTATACAACTCCAACATGACCTCCCTACTTTTGTAATCTATGCCTCGATTGAGAAAGGCAAGTGTTCCTTATGGCTTTTTCACCACCCCACTAACATGCTCCTCTATGGGCACACATGCCAAAGTCCTTTTGTTCCTCAGAACTTCCTAGTGTCATGCCGTTCATTGAATACTTCCTTGTCAAATTACTCCAGCCAAAGTGTATTCATCCGAGGAGGAAGCTCTGGAAGAACCGTCACAGCGCTCACACGCACCCTCCACCAGCTCAGAGGCACACACACACGTCGGTGGACCACAGATGTAGATTAGGCTGGGGCTCACTTTCTGGGGAACACTTCACTGACACATCCTCACAGCAGTCGGAGGCAGGGACAACCAGGTTTCTGGCACTCGGAAGACTGCTAGAGACCAGCCTCCTGCTCAGTCCAAGTCAGATGATGAGCCGCTGGAAGTGGCCGCCAAATCTATGCTGGAGATGCAACGACAGGTGGAAGAACATCAGGCAGAAATTCAGCAGTCACTCAACAGACTAGAGTCCATCCACATGGATAGTGGCTCCGACATGAGAAAGCCTCGAGGTCACCATGGGAAGGCTGGCAACCACCATGGAGACCTTGGTCCAGCAGGTTTTGTCAGATTTGCACTCGGCCCTGCACTCCATGGCCACACACCCTGGGAGACACCATCAAGATGTACGCAACATGGGGATGAGGCACCTCCCTCCAGTTGCAACATCTCCTGCAGGAGTCAGGGCGGGGCCCTTGGGCACCCACAGGGAGGATGAATGTAAGCCAGACACCCCAGGGGCCTCCTCTCAGGATACTCCACGGATGTGTAGCCACTCACAGCACCCTCTGACTGTCACCTCGTCCACTCCAGCTTCTCTGGCCACCGAGGGCGATTCTGCCCCTGAGCAGTTAACCTTCATCAGGCCGAGGCCCTCCAGGCCATGGGCCACCAGAGGACGTCTGCCAAGGCCATCACAGACATCAGGGCGTAGCAGTCAGCAGTCAGCCTCCACCTCTGCTGCGGATGTCGTTGCTGTACCCAGGCATAGCAGTAGAGTTAGGCAAGTTAAGAAAAATTGATGTCACTTTTGGGTCATGGGTTGCTAGACATGTAACTAAATTACACTTTTGTTAATACATTTGATGGTAATGTGAATGTTCCTGCCAACTGAGGGCGTTGTGATATTATACTTTGGAATCCTCTTACTTCGAGGTTTAGTCTTCCTCCCACTCAGTGATAGCGTCTCACTGTGAGATTCACATTCCTGTGATGCCAACATCAGTTGAACTAGTCTCCTCACCCTTGTGTGATGTCAGGGAGATGTGTTTAAATCTTTATTGGGAGTGTGTGATGCAAGCGTTTCCAACCCTTCTTCCTCAAAAAACACTATTGAGCAAGGGCAGCTCATCAGCATTGATATTCTAATGACATTTGTGCCTCTTCAGTGGTAGTGGCAGAAAAAAAGACATGCACTGGAGAAGGAGATCCCTCGGCATGTCCACATCCCAGTTGCAGTAATTTTTGTATCAAATGGGAGAGATACTAAATGAGTACTTCTCATCAGTATTCACGAAAGAGAAGGACTTAGTGGTCGATTTGTCTAGGGAGGAGTGTGTAGATAGCCTGGATCATGTTGAGATCAAAAAAGAGGAGGTGTTAGGCGTCTTGAAGAATATTAAGGTGGATAAGTCCTCAGGGCCAGATGGGATCTACCCCAGAGCACTGAGGGAGGCAAGGGAGGAGATTGCTGGGGCCTTGACAGAAGTCTTTGTACAGGTGAGGTCCCAGAGGGCTGGAGAATGGCCAATGTTGTTCCATTGTTTAAGAAGGGTAGCAGGGATAATCCAGGAAATTACAGGCTGGTGAGCCTTACGTCAGTGGTACGGAAATTATTGGAGAAGATTCTTCGTGACAGGTTTTACTACCATTTGGAAGCAAGTGGGCGTATTAGTGAGAGGCATCATGGTTTTGTGAAGGGGAGGTCGTGTCTCACTAACTTGATTAAGTTTTTCGAGGAGTGACAAAGATGATCAACAATGGAAGGGCAGTGGATGTTATCTACATGGATTTCAGTAAGGCCTTTGACAAGGTCCCTCATGGCAGACTGGTACAGAAGGTAAAGTCGCACGGGATCAGAAGTGAGCTGGCAAGATGAATACAGAATTGGCTTGGTCATAGAAGACAGAGGGTAGCAGTGGAAGGGTACTTTTCTGAATGGAGAGCTGTGACTAATGGTGTTCCGCAGGGATCAGTGCTGGGACCTTTGCTGTTTGTAGTATACATAAATGATTTGGAGGAAAATGTAACTGGGCTAATTAGTAAATTTGCAGACGACACCAAGGTTGGAGGAGTTGCAGATAGTGAAGAGGATTGTCGAAGGATACAATGGGATATAGATCGGTTGGAGACTTGGGTGGAGAAATGGCAGATGGAGTTTAATCCGGGCAAATGCGAGGTAATGCATTTTGGAAGGACTAATACAGGTAGGAATTATACAGTAAATGGCAGAACCCTTAAGTGCATCGACGGGCAGAGGGATCTGGGTCTACAGGTCCACAGGTCACTGAAAGTGGCAACGCAGGTGGATAAGGTAGTCAGAAAGGCATATGGCATGCTTGCCTTCATCGACAGGGGTATTGAGTATAAAAGCTGGGAAGTCATGCTGCAGCTGTATAGAACCTTGGTTAGGCCACACTTGGAATATTGCGTGCCATTCTGGTCGCCACATTACCAGAAGGATATGGAGGCATTGGAGAGGGTGCAGAGGCGGTTTACCAGGATGCTGCCTGGTCTGGAGGTTATTAGCTATGAGGAGAGGTTGGAGAAACTTGGATTGTTCTCACTAGAGCGACGGAGATTGAGGGGCGACTTGATAGAAGTTTACAAAATTATGAGTGGCATGGACAGAGTAGATAGTCAGAAGCTTTTTCCTAGGGTGGAAGAGTCAATTACTAGGGGACATAGATTTAAGGTGAGAGGAGAAAACTTTAGAGGAGATGTGTGGGGCAAGTTTTTTACGCAGAGGGTGGTGAGTGTCTGGAATTCGCTGCCAGAGGAGGTGGTGGAAGCAGGTACGATAGTGGTGTTTAAGAGGCAGCTTGACAAATACATGAATAGGATGGGAATAGAGGGATACGGACCCTGGAAGTGCAAAATGTTTTAGTTTGACGGGCAATATGATTAGCGCAGGCTTGGAAGGCCGAAGGGCCTGTTCCTGTGCTGTACTTTTCTTTGTTTATTAGATTGCGGCTAAGGCATCAAGTCTTCTCTTGCATTGCTCCTGTTCCTAAGTGGGCTCTCAGCTCCAAGAGTGAGCTCACTCACAGGGCCCCACAGACCAAAGCAAAGATCATGGCCTGGCGATTCTTAAGGAAAGTGTGAATGCGGGACTCATTCTCAGTGTAAGTGGGTGGACATTCCTTGAGTTGAAAGAAAATGACATTGAGAGCTAGGAGAGATGTGGCCATATTCCCTCACTTGACTCTATGCTTCCTGGAACCTGTCAGTGATTAACGTATCACAGGCACATCTCCCATGTCTTCCTCCCTCCATGGCATGGTCGCACTCATCCTGGCCCTCAGCAGCCTCCTGAGGTTCTTGGGCCTCCGGATTTTTGTCCTCTGATGAGGTCTCATCCTCCTCTGACAGGGGGCCGCCTCTTTGCATGGCCAGATTGTGAAGGGTGCAACACACTGCGATGATGTGGGAAACCCTATCGGAAGTGTATTGGAGTGAGCCACCTGAGTGGTCCAAGTATCTGAAATGCATCTTCAGAAGCCCTATGGTCTGCTCTATAAGGGAGCGTGTGGAGCTGTAAGGGTCCTAGTAGAGGAGGTAAAGGAGGTAGAGACAACTCCGTGCGCAGCTCCAGCAGGAGAGACATGGTCAAGTGGAGCCACAGCATGAACAGGAGGGTCAGGAGGAGAGACTCTGAGGGCAACGTACTGGTGTCATCAGCCAGCATTTCAGTAGGTACCCTTTATCCCCAAGAAGCAATCCCTGCAGATGTAATGGCCCCTTGAAAATCTCAGATACCTGGGAGTGACTCAGGATGCAGGAGTCATGGCAACTCCCAGGGTGCCGTGTACAAATGTGCAGTGTGTGCTTTCGGTGATCACACACCAGTTGTACATTGATGGAATAATAGCCCTTGCGGTTTATAAACATTGGGGCCTGCCACCATGGAGCCCGTACAGCCACAGGGGTGCAGCCTATTGCACCCTGCACTCTTGGGAAGCCTGAGATGGCGGTGAAGCTGGTGAACCTCACAGCCTGGCTATCTTTGTCCATGGCAAACCTGACATAATGATGGGCCTTCCTGTAAAGGGCATCTGTGACCTCCTTTATGCATCGATGTGTTGCGGACTGAGGGATGCCACACAGGTCACCTGTTGATCCTTGGAAAGAACCAGAGGCCAAGACATTGGGTGCAGCGGTCACCTTCATAGCTGATGGCAGGGGATACCCCCCAACTCCACATGGCATCAGGTCTTCATGAAGAATGTGGCATATGTGATGTACTAGAGCTCAGGACAAGTGCTGACGTGCACGTCATTGCCTCTCACTTATTTGTAAATAGGAGACACTTGGACGATAAACCCTAGGTCTGCTGAGTCGTCTGTGTTGTCTGGGTCTCTCCTCCTGACCCTCCTGTTCATGGTGTGGCTCCACTTGACCATGTCCCCTCCTGCTGGATCTGCACGTGGAGTCATCTCTACCTCCTTCGCCTCCTCCATTAGGACCCTGACAAAGGCAGCATTGAGCCCTGGATCCATATCTGCTTTTGCCTTCTCTCTGATAGGGAACATTGAAGACATTAATGATTCAAGGAGCAAGAAAGCAAAGCTCAGAGGATGACATGTTTGGAGACTGTAAGGGTCCATAGTTTTTCCTGCCCTACTTGCATGGTGGCTGATGCCTCCATGTCTCTGAGACACTAGCACACACATTGAGGTGACCAAGATGGTATCGCAGATATGTAACATCTTGAACCCCTGCGTGGGATGCTAAAGTTTAACTGAGATGAGTGACCCAACCTAGCTCTGTGCTTCAATCTCAGTTACTCATGCTCAATGAGTGGAATGCCATAAATGATACAACTGTGCCTCCTTCACTATTGCCTGCGTCCCCAAATTCTACATTCCCATGTGTTACTCTTGAGATGCAGCAACTGTGATGTGAAGCCACTGAGTTCTGAGTAGCTCTTTAACAGTGCTGGTGAAGCCATTGGCTTTCAGTGGCTTTCATTGCAAGGAGGTCTTCCTCCTTTCTTTCTAAGCAGAGCCCTGCTCACTCCTGCGGCAACAAGAGGTTATAAGGCGACCCCAGAAAAGCCCCCATTGCGTTTGCCCTTCCCTCTCACTGGAATTCCACAACCTTCCCTCCCTGTTGCCCCATCACATTTGCCCTTCACTCTCACTGCCATTCCACAGCCTTCCCTCCCCATTGCCCCCATAATGTTCATCAGCCGACTCTCACTTCACAGCCCACCCCCCAGTTGAAGTGCTAGCTTCTGAAAGTGAAGGCCTGCATGAGTACCACAGCACAGTGGTGTTCCTCGGGAAAATGAAAGAAAAGAGGTGGAGAAGTAGAACCCTACAGCCCCGACAGAGTGGCGTTCATCACAACAAGACAGGCACAGCGTTATGGCCGGTATGTTCCACTCGAAGTTACCAGCGAACTGTGGTCCGACTTGAGCATGCCACCCTTTCTCAGACGGATTTGAGGCAGGTGTAATTTCCCGCTGGCGTGACGGAAGATTGGAAGGTGTGGCAAGATTCCGGCGAGCAGCTGTTTTATTGAGCGTTAATGGATGCTAATGGCGTTTGTACCACTAGTCAGAGGGATAACTGACCGGCCATGAATTCACCGTCGGGAGAATTGCGACTTGTTTTTATGAGGCGGATTTGCCTGCCGCTGGACTCTCCGCTCCCACCCATCACAAAACCCGTCACTGGCGGGATGAGAGAATTCAGGCCAAAGGGTGTGATTGTGACTTTACAGCAACAGAGCTCGCTGACAGGATAATTAAGCTCATGATAGCATCTACCCAATAGAAGCATTCCAAACAGACCTCTTGGACTCACACAAAGGTTACAGCATGGAAGCACTTCTGCAAAGCGGACACAAGTATGAAGCCACACTACTGGGTAGACAGAGCCTACCGGCTATGCATAATTCATCCACCATGGGCATGATAGCTAATATAGGCAAGCATAGTAAGCAACACAGGCAATGTGGCCTCATACACCCAGAGAATGCCCAGCTTTTAATGATGTATGTAACACATGTGGCACCAGTGGGCAATGGAATCGCTATAGCAGAAAGCAAAGGCCAAAATAAGCGATTCAATATCACGAGAAGCCATGACGAGAGGCCAGGCAGGCACAGAATTCTAAACGATCAAAAGTGCATATACCAAACAGCATCAAGGCAAGATCCATGAAATGTCCAGTCAGGCTATATGGTCAGATGATGAGGATGACCAGCACATCAATACACAAAGTGAGCAGGTATTCAGCGCGGTGAACATCAAAGAATGTATTGGTGCAGTGGCACCAACAGGAGCTCTTGCCACCATCCAGATTATACTCTTCTGAAATAAATTAACATAATTTTTGCCCGCAGATGAAAAGACAGCACAAATTGAATGCAAAACTGGGTGCCAAGATAGGTGCAAAAATTCTTCCACTTCACAAACTGAAATGTATGTACCCACAGAAGTGCTAACAAACCACTGCCAAATTCACCACTTACAGTGGCACAGAGATTCCATCCTTGGGATTCATTATACTCAAGAGTTGCTACTCACCCTGGTCATCCCAGATATTTTATGTCGTGGACATCACCAGTGATTGCCAGCATGCAGAGGCCTGTCCTTGGTCACTATTAAAGATATTGTCAACGTTGAGGACCATAAATCACAAGCAGAACCATTGAAAAGCCCATGCTTAAAATGGGACCCAACTCTGCAAGGAGGATTATTAGCTGACAGGCTAAGTGGTGCTGTTGGAACTGAATATATATATTTGTTCATGGGACGTGGGCATCATTGGCCAGACTAGCCTCAATTGCCCTTGTTCCAAGGGCATTTAAGAGTCATCGTTTTAGGTCTGGAGTCACATGTAGGCCAGACAAGGTAAAGACAGGTTTCTCTAAAGGACATAGTGAACCAGATGGGTTTTTAACAACAATTGACAATGGTTTCATGGTTATCATTAGAGTTTTAATTTCAGATTTTTATTGAATTCAAATTCCACCATCTGCTATGGCAGGATTCAAACCCAGGTCCCTGGAGTATTACCCTGGGTCTCTGGATTACTAGTCCAGCAACAATACCACTATGCCATCACCTTCCCATAATGTGTAATGCATATAATATGTATACCCATTCTAAACTTGCAAACTTCATTGTACTGCGGAACCAATGTGGAATTACTATTCAGCAGAGAAGTGTGGACAAAACTTCCCAATCATCAGTCCTCGACACTCCCAAGAGCACAAGATGCATAAATTGAGAAACAAGGGAAGATGATAGATGCCCATGGCCAGTTTACGGGTAACGAATTATCCAACCTGAATGTTGGACAAAAAGTTTGATTACAATATCTAACTGATGGCACATGGAATCCGGCAGAAATTGTCAGCATATGCCCAGAACCAAGACTGTATCAAGTACAAACACCAAATGGCATGACAGTGTGACAAAACAGACGCCAAATCAGCAAATACCACAACTAGGAACATCGAGTAATCCTATTGCAAATAGAACGTGTCCTAAGATGCAACAGGAACCCTGACCGGCATTCTGAAAATATACAGCAGCCTCCAACCAAGATCACCATAGCAAAGTCTGGAAGGATAAACAAACTGCCGATATGTTTCAGAGACTTGTAAATTTATTGCTTTGTATAAGGATATATTCAGGCACATTGTTATTTTCTTTTTTTGTCATGTAAATAGTTTTCTTCTTTAAAAGCAAACCTCTAGTTTAGAAAAAAACATTGTTGTGATATGATGTACATGCATCTTTATGGGAGTGTTTCTTAAACTGCTGTCAATCACTGCTACCTCGACACAAGATGTGATGTATTAGCCCAGTAACTCTGGACTTAGTCTATATGCAGCAGTGGCAGACATGTGTACATAGTCTCCTGTAAACACTGTATGTTATATAGCCTTATCTTCAAATAAAGAACCTACATTATTGTTTCTTCAATCCTTGTCGTATGATTGGTACATTTACATTGAATAGAAGAATGTAACAAAAAGCACAACAACTACACCCAAGTCTCTCTGATCAACAACAGTTAGAAGTTGCACAACTTTAAAAAAATATCCTGCTTTTCTATTCTTACTACCAAAGTAAATCGCCTAGGTGGATTGCCACTTTGACACAGTGGAGGTGCTTGTGCACTCTGGCGATCCATTGAGTGATGCCACCAGGAGCTCATCACACCCAATAAGGCCAGCCATGGTGGCAGAGTCAGGAATGTTCTGTTATTATAGTGATACAATACCTTGAGCTTATTTTCTGTTAAGACACAAGGCACCAATTGCTCATAAAGGATTTGGTAAACACGCAATGGTTCTTTATTAAGACTAGGCACATGAGAACAGTTACACATAGGAATAAAGCTTGAAGATATCAGAGGTGTGTGTGTGTGTGTGTATGTGCTCTGCTCAAAGCAAAAGTGAAACTAAAACTGGATCGCATGCCACTTTTCCTTTCTAATGATGTCATGCTGATATCCCCAAAGGCATATTACAACAGACAAAGTGTGATCCAAAAGTCCTCAACAGCAGAACAGGCAAAGGAAGACTGTGCATCTCACCCACGGTGAAGGTGGAAGAAGGATGCAGTGGCAAACTGGTCCCGGTCATCATGTTTTGACATGTCAATGAAGTCTGATGTCAAGATCGCGTGAACAATGACGGTGCCCCAAGGTCCCCACATTAAACAAGATCATGCACAAGCTTCAACAAGGGTCCATTTGCCAAGTCCTGTGGTGATGGAGAATTGGTGACAGGAACAGGAGTGTGAACCTGGGGGTCCCTAGTCTGCACAGAATCTGCTTGAAGGTTGTCGGGTACCTGTGTTAGACCAGATGTGTCTCTGGGCAGCAGCATCTGTGACTGAGCAGTCCTCTTCAGGACACCCTCAGCACACCCCAAATGGGGAGGGGGTTAGAAAAGATCCCCTAAAAATAGGCTGTCCCACTTTCTCCTGAAACACATCCTGCAGGATCACCACTTTTGTGGTCAGTGAAAGAAAACTTTAAATTTTGTAACTTGGAATGTTAGAACACTCATGGATAATCTCAAGAGTGACCACCCGGAAAGAAGAGCTGCTCGGAAGGGGCAATTGAAGGAACTAGCATGAGGATACACCTTCTACTGGAAAGGAAAGGCTGACAGTGACCCTAGTGTCCACAAAGCCAGTTTAGCCATCTGGAATAGGATCTTGGATGGTGCCTCCTGCTGACAAAGTATGCTCAGCATGGCCTCATTATAACAAACGCCTCTTCCACCAGAAGGACAAATATAAAACTACATGGAGGCGTCCTAAATCAAAGCAGTGGCACCTCTTGGATTATGCCATTGTTTGAGTCAAAGATCTAAGTGATGTCTGCATTACTTGATCCATACAGGGGACTGATTCCTGCTGGACAGATCATCAATTTGTTCAGTTGGCGATGAACATCCATCAAGCACCAAGACATCAGAAGACCTAGAAGTCCAAAAGGAAGAAGAGCAATGTCAGCCTCAGCCTTAAAGCAGCCCAACTGAAGAGAGCAATTCCAAGTGCAGCTCACAATGAATCTGGAACATCTTCACACATCCAATTCAATTCCAGAACACTGGGATCAGATAAAGTCTCTAAGATTCTAAAGTACTAGACTCCTGTGCCCAAACCATTGGGTTAGATAATCATCAACACTGGGACTGGTTCAATGAAAACGATACTGAAAACATGACCTCCTAGAACAAAAATGAGCAGCTTCATTGCCTGGCAGAACATACCATAAGGTTGCAGGTCAAGGAGGCAGCATTCCAACAACTCAAGGCTGGCACCCAAAGACAAATCTGGAAGATCAAGGACATGTGGTGAGAAGAGAAAGCCCGTCAGATTCAATAATATGCTGACTGTCACGACATGGAAAGCTTTTTTGAAACCACCAGAGCCATCTATAGATGAAGGTCAAATGGACAAAATCCCCTTTGCTCACAGGGTGGTGTTTTTGTTCTTAAGGATAACCATGCCATCCATCATCATTGGAAAGAACATTTTGAACAACTCCTCAACTGTTTGTTCCAGTGGCAACTGGTACTCTCAAGGCTATCGCCCAGTACCCTGTGGTAGAATCCATGGGTGAACCACCATCAAGGGGAGAGCTGTTACAAGCAATCAAATAGATGAGAAGCAACAAAGCCTGTGGCCCTGATGGTATTCTAGCTGAGGCCTTCAAAGCTAGTGGACTTCTGCTCACATCAAGACTCCATGTACTCATCCAATGGATTTGGGTCCTCTCGACTTCAGGAATTCGACAATTGTCATCAACTTCTAGAAGGGAGATAATGTGGAAACTATCGAGAAATGTCCCTCTTGTCCATAGCAGGGAAATCCTGATGTATTCGCCTGAATCACCTACTTCCTGTGGCTGATGAAGTCTTCCCAGAGACACAATGTGGCTTTAGACTTTCCAAAGGAACATCTGACATGACTACAACTGTCTTGAGTGGGAGAACTGAAAAATAAGCCTTCAAAATCTGGACCAGTGTTAAGCAAGGCTGTGAGATAGCTCCCAAACTACTTACTAACTATCTGACAGTGGCTATTTACCTCATCAAAGATCAAGTGTCCTCTAGTGTGAGTATAAATACCGTCTAGATGGAAAACTCTGTCACCTCCATGCCAAATCTAAACTGACTACCATAGACATATATGATCTACAGTTTGCCCACTATGTACCAGATTTGCAAGCTACTGTCAATCTCTTCAATTCTGCATACAAGAAACTGGTCAGCTAAATATTCTTCACTCCTATATATGTTGAAGGAGAGACTCTGAAATATGTTGACCACTACCCATACCTTGGCAGCCACCTCTCTCAAAAGGCCACCATTGACAAGGAGATCCAACACTGGATCAGCTAAGCCAGCTTAACCTTCTACGAACTACGGCAGTGTGTTTGACAATAAAGAGCGCCGCAAGTCAACAAAAGTCCTAGGGCGGAATTTTACAGCAACGGGATTTTACGTTCCCATTGAAGTCAATGGAGCTTAGAATGGCTCGCTGCATTTATTTGCCCCGTCCCTGCTGTGACGGGGCCATAAAATTCTGGGCCTAGTGTATAGAGCAGTTGTCATCACCACACTCCTGCATTACAGTGAGACCTGGACTGTGTATCAGCGACACCAAAGTGCAGGAGAGAAATTCTATCTGCAATGCCTCCGGATTCAAGGGAGGATCTTCAAACAAATGCTAATGTCTTTCTTGAAGACAGCTCCACAAGCCTTCAGACAAAACTGCTGCAAAAATCAACTGTGATGGACTGGGCACTTTGCTGTAAAAAAAGGGGCGTGGTTTACTTACATGCGACTCTACAACCCTTGACATTAGGCCATGAGGGCATGCTGTACTACATAGATCTGAGTCAGAAGGCCGGGTACAGAAATCTCACCTAACTTTCAAGATAATAATTTTCAAGTGGAGCGGCAATCCGGCTCAATTGCCCCTCCAAGTTGCAGCCCAATATGTTGTAGAACCAACTAGGGATAAATTATTTTAGATCTAATATTGTGCAATGAGGCAGAGTTAATTTGTGATGTCATAGTAAGAAATCTTCTGGGAAAAATGATCATAACATCCATTTAGGTTTGCAAGTGGCATACTTGAGTGCAAAACAAGAATCATAACCTTAAACAAAGCCAGCTTCATAGGTCTGAAGAGAGAGTTGGCCAGTCTTGATTGGGTAAATAGTCTCAAAGCTATGGAGGTAAATAAACAATAGGAAACGTTTCAACATTTTCAAAGATATATTCCATTGAAAAACAAAAACTCAGGGAGAAAGGCCCATCTGTCATTTACTAAGGAAGTTAAGAATGTTTTTTTTTATTCATTCATGGGGTGTGGGCTTTGCTGGCTGGGCCAGCATTTATTGCCCATCCCTAGCTACCCTTGAGAAGGTGGTGGTGAGCTGTCTTCTTGAACCGCTGCAGTCCATGTGATGGGGGTACACCCACAGCACTGTTAGGAAGGGTATTTCAGAATTTTGACCCAGCAACAGTGAAGGAACAGCGATATATTTCCAAGTCAGGATGGTGAGTGACTTGGAGGGGAACTTCTAGGTGGTGGTGTTCCCATCTATCTGCTGCCCTTGTCCTTCTAGATGGCAGTGGTAATGGGTTTGGAAGGTGCTGCCTAAGGAGCCTTGGTGAATTCCTGCAGTGCATCTTGTAGATGGTACACACTGCTACTACTGTGCTCTCGGGTCTTGGAGGGGGGTGGGGATGAAGGTGGTGGGAGAGGGGTGAGGTTGGTAGACAGGCCTAGTGGTGGTGGGTTGGGGGAGTTGGGTTTGGTGGGGAAGTCCCCATGGGGAAGGGGGGAATCCTGTGGGTTGGGGGTTTCCTTTCAGGGCCATGTCCCATGGCGGGGGTGGTTGGGGGAGGTGGGGGGGGGCTGCTGGAGGGAGCCCCTGGATTATTGGGAGTGAGGGAGTACCCTGGGGAGATAATCAGGGGGTGGTTGGAGACCCCTGGGGTGGTAGTTGGGGTGTGGGAGTCCCCTGGGGGTATGGGGACGCGGGTGGAGTCCTGTGGAAGGCCAGTGTGGGTCTGTACAATAATTACCCAGAAGCTAGAATTGGTTTTAATTTTTCCAACTTTTTCTGGGTAACTATGGTGTAACCCAGACAGAACCATCCGAAGCTTGTGATCTAAATCTCATTTTCGGATGGTTCCCAGTGCAGGGCAATGGCTCATGGTAAGTTTGCACTTCCCAGGTAATTGCCGTGAAAACCTTACCTGAAACCTCCGGGAGGTGGGCTTTTCCCCAGTGCCGTTTGGGTTACACCCCCAAATATGACACCCTGCAACTTTGGAGTTATGGCCCCTTGTTACAAGTAACTTGCAAATGCATTTCTACAAACTCACCTTCTGAACTACCTTTGTTAATTTGAATTGACAAGTCTAATTGAAGATTAAAGTCTTCCATGATTATCACACTGCCTTTATTAAAAGCTTGAATTATTTTTTGCTTAATGCTCTGTCCAGTGGTATAACTACTGATAGGGGGCCTATAAATTACTCCCACCAGTGCTTTATGACCTTTTTAATTCTTAATCTGCAACCACATTGATTCTACCTTCTGAGCTTCTGAGCCAAGATCCTTTCTTATTATTGTCCTTATGTCAATCCTTTACTATCACAGCTACTCCACCTCTTTTCCCATTCTGCCTGTTTTTTCAGAATGTTGTGTGCCTGTGATATTTATTTTCCAACCTCTTTAAAAATTATCTTATGGGATGTGAGTGTCAGTGGAAAGGCCAGCATTGGTTGCCCATTCCAAATTGCTCTTGAGAAGGTGGTTGTGAGTCACACACAAGAATAAAAGAGAAAGGAGCAGGAGTAGACCGAATGGCCCAACAATCCTGCCCTGCCATTCAATGCGATTGTGCTTGATCTTGAGCTTCAACTCCACTTTCCCACCTGCTCCTCATATCCCTTGGTTCTCTGAGACATCAAAAATCTGTCTATCTCAGCTTTAAATATAATCAATGATGGAATATCCACAAACCTCTGGGGTAGAGAATTCAAAAGATTCACAACCCTTTGATTGAAGAAACCTCTCCTCATTTCATTCCTAAATGATCAACCCCTTACCCTGGGAACCCATTGTCACAATTATCAAGTTTATAAGTTTGTTATATTTTTGGACTGTGTCTTTAAATTTGAGGTAAAATGATGGGGGTGGGGAGGTCATGTGGCCTGTTCTAAAGTCAGCCTAGCAGTAAGCCTGTATTACTGGCAGCAATCTGTATGTTAACAGTGGAGACTGTGACACCAAAGTCCCAGAAAAGTGTTGAGAATGTAATGTTGTAAACAATTGTGCTGTGAACTGTCCATATGCTTCCAAGCTGAAAGAGAGTTGGGGTCAAGAATAGCTAATCAGCATTTCTATCTGGATGCAAAGGTAATGTTTTTCACTTTGCCATGGGAAGAGTGCAGAGGAAGTTATTTTTGAGATCAGGTTACAGGCTTCCATAGAAAACAATGAATTTCAGACTGGCAGCAGTTTTAATCTAAAATGAAAATTAAATACTGCAGGTGCTGGAAATCTGAAATAAAAACAAACAATTCTGGAAAAACTCAGCAGGTCTGACAGCCTCTGTGGAGAGAGATACAGGGTTAATGTTTCAAGTCTGTATGACTCTTCTTCAGAGCAGTTTTAACCTGGTCAGTAGAGAGATGAGGCTGTTTGGCTTTGTGAACTACCACAGCCAGATGCAGGAGAGAAATGATTTCTAGTCAAAGAGATACACCCCGCAACCATGTAAGGATTCTAAGAGATATGTCCCGGTGCAGCCAGAGAGGAATAATCATCAGAACAGACTTTCCTGCTGGTAGTGGATTTAGGAAACTCTCCAAAACAAAAGGAAGCAACTCTAGGTGGTCACTTGAAGTTACTACTCAGCAAAACAGGGAAATGTAAACCCATTGGAAGCTGGGAGTAATTGTGGACTATTTGCTATAAGAACTGTAATTCTGTGGAGACTGTGAAGCATGATAAGTATAAAGGGGGAACATGTTTTTCTGTAGTTAAAAAAAAAGTTAGTACAAAAATAGTGTTTAGTCATTAGTGTTTTGGGCATTTGTTACAGTAAAAGTTTTAAAAAGTAAAATTTTTCAACCATTAACTGCAAGTTCAAATTTATTTTTACATTATTTCAACTATTAACATGAAGTTTGAATCTCTTTTTAAAAATTATTTGTACCTATGGGATCATAACACTGTGCTCCAGATCTCCAGCCAGCAAAAACAACTTCTCAGCGTCAACCCTGTCAAACCCCTTCAGAATCTTACATGCTTCAGTGAGATCACCTCTCATTCTTCTAAACTCCAGAGACTACAGGCCCATATTTCTTAGCCTTTCATCAAAGGACAACCCTCTCATCCTAGGGACCAATGTAGAGAACATTCACTGCACTGTCTCCAATGCAAGTATAACCTTCCTGAAATATGGAGGCCAAAACTTCACACAGTATTCCAGGTGTGGTCTTACCAAAGCAATTGTACAATTATAGCAAGACTTATTTATTCCTATACTCTAATCCCCTTGCAATAAAGGCCACCTCCTTGAACCACTGCAGTCCATCTGATGTAGGAACACTTGCAGTGCTTTTAAGAAGGGAGTTCCAAGATTTTGACACATTGGCAGTGAAGGAATAACAACATAGTTCCAAGTCAGCATGGTGTGTGGCTTGGAGAGGAACTTGCAGATGGTGGTGTTCCATGTGCTTGCTGCCCTTGTCCCACTAGGTGATAGAGATCATGACCAGCTTTTAATCATGCTTTTGTAAAGGCAACTAAATCAAACCCATTTTTCTCTATTTGTGTCCCTAGTTCATCCATGTTATTATGACTGTTTTGTGCATTCAGATTTAATTTTATTTTTTGCCACTACTTCTTTGCATGGACCATTTAACTCTTTGTCCATTCCTGTTCCACTCAGCTTGCCTTTGCCAAATTGCTACCCAGCTCTCCTTCTTTTACTTTTCTGTTTAAACTCTAACATTTCTCTTCATCTGGTCCTTCCCCTCCCTTTTAGTTTAAATTCCTATCCACTATGATTCGCCAGGATGTTGATTCTAGCCAGAATTAAATGGAGACCATCTATAGTAATTGTAAATTGAACCTTTCATAGTGTTATGGGGATCATGTGACTGTACAGATGAATCAGCCCTAAGCGTGGGTAATCTTGGGGGCGGAGTTTCCTAGCCTTCGTCTCGGTACAAACATGTAACTTCATCAGGAGCTCTGTAAATAAAGTTTACTGTTTCTTACACGAAACCTACCCAGTACTCCAAGTTTATTACACCATCCCAGCAGATCAGCCCTCACACCAGTACTGATGTCAGTGCCCCATGAAGCAAAACATCTTCTTCCCTCACCACTCTTTGAGTTATGTGTTTATTTCTTAATTGATCCAAATCAATTTGATCATATAATCCAGAAATGATTAGCCTTGAAATTCTTCTTATTAATTGAGTTCATCAAATAGCCTCTGCAGACCTTATTTTCAGTTCTAACTATGTTTTTGGTTCCCACATGGCCCAGAACAACTGGATCCTCTCCATCCCAGTCCAAGTTTGTTTGCAGGCACGGCCCTGGAACCTTCACACTTGCACCAGGCCGGCAACACAACCGTCAGGATTCCTAGTTGCAACTGCAGAGAACAATATATATTCCCCTGGCTGCCCTCTACCTCTCCCCTAACTTGAATGGCCTCCTACACTATGGTGCAGTGGTCAGTTTGCCGATCCTCCCTGCAGTCCTTGTGCCCATCCAAACAGGCAGCAAGTATCTCATCCCTGTTGGACAAAGTTAAGGTCTGAGGCTCCTTCCTGAATATATCCTGAATCGCTGGACTTGCTTTTCCTGCAGTCACACCCTCCTGTCCCTGAACATTGGCCACCTCTAAAGTACTACCTAACCTAAGGGATAAGAGTGCTTCCCAGGACAAAGTGACCAGGTAACTTTCCCCCTCCTTGCTGCCCTGCAATATCTACAGTTCAGACTCAAGCCCAACAATTCTAAGCCATAGTTCCTTGAGCTTCAGACAGTAACTGCAGAGGTGGTTGTCCAGGATGCAGTGCTGTACAGAAACTCCTACATGCTGTATTTGTGTCATGCATAAAACAAAAGCTATGTTGCTCTGCAAAATGACACACAGCAAACCTTTGGAATGTTTAGGTAATGTTTTCACTGTCTGGGCCACTTCTGGGGAGCTCTCTAGTACTCAGAAGAGTGTGTGTTAATATTTATCATGCCCTGCTCCATGCTGAGGGCACAGTCCTTGCCACAAGCTATACAATGACCAGCTGAGGAGGAGGAAGAGAAGGGGGAAGTGGAGGAGAAAGACACAGATGTTTGTGGCTGCTTCAGTCATTGCAGTATCTGTGAACACTACCCCAATTCCCCATTCCCACATCTTAGATGCCCTCTTAGCCATAATCAAAAATAAAAGTGACCACCAAACCAACTTTCCAAATCAAATTTGTAAATCAAAGATTGACATATTGAATACAAAAGCCCACTAATCAGCCTTATGCATTCCTTTAGTGCATGACTTCTGTGTGTCTTTGCCTGTCTTATGGCTCTCAAACAGTGCTACGCCATGGCTGCAGCATTGTTGGTGGAAGGCTGCTGACTTTCAGTGGGGAACACTGCAGATGGTATGATAACCTCCAGCAGCTCTGGCCCTAGAAGGCCAGGCTTCAGAGTGCATGGTCAGCAGTGTTGGTGATGGTGAGCCACCTCCTTGAATGACTGCAGTCCATCTGGTGTATGTACACCCATAGTGCTATAAGGAAGGGAGTTCCAGGTTTTTAACCTAGTGACAGTGGACTTTGAAGTCCCCCATACCCAAAATATATTCTGTGCCCTTCCTTACCTCAGTGCTTGTTCCAAGTGGTGCTTAACATGGAGGAGTACTGATTCATCAGTTTAGGGAGGGAAATAGGTGATAATCAGTAGGTTTCCTTGTCTGTGTTTGTTCTGAGACTTTATGGGATCCGGAGACAATGTTGAGGACTCGCAGGGCAACTTTCTCCTGACTATATACCAATATGCTACCACCTCTGGTGGGTCTGTCCTGCCAGAGGAATTGGACATACCCAAGAATGGTGTTAGAGGTGTCTGGGACATTGTCTGTAAGGTATGATTCGGTGAGTATGAATAGGCCAGGCTGTTGCTTGATTAATCTGTGGGACAGCTCTCCCAATTTTGTCTGTCATTAAAATATAATAATTTTCATAATATTATTGTAATTTATTGTAAAGATAGGTTAATAGTGGGGCTTGGATTAGTTTCTCTGTGTGTAGGTGTGTGTGTGGGTTTTAATTGAATTACGGACAGCTGGTCTGGGTGCTTTGACTTACCAGAAGGGAAACTAGGTTTGAAATGCAAAATATGTAAACATGGCTGAAGTTTTAGAATGTGAGGGGTGAAGAACATTTGCATTTTTAAATAAACCAGAGTCGTAAATTTCAAAGAGATGGTAAGGACTTTTACAATTTACAAAGGTTTAGGGAAGGTTATCAAATCTTATTTGACCCGAAAGTGGAGGCAATAGGGAGGCATGAAAGATTTTTTAACAGTTTGTAAAAATTGAGCCCAAAGAGGTGCTTAGAAAAATGGAGTCTAAGATCAAATGGGAAAATGATATTTAAGGAAAGACATTTAGTTAAGTTGTGATGGCTGTGTGGGGGAGGTGTCCTGAGACCAGTTCTGTGCTGAGAAAAGTTATGAATTTTGAACCAGCCATCCAGTTTCAAGCCAGGCTGTTTCGAGAAAGCAATCTGTTTCTGAACTGTCTTTGCTTCCAAAGCAGAGTGGAAGAGAGTGAGAAATCATGTGATACACTTTATTAAAGTAGCGGTAGTTTTTGCCTTCAGTAATATTACTGCATTTTTATGGTTAAAATCTATAAGGGAGCTTTTGCCGAGTAGTTTACTTGTGTGTTCTGACCAAATTATTTTTTGGAGCGGAAGCTTTATAAGACTGTTTTAACCGTGTAATTTTAATCTTGTGTGATTATTTTATTTTTCTTCTTGTTAATAAATCTTTTAATTTTAAAATCCCAAAAGTGTTACTGGGATTCTATGGGCAGAAATTTTCACTTGGCGGGCGGGTGCAGGCCGGATCCACTCGAGCGTGAAATGACGAGCCTTGCTGCTGGCTGTGCGTACCGACGTCAATGTGCAGTCACACAATAGTTCGGTTGGTGGGCACGGGCCGCAGCTGGTAGCGCGCCCGCCGACAATGAAAAGGCCTGTTAAGGCCATTAAGTAATCAATTAAATAAAATTTTTCGCTGCCCATCCAACCTAATGGTTGACGGGCAGGCGAAAAGGCTAAGCGGCCTTTGCATTTTTTTGGAAACCTCATTCACGGGCGGGATGTGGTTTGCAAAACCAAATAAAAATAAAAACTTTAATTTTCCATTAATAACATGTCCCTGCTCATGTGACAGAGTCAAATGAGGGGACATGTTTTATTACATTTTTATTTTTTAAATTATTTGTTTCATATCACTTCATTTCCCTGAGGCAGCTCTATGCCTCAGGGAGATTATGAGGCGCTCACTAGCGCGCATGTGCAAAGTTCACGGTCAGCCCACTCGACCTCCTCCCTCCCCCCACTCAGTGCTTTTTTACATTTCACGTTGGGCAAGTCTTAATTGGCTTGCCAGTGTGAAATCGCGGTCCAGTGCTGATTGCGGGTGGCAGTCGGCTTCCCAACCTCCCCCGCTGAGCGCATCAACCAAGGACAAAATTCTGCCCTATGTTTCTGGGATCAGTGGTCTTCCCTTGTTTTCAAATTAAAAATATAGTTTTGATCAGTAAGACAAGTTTCCCCCTGGGATTTGCCTTGCTCAGTGAATAACATCAGATGCAGTCATAACAGGGGGCAGTTAAGAGTCAACCACATTGAGTGGGTCTGGAATAACAGATCAGCCAGACCAAGTAAGAATGGCAGATTTCCTTCCCTGTGGGGCATTTAGTGCACCAGATGGATTTTTATGACAATTCATTAATCTCATGGTCACCATTACTGCGACCAGCTTTTAATTTCAGATTTATAATTAATTGAATTTAATTTACACCTGCTGCCATGGTGGGATTTGAACCAGTGGCCCCACAGGTCTCTGGATTCATGGTCTCTGGATTACTAGCCCAGTATCATCCAATTTCTCCCATTGGCTATCAAGTACTGCAGAATGGATGGATTTGCAAGAGTTCTCATGCAGTTGGCCACCACTTCCACACTGGAGAGGATGGGTTTCAAGTTCGGCACGAGGCCCTGTGCCAAGTCTGTGCTCTACTCCTTGACATTGACTGTAGTCTTTCTGGCAGGTCCGCCAATGCAGCAAGCATTTCAGTATGCATACTCATCAGCCTTCTTCTGTAGGCTACTCCATCTCAGTGCTCATCCAGCAATGTGGCACCTATGCTACCATTGTCCCCTGCCCATTCTGCAGCTTTAGGCCTATTGTCTCGCCATGTGCAGGTTCCGCCTTTAAGTTATTCTCTAAAGTACACGTTGTGTCAGTATCTGAGCTGATGGCTGCGAGAGTGAGTGATGATGTTTCTTCATCATTAATATCTTCCTGCTTTCCACCTCTTTTCCTTCCAACACTGCCTGTCCAGGTTGCTGTTCTTGGTTTCTGAAAGGAGAAAGGCACAAGGGTTGGCTTCTGGTGAGGGGAGTGAGGGGAAAACAAGAGGTGCAAGCTTCTACCATCTGTAGCTTGTACATCACAAGAGAATGTGGGATATGGGGTAAGTGGGATGCTAGAAGGAGGATTAGGTGTGAGCATAACTGCAACTTTGATGGTTTCAGGTCTACCCCAAACTATGGCTTCAGTCATGGCTGCACCAATGCTGGTGACCTCAGTGTCCTTTATGAGTGGAAGGACATGCAGCTGTACCCTGTCACCCATCAATTAGGTGCTGCTACCTCTGGGTATGTGGCATCTTGTCCTCCAAGAGAGAGGGAAGTGTGTCAATGAGTGTGGTGCAATGTGTTTGGGTGATGTAGCTTGCATGGTGAATAGCTGGTAGTGTGTGCAAGCTATGAGATATGGGTTTGAGGCTTGCAGTGTTGCTAAGTATGTGAGGGTGTGCTGAAGCTATAAATGCTAGATATGAGTTGTGATTGCAGAGATTGTTGGTGAACTGAGTAGTGTGTGATGCTAATGGTGACAATGGTGGGATGTGACATTTACTGACTTTGACAATTCATGTGAAGTCATTGAACTTTTTGCCACACTGTATCCAGGCTCATGACATGGAATGGCACAGCTATTTGCTTCCACTGCCTTGTGAGAGCTTATCTGGAGACGTCTTGGTTCCCTGCAGGTCTCTCCTCTCCAGTACCTCAACCAGGGCCTCCAGTGCAACACTGGAAAATCCTGCAGCCCACTTCTGGCATGTTTTACCATTTTTGTGTCTTTCCCTGTAAAACTTATTCCCTGCACCTGCTCCAGCGAAAATGCACCTCTCTTTTATGAGGCGAAGGTTAGCTTTAAGTAGTCCAGGCGAAATTGAATTCACTCTGACTTCACGATTTTGCGTCTCATGTTCAGACGTGCAGCCACTCAACAATGCGTTTACTGCTGATTGCAATACAATCATGTAAATAAGCAGGAAACAATAAGTTTGCTGATTCTTGCAACGGAAGTAATGATCTTTAATCATGCATGTGATCCCCTGTGCCTGTTTTCAGGTCCTTTGAATTTTGCAGCTCTTGTCTTCAAGAGAACTAGAAATGGGTGAAAACTGGGGACAAAGATTCTTGTTTTAAAATGTAGAAATGAAATACAAACTGGTGCATGATAAACAATAGTGGACCTTTGCTGCTTTCAATCTGAGGCTGTTGTCATCAGAACATTGTTCACTATTCCAAATCATACAGTTGGTTTGAAACTAATTAGTTGCATTGATATAAAAAATTGCAGATGCAGTATTCATTTATCACTACATAATGGCAAATAGATTAGATTTTAAGTATTTTTCAGTGCTGGCATCACTAAAAAGAAACTGAAAATAATTAATCATTAGATCAATTTCAGGAAGAAATCAAATCTAAAAGTGAGAGTGCATTTAAATGACTATATATAGTGAAAGATGTGTTAAGGGCTTTTTTCAGTTTTCAGTCACATGATGTCAACTATTTTTCCTTTGAACTTAGTTTTGCAAAGGAATAGAATTGAAAATGAAATAAAATCAGAAGCTGGGTTTCAAAAAGAAAATTCGAAGGATTAATTACTTGGATATTATAACCAATGACAAAAATTGCTTTCATTCAAACTGCGCTCATATGATTTAATTTTATTCTAAATAAATCACATAGTAGGACAGAAACTTTCAAGAAGGAGTTAGATATAGCTCTTGGGACGAAAGGGATCAAAGGGTATGGGGAGAAAGCAGGAGCAGGCTATTGAGTTGGATGATCAGCCATGATCATAATGAATGACAGAGCAGGCTTGAAGGGCTGAATGGCCTACTCCTGCTCCTAGTTTCTATGTTCCTATGAAACATTGTTTGACCTGTACTCTTGCAGTGGGTATTGGAGATTTCGGGTGCGAGGGAAATTTCTTGGTAGATGATTATGCCCCAGTGACATTTCTGTTTTTGATTATGAATTAACTATGATGGGCTGTAAAAGTACAAATGTCTACCTGAAAAATTAACCTAACCTTTCTCTTTTCAGCTGCTGTTGATTTCCAACAATTTCAGTATTACTTTGTATTGTTAGTATTGGCAGTTTCTATACACCTCCTTGTGAGAGGATAGTTTGTAACAACAAGACCCCAATGCCTATTTAACTCTACTTTTGTGAAATCACTAAAATCCTCAGCGAGGACAATATTGTTGCTTCCTCTTCTGCCCAAAAGCAGAAGTTAGTGAAAACCCAGAAGCACCTCAAGGGATGGAATGTTGAGCTAAAACCTAAAAGAGAAAACACAGATCCAGCAGCAGCATTGAGCCTGATCCAGGCATGAGCAAAGCATCCTTTAGGCCTTCATAGGCTTTGGCTTCTCTCACCCCTTAATGTGGCTTCTGCCACTTCAGGTGCTGCAGCAGTGATCCCAGGGCTACATTGCTGGAATTTCAGACTTGCCACAAAATACCAAGACTCTATTTGCTTTAGAAGCCATGACATTTATATGGCTAGTCCAGTTGACCTTCTGGCCAATGATGAATCTGAGGATGTTGATGCTGGTGGACTGGGTGATGCTAATTTTATTAACAAGGGAGATAGCAAGGCTCTCTCTTGTTGGAGGTGGTCTGCATTTGCTTACAGCCTAAGCCAGAATATGGAGGAAAGGGAGGTAGAGGAGTTTAGAGTGAGAATTCCAGAGAGTGGGACCTCAGCAGCTAAAGGCACAACCTCCAATGGTGGGGTGAATGAAGCAAGGGTTCACAACAAGCCTGGATCAGAGGTATGGAGAATTCTAGGCAGGGTTGGAGGAAGTTACAAAGATAGGGCATGAAGGGTTTGAAATATGAGGATGAGTATTTTAAGGAGGTATTGAAGGATCATGAGTGACTGAGGATGCGTACGGTCAGGTGCAATTGGTGAAAACAATGGAGCTTGGAAGATGGGATGTCAGTCAAGAGAACATTGGAGTTGTTACGTTTGGAACCGAAAAATGAAATAATGTTTATTTCAATGGCAGATGGGCTGAGATAAAGATGGATGAGGGCAAAGGTAATCAAGTGGTCTTTGTGATGGAGAAGGTACAGAGTCAGAAACTTAGCTCAGGGTTGAACTTGTCGAAATCACTAACAGTCTTGGCTCAGTCTGCTAATAGTGGAGTTTTGACCTGCTGTAGCTTAGCTGGAGGAAATTGTAACTTGTCCAAGATTATATATCAAGCAAACAGACTGATGACAGTGAGGGAATTACTCGATGTGGAGAGGTTAAGCTGAATGTTACTAATGTACCCATGAAAGTTGATCCCATGACAATGGATGATGTTGCCAGGGTGGCGCCTAGACGAGGGTTTGAAGGGAGCCAAAAATAGATCCTCAGGGGTCTTCAGATGTGACTGTGTAGGGCAGGATGAGAAGCCATTGCTGCAGATGCTCTATCTATGATTGGCCAGGTAAGAGTTGCAACAAGTGAGGACAGTCCCACTGAATTGAAAAACGGAAAAGGACCGTTGAAGGAGCTTAGTGTAGTCAACTGTGTCAAAGGTGGCAAAGAGGTTGATGAGAGATAATGCAATGAATGTTAATCTGCTGGCAGAATCCAAGGAAGCACTGGTGGGTGGGCTCAGAGAGATGAAAAGGAGGTTAGCAAAGTTAGCTCCCAGTGGGTTTAATGGAGGGGAAGATTAGTCACAGGACAGGATGGAGCAGTTGGGTTTGTTGCTTTTAAGGAGGTTGTGACATGTGCCTTGATAGTGAGTTTGGAGAACGCTAAAGTTGAATAATGAACCACAGATTGAGAAATTAGGAAGGTGACCAAAGGTTTGGATAAAGGGGTTTTAAGGCAAGTCTTACAGGAAGAGAGGGGCTGGAAGCTTTTGGAGGAAATTCCAGAGTGTGGCAACTAGCAAAATGAGGGCACTGCCATTAGTAATGAGATGATAGTTAGGGAGATGCAGAAGAGAGACCTTGGAATGGCTTAAGAATTAGCTGGCTGTCACATTGGGGGGTTGTGGAGTATTTCCAGATGGATGTCCTAGAGCCAAAAGACCTTCCTCCTCTGTGATTACTATATGTGGTCTAGCTAACACATTATACAGCTTGAATATATAGAGTATTCAATTCAAATGTTTCATGTAAAACCCATTGCTACATAACTAAGAACCTCAATGTTCTCCTGATCCAACCAAATCCCAGATCCATTGTCAAATTATCCTGGTCTTCACTCTTTCAAAGGATAATGTTCCTAAAACATACATAAACTGCAGCAACAACCCAATTGTAGAATCAGATAATGGCCAGAGCACAAAAGGAAGCCACTTGCACACACTGCCCATGTCAGCTGTCTGCCAGAACAACATAGCTAGCCCCATTCCCCTGCCCTTTTTCTTTGGATTTGCACTTTTTTTCTTCAGATGCTTATCCAACTCCCTTTTGAAAGCCGTAATTGAATCTGTCTCCACCAGTTTTTCAAGCAGTTCCAGATTGTAATCAATCGCTACACAAAAATGTTTTTGACAATTGCTTTAAATCTCTGTCATCTATTTCTCTATCCTTCTGCCAATGGGAACAGTTTTTATCTATTCTGTCTAGACCACTCACGGTTTTGAATGCCTTTATCAAATCTCCAACCTTCTCTCCACTACGAAGAATAACCTCGGCCAATGTAATAATGCATTCTCATGTGACTAAACTGTGTAGTAGCCTACAAGATATACAAATGTATTATTTTCTTTAAATTAAAAAAATCTCAAAAGAACCTTTGATTTTAACTTTCAGTATTTCCATTTATATCTCTTAAATATTCATGAAGCATGTTGAAGTTAAATTGGCTTTATCTCTGATTGCTGTCTCCTTGCAGCAGCATTCTATAATCATCACTACTTTATCAACACTGTTCATAAAGCAGTCAACGTGTGAGCTCTCTGAAAGGTATCACTGCGTACATAAAGTAGGCTGTGATTGAATTAGGCTTCAAAAGCCTGTCACTGTTTATCTATTGGTGCACTTTCTGTATAAAGGATAATTGATGTTTGAAAAAGTTTCTTAAAAGTCATTTGCAATTCATTATTTCAGCGATATGCCATGGCTGAAAAGGCAGCTTCAATTATTAATGAATGGCTGATAACTTTATGCAAATACATCATTCTATTTACGGAGGATTACCGGGACATTTGAGAACGCTTCATGTTGGGATGATGTACACAATCATCTCATGCTGATCTTTACAGCACAGGCTCATTTTGGGAGAAGGCTCTTGACCAGCCATCATTTTGAATTAGTTATCTTTATGAGTCAATTTGAATGAGTGAATTGTGGCAGTATAAATTATATAGCCGCGTGCACATGAGTTTAACCAAAGTTTGGACAGAAAACATGACTGAGTTAGCAAGTATTACCTCCTCTGTCTACATTAGCTCCAGGTATTAGTTTTTAATTGTTTAGCCTACCATGTGTATCAGGATATTTGTATTACCTTCATTCATCAAGCTACTAAAGTGCTGGGCATGGTGAAGTAGAGTTCCTGCTTCTTGGTGCTGGTCTTAACGCAATCCAAGTGAAATCGGGCGACCAGAAGATCCAGCAATTTTCAATGTAAGTTACGGCAATTATAAATTGAGTTACTGTGAACTTTAATGCGACTTTAAAAAGCACTTTTACTGAAGCCGGCCCAGCCCGCAAAGCTGGTCCCTATTTGGAATAACGAGGATGTCGAATTTGCCAGTTTACGGCCTTTTAGGAGGGTCTTCAAAGTGCGCTCGTTTTCATAGGTGCACAGGCGCTAGAAGGCTCATGATAAAAATATAAACATATTTGATTTATAAAGAAACTGGTTAGTGCGCCAATGAAGCTAATAAAACTTCAGTGATTTACAATCGGCCTATTAAAGATGGAGAGCTATTAAAATATATCTATTTTTAGTGATTAAATCCATTTTCAGCCGTATGACAAAAATGGCATCAGGTTAAGCAAATTTCTTAAAGATCTTAAATAAATCAATTAATACTTTTTAATTCAAAGTTTAAAAAAATACATTGCATTTAAGATGCTGACTGATTGTACTGGTCCGTAAAAGATTTTACATTTGTGATTTAAGCTAATCCATTTTCTGTTCATGATCTGTTACCGCGCCAGTGCAATTTCAAGCCCAACTTGCCCCCCATTTCCTAACTGCGCCCCAAGTGGAAGCTTACCCCAAAGTATAATATAGTAGCAAACTTGACAGCTCTCAAACTGCACGGATTTAAATAGGTGATAAAAGTTGATTCACTAGAGGGAGCTTTGCCACGTTTGAAATTTACATTTTATATTTTTTTCAATTTTTACCACTTGTCCTTCTCTCCTTACGCACGCTGTAATGTGATTCCACATGCATTGGTTGCTCTTTGCTACTTAAGTGGCCAGTATTCATGTGTGAGCCTTGACAGGAAGTGTCAGAATGTTAGTTGACTGGCTTTGTATCTCAGCAGAGCCTAATCAGTCCTTAGCCAACATGGGGACAATTAACAAATATTATTGGACAAGGATAGGAGCAGAATCCTAATGAGGGTTTTTCTTCCTAACCTAGGCCACTGAGGCAACTTACAATGATTCTACTACTACCACGTGCAGACATACGAATTATGAGCAGGAGTAGGCCACTCAGCCCTGGAGTCTGCTCCGCTATTCAATAAGATCATGGCTGATCTGATTGTCACCTCAAGCCCACATTCCTGCCTACTCCAAATAACCTTTCACCCCCTTTTTAAGAATCTATCCATCTCCACCTTAAAAATATTCATAGACCCTGCTTCCACCACCTTTTAAAGAAGAGAGTTCCAAAGGCCCACTACCCTCTGAGAGAAAAGATTTGTCCTCATCATTGTCTTAAATGAGCGACTGCTTATTTTTAAACAGTGACCCCTAATTCTAGATTCTCCCACAAGAGGAAACATCCTCTCTACATCTACCCTGTCAAGAACCCTCAGGATCTTAAAGGTTTCAATCAAGTCACCTCTTAGTCTTCTAAACTCCAGCAGATACAAGCCTAACCTGTCCAACCTTTCTTCATGAGACAACCCGCCCATTCCTGGTATTAGTCTAGTAAACCTTCTCTGAACTGCTTCTAATGCATTTATATCTTTCATTAAATAAGGAGATCAGTGCTATACACAATACTCCATATGTGGTTTCAACAGTACCCTGTACAACTGAAGCATAACCTCCTTACTTCTGTAATCAATTACGCTCATAATAAATGATAACATTCTATTAGCTTTCCTAATTACTTGCTGCACCTGCATACTAGCCTTTTGTGATTCATGCACTAGGACGCCCAGATCCCTCTGAATCTCAGAGCTCTGTAATTTCTCACCATTTAGATAATAAGTTTTTTTTTATTTTTCCTGCCAAAATGAATGATTACACATTTGCCCACATTATAGTCCATTTGCCAGACCTTTGCCCACACACTTAACCAATCTATGTCACTCTGTAGCCTCCTTTCATCCTCTTCACAATTTACTTTTCTACCTATCTTTGTGTTGTCAGCAAATTTACCAACCATGCCTTCAGTCCCTCCATCCAAGTCATTATAAATTGTAATAAGTTGAGGCCCAACACTGATCCCTGTGGCACACCACTCGTCACATCCTGCCAACCAGAAAAATACCCATTTATGCCAACTCTCTGTTTCCTGTTAGCTAGCCAATCTTCTATCCATGCCAATCTGTTACCCCGACACCTTGAGCTTTTATTTTCCACAACGACCTTTGATGTGGCACTTTATGAATTGCCGACTGGAAATATTAATACTGCTATTTAGCCCACCTGGCCTAGGTCAGTGTTTATACTCTACAGGACCCTGCTCCCATTCTAATTACTGCTCCCAGCCTACCCCTTAACAGTCTATTCCTTTTTCTCATGTAAACATCAAGTTTCCTCTGAAATGCATCAATGTTACCTGCTTCAAGTACTCCATGTGGCGGCAAGGTCTATATTCTCACTACTCCTTTTGTAAAGAAATACTTCCGAATTCTTTATTTGATCAGTGGCACTTACATCTATGCCCCCTCTTCTGTACCCACACATAAGTGGAAGCTGTGTTTCCATATCCACCCTATTGCACCCTTTCACAATTTGTTTGGAAAAGAGCTGAAGCTGGATGCTATCTCCTTTTTTGATGTCTAGCTCTCCGGTTACTTTCCTGTTCTCATGCCTGTTAATAATTTTCAGTGATAGAACATTAATGCTCAAAAAGGCAACTGCAGGATAAGTTGCTAAATAAATAAATTCTGTGATTGTCTCATCTTATTTTTCTCTTTCCTGACAATAGCATCTTCTCCCTGTTGGTAACATTCTTGCAAATCTTTTCTCCATTTTCTCCCATGCTTCAAAATCCATTTTACAGTATAAAGACCAGAATTGTGCACAGTATGGTCTAATCAAATTTCCATACCAATGAAACAGTAGCTCTTTGCTTTTCTATTCTATTTCTGTAGAAATGAACCCCAGTACTTTTGAATACATTGTACCTTATCAAATTGTGGTTCCACTTTTAGCGGTCTATGCATCTATATTTGCAGGTCTTTTTTCTCAACAACCCCATTTAAGTTCTCATATTCCAAGGATCTGCACATTCCATTAGATCTGCTCCTGTCCTCCTCATTTCTGATGTGGGCATGGCAGAAGCAAGGAACAGAAAGAGAAGAGCAGCTAATTTTACACAAAATGAAGACAACTTTGACTTTGTGTGATGCAGCATGGATAATACAAATCAGCAGGCTGTTTTTGATCTTATTTTTATTTCCATGGAAGGGAAAATTTTGTCTAAAGTGTGGTACAAATTTACTAATACAAAATTTAATTTTATTACCTTGTCTATATTCTATTTTAGAAAATTATGCATTCAGAGGGTGCTTCATTGCCTCCCACTGTTATGTGAAGAGAGCTTTCACCTCTTGCTGGAACATTTTGTATGCATTGTCAAAAAAAAACTGCTAATAATGCCTAGTTTGGTTCAATAGAGGCTCAGCACTTGTAGCACTCTTCCCTCTGACTCAGGAGAGGCCCACTCCTCATCCCACTTCCATTTAAACCAGAAGTGAACGAGTTTAAAGTGGGTTGGGTTCCTGTTTCAGATTTTTAGCCTTTTAAACTTCCATCCATCTTTTGGGGGGCTTAAAATTACCATCTTTATGGTCCAGTGCAATCACAGAATTTATTTGTTTAGCAACTTATCCTGCAGTTGCCTTCCATTTTGCGTAATAATGTTCTATCACTGAATATTATTAATAGGCATGAGAACAGGAATGCAACCTGAGAGCCAGGCATCAAAAAAGGAGATAGCATCCAGCTTCAGCTCTTTTCCAAACAAATGCATTAATATTTACAATGTCAGTAAATCAAAATTATAGAGATTCTCAGGAAAACCTAGAAGACTTGTTAAAATGTTTTCTAAAACATACATTTTTTTAGAACCTTAAGTGATATAGTTCTGGAACCTGGGTAAAAATTAGTCCCAGTTCCCATGTTGGAATAAATCATTTAACTGAAAGAATATTGAAGAGAAAAGAGCATAAAATAGGTTGTAACTCCAGGGGCAGGATTTTTCATATGGCGGGTGGGCTGGGCGGGAGCGGGTGGGGGTGGGAGCTGGGGTGGGTGTAGAGCCGATCGCAGCCGGCGATTTGCTCCGCGCCACCATTATATGCGACCGGTAGCACTCAGCGCTACCTGTGCGGGCGGAGAGAGGAGGGGGAGAGTCGGGGCCAGCGCTCGTTCGCGCATGCTCAAGAAAGAGCGCAGCAATCTCCCTGAGGCATGGAGTTGCCTCAGGGAGATTGGGTGGATAGTAAAATAATTTAAAAATTTTCTTAAACATGAGTTGGGACGTGTTCTTACATTTATGAAAATTTATTTATTTATTTAATAAAAGCTTCAGGAAACCTCATCTCACTCGTGGATGAGGTTTCCTGAAAAACATGAAGGCCGCTTGGGCTTTTTGCCTGCCTGCCAACCTGAAGGTTGGATGGGCTGTGATCACGAGTGCTGCAGTTAATTTCTTAATGGCCTTCATAGGCTGTTTACATTTCAGTGGGCATGCAGCTGACTCAGGCGCACGGCCGTCGAACGAAATATCGTGATGGCACGGGGTGACACCAGGACACACTCCCAACATCATCGCGCATCATTTTATGCGTCGGTGTATCAGGCTTGCCCCTGCACACCGACTGAAAAATTCTACCCCAAGCGACAGCTGCCAGCATTCTTTGATCTTTAAACATTTAGTTGTAACAAACCACTGCAAAGACAGATGGACCACCTGGCATCGACCTAGGCACCAGAAACGACACAGCAATCACAGCCATGTTGACTCTGCAAAGTCCTCCTTACTAACGTCTGGGGGCTAGTGCCAAAATTGGGAGAGCTGTCCCACAGACTAGTCAAGCAACAGCCTGACATAGTCATCCTCACAGAATCATACCTTACAGATAATGAACCTGACACCACCATCTCCATCCCTCGGTATGTCCTGTCCCACTGGCAGGACAGACCCAGCAGAGATGGTGGCACAGTGGTATACAGTCAAGAGGGAGTTTCCCTGGGAGTCATCAACATCGACTCCAGACCCCATGAAGTTCCATCGCATCAGGTCAAATATGGGCAAGGAAACCTCCTGCTGATTACCACTTACTGCCCTCCCTCAGCTGATGAATCAGTGCTCCTCCATGTTGAACATCACTTGGAGGAAGCACTGAGGGTGGCAAGGGTGCAGAATGTACTCTGGGTGGGGAACTTCAACATCCATCACCAAGAGTGGCTCAGTGGCACCACTACTGACTGAGCTGGCCGAGTCCCAAATGACATAACTGCGGCAGGTGGAGAGGGAACCAACAAGAGGGAAAAACATACTTGACCTCATCCTCACCAACCTGCCTGCCGCAGATGCATCTGTCCATGACAGTATCAGTTGGAGTGACCGCCGCAGAGTCATTGTGGGGACGAAGTCCCGCCTTCACATTCAGGATACCCTCCATCATGTGTGGCACTACCACTGTGCTAAATGGGATAGATTTCAAACAGATCTAGCAACTCAAGACTGGGCATCCATGAGGCACTGTGGGCCATCAACGGCAGCAGAATTGTACTCGAACACAATCTGTAACCTCATGGCCCGGCATATCCCCCACTCTACCATTACCATCAAGCCAGGGGATCAACCCTGCTTCAATGAAGAGTGCAAGAGTGCAAGAGGACATGCTAGGAGCATAGGAGCAGCACCAGGCATACCTAAAAATGAGGTGTCAACCTGGTGAAGCTATAAATCAGGAGTACTTGTGTGCCAAACAGCACAAGCAGCAAGTGATAGACAGTGCCAAGCAGTCCCACAACCAATGGATCAGATCTAAGCTCTGCAGTACTGCCACATCCAGTTGTGAATGGTGGTGGACAATTAAGCAACTCACTGGAGGAGGTGGTTCCACAAATATCCCCATCCTCAATGATGGAGGAGCCCAGCACAGCAGTGCAAGAGATCAGGCTGAAGCATTCACTACAATCTTCAGCCAGAAGTGCCCAGTGGATGATCAATCTCGGCCTCCTCCGGAGGTCCCCAGCTTCACAGATGCCAGTCTTCAGCCAATTCGATTCACTCCATGTGATACCAAGAAACGGCTGAAGGTACTGGATACTGCAAAGGCTATGGGCCCTAACAATATTTCGACAGTAGTACTGAAGACTTGTGCTCCTGAACTTGCCACGTGCCTAGCCAAGCTGTTTCAGTACAGCTACAACACTGGCAGCTACCTGGCTATGTGGAATATTGCCCAGGTATGTCCTGTACACAAAAAGCAGGCCAAATCCAACCTGGCCAATTACTGTCCCATCAGTCTACTCTCCATCATCAGTAAAGTAATGGAAGGGGTCATCAATAGTGCTATCAAGCGGCATTTTCTTAGCAATAACCTGCTCACTGATGCCCAGTTTCAGTTCCACCAGAGTCACTCAGCTCCTGACCTCATTATAGCCTTGGTTCAAACATGGACAAAAGAGCTGAACTCCCGAGGGGAGGTGAGAGTAACTGCCCTTGACAACAAGGCAACATTTGACCAAGTGTGGCATCAAGGAGCTCTAGCAAAACTGGAGTCAATGGGAATCGGGGAAAACTCTCCGTTGGTTGGAGTCATACCTAGCACAAAGGAAGATGATTGTGGTTGTTGGAGGTCTGTCATCTCAGCTCCAGGACATCATTGCAGGAGTTCCTCAGGATAGTGTTTTAGGTCCAACCATCTTCAGCTGCTTCATCGATGACCTTCATTCCATCATAAGGTCAGAAGTTGGGATGTTCATTGTTAATTGCACAATGTTCAGCACCACTCGTGACTCCTCAGACACTGAAGCAGTCCATATCCAAATGCAGCAAGAACAATAGCCAGGCTTGGGCTGACAAGTGGCTAGTAACATTTGCACCACTCAAGTGTCAGGCAATGACCATCTCCAAGAAGGGAGAATCCAACCATCGCCCCATGATGTTCAATGGCATTAGCATCACTGAATCCCCCACTATCAACATCATGGAGGTTACCATTGACCAGAAACTGAACTGGACTAGCCATATAAATAATATGGCTACATGAGCAGGTCAGAGGCTAGGAATGGTGCGACGAGTAACTCACCTCCTGACTCCCCAAAGCCTGTCCACATCTACAAGGCACAAGTCAGGAATGTGATAGAATATTCTCCACTTGCCTGGATGAGTGCAGCTCCTACAACACTGAAGAAGCTGGACACCATCCAGGACAAAGCAGTCTGCTTGATTAGCACCACATCCACAAACATTCACTTCCTCCACCACCGACGCACAGTAGCAGCAGTGTGTACCACCTACAAGATGCACTGCAGGAATTCATATGACTTGATAGATATTACAACAATGTGGTTGCAGGGTGACCAAGGCTGGGAACTCAATATTCAAGCGTATTCGACATTCTGGAACAATAAGCAAAAAAGAAAAGGAAGTGGGGTAGCTTTGTTAATAAAGGAAGGTATCAGTGTGGTGGTGAGTAGTGATATAAGTGCAATAGATCATGATGTGGAATCAGTTTGGGTGGAAATAAGGAATGGCAAGGGGAAGTAGTCATGTGTGGGAGTCATCATTAGCCCCTGAAGAGTTGCCTCACTGTAGTACAAAGTATAAATTGGGAAATAATGGAGGCATGTAAGATGAGCGCTACAATTGTCATGGGTGATTTTAATCTGCAAATTCACAGAATCACAAAATCACACAGTGCAGAAGAGGCCCTTCGGCCCATTGAGTCTGCACAGACACATGAGAAACACCTGACCTACCTACCTAATCCCATTTACCAGCACTTGGCCCATAACCTTGAATGTTATGGTGTGCCAAGTGCTCATCCAGGTACTTTTTAAAGGATGTGAGGCAACCCACCTCCACCACCCTCCCAGGCAGCACATTCCAGACCGTCACCACCCTCTGGGTAAAAAAGTTTTTCCTCACATCCCCCCTAAACCTCCTGCCCCTCAACTTGAACTTATGTCCCTTCATGACTGACCCTTCAACTAAGGGGAACAGCTGCTCCCTATCCACCCTGTCCATGCCCCTCATAATCTTGTACACCTCGATCCGGCCACCCCTCAGTCTTCTCTGCTCCAACAAAAACAACCCAAGTAAATCCAACTTCTCTTCATAACTTAAATGTTTCATCCCAGGCAACATCCTGGTGAATCTCATCTGCACCCCCTCCAGCGCAATCAGATCTTTCCTATAATGTGGCGACCAGAACTGCACACAGTACTCCAGCTGTGGTCTCACCAAGGTTCTATACAACTCCAACACGACCTCCCTACTTTTGTAATCTATGCCATGATTGATAAAGGCAAGTGTCCCATATGCCTTTTTCACGACCCCACAAACATACCCCTCCACCTTCAGAGACCTATGAACACACATATGAAGGCCCCTTTGTTTCTCAGAACTTCCTAGTGTCATGCCGTTCATTGAATACTTCCTTGTCAAATTAGTCCTTCCAAAGTGTATCATCTCACACTTTTCAGGGTTAAATTCCATCTGCCACTTATCTGCCCATTTGACCATCCTGTCTATAACTTCCTGTAGCCCAAGACACTCAGCCTCACTGTTAACCACCCGGCCAATCTTTGTGTCATCTCCAAATTCTACCCCCCACATAGTCATCTATGTCGTTTATATAAATGATGAATAATAGGGGACCCAGCACAGATCCCTGTGGTATGCCACTGGACACTGGCTTCCAGTCACTGAAGCAGCCTTCTGTCATCACCCTCTGTTTCCTACAACTAAGCCAATTTTGAATACAGCTTATCAAATTACCTTGTATCCCATGTGTAGTTGCCTTCTTTATAAGTCTCCCATGTGGGACCTTGTCAAAGGCTTTGCTGAAATCCATATAAACTACATCAACTACACTACCCTCATCGACACACTTGGTCACCTCAAAAAATTCAATCAAATTTGTTAGGCATGACCTCCCTCTGACAAAGCCATGCTGACTATCCCTGACCAAACCTTTCCTCTCCAAGTGGAGATAGATACTCTCCTTCAGAATTTTCTCTAATAGTTTCCCTACCAATGACGTGAGACTCATTGGTCTGTAGTTCCCTGGCTTATCTCTACAACCCTTCTTAAATAGCAGAACCACATTAGCTGTTCTGCAGTCCTCTGGCACCTCCCCTGTGGCCAGAGAGGAATTAAAAATTTGAGTCAGAGCCGCTGCGATCTCCTCCCTTGCCTCCCTCAGCAGTCTGGGACACAAATCATCCGGACCTGGAGATTTGTCAACTTTTAAGCCTGCCAACACCTCCAATGCCTTTTCATTCCCTATATAAATTTGCTCAAGAACCTTGCAGTCTCTCTCCCTGAGTTCCATATCTTCATCCTCATTCTCTTGGGTGAAGACGGATGTGAAGTATTCATTCAATGCTCTACCGATGTCCTCTGGCTCCACCCATAGACTGCCCCCTTGGTCCCTAGTGGGCCCTACTCTTTCCCTGGTTATCCTCTTCCCATTGATATATCAATTTTCCCTACTTTTACCAGCCAGAGCTTTCTCATATCCCCTCTTTGCTCTCCTAGTTGCTTTCTTAAGCTCCACCCTGCACTTTCTGTACTCCACTAATGCCTCTGCTGATTTGCTCCCCTTGTATCTGCTAAAAGCCGCTCTTTTCCTTCTCATCATATCCTGAATATCTCTGATCATCCATGGCTCTCTGGGCTTGTTACACCTTCCTATCACCCTAGAGGAACATGTTGAGCCTGTACCCTCCCCATTTCCTTTTTGAATGCCCCCCACTGCTCTTCTGTAGATTTCCCCACAAGCAGCTGTTCCCAGTCTACCTTGGCTAGATCCTGCCTTATTTTACTAAAATCCGCTCTCCCCCAATCCAAAACATTTTTTTGCAACTTGTCGATTTCTTTGTTCATAACAAGCTTAAACTGTACCATGAAGCTGTTTCATTAAACTGTTCTAATGAAGAGTCTTATGGACTTGAAATGTTAACTGTATTCCCCTCCGCAGATGCTGTCAGATCTGCTGAGTTTTTCCAGCTATTTTTGTTTTTGTTTTAGATTTCCAGCATCCGCAGTATTTTGCTTTTATATTAAACTGTACCATGTTGTGGTCGCTATCACTAAAATGCTCGCCCACCACCACCTCAGCCACCTGTCCGGCTTCATTCCCCAGAATTAGGTCCAGCACTGCACCGTCCCTTGTTGCACCCTCTACATATTGACCCAAAAAGTTCTCCTGTGCACATTTCAAGAAATCCACTCCATCCAAGCCCTTAACAAATGTCTATCCCAGTTAATGTTGGGAAAGTTGAAAGCACCTAATATAATTACCCTATTGTTATTGTTTTTACACACCTCCACGAATTGTGCACATACTTGCTCCTCAACTTCCCGCTGACTATCTGAATATTCCCGCTGACTGGACAAATCAGATTGGCAGGGGTAGCACGAAAGACGAATTTGTAGAGTGCATCAAGGATTGTTTCTTAGGGTAATATGTTGCAGAACCTCCCTGTGAACAAGCTATTTTAGATCTAGCAATGTGTAATGAGGTGGGGTTAATAAGAGATCTCGCAGTTAAGGATCCTCTAGGGGGTAGCGATCACAACATGGTAGAATTTCAAATTCAGTTTGAGGGCGAGCTACTCGGGTCTCAAGCCAATGTCCTCAACTTAAATAAGCACAATTACAGAGGAATGAAGAAAGAGTTGTCTAAAGCGGACTGGGAAAATAGACCATGGGGAACGTCAGTGGATGAGCAGTGGCAGACATTGAAGCAGATACTTCATAACGCTCAGCTAAAATTTATTACAGTCAAAAATAAGGGATTGATGAGAAGAATGAACCACCGATGGTTAACAAAGGTGGTCAAGGAGAGTATCCAATCAAAAACAAAGGCATACAAAGTGGCGAAAACTAACGGTAGATGAGAGGATTGTGAATTTTTTTAGGAACCAGCAGCTGATGATTAAAAAGTTAATAAAGAGGGAGAAAATTTATATGAAAATAACTCAGCAAGAAATATAAACACAAATAGCAAGCGCTTCTACAGGTATATGAAAAGAGAGTAGCTAAAGTGAGCGTGGGACCCTTGGAGGGTGTGACTGGAGAACTGATAACAGGGAACAGGGAAATGGCAGATAATTTAAACTAATATTTTGCATCGGTCTTCATGGTGGAGGACACTATAAACATCCCAAAGATATCAGATAAGCACGGAGCTAATGGGAGGAAAGATCTTGTAATAGTCTCTATCACGAGGGAAAAAGTATTTGACAAAGTAATGGGACGAAAGGCAGACAAGTCGCCAGGACATGATGGCCTGCATTCAAGGGTTTTAAAGGAAGTGACTGCAGAGATAGCGGAGGCTTTGATCGAAATATTCCAGAACTCACTGGATTCCGGGAGGGTCCCAGCAGATTGGAAAACCGTTAATGTGATGCCCCGTTCAAGAAGGGAGGGAGACAAAAAGCAGGAAACTATAGGCCAGTCAACATCTGTCGTTGGGAAAATGCTAGAGTCCATTATTAAGGAAGAAATAGGACATTTAGATAAGCTTAACACAATCAAACAGAGTTCTTTGTGCATTTTCCAGGGTACCTCTGGGATACGATCCTCTGGATTACGGAAGATCTGGGCCAATGCGTTTAACATCAGTTGAATGCAAAGTTGAGCTGAAACTTCCATGGAAAAACAAAGAGCGGGTGAGTGTGTAGACTTCATTTAAACAGAGAGCGGGTGAGTGTGCAGACTTCATTTAAACAGAGAGGGGGTGAGTGTGCAGACTTCATTTAAACAGAGAGCGGGTGAGTGTGCAGACTTCATTTAAACAGAGAGGGGGTGAGTGTGCAGACTTAATTTAAACAGAGAGCGGGTGAGTGTGCAGACTTCATTTAAACAGAGAGCGGGTGAGTGTGCAGACTTCATTTAAAAAGAGCGCCCAGAGCGACTGATTGATGAGTTGGATTGGTGAGCATTTCTAGTCTTTAAACTAAAATTAAGGTCTATAGATTGTGTTTAGGTCTTTATTTTCTCTTTCTTAAAAATAACTTGTTAAGTATAAGATTTATACTGGTATAAAGAACTAATTTCAATAAAGTGTAAACAACAAGGGTACTAGATTAATTAATTAATTAAATAAATAAATAAAATACAATAGCGATGTCAGGACGGGTGATGAGTTGCTGCTGCAGCATGTGGAGACTGCTGGACACCAAGGTGACCCAGATCGAACACATAAGCGTTTGAAGCTTGAGGAACTTCGGATCCAAGTTAAGGAGCCGAAATCTGAGCTGCAGACATTGTGCTGCATCAGGGAGGGGAAAAGCCACCTGGCAACTTTGCTCCAGGAGGCAGTCATATCCGATTGATTAGGCAAGTCAAACTTGGACTGTGATCAGGGATAGGAAGGCGTGACTGCAGGTGAGGCAGGTATGGTGACCCAGGGGGTAGTCTTCAAGGAGCCTCAGCCCCTGCAATTGTCCAACATTTATGAGATTCTTGTAAACTGTGTGGATGGGAGCAGAAACTGCAGGGGGATAAGCAAACTGACCACGGCACCGTGGTACAGGGAGCCATTCAAGTGAGGGCAGTAAATAGGAACGTAGTAGTGGTAGGGGACAGTATGATCAGGGGGATACATACTGTTCTCTGCAGCCATGAGCGTGAGTGCCGAAGGCCATGTTGCCTGCCTTGTTCCAGGGTTAAGGACTTCTCCTTAGGGCTGGACAGGAACTTGGAGTGGGAGGGGACAGATCCAGTTGTCGTTGTCCATGTTGGTACCAACGATATTGATAGGACTAGAAAGGAGGTTCTGTTGAAAGAATTTGAACAGTTAGGAACTAAAATGAAAAGCAAAACCTCCAAGGTAATAATCTCAGGATTACTACCTGAGCCACAGGCAAACTAGCATAGGGTAAATAAAGTCATGGAGTTAAATGCGTGCCTCAAAGATTGGTGTGGGAGGAATGGGTTTCAGTTCATAGGGCACTGGCACCAGTACTAGGGTAAAAGGGAGCTGTTCTGGTGGGATGGGCTTCACTTGAACCGTGCTGTGACCAGTGTCCTGGCAAATGGAATAACTAGGACTATAGAGAGGGCTTTAAACTAAATAAAGGTTTGTGGTGGCGGGGGGGAAGGTTCTGGAGAGGGGATACGTAGGCTTACAAAGCAAAATGATATGGCAGCGTTACAGGGCAGCTATTTAGGTAATGATTCCCAGAGTGTGACAGGAAGGGACAGAGTGTACAAACATAAAAACAGCAGCCAATAAGGTCAAAGAGGCAAAAAATGATAAAGAGGCAAAATTAATGGCTCTTTATTTAAATGCACGTAGTATTCAGAACAAAATAAATGAATTAATGGCATAAATAGAGGTTAATGCGTATGATCTTCTAGCCATTTCGGAGACATGGTTACAAGGAGATCAAAGCTGGGAACTAAATATTCAGGGGCATGTGACTTTTTGGAAGGACAGGCAGGAAGAAGGTTGGTAGGGTAGCTTTGTTAGTACAAGATGGAATAAGTACGATAACAAGAAATGATCTTGGATTGAAAGACGTAGAATCCATATGGGTGGAGATAAGAAATAACCAGTGGAAGAAGACACTGGTAGGAGTAGTCTATAGGCCCCCTAACAGTAGCTATGCTGTAGGACAGAGAATAAATCAGGAGATAATGAGGGCATGTAAAAAAGGCAGTATATTAATTATGGGTGACTTTAATCTTCATGTAGATTGGGAAGATCAAATTGGCAGAGGTAGACATGAGCAAGAATTCATAGAGCATTTGGGACAGTTTGCTAGAACAATATGTTGTGGATCCAACCAGGGATCAAGTTATTTTGGATCTGGTAATGTGTAATAAGGCAGGTTTAATAAATGATCTTGGAGTAAAAGATCCCCTCGGAAACAGTGACCATAACATGGTGGAATTTAGCATTCAATTTGAGAGTGAAAATCTTGTGTTGGAAACAACTGTGCTAAACTTAAATAAGGGTAATTACAAAGGGATGAGGGCAGTGTTGGCTGGAGTGGACTGGGAAAAGAGTTTAGCAGAAAACATGGTTGATGAACAATGGCAGACATTTAAGAAAATAGTTCATGTCTCTCAACAAAGATATATCACAGTGAGGAAGAAGGATTGTAGGAAAGGGATAAACCAATCATGGTTAACCAAGGAAGTTAAGGATAGTATCAAATTGAAAGAAAAAACATACAATGTGGCAAAGATTTGTGGCAAGCCAGAGAATTGGGAAAGTTTTAAAAACCAACGGAAGATAACCAAAAAAAAATAGAGGGAGAAAATAAACTTTGTGGGTGAACTAGCAAGTAATATAAAAATGGACAGGAAGAGCTTCTTTAAATATATAAAAAGGAAGAGTGGGGCCAAAGTCAATATAGGCCCTTTAGAGAATGAGGCTGGAGAAGTAATAAGGTGAACCAGGAAATGGCAGAGGAGTTTAATAAATACTTTGCATCAGTCTTCACGGTAGAAGACACGAATAGCATACGAAAAATAGCAAATAATCAAGGGGCAAAAGAGGGGTAGGAAATAAATACAATAATTATAACTAGGGAAAAAGTACTAGGGAAACTAATGGGGCTAGATCTGACTGGTCGCATTGTAAGATAAGAAAGGAAATAGCTGCAGAGATAGTGGATGCACTGGCAGCAATCTTCCAAGAATCCTTAGATTCTGGAAAAGTCCCAGAGGATTGGAAAACTGCCAATGTAACACACTTTTTCAAAAGGGGAGAGAGACAGAAGAACAGGTAACTATAGGCCATTTAGCTTAAAATCTGTCATTAGGAAAATGTTAAGAGTCTATTATTAAGGGTGTAATAGCAGGCCATTTAGAAATGCATAATATAATGAAGCAGCATCATCATGGCTTCATGAAGGGGAAATTATGCCTGACAAATTAATTAGAATTCTTTGAGAAGGTAGCAAGCAGGATAGATAAAGGGGAACTAGCCAATGTAATATATTTGAATTTGCAAAAGGTGTGAGATAAGGTACCGCACATAATGCTACTTAATAAGATAAGAGCCCATGGTGTTGTTGGTAGTATATTAGCATGGATAGAGGATTGGCTAATTAATAGAAGACAGAGAGTTGGGATAAGCGGGGAATTTTCAGGATGGCAACCTGTAACTAGTGGAGTGCCACAGGGATCAGTGCTGGGGCCACAATGATTTACAATATATTAATGACTTGGATGAGGGAAATGAATGTACCATTGCCAAGTTTGCGGATGATGCAAAAATAGGTGGGAAGGCAAGTGATCAAGGTGACACAAAGAGCCTACAGAGGGATATAGACAGGTTAAGTGAGTGGGCAAAAACTTGACAGATGGAACATAGCCCAGGATTTTCCTGTCAGCGAGCAGGGGGCAGGGCCTGCTCGCCAAGGCGTAAAATAATGCGCGGTGACGTCGGGCGGAACTCCCGATGTCACCGCCCCCCCATTTAAATTTTCAGATAGGCGGGAGCTCAGTAAAATCAGCTGTGCGCCCACCGACCTGTCAATGGCCAATTGAGGTCATTGACAGAGTCACGAAAGTAATTAATGGACCTGCCCTTCCAACCTTAAGGTTGGCGGGCAGGCCAGGAGCTCTAGAGGGCATGAGAAAAAACATGAAGCTTCATCCACGGGCGGGATGAGGTTTCATGTAGGTTTTAAAAAATGTAATTAGTGTTTTTAAAAGTTATGGACATGCCCCAACTCGTGTGACAGTGTCACATGAGGGGACATGTCAGGGAATTTTTATTTTTAATATTCTTTATTGTACAGCCGATCTCCATGAGGCAGCACTTTGCCTCAGGGAGATGAGTGCACACGATCGTGTGCATGCGCAAAAGAGCACACTCTCGGCTCAGGGAATCCCCTCCTGCCCGCACAGGGAGCACATAGCACATTCGTGCGGATGTCACGTTGGTCGGGCCTTAATTGGCCCGCCCACATAAAATGGCAGCGCGCCCCCAATCGGGGGTGCCAATTGGAGGCGCGCCTCCGCGCATCCGCTCTTTAGCTTCCCCCAATGGGGGGAAAACTCTGCCCATAATGTGGGAAAATGTGAGGTTATTCACTTTTTGGCAGGAAGAATATTTGGCAGGAGCTGAATATTATTTAAATGGAGAAGGACTGCAGGAAGCCGCAGCACAGAGGGATTTGGAGGCCCTTGTGCATGAATCCCCAAAAGCTTGCATACAAGTTTAGCAGGTAACGGGAAAGGCAAATGGAATATTGGCCTTTATTTCAAAGGGAATGGATTATGAAAATAGGGAAATATTGCTAAAACTATACAAGGCATTAGTTAGACCACACCTAGAATACTGTGAACAGCTTTGCTCCCCTTATCTAAGGAAATATGTGCTGGCATTGGAGGCAGTCCAGACAAGATTCACCAGGTTGATCCCTGGTATGGAGGGATTTTCTTATGAGGAGACGTTGAGTAGGTTGGGCCTGTACTCATTGGTGTTTAGAAGAATGAGAGGTGACCTTATTGAAACATATAAGATTCTTAGGGGTCTTGACAGCGTAGATGCTGAGAGGTAGTTTCCCCTTGTGGGAGAGTCTAGGACCAGAGGGCATAATCTCAGAGTAAGGGGTCACCATTTAAGAGAGAGATGAGGAGGAATTTCTTCTGAGTGTTGTTAATCTGTGGGACTCGTTACTACAGAGGGCTGTAGAAGCTGGATCGTTAAATATATTCAAGGTTGAGATAGACAGATTTTTAATCAGTAAGGGAATCAAGGATTATGGGGAAAAGGCAGGAAAATGGAGTTGAGGATTGTCAGATCAGCCATGATCTCATTGAATGGCGGAGCAGACTTAATGGACCGAATGGCCTACATCTGCTCCTATGTCTTATGGAGTGGCAATCACTGTTGGATCTCTACTCTGTTCCTTTTTAAGTTAGCTTGGGGTGGAGCTGCACATTTCTTGCTTGGGCCTCCGACCCGGGCCTGCTAAGGAATGTGGCGCACATCTGCTCCTGGAGTCCTTCAGTATGGTGTAGGAGTGTTGGGGAAATGAAGTCACGCCCCCTTTTATGGCACGAGTTGCCATTTATTGGTAAGTTTAAAGGTCCAAAAACCACTTTTGACAAACTAGGAGAAAAGTGTGTAAGATAAGTGAGTGAGAGGGTGGGGGGGGGAGCATGGGGTCGGGGAGTGGTCGGGTGAGTTGGGTGGTCAGTGGGGGGGTTAGTTGTGGGTCGGGGGTGTCAGGAGGGTAGTCGATGTTTGGGGGTAGTCGGGGAGGTTAGTAGCGTAGACGGGGAGTGGGGCAGGATAGACAAGGGGTCGGGAAGGTAGTCGGAAGGATGGAGTAGTGAGGGCTGGGGAGAATTTGGGGGGGGTGTTGGGGAGTAGTCAGGGGATCAGGAGGGTAGTTGTGGGTGTGGGGTGGGGTAGTCGAGTGGTGGGGGGCTATTTGGAGGGTTAGGAGGGCAGTCGGGATTGGGGATGTCATCCGAGGGTGGGGTGGGGTGCAGACTAGGGTGTGGGGGTGGTTAGTCTGGAGGCACAGGAGAGCAATCAGATGGTGTGGGATAGTTGGGAGGGAAAGGTGGGCAGTCGGGAGGTGGTGGGATAGTTGGGGTTCCAGTAGGGCTTGGGAGATCACTAGCATAGTTACCAAAGAGTTAGAACTGGTTTTATTCCTTCTCATGTTTCCTGGGTAACTATTCTGCTAAGTAAGTTAGGACCATCTGAAGCCTCTGACTTTAAATCAGAGTTTAAGAGAGTTCCAGATGCAGGGGAATTGCCCAAAGGAAGCTGAATTCCCATGTAGTCGATGCTTGGGGACTCTGAGGGGCTCCCCAGCACACCTTCTGGGATTCAACCTTCCAGAGAATGGAAGATTTGGGTCAATGATTTCTACACTATGATGTCTCAACATACTTTTGTTTTAGGCTTTATTCTGTTTCACAATGGTTTAGGATCTTGTAATTAAGGCAAACATCTAGAGAAAAGTGGGTTTTATGTAATGATCTAGCTTTTGTGCTCTGAATTCTCTGCATGAATTTGTTTAACAGCTTCACAGATAACATATTTTGAAGGGTCTCCATAATTGCAGATTGTGGTCTTTCTTAGTGTTAATTTGCCCTGATCTTTAAATATTATCATTTTCATCTTAAATTATTAATATATATTAACTGCTGTATTTAATGATATCTCACAAACAAGTTGAGACAGAGAAGCCTTGTTAAAGCACTTGAACAAGTATTAAGGATTGAATGGTATATAAAAACATTGCTTAAACAAACAGTTTACATCAAAGGTAGTCACAACCATGTGGATGCAACAAGCTTGAAGATAGTCAAGCTGTTATGCCTTCTGGTTCCTGTAAGTTAGAAATGATCACACTTCGGATGCAAAATGCTGGTGCTTCATTGTTTTTTTTTCTTTTAGCTCTCCATGTAGCTGGTGCCCTGATAACTTGTTACTCAGTATAGCAGTAAATGTAGCACTCCAGGATATATATTCACATAACAATTAGTTCCTACCTCTTTATAAATAAGATAACAATATATGTCATAAAGCTATTAATGTATATAATATTATTGGAAAATATTTTTCTTTTATAATAAAGGTTTAGCCTGTGGGTGTCTTAATTGGATTAAAGCCAGTTAGTCTGGGTGCTTTGATGTGTACTAGTTTTGACATGTAAGAGAGGTAGAGTGAATTTGCATTTTTTGAATAGAGCATTCAAGCGGGTGAAATCTGGCACCGAGCTAGCGGAGACCAAGCAATATGTTTATATTACTAATAAAATTGGTACTATGAAAGGGGTTTTATTGTTCGAAGTAATGGAGCTCAAAGAGGCTAGTGATACAATGAGAATTTACATTCAATGAGCTGTGCTAGGTATAACTTCAGCAGTTTTGTGTGTGCAGGGCAGAAGCAATGTAAGATCAAAGTAGCTGTAAGCCTACAACTGTCTCCACAGGAATCAAAGTGGAAAAAAGCTTATTTTGAATTCATAAGGTGAAAATGCTTTACCTGGTATTTAGTTAAATGTATGGGTTGCTGTTGCTTTAATGGGGATTAGTTTGGGAATTAGTTAAAAGTTATGATAGTAATAATTTGGAGCCATGTATGTGTGTTTAATGTGTCGTAACATAATGAAATGTTTCATTTAGTTTAATGTAAAACCTCTCGAGAACTGGTGGCCTGATTCCTGAATTTAGAGTTGCATCTCAAACATATCACTTAAAAATATAGGTTATGACAGTTGTTTAAAGTTCCCTCTGGGATTTTTAAAAAGCGCAGCTTTACCAAACTGCTGTCTCGCAACAATATAGCACAAGCAATTTGACGCTTTTTGCTGTGTAGCTTAATTGGATATGAGTTTGTCTGATAATCAGCCAAATAAAACTTCAAAAAGGTTGTAAGTTTTTAAAAAATTCTTTCTTTCATGAGAAGTGACACTGGCAAGGCTAGCATTTGTTCCCCATCGCTAATATGCCCTTGAACTGATTGGCTTGCTAGCCCATTTCAGAAAGTAGTCAAGCCAATTATATTGCTGTGGGTCTGGGGTCATATGTAGGCCAGAGAAGGTAAGGATGGCAGATTTCCTTCCCTAAAGAACATTAGTGAACCAGATGCATTTTTACAGCAAACAATGATAATTTCAAATTTTAAAGAAAAGAGAATGCTGTAAAAACTCAGCAGATCTGACAGCATCTGTGGAGAAGAAAACAAAATTAACATTTCGAGTCCATATGACTCTTCTTCAGAGTTGCTCCCCAGTACTGAGACTAGCTTTCAATTCCAAATTTTATTAACAAATTGAATTTAAATTCATCAGCTGCCATGGTGGGATTTGAATTTGTGTCCCTGGGGAGTTAGCCTGGGCTTCAGGTTCCTCATGTTCATACCTGTGTCTTACAAGCAAATTGGTACATATCTGGTGTTAAACTAGAGGAACCAGAGATTTTTGTATTTTTAGATTGTTTCCAGGTACTATTGGCTGAGAACTTCTCTGTGTTTCTTTATCAGCTGAAATGTCAATCTTTATTCTCTCAGCCACAGGTAATTTTGTCAACTATGGTCTATTTTAAAAATCATTTTCAGCTGTAAATTACTGGTAGATTAATTGGAAGATATTTTGACATGCATATCAGTCTCTTTAGTTGCCAGAAATGAAGCACATAAAGCTGGTCATATTCCTGGTAGGCAAAATTCCCAGCAATTGAAGAAAGCATATTTTAACTCCACAAAACATCAAGGCCCATAATTTGCTGTCAAAATAACAGGAAGGCTAATGGCATTTGCTGTTATTTATATGAAAGGCTGCAGCAACTTCAGTCAAAGGCAGATATGCAGTTAAACATAGAAATCCAAATGTTGCTGTCCCAGATGTGCCTCTCCACTATTAGCATTACAAAAATGATGTGTAGCTGTTCGGCTCATCACTGAAATTCATTGAGTGGAGTGAAGTTATTGTACTTGCACGGTAGATATGAACTACACCTGTGTAGTAATTACAGTTTTGATAAACTAGGACTGTAGCTTTAAGAACAATTCTGTGTTGTAAGATCACGTGATCTGTGTAATCCAATCGGTTTGTAGCACGGAGAACCTCGAGGAGGGAGTCCTTCTTTCGTTATAGGGCTTCATGCACGCATGTAATTGTTGCTGCTGCCTTGTAAATAAAGTTCAATGTTTCCACCAAGAAAAGTTGCCTGGAAAATCAACTCTATAGCAAACTGACGATGAGGATAAATCAGATCCGGCTCTGTCCCTCGCCCAGTGATCATGAGTATTTAAGATAATTAAAGGAAAGGAAGATTATATTCATCTGAGATGCCACAGTTTGGCAGGATTTATCCCTTTGAGCCAGACACAGATGACTGGTGTCAATATATAGAACGTCTTGGGTTCTTTCAAGCCAATGAAATCATGGTGGAGGAAAAAGGAGAGCAATTCTCCTGAGTATGTATGAGCAAGACCTACAATCCAATTCAAAACTTGATAGTCCCCAGTGCCCCCGATTTGAAGACCTTCAGTGAATTGGTAGACCTCATTAAGAGACACTTTCAACCCAAACCCTCAGAGAATGCAAAGGTTCAGGTTCAGTTTGCGAATTAGAGCCCAGGGGAGACCATTGCTGCATACATGATGATTTTAAAGCAACTAGTGGAATACTGTGATTTCGGCGAAACCCTGAGTGATATGCTCAGGCATCGTTTGGTCTGTGGTGTACAGATGATGCTATTCAGCGAAGATTGCTGGCTGAAGTCGATCTTGATTTTAAGAAAGCGTTGGAAATAGCCCCCGTGATGGAAAGCGCTGTAAGGGATTCACAGGCTATTCAAGGTGCACAAAATGACGCCATTTTCCAAGTGACGTGGGAACGGTCAGCTGAAAGTGGTACGAAAAGCTGGGAGTCCACCGTGAAGTGGGAAACAGCTCCCACTAACTGAAAATTTAGAGGCAACAGATCAGTAGCAAATTCAAAAACTAATTGTTATCGATGTGAAAACATCCTAATGTCGGAAAACATCCGAATGCTACTTTTTTGCCATTAAAAGAGGGCACATATTGAAACATTGCAAAGCAAGATTAAAACCGGCTTCCAGGCGACAAATGAAGTAAAATAAAGTATATAATGTGGAAGAACCAAAAATGGCCAATTCTGACCTTTATTCCTTTAATTAATGTGAAAGTAGGGGAGACCGAGCCAATCACTGCCACTTTATAGGTGAATGGGAAACACATTTTCAGATATTTAAATAAAGGTGCTCAACAATTAAATTTGGAACAGACTTCTGCCAAGTTGAAAACTTATACAAGTGGAGCAATCCAAGCAAAAGGTATTTTTTAAATTTGTCCTTGGGATGTGGGCGTCACTGGGCCAGCACTTATTGCCTCGCCCTAATTGCCCTTGTTTAGAGGGCATTTAAGAGTCAACCACATTGCTGTGCACCTGGATTCACATGTAGGACAGGACATTAGTGAACCAAATTGGTTTTTATGACAATGGTTTCATGGTCATCAGTAGACTTTTAATTCCATAATATTTTTTATTGGATTCAAATTCCACCATCTGCTGTGGGTTTGAACTCAGGTCCCCAAAGCATTACCCTGGGTCTTTGGTTTACCAATCCAGTGACAATAGCACTATGCCACCACCTAATGTACCTGTGTATTATAAACACCAAACAGCACAACTACCAGTGATGGTGGCAGAAGGCGGAGGATCAAGCCTTCTAGGTCATGACTGATTGAAAGAGATTAAATTAAATTGGTCTGATATCTTCCAGTTGCGAGTAGGAGGGCTGCCAGAGCTGCTAAAAATACATGACACTGGGGAATCACTGGGAAAAACAGAATGACAGAGTGTTATTTAAATGGTGATAGATTGGGAAATGTTGATGTACAAGGGGATCTGAGTGTCCTTGTACACCAATCACTGAAAGCAAGCATGCAGATGCAGCAAGCAGTTAAGAAGTCAAATGGCATGTATGTTGGCCTTCATTATGAGAGGACTTCAGTACAGGAGCAAGGAGTCTTACTGCAGCTGTATAGAGCCTTGGTGAGACTATACCTGGAGTATTGTGTGCAGTTTTGGTCTCCTTACCTCAGGAAGGATATACTTGCCACAGAAGGAATGCAACAAATGTTCACCAAAACAAAAACAGAATTACCTGGAAAAACTCAGCAGGTCTGGCAGCATCGGCGGAGAAGAAATCAGTTAACGTTTCCAATTGTATCCAAAAATTGTGACTTTAAAGAAAAAAATTACCCAAAATTCTCAGGCTCTTCAATTGGTGAAGGCTAATACCTCTGGAAATTGAGACTTGAGGCTAAAATTGCCCCCTACCCTGGCTCAACACAATAATTATACTGGTAGATGCAGGCCCAGTTATATCCTATTGAAAAAAGAAATCCTGGCAGGATACGTTAGAGGAGAAGACCTGCTTTTAATGATCTCTGCCACTTTTTCCTCTGCCTCTGCAGTTGTTCAGCTGCAGGACACAAAACATGACAGACTTGTTAAATGATTTACCTTGTATCCATTTTCATAGTGGAAATGGAAGACATAAGGCCAACAGTACAAGGGAACTTAAAAAAATTAATCAAGGGGTGATGTTTAGTGCATTTAACATAAGTCAAAATATAGTAACATAGAAAATAATAAGATAAACATATCTCCAGAGTGCTTAATCCAGAGTAGTAAAATAAATCGATTAGGAAGGTGCAGAAGGTTTAGTTATCATTTTCCAAAGCTACTTAGATATGCTTGTGCTTTTTAGTTGGAAAATTGCAGATGTTGCTCCATTATTTAAGAAGGTGGGAGGGAAGAAACGAGAGAACCTCTCAGTTTAACATTAATTGTGGAGAGGTTACTGCAATCTGTCATCAGAGACAGAGTGGCCCAGAATTTCTGACCTGGGTTGGAACCCCTATTTCTGATCCAGATTAGGCAAAAAGTTACTTACTTACCTTCCTACAATTTTTCAAGAGGTACTTGTGGTGGGGGTTGGTGGAAGGTAGTCAGGGGTTAGACAAGGGGTTGGGGAGTCAGAGGGTCAGGGAGTAGTTGCGGGGTCCAGTGGGTAGTTGGGTGGTTGGGACGGGTTAGTTGGGTAATTGGGGTGAGTTGGAGGGTTGGGCAGGGGAGGTAGCTGTGTGTGGGAAGGGCCAGTTGTATAGTTACCTAGGAGCTAGAATTGGCTTTAGTCTTTCTAACTTTCCTGGGTAACTATTCAGATAATTGTGTCAGAACCATCTGAAGTCTCTGACTCTAACTCAGAGTTGGAGATGCTTTTGGAGGATTCTAGATGCAGGGGAATTGCCCATTGGAAGCCCAAACCTCCTGAGCAATTCCCACATAGTCAGTGCACCAGGGCTTCCAAGTGATCCACTAGAATATCTTGGGGGGTACCTCCTGGGTACAACCATCTGGAGATCGGAAGCTCTGGGCCAGAAGTAACTGAACACTTCATGAAGCATGAGCTGATCAAGATGAGTCATTGTGAATTTTTGAAGGGTAGATCTTGTCTGAATGACCTCATTGAAATTTTTGAGGCTGTCACTATGGTGGATAAGAGAGTGTCCATGTGTTTTTAATTAATCCTGGGTCTATGGCATCATTAGGTAGGTTAGCATTTATTGGCCATGCCAGTTTGCCCTTGAGAAGATGCTCCTTGAGCTGCTGCAGTCCATATGGTGAAGCTACTCCACAATGCTGTTAGGTACGGAGCTCCAGAAATTTTATCTTAACAGCCAAGAAGGAACGGAAATATATCTCCAATTCGGAATGGTGTGTGACTTGGAAGGAAACTTGAAAATGATAGCGTTCCCATGAACCTGGTGCTCTTGACCATCAAGGTTGTGGAGTTTGCAGGGGGCTGTTGAAGAAACCATGGTTCATCTTGTAAATCTATATGGGCTGTAGGTTTTCTATATAGATTTTCAGAAGGCATTTGATAAGGTTCCGCACAAGGGATTATTAACAAAAATGAAAACACATGGATTTGAGGATAACCTTATGGGTTGGAGATTGATATAGAGGCAGGAGTTAGATGGTAAAGGGAAAGGGAACATTCTCTTATTAATGGGATGTGACAAGTTGTGTTCCACAGAAATCTGTATGTACAAACATATGAACTAGGAGCAGGAGTAAGCCACTCTGCCCTTCAAGCCCGCTCCGCCATTCAATAAGATCATGGCTGATCTGATTGTAGCCTCGCGCCTGGAGCCTCCCCTTTTAGCGTAAATATTAATTACTTGATGAAGGATAGAAAGTTGTATATCAAGTTTGCAGATGATACCATGGCATGAAGATACTAATGTATATAATATTATTGGAAATTATTTTTAAATTGGACTTGTAGTAAGGTCTGCGTCTGTGGATTGGATTAATTGGATTAAAGCCAGATAGTCTGGATGCTTTGATGTATAGTAGTTTGAGATGTTAATTAGATAAATGTAAGTTAAAAGGCAAAGAGTACATTTTCCATTTGTTGAATAAACCATTCAAAAGGAGTAAAATCTTGCACCTAGCTAGGAGACACCAAGAAATGTTTCATATTACTAATAAAATTGGTGTTATGAAATAGATTTTATTGTTAAAAGAGGTGGATTTCAAATACCTAGTGATACAATGAGAATTTACATTCAAAGGGAAAGCTAGGTATAACCCAAGAGGAGTTTGTGTGTGCAGGTCAGAGGCATGTAGATAAAATGTGCTTTGCCTGGTGTCTATTTAAAGTCTATGGGTTATTGTTGCCTTGGTGAAGATTTACCTGGGAGTGATAATTTGGGGATTTGTTTAAAAGTTATTATGGTAGTAATTTGTAGACACGTGTATGTGTTTAATTAGTTGTTAAATCAATGAATGTTTAAGTTAGTTTTATATAAAAAACCTCGAGGCTTGGTGGTTTCATTCCTGAATTCAGGGCTGCGTCTCAAACATACCAATTGAAAATATAGGTTATGACAGTTGTTCAAGTTTCCCTCTGGGGTTTAAACAATTCAGCCTTTACAAACTGCTGTGCCGTAACATACCAAATCAGGAGGCACAATATGTTGGGCCATAACTTCCTACTGCCGTCAGAAAGTGATGGCCCACTAAAAAACCTACAAAAAACTATGTACTTACCTGCCCTGTAAACTTACGCTGACCATCCGATCCCAGGAGGTGCTTGGGGCCAGCATCGAAGTACTTCTTGCAGGCCCCAGCGAAGTGCAACTTGGGTGAAGGCACAGCCCCTCCAGTGACACAACCGGAGCAGGGAACGCCCCGTGAGGGCAGCATTTGACAGAAGAGTTTTTAAGAGACAAGGTGAAGACCCAAGGATTCCCCATAATTTTAAAGGTATTTCCCAGCACTTTTTTTTGTTGTTAAACTGTTAATGCTGTTGTTATTGACTCATTCTGAGTGTAATTATTTAATTTCTTTAAATGATTGAATATAATTTTTAGTCAAGATTTATAAGTTAACTTAGTTTTATTTATTTACTTTAAATCTGTAATGTTATTAAATGGCTTTTAAGTGTAATGTGCTTACAAGTATTCATAATCTTTGTCATGTGTTGCTATTTTCTAAATGCAATGTGGTGAAGAAGGGGAGTCAAAATTTCTCAGATGAGAAATTGAATATTCTGTTAAACAAGGTGCAAGAAAGGCATATGTGCATCCTTAGGTGTCGAAAATCTAAGCCTCCGAGGAAACTTCAGAGCATGGCTTGGAAACAGGTTGCAGCAGTTCTGAATGCCAACAGCATTGTGCCTAGGACAGTGGATCAGTGCTGTAAGAAACTGAATGATTTAATGCGTTCAACCAGGGTATGTGTATATCTGAATGCATAAAGTAATTTCTGAAACTTAAATTCCTAGTTTGTGACTTTAAAGATTAAGAAAGGTCAGAATTTTTTGTTCTGTCTACTAAGTTTCAGGTGTCAAAAATGTAGTTGCCGTGGAAATACTTTGAACCAGTTATATCCAATCTTGATAAGACAATACCGTTTCTTTGCTGACTTTGAGAGGTGTCATAACCTTGGAGATGGCTCTGACTTTGTCATAAGCGTTATAATGGAACAAAAGGTCCCAAAGGTAGGTTATAAGTTTTAATCTGCCTCCAGAAGTCGTAAAATGGTGCCACAGGATAAGGACAGTCATATTTTTTAACACAAAAAAATCCATATCTTTCTTTAGACAAAGCTGGCCCGTAATGCCCAGTTCACTGACTGGAGGGGGGGTTGTTGTATATTAGGGACCTAATCGTACAGGAGGAGCACGTTTGGAGGCTGATGGGTCTCTCCAACCCCATGATAAACAGCGGTATATCAGATGTAGGGATAAGCGGAGGTAAAAAAAAAGCTGAGTGATCACACCATCAAGATGACAGTTAATAAGTTACAAAAAATAATTGCGCTTTTTTTGCTGTCAGATGTCATGGTCACATCAGACACCAATGCAGATGAGTTTGGTGCAGCAGCAGAGACACCTGAAAGGGGTCAGGATGTAATGGAGGTGAGTACATCGCAGTAATGCAGCATTGTAGCTGCAGCAGAGGAGGGAGAGGCCTTGCAGGAGGGTGAGATTTCAGACTTTGAAGATGATGCTGTGGAAAGTCCTGTGTTGAGGCTAAATTTAATGGCGGTTGGGGAGGGGGATGGAGGTCTGTGATGATATAGCTGCTGTGTTGGAGGGAAGGGGCATTCAGAACCTTCAGGAGGTGAGGAGCCTGCGGCATTGGCAGCAGAAGGTCCCCAACCTCCATAACCACACAGGCAACTTGTGGCCCATGCAGGTGCTGATAAAGGTGCTGAGTTCTTCCTTGACCGCCTACATCAGAATCTGTCATAGAGGGGTGAAAGTTGTGGGGTCAATTCACAACTGCAATGCCAGGCCTTAACAGATGTTTGCTAATATCTGCAAAGACTAACTGAGGTCAATACTCAGCATGTGCCGATTTCTCAGGAGCAGAATGAGCTTATGAGACAGCACAATGAGCCTTTTTGTCAGATTTTAACTAAGATTATAACACCTGCAGCTGCACCTTCTGGCCAGGAAACCTCAGTTCTGATACAATTGCTGCTGATAATGTTGCAGCACCTTCACCTTCTGTCCAGCAGCCACCCAGTTTAGAGAAGCCTGCTGCTGGGCACGCACCTGGAGCATAGGAGGTTACATCATGGGGATGGGGGTGACGCGGAAGGCATTAGTCCCTCCCCTCCCCTCTCCAACACTGCCTCCTACCTCATCAGCCCCCTTTTTTTTCATGAAAGATATTTTCTTCGTGTTCCTTTTTATTGTGCTTTTGACCACTGACTTGACTGTAAACTGTGTTTTGTTACATTTGGCTTATCGTTTTTGTTTGTGTTCTTTATTTGTATTTTTTTCCCTTCATTTAAAAATGTTCCAGCTCAGGTTTGTTGCTTATTTGTGTTATGCTATTGTTATCTTCGATTTAAATTTCAGTGTTTTTGATATTGTAATAACATATTTGTAGCAGTCAGTAAAGTTTCATGAAAAACATTTATTCACAAAAATAATATGAGACAAAATCTTAATTTTTTGACCACACAGTAACCTTTAACTTAAGCAGCTGCTCTATGACATTTTGAATAATAACTACCTCAACATTTTTACAAATAAAATGAAAGTTTTTAAAAGCTTTACCACAAAAGTTATCTTGTCTTATTTTGGAAAGGACAGTGGGAGGTGGTGGGGGGCGGGGCACATGAGCAGAGCAGCAATTGTGATGTACCAGGTGTTGAACATGACTCCAGATCAGGTTTGAAATCTGCACTGGATTCTGGATTACCTGTCAGAGAGAGAGTTCACATCAGCTTGCAGAGGGCTTGCATATGTCCTTTTAAGTGTTATGCTTTTTTAAAGCATTTGAAATAGCCAACTTACATTCTTGAAACAGTTAATGCAGGAACCTTTTCACATATAAACTATTTCAACCATTTAAGAGGCTTCTAAGGATCAACATTGCATTAAAGGGACTCTTAAAACTGGAATACACCACACTGCATTAAAATACATCGTAAATACATATTTTACAAATTAACTGGCTGAAACTTATTACAGACACTTCTATGAGTCAAACCTACATTATTAAATATGAAAGGACTTTTTAACGGAATAAACAGCAGAATTGCATGAAAAGGTTGCGAAAAGAACAACATTTCTGCCCTCCTTACACTTTCTGCACACTGCTTATTCTTTTAACATCCTACAAATATATATAAAGAAATTCACCCATCTAAAGAATCTCTCCGAAATGTCTGCTGCCTCACTTCACTGCAGTTAGATCAAGAATGAAAGTGTGTAAAGAAATCCACATAAATACTTGTCTATCTTCAGGGTATCTAGGCGAAGTTAGCGTTGTGACGTCAATTTAAATTGAAGCCCTTCAGAGTAACCTACTCAGCTGTGCGGTTAAAAATCCCGAGTTGGAAGTTGAATGTAGCGCGCTTTTAGCGCGCATGTGCGTGCATCGGGGCTTCTGCAGGGTCCCATCGCGCAACTTCCAGGCTACGCTACCGGAGAACTGGTAAGTAATGGAGAACTGGTAAGTAATGAAGAAGTTAGGGACCGCTATGTAAAATGGAGCAAGATGTTACAAAGGGACATAACCATACTGAGTGGAAAAAAACGATTGTGAATGGTGTTCAATATTAGAAAGTGAGAACTCATGCATTCTGGATCTAAGAAAGACTAATCAGATTATTTTCTTAATGGTGAGAGACATGCAAAGGAATTTGGGTATCAGTGCGTACTGCTGGTGCAAAGGTACAAGAGGTACAGTGAAATCTATGTAAACAGATGATCCCTAAAAATGGACATCTTCAAAAACGCACACTTATTTACAATCCCAAATTTACTAGCATTGTAACAGATCCAAGTGTGCGCTTAAACCACAGACAGTCACGCATTATGAATTATGAGCATCATTCAGTGCACCAAGATCTTCGACACCTTAAAACAAAATGGCCAGGATTTTCTCTTTGGCGTGTGGGGGCTGGGCAACTGCCTCTTCACTCGTGCTTTTTTCAATCTCCCGGCTGCATCTCCTCTTGCGTTGTTTTCAAGCAACAGCTAGACATAATCATATCACAAAATCATAGCTTTCAGCTTATATCCAGGCTCCTCCACTGTGAGACCTACCAGAGAGGCGGTACAATTATATACAGTCAGGAGGGAGTGACCCTGACAATCCTCAATATTGACTCTGGACCCCATGAAGACTCACGGCATCAGGTCAAACATGGGCATCCATGGGAGATCAAACATCTTGCTGATTACCACCTACTGACCTTCCTCAGATGTTGAATCAGTACTCCTCCATGTTGAACACCATTTGGAAGTAGCACTGAGAATAGCAAGGGCAAAGAATGTACTCTGGGTGGGCAACTTTAATGTCCGTCACCAAGACTGGCTCGGTAGCACCAATACTGATCGAGCTGGTCAAGTCCTGAAGGACACAACTACCAGACTGGGCCTGCAGCAGGTGGTGAGAGAACTAACACAAGGGAAAAACCAACCTAACTTCAGCCTCACAAATGCACCTGTTGCATTTTCTCGTGACAATATTGGCAGGAGTGATTAGTAGGTAACACCACACAGTTCTTATGGGGAAAAATTTCACACTGAGGACACCACCATCATGTTGTGTGGCACTATCACCACATTAAATGGGAAAGATTCAGATTACATCTAGCAACTCATAACTGTGCATCCATGAGGCTCAGAGGGCATCAGCAGCAGCAGAATTGTATTCACCCTCAACCTGTAACCTCATGGTCTGGCACATTTCTCTAAGTTTAAAAAATCAGAACCGAAAGCCCGGAAACCCATAAAGTTGCCCGAAGGTCAGAAGCAGCAGTTATCACTCTCAGAAATCGGCAGTTTCTGACAGTTGCTGAGTGGCAACTGACAACAGAACAATGAGCATGGGAAAGACAGAGGTACTTCTCCAATCTGAGTCTGCCTCTCCCATGCTCACTGCTCCAGCTGCTCTAATCACAGCTACCCTCTCTCCTCCAGAGACAGAAGCTATGATTGGAGGAGCAGCAAGAGCAGGAGAAAGGGAACCTGTGATTGGAGGAGCTAGATCAGTTATTCTGGCTGGTTCTGCTGCTGCTATATAGGAGACTTTCGGCTACACTGTCATTGTCACTTTATTAAAGATTTGGCAATGAAAGAGCTAAAAATTCAACTCAGATAAACTACGACAAAAAAATTCTTTGAGAAACTCGCACACAATAACTTCACACACGCATACACAGATGCAAAGGAGAACAGGCTTTACCAGCCAGGGAGCCATGCTTAAGCTGATAGCATTTCACCTGCTTTTTAGAGAAACATTTGATTTGCTTCTCAAAAATTGCTCAGGACAAGGAGGCCTAACAGTAAAACAGACAATAGCCACGTTATTCAAACGTAACGGATTTTCTTAAATTACAAACTTAAGTAAACAAGTCAGTCAGATTTCGCGGGAACATCATTGAATTGAGACCTTAAGAAGGGTTCCCTAATAGCTGAGACAAAGACAGCAAAAACTATGCTTTATTCATTTGATTGTAAGTATAAAACGAGTTTTTTTTATTTGTTGAACTATCCTACCTACTTTTATTCTCTCAGTGGTTTTGAAGTTTGCATGTACTATGTTTAAATTAATTAATTTATCTTGCATTTACACTCTAACATTCAAAACATGACTATAATGTAATCCAGGATTTAAGCTTATAATGAGGTGTTATATAGTAACTATTATAATGGCTGTTGACTCAATATGTAAAACCCATGGACCCTAACTCTTCTAGAATTCTTAATTATAAGATTCTAAATTCTGAGAGGTTACTCTCTAATAGGAGAGGTAATTCTGCTATAATGTACTGTGTATGTTTTATTCTGAAGTACCTTTGTTTCGTCTAATTGCTCCTGAAAGGAAGGATATTTTATCTTAGGACCACGTCAATAGCTAGCATAAATAATATAACTCCAAATGATAATTGACTCCAACAACTTATTGACACCAACACCCACCTGGCACCCTCCACCCTGTCCTGTCCCTCTGACCCCATCCCTCCTTCTAATCTCAGCTTTGCCATGTATTCACCATACCCTCTGACCTTTCCCTCTCTAATTCTGAATGTTCTGCACTCAGCAAAGGACTCAGTCTCATCCCCTTGTGCCCTCGCCTCAATGAATTTTGGTGTCGGCATGTGGCTGAACTCTTCTTCCGCCGCCTTTGTCTCCGTGCTCACTTCTTTGGGCAAGAGTCCTCCCATCCATTCAATGGATCCTTTCACCCACCTCCAGTATTCACCCTCTGCTTGGAACCCTCCCTCTGGCCTCTTACCTGCTCTTGATTGTTACACCGAGAGCAGTCAGTATGACATCGGCCATCTTAATTTCTCTGCCCACTCCAAGTCTGTCTCCTTCTGAACTCACTGCACTCTGTTCTGTCTGGTCCAACCCTGATTTTATTATCAAACCTGCTGACAAGGGCAGTAGTGTTGTTGTTTGGTGTACTGACCTCTACCTCGCAGAGGCTGAGCGCCAACTCTCAGACACTTCTTCCTACCTCCCCCTGGACCATGATCCCACCTCCGAACATCAAGCCATTGTTTCCAGGACTGTCACTGACCTCATCTCCTCTGGAGATCTTCCCTCCACAGCTTCCAACCTCATAGTCTCCCAACCCTGGACAGCCCACTTCTACCTTCTTCCCAAAATCCAAAAACAGGGCTGTCCTGGTAGACCCAATGTGTCAGCCTGTTTTCTGCCCTACTGAACTCATTTCTTCCTATCTTGACTCCAGTTTCTCCCTCCTTGTCCAGTTTCTTCTCACCTACATTTGTGATTCCTCCTGAATATTGGTGGACAATCTATCACCAAAAATGGAGGCAGAGAAGTCAAGGAAGGGAAGAGAAGTATTTGAGATGCACCATGTGAACATGAGAGAGGGATGGAGATTGGAGGTCCAGACGAGAGCATGAAGCGGCACTGGTAGAGTCATTGATGTACCAGAAAAAAGTGGGAGGGGACCTGTAGAGACAGACATAACTGGGGCCCATGCAGGAACCCATAGCCATAGCCTTCTATTTGGAGGATGCCCTAAATCATATCAACAATTTCCAGTTTCCTGGCCCTAACCACCTCCTCTTCACTATGGATGTCCAATTCCCCTACACCTCCATCCCCCTCCAGAATTGTCTGAAGGCTCTCTGCTTCTTCCTTAAACAGAGGCCTGAATAATCCCCACCCACCACTACTCCCCTCCACCTGGCTGACCTTGTTCTCTCACCGAGCAATTTCTCCTTTGATTTGTCTCTCTTCCTCCAAGGAATAAGGATAATCCTTTGAATGTGGAGACTGGTGCGTAATATTCATTTTCAAATATTAATTGTGGGGAGAAGGGAAGTGCAAGGTTGAAGTTTCATCTAAGGTGCCTAATACTCTTGCACCGGCCCTGGGACTACATGCATGCTACACATCAGAAGCAGCATGTGATAGACAGAACTAAGCAATCTCACAACCAATGGATCAGATATTGGCTCTGCAGCTCTGCCACAGTCATGAATAATGGTGGACAGTTAAACATCTAATGGAAGGAGGCTTCATGAACTCTTCCATCCTCAGTGATGGCCGAGTCCTGGAAGTGAATGCAAAAGGCAAGGTTGAAACTTTTGTGAGCATTTCCAACCAGAAGTGCCAAGTGGGTGATCCATGTAGGCCTCTTCCTGAGGTCCCAGTATCGCAGATTTGCACCAATTAGGTTCATTCCCTGTGATATCAAGAAACAGATAATCACAAATGGATATAGCAAAAGCTATGCGCCTGACAACATCATGGCTGTGGTGTTGAAGATTGTTTGCAACCGTGGTATTATATTTGACTCTGAGATCACCAGGCCCATCCCTCTGTAATCTCCTCCAGCCCCACAACCCTCAGGGATATCTACTCTCCTCCAATTTTGGCCTCTTGAGCAAACTAGATTTTAAATGCTCCACCACTGGGGTTGTGCCTTTTACTGCCAAGGCTCTAAGCTCTGGATTGCTCTCATTAAACCTTTCTACCTCTCTTTCCTGCTTTAAGATTCTCCCAAATACCTACCAAGCAGTTAGTCATCTGTTTTGATATCTCCTTACGTATCTCGGTGTCAAGTTTTGTTTTATAATACTCCTGTGAATGCCCTGGGATATTTTACTACATTAAAGGTGCTATATAAATACAAGCTGTTGTTGTTATTATTGTTAAGATACTGTAGGGTAGCACATTCTCTCTTTATCTTTGACATGTCAATTTGAGCATAGCCAAAAGTGATGAAAGAAAAGTCTCACTCTGTGGGCTGTTAGGATCTAATATAAAATGAGTTAGGACACTTTCAACCCAATTCCTACATCTAGTTGAGAAAATATTTTGTTCCATCAGTCTCAGATAAACCAAAATTAGGATCACAATTCCTGGGTCGGGGGAGGTAGGAAATTAGATTTCCACCTGAGGGGTCAAAGTTTGGAATGGAACTTACTTCCAGTAGGATTTTGCATTGCCCAAGATGCCAATTTAAATTTTAGTTGGGGGGAAGGGAGGGAGCTTTCACTTCACCCTCCAACATTGTGGATTGTGTTTGAGGGAGTTGCTATACCACCCCAGAAATTCCATTTGTGGTCCCCTTTAAAGCCTCGATAGCATTATTCCACCAACATGTCACAGGGCAATTTTTTGTTGAAGGGCATAATCTCAGATAATATCTTGTTCAAGGGTCATTCACTTCTCCGCAATGCATTAAGACCTTGTACAGAATGATGGGACACAGATTTGCTCCTGGATTATGCACATGGTGAGCTAGTGATTTAAATTGGACCATTGTGGGTAATAGCCAGAGAAGGGGCATTTCTTCTTGGAGGAGGGTGGGGTGGGGCATAGATGGGAAAGCTAGGTGTGCGGATTTAAGGATAACTCTTAGTTTTCCAGGATTGATTTTAAAAGTTTGCTCTCTTGGTGAGGATCCATGTATACTAGAACACCCATGGTTATCAGTTCCTTATTGACCAGGCTTCCCTCTTTGAATGAGCATTCATAGAACCAACAAACTAATATCATTCATTCATTTTACTGGACAAGTGGAAGAGCAGGAAAACAGCACTGAAAACCACCTGAGTCAACTCAGCAGGTCATAAATGGAGTAAATACTCATGATAGGCTCAGAATCACATTCTGTGCAATTAAACTAGCCTCATTTCGCCCAGGACTGTATGTGGGCCAGCCAGTTAAACCTGGTAACAGTCATACTAATGCACATGGTGAAGAGAACTACCAGTGATTTACTTTCAAAGGAATTTGATCTGCCCAGCTTCAAGTTATGAGAATTTCTGTATTGTGTACTTTATAAAAATAAATGTAGTTCTGACTATGGCTAGGCTCTGTGATATTTAAATGGAATCTAGTGCAGTGTTAGAAATTAGAAATTGTTAGAAATTAGTAATAGGCTTAGTGTATACACATATAAAGTTATCCTGAAATAGGTAAAGGGATGGATTAGGTTTTAAGGCTCATTTTTCACTAGAAATTGCTTATGGTTTCACTGTCATGGAAACCAGGCTAGAGAAATCATTATTCTTAGATAAGGTTGGTTAGTTTGAACAAAAAGCCATTGTTGGAAGAGATAACAGATAATATGAAGCTGTGTTGGATTTTCCATTTAATTTTGATTTTTGAAATACATATACCCAGTAGTATGTGGGAACATTAGACATGATTGCAGTGAGCAATAGCCCAGTTCACCAGCCTGATAAGGGGTAAGGACAGCTGTGCTGAATGTCCATTGTGAATGCTTATTAGCAGGCCTCATAAACAGGTCTACGCATAAATAAATGATAGTGAAATGAATGTATCATTTTGCGGAGTTATTGTGGTAGCATAGAGGTAGTTTGGAAAGAACAGCTTGAGAGGTAATAAGGAAGAGATAAGGTAAGAATGACTGGATATGGCCATATGATATGTGCGAAGGTCCGAAAGATTAATGGCAGGTGATCAAAGTCGGGGCATTGAAGCCAAAGTTTAGACAAATAATTCAGTGCCCTATAGGGTATTTTGAAATAAAGGCCAGGATTTTTCAGATGGCGGGGTTTCCCTTCCCGCTTCAGATGGGAATTCAACCCCTTGCTCAGGAGAAGGATCCACCTCAGAGAGTTGCTGGCCAATCCGATTAGTCAGCAGCTCTCTAGTCCCTGCAGCACCAGAAGCTGCAGTGGACAGGACCGGGACTGCAAGCAGCCCCCAGAGCCTAACTCCTGGGAGTCATGACCAGGTAAGTTTTGGTGGTCTCGAGGTGGGGAGGGTGTCGGTCGAGAGGCTGTGCAGGGGAGGAGCCCCCTCTGGGGTCAGATCTTTTGGGACGGGCGCCCAATGTTAAATGGGGGCTGCTGATGGAGGCGCCCCCTACCTTTCCCACCTGAAGTCTGAACAATGCTACTTTTCGGGCTCCTGCCTTACCGCTGAACTCTTCCTGCCAGCCCAAAAATTGAGACTGGGCAGAAAACAGCCCTTACGTGGTCAAAAAATGGGGTAAGGGTGGGTGGGCCTTGCCCATCCCAGCATAAAATTGCAGAGAGGTTGGGGGAGGGGTGGCGGGTGCGCAGTACCTGTCGGGAAGTTCATCTGACTAATTTTACACTTGCCTTCTGCCTACAAATCCACCGGTGGGGAAACGTAAGATTCTGCCCAAAGTAAACCTTTATAGGACAAGAAAACCTTGTCAATAATCCATTCAGACACCCACTCTTGAAAAAGGCTGTGGGAGGGTTCATTGCAGCAGGCAGTGGAAAAGGACTCTGAAGGTAGGCTCCAGTCAAACCTTCCTGAGGGGCTCCAGAAGCCGAGAAGACTTGAGCACTGAGAAGAGAAGAAGTGAAGAGGCAAAAACTCGATTATACATGACAGCCACCCCGTCTGATCTGGACCAATACTTACTACTTGTCATGGCCATATAATTTTTGCAGTATAATTAGTAATGTTATGCCCATTTTACACCCTTATTTAAACTCAACCCCCCACTATATTAGTTGCACTTGAATCCTGATTGGTTGATTGATTGGATAGTGATAACTCACAGGTAACTTAACTCAGAGAATCTTTCAAAGAGCAAAATTCTCACAACAGCTCTGTCTGTTAGGAATTCCTTTTTCTTGACATGAAGGCTTGAGGGCAGTGTAGTCCACTCATGCCTACCTGGACTGGATTTTGACATTCAAAAGGGATCCACAGTCTGCTTACTTCTTCATAAACAGTCTATCAGCTCAACATTGGCTTGATTAATTTCTTAGGCAATGTTGCAAGTTTGCAGTCACAGGATTTCCCCTGCAAGAAAAAGAAAGGGGCCAACAAATTCCTCGGACCTGCTCCCACTCCGCCAGCCTTGATTTGCAGAGAGTGTGGCAGAAATCCAATAGGGCCTACAAGGCAGCACTTGTGTTTTTGAAATCTGATTTGATTGCTATCTCTTAGAGGTATCTCCAACTGAGGATTCATAAAAGAATAGTTGAACAATCCTTTAGTTCACTAGGCAGAACTGCATATCTAAGTCATTGCAGCCAAGTGGAACATTGTGCAGCTGAATTACATCTCTTGGAAAATAATTAAAGGATGATAAATCTAAAATGCTTTGTTTCAGTGTCTCAAGGAACAGTTTCAAAGTCTAAGTTGAGAATTAAGGAATTGTAAATACATTTGCACCTTTCACAACCTCAAAATGTCTCAAAATATTTTACAGTCATTGAAATAATTTTGAAGTGTAGGCGCTGTTGTGATGTATGAGAAAACCTGGCACAATGCAAGATCCCACAAACAGCAATGAGATAACTAATATTGTTTGAAGTCAGCCAGTACAGCAGGAAAACAGCCCGGCTCTTCTATAAATAATTCCATAGGATCTTATGTATCCATTTGAAAGGGCAGACAGGAGCTAAGTTTAACATCTCATCTAAAAGACAACACCTACTATAATGCAGCACTCTTTCAGTGATGCATGGATGTATAAGTGCTGAAATCTCTGTGGTGGCGCTTGAAATATTACGTTCTAACGTGGGGCCGATCCAACTACCACTACCAAGGCTGGCACCTAAATATGTTACAGCATTCTCAGCCTGTTGACATGCTGGTTTTTCAACTTCTAAAGTGATCAGAAGTGTATGAAGACATCGAATACAATTTCCAAAGTATAACCTTTTCATTATCCTGAAGTATTATACTGTGCACTTCAAGAATTAGGTTAAGTCCCAGTTTGTGAGGAGTGCAGGTTTGCCTATGGAGGTTAATTTTTGCGCTAAGTTTGAATAAAAGTTTTGTGAGAAGCACAAACATTAACCATGGTGACTTCTGTAATCTCTATGAGTTGTAACTAAAATAAACTAGCAAACTGATTAGAACCTCATGTATTGTGACTAAGGACAGCCCAGAATAACAGAATGTTCACTTGATAAGGAAATATCAGTTCCTATAATTCAAGTGACAACAGAATGAAACAGGTAAAAAGCAGTCTGCTGTTCATGTACATTTTATGTAATTTTGGTTCAATTTAGATACTTCCATGATAAGGTTACTACTCAGTAAGGATAAGTAATCTGGATATGGAGTTAAAAAGAGAGCCTCAGGAAATTCAATATGTCTTCCTCCTAATCCATGCAACTGCTCAGTGATAAAATGATTTTGTTCCAACTTTTCTCTTCACCCTCTGAACACTTAAACAAGGAAATCTGATTAGCAGTTATGATTATCCGCCTTCACATACTATATATCTGTTTCTCATGTGCCTGTACATTTGTGAAAACCTGAAGGTTTATTTTGAACCTGCTGATTATCAGTTCTTGAGTTAGTGACACACACAGCCATACCCAGAGGGGGAAAAAATTCAGCACTAAGGAGCCCTCAGGAAGATTTGAGCCACCATTGTAACGGTGTGGAGCTGGATTTTGTGCATAGAGGATATAATACTGCAATCTCTAATTACAATCCCCTTTCATCCAGCCCAGTTCTTTACCATGTGGCAGGTCCAGCAAGGCTGTTAATATCTTACTGATTCGATCATTCATTTTGAAAATCAGCCTTGGTTGAACATTACAGACAAGCACAAATAATCAAGGCTAGAAATCCAGTTATAAATAGTGATCCTGTGTAACACTGAGCAATCCAGGAGATATTTATGGTAGACGAACAGTGTTGTCATGGTATTTTTTATCTGCTGAGAGCTGAGGTGCAATTCATTCCAACTCAATTTTCAGCTGCAAGCCATTAAGGGTATTGCAATACAATTTTATTTAAACAAAGATTTTCAAGGTTCTTCACAGTGTTAACTAGCAGAGGGAAGCTGAGTGCAGTGAAGTTATTGGCAGACCAAACATTTAGATGAGAAAATCAAGTACCTAAATGTCGAAATGCCATGTCAATCACAAAATTGTAGATTTTGTTTTACCCTTTGTATGTGAATGAAAAATAGCTGGAGGTCTTCATAGAAGATTTTGGTGATCTCAAAATAGAAGGAGGCCATTTGGCCCATTATACCTTTGCCAATATTAGTTTCACTTTAGAGCTATTCCCTAATCCAATTTAGCTGATCTTTCTCCAAATCCTTTAATATTTTTTTCTTTGACAGTTTATCTCATACCTTCTTAAATGCCATGATTTATTCAGCCTCAGAACCAATTTGCAGTAATGAATTCCAAATGCTAATAACTCCACATGGATCGTTTCTCTAACACCTCCCTTTATAGTCATGTTTTATTGTTAAAATTATGGCCACTTATTATTAATTCACTGACTAGTGGAAATAATATTTCACTATTTACTCCCAAACACTTTCAAAATATTCAGCATTTTTGTTAGATTTCTCCCTAACTTTGTTTGCCTCCAGTGAATGCAGCCCCGGGTTTTCATGTTGTTCATCTTTATTAAGGCCTCTTATGTATGGAATAATTCTAATAAATCCACCTTGCAACTTTTCATGGTTCCAGTGTTATTTCTGCTTATGGGGCTGCTGAATGTTGTGCAGATTATTATAACTGTGGCCTACTCAATGTCTCACACAGGTTCAACATAATCTAGAAAGGGCTTGACCACAACGGTGTTAAGTCTATATTTTTCAGCCGAAGCTGCCTAAAAGGGCTTATGTTCCAAAGACAGGCACATGCTGGGTTGTGCGCTCATACTTAGAGGAATGGAAATTACAATGCAGTGTGGGAAATTGTTTCCCTCAGTGACCCAAACAATGGACAATTCATTAGCCACGTTTGAATATTCAGAAAGGTATTTTGCACATTGGATTTTGATCTTTTTGAGAGCTGAAGCATTTAACAATATAGGCACAAACATCATACAAGTAGAAATAGGGGAGTGGTGATCAATTTCCAGACCTTCTTAAAGAAGCAGCTGACATCACTGTACCTGAGAAGATATCTGCAATAACCCTGCATTTATGACAATCCTATATATGGAATACAGAATCTCAATCACCCTTTTTCTGTCTTCTGCTATTTTCAATCCTCTTTTAAACAGTTGAGAATCTGAGCTGATCCTCCTGCGAGTTAAGCCAATAATTTCCATGGGATTTCCTCTGATCACTCACATAAGCTCAGCAATAGATCCACGGAAATCTTCGAGAAGCAGAGCAAACAATGTTACGGTGAAGGATTGGGGAAACCCCGCGGAAACTTGTGTTTAGATTTATTTTTCTAATTCCCCCCCAACCCCAGAATACATTGGCCTGAATTTAAGGCTTGGCATTCATGCCAAGTCAGTGGGAGCGGAAGTGGGTGTGGAATCTGCTCCCGGCCACGGTTGCGTTGCAAACGCGATTCCATGCTGTCTGCCCAGCGTAAAACGCATCTTCTTAATGGTCGAGAAGGACTGGGCTGGGGCGGGAGTCTGTCGGGCACCAGGTCCAATGGCGACCCCGTGGGCATTTTAAAACCAGCAGAGGCAGCTCCCTGAAGGCTGCCGGGGAGAACGTTTAGGGTCTGTCCATTAAACCATTTCATTCGAACAATGGCTTCATCAGCTGCTAGAGACATCAGGCGGGAGAGCAAGTCGGGTGGGCACTTGACCCCCCCATTTCTTGGACGAGTGCCTTGCGGTCCTTGTGTAGGATGTCGGTGTCAGGCGGGACAATCTAATACCCAGGGATAGTAGGAGGAGTCCACTGCATCTGATCAAAAAAGCCTGGGGGGAGGTGACAGCCGAGGTCAGCGGTCACAATGTTGTGCGGTGTACATGGGTGCAGTGTCACAAAAGGTTCAATGAACTGCTGCGCTCGGCAAGGGTGAGTACCGATTTGGCATGGATCAGTGTGGAGAAGTGTTAAAGGCTGGCTATCGTCCCCGTGGAGCTCAGGGCTGTTAGAGTCTGAGTGCCAACTGGCCAGAGGACGACCGTCAAGGTCACCAAGACCAATAAGACAGCAGAGTCAGCTGGCTGACTCCAATGCTGGTGCCAGCAAGAGGGGGGCAACAAGATGCAGCACTTGCAAATGTAAATTTAAGGTACCATGAGGACAAGAGGGACTATTCATGGGTGATCATTTGTTCTGTCATGTTTTTTAATATGTTTACTGGTGTGACCATTAACACCTTCTATAGGTATGCTCATTTTCTATGAGTGCCAACATGATATAAAATTTTGCTTTTGTCTTAATGGCCTGAGTATACTTCACTTGTTTTGTAGTTGCAGGGCACACCATTATCTAATGCTGGATGAGTGTAGTTCTAAACTTTATTGCACAGGCACTGAGTGGACTTTGGGTTCAAAGGAAATAGTCATTTCAGACATCTGGGGTAGAGGAGGCACCCCTGGCATGAGGTGCAAGCAGATCTTTTGCAGCCTAGCTGAAGAAGCGTTGGATCAAGGCACCCCTGGTGTCCCTGCCTTCTTGAAGGATCCAGAGGTCTGCCTCCACATCCCCACCATGCTCCTCACCAGGCTCCTCTTCGGACTCAATACTGGATTCATCATCTGTGGCCTTTAGAGCTGCTTCAAGATTCTCTACCTTCAGTGGGTCCCACCTTACCAGTGCCAGATTGTGGAGAGCGCAGCATGCAATCATTGTCAGTGACACCCGCTCTGGTGGGTATTGTAGTGCTCCCTCTGAACTGTCCAGGCATCGGAGGTGCATCTTCAGAAGACCTATGGTCCTGTCTATCACCACCATTGTGGAGGCATGACTCCTATTGTAACGTTTCTCTGCGTCTGTTCTTGGGTGGTGGAGAGGCATCATAAGCCACTTTTTCAACGGATAGCCCTTGTCATCCAGCAGCCATCAGTCCAATTGAGCTGGAGCACTGAATAGCCTTGGCACCGGTGAGTTACTGAGGATATAAGCATCATGGGAGCAGCCAGGGTATCTTGCACAGACTTGCACAATCTGTGTCTTGTGGTCACAAACTATCTGGACATTCATCGAGTGGAATCCCTTCCTGTTAACAAAGGCACCCAGCTGACCTGTGGGCGCCTTGATGGCCACATGTGTCCAGTCGATTGCACCCTGGATGCGGGGGAACTCAGCAATCGCTGTAAACTCTCTGGCTCACTCAGCCTGGCTTGCCTCATCGGTACGGAAATGAAAAAAATGTCATTACCCACCTGGACAGAGCTTCTGTCACCAGCTTGATGCAACTGTGGACAGCTGATTGATAGACTCCACACAGATCCCCCACTGACCCCTGGAAAGAGCCGGAGGCATAGAAGTTGAGGGCCACTGTGACCTTCAGAGCCACTGGCATGAGATGTCCACCCACGCAGTTGGAGGTGATCTCCAGCCCAATCACTTGACAAATGTAAGTCACAGTCTTCCTGGAGAGGCAGAACCTCCTTCGGCATTGCACCTTGGACATGTTGAGGTTGCTGCATCGCTGCCTGTTACCCCTGGCAGCAGGATAGTGGCATCTTCTGTGGCCCCTTCCATTTTGGACTAGCTGCTGGCCCTGTGCCCCTTATGCATGTGTCTCTCCTCCCACAGACCGCTCCCCTGAAAGCTGCATGGGGACACCTCTCCCTTCTTCCCCTCTCTACTCAGAGGAGCTGCCACCAGCAGAGAGCACGATCCCCATTACCAGGGTAACAGGAGGCTGTCTGATACCTGGAAGGGTCCATATGGTCAAAATCCTCTGGGGGCCTTGGAGACAACAATGAATCCTCAAATGAATCCTAGAAATGCTAAAACTAAAGCTCAGAACTGAGATAAAGCTCTCATGTTCAAATAAGCAACCAGCTGCAAACTTTCTCCTAAACTCCTCACTACTCACAACGGCAATCCCACCCTTGGATGAGGTTTCATTAAAAGTGGGCTTCCTGCCTACCCGTTTTGCCCATGAAATCACACAGATAACGTAAAATCAGGTTAAATTGCCTTTTTAATGGCCTTAAATGGCCCTTTAATTGTTGGTGGGTGCGGCTCTGACACCTGCGCACGCCCACCAACCTGAAGGTTGCTCGCGTGTGGGATGACGTCGGAATGCTTGCCCGACGCCATCTTTCACTGTTTCATGTCCGTTCGGGTCGGGCGTGTGCCCGTCCGCGAAATGTAAAATTCTGGTCATTAATTGAGATGTATCTGTGATATTTGCCACTTATCTGCTCACTCTCTTAACTTGTCCATGTCCTTCTGCAGTTTTCTTAACAGTTTTTCATGCTGCATGACTGCCCCCATCAGCAAACTTTGATATTTCACTTTAAGCGCATGCCCAAATTATTTGTGATGTAAAGGACAAGAAAAAAATTCCAATACAGCAGGAGAGTACCAGCTAAATTTATCAACCTAACTTGGAAATAGGTAGAATGAAATGCCAACTCACTATCAGTTTACACTACTGCACAATGTCAAGATCTACTTCAGAGAGTCAGAGCAAGGGCAATATTTCCGCCAAGTGAAATAGAGGGCAAAGCCAATAACAGGGATGGTGGGATGGAGTTGAGGAGGGGAAGGGAAAAGAGAGAGAGAGTGAAGAGGGAGGAGAGAAGGGATAAGTGTGGGGAAGAGAGGGGGAATGTTGGGAGGAGGGAAGGAAAAGAGTTTGTGGTAAGGAATGGGGGAGCAAAGGACGAGGAGATGAGTGTAGAAGAAGAGGAATGAGAGATAGAAACAAAGGGAAGAATATTCCCCATCCTGCGGAGGAGGGTTTGAAGGCAGGGCTGGAAGCAACCCGGACATGAGGACATTGGGTGGGCAGACTGATGTGTTCTCACCTCTGGGTGAACTTGCCTGAGGCAGGTCATCAATGGCAGCATGGGTAGCCAATAATTACCAATTGGGAGACTAATGAAGGTTATGGGGAACATTCTATCGGGATCTTCCCAGCTTTGGTTTAGCCTGTCACTGAGTGCCTAGCACAACAGCTCAGTGGAGATGCCCTCCTGGGGGCAGGCTGGGGAATCATCATAACCAGAGGCCCAATTACAGGGCCATGGGTAGGAAAGATCCATAACAATTTCTAAGGAGGGGTTTCCTCTCTGCTCTGAGGGGTCCACCTGCTTCGGCCCTCACCATATTTGAATGATGGATGCTTCCAAGAGGACATTCAGTTTGAGGCACCCAGGCACTCTCCTTTCTGCCTGAGCAGTGTCCACCTCTCCTGGTGCTGCTGCCAGTCTTCCAAAACTTTGGGCCCTTTGATTGGGCATGCGACTTCAGGAACCCTCCCACCATCCTTAATTAGACAGTGAACACAGAGGGCCTCTCTTACTTGGCTTCTTCCAGGAAGATTGAGCAAACAGGCAGGACTCACAGACCATTGGAGCTGGGATCTGTATTTGTTCCTTTTGGAAGGATGCCTTCAAATGCAGCAAGACTCCACCTAAAGGGTTGTTGGTGGAGGGGTGGCTGTGGGCGGTATTGGTGGTGAGGCTGTTAATTTTGTTGTGAGGCTAAGCCCCTTTATTTTTGAAAATATAATGTTTCAGCTTTCAACTCACCAGAAATTTTGCAGTTTGAACTGAGGCAGAGCAAACTGTTTAAAAATGCACTGCCACATTCTAAGGTGAAGGTGACAAGCTAACAAATCACCCTTAGAGGATTGTGAAGGGAGAGACATTTCCTATAATCCAGATATCCATCGAAATTTGTAACTGTCTAAGGAAAAGACATTAAAAATGCAAAGTACTGGATATTGTTACGACTGGTCCCCGGATGAAGTTCCCTGAATTTGGTATGATCCCAGACGAGTTACCTCAAGTTGTGATGCACCTGGGTGAGGAGGGATGAACTGGCCCCCCTTCTTTGTTCAATCCCCTCAGTTGGTTGCAACAAGGTTAATTAAAAAAGGACGCTCGTGGATACCTTTATCCAGTCCAAATGTATTTATGTTTTAAAAGGAGCCAATTTAACCAGGCTTTCTTGAGTTAAAGAAAAGGTGAGTTTATTAGTCACTAAAACGTAAGAAAAAAACACAACACACCATACGTAGAAATTAGAAATGAGAAGTGAGTCCAGAAATAAAAGTTTAAAAAGATACACAAATCAGTCTTTGGCTAATCTGTGAGGAGTTGATGGTGAAACATTACGGCCGTTAAGTTGGATGGCAGTTGAGCAGTTAGTTTGAGGATTCTTGGTTCTGCAGGTTAGCTGAAAGGAATTGTCCTGTTTCCTTCTTGACTGTGGCTTTGCTTACTTGTGACTTGCTTCCAGCAATCAGAGAGAGAGGATATTTTTACCGGCAAGTATAAAGATGCCTAGCTGATGTTCTTCAGCTGTGACTTTCAAAACACACCTCTCACACCAGGCCTGGATCAGTTAGCTTTTAACCCCTTTTCTTGTGTATTCCTGGAAGGGAAAAAAACATATATTTCACCCAGATTGGCTTTCTTTTCAACATTCATCATATCCCCAGTCTGGGATATAACTCAAGAGATCGTTTCTGCCAAGGTGGTAATCAGCCTTCATTATCTCCACTATCAAAGGAGATTACCGTTCAGTTTTTACATTGCATCTTTTCCTTTGAAGTACCTCTGTCTGAAGTAGGCCATGACACCTTTTTAGGTATGACATTCCGTTCTCTGGACTAATTGGTCAAGAGTAATCCACATAGGGATTTTCCAGCAAGTGGTTACTTTACAGTCTCAGCCAGCTTTTGCTTGTATGTCCTTTTTTAAAAAAACATGTCTTACTTAAACATTTAATATGTCCGTAAGTAATTCAGGGCTATGATCTGTAGTCATGACAGTATTTTTGGTATTCCAGGCCTGGTGTGAGAGGTGTGTTGTGAAGGTCACGGCTGAAGAACATCAGCTTCTCACCATTAACATTCTCCATGGCAACGCCTCTACCAATCAGAGTCCACTTGCCAACCAATCAGCACTTTCTTATCATATAGTATAAAGTTGTTGCTTCCCCTGACATTGGTATTCTGGCAATTGTCCTGATGAGTGCAAGATGAAAAGGTTCAACAAAATGTCCTTTTTCAGTAATGCTCTACTTCTAGAATGTGTCGAATCCCTGTTCAATATTTATGCCAGTTATTCTTACCTTCAGCCTGATGTTGATAGCATATTTTGCTAGTAATGTATACAACCATACTTGCAAAATATGTACTTCTTTATTAAGAGAATTATTAGTGCAATATTGATTTCTAGACCTGGATTTTCACTGAGTTGGGATGACTCGTGCCCTTTAAAAATGGCAGGCAGATCCCAAATAATGGTTGTCTGGGCTTTAAGCCAAGCCTCATTACGTATGCGTGGCTGAGAGACCAGACAACTATTAGTCTTGTTGAAACAGCTACGCCCCAGCGAAAACATTGGCTCAGGCTCTCTGATCTCTGCTGTCAATTTCACAACATTAAGTAGTTTCAAGGGTTTGTGGTGTTTGTCATTGATACTTTAAAGGGTCTAGTTGATTGGCACTTTTATTGGCTTGTAGTGAGATGACTCTTTTTCAACATGGGAGAATGTTATGCATGAATTACTTCCTTAAAAAGCTTTTTTTTTACACATCCTACTGTCACTTTAGGAGTCACTGGTTCTGTACATTGTATAGTGAGTCAATGGCAGGGAAGTGCCATAACTTGGCATAGGGGGCATGAGGGACCATAGGGGGTGGGTAGAAAGGCAGAGCTTGACAGAGGGGCATGAAGGAATTAGGGGTTGGATGGAGCATGAGGTAGCATGGATGAGGCATGGGGTGCGCTTGGAAGGTGGGAAGGGGTGAGGCTGGAGAGCCTTTGTGTTTTTATTCTTAATGAGACAAAGTCCCATAGCATGGGGGTGGGACTTTTAAACAGCCCTCCTGCCTCGAAACTTTCTCCTGGGTTGGCTAGCTTGACTACAGCCTGCACCCCCGCCCCTTGGCAATGACGATCCCGACTTTGTGGGCACTTTCTCCCAAGGTGGACTGGTCAAGCTGGGAATTTTCCTGATCCCAGTTACCCACCTCAAGGTTGAAAATCCAGGCCCTAGTTTCAGAATCCTAACAGTGAGCCAGACAAACCTGGAAATAAAATGGAGTAAATTTTAAATACCTCCTCCTGGCAAAAATTGGGTGAGTTAAAATGGAATGGGTGAAATATCCACTCTATTCCCACTATGTTTCAATTTGAAATGGCTGTTTTTTCAGGTGACTGAGGCAGCCACCTCTGGTCATTAATTGGACCTATATATAATCTTGCCCAAGAAGAAAACAGGGGGCCCAAAGGGGCAGCCTTGCCAGCCAAATCCTGTTCAGCTGACCAAAGGCTCTTTTCAAAGTAAGTTTTAAACTTTTTTTTGTGCAGCCACAAGGAACAGACATGCACTCCAGAACCTCCAGGCAAGATTAGAACTCATTCAAAACTCACTCACTTGCACAGAGTTAAAATTGGACCCCTCCATCTCCACAGTGACCTTCAATCTGGCTGGTAGTTCTGGGCTACTCAACTTTTTTGGGACTTCCCGTGATTTTGGTCAGCTATTAAAATGGGTTTGTCTCCCACTGTCCTTCCCTGATGGGCTGACTGATCACTCTCCCACCCAGGAGTTAAATTCCTAGGAATACTCCAGGTTGGCCCTTGGAAAAGCTGATTCTGAGTTAGGTCAAAATAAGAATATTTGCATTTAGTGAGCAGTCAATGTTTAAGTAGATAGAAAATGTGCAAAATTACATAAATTAAATATTGCAATTATATAAATCATGAATATTTTCCTGTGTGTTTTGAGCTGACAGGTGAGCCTTAATTGTGGAGCTGCCTATCAAAGCTACCAAAAATGTCCTAGCGCACAACAGGCGATAATTATGTTAGTATTAATTTGGAAAGGAATACAATTAGTAAACGTATGTAGCTGATCCATAACCAATGTATATTTGCTATTTTGGCGCACAACACATATCATTCTTTAAAGAAAAATGATAATGCAAAAAGAGCCATAGATTGCCTACTAAAATGTTGCTTGTCTAAGGTAATAGCATTTACTGATATGGAATAGAGAGCAGTAGGAAACAGTAAAATACAAAAACGACAAGAGCAATTTCTGTTTTGCCGTTTGAGACAATAGCCAAAATGAATAGCCTCTAGCATGTTATAATGTCAAATATACTTCCATATTTCATTTCCCCATCCATATTTATTTTAATCTGATAAAAAGATTCTTTTTTTATGTTCTCTGCATATTCTACTAAACAATCATGTAAAATGACAAAAATTAAAATAATAAAACTGCAAGCTCTGGAAACCTGAAACAAACATAGAAGATAATGGAAGCACTGATCTGTCCAGCGGCTTCTGTGGACCAAAGAGGTGTTCCTATTTTGAGTTTAAATCCTTTATTAACTCATCAGTTCTCCCACAAAAGCTGCCTGACGTGCTGAATGTTTCCAGCATTTTCTGATTTTGTTACAAGATTCCCATTCTGCTCATTTACACAGATGGATTAATACACACCGAAGGTGAATTTACAGCTATTTTTAGTTTCTTAGTATATTGCTAGTCGCCTCAACGATTTTAGCAACTTGATTATTTTTTTGTATTCTTTAAGTTCTCAGTTTAAAAAAAAACTGATTTGGGCTATTTCTGGAGGGAAGTTGCTTTTTGAATCTTGTAAGGATTAATGTTCCAGTGTTTAATAAAGTTATGCAGGATTGCAAATTAAAATGTTCAACAAAGCAATAGCATTGGAGGAAAAACATTGGCTTTTCTAGAACACTTTTAACATCAGAATATTAAGAACTAGTTAAAGCATAAGTAGGGAATAATTCAAAAATAAACACAATTTTAAAACTGCAGCTTTAAACACATATATCATCCTATAATTCCTCATCCGTTTTCATTAACTCATAAGGATAGGTTATTCTTTCAGTTGGTATAATATTGAGAAATGTACTTTATACAATTCTTTTGATGAATGGTGATGTTTCTATGTTTTATAGTGACACACAGAATCAGCTTCAAATATTTGTCCTGCTGAAATGAATAAAACTCATTAATGCCTCAGATGCTGTGCAGCTTTATTAGGGCTGCCATTTGAATTCAGCATTATTCAGCACCTATTTTTTTTTCTTTTATCCAAAAGTTATTGGTTTCTCATACTTACAAACTGTTGGCAGCAGAATTCATATATTTATATGTCATCTAAAATCTATTTTTTTCTCTTTCAATAACATTAACCAAGGTTTATTTGTGCTGCTGTCAGGTATTGGTCCAAGTCCTATTTAATATCCTCCCTCATCAACTGGTAAACAAATGAAGCCCCTGCCTCATCCTCAGGAGAAGCAAAATCATAGCATTCTAGGTGTTGGCAAGTATTGTTGGTGAAATTGGTGACTGAATGCTTAACTCATTTACATATATACTCTTGCTATCCTAACACAGAGAGAAACTCATTGAAAGAGGTAAAGTGTCTGATAAAACAACACATGGGGGAAAGTCATCTGAACACATTGTTCATTCGCCAAGACCAACTTATTTTCCCCTAATGCAGCTTTATCAGAAACATATGGATTTATTGAATTGTTCATCATGTACAAGTCTGATTCCTTTCTTCCAACCTCTTCCAATAATGTGATCCCAGTGCAATGAAAGGTCCAATTTACACTCGAGATTTTGATTTTCTGAGCAAACAAATCATCTTCCAACCACATTTGTCATGATCTGAGAAATGGTGTGATTTATAAATCCAGACTTTGAAAATCTGTGTTATTTCTTTACCCTTTACTCTATTTCCCTTTGTTAAATATTTCAAGCTATTATAAATGAAGCAGCATAGTTATAGCCTAAATTACATTACTTTCAATGGGAATAAGCTGTGAACCAAAGATACTTTAAAAGCTTCTCTTAAAGCTGCACTGTCACAGAGCTCATATTCCTACACCCATTGCCATTACGAAAAACTGTTTCCATAAAAGCTCAGGTGGCTGCTGTCATATCTTTGGGAACAGTTGCAAGGGACAGTTTCTTAGAACAATACATTGTGGAATCAACCAGGGAACAGGGTACTTTAGACATGTTACTGTGTAATGAAATAAGATTAATTAATGATCTCGTAGTGAAAGGTCCTCAAGAGAAAAGTAATTATAATATGATGGAATTTCAACATGAGAAACTTGCGTATGAAACTAGTGGTTTAAGATTAGAGAAAGGAAATTACAAAGGTATGAAGATAGAGTTGGTTAAAGTGGACTGAGAAAATAGTTTGAAAGGTAAAGGATATTTCATTACTCTTAGCAAAGATATATTCCATTGAGAAAGAAAAACTCTTTGAGAAGGATGACCGTCCATTGCTAAGTAAGGAAGTTAAGGGTGGCATCAAATTGAAAGAAAAGGTGCACAAGGCTGTAAAGATTAATGGTAAGCCAGAAGATTGCAGCAATTTTAGAAATCAGCAAAGGATAATTTTTTTTAAATAACGAAGAGGGGAATTAGAATGGTAACCCAGCAAACCCATAAAAGCAGACAGTAAGAGCTTCTAAAATGTATAAAATTAAAGAGAGCAGTTAAAGTGTGTGTTGTTCTCTTAGAGGGTGAAAATGGGAATTTATAATGGAAAATAAGCAGATGGCAGGGACTTTGAACAAACATTTTGCATCTGCCTTCATGGTGGGAATTAGCTCAAATGGTAGAGCAGTCACTTAGCATGCAAGGGGTAGTGGGGTCAGTGCCCACATTCTCCACTTTGGCAGGATGGTGTGTTGCTGCCAAGGTCAAGGATGTTATGGAACGGCTGCAGGACATTCTGAAGTGGGAGGGTGAACATCCAGAGGCTGTGATCCATGTTGGGACTGATGACAAAGGAAGAAAGAGAAATGAGGTCCTGCAAGCAGACTTTAGGGAGTTAGGTGTAAAATTGAAAAGCAGGACTTCAGAGCAGATGAATGTATGGCTGGAAAGATAGTGAAGGAGGGAGGGCTTTAGATCCCTGGGGCATTGGGACCACTTCTGGAGGAGGTGGGACTTGTACAAGTTGGATGGGTTACATCTGAACAGGAATGGCACCAACATCCTTGTGGAGAGGTTTGCCAATGCTGTGGGGTGGATTTAAACTAAATGGGCAGGGGCGTGGGATCCTGAAAAGTAGTTCAGAGGGAAGAGAAGCTGAGATGGAATTAGAAGTTAAAACACTAGCAAGTGAGTCTGGAGGGCAGAGGAAACATAGGCTAGATAACAAAGAAGTGAGTTTAGCAAGGCTAAATGGAATATATTTTAATGTAAGGAGCCTGAGGATTAAGATAGGCCAGCTGAGGGCACAGATAGGCATGTGGGAGTATGATATCATAGCTATGACCGAGACTTGACTAAAAGAAGAGCAGGATTGGCAGCTCAACATTCCTGGTTATAGGGTATTCAGATGAGATAGAGAGAGGGATAGAAGAGGAGGGAGGTGTTGCAATATTGATCAAGGAATCAATTATAGCAGTGAGGAGGGATGATATCTTAGAAGGATCATCAATTGAAGCCATTTGGGTAGAAGTAAAAAACACAAAAGGGGCAAACATGCTGTTGGGTGTGTACTATAGGTCCCCAAACAGTCAGGGAGAGGTAGAGGATCAAATATGTAATCAAATTTCAGAGAAGTGTAAGAATAATAAGGCAGTAATGGTAGGGGATTTTAACTACCCAAATATTAACTGGAATAGTTTTAGTGTGCAAGGTAGGGAAGGAGAAAAATTCTTAAGTTGTATCCAGGGGAACTTTTTTAGCTAGTACATAGAAAGCCCAACAAGGGAGGGGGCAGTTCTGGACCTAATATTCGGAAATGAGCCCGGGCAGGTGGAAGACATATCAGTAGGGGAGCAATTTGGAGATAGTGACCATAACTCAGTTAGATTTAGAATAGTTATGAAAAAGGATAAGGTTGGGCTGGGAATAAAAGTTCTAAACTGGGGAAAGGCTAATTTTACTAAGATGAGATGCAATTTGTTCCAAGTGGGCTGGGGAGCAGCTACTTTCAGATAAAATTGTGTCAGAGCAATGGGAGGCATTCAAGGAGGAAATAGAGAGAGTACAGGGCAAATATGTTCCTGTAACGACAAAGTGGGGGAACCAAATCTGGAGAACCCTGGATGTCAAGGGACATAAATGTTAGGATTAATAAAAAAAGAGAAGCTTATGGCAGATATCAAGGGCTCAATATGGCAGAGTCCTTAGAGGAGTATAAAAAGAGCAGAGGGGAACTTAAAAAGAAAATTAGCATAGCTAAGACAGTGCATGAGAAAGCATTGTTGGGTAGAATAAAGGAAAACCCAAAGGGGTTTTTTAAATATATAAAGAGTAAGAGGGAAAGATTAGGGCCAATTAGGGACCATAGAGGCAATGTGTGTGTGGACCCGGAAGACGTGGGTGCAGTCTTCAATGAATACTTTGTATCGATCTTCACAATGGAAAAGGACAACGCAGATATAGACATCAGCGTGGAGGACTGTGAAATATTAGAAGAAATTAACATAGAGAGAGAGCAGGTACTAGCGGGTTTAGTGGTCTTAAAAGTGGATAAGTCCGCAGGCCCAGATAAGATGTATCCCAGGCTGTTGAGAGAGGCAAAGGAAGAGAAATCAGGGGCCCTGGCAGTAATTTTAAAATCCTCTCTGGCCACGGGTGCAGTGCCAGAGGACTGGGAGACTGCTAATGTTGTCCCATTATTAAAGAAGGGAGGAAGGGATAGACCAGGAAATTACAGGCCATTCAGTCTAGCCTCGGTGGCGGGGAAGTTACTAGAAAGAATTTTGAGGGACAGAAGAAATTAACATAGAGACATGGATTAATCAGGGATAATCAGTTTGGATTTGTCAAGGGAAGGTCATGTCTGACAAATTTGATCGAAGTTTTTGAGCAGGTAACCAGGAGTGTTGATGAGGGTAATGCATTTGATGTGGTCTACATGGACTTTAGCAAGGCTTTTGATGACGTACCTCATGACAGACTGGTCAAGAAAGTAAAGCCCATGGGATCCAAGGCAAAGTGGCATGTTGGATCCAAAATTGGCTGAGAGGCAGAAAGCAGAGGGTGATGGTAGAGGGATATTTTTGTGACCGGAAGTCTGTTTCCAGTGGGGTTCCGCAGGGCTCGGTACTGGGGCCCTTGCTGTTTGTGGCGTACATAAATGATTTGGACTTAAACGTAGGGGGTATGATCAAGAAGTTCGCGGAGGTCAGGAAAATTGGTAGGGTGGTAAATAGTGCGGAGGATAGCCATAAACTGCAGGAGGATATCAATGGACTGGTCAAGTGGGCAGAGCAATGGAAAACGGAATACAACCCGGAAAAGTGTGAGGTAATTCACTCGGGGCGGCTAACAAGGCAAGGGATTACACTATGAATGGTAGGACCCTAGAAAGTACTGAAGATCAGAGGGACCTTGGTGTGTAAATCCATAGATCCCTGAAGGTAGCAGGGCAGTTAGATAATGTGGTTAATTGGGCATATGGGATACTTGCTTTTATTAGCTGAGGCATAGAATACAAGAGCAGGGAGGTTCTGCTGAAACTGTATAAAATGCTGGTTAGGCCACAACTGGAGTACTGCATGCAGTTCTGGTCAACACATTATAGGAAGGGTATGATTGCACTGGAGAGGGTGCAGAGGAGATTTACCAGGATCCTGCCTGGGCTGGAGGGTCTGAGCTATGAGGGAGGATTGGATAGGCTGGGGTTGGTTTCCTTGGAGCAATGAAGGCTGAGAGGGGACCTGATAGAGCTGTATAAGATTATGAGGGGCATAGATAGGGTGGATAGGAAGGCACATTTTCCATTAGTAGAGGGGTCAATAACCAGGAGGCATAGATTTAAGGCAAGAGGTAAAAGGCTAAGAGGGGAGTTGAGGAGAAATTTTTTCACCGAGAGGGTGGTGGGAGTCTGTAACTCACTGCCTGAAATGGTGGTTGAGTCAAAAACTCTCGTAACATTTAAGAAGTATTTAGATATTCACTTGCAATGCCATAACCTCCAGGGCTATGGACAAAGCACTGGAAAATGGGATTAGTGAAGTCAGACCTTTGTTGACTGGCGTGGACATGATGGGCCGATTGGCCTCCTGTGTTGTAGTCGTCTATGAGTCTACTAAAAGCAAGATCAATGACAGTAGAAAATCAAGGAGCAAAAGGGAGGACCTTAAGGTGATCACTATAACCAGAGAAAAAGTTATTTTGAAATTTTGCCCTGTACGCTCAAGGCTAAGTTAATATAGTTCAAGAAAAGCAGTGGTCCTAGTGCAAGCCCTCGAGAACTCCTTTCTTCAGCCCAAGAAACAACCGCTATCACTACTCTGTTTCCTATTATTCAGCCAGCTTTGTACCCATGCTGCTACTGTCCCTTTTATTCCATGGGCTTCAACTTTGCTGGCAATTCTATTTTGTGGCACTTTATCAAATGCTTACGAAAGTCCATTGGCAGAATATTGACCACATTATGCTCATCAACCCTCTCTGTTACCTCATCAAAAAATGTAATCAAGTTGAGTTAAACACAATTTTCTTTTAACAAATCCATACTAGTTTCCCTTATTAATCCGCCCCTTGTTCAACTCACTTCATTTTGTCCCAGATTATTGGGGTGGGTTTTATAGCCCCCTGCCAAGGATTTTTTCAGTGGGCATGTAAAATATGTTGGGTTGCTAGCCCACAGCTTTTCTACCCATCCCTGACCTTGTCCCCATAATATAGGGAGGTGGGTAAGATGCTCAGTAGGTCGCCTGCCCTTAGGCCTCTAGAGGGCTTAAGTGACCACTTATTGCCCACTTAAGGCTTTCAATTCACCTCCACTGCCATAAAATGCTGGGCAGTGACAGGCGGGCAAAACTGAAAAGGCCATTTGTTAAGCACAGCTGGTTAGAATATGGGAAGGAAGTTGGGGGATATGTCCTTCTGTGAGGGGCGGGGGTGCCCTGTGTACATCAGTGGCACCACCTACTGCCCCCCAAGATGCTATCCTATCCCCTTTGTGCCACCCTGTCTGGCCACCAAAAACCTGTCCCCCACCCCCTCACCATCTTTCCTAGGGTGCTCGATCCATACCTGTCCTAAAAACCCAGGATTTTCCTCACTCCGACCGCCACTGCACTTCTTTGAGGAGATGCCTGCAGTCCAAGTAGTGCCCACCATCAATTTCTGACACTGTGATGACTGTGAGATTGTCCAGCAGCTCTCAAGGGTGGGACTTCTTCCCAATGTAGTGAGGAAGCCTGACCGCCACCTTGTTAAGGCCACCTGGAGCCTGCGGATGCAGAGCTGCCTTGTTTAAAGTCATTCAGTTTGGGGCCGACTTATCTTCTGGGGTAATGAGCAGCACGCTCCCTGTAAAATTCAGCTCATGTTTCTAAAAGCTTTTCCATCACCGAGGTTAAACTGACTAGCCTATGGTTGTCTGGTTTATCCTTACATCCTTTTTTGAACAAGTATGTAACATTTGCAATTCTCCAGTCTTCTGGAATCATGACTGTATCTAAGGAGGATTGGAAGATTATGGCAAGTGCCTCCACAATTTGCACCCTCATTTCCCTCGGTATTCTTGGTACATACCATCCAGTCCTGGCGATTTATCAACTTTAAATACAGCCAGCCTAGTATATCTCTTTTGTCAATTTTTATTTCATCCAGTGACTCAATCTTGCTCATTTATTGCCTCAGCTGTGCTCTCTGTCTCAATGCGTAGATCCTTTTTGGCCTATAATATGCCCCACCCCTCTTCTTATTGCCCTTTTATTATCTGTATGCTTTCAGAAGACGATTGAATTCCTAGAAGACGTTTGGATTCCTTGTTATGCTAGCTGCCACTCTGTTCTTAAAATCCCTATTTGCCCCTCTTATTTCATTTCTTACTTCGCCTCTGAACTTCTTTTATTCACTTTGGTTCTCACTGGCATTCTCAACCTGAAATCTGTTGTGACACACTCTTTTTCTAGTTCATCTTACTCTCTATCTCTTTCATCATCCAGAGAAACTTGGCTTTGTTTGCCCTACGTTTCACTCTCATGGGAACGTAACTTAATTGTACCTGAGTCATTTTGTCTTTCAATTGCATCTTTGTCTGCCATCCTTTGATTCCCATTTACCTGGGACAGACCTGTTCTCCTTCTTAAATATATTCAGTGACTTGGTGTCCACAGTCCTCTGTAGTAGAGAATTCCATAGGTTCACTACCCTCTGAGTGAAGAAGTTTCTCCTCATCTCAGTCCTAAATGGCTCACCCTGTATCCTGAGATTGTGACCCCCTGTTCTAGAACCCCACCGAGAGGAAACATCTTCCCTGCATCCAGCCTGTTCAACCCCATCAGAATTTTATATGCTTCAATGAGATCCCCTCTCATTCTTCTAAACTCCAGTGAGTATAGTCCTAGTTGGCCCAGTCTCTCCTCATACGACAATCCCGCCATCCCAGGAATCAGTCTGGTGAACCTTTGCTGCACTCTCTCTATGGCAAGTATATCCTTTCTTAGGTAAAGAGACCAAAACTGCGCACAATACTTCAGGTGTGGTCTAACCAAGGCCCTGTATAGCTGCAATAAGACATCATTGCTCCTGTACTCAAGTCCTTTTGCAATGAAAGCAAGCATTCCATTTGCCTTCTTAACTGCTTGCTGCACCTGCATGCTTGTTTTCAGTGATTGGTGTACAAGAACATCAATTGTACGTCAACATTTCCCAATCTATCACCATTTAAATAATACTCTGCCATTCAGTTTTCCCTACCAAAGTGGATAACTTCACATTTATCCACGTTATACTGCATCTGCCACGTATGTGTCCACTCACTCAACTTGTCTAAATCGCCTTGAAGCCTCTTAACATCCTCCTCACCATTCACATTCCCATCTAGTTTTGTGTCATCAGCAAACCTGGAAATATTACATCGGTTCCCTCATCCAAATCATTGATATATATTGTGAATAGCTGGGGCCCAGGCACTGATCTCCGCGGTACACTCATCATCACCTGCCATTCCAAAGAAGACCCATTTATTCCTACTATCTGTTTCCTGTCTGCTAATCAATTCTCAATCCATGTCAACATATTACCCCCAATCCCATGTGCTTTAATTTTGCACATTAACCTTTTATGTGGGACTTTATCAAAAGGTTTCTGAAAATCCAAATACACCACATCCACTGGTTCTAGTTACATCCTCAAAAAACTCCAGTAGGTTTGTCAAACATGATTTCCCTTTCATAAATCCATGTTGACTTTGTCTAATTCTGTTGATATTTTCTAAGTGTCCTGTTATCACATCCTTTACAATAGACACTAGCATTTTTCCTACCACTGATGTTAGGCTAACTGGTCTGTAATTCCAGTTACATAGTGGGGTTACATTTGCCACCCTTCAGTTTACCAGGACTGTTCCAGAATCTATAGAATTTTGGAAGATAACAACCAACATATCCACTCTTTCCATGGCCACCTCCTTTAGTACCCTGAGATGTAGATTTTCAGGCCCTGGGGATTCATTGGCTTTCAGTCCCATTAATTTCTCCAGTACTTTTTTTTAGTGATACTAATTTCCTTCAATTCCTCTTTTTCACTAGACCTTTGGTTCCCTAGTATTTCCGGGAAGCTATTTGTGTCTTCCTTTGTGAAAACAGAATTAAAGTAGTTGTTTAATTGACCTGCCATACCCTTGTTCCCTATTATAAATTCTGCTGTTTCGGACATTTGTCTTCACTAATCTTTTTCTTCCTACATATTTAAGAAGGTCCTTCCTCAAATCTGCCACTTGCTACAACCACAAGTGGAACCTCAGAACAGGGCAAGAACAGCATTGCCAGTGCTGTGATGGTGGCTGTGGCCCTGAACGTTTGTGTGTCGGCCCTTTCCAGACTGGAACAGAAGATATGTGCAACATCTCCCAGTTCATTGTCCAAACTGTTACATAGGGAGCTCACTGAGGCTTTGCATTCCAAGAGAGCCGAATGCTTTCATTGTGTCTTTTCGGTGAGAAACAAGTAGAATGAGCATGTGGCTCCATGAGTATTACAGGCTTCACATGCTGCAGGGTGCCACTGACTGGATGCATGTTGCTTTGTGGGCACCACATGTCAACCCTGGGATGGACTGCAACTGAAAGGGCTCCAATTCCTCAACATCCAGCTGGTGTGTGACTATATGCAATGGATCATACAGGTCAATGCCTGGCATCCTGGCAGCAACCGCCATGTCTTTGTTGTGCATCAGTCGACTGTGTCATCTGCATTTAAGCCAACATGACAAGACTAGAGAGTGGATAATGAACAACATGGATTAGAATTCAAGATATAGTCCATGACTTGAATGTGCAACCCAACCACTTGTGGACAGCAAGCCAGGCACTGCATTTCAAAAGGACCTTATTAGCTGTAAATGTTTTGGGATGTCCTGAGGCAAAAGGTGCTATATAATTGCAAGGCTTTATTTTCTTTTTCTCTGTTATTATTATAGTGTCCGCTTGGCCACAACGTGAAAATAAAAGCACCACAAAATAATCACTCCTGGCCATACTTATAAATTAAGCCATGCAATATTGCATAACTAACCACACTTGTGTTTTCCCTTAGTGCCTGCCTTTTGTGTGCCTTTGCCAGTCCAAGTGGTCCAGATACTGGTACCCCAGTGACTGCAGCAGGGCTGGTGGAATGCAGATGGCCTTGGAGGATGACCTTGAGCAGCTCTCGTCTTAGAAGAACCAGCTTCGGACTGCACCATCTTAGCACGGGCAGCAGAAGTGTGGCTGGCTGACTGGCTGACAGGCACAACAAGGCAACTGGTAGACTGGCAGCAGTGTGAGGATGAATGTGGTCATCCTGAGAGAAGGCAGATTCATGCTCCATGGAATGACTGTGACTCCTTTAGGATTGGATTGGAAGATAGTAAATGTAAAACTGCTATTCAATAAAGGGGAGAGAAAGAAAGCAAATAGCAACGTGATAATAACTGGATAACCAGTGTTTTGAGATGTTAATTGATACTACAGTAAAAATGATAAGGAGGCCACAAAGAACTTGCAAAGAGATATAGATAGGTTAAGTGAATGTGTATGAAAGTGGAAGATGTGTGAAATGTAAGGTTACTCACTTAGTAGGAAGAATAGAAGAACGTAATTTTTCCGGCAGCTGTAGCATCTTGCACTTGAACTATAAATGTTGGCATTCAGAGGTGTTTGGGTGAACTTTCACAAGAATCCAGAAAGTTAACATGTAGGTATGGCAAGGAATTAGGAAGACAAATGATATGTTGGCATTTAATACAAGAGGGCCGAGTGCAATTGTTCAGGGCTTTGGTGAGACCACACCTGAGTACAATGTATAATTTTGGCACCATACCTGGGGAAGGATATACTTGACTTAGAAGAGAATACAAAGAGGTTCACTAGATTGATCCCTGGGAAGAGAGGGTTGCCTTATGGGGGCCGATTGAGTAGAATTGAACCCATGCTCTGTAATTTGGAAGAATGAGAGATAGCCTGATTGAAACAGACAAAATTCAGAGAGAGCTTGGCAGAGTAGTTACTGAGAGGGCATTATTCCTGGGTAGAGAGCATAGAATTAGAGGGCATGGTGAAGGATAAAGGAACAGTCAGGAGAAATTTCTTCATTCAGAGGGTCTTTAACCTTTGAAATTCTCTACCCCAGAGGGCTATGGGTGCTCAGGCTTTGTGCATATCCAAGGCTGAGATTGATAGGTGTTTGGACTCAAAGGGAATGAAAATAAGTGGGAATCATGGGAAAGCAGAGTTAAGGGTCAAGGATTAACAGGATTGAGGGATCACACTATCTACTCATTATTATTTCTTATGTTCTTACATAATCCTATTAACCTGTTGGAGGATAGATTGCTGGATCCCTGTGACATCCTGCAAGTCCCTTTGAATACAGGTATACATGATGGCAGCAGCCTGAGCTTCCACGGCAGAAAGATAACCTTGCATAAGAACATTCTGAGCTTTCACTAAAACAGCTAGGTTTTGGGTGGCTATTACTTCTGTTGCAATGGAAACCGAGACATCAATGATCAGATGCTGCATCTTGGAAAGGTCTGCAAGTGGAGAGAGCCATCATTTCCATGCTGAAAAGAATAGGCTCTAAGTTCTGCTTAAAGTCCTGTGCCAAATTGATGTCAGACTCCCCATGTGCTTCTTTTTTAATTAATTCATGGGCTTTGGACATCACTGGCAAGGTCAGCATTGATTGCCCATCCCTAATTGCCTTTAAGAAAGTGATGGGGAGCTGCCCTCTTGAACAATTGCAGCCCATGTGGAGTGGCTACACCAACAGTGCTGTTAGTGGGTGGGGGACTTGCAGGATTATGAACCAGTGACTCTGAAGGAACAGTGATATAGTTCCAAGTCAGGGTGGTGTGTGACTTGGAGGGAGACTTGCAGGTGATGGTGTTCCTATCTGCCTGCTGTGTTTGTTCTTCTAGGCGGCAGAGGTCACAGGTTTCACATTAATCACAAGCTTTCTGGCAAGCCCACCAATGCATTTCAATTGTGCATGCTCACCAGTCTTCTTCTGTCCAAGTGCTGAACAACTTGTGTGCAACCTCACCCTCCAGCGAGCTGGCATCTATGCAACATTTGCCTCCTGTCCTAATTGCAGGCCACTCATGCCCAGGGTCTCACAACATGCAGATCCTGCAAAAAAAACCCTTAAAGCGAAATCAGTGTCAGTATCTTTGGAGCTGGCTGTGAGTGGGAGGGTGAGTGACAGTTTTTGTCTCTATCACCGTTGTCATGCTCTTCCTCCCCTTGATCTTCCTGCGCTGCCTGACCAGGTTGCAGTTCTGGAAAGGAAGAAGACACAAGGGTAGGATTGTATTAAGGGGAGGGGGAGAAAGCAAGTGGCTCATGCTTACAAGATATGCAGTTTATAAACTGAATAGAGTGTGGAATGTGAGAAGGAGGATTAAATATGAACATATTGTCATCTTTGATGCTTTCAACACTGTTGCTGAGCACAGTCCCAACTACAGTAGCTCCAATAATAGTGAGAGCCATCTCCGCCTTGGGGTAAGGATATGCAACCATTTTCTGGGGCCAAATGGCCTGTTTCTGTGCTGCATGTTCTATGTAAGTCTCTTTCATTTTATCCTTACAAATATTTTTGCATATCACCAATTTTGATCCCTTATATCAAAGAAGGTGAATCGTACAGCAGGGCATGGTGTCTTAGATGGCATTCTTTCAACATATGAAAATATTTCACATTTTAAAAGTTTATAATTGGACCCTACTCTTATGAAGACCCTGAATGAGCTCTTAAAAAAAGGGTTAACTGACAGGAGTAGGAAGAGTCAAAACTCAGATAATACTTGCCCATAATTCTAGCAATGCCTTTTTCTTACTCTGTAGAGTTACATTCAGCTTAATTGTTGTGAGCAGGACTAAGCCCAAAAATTGTATGCTCTGCTGCAGATTGACAAGAGGTTAATGAAATATGCCAGTCAGTGACTGACTGAAAAGACATTACTTGAAGAGTTTGTGCTAAAATGTAACACTGACTGACTTGATCATGGAGCATCAGACATTGAACCCGACAGATCCTGGAAATAATGGAATTGAGAGGATGCAATCATTTAGAACAGCCTGAATCTCAAATGATTTTAAATGAATGAGGTCTTTTGTACTATAATTGCCAACTTGTTATCCAGAAATTTAAATTTTCCTATAAAACAATGTCAAATTAACACAACTAAGAAAGAGCTTGCAAATCCCATTTTGATGTGATATATGTTGTGGCATGCGTGGAGATGGAAGGTATTCCAAGAATGATGGAGCTAATTAATTTATTATAGGAGAAGTGAGTTTTGTAGACTGAATTCAGAAATGAAATATATTATATAGAACAACAACTGCATAATAAGAGCAAATGGGAAAAAATGGAGAATTTTATTTGCTAGGAGACTAGTTAGAATGTGGAACTCACTACCACAGGAAATAGTTGAGATGAATAGCTTCGATGTTTCAAAAGGAAACAAGGCAAGTATATGAGAGAAAAAGAAACAGAAAGACATGCAGTAAGGCTGCAATAAAAAAAACCTAGCACAAATTGTTGGGCTGAATGGTCTGTTTCAGTGCTGCATATTCTATGTAATTATATGCAAATTGTATTTATAACATACTAAACATAGTACCTTTAACATAGTAAAACTTCTCAAGGCACTTCACAGGAGTGTAATATTTAAAAAAGCATCAAGAAAAGAAGAACATGTGGGCAAAAGCATGGTCAAAGAGGTAGAATCATAGAAACTTATAGCATAGAAGGGGGGCATTCGGTCCTGTTTTGCCTGTGCTGGCTCTTTAAAACAGGGTCCCACATCCACACTTTTAGTCCGTAATTCTGTAAGTTCCTCATACTCAAGTTCATGTCCAACTTCCTTTCAAAGTTATTTATGCAATCAGCTTCCAACACCTTTTCAGATAGAGCATTACAGATCTTGACAGTTCTCTGATTGAAAGAATTTCTCATCTCACCTCTAGATCTTTTGCTAATGATTTTGTTTCTATGACCTCTAGTTATTGACCCACTCACAAGAGGGAATAATTTTTCTCTATCTACTCTATCGAAACCTCTCATCATCTTGAAAATCTCTATTAGGTTACTTCTTTCACTTTGCCTGTTCCAAGGAGGAGAGGCCTAACCTTTCCACCCTCTCCACATAACTAGTGTCCCTCAGCCCTGGTATCATCCTGGTAAACCTCTTCTCCACCCTTTTAAGATCCTTTATATCTTTTCTGAAGTGTGAAGTCCAGAATTGTACACAATACTCCAGCTGAGGTCTAAACATTGATTTGTAAAACTCTACAATGATATCTCTGCTTTTATGTTTTGTTCCTTCATTTATTAACCCAAATAATCTATACAGTTCTTTAACCACCTTATCAGCTTTGGCCTTCACTGGAGGAACAGCACCTCATCTTCCGATTTGGCACTTTACAGCCTTCCGGACTTAACGTTGAGTTCAACAACTTCAGACTATGAACTATCTCCTACCTCTTTACCCATTTTTAAATCCAATTAATTAATTTTTAAAATTTTTACTGTTATACTAATTTTCTTTTTAATTTCTTCCTCAACCTCCAGTATCAACACCTCCACCCCCAACCCCCCCACCCCCCACCCCACCAATACACATCACACACACGCACACACATATACTGACCTTCTGCCACTTGTGTTTTGCTTTCACAAAGTGCTGACCCTTGTTCTGCTATTAACACATTCTGCTATTGTACCTTTATGCCACTATTAGCACCTTCTTTAGTCTTTAACACTACCATTAAAACTCTCTTTGTCCTGTGTCTGTGACATCTTTGTCAAATTTCACCTTAGCTCCTACCTATCCCTGATCTTCTATTTTGCAGCAGCTACTCCACCCCTTCTTAAACAATATAAAATCCATCACATTTCTACTTATCCTTAGCTCTGAAGAAGAGTCATCGGGACTCAAAACATTAACTCTGTTTCTCTCTCCACAGATGCTGCCAGGCCTGCTAATATTTTCCAGCTTTTTCTGTTTTTATTTCAGATTTCCAGCATCTGCAGTATTTTGCTTTGATACTTTCCTACCTATCTTCGTCATCTGCAAATTTAGCTACCATACCTTTGCTCCCCCAGTCTAAGTCATTGATATAAATTGTAAAAAGTTGAGGCCCCAGCACAGACCCCTGCGGGCTCTACTTGTCACATCCTGCCTATCAGAAAAAGACCAATTTGTACATGCTCTCTAGGGAGGAATTTTCCCTCATCGGGCGGGCTCGTCGGGGGCGGACAGGGGAGGTCGGGAAGCCGCCTGCCGCCCACAATCAGGGCCAGATGGCAATTTCACGCTGATGGGCCAATTAAGGCCCACCCAACGTGAAACACGAGCAGCAGCGCTCAGCGCTGCCTGTGTGGGGAGGGCGAGTGCGAACTTTGCGCATGCGCGCAGGTGTGTGCTAGAAAAGCCCCTGAGGCACAGAGCTGCCTCAGGGAGATGAACATCTTTCAAAATAAAAAATAAAGCTTTCTAAAATGTTATAAAACATGTCTGCTCATGTTACTCTGTCGCATGAGCAGGGGCATATTATTAATTAAATTTTGAAATTTTTATTTAATTTTTAATTGCTGTTGGAAACCTCATCCCGCCCCTAGATGAGGTTTCCTAAAAAATGCGCGATGACATTGGGATGCTCGCCCGACGTCATCGCGTGTCATTTCACGCTCGATTGGTCGGGCATGTGACCGTCCACTGAGCTAAAAATTCTCCCCTCTGTTTTCTGCCAGCCAGCCAATCTTCTATCCATGTTAATATATTACCCCATACACCAAGAGCTTTTATTTTCTGCAATAACCTTTGATGTGACACCTTATCAACTGCCTTCTGGTAATCCAAGTACAGTACATCTACAGGCTCCCCTTTATCCATTGCGTATGTTACTCCTTCGAAGAACTCCAATAAATTGGTTAAACATCAATTCTCTTTCACAAAACCATGTTGACTGTTCCACTAGTTGGGCGGGTGCGGCAGACAGGCCTGGAAGCAGCTGCGCAACAGTCCCGCTGCCCACGATTGGGCCCCAACCACGATTTTACGCTGGCTGGCCAATTAACGGCCAATTACTGAAACGCTCAGCGCTGCCTGGGTGGGGGGTGGGGAGAAGGTCGAGCACATGCGTGTGGGTGTGCTCATAGAAAGCTCCCTGAAGGCCTCAGGGTGCTGAAGATTTTTCACATTAAAAATTAAGTTTTAAAAAATAAGGAAAACATGTCCCCTCATGTGATGATTTCTGAAAACTTTTATTTTAAATTAACATTGGAAACCTCATCCTGCCAGGGCATTAGTGAACAATCAGCATCAGGCTTTTAATTTTTTATTGAATTCAAATTCCACCATGGTGGGATTTGAACCCAGGTCCCTAGAGCATTACCCTGGGCTTCTGGATTACTAGTCAGGTGATTATACCACTAAGCTATCGCTACATCTACCCAAACTTGATCAAAAAGGATAAGGTGAGGTAGTGCACCGTGGTTGCAAATTTATTTTTCTTTCATGGGATGTGGGCGTTGCTGGCTAGGTCAGCATTTATTGTCCATCCCTAATTGCCTTTGAGAAGGTGGTGGTGAGCCACTTCTTGAGCCGCTGTAGTCCATGTGGTGTAGGTATGTTCACAGTGTTGTTAGGAGGGGGCTTTGAGGATTTTGACCCACAGTGAAGGGCTGGTGATATATTCCCAAGTCAGGATGCTGTGTGGCTTGGAGGGGAACTTGCAGATGGTAGTGTTCCTATACACCTACTTCCCTTGTCCTTCTAGGTGGTAGCGGTCGGTGAAAGGTGCTGTCAAAAGAAACTTGATGAGTTGCTGCAGTGCATCTTGAAGATGGCATACACTGCTGCCACTGTATGCCACAGGTGGAAGGAGCAAACAATTATTGTGGTGGATGATGTGCCAATCAACCAGGCATGCATTGTCCTGGATGATGTTGAGCATCTTCAGTGTTGGTGGAGCTGTACTCATCCAGGCAAGTGGAGAGTATTCCATCACATCCCTGACTTCTGCCTGGTAGATGGCGGGCAGGCTTTGGGGAGTCAGGAGGTGAGTTACTGACCACAGAATTCCCAGCCTGTGACCTGCTCTTATAGCCACAGTATTTATAAAACTGGTCCAGCTCAATTTCTGGCCAATGGTAACCGCCCCCACCACGAGGATGTTGATATTAGAGGATTCAGTGATGGTAATGCCATCAAGTTTCAAGTGGAGGTGGCTACATTCTCTCTTGTTGGAGATGGGGATTGCCTGACACTTGTATAACGTGAATGTTACTTGCCACTTCGCAGCCCAAGCCTGATTGTCTAGGTCTTGCTTCATATGGACATCGACTCCTTCAGTATCCAAGGAGTCACAAATGTTGCTGATCAGTGTGAAATAATCAGCATATACCCCCACACCTGGCCTTATTTTGGAGGGAAGATCATTGATAAAGCAGTTGAAGTTGGTTGGACTTTCCACAGCCACATTTTCTTCATCAACAACTGTCTAATCACCTCTGCCCTACACCCTATCACACATCTTCTGCTTTGTTCTTTATGATCCCTCCTCGCTTCCACTGGCTTAAAAACTCATTTCTACATTTCTTTAGTTCTGATGAAAGGTCAGTGATCTGAAACGTTAACTCTTTTTCTCTCCACAGATGCTGCCTGACCTGCTGAATTTCTGGCATTTATTTTTTCTTATTTCAGATTTCCATTGAGTGCAGTCCCACCCAGCTGGATGACTGTGGAGAGAAGTTGGAGGCGAGGAGTATTGTATGCTCAACCGTACCAAAGGCCGTAGACAGGTCAAGAAGCATGAGGAGGGATGGGCTGCATTTGTCATAGTCACATAGGATATCATTTGTGACTTTGATAACAGCTGCTTCGATACAGTGGTAGGGATGGAAACCTGATTAGAGGGATTCAACATGGAGCTCCAGGGGAGGTGGGAATAGATTTGGGGCATGAAAACACATTCAAGGACTTTGGACAGGAAAGGGGGTTTGGGTATGGGGCAGCCATTTGCAAAGACATAGGGTCAAGGATTTTCTTTTAATGAGATGGGTGCTGACAGCAGGTTTGAAGGAGAGAGGAACAGAATCTGAGAGAAAACTGTTAACAGTGATAGCTAATATGGCAGCCAGGAAGGAAGTTGGTCTGATTTTCCATTCATTATTTTAAAAGGACATGTGCATTTCAATTTCCCTACTTTATTTTACTCTAAATGCTGCAGGCAGTCTTTTTTTTATATATGAGCATGCACATTAAATTAAAATCTGCCCCGTTACATCAAATTTAATTTTACTACAGGGATTTTTATGATAATTTGGGGATTACATTCTAATTTATTCCATTCTAATTTTATTAGATTCTAATTTTAATAAATTTGGTTTATTTTTGAAAATCAAAGGCTGTAACCCCATTGATGACCAACACTGCACTTTACTAGAACTCGAGCTTTTGAGTAACTTTTCCCAGCTGACTTCATCCACTGTTGTTTAAAGCAAAACCTCTGGCCTCTATTAACTTACCCCTTCATGGGTGAGTAAGGGTTAGGGGGAATAGAATGGAGGAAGCAGGAGTGGGGAATGTGCCTCCATCCCCCCCACTTTCACAGGTGTCATGGCACATGAGTGTTCGTCAATGGAGAAACAAGAGACTTCATAAACATATTTAAATCAGGCTCTCATAATGCAAAAAGAGGCCTAATTTGAATTTAACAGTTGCTGCATGGGTTTCCCAGACCTTTGGAAACTTGAGACTAAAAGGGAGATGTGATCTGCAAATTCAAGAAGGTAAGTGCCTTTTACAGCATTCCTTGTGGTCCAGGAGGAGCAAGCGTGTGCCCCAACTCCTCAAAGAAGCCTTTGGCCTTCTCTTCTCTGATTGTGGCCACCCTCGTATGCCTCCTGTGATTGTAGGTCTCCCCCATCAAATGCTTGTATTTGCTCCATGTTACAATTGGGGACCTCCCTACCTAGGCTCTCATTGTCAGTCTTCCCCACTCCTGATTGCTAGGGACCATCACTAAGGGAGCCCAGCTGCAGTGTCCTGTCTTTAGGTTTACTGCCAAGCAGTGGGCCAGCATGTCAATTTAGTCAGCTGCTGGGTGGAGAAACAAAAGAAAAAATTCATAGTGAGATGCTACTAATAATGTCGGCAGGACCTCCCTGTCCCTGGCGTCAATGTATTCTCCAGTTGTTTACAGCATCCCCCACTTCCCTCCCCGTAAGTATCAAGGTATTTGGCTCCTTACTGTGATATGTATGTGGACTGGTATATATGGGCAAATGGCAAACATTTGCTAGCGATTTTCAAATGCTAGATGAATTATTAGAAGTTGATGCTACATTTGACATTTTAAAACAATATCGCATTATATTAAATGAAGTATGAGCAGATAGTGTAATATTTTATTGAAATTATAGTCAAGGCAAACGTTCAAAACATCTAAAAAATTTACAATCATGACAAGTCCCCAAAGCCTGTCCATCATCTACAAGGCACAAGACAGGAGTGTGATGGAATACTGCCCACTTGCCTGGATGAGTGCAGCTCTCATGAAGCCTGACACCATCCAGGACAAAGCAGCTGCTTGATTGGCACCACATCCACACACATTCACTCCCTCCACCATTGACGCAAAGTAGCAGCAGTGTATACCATCTACAGGATGCACTGCAGGAATTCACCAAGGCTCCTTAGACAGCACCTTCCAAAGCCACAACCACTAGCACTACCATCTTGAAGGACAAGGGTAGCAGATAGATGGGAACACCACCACCTGGAAGTTCCCCTCCAAGTCACTCGCCATCCTGACTCAGAAATATATCGCCGATCCTTCACTGTCGCTGGGTCAAAATCCTGGAACTCCCTATCAGCACTGTGGGTGTACCTACACTACATGGACTGCAATGGTTCAAAAAAGCAGCTCATCACCACCTTCTCAAGGGCAACTATGGATGGGCAATAAATACCAGCGAAGCCCACATTCCATGAATGAATAAAAAAAATCAGAAACTAATGTACTGTCAGTGTACTTTGACCAAAACATAGCGTCAACCTGAAATGATATGTCTTAAATATGTCATTGTTTTAGATGCTGTAGAAATGGAAAATTAGCAGAGATCCACAAAACATTTGGGGTCAAATTAGTATACCTATCCCATTCCATCATCTCATAATACCCTCCCATGCCATCCTATCCTTTCCATGCCATTCCACCCATGCCATACCATTCCCATTCCATACAATTCCATTGTTTCCATGATACCTCTTGGGTGCTAACCCCTCCTTCCAAATCCACCTATGCCATCCCTATCCCATGCCATCCACATCATATGCCATTCCATCCTATCCATCCTATCTCATACTATCCCACACCTCATGTCATCCTCATCCCAAGGCACTCTATTCTTCACATGTCACCCCTCTGATGTTGTCCCCTCCTTCCCATGCCAGTCCCATCCCACCACATTTGCATATTGACTCTGACCCTGCAACCTAATTAACTCTTCTCATCCACTCTTCCCATGCCATTCCCATTCCAAGCCATCCCCATCCCATGCCATTTCATCCTTCCCATGCCATCCCTTTCATGCCATTCTCATACCACCAGATTTCCATATTCCATAATGTGCAACGTGACCTGGGTGTCCTTGTACAGCAGTCGCTGAAGGTAAGCATGCAGGTGCAGCAGGCGGTAAAGAAAGCAAATGGTATGTTGGCCTTCATAGCCAGAGGATTCGAGTACAGGAACAGGAATGTCTTGCTGCAATTGTACAGGGCCTTGGTGAGACCACACCTGGAATATTATGTGCAGTTTTGGTCTCCTTATCTGAGGAAGGATGTACTTGCTATAGAGTGAGTGCAGCGAAGGTTTACTGGACTGATTCCTGAGACGGGAATGACGTATAAAGAGAGATTGAGTCGATTAGGATTATATTCACTGGACTTCAGAAGAATGAGGGGAGATCTCATAGAAACCTATAAAATTCTAACAGAACTAGACAGGGTAGATGCAGGAAGGATGTTCCTGATGGTGGGGGAGTCCAGAACCAGGGGTCACAGTCTGAGGATATGGGGTGGACCATTTAGGACTGAGATGAGGAGAAATTTCTTCACCCAGAGAGTTGTGAGCCTGTGTAATTCATTACCACAGAAAGTATTTGAGACCAAAACATTGTATGCTTTCAAGAAAGAGTTAGATATAGCTCTTGGGGCAAAAGGGATCAAAGGGTATGGGAAGAAAGCGGGAGCAGGCTATGGATGATCAGCCATGGTCATAATGAATGGCAGAGCAGGCTCGAAGGGCCGAATGGCCTACTCCTGCTCCTAGTTTCTATGTTTCTATGACCATGGTGGTCCACGCCTCCCCAGAATCAAGAGTTCCTTGGGTATCAGGTCAGTCCTGCTTCATGACTGCTGACCATGGCCAGTGAAAGTTGCTGACTGAGCTGGCAGTCATTGCTATGGTGATTCTAGGTGCTGCTTACACATGCTTATCTCCCAGCTACCGTACATTAACACCACTGGAGGGATGTGAGAGGAAATGACAGATCCTGGAGCTTCTTGCTGAGTTCCGCCTGAGCTTTAAAGAAAACAAGTGACTTTCATAACTGTCAAGGAGAATCTGTACTGCTTCTTACACACACACACACACATGCATGCACGCATGCTCATACACACACAAACTCCATCTTTGCATGGGGACAGCAACGTATCAATCATTGACAACCACACGTGTCTTTCAAATGTTCCAAAGCACCTCACATAAACTACTACACCAGGTACACTCAGCACCTGAACATTGCAATCAAGTTTTAAAATATTTAATTAACTTTCATCCCATGGGCGCAGGTAGGCATTGCCTCCCAAATCAACCCACCGACCAATCAGAAAAGTGAGGACAAAAAGAGCACATCATTATAGATTAATTCAGTTAAATTTGAATCACAGATGAGTTGTTTTGAAAGTGTTATGCATGTCAATGTTGAATTTTCAATGGCATTCAGAACTGATTGCTGACTGGCACTAGAGGCATGCTAGTAATGAGCAAGCCAACAGACAGGTAAAACAGTAGCCAATTGATAGCTTAAACAATGTCAGCATGAATGGATGAGCTGGACAAATACTTCAAAACTTGAGGATCAGCTGTCAACACTTGCCCCTCTACCCACAGGAAAACACACAAGGAAGTTTGTAAGATGCACTCATGAGGATTAATCAGAAAAACATGCATTCCCAAAGGAGATCTGGAGCTCCATCCAAGACAGGCATACCAGTGGGAAATCATGATTGCTTCAAGGACTGCAGCTGTAGCCATGATGATTAACATTTTTCTAAGATACCAAAGGGAAATCAATCTGCTGGAGGAACAACAATGAAAGAGAACAAATGGTGAGAGGTTTTCCTAAATAGGAGTCAAGGCAACAATACTAGAATCTATTGTACATATTTATACTTCCTCTTGACCTCTAAAGCAAAAGTACATCCAATTTATCAATTCCATATACTTGACAACTTTTTCAGACTTAAATCATGACCTTTCTTCAGACAAATGTCATCCTGAAATATTAAGCTAAAAGCTACTGCGGATGCTGGAAATCCAAAACAAAAACAAAACAAAAATTTATAAATTTTTTCAATAATTTATATAGATTCTTCTTTTCCCACCTATTTCCATTATTTTTAAATCTACAACTAATACCTTGTTAGTCTTTCCACCCCACCCCCACTAGAGCTGTACCTTGAGTATCCTGCCATCCATTCTTAATTAGCACTTTTCTTAGATAATATCACCACCTTCAACACCTCTTTGATCCTTTTGTCTGTGACATCTTTTGATTATCTGCTCCTATCACTGCTTGCTTGTCCCCACAACCACCCCACCCTCAACTTCTCTCTCCCCCCGCCCCCCACCTTAAACCAGCTTATATTTCACCTCTCTCCTAACTATACTTCAGTTCTGTTGAAGGGTCATGTTGGACTCGAAACGTCAACTCTTTTCTTCTCCACCGATGTTGCCAGACCTGCTGAGTTTTTCCAGGTAATTCTGTTTTTATCCTGAAATATTAACCTGTCTTATGATGATGGCCCTGTTCTGACTTCACAGTTGTTTTCATTTCAGTTTTTTAGCTTTTGCATGATGTTTCCTATCATGTTCAGCGACTACTGCATGATTTTTAGATAGTAGGCAGCTGGGCAGGGATCTGTAATGCCTCATCCCAGCCATCATTGTTACCATTCAATTTTTGTGCCATCATTTCTGGTTTGTTTAAGAAATTGTCATCTTTTATGGGCATTTATATGAGGTGGCAATGACAGAGTTACCAGCTTTTGCCTTTGTATTTCGGGAGCAATTTTCAACTGCCAGTTGCTTGTTTCTCTCTTTCAAATTGGGCAGCTGGCAGCTGAAAATGTGGGACGGGCATGAGAGGTGCTATACTAGGGAAATACACCGGTAATCTCTGACACTAACCTGTCAATGTTGGCAGCGCAGCAGGGAAAATTACCTCATTTACATAATGGCAACAGACACTCATGCCATTGGGCCATATCTAGGGCACCTGCCTGCCTCAAGAGGCTGGGAATGCTTTCTGATTTTACCAGGTCAGGTACTGATTTTGTATATATAAAAAGAAAAGGAAAACTTATATACTGGAAATCAGAAATGGAAATTGAAATCTGTGCCCAGAAGCATACCAATGCTGGTTTATTGGTCCCATGATGAAGGAACAGAGAGAAAAAAATGCCAAATCTATGGTGTCACAGGCCACACCTCAGACTTGGATTCTCAAGATGTTCTCCATGTCTGCCATTGTTGGGGCTGGTTGCCCCACTGAACCTTTCCAGCGGGAGAGGCCTAACTTTCTTTGTGGGGGCATGAAAATCATTACTGCTCCTCCTGGGCACACGTGGTGAGTAAAACATGTTGTAAAGATTTAAATTTTTGGACTTCTTCTGTCCCTGATCCTCTTCCCTGCTTGTAAGAAGATTCTGTGAAATTCATTTCAGACCCATGGCTTTTTCTAGCTATTAAATTTCATAATTAAAGTGTTCATCTGATTAGCATGTTACCTCTTTTGATCTCCACAGTAATGAGTCTGATCACACCTGTGTAATACCTGACAGATTGACATTGCTTCTGTTTACATGAAGAAAGCCTTTCATCTTTTTTCAATTTTAAGTTGATCAAAAACTTAATTTTCAAAATAGACTGAGGGGATGGAAAAAATTGAATGCATCTGTGTTACATGGCAATGCCATTTCCAAAGAAACTATTGTTCTTACTGGAAAAATGTAAATGGTTGAAAAACAACGTAAAGCAGTGAAAGCCTGAAGATATCTGGAGAGAACAAACTGCAGACAGTTTCTCTCTGCTTTGGTCAAATGAATTCCAGCCAGAGCTGTCAAAAACTATCAATTTCAAACAAGTGTTGCGTATTTCTTAATTCATAGCAACAAGTACTGGCAACCAAGTGAAGAGTGAACGTCTGTACGCAATATTATAAAGTGCTAACACAATTTACAACCACACTGAACTTATTGGGGACTAAATTGGATAGCCTCCGAAATTGTGCACTGAAGTCACGATGCACAATTAACCATGCCCGTTCAAAATGATGCAGAAAGCAGACAAGCTTTGCACTGTCTGCTAATTAGAATGACTTCAGCCTGCAGCCCAGCACTGAACACATTGAGCAGCTGCATAGCACAGCAAGATGATCCAACTTCATGTGAGGCTAGCACCACTTAAAGTTAGATTGCACTACTTAATGGTGAAGTGTATTCTGGCTGCAGCAGTGACTGGCAATGCTGAAGGAGGAATTAAATAACAGGATCAACCTCCAAAAATGGCAGAACAGGCCAGAGAGCATGCCCCAAGTTCTCTGATGCGGCGCTGGAGGCCTTAGGAGATGCACAGGAAGACGGACATCCCCTTCCCTCAGGAGGCCAGAGACCGCCCAGGCAGACGCTGAAAAGACAGTGAGAGGAGGTAGCTATTGTGGTCACTACCAGCCCAAGAAGGGCCTGGGTGCAGTGCAGGAAGAAGTTTAATGATGCCACATGAGTTGTCAAGGCCTGTGAATGCATTTTCCAATGTCATAACCTTGCATATAAAGCAGGAATCTCACACGCTGCTCTATTCACCAAATCCCCTTCACCCACCTACCATCAGTCTCCATCAAAGATGAATTATACCTCACATTCATAGCGCCACCTCACCCTCACATATTTGACATTGTTGCAAACCATACACTCACATCTTACAGCTTGCACACATTGCCAACTTTCAACTGAAACAGGCACATCACCCAACCACATTGCACATGCTCACTGACTCAATGTCCTCTCTCTTGCAGCAGAAAGTGGCCCAGAATTGGAGGCAGCAGGAGACAACTGGCTGAGGCAGGGATGGCTGTAATGTGCTCATCCTCATAGAGGAGACGGGTGCTAGGAGTCAGTTTTTTTAAATTCATTCACGGGATGTGGGCTTCACTGGCTGGGCCAACATTTATTGCCCATCCCTAGTTGCCCTTGAGAAGGTGGTGGTGAGCTGCCTGCTTGAACCGCTGCAGTCCATGTGGTGTAGGTACACCCACAGTGCTGTTAGGAAGGGAGTTCCAGGATTTTGACCCAGCGACAGTGAAGGAATGGCAATATATTTCCAAGGACAGTGAGTGACTTGGAGGGGAACTTCTAGGTGGTGGTTTTCCCATCTATCTGCTGCCCTTGTCCTTCTAGATGGTAGTGGTTTGGTTGTTGGTTTGGAAGGTGCTGTCTAAGGAGCCTTGGTAAATTCCTGCAGTGCATCTTGCAGAAGGTACACACTGCTGCTTCTGTGCGTTGGTGGTGGAGGGAGTGAATGTTTGTGGATGTGGTGCCAGTCAAGCGGGCTGCAGTACTGCCACATCCAGTCGTGAATGGTGGTGGAATTGGCATATCTGTCACTAAGTCTGTAGCTAGTGATGGGACTAAAGATCATAGAGAACAACAGTGTGCTCCTGACTAATCCATCTTCTCATATACACTTCACAATCTGTTTTGATTTACAATGTAGGAATGATATAACCGTGCACGGCTAGCTTCCCCCATTCCCTCATCACAACGTTGCTCTGACGCCTTTATGCTTTCAAGTGCTCATAAACTGCCACCTGGATAGGCAGTGGTGCTGGAGACCTAAAGAAAAAAAGAGACTGATGAGAAAGAAACACTAAAAATTAATCTGAGACTCACAGGCATCAGCTCAGACACCGGCACTGCAGTATTTCCCAAGCTTTTTCCCACTATGATTCCATTTTGAGTCTTGAAAATTGCTGTGAGCTTAGAGTGAGAGCCAGGTGGCGTGGGTGTGGTGTAGTGCTATAAGAGCGGTTTTGGTGGCGGGGGGTGGGAAGTTGGGAGGTGCATGTGAGAGCAAAGTAGGGAGAGATTTGTGAGAGCAAAGTGTTGAAACTTCAGGGTTTTTTTAACTACCTGGCTTCCGCTGGCTTTTCTGGAGCAGGAATCATGCCTCAAAGATCGTCGGTTAAGCTATGCCCTTCATTAAGAAAAATGCAAGGATTTAAAGGGATCTCACAGCTGTTAGCATTCACTTCAAGCTCCACAGGTAGGAATGGAACTCACCTCGGAAATCGTGACCCCAAAATCTCGTCTCGTGACCCCACTGGGGGTCATGACCCACAGATTGGGAGGCCTTGTTGTCAGAGTAGCATAGAGGCAGGATCTGCACATGGTGAGTCACTAGGCACAAATGAGTTGCAGACAGGGCAGGGGGAAAATATTGCATGGTGCCAGCTCCCTGGAGCGTTCTGCTGCAGAAGATTAACATGAGGATTCAATGAGGCAGTGCAAAGGAAAAAGCTGATGGGAAAGCACACAGAAATGTTTGGTCCATAGGCAGACCTACCGGACAGGCTGTGTCACTGTCAAGGTACATGGAGGAATTGGGCTCCAACATGACACGAGGCTTCGCACAGAGATTGGAACCCTATCTTTCCAGCTTTCCAGTGTCAAAGTGGTGACCAACTCTGTGAGAACATTTGTGAACCTGACCATGATACAGTGCTTGATGGCCAATGTCTCAGCTTCCATTGCAGCACAAGAAGGGGCCACCCAATGCCTGAGTGTTGCAGTCGAATCTCAGGCTGACGTCATGATTACCCTTGTTGCTATCCCAGCTCAGAATGCTGCCAATATAGCTGTACATACCAGTGCTCAAAGGGGTTTGGAGAGCCCCAAGGCAGTTTAGCAATCTGCTGCAGCTGATTACTCAGGTTGCTCTGGAGGTTGTCCTGCCAGACCTCCTGCAGCCTCTCTCAAGTTAGCAGCCTTTCATCAGCTATATCACAGCTACTGGGGTAGCACTGCACAGCAGCACTAGGGCAAGCAAAGGCGCTGACAAGACATGCACTAAGGGGAATGAACAAGGTTGATTATTTTACTTCAGTATGGAATATTGGATGCCACGCTGCATGAGGTTGGCAAGGAATTGTTATTTTCTGCTGGCTTTTACATCGGGAATGTGGTCAAAAGAATGTTGTGATGGTCAGTAATTGTGGGATGGTAAAGTGTGGGACTCTTGTACAATGTGATCTGTGATTGTATTCACTGGAACCAAAGTCAAGTTAGTGCTTCCAGACAGCATGGCTGGGAACATGGGCATTGCAGCTGCCTCATCCCTTCACAGAATCACAGAATCACACAGTGCAGAAGAGGCCCTTCGGCCCATCGAGTCTGCACCGACACGTCAGAAACACCTGTCCTACCTAAACCCATTTACCAGCACCTGGCCCATAGCCTTGAATGTTATGACGTGCCAAGTGCTCATCCAGGTACTTTTTAAAGGATGTGAGGCAACTTGCATCCACCACCCTCCCTGGCAGTGCATTCCAGACCATCACCACCCTCTGGGTAAAAAAGTTTTTCCTCCCATCTCCCCTAAACCTCACCTTGAACTTATGTCTCCTTGTGACTGACCCTTCAACTAAGGGGAACAGCTGCTCCCTATCCTCCCTGTCCATGCTCCTCATAATCTTGTACACCTCGATCAGGTTGCCCCTCAGTCTTCTCTGCTCCTACGAAAACAACCCAAGTCTATCCAACCTCTCTTCATAACTTAAATGTTTCATCCCAGGCAACGTCCTGGTGAATCTCCTCTGCACCCCCTCCAGTGCAATCACATCCTTCCTATAATGTGGTGACCAGAACTGCACACAGTACTCCAGCTGTGGCCTCACCAAGGTTCTATACAACTCCAACATGACCTCCCTACTTTTGTAATCTATGCCTTGATTGATAAAGGCAAATGTCCCATATGCCTTTTTCACCACCCCACTAACATGCCCCTCTGCCTTCATAGATCTATGGACACACACGCCAAGGTCCCTTTGTTCCTCAGAACTTCCTAGTGTCATGCCGTTCATTGAATATCTCCTTGTCAAATTACTCCTTCCAAAATGTATCACCTCACACTTTTCAGGGTTAAATTCCATCTGACACTTATCTGCCCATTTGACCATCCTGTCTATATCTTCCTGTAGCCCAAGACACTCAACCTCACTGTTAACCACCCGGCCACCCTTGCTTATTCCCGATACGTAATTGGCTTGTTTGCTATATTAGAATCTGCAGTTGCATTTAAGAATTTCTTTACACACCTTAATGCACTCCATCTAGCGCTCAAATTCACATTTGAAATGGAGCAGTCTAACAAGCTCCCCTTCTTCGTCATGCTAGTTGAATTCCAATAATGGGTTCTCTACCCTAGTCTACCACAAGCCTATCTTCACTGGTCAATACACACGTTGGGATTCCTACAGCTCCACGTGCTACAAGATTGGCCTTATCGGCAATCTTGTAAATAGGTCTGGAGCCATTTTCTCGCCATGCAAACCTGGCACTGAGATATGGTGCATCAAAGTTGTCCTGTGGCATAATGTCTACCCCAATCAGATCATTGCTCATTGTGCATTATACATTCTCACAAATGGGCTTGAGGGCACCACTTCCAGACCTGAAAAGTGTCCGATCTACCTCAGCTTAACCCGGAAGAGTAAAGTATTCCAGCAATATGGGCATCAGGTGAAGCTAACCGTTTCACACTCCTACTATGAAGTGGCAACACGAGTGATGTTTTCCACTAACAGGATGCTGCCATCAAGCCAAAAAGACATTCTGTCTACCACACAAATGAGTAATGTGGTGTATGAATTTCTGTGCCAGTGTGATGCCAGGTAACTAGGCTGTACATCCCAACAACTGGCGGATCGTATAAAACAGCATGTCCTTTTGGACAATAGGCTGAGTACTGACAGTACTCAAACGACCTGTGCTGTAAAACTCAGAACATAATTAGTTAGGTGTGATTTCCTGACTGGACAGCACTTGCTGAACAATCCCAACTATGCTAAGAATTCACTAACAACCAATTTAAGATTATTAGTCGAGCTCACAATGTAGCTCACTTATTCTTGCCAGGAGCTATATATATTCATATGCAGGGACCTGTCCTTCTGCAGGGAAAGAAATATGTCCAGACATTGCATCTTCTTTGAGTGAACAAAAGCATGGTGAACAATAGGTCCCTGGTGCATTCACCATGCAATGTCTTGACCAATCAGAGTTGACTTGCCAACCAATCAGCACTCTGCTCATTCAGTATAAATAGTTGTTCCCGTTGAATTTTGGCATTCTTGCATCTGTCCTGATGAGTGCAAGGCAAAAATCTTCAACAGCGTGTCTCTTTTCTCATCAATACTCAAGCTTGCTATTTATTGTCATTTGCTATTTCTGCATGATCTTCCTCTCATGCTACAGCTGAAGGAGCACTGCTACTATTGTAGACACCACTGTGAGCAAATAGTTTGCCCAAAACCCTTGCAGTCACAGCCAATGTCTTCCCCACATACAGCATCACCCCCTGCTGACTTCACCAACTGTAACCAATTCCTTAAAACACTCCACATTTCCACAAACTCAAACAGAGTCACAAGAAAGTAACAATAACTAACCTGTAAATTGTTGATGGCCATTTTAAAAAGGGCTGATGGGTTGTCCTTCATGTTGCTCAGTACATCTGTATTTAAGAGAGGGTATTAAAGCAGATGTCCAAAGTGGCAGCATTGGTGTTAGATGCTGACTAACATCATGATCTGCCTATACTGCATACTTCTGATGTACGCTCACAGTGCCTGTGCTAAAGCCCTTACCAAGATGGCATTTGGTGTGAACCACACAGTGTGAGTGGAAGTGACATGGACGCCATTTTGTAGCACCAAAAATAGCTGTGTTTGGAACTGAATTTTGTGGCCACTACAGGTTTAAAATTTTACTTACATAGATGTGTGTGTATTACGAAGACAGAGAAATTATTCAGGTGATGTACCCCAAATTTCTACGAGATGAGTTGGCACCACTTCTATGCTATTGGTTTATACGTTGTGCTCGGCATTGCTCTGGTAAAACTCATACAAATTGAGAGTGATCTGTTTTTAACCATAAGTGCAATCGGGCCACTGTATCCCGATTGACCATATTTGCATAAATTGTAATGTCGGTGACACCACAGCTCTCAGTTAATCCTCGCAATGCCATCAGAGAAATTTAGCCTGAGAATTATAAGGTTCAGAAACTCAGAATTAGTTAAGAAAGATGGGAGTGAGGAGTTTCTGAGCCTGGAGAATCTGGATAGTTTTAGTAATGGTTTCTACATTTAAAAGAAGCATTTTTGGTAATTTGGCCACACAGGCTTGGACTTGTTGCTCAATGCGTTATTTATTATATGAATTCTGGAGACTAAAAGGACTTTTTCTGAATTTTAGCTCTAAGCAGTTCCAGTCAGCTAGTGCAAGTCAATCACTTTAATCCATGTGTATGATACTCTGGGTCATGGCATTCTCAATGTGTACATCACCAAAATTGATGAAAAGTTATCTACCGTGTATTATCTGAAATTCTGGGCATCTTATCTATCAGTGAATTTTTCTAATGTTGCTATTTAGAACGTATTAGATTGGATAAATAAATACTCAATACACAACCTGTCCCAAAAATAAAGTTACAACCAAAGAACCAAAGCCATGCAAACCATTGCAAATAAATCTAGTAAATGAGATATAAAATTTTGTCACGTCTACAGAAAACATTGTGATTATATTGATAATGACACTGCAGTAAATTGTGTGTTTGGACAATAGAATTTGTAAAAGGATGTTGAAAGGATGTGAAATTCTGATTGTGTCGGTTAAATCTCTTGGGCTTAAAGCGTGTTGAAACTAATGGAATTCCTCAGTCTGCTGAAGGCAATAACTGCTACTAATATTATGAGTTACTATTAATACATAGTACATTTTCATACAGAGATGTACCAAACTAGCCTGCATCATTACGAAAACATGATAAGCTTGTGGTATCAGAGTGTGATATAATTCAAACATCTTTCCAGAGGCTGTTATTTGTCACGATCATTGACCAAGCACTGATTATTCACATAGATGTTGGTACTGAAACATGACCTTGATTTTAACACTGGCCCAATTTTCAGCGGGTGAATTTTGAACTCTGATGTTAACTGGGCCCGGTGGGAAATTGGTGAGAACCAACACAAATTAACACAAAGCAGGTAAGTGTGCAGGATTGGCTTCCAGAGACCTTGTCCCTTGCAATTAGGAAGAGGGGGAATCATCCTTTAAGAGAAAGTTGGCTAAGTATTTAAAAAGGAAAATACAGGGCTATAAGAAAGACCAGGTCAGTGGGATTGGTTTTCAATTACTCTCGTAGGGATCCAACACCTTTGAAGCAGACTATTTGGCATCTTTCTGTGCTGTACACATCTCTTGTTCCATTCTTGTATGGTCATTAATGATTCCATGGCACTTCTGAATGAAGAGAAGGGAGTCCAGGCCAACCTTCTTCCTTCCACCAGCACTGAAATAACAGGATAACTTGGTTGTTTGCATGCTTGCTGTCTGTGGAATCTTGTCCTACATAAAAATGGTTGCTGTGTTCATCTGAATAAAATCCATGGTTGCAATTTAAATGTATTTGCTTGAAGCAGTTTGGCATGTCAGGAGTAATGTTTTAAGGTGCAAGATTGTTTTCTCTTGCATCCAAGTGGACCATCTTTATGAATGAATCTAAACTGTGTTCTGATATAGTATCACCCACTAGGATTATCAAAGCCAAGCTCAATCCTGACCTAGCCTCACACCCACATGCACATTTGCTGGTGGCTTGGAGTGGTGCTGATCACTGGATGTTCCACTTACTCCTTTCTCCCAAGATACCTTCTTATATCTTCATTAGAACAGCCATCATTGACACACTCTTATCTTATTATCACCCCACATCCATTCCTCACAGTTACCCTCCACAAATATTGCCCTCCATTTCCTCATCACAATGCATTTGTCACACTCCTAACTCTCTGATTTCTTGTTGCAGAAGAGAGTGCAAGAACACTTGAGAGAGACAGAGAATAGGGATTGGCCCTCCTGTCATCGCCATCCTGACCAATGCGGAGGAAAATGCACTAGGAATTACCAGATTTTGCTGAGTGCGTGGCCATTGGAGATGAAAAGATGGGAGTCTCCCAGATATCTGGTGACAGAATTAGATCTCACATAACCACATGGCACACAACATTCACTCATTTTGTTTTGTTGGACCTAAGTGACAGTTCTGCCAAACAGAGAAATCAGTCATCTGGGAGAGGCACTTGTGGACAGCAGTTTGTGAAATCCTGAAGATGCCACCAGCAGATCCCTGGAAGAAGCTGGAGACAAAGGCATTCAGGTCTATGGTGACCTTGACAGCCACTGGCAATGTGTGCTTACACAGTCCATAAGGAAGGAGGGCTTCTTCCAGAAGGCAGCAGATATCAGCAATGACCTGCTGAGGAACCCTGAGCCTCCTGAGTCATTGCTGCTTGGTCATGTCTAGAACTCTGGTCCTTTGTCAGTCTGCTTTATGTTCGGGGATATCGCCTCCTGTGAACTGTGAACAACTCCTCTTGGTGTTGCTCTTAGTGCTGGCGGTATTGCTAGTGCCACTCCTCTTGCTCCTCCTGAAATCTGAGCTCCATAAGCTGCTCCCATGGTGCAGTGAAGGCTGGCAGGTGGGGACCATGAGGAGCTGGTGGTGCAGTGGTAATGTTACCGGGCTAGTAATCCAGAGCCCCAGGCTAGTATTTTGGGACATGGCTTAAATCCCATCATGGCAGCTGGTGGAATTTAAATTCAATTAATGAATAAAGATGGAACTGAAAGCTAGCCTCAGTAAAGGAGACCATGACAACTATCAAAACCCACCTTGTTCGCTAAAGAAATCTGCCTTCCTTACCTGATCTGGCCTACATGTGACTCCAGACCCACAGCAATGTGGTTGACTCTTAACTGCTGTCTGAAATGGTGTCAGTAAGCCATTCAGTTCAAGGTCAATTAGGGATGGGCAACAAATGCTGGCCTTGCCACTGATTCCCACATCACCAGAAAGAATAAAGAAAGTGCAGATCAAAGTCAAAAAGAGCCCAACGTAACAGAACTAACCTCCAAAGCTGTGTAAACGCAGCCTCCGAACAAGTCCTGTGAGTAAATGCCTTTTACTGAAGCAAAGGTTTTTCAGTCTGTCAATCTCAAAGCCTCATCAATCTCCATTGTGCTCTCACCCGAATAACACTAGTGAGTTTCAGACAGCTATGCACTGTCAAGTAAAACCAGAATACAGGGTTAAATCTCCAGACAATTGCCTTTGTGCTTATTTAACTAGCAGGCCCACCTGTCCCATGAGAGTTTCCTTCACACCTCAAGATGCACTCCAGTTAAATGCAGAAGTTGGCAAGTTCATGTCAACTTCGTCACACATCGGCAATTTTCCTTCTTTAACACCCACATCTATCTACAACTGCCCCTCCTTGTAGGTTGAAAAATCCCCAAAAATCTTCAACAACAAAACTTACTATTGTTAAATAGTCAAAACGTCCATGTGCTTTCTTAATGATAAAGTAACTAAGTGCCAATGATATGCCAAATTAATTGTAGTCATAAACCAATGTTCAAGCATGTTATACTTGATCACAATTCAGCGCCTAGGGGCTGAATTGAAATGGGCTGGGAGGCGGGAGTGTTGGCAATGTTGCGGGGGAAGTCATGGGATGGGAACTTGATGTCTTCCCATTGCCATGGCATATTGCCAGCCAATTAAGGGCCATTGCTTGCTCCCGTGGGCATTTTACCCATGTTGAGAGGCTTGGGGAGGAGGTCTGCCCTGAAGAGCATTCCATTGCCCACAGGGGCCTCTCAGTGGCAATGGCCACCCACGACAATGCACTGCTGGTTCACCCACTGCAGTCGCTGTCACCTGCCTGCCTGGCTCTAGCTTCTTCCAAAACAACTCACCATTGTTTGAGAGTGCCTTGGCATTGAGGCACCCGTCACAGCCTCAGCATTGGCCACCGATAGCAGTGGTGCTGCTGAGGCTGCTGGGCTGCTGGTCCAATTGGTCACTGCCGGCAAAATGCTGCCCCAAAGTCCCGCAACCTGCCAGAGCAGGCTCAGCACCCAATTTCAGCCCTGGCAGAAGGACTTGTTAGGCCGCACAATTTTTGTTCAGTTTTTTATAACTTTTTCTCATAAAGAAGGCACAAGAGGGAGAGAGCAGTGAGACTTCATAAAAGCACGAGAGGGAGAGAACAGTGAGACTTCCTACGGAACGTGAAAGGGATAGAGCAGAGAGACTTCATAAAGAGGCATGAGAGGGAGGGAGCAGCGAGAATTCATAAAGAGAGTGAGAGGGAGAGAGCAGTGAGACTACATAATGAGGTGTGAGAGGGAGAGGAGGAGATGATTGGTGACAGATGAGTAGACTCTTTATATAAAGATTAAGGTATGTCAGTGCAGCTCGGCCATGTGGAATGTGCGTATTGTGGGATGTGAGAAGTTATGCAGGCACAAAGTGCCCTCGATTACTACATCAGTAAGAATTGTCACCAGCTGCAGAAACTTGAGCTCCGGGTTTTAGAAATTCAGCGGCGGCTGGATCACTGTGGTGCATCTGCAAGGCTGAGGGTCATGTTTAGAGAGGCAATGACACTGCAGCTAAGAAGTACACAGACAGGAAGAGAATGGGTGACCACCAGAGTATCTAGGAGAAACAGGCAGGTAGTGCCGGAATCACCTGAGGCTATCTTGCTCTCTAACCGCATTTCCATTTTGGATACTGGTGAGCGAGATGCTTCTTCATATGGTATCCTAGGCTTTAATAACAGGGGCATTGAGTACAAGGGTAGGGAGGTCATGTCCAGCTTGTATAAGACACTAGTTAGGTCTCATCTGGAGTACTGAGTCCAGTTCTGGGTGCCATACTGGAGGAATGATGTGAAGACATTGGAGAGAGTACAGAGGAGATTCACAAGAATGATTTCCAGGTTGAAGAACTGTAGCTATGAGGATAGATTGGAGAGGTTGGGTCTGTTTTCATGGAGAAAAGAAGGCTGAGAAGAGACTTGATAGAGCTTTTCAAGATCCTGAGGGGTATGGACAGGGTAAAAAGTGGGAAACTTCCCTCTCTAGAGTACATCAAGAACTAGAGGGCACAGATTCAAAATAATGGGCAAAAGGAGTAGAAGTGACGTGAGGAAAAAAAATTTCTCCCAGAGGGTGGCTGTAGTCTGGAGCAAACTTACTGTGAGGGTGGTGGAGGCAGGTTCAATTGAGGTATTAAAAGGGAATTTGATAGCTATCTGAAATGAAAGAATGTGCAAGGTTAAGGGGATAAAGCAGGGGAGTGGAATTAGGTAGATTGCTCTTTCAGCGAGCTTGTGCAGATTCCCCCCCTTGCTCTGACTCTATCTTATGACTTACTATAGACTATTCTAGTTCTATCAAACTCTCCAAGTGCTCTGTTTACCTTGATATTAATTTCTGATCTATCCACCTTACCAGTTACTTCCCACTACCAGTTTTTTTCCTCTCTCTCTGAGTTTCCCCTCAGGTTCCCATCCCCCACCAGTCTAGTTTAAACCCTCCCCAACAGCACTAGCAAACGTCCCTGCGAGGGCTTTAATCCCAGTCCTACTTAAGTGTAAAATGTCCTTCTTGTGCAGATCCCACCTGCCCCAGAACCAGTCCCAATGCCTCAGAAATCTAAAGCCCCGCCCTCTTACTCCATTTCTCCAGCCACGTGTTGAACTGCTCAATCTTCCGACTCTTATGCTCACTAGCACGTGGACTGGGAGTAATCCTGAGATTACTGCTCTTGAGGTCCTGTTTTTCAATTTCCTTCCGAACTCTCTAAAAGCTACTTTCAGGACCTCATCCCTTTTCCTGCCTATGTCATTGGTCCCAATGTGGACCACAACCTCTGGCTGCTCCCCCTCCCCCAGAAGAATGTCCTGAAGCTGTTTTGTGACATCCTTGATCCTGGCACCAGGGAGGCAACACACCTGGAGTCACAGCTACAGGCACAGAAACGCCTGTCTGCTCGTCAAACTATGGAATCCCCTACCACTATAGCACTTCCACTCTTCCTCCTCCCCTCCTGTGCAGCTGAGCCACCCGTGGTGCCACAGACTTGGCTTTTGTTACAGTCCTCTGAGGAACCATCTCACCTACCAGTATCCAAAATGGAAAAGCAGTTCGAGAGTGAGATAGCCTCGGGGGATTCCTACACTACCCGTTTGTTTCTTTTAGATATTCTGGTGGTCACGCATTCCCTCTCTGCCTATGTACTTCTTAGCTGCAGTGTGACCACCTCTCTAAATGTGCTGTCCACATAATCCTCAGCCTTGCAGAAGTATCACAGTGACTCCGGCTGCCGCTCAAGTTCCACAACCCGGAGCTCAAGTTTCTGCAGCTGATGACACTGTGCAGTTGTAATCATTGAGGATACTATGTGCCAGCACAACTTACCACTTCCCTCAAGATGCACATTCCACAAGACCGAGCTGCACTGGTGCACCTTAAACTTTACAAAAAGTGTCTACTCACCTGTCACTCACCAATCGCCTCCTCCTCTCCCTCTCACTCTCTGTATGAAGTCCCTGAGATAAGAAAACTCAGCATGGATTGAAAATCGAACCTACAATCTTCCTGGTTTGTCTGGCTCAGCTACTAATTGTGTAAAACCTACTAAGCCAATAGGGGACTTTAACTACATCTATCAGTTGACTCTATTTGCTTTCTGGATCCTTGAGAATGTGTGTTAAATTGCATGTGTTTGGATGACGCTTCATTCAATTGTCAGAAAACTCTTTTCTATTTTAAGAGCCAATGCTCAATGTGACCTTGAAGATTAAATAACCTGCGCAATCTGCACAAGGGATTATGGTCAAATCTGCAAGACAAAGATATGTTCATCACAAATGTTTTATGGCCTAAACTATTGCCTCTTTCTCTATTAAGGAGTAATTCCTTTCAACCTTATTGGCAAAGTAATAACTTTCTCCCAGTTATCCTGCACAAGATAAAATGGCTCTTATTCCTGTGACTGCAGCACTGGTGTTGCAGCAAAATTGTTCGTTATACTGTGAAAACCTAAGAGCCTAGACAGCACTAACAAAGCCTGTCATTTTAGAGTCCTAAAGAAAGATTTTTTCTTTCAAGTTAGCTAGTGTGAGGGTGATGCTCATAATATACAAAATACTTCTAGTAGGAGGATGATCCTAAAAACTCTGGATTTCATTAACACTTAGTTTTTGACAATAGTATAAAACATCTGATATCAGCTTGATTACCCATTAACCATTTATTCCCATTTTTGTTTCCAATGACTTCGATCAGGTAAGATGCCTAACAGGGTTACACCTGATTTACACTGTCACTTGAGTTAAAATTAAAAGCATTGAAAGCACAGAAGTGAATAGGGGCATTTTTCCTCGATTTAGTAGACAGATACCACCTCAAAAATTAGAACTACCCACAGAAACATGGGTGTCAATCATTTTTCCCTGTTCTGCACCTCAATTTTCTAGGTGAATTTGGCTGTACTTGAAGCAGCTGCAACAATCTAAATTTCCTGAAATCCTTTATAAGCATTTATACATTTTTCAAACATGCATCTCCAAACCCACCAACCACAGTTTCTGTCTGCTCCTTTATATAGGAGTACAAGTAAATCACTAGTTAGTGCCCACCACCTGAACTCAATTAAACACAATTAATATACAATGAACATATATGTTTGGCAAATTTGGAAAGCAAAAAAAAAACAGAGCGATCTTAAAGGGCAACAAGTAGGTGATTTGTTGATGAGTATTACCATTGCAGTTTTTTTTCCTCTCTAGTTAGGGTTAAATTAGAAATTCAGTCAGTGCTCTAATAAGGGAAACATGGCACAGCACCTCAGTCCCATCGAATGCAAATCTTGTGCCATGTGGGAACTCCAGACTGCTTCTCGTGTCCTGGACAAACCACATCTGTAGAAGGTGTCATCAACTGGAGGAGCTTGAGTGCCAGATTTTGGAACTTGAGCAGTAGCTGGCCTCACTGCAGTGTATCTGTGAGTCTGAGGGCGATGTATAAGGGTGTGGCATATATAGGGTTAATGTGAGACAGTATAGTACCGCCCACACAGTGATGTAAGAGAGCACATAATCCACATCCAGGGCCAGTCTAGTATTGGACAGATCAGTGTGTAACAGCAAGCATGGACACAGCTCCTAGCTTGAACCCTTTACTATGGGCAGAATTTTGCCGTCGGCAAGCAGGGGGCGGGGCCCACTTACTGACGCATAAAATAACGCGGGATAACGTCAGGCGGAACCCCCGACGTCATCCCGCCCCATTTAAATTTTCAGGAAGGCGGGCCCTCGGCTAAATCAGCTGCGGGCCCGCCGACCTGTCAATGGCCAATTGAGGCCATTGACAGGATCATTTAAACAATTAAAGGACCTGCCCATCTAACCTTAAGGTTGGTAGGCAGGCCAGGAGCCCCGGCGGCAAATAGAAAAAACATGAAACCTCATCCACAGGCGGGATGATGTTTCATGCAGGGTGTTAAACATTTAAATAAAGTTATTTAGTAAATTATGAACATGTCCCATTGTCACATGAGGGGGCCATATTAGGAATTTTTTTTTTTCTATTTTTAATATTTTTCAACGTGGAAGTGATCTCCCTGAGGCAGCACTTAGCTTCAGGGAGATGTGCGCTCTTTCGTGCGCATGCACGAAAGAGCACTCTCTCGCTTTTAGGGAATCCCCCCCACCTGCACAGGAAGCACATAGCGCTTCCCACCGGACGTCACACTGGGCAGGCCTTAATTGGCCCGCCCACGTAAAATGGTAGCGCGGCCCGCTTCTCTGGCAGGCTATATATCTGTACGTAGTTAATAAAGACATACAGTTAACCTATGTGACTACGATGACTTCTTTAGACCTACTAAACTGTAACCAACACACCACAACAATGTATATAGAACATTTCTAGGTGTCATCACCTTATAGCTAAAGAGTGCACAGGCAGAGAAGGAATGGGTGACCACCAGACAGACAAGGAGGACCAGGCATTTAGTGCAGGAGTTCCCTGCTGCACTTCCCTGTCTAGCTAGTATTGAGTTCTGACTACTGGTGAAGGTGATGGTTCCTTTGTGGGGTACAGCTAGAACCTAGGCCACAGCACCAGCACTCTGGAAATTCAACTGTACGGGGAGGGTTGAGGAGGAAGATAGGGAGAACAGTAATGATAGGGAATTCAATGAAGGGGAATAGAGTCATTTCTGCAGCCATATATGTAACTCCAGGAAGTGTATTGCCTCCCTGGTGCTAGGGTCAAGGGTGTCATTGAGCAGCTGCAGAATGTTCTGAGGGGGAAGGGTGAACAGTTAGAGCCATGACATCGGTACCATGACATGGGTAGAAAGAGGGATGTGGTCCTGCAGGCAGATTTTAGGGAGCTAGGAAAGAAAAAGCACAACCAGAATCTCATCTTGGCCCTGATGAAATTATAGTTCTCATAACTTAACAAGTCAAGTTTAATAATTCCACATTAATTTAAGCTAACACTTATCAACTGAACACAGAACACAACAAACGCTGTAATCAAGAAGAAAAAATGCATCATTTCTGGTTCTTTCTTCAGGGGCCTTTTCCAAATAACTGTAATAAAAGTAAAGAAAAAAATAATTCTTATGGTCAAACAAAAAAAAAACTTCAATGTTCTTACTCCAAAAAGTGTCAAAAGACAGTAGAGCTTCCCCAGCTTGTCAGCAAAAGCATGCACAGCTTCATTGGCATTCGAAGAGCCAACGATGCAATCTTGCAGTCCTTGAAAAGCAAAATAACAGAAGTTTTCCCATTTCTCCTTTATTCTATGATAGATTAATTTATCCTTTCCTGACTTAAACCAAATTCCAATTGATGATATTGGCGCTATCCCGGGACTCTCACTTAGGTTTGGAGCCGTACACTGGACGTAACAGGAATTAGTGATAATGCCAATTAATGTGTTAAAACAACAACTTTATTGAATAATAATTATAATAATAGTGATATGACAATTATGTTTGATAATATAAAAATAACGTAGTAAGAAGAAAGAAGGAAAGATAACTTTATTGCAAGGAGGAAGCACCTTGTACATAGAGGAAAATAAGAAAGACAAATTTTTAAAAGCACAAACAATAGCCCCAATTAGTCTGTTCCATGATAGTGCCCCAAAATGGAAAAATCCCCGAATTAATCTGTTTCTCAATAGGACCCTAAATTGGTAAAATTCCCCCTTAGTACATATATTACTAAGGGCAGAATTTTACCCTTGACTTGCGGGCTCAGCTGAGGTGGCTGGGAAGCCGAACACTGCCTGCGATCGGGCCCGGAAGGTAATTTCATGCAGGGCGACAAATTAAGGCCCGCCCAGCTTGAAACACGAGCAGCAGGACTTGGTGCTGCCTGTGCGGGCTGGTGGAGGAGAGCCAGCGGGTTATTTGCGCATGAGTACGCGTTACATAATCTCCCTGAAGCAGAAAGCTGCCTGAGGGAAATGAACTGATTTAAAAAGAATATTGAAGATTTTATGAATGTTATGAAACATGTCCCCTCATGTGACTCTTTCACATGAGCAGGGACATGTTATTAATGAAAAAATAAAGTTTTTATTTGCTTTTGGAAACCTCATCTTGCCCATGGAAGAGGTTTCCAAAAAAGTGCAAAGGCTGCTTGGCCTTTTCACCTGCCTGCCAACCGTCAGGTTGGACTGACAGTGAAAAATTTCTTTTAATTCACTTTTGACTTTTAATTCACTTTTTAATGGCCTTAATAGGCCTTTTAATTGTTGGCGGGTGCACTGCGAACTCCGGCGTGTGCCCACCGACTGAAATATCATGTGAGTGTGCGATGACATCGGGACGTGCGCCTGATGTCATCACGCATCATTTTATGCTCGGTCGGGTCGGGCGCACGTCTGCTCGTCGAGCTAAAAATTTTACCCCAAGTCTCTGAGTAACCTTACATGGGGTGAATTCTTTGGTTAGTCACTCCAATGTCCCTTCCTCCATAGTCTTCAGTGGTTGATTGATCTCCATCTGCAGCCCCGAATCCCCAAAGCAGTGTCCCTTTAAACCAAATTTCTGGCTTCATTCCAGCCTTTTAAGACTTTATTCAGGTGTCCTCAAAACAAGATTTTGGAAAACTTGAGTCCTTATCAATTCGCCTCACAAGCACTACAAGGTTTCATAGACTGTGCCATATTCAAGTTGTTTACGTGTCTTTTGGTGTTTCCAACCTGCCATCAGGTTGTATGCCCATCAATCAAACTCCATCTCCTGATTCCACACCATAGTTGACCACCCAGGTGTAAGGCCATTCATTGTCCTGGCTTGTAGTTCAAGGCTCATCGAATGCAGTAAGAAAAAGGATTTCTGATAAGTAAAAGACTATTTTTATTTTAGTGGTCTAGGTTGGAAATGGAAACCAAAGTTGTAGACCAAATATCAGATGTGAGTGGTCAGTATGAAAAGCAAGGTCTTGGGAAAACGCATCTACAGTTGATAATATCACTACTAATTATTATTGATTAATTAATCAAAGCACAATCACGCCTAGGTTTAAATCAATGTCTACAAAGTAAGATTCAATAAAGGTTTCCTTAAAAATCAGAAGTGAAGCAGAAATAAAATTACAAAGATTAGTGATTGCCGGCTGTAGGCCTACACAATTTTGTACTGATTCAAAATCTCAGGTCATATCCTCAATTATTCTTCAGTTTTGCCTGAAGACAGATCCCTGGTGATTGCTGAACCACGGTTAAGTGCTGCGATGTTCTTTTACCACAGATGAGGAGGCAGGCCTCAAGTCTACCTCAGTTGGAAAATGGATTGAACCATGTGCTGCTGAAGTTAATCTGATCCACACGATAGCCATCTAAAATAACCGCTCCCATATCTCCACTCTTTACTTCCTGTAAAACACTAAACACTTATCTGGGAGAGATATATCAACATAGTGAAAAAGCAGTGAAGGGAACACTGAGACTCAACATCATCATATTTCCAACTTGTAAGCTTCAAGCATTTACACCCACACCAGTGTTCAAAGAGACAACTCTGCAACCTTACGGGCTTTGAACAGTAGAAAAACAACTTTTCCCATTTCTCCTTTATTCCATGATAGATTAATTTATCTCTTCCCCCATTTATACTAATTTCCTGTTCCTGACGTTGTTTGCATTATCCCATTCTGTACTGATTCAAAATCTCAAACTCTCAGTTCATATCCTCACTCATTACTTCCTGAAAAATACTTCACACTTTTATCTGGGAGTCACGCAGCAATATGGTGAAAAGGGTTGAAAGGGACACCGAGACTCAAATTTCAACTTCCCAAGACTAATTCCACATCCCTTTAGATCATGCTTACAACTTATACATTAACTTTTCACTGAACATTTCCACAGACCCACAAGTAAGCTTTACTTGAAAGATTTTTTTAAATTCAAATTTTGGGCGCAGATCCTTAAATTGACATGGATACATTTAATAATCAAATTCACACTTTCATATTTCCATGCACCCTTGTAATTTGAATTCCAATACTGAGTTATAAACTCACCAAGTGCCAATTGTACCACCCCCAGACTTTGAGCTCCACAAGGAAAAGGAAAAGTTTGAATTGGTTTAAAATCTCATCCATATTATAAATGTATACACACATTAAACAATCAACTTGAGACAACTTCCAATGCCAGACCACAAAGGGTTAAAAAGCATTTTTGTTCAGTGCATAGTAAAACTGGGACATGCAAAAATGAATTCAAACAAAAGAATCCCACCTTCACAAACACATGCACTCACAAACTGAAAAAAAGGTCATACATTTGTAAACGAAGAATCTTCCTCACACACTCACCACATTTTCACTTTTGCAGTGGGTCTTTTTATAACTTTTTTCCTTTTCCTTCATTTCACCTGCATCTGATATACTATTAACCAGATGGTGCCAACCCCTCCCTGAATAGCGCTAGGATTCACTTCTCCATCCTGAATCCATACTTTGCTTCCTGCTTTTACATTACCTTTCTCAGCCATTTCTATCTTTTGCTTCTGCATGTACACTTCTTCCCTACAAGTTTCAATTTCCCTACTCTTATCCAAACACTAATTCACTACATACTGTTTCTCAATGCACCATTTTTCCTTTTGCTTTTTAAACTTTTCTCATATCTCCTCCAGTTCTTTTAATAATCTACTCACAACCACTTCTCAGTCACTTGCCTTAAGTTCCTCAATTTCTTTCCTTCACGTGCTCCTCTTTTTATCATACACTTTGTGACCATGTGGACACAAAGTACCTTGGATTGACCCATACCTATCTCTACAGGTTGCAACTTCAGTTCACATCCTCTGTAACAAGTGGATCCTAGCATCCACTGTTCTACCCAGTATACACGATCACTACCACCTATAATGTCCCGTATCCACCCCTCCCGGGGTCTCAGCTTCCCTGCAACGTATTTAATGACCAACTCATCAAATTGGGATTTGAGTGTGCCATTATTCTGACTCATGTTCATTGTTTGGGCATCAGTCTGTAAAACTGGCAGATTGTTTCTATCACGTATATACTTCTCTTACCTCATGGAGCCCATCATTCTGGCCTCTCCAGTACTAGAGGATGCAGGGCATGTGATGGAGGACAACATACACCAAATTGGGATCTGGCGTCGAGTATCACCATCCCTGGCCCCATCAGAGAGAACCCCTAGCCATACTCAACTGTTATTTCAATTTTTGTATTTGCTTGGCATTGTTGATGAGTTGTAATGATGTTTGACTCATTTATCCATTTACTTCCAAAGGTATATAAGCACCTGGCTACCTACACTTTACTCATGACTTCAAGGTTCATTCGCCTACCTTGCATCTCACAGCGCCCACGGCAATCAGTGCCAGGCTTCACAGGCAGCACCAATTTCAGGGGAGTGTCAGAGGCAAGTATCTGCCTACCAGACCAGCAGTAATGGGCTTTTAATGGGCTGCAGGGTTAGGGCTGCACTGGGGAAGGGGGGAAACTGGCTTGAGGCATGGGAAGGGATGACAGGACAAGGACTGTACTGGTGAGGTGTGAGTTTGGAAGGTTGCACTCAGATACATAACTGGGTGAGGGTGTGGAGGTTTAGCATCCTCAGCACCAAGATGGGGAGAGAGTATGTTACAGAATGACCTAAGTCATTTAGGGCCAGAATGGGAGGAGCGCTGAGTGAAGAAGCACTTCAGTTTACATTGTTGAACTTGCAAAGACTGTCTTTTTCCCAGTCCTGGGAGGGGGAGGGTATGTCAGTACAGTCTCAGTCGTGCCCAGCATGATGTGCACAGGGCATTGTCGTAACATCACTCATGTTAGTCCGGGGGGTTTCTGACATCATACTGGGCCATAGATGGCACACTCAGTCAGGGGAGGCATCTGCAGCCTACAGATGGGGAACAGCATTGTTGGGGGTATCCAAGGGTGTTTTGTGGATAGATGTTTAACTGTGTAAGTGGCCTCAAGATAGGTTGGGGTGAGGTTCACATGGGACATAGGCACATCCACCTTGAAATGCTCAGTGGCTAACAAACGGATATCCACCACAATCACGATGGGATCACGGAATAACAAGGGGAGGATTGAGAGACTTTGAGGGAGGGAAAATTGAACATTAAGCTCCTTTGGCATGATGGGAGGGGTTTCCATACTCACACAGGGAGGGTCCAAGCTGGTCTGGTAGTGAGAACTTCAGCACCGCCATCTTCCAACGTGCAGCGATGGCACAGTACAAAATTGAAATGAGGAGAAGCTCTGCTAGTGAGGGCTTTGCAGGCAGATTGGAGGGCAATGCATGCGGGCTGGACAGTGGGGGGTGGTGGTGGTGGGGGGGGTGATTAAAAGGGGCACCCAAATGAGAAGAGAGGCACAGTTGAGACATGTTAGGAGCCTTTCAATGTCAATGCAGGGAATCAGGAAAGGTGAAGCAATGATGTGCATTCATGCGAGATTAATCCCACAAAGTGGCACCAATCGATCCTCCTTGCTTTAACCCCTTGTTTGCAGCATAGAAATTCCCCAGAATGATAGCGAACTCCAGAGCAATTGGATAGCTAGGCAAGCTTCATAAGCGTGTTAGAATTGTGACGTTGGACGGTTCACAGGAGAGAAGCCTCAGGCTCCCCTCAAATAATCTTATTAACTGACTAACCATTTACCCTCATGTTTATTCCAGAGTGTAGTATTAGAGTGCGGTGGATGAAGATCCCAGTGCCTGGGCTGAAAGCAGCGCATCCAAGCACCTGACCAAAGCAACGTCATAGCAGTCGGTCATGTAAAGTGGGGTGGGGAGCACCTTGATACAGACCCCGTGCTGGCCAAAATTTCAGGGGCAAGTAGTCGCCGACATGGGAACAAAAGCCCTTGAACCAACATTCACTGATGAGTCATTGACAGAAAGGACCTTTGGAGACAAATGTTGACCCTTGTCTTTTTCTCACTGATGCTGCAGAGAGGAGACCATCAGGAAGGTGGAGCCTGGATTAATTGCTGCATGCATAATTGCATACAGGCAGGAGTGAGGAAGGAGAAGATTGTGACGGAGACATTTGGCTCACCATAAAGAAGAGCAAACCCTCAAGGGCCCTCTCTGGACGCAGAGGATGAGGCTCACAGAAGCATGGTGAGTAGGTGGCTCGCAAGACTGAGGGTGTACAGAACCCGCATGTCTTATTTTCAGATGCCCAGGGATGACATGTTCTGCATGTCCAGGGATCTGGTGACTCACATTTGTCACATTCTCCAGGAATTAGTACCACAGGGACTGGGAGGGCATCCATTGCCAGTGGCTCTGAAAGTAATGGCCCCACTCAACTTCTACACCACTGACTCCTTCCAGGGCTCCACTGTGGACCTCTGCAGGATCTCTCAAACATTCACTCACAAATGCATACATGAGATCACAGATACCCTTTTTGCCAAGGCCACAATTGTGTCAACTTCAACAGAGAGCAAGCAAGCCAGGGCGCCACAGCAGTGGGCTTTTCTGAGAATGCTGGATTCCCACAAGTGCAGGATGCCATCGACTGCATGGGTGTGGCTATAAAAGCTCCCTTGCTACAGGCACTCCAATACATAAACAGGAAAGACTAACACTCACTCAATGTACAGCTGGTCTGCCACCATAAGAAACTTATCATTCAGGTTTGCGCCATTTCCCCAGGAAGTGTCCACGACTCATACATCTTGAGCAGGTCCCAGACACCTTCAAGGGTCCACACAGGATCCAGGACTAATTTCTTGGTAACAAAGAGTACCCGCAAAGGATGTGGTTGTTGAAGCCCATGTGGCGGCCTCAGGTCCTGCAGAGAGAAGGTACAACAATGCTCATGCCGTTAGCCAAACATTGGTGGAGCATACCATTGGAATATTAAAGATGTGATTCCGATGCCTGGACAGATGTGACGGAGAACTCCAGTACATGGCCCAGGTGGTCCCACTGATCATCGTGGCTTACTACACGCTGCACAACCTGGTGCTGCAAAGTAGGGGGGACTTGCCAGATGCTGACATGGAGGAGCTGCATGTCTCCTCAGTTGAGGAGGATATCAAAGGGGATGAAGATGCTGAGTTGGAAGAAGCTGAGGCTGCAAGGAAAAGACCATAGCGCAAGCCAGATGAGGCAGGCATGCACGTGAGGCCCTCATTGCTGCAGATTCCATGAGGGGGGTGACATATTACAGTGAGTACCCTCATGGACAAATGCCCTTCATCATGGGCCAACATGAACACCAGAGTTGCTATTCCTCTCATTTCAACCATGCATCTCATTATGAGAGCAAATAATTCCACACGAACCTCACATTGTCCTGATCCTTTGAAGGATGATGAAGATTTGGGAACATGTGTCCTTGCTGAGATGAGGTGCAAACTGGAGGAAGGAGACCTGGCATCAAGACGTCAGAAGGTGCTGCCTCTTCAAATGTATCTCCAGTATCCCAGTCACAATGGCAGCCTTCAAGAGCCAGGAGCTGTTCCACTATCCTCAGTGGGGTTGTTGCTGTATGTCTTCAACCTGACAAAGCTCCTCAAGGAGATCCATCTCCAGCAAGGGGACAACACATCCTGTGTAAAGTCGATGGTGAAACTAATAGGTGACACTTGGGCCAATGCAGCTGAGGACGTTCCGCAGGTGTGCATCTATCCTGAGATTACTCAATCATCACCTTCTTCTCTATCACATTAACATTTAGCACTCTTAGTTAGGGATGCTGGCCTGTTTTTATCCTCACCTTACTCTGCATGTGGACCACCTGAGGATGACACCGTTCAACAATTTGTGTGCCAGACATTAAAATGCCTCCTCTTTAAGACACATATTGTGCTCTCATGGCCAGCCTTGGCTCTTACGAACTCCAAAATTCTCAGGCATCATGAAGCCCTCAAGATTAAAAGTCGTTGCTGATAAAGAGCAGACTTCAGCTCCAGTGCATCCTTGCTCCTGTCCAATTGCTCCCCTCAACATTGTCTAAAGCTATGGTGTACACTTCCAGAACATGCTTAAAGGCTCTATTGACTCCCAAATATCACCATTTGCAAATAGCATCACATGTCTCAGTGAGTGTTTAGGTGACGGGATGCACAGCGCTGCATCCCAACATTGTGGGGAGAACCTTGTGGCTGAAATCCAGACAATTACAAATTGAGAAACGCTCAAGGTTTTAGGTTTGAATTCCATGACAATAATATAGCTGAGAGGGGCAGAGCTTTGGCATCTTGATGTGGCAAGGTCCTCTCACTTATGTCAGCTTAGCAGATGTACACTCAGAAAGTCGGAAATACGGTTGGCTGACAGCAGTGCACACGAGCTCTGAGTATGGGCTTATAGCGTGAAAACCCTGCTGGAAGACAGAGAACACATGGAGTTGCACAACATATCCTTATCCATGCATTAACACATCTCTCATCATACACTCCACCTTCACCTTTCAAGAATGCAGACGAGATCAGAGAACACCTCTGCTTCAATCTTACACAGCTAGGAATAAACATAATGTGGTAAAGTGGAGTACCATGTACCTTTATGAGAATGCAAGTGGAGTAACCATGTGACAGTACTGACCAATCACTGTACAGCGTGGGCTACTGGTTAACTGTAAGCCTAGAGCTGGAGGTGCTCGAGGAGCATGTAAGGATTTAGTGCTCTGCCTTCCATTGCAATAAACAATCTGATGTTGGTTTCTCTCCATCACTGATAGCAAGCATCAACTAACAGATATATATGAATGCGTGCATTTCGAGTTTACTTGATTAGTGAATTCATTGACTCAACACATAAAATTGGCGATGAGGATGAAAATAGCAGAAAACTCACCCTGTGTAAGAATCCAAAAGACGGGTGAGCAAAACATTAGAAAGAGAATTTGCACTTATGTTTTAAAATAGATGGCAGTCAAGAAAGCCGCAGTAAGCCAAACACCTGAATTCATCATTAACTGGGAAGCCATCGGAAGTGCAGTCCCCTTGCAGTCGTTTACAATGCCACAGTTTGGGCGTGTCGATCCATTTGACCCCATTTCAGATGACTGGTCTCAGTATGTCGAACTCTAGTTTTCTTTCTTACCACTAACAACATCGTCGGGGAGGAGAAGAAGAAGGTGATTCTTTTGTCCTCATGTGGGAGCAAAACGTACTGGCTGATCCGCAGCCTCACATCACCTAAGACCCCCAACTTGACGAGTTAATAAAAATTGTACAAAACTACCTGAGACCAAAGTCCTCAGTTACCATGCAGCGCTTCAGGTTCAATTCAAGGAATAGGCTTCCAGAGGAGACAATAGCTGACTGTATTGCCATTTTAAAGGCATTAACTGAACATTGCGAATTCAGAACATCCATTAGGGATATGTTGAGAGGCCGACTAATATATGGGATTGAAGATGATACTACTTAAAGGTGTTTGCTAGCCGAAGCTAATCTTGACTTCGATAAGGCATTAGAATTAGCCACAGCCATGGAGAGTGCTATTAGAAATTTGGAAGCTATAAGAGATGCATTGTCCATTTGGTAGGGCGGGACAGACCAGCAACAAAAGGCGCAAAAACATTGGACCCCACAGAAAGGCGGGAAGCGCCCCTTATGTACAGTTAAGTAAAAAACAGCAGTACTACAGTGATGACCCACAAAATGAATGAGAGAAATATATCCAGGCATCCAGTGGCAATCGACAATTCAAACAAGTTGAATGCTTTTTCTGCCACTGCTATGGTCGCATAAGGCGGCTGCAGAGGTAAGCTGAGACAGAATTTTAAAGACAAAGGGAGAAATCGTGAAATATGTCTCATGGAAGAACCAGAAGAAATAGAATCAGATATCCATTCATTATATAACTAGAAAGTGGGTAGAACCGAGCCAATCCGAGCAGTCATTATAGTGCATGGACAACCCGTTAAGATAGAAGTTGATACTGGAGCGTTGATGTCCGTCATTGGAGAACATACATTCAGATACTTGAATAAAGGAACCCATCCTTTAAGACTGGAAGTTTCGGGCACTAAACTGAAAGCACACATGGGTGAAGAAATAAGGCCGAAAGGGATATGTCAAGTCAAGGTGCAAGGTGTGAGGAACAGTATGCAAAATTACCCCTATTTGTAATGTCAGGCAGGGGACCGAGTCTCTTCGGAAGGAACCAGCTAGGAGAGATAAACTTCGAGGGCCCGCTAAGTTCCCAATTGGAAACCAGAAGTGTTATTACAGGAAAAAATGAGTGTGCAAAGACCCAACGGGAGAAGCCCATAGAAGTGTTATACCGGGACAGAGTTCAAGCTGAAGTCAGCAAGGAAAACTTATTAAATAACTTTAGTATGCTACAAAATTCAATCAGCTCTCAATTTGTTCCGCTGAAAAGATATGAAGAAAAGGAAGAGTTAAACCTGTCTCTGGCCGAGTTAAGGCACAAATTATTTGAGAAGGGGCAACAGTATGAGATTCTCCTGGAAACTATTAATGAGAATAGGAAAGAATTGAAAGAGCTGAAGCAGCAGCTGCGTAAAAGCCCCGAAGTTTTAAAACTAGAAGGCCCTGTGTTCTCAGAAGGCCTGTTGGAAAATCCAACTATTGAGCTCACTCACATTCAGCTCGCGCTTGAGTCTAGTCCAGCCAATCGCAAAATTTAAGAGAAGACCAAGATGCGGATCAGTGCTACCAAGAAAAGGACATGCAGGAAGGAAAAGAGGAATTATTGACAATCCTTGAAAATAAAATCAATTTTTTTCCCTTTTCCTCTTTCTCTTCTCTTCATACCTCATGTAGCTACTGCTGTGTTGTTTTGTGCCTGATGCCCTTTATCTGTTTCAGCTTGGAGGGGAGGGGCAGCTGGAGTGAATGTGACCACACCTGGAAGATGGTGAAATCATCCACTGATGAATCTAGTGGACAACTGTCCCCTGAGAAGCACTTCTCGGAAAAGCCAGACGAGGTTGTTGAACTGCGACGCTCAACATATCTGAGAAAGTCTCCTGAGAGACTTGAATTGTAAATAGCTATTAGTATAAATAGTTCACATGTTATTAAGTTTGTCAACTGTATTTTTTAAGTAAAGGGCGAGGGATGTGGTAAAGTGGAGTACCACATACCTTTAAGAGAATGCAAGTGGACTAACCATGTGACAGTACTGACCAATCACTGGACAGTGCGGGCTACTGGTTAACTGTAAGTGTAGAGCTGGAGGTGGTTGTGGGGGCACACAAGGATTTATTGCTCTGCCTTCCGTTGCAATAAACAATCACAGTTTGTACTTATGTCAGTCTCTGTCTGTCACTGATAGCGAGCATCAACTAACAGGTGTATATGAAGGTGTGCACTTCGAGTTTACTTGATTTGTGAAGTCATAGATTCAAGGTATAAAACATAACATGACCTTACAAAGCATGTGAGTAAGGTTCCTTCCACAAGCATGCTTAACATTAAGGTTGAGGCATCACAGATGTTGAGAATGATCTGGAAAAGGGCCACACACTGTGGTGATATGGAAGCACACCACATAGACAAGAGGCCCAAAGGTCCTCCAAGGGCTGATAACCTCTGATGCCCCTGCCTCTGCCTGCTGTGGACCAATTGTGTCCTATGCTCACTGGATTTCAAACCCCCAGGCTGTTCTAGGTCCTACTGAGGTCTATGTCTCTGTGATAAGTGGGGGGAGGCACCATGGTATCACACCTGATTGACAGCGACACAGCTCATCATAAAAAGGAGGCATACACAAGCGGAGATGTGAAATGGCTGCGATTATATTTACATTTGTGAGCATTATATACATGCTGTGAACACCCGTGCAATGGTGCAGGACCGATGTCCTGGACCAAGGTCTCCATGGCAGCTGCCATCCTACCAGTGTTGGCCTCAGTGCATTGGCATGCCAGCGCTATCACCTCAGGCTGAGCATGGATGGACTCCTCCATTGTCCGTTGCAATCTGAGGAATGCAGTTGGCATCCCTTCCTGATATTCTCGTGATTGTCGCTGCAACACCAGCAGCTGATTTAGGATCGAGTCAGGAGGCTCGTCATCTAACTCAGAGGTTCCTGGCCTCCAAAGGTGCTCCAAGTGCTGGCAACCTCTGATGCCCCTGCCTCTGCCTGCTGTGGACCAATTGTGTCCTTTGCTCACTGGATTGCAACCCCCAGGCTGCTCTAGAACTAGGTCCTATTGAGGTGTATGTCTCTGCATTGGTGCAAGGTGTGGGTGAAAGCTGTGAAGGATGATCTTGGTGCTCTCCTCTTGTTCCTCGCCTGAGGTGTCATTGAGGCTGGAGTTGAGGGCCTGGCTTGTGGATGCCCTTGGGTGCTTTCCAGAGGTGCCTACGAAAGAAAGTGAGAATTAATTAGTGAATGGCAAGCGACTCTAAAACAGGACAATGCACTCACAGTGTGGTTGTCTGAGGGATGAGCTGGTGCAGGATCCCCACCGGGGTGTGCGCCACCCACTTCACTGTCAGCACAGGCACGGTCTACGTCCTCTCTTGCTAGCTCGATGGCTCGATTCTCATAGGAAGTGAGGACCTTGATTTTGGCCGGCAGTCCACCCCCCAGTCTGAGACCTCTCCCTTTGATTGTGTGCGATCTTGTCCTGCATAAAGACAGAACAGGACGCATGCCAGGGCAGATGATAAGGATGCTTGCCATGTGTGGGTGGTGACCGCAACCATGGTCGGGATGAGGATGCAGAGGACATGAGGCCAGATGGATATGTGAAGGTGCGTACAAGAGAGTGAGTTGTGATACCCCTTGAGCTGGCAGTGTGTGTGATGCCAGTATATGTGTGGTGGGCTGAGAGTGATGAGGTGGTTCCCTTACTCTGGCGGCACGGATGAGATCATTCATCCTCTTTTTGCACTGGTGGGCTGACCTCTTGCACTGCTTTGGCACTGACCACCGCTGCCACCTCCTGCCAAGCCGGAGAGGTGAGGTTGGTGGACCACCTCCAGCCAACGTGGGAGTAGAGGACATTATGGCAGGCCTCGACTGCACCCAGCAGTCGTTCCAGGGAGGCATCACTGAATTTGGGCACAGCTGTCTTTTTCCCTTTTGGGGCCATCTTTCTCATTTGTAGCAATCCTGGGCTGCGACATTGACAAGGCTGTGCACTGGTGTTGTTTAAAAATGGTGCCTGGAGTGAGGAAGCAGTGACCTCATGGCAGGGTGGGTGATTTAGAGGCCACCTGCCCATGATCTGGTGTGTTTCCCATGCGTGCACAATTAGTGCGGCAGGAAGCAGACGATGCTGAGTGAAAACCTGACATTGCGGCCGCCAGGTAAAACACCACTTTTTACACCCGTTGCCGCACTTAGTGCAATGAGGGGAAAATCCCGCCCTTGGTATGCATTTGAGTCGCTAAAACATACAGGGCTACAGACCAAGAGCTGGAAAGTGGAATTCAACTGGATAGCTCTTTTTTGGCTGACACAGACATGATGAGACTAATGGTCCTTCTGTGCTGTAAATGCTTTATGTTTCTATGTTTTCCTGACTCAATTGGATACAGGTGTAAGCAAATAATCACAAGCCACTTTGTCAGCTGATGAAGATATAGATCTGGCCTGTTCCAGAGACACCATCAACTGCTTCATTACCTAGGGACAGGAATCTTCCTTCCAGTTTTTCATACAGTAACTCAATCTGACGATCAATACAAAGAGGATCCTCCCACTCCAGCCTATACTCCCACCAAGTTCCCAATCCTCAGTACACACACCCACACTTATTTACCTTATTCATCAGAGGTAGAAAGGCACAAATACTTGATTGAGTTCCACAGTGACTTATTAAAAATGCTGCTTCCTTTTTAGCTATTTTTTCCATGATGGTAGTGTGAGTACATGGCTATCTGTCTTAGAATCACAGAATTGTTAAGGTGTAGATGGAGGCCATTCAGCCCATCGTGTCTGCACCAGCTCTCTGAACATTTTAATTTAGTGCCAATCTCCTGCCTTTTCCCTGTAACCTTACACATTGATTCTATTTAAATAATCAGCCAATGCCATCTTCAATGCCTCAGCTGAATTTACCTCTACCACGCTTCCAGGCAGTGCATTCCAAACCCTCACTACTCGCTGTGTGAAGAAGTTTTTTCTCACCTGGCATTTGCTTCTTTTGCAAAACACTTTAAAACTGTACCCTCTGGTTCTCGGTCTGTTTATGAACGGGAACAATTTCTCCCTATCTACTCTGTCCAGGCCCCTCATGATTTTGAAAACTTCTACCAAGTCTCCTCTTAGCCTTCTCCTCTCCAAGGAAAACAGTTCCAACTTCTCCAATCTTTCCTCAGAACTGAAGTTTTTCATCCCTGGAACCATTCTCATAAACCTCTTCTACACTCTCTCCAATGCAATTTCCACTCTCACTTCCTTCAATATTCTTGGATGCATCTCATCTGGTCCTGGTGCCTTATCAACTTTAAGTGCTAGCAGACTCATTCTAAATGAAAACTGACAATAATCTTGGTGAGAAGCTAAGCTGTCCTGCTACAGGTCGTGAACTCTTTGCAGATTTATTGACAGCCTGGCCTAACCCGCTCTCTGGTGCTTAGATAATCATGGGAACTGGGCTGAGGAGTCATGTGGAATGTTGCCTTCCTGAAATTAATTATTTTTCATCCTTTTATCCATCCTGACATTACTTGCTGGCCTTTGAATCTGTCGGTACAAAGACCCAATAGTTTCAATTAAATGAAGGAAATCCATCAACATTTCACTGCTCATTTGGGGAGGTTCACATTAAGGAAATCCATCAACATTTCACCACTCATTTGGGGAGGTTCACATTAAGGAAATCCATCAACATTTCCCCACTCTTTTGGGGAGGCTCACATTAAGGAAATCCATCAACATTTCCCCACTCTTTTGGGGATTTACTCACCAGTAATCATGCACAGTAGATCAGGTTTCAAATACTTCCTTCATCTTACCAAGTGTTACGAATGTGGAACTTTACAAGACGGTTATGTTTTAAAACATCTCCTTTAACTTACGATGAATCAGAATTGTCTGGATGGGGTGGATGTTGGGCATATTAAGCCTTTGCCCAGAGACAGGCCCATATGATCTGGTTGTCATAGAAAAGGAAACCGAAACCTATTGAAAATCAAGTGACACCTTTTAAACATTAACACAGAAAAGGGACAGCTGTTTTTTCAGACTCAAAGGGCTGGGTTTCATGCTCACCCACTGGCAGTATTGACGGCAGGGATGGCAGGTAAAATCCAGTAGGTAGCCTTCCCACTGCCTAACTGCCCACACCCAGCCTGTCTGAAATATTACAGGGGAGTTGTGGGCAGGAAGGGCATTGAGCAACCTGCCCGCCCTTGGATTATTGAGGCCCTTAAGTGGTCAATTAATTTTACCTGCAGCTGGGTTGGTGGGGTGGGAGTGGAGGAGGTGGCAGGGAGGGCTCATGCCATACGGAAAGCCCTGCAGCTTTAGCTGCACCGGCTGGTGTCAGGCAAGGAGGCAGGGTTGTGAGGGGGGAACATCCTTTGTGGGTCCTCTGAGCCCATCGGAGTGAACCCGCACTCAAGGTAATCCCCCCTTTAACCCTCCCCTTGGTCTCTTGAAGCCCGGTCCCCCACAGTTCCCTCACTGAAACCCCAATCCCCAGATTTACCCTGGCTGCTTGATGTGGTGCCTGTAGTCCCAGCACTGGCCTCTACTCCTGGTTGGAACGCTGGGGCCACAGAGCTGCCAGCCATCTGACTAAGTTGGAACTCCTTTCTGAGATAGGGGTGGAAGTCTCACCTTAAAGCAATTAACGCTGATTCCAGTATTAATTTGCTGTGGGGCAGCCAATGGGATTGGACCACAGCACTTTGTGCAATCCAGCTCAGAGACACTGAGAGCAAGAGAGAGACACTGTAGCTCCCGCTGTGAAGAGCCAGGAAAGATTTTTCCGTGTTAGCAGGATATTGGTGAGAGCTGGTTCTCTGTTTGAAAAGAAGAAGACAGACCAGATGAGGCCTTTGGAGATTTAAGGAACAAGGAGTCACTGGGGTGGCTCTTGTTGGCAGAAGTCATTTCTGGAATTTTTAGGCTTGGTGGGATGATTTTTGAAGGACACAAAGAAACGCCTGGTGTGGCAGGGAGAAGTCAACTTGTTGGAAAGCTGGGGGTAACTTGGGACTCAATCTTGTAATGCTACCCATCTGTCAGATGTGTGGTGCACAATGAAAGGAGTTGTAAGGTATATCTCAATCACTTCACTTGCATTAAGGGGAGGCAGTGGCATAATCACTGGTCTTGTATTTCAGAGACCCAGGATAATGGGGGACCTGGTTTCGAATCCCAGTTGAAGAGGTTTGAATTCAATAAAAACCTGGATGAAAGTCTAACGATGACCGTGGAACCATTGCTGATTGTTGTAAAAACCTATCTAGTTCACTAATGTCCTTTGGGGAAGGAAATCTGCCATCCTTACCTGGTCTGGCCTACATGTGACCCCAGACCCACAGCAATATGGTTGACTCTTAATTAGGGATGGGCAATAAATGCTGGCCTAGGCAGTGATGCCCTCATCCCATGAATGAATAATAAAAAAAATTGGTTAATGTAAAAGTGCATTTTCTTTAATTCAGTGTATTAGTTATCAGCTAAATAAGGTGTGATTTATGTTGATTTTAGTTGCTTGTTACAGTAAAAGTCTTAAAAAAGTGAAACCTTGTCCACCAGCTTATTTCCACTGGTTGTTTAGGAAAGTCATCTCTTTTAAAGTGTTACTGGGTCTCTACAGGGATCGTAACACAGGCGTTCTTGAAAGACAAAGGTGTTGTTTAACCACATTAAACAATCAGACCACTGCCCTCATTATATTATTGATTCTTTATGAATTTCAGGCCAGAAGATATGAGCTTAAATTGGTACGAACCTCAGCAAATTGTAACTGTGGTGGCTTCAGGGTCAGTCAATCTGTTTACTTTTAACACTTGTCTCAGTGAATTTCAATTCTTGGTATTGAACAGGGTGGCGTGCAATCTCATTTAACTTCAGTGATCAATACAAGAGCTTGTAGTTCCATCTTGTCTTTCAGAAAAATTACAGCATTGTCAAGCCACAATGGAGAATTCACAACACTACAGAATAATCTGCTTTGAAAATCAGGCTCGAAATGTTGGCTATAATATGAGCTCAAACACAAGAAAGCAGAGTTAAGTGGCCAAAGTATTGGTTGCAAAATATGCCTTAAGTATTTTAGAGCACAATATTCTGGTAATTATCTTTTCTGTTGTTCATAGATTTAAATTAGAATTAATCTTGTTTGCTTTGTGTACACATCTTGCTCCCTGGTGTCTTTCTAAAGGTATCAGAAATATCATATCCTAAGAGGGGTCTTTACCAGCTGTCTTGAGTGTATGTTAATACATTTACCAGCTGTCTCCACAATATTAAAAATAGCTTGCACTTTCCAGTTATAAACCCCCGCTTGCTAAATCTAGCATGAATTCATTGTGATGTTTGTGATTATTGTTTTGTAAACAATGGCTTTAAGTGATAAGACATAGAAAAGGAAATACATGGAACCATTTGATTTATTTTAGCTCAGCAATCTAGAAAAGCATTATTCTATCATTGCATCTCATAGGTGTTTGAAAGTACCCATCATTTGTCTCCAATACTATGCCCGGCAATCCATACCGGGTGTTGATGTTGATTACAAGAACACAAGAAACAAGAGCAGGAGTAGACCATACTGTCCATCAAGCCTGCTCCATCGTTCAATGCAATTATGGCTGATCTCAGGCATTAACTCCACTTTCTACCACCCACCCACCCAACCCCCAACCCCCAACTCCCCATATCCCTTGATTCCCTGAGAACAAGGGCAGAATTTTGCCCTTGTTGGGTGGGCAGGCCCCACTGGCTTGGCAGCGGGCAAGCAGCCAATTGGCGCTGCCATTTTAAATGGGTGGGCCAATTAAGGCCCGCCTAGCGGGCTGCCTGATGGGAAGCGCTGTGCGCTACCTGTGCGGGCGGGGGGGGGGATTCCCCAACTGTCAGAGTGCGCTCTTTTGCGCACGTGCGTGAAAGAGCGCACTACTCCCTGAGACTAAGTGCTGCCTCAAAGAGAGCTGAAAGTTTTTGAAAGTGCAAAAATAGAAAAATAAAATATTATTAACATGTCCCCCTCATGTGACAATGTCACACGAGATGGGACATGTTAATAAATATCACAGAAACTTTATTAAAGGTTTTTAAAACTGACATGATACCCCATCCCCCTGGTGGATGAGGTTTCATGTTTTTCCAGAAGTCCGCTGGGGCTCCTGGCCTGCCCGCCAACCTTAAGGTTGGACGGGCAGGGCCTTTAATTGGTTTAACTACCCTGTCAATGGCCTCAATTGGCCATTGACAGGTCGGCGGGTGGACAGCTGATCGCGCTGTACCCCCGCCTTCCTGAATATTTAAATGGAGCGGGATGACGTCAAGCCCCCAGCTCGCCGACAGAAAAATTCTGCCCCAATAATCTGTCTATTCCAGTTTTAAATGTATTCATTAATGAAGCATATCATTTCAGGGACATTTAAGAGTCAACAAAATTCTGGGAGTCTGGAGTCACATGTAGGCTAGACCAGATGAGGACAGCAGATTTCCTTCCCTGAAGGACATTAGTGAACCAGGTGTTTTTTTTTAAACCACAATTGACAATGGTTTCATGGTCACCTTTAGACTAGCTTTTAATTCCAGATTCATTAATTGAACTTAAGTTCCAGATGTTGTGGTGGGATTTGAGCAGAGCACTGGCCTGCTCTCTGATTACTCATCTAGTGACATTACAGTTATGCCACCACCTCCCCACCAAGATAAATATATTTGTCAAACAGGATTTCCCTTTTATAAAACAATGTTGGCTTGTTCTGTTCATACTATACTTTTCTAAGTTAAGACTTCCTTTATAATAGCGTTCAGTACTCTCCCATTGATTGATGTCAGGCTAATTAGCCTATAGTTCCTTGTTTTCTCTCTCCCTCCATTCTTGAAAAGCTGTATTACATTTACCAACTTCCAGTCTAATGGGAGCATTCTGGAATCTAAGGAAATTTGGAAAATTATAGCCAGTGCATCCATTATCTCTGCAGTGATATCTTTTGGAACACTAGGATGTAAGCCATCAGGTTCTGGGGATTGATCAGATTTTGGTCCTTAATTTCTGCAATGCCTTTTCTCTGCTGACATTCATTACCTTAATTTCCTCACTCTTTTTAACGTGGAATTCAGTTGTATTATGATCACTATTTCCCAGTTATTATGATATTATTAACAAACCCTGCCTCATTACACAATGAAATATGAGATAGGTTTTACCCTTGTCAGTTCCAGGAAACTGCCATAAAAATGTTATGCAAGCTTATCTTTTAGACCACCTTTGTTAATTTGTTTGTCCTAGTCTATATGAAGATTAAAGTCCCCCATAATTATTACATTGCCTTTGAAGGGTTCTCAAAATTCGCACATTTTTCATATCATCAACAAGGATATGACTTTTGGACTTTTAAACTGCTGAGTTAAGTGTAAAACCCTGCGGACAGGAGACTAGGCCTATGGAGGCCTGGAACTGGACATGCCCGGGCTTGTTGAGTGTAGTGTGTTTTTTTTAACCTGAAACCAGACAATGAGAGGAGACAGAATACGTATTCTTCCCTTTGAAACAATCAAACCCAAGAAGGACTTCATGTTACATGAAACTAAAGCCCATCAAAATCTTGCATAAATAATCACTACTAAGGCAGGAAGGCACAATCAATGCAATTATGCGAACCCATCAATACCCCACACATACAATGGCTTTCAGTTCAAACCTAGTTACGGGGGCAGGAAGACAATGATAAACATCATGCGAGCCCATTAAAAACAACGAGACAACAATCACCAGGGGAAGCCCACCAAAATCAAACAAAGAACTAACCTTAATTTGGATTCCGATAAGAAATTCGAAAGACAGTATAACTGGCCCAGTCAGTTATGAAGGAGGGAGAGAGAAACCAGCTAGCAGGAGTGTGGCCAGTTTTGAAACAGTTGAAATAGAGTTTAAGCAAGGAGATCTGGAGGTTTGCAGGCCCGCAGGCAACATCACGGCGAGGGGCATGGGGTGGCAGGCTCAACCGAAGACAACAAGGCCGCAACCGCAGCCCTCCACGAAGATCGACCACCCACAACCGTGTCCTTCACTCTACTGAAGAACCTTCGCAGATTCCACAGACCAGGACCACGTGGGGACGGCAGGCCTCAGAGGACACAAAGAGCGTACCCCAAAACTGCAACCAGCTTACCTGGCTGGATTTTGAACTGTCAAGGAACCCTGGTTGGTGAGCATGATCCCTGACCTCTCCTAGTTCAATTTAGTTAGGTTTTGTGGGTGGGACAAGGGTAAGGGGATTAGTAGCGTGATTTTCCCTTGTTATGCTGTGTGTTCCCCATTCTTAACTAAGTGTACTTTGTAAGTCTGTATAATCTCAGTGCAATCCTAATGTTATAAATTCATTTGTGACTCCAATAAACACAGTCTTTTTCTTGCGCCAAAACCAGTTGTCTGCTGCACTTTGTCACAACCCCCAAATAAGTCCAAGGTCTAGAATCCAGGGAGTGGGAGCGATTTGAACTGCTCAGAAGTCAGAGGTGAAGCTGACCCACACCACCTCCCCCTACACCTTTGTTACAAGTTCCCCTCTATTTCTGGTATGCAACTTGTGCCTTCTACTGTGAAGACAAACACAAAGTATTTGTTCAATACATCTGTAATGTCCTCATTCCCCATGATAATTTCTCCTCTCTCTGCATCTAAGGGACAAACAGTTACTTTAGCTACTCTTCCTTTTTTATATATATATACTTGTAAAAGCTCTTACAATCTGTTTTTATATCCCTGGCTAGTTTACTCTCATATTCTCTTTTTTCCCCCTTTATATCAACTTTTTGGTGGCCCTTTGTTGATTTCTAAAACACTCCCAATGTTCAGACTGCTACTGGACATTGCAACATTATAAGCCTCTTCTTTTATTCTAATACTATCCTTAACTTCTTGGCTTGAGACTGCAGTATGTCAATTTCAAACTTAACATGGAATTCAGTTGTATTATGATCACTATTTCCCAGTTATTATGATATTAATAACTAACCCTGCCTCATTATACAATGAGATCTTAGATAAGTTTTCCCCCTTGTCAGTTCCAGGAAACTGTCATAAAAATATTCTACAAGCTTATCTTTTAGGTCACCTTTTAAATTGATTGTCCTAGTCCAAATGAAGATTAAAGTCCCCCACAATTATTACTTTGCCTTTGTTACAAGTTTCAATAATTTCTTGTTTGATGCTCTGTCCCACAGTATAGCTACTGTTAGCGGGCCTAAAAATTACTCCCACCAGCATTTTCTGACTCTTGCTATTCCTAATTTCCTCCAGTACTGATTTGACTTCATGATCGTCTGAGCTTGCTCCTTTCTCACAATGTCTCATATTTATCTCCCAACCCTGGTTACCTTGTAACCATGTCTCTGTAAAGGTGATTAAATCTAAACCATTTAACTCTAGTTGTGTCACTAGTTCATCTATTATTAAGTGAAGCATCCGTATTCAGATAAGGAGTCTTTAATTTCATTTTTTTACTACTATTCCCTGTGTGGACCTTCTTCAATGATGGCCAAACTCTATGTCCCTTCCTGTCCTACTCTGTGTGTCTTTACCCACATTGCTGTATTATCCCATTGCCTAGATTTTTCTCTTTGGATTTCTAAATTTCCCTTCAGGCTTCGACTCCATTCCGTGCATCCCGTTACTCCATGCAATTTGCAAACCTGTCTGCTGAGATTCCCACATGTACCAAATATCCAACTTAGCACTTGCTCTATGTCACACTCAGGTGTCGTCTCCACTCTGTGCATCCTCTTACTCTGTGCAGTTTGCAAACCAAATTTCCAACATGAGCACTTGGTCTACATTGCACCCAGGCATCATCTCCACCCCTGCGTCTGCTTACTCCAAGTGGTTTGCAAACCTGTCTGCTGAGATTCCCAAATATTCCAAATTCCTGGTCTACATCGCACTCAGGTGTCGTCTCCTCTCCTTGTGTCCCCTTTCACTTTGTTAGTAGAACTTCCTGACACCAGTGCTACATTTTCCTTTAACCAGTTAAAATCTATATCCTCTTTCCCTGCTGTTATGATTTATCTCTAGATACTGCTCTGGATTTATCTTCTCTATACTGTTAACATATTATATAATCTAAAAGTCTCTTCCTCTCTGTTGTTTGCATCTGAGACAAGGAGACAAATTTTAAAAATTATCCCAGTGTATTTCAAACATTCAACATTGCAGTGGGGCTCAACAAAACAGAAACTATTATCTAAATGTAATATTTGTCTGTATGGTGCTTAATCATAAGGGAATAAGTTATAATTCTTAAGAAAATGAATTAGTGATACAAATTATTATTCAGTGTTACATTAAAGATGAACTGATAATTATCATACATTATAGATTATAATAAATTCTTTGTTTAGAATGGGGCTTCTGTTCATTTGTAAATCTGTCTTTGCTGTCAAAACTTACTCCGGATCCTGACATTATTGGCAATTAAAACTTTCAATCAGCAACAGCCATGCAGTCAATTATCACACTGAAGGAGGCCATTTAGCCCATCGAGTCTACACTGGCTCTCCGTGGAGCTATCCAGTCAGTCTTATTCCCCTGCTCTATCTGTATCCCAGCAAATTTATTTTCTTCAAGTGCCCTTCCAATTTCCTTTTGAAATTGTTCATTGCTTATATTTCAACCATCCTTGTGGGCAGCGACTTCCAGGTCATAATCTCTTGTTGCGTAAAAATGTTCTTTCTCACATTCCCCTTGCATCTTTTGCCCAAACCTTAAATCTGTGTCATCCTAGTCCTTGTACCATCAGCTAATGGGAACAGTTTTTTCTTGTCTACCATAACCAAAAATGTCATAACATTGTACACCTCTCTCAAATCTCCCCTTAATCTTCTTTGGTCCAAGGAGAACAGCCCCACATCTCCAACAGCTAAAATCCCTCATCCCTGGAACCATTCTGGCAAACCTCCTTTGCACTCATTCAAGGACCCTCACATCCTTTCAAAAGTATAGTGACCAGAACTGGATGCAGTCCCCAGTTGTGGCCTAACCAGAGCTTTATAAAGTTTCAGCATAATTTCACTGCATTTGTACTCTATGCCTCTTTTTACAAAAGCCAATATCCCATATGCTTTGCTAACCATTCTCTCAATATATTCTGCCATTTTCAAAGATCTATGTGTATGCATCACCAGCTCTTTCTGACCCTGCACACTTTTTTTTAGAACTGTATCATTGTGTCTATGTTACCTCTTCCTATCCCTCTTACCAAAATGCATCACCTCACACTTCTCTGTATTAAATTCTATCTGCCACTTGCCTGCCCATTCTGCTACCACAACCAAGTGCTGTTGCTGTCAATAAGTATCATCCTCACTATGTGCCACTCCTTCAAGTTTGGCATCATCAGCAAATTTTGAAATTTTACGCTAATGTAATTGCCATGTCATTTATATATATATCAGTAAAAAAAGTGGTCCTAATGCTGACCCTTGGTCAATAACCATGTATTTCAAGAGTCCAGTGTCGAAAACAGGTCAATGTCCTCCTCCGCACCAGCAGGGTGAGTGTAAATGAATGCTGAAAGCACACAATGGGTGTCAACATGGGAAGGGATCAGCTAGGCAGGCGGAAGATTTATATACCCCAGCAGCAGCTGCTACATGACAAGTGGCTGCATGCAGTGTTAGGCATCTTGGTGCGGCACACTCAAAGTCCTGTGAAAGTGGACATGTGGACAAGACATTCAGGAGCACCCATCATGCACCAGAAGGATGTCAGCTGATTAGGGGGGTCAGCTAATCATGTGGCTACTCACTTTCCCCTTCTGCCTGCAGGAGAAAAGGGCACACAACAGCAGGGAAAGGGCCAGGATGGGTAGAGGCGTGCCAGACCTTCTTTCAGTGAAACTGCAGCAGGGTGCAGAGTGAAGAGAGTGAGGAGGCTTTGAGCTTGGTGTCCACCACTGGACAGAAAGGAAGTGTGCATCATGGTTGGGCCTTTGCCCTAATCATCTGTGTTCTCCAAAGCAGCTTTCTGCACTCTGGAAGGACAGGTTACTGCCTCGGCAGAGACTCTGCAGTCCACCTCTGAGGAGGATGGTGACAAATCCTCAGGGAATACAACAGCACATCATTCCCCTGCATCCTCCACCAGCCAGATATGTTCACATTGGTGGGTATGTGCTCTATGATTAGATTCAGGGTCACAAGCTGGTGAGCACCTCACAGATGTGCCAGAGCAGTGTTTTTTAATGCATTTACGGGAAGTGAGCGTCGCTGGCTGGGTCAGCATTTATTGGCCATCTCTAGTTGCCTTTGAGAAGGTGCTGGTGAGCTGCCTTCTTGAACTGCTGCAGTCCATGTGGTGTAGGTACACCCACAGTGCTGTTAGGAAGGGAGCTCCAGGATTTTGACCCAGCAACAGTAAAGGAAAGTCAATATATTTCCAAGTCAGGATGGTGAGTGACTTAGAGGGGAACTTCCAGGGGGTGGTGTTCCCATGTATCTGCTGCTCTTGTCCTTCTAGATGGTAGTGGTAACATGCTGCCTAAGGAGCCTTGGTGAGATTCTGCACTGTACCTTGTAGATGGTACACACTGCTGACACTTTTCATCTGTGACAGCTGAGGGCCCTGACAGTGGAGAACTGTTGGATACCAGGGCCATGCTGATCCCCAGGCTGATGACTTGCTTCTGATGTTGGTCACAGTACCTTCTGGAGAGAGGAACATCTGGAGGATCTGTCAGAGGCTATGCACAGCCATGTGCAGACGATGGAGGAGTCCACCCACCATGTGTCAAGTGTGTGTATATATGGATTCCTCCATGGAGAGGTTTGTAACCCTTAGGCAGAGCCAGATCCAGCAGACCACTCAGCGGTTGCCGGGTATGTGCGCATACCTGCTTTGGTCGTGAGATCAATGCAGCAGTGGCGAAAAAAGGTCAAGGTGCCAGGACTCCATCCATGTCCTCCTCGATCTCTGGTGGACAGTCGGTACCATTGGGCACGGAGGTGGAGGTTAGGCAGTAGCCTTCCAGATCTGGGGGCTCCTCTCAAGTTGCTCTGATGGTGGACAGGTGCTCCATAACTCTTCTGCCAGTGACCGACCACCTCCAGTAGACACAGCACAGAAGAGGCAGCAGCACCTAGGCAGGGCGCTCTCAGCACGCCAGGGCTCTCCAAGCCTCAGGCAGCTAGAGGACGGCTGCCAAGGTAATCTCAGACTGCTGGGTAACACAATAGACTGCCGGGCAACACAATAGACTGCCTCTACCTCAGCTACAAGCGTTGGGGCTACACCTCATTGGAGCACTCAGAAGCGTATTAGAAAGAGCACCTAGATGCAGCAGGATTGTTATACTTTACATCAGGCTTGTCCAACCTTCTCACATGGTGGGGGAGGGTGGTGGGGGTGGTGGGGGCACATCTCAAAATTTTTCTCATTCAAGGGGTTGATGAGCAAATTTTGGAAAGATAAAGTTTGGCACAACATTAAACATGAAATTCAAAAAAAAAATCTGAGGTATGAAAAGAAACAACTTCATGAGCAAAAAAACAATGAGTAATGAATAAAGGTGAGTATTAGAGTGTAATAGGAGTAGAGCTTGTGTGTCCAGCTCACTCCCAGTCTCAGGGCGCTCACCCACTCACACTCACCCACTGTGAGAGTGCATGAGAGTGCATGATGGTGTGTGTGGGTGAGTGTGAATGAGACACTGGGAGTGAGACAGACTTATGGACAGACTCTGCCCGCGCACACACATTCCCTGCACACACATTCCACTCTCCCACCCCCACTCACACTCTCCCACCCCCACTCACACTCTCCCACCCCCACTCACACTCTGCCTACCCCCCACACTCTCTCCCCCAAACACTTTCCTTCCCCATAGACAATCTGACCTCTCACACTCCCCCCCCCTCACACTCTCTATCCCCTTCACACTCCCTCACCCCCCTCACACACTCTCTCTCACATTCCATAGTCACTCACATAGATGCCAGTGGGCATCGTTCCTGTTGCCTCGGCTCCGCACCGACCCACTTAGGCCCTGCTCCCTGGGCCCCAGCCCTCTGCTCCCCAGTGCTCGGCTCCCTGGGCACTTCTCCTCGGCTCCCCAATCCTCGGCTCCCCGGGTCCGCCCTTCACTCCCTGGGGCCCGGCCTTGGCTCCCTGGGCCCTGCTCAGCTACCCAGGGCCTGAACTCACCACCGCTGGTGATCACTGCTCCTTCAATCACAGATTGTTTCTCTCCCACATTGGCTGCTGATAGCTCATTGGTGAGCCTATTAGCAGCAAACGCGGGAGATCATCGACCTGTGATTAGAGGAGCAGTACCATGCAAAACTTACTTGTTTGGCCAGTATTTTAAAAACTGGCTCCGGGAGCCAAATAAAGGGCTTCAAGGGCAGTATCCAGCCCACGGGCCATATGTTGAGCAAGCCTGCTTTACGTATTGCTGATTGTTGGTTGTGTCTCATTAAGTAGTGTTGATGCATTTATTCCTGCATCCTTTATTCAGTGATTGTCGTCTTCTCATTTGCTCTGTAAAAACTTGCACCGTCATCTGTCAGCTGCAGAGGGGTGGGCAGAATTTGGCCCTTTATGGGGATGGGGCAATATAAATGGAGAAGCTGGGTGAAGACATTTCAAGGGCATTGAATCATGCCTGCTGAAAGTGGGTAGGAGTGAGGTTGCCACAAGCCTCCTTTGCATGTCTCCCCATGGCTCAAAACCTTCAGTGCAGGCACCTCATCCTGTGGTTCAGGTTGCTCTGCCCCATCCTCCTCCACATTCTTCTCATCAGATGAGGGGTGAGTCCCCTCCAAGTTCTTTGGTTGCAAGCCCTCTCTACTCCACTGTGCTAGGTTGTGCAGAGCACAGCAGATAACTATGATTCTATCTCAGCAGCCAGTTCTTTTGAGACCCTAAGGTGAAGTCCATCAGCTTTTAGTTCCAATAATTTTCTCTGTACCCTTTCCCTAGTGATTGTAATTGTTTTACATTCCTCCCTCTTACTTCCTCATTCAGAATTATATCTAGGATGTTATTTGTATCCTCTACAGTGAAGACAGAAAATATCCACCATTTCCTTTTTTTCCATTATGAATCTAGAGAACCAACAATCACTTTACTTATGTTTTTCCTTTTTAAATGCCTGTAGAAACTCGTATTGTCTGTTTTTTATATTCCTAGCTAGCCTTTTCTCGTCAGCTAATTTCTCCCTCCTTATTAATCTGTTAGTCTTTATTTGCTGTTCTTTATATTCTGTCCAATATTTTGACCTTCACTCAGTTTTGCAGAATTATATGCTTTTTCTTTCAATTTGATGCTATACTTAACTTCTTTAGTTAACCATGGATGGTGTGCCCTTCCCTTAGAGTCTTTCTTTCTCACTGGAATGTATCTTTTCTGAGTCTTCTGTAATATCTCCTTAAATGTCTGCCACTGCATCTCTACTGACCTATCCCTTAACCTAATTTCCCAGATCACTTTAGCCAGCTCTGTCTACAGGCCCTCATACTTACCCTTACTTAAGTTTAATACACTAGTCATAGCTCCACTCCTCTCTCTCTCAACTGAATGTGAAATTCAATCATGTTATAATCAGTGCTACTTAGGGGTGCCTTCATTATGAGGTGATTAATTAATCCTGTCTTATTGCACATTACTAGATCTAGCACAGGCTGCTCGCTGGTTGGTGCTAAAGCGTGCTGCTCTGAGAAACTGTCCCAAAAACACCCTATGAATTCATCACCAGACTACCTTTGTCAATCTGCTTTGTCCAATCCCTATGTAGATTAAAATCACCCATGATTATCATGATATGTTTCTCACACACGCCCATTATTTCTTCCTGTAGACCCCATCCTACACTAAGGGGACCTATAAATCACTCTCACAAGTGACTTCTTACCTTTACTTTTTCTCATCTACCCAAACTGATTCTATGGCCAGAATCTTTCAGCCTTGTTGGCATCAGGCATCATGGCACCACCCGCCGGGGGAGGGGAACGATATGGCAAGAAGGCCAAAAATTGATTTTGTGCCGTTGTGAAACCAGTTTGCGATGGTCCACTCCACCTGGCAATGGCGGGCTGCGGTTTCCACTGCTGCACATCGGGAACCTAATTTCAATACTTCAGCATTTCATTATATGCCCTGCTTGCTGGTAACATCCCCCAACATTGCATCATCTGGGCATGTCAGCATGATTGCACGCCGACATGTTTCACAACTGCACATAAGCAATGTGTACCTGGCGAGCTGCACTTCACCCAGGACTTCGAGGTTTGTTTGCCTACCTTCGTTTTGGGCAGCGCTTGCGATCATCAGCGCCAGGCTTCGCAGGCAGCACCACATCACATTTAAGGGGGGGTCATGAGCGAGTCTCTACCTACAAGACAAGTCGTAAGGTGGGGGTGGCTTTTCAATGGCTGCAGTGCTAGGGCTTGCTTGGGGAAGGGGGAGAAGTGGCCTCAGACAAGGAAGAGGCTTTTTTAAAATTCATTTACGGGATGTGGGCTTCACTGGCTGGGCCAGCGTTTATTGCCCATCCCTAGTTGCCCTTGAGAAGGTGGTGGTGAGCTGCCTTCTTGAATCACTGCAGTCAGTGTGGTGTAGGTACACCCACAGTGCTGTTAGGAAGGGAGTTCCAGGATTTTGACCCAGCGACAGTGAAGGAACGGCGATATATTTCCAACTCAGGATGGTGAGTGACTTGGAGGGGAATTTCCAGATGGTGGTGTTCTCATCTATCTGCTGCCCTTGTCCTTCTAGGTGGTAGTGGTCGTGGGTTTGGAAGGTGCTGTCTAAGGAGCCTTGGTGAATTCCTGCAAGGCAAGGGCTGTACTAGAGAAGGGGGTTATCCCACGGGTGTGTGTGTCTGGGAGCACATGTTGATCTGTGCAAGCGACCTCAAGATGGTGAGGGCTGAGGAAGCAATTTCCAGATGAGATGAGGCCAGATGGAGATGTGAGGTTGTGTGTGAGAGAGTGAGTGATGATGTCTCTTGAGCTGGCAATGAGTGAGATGCCAATGAATGTGTGATGGCCTTGTGGGTGTGTGAATTCAGAGTGATGAGATGGTTGCCTTACCCTGGTGGCAAGGATGAGATCATTCATCCATTTTCTGCATTGGATGGCTGACCTCTTGTGTGCAGCATTGGCGCTGACCACCTCTGCCACCTCTTCCCAAGCTGGAGTTTTAAGAATAATGGGCCTCTTGTGGCCAGAGCAGGGCATCACGATGGGCCTCCATGGCATCCAGAAGGCAAACCAGGGATGCATCACCGAATTGGGGGGTGGCTGCACTCTTCTTGGCTTTTGGGGCCATGTCTTCACTGGAGCAGTCCTGGGCTGCAAGCAATGGGCAGTGTGTGCGTGGCTGCATTTTAAATATGGCGTCCTGCATGGGAAAGTGGCAAGGCAGGCAGATTGGAAGCCACACACCAGTGAGACAGTGTGTTTCCTGTGGCTGCATAATTAATAATGTGGGAATGGGTTGATATGGCATGGAAACACGCCATTGTGGCTGGCAGGTAAAACGACTCTTTTCCCACTCGCTACCGCACTCTGTGCAAACTTGGATGATTCCGCTCTACATCTTGACCTCCAGAACTAAGGTAATCTTTCTCTATTCTACCAATGTCATCCTTAACAGCTAACCCTCCATGTTTTCCTAGCTTCCTGGCCTCCCTAAATGTCATAGACCATGAATATTCAGGCCCAGTCATTGTCATCCATTGACGTTTTGAGTCCAATATGATTCCTCTTCAGTTCTGATGAAGGGTCATATTGGACTCGAATCATTAATTCTGTTTCTCTCCCCACAGATGCTGCCAGACCTGCTGAGTTTTTACAGCACTTTCTGCTTCTATTTCAAATGGTTTCCCACCGATTCCATGTGGCATTCCCGCCTTTGATCAGGGGAGGAGAGGTGTCCTGTATCCAGAGGGGACCAAAAGGCAGTGAGAGCAGCTAGCTGCGGCAGTCAATGCCAGGAATTTAACCCCGAAAACCTTAAAGCAATGTGGCAAAAAAGTTCACACAAGTGGTCAATGTCAGTAAATGCATTTCAGTTGCCACATCTCACCAATTACACCATTAATCTAAAACACTGCTCAATTCACCCTACCCTCATCACTCACCTATACCAACAATCTGCCAATCACAACTCGTACCTTATATTCATAGCTCAACATTTCCCTCACACCCCCACACCCCCCCCAGTTTGTACACACTGCCAGCTATTCAGCCACATCACACAAACACATTGCACCAAAATCACTGACACAATTCCCTGTCTCTTGCAGCACAAGATGGCAAATAACTGCAGGCAGCAGCACATAATGGTGGGTGCAGGCACTCCAGTGATGCCTAATACTGTCACCAAGTCTCTGAACCATTTCCATCTCTCCATCCCCAATACCTAGTCCCAAAGCATCCTCCTTCAATGCAGTCAGGGTGGCTAAGGCTGCAGGCCCATTCTGGGTTCTCTGCCTGTCCCTGGAGTTGTGCCATTTTTTCTCCTGCAATGAGAGAAAGTAGAGTCATAAGTGTGAGGAATGAAATGATGGAACGAGAAGTTGTGGAGGATGTCTGTGAGGAATGGGTGCAAGATGGCAATAAGATGAGGGTGTGGGTGAATGTGAGTGTTGACTATTCAGTTAGGGATTTGAGGATGTTCCTGAGGAGATAGGAATATGGAGCTGCAAAGTGTGTCGGTCAATGGAGTGCATTTAGAGAGTGATGGCTGCCATCTGAAAGTGGTACAACACTCATTTCCATGTTTTCCAAAACTGTATCTAGTTCCCGGGCACCATACTCCCGCAGTTTACAGCCTCCACAATTTCCAGCCACATATGCTTAGTTTGGATGCCTGGCCTCTTCCACCCATCCACAGGAAATCTCCACAAAAGAGAATCTTTCTATGTCACCTTTCCATCTATTTGTCTCCACAAGCCTTCACAATAAAGGCTTCCTGCAGCCATTCTGACCCTGCCAGTGTTGCTTTAAATAGAGGTCCTTCCTTTGACAGAATTGGTGCATCATCCTGCCCGCCCGCCCGCCCGTCCTCTTGATTGGTCAGAAAACCCAGAGAAGGATGGCTGAGTTAAAGAGCCACAGTAAAGGCTGCACATGATTCAGATGAGTTCCTTACTGGCTTAGGCCATTTGTCTAGTTTTATACCGGACAGTCTGGCTTTTAGCTGGTCTAGCTACTGTCCAATGTTGGATGGCTTTATGTCCAGTATTTTGTGCCAGTTAGGGGGAAGAAAGCAAATGAGAATTTATGGTAAGGGAGAATTAATTATAAGGGAATGAATTACTTAAATTAGAATCTATAGGCAGGCCAGCGCAAACCATTAAATCAACAATTAAACAGTTAAACCAGATGAACCTTATACACTCTCAAACTTTGTACACCCTCAGGGTTTGCAATCACTAGCAAGGTCCTGGGAGTTAGACTGGAGACTTAGGTTGGAAAACAACCAAGATTAAGTGTGCTCTTCAACAGATAGGGGAAGGACAGATCGTCCCAGCTTAGTTGGGAGGGAAGGTCTCTGCCTGGGTGAAAATAGGGACATACGATGCATGTACCTGTTACCAGGGATGTCTGTTTAATGTAAACCTATATGTTGACGAGATCGGAATCTGGAAACTGTTCTTGTACATGACCAATAATGTATAAATATGTTGAACACTTGTAGTTTAGCAGAGTACTGTCTCAAGCTGCATTGGGATGGTTCGCTCCTTGCAATTGCTCGAATAAACGACTGTAACCTGTACCTGAGTCTCCTGTGGTCCGTTTGTCAAAGTGACCTCAACAGTGCCTTAGTACACTTACCTCAGTGGAACACTGGCAGAGGTTTGTGCTCTTTCCTTTCTCCATCTACAGCATGCTCAAACCAACTGGGACATAAAAAACAGAGATAAAAACCAAAAATGCTGGAAATACTCAGCAGGTCTGGCAGCATCTGTGGAGAGAAAAACAGAGTTAACCTTTCATCAAAAAAGAGAGGCAGTTTATCATATTTCTCCCCCCTGCACCATACTCCCCCTCCTCATCATCTCTCACTTAATTGAAATTGGATTTTTTCCATCCTGATAGATCTCCATGTTGATAATGACATCCCAGTATGTGATGATGTCATACCATACATAATGACGTCGACCCCGCATGTTGCAACAGTATCTGGTATTAGTGGTCTCCAGCAGTGGCCACCCAAAACCAGCTACTGGCGTCCCTGCTGTATGCTGCTCTGTCAGAAGAAACTTCCACCCAATGAATCTAGTGTTGTCCTGATTGGCCTTTCAATCCCTAGTCTTTATAAACTTTATTTCATTGAAAATTGCTGTTTGGGTGCTTTCCGGCACCAGGCACTGAATTTTACCCAGGCCAACTCACCTTGCAGCCATTTTAATGCTGTCAGACTGTTAGTTGCATTGAGGTGGGCCATCCACCCCATTGGAGAGGAACTCCTGCACCTGAGAGCTGCTGCCCAATTAAATGGCCGGCAGCTCTCTTCTCCCAGCAGCACTGCCAATGGTGGCCACTGCTGGGACTACACGTATTTCCAAAGAGGAGATACTGCGGACCTGGACTTTTAGGTAACTCTGGGGTCTCACTGTGACCAGACTGGCAGGTCATGGCAAGCTAGTGTGAAGGCCAAGATTGACAGGTTGTGGGAGAGGCGAAACACAGGGGTGGGATAACAGTTAGGGGAGTCCCCTTCAATGGGCAAAAGATGCCTGACCAGAAGGCACCACCCAGCCCAGCAATGACATTGCTAGTTTTACCTGGCCGCCTGGGCACTTGATGTGGGCTTATCCCACTATGGGAGACATGCCTTTGATGGCAGGAAGAGCCCCTTAAGTGGCCCTTAATTGGCCACTTATGGGCCAAAGTTGTCAGGCGGGCCACCCTGCACATCGCCCGCTGCAAGTAAAATACATGCCAATGCCATTTTAAAACCACCCACCCCCCACTCCACCCTCTCCCCCAACTACATCCAGCCCCCAGGGGCTGTAAAATTCAGGCCCAGGTCACACTCATTCCCTATCTATGCTGATCTACTTGGCCTCTGATTTCACAACACCTCAACAATTTAGCAATCTAATTTATAAATCTCTCTATGGCCTCACCCTTCCTTTTCTCTGTAACCTCCTCCAGATCACCCCCCCCCCCAACCACCCATTCTACTCTCTGTTCCTCTGACTGTTGCTTCTTGTGCATCCCTTTCACTTTCACTCCACCATTAGCAGTTTTACTTTGCATTGCCATACTCTCCAATTCTCTTTTTCGGTCCTTCTGCCTCTAGATTGCCTTTGCCTCCTAAAAATCCCCTTTTTTTTGCCCAAGCTTTTGAACACCCCTCTTAATATTTCCTTCTTCGGCTCAATGTCTATCATTTCCTTAACAGTCTGTGAAGTAGATGTTTATCTCTACTGAAGTGCTGTATAATTGTTTTTATTTGTTCGTGGGACGGGGCATCACTGGCTAGGCAGCATTTATTGCCCATCCCTAATTGCCCTCAGTTCAGAGGGCATTTTAAGAGTCAACTACATGCGGTGGGTCCGGAGTTACATGTAGGTCAGACCAGATAAGAAAGCAGATTTCCTTCCCTAAAGGGCATTAGTGAACCAGATGGGTTTTTATGACAATCAGGAATGGTTTTGTGGTCAGTATCAGACTTTTAACTCCAGATTTTTTACTGAATTCAAATTTTACCATCTGCCTTGTTGGGATTTGAATCCAGGTCCTCAGACCATTACTCTGGGTCCCTGGAATACTAGTCCAGTGACAATACCACAATGCCATCACCTCCCCATAAATACAAGTTTTTTGTTGTAGTAAGGTATAAGAGTTGATACCAGTGACAATTTCTCTTCTACATTTTGTCCTGTTTGACAGAAAATCAAAATAAGGGCCAATAAATAATTTAACTTTCAAACAGAGGGAAAGAAAATGTATATCTTGTCAGAACAAACTGAAGTCAGCATCATTAACAGCATTTCAATAATTACAATAACCCTAAAACCTTTAAAAATATTACAGGGAAATAGGCAATTTTTTTAGGAAGAAAAGAGGAGACATGTGCCACAAACCATATTTTTCCCCATTTACATTTAATATACTCTGTGTGTGGGTTAATGACTGTATCATAATAACTGAGACAGGAACTTATGTATCTAAAGATAGTGCTCAGAGTAAAATATACACACTTATGTCCTATTTGAGGAGTGCTGTGTGGTAAATGTATCATGATTACAGTAGAGGGAGTTGAATAAAGATGATTATTACACAATGTGTACAAAGCGTTGGAGACACAAATCCATTGCCATGTGCCTGTCTCTTGCTCTAATGTAGAGACAGCCATAATTTTCACAAGAGTATCAAGAATTCTCTTTCAGTTATTTCCTCTTCGACATTGGTGTTGAATGGTGAAATGGAGGTCAGAAGAAACCTTTCTTCCCAACCTTAAAAGTTGGCAACCACAGATTAGGCACCTGGGATGGTATTTTTAAAATTTCTAGTGATTTTTACTGTGCTATGATTTTAATTATGTGTTTACAAAGTCCTCACTTCCTTACCTATCACTGTCCTGGAAATTCCAGTCTCTTGCTCTATAAAGATTAACTTCAGATGCATGTGCAAGGAAATCCTGTGACAGTTTTGAGCACTGAAGCCCAATGTCTTGCTACAGTGGTTACATAATGAGGGGAATTACTCTGGACACAATGCCTCTGATATTAATGCAATGGTTGGTCCTGAGCGGGTTGGGCAATTGGGTGCGCGAATCATGAATGTAAAATTAAGGTTCAGATTCTCAAATTTTGACGAACTGAATCATTACTTTAGTCCTTTTGGGTTTTCTGTCCTTAAGCTGTGCAGCAGGCATGGTGCACACCCACAAATAACTTCACTATTTAAAGGTTCAAAACAGAGATGAAATTTGGAGAAGGTAGGAGGTGTTTCGGGTGTATTCACAAAAAGTCAATGGGAATCAGGAGGAAAACTCTCCACTGGTTGAAGTCATAGCACAAAGGAAGATGGTTGCGGTTGGTGGTCAATCATCCTATTCTCAGGACATCACTGCAGGAGCTCCTCAGGGCAGTGTCCTAGGCCAAACCATCTTCAACTTCTTCATCAATGATCTTCCCTACATCATAAGGTCAGAAGTGGGGATGTTCACAGATGTTCAGCACCATTTGTGACTCTTCAGATACTGAAACAGTCCATGCCCATATGCAGCAAGACCTGGACAACATTCAGGCTTGGGCTAGTAAGTTGCAAGTAACGTTTGCACCATACAAGTGCCAGGCAATGACCATCCCCAACAAGAGATAATCCAACCGCCTGCCCTTGAGATTCAATGGCATTACCATTGCTGAATTCCCCCACTATTAACATCCTGGATGTTACCATTGACCAGAAATTCAACTGGATCGGCCATATAAATACTATGGCTACAAGAGCAGGTCAGGGGCTGGAAATTCTGCAGAGCGTAGCTCAACTCTTGACTCCACCATCTACAAGGCACAAGTCAGGAGTGTGATAGAATGCTCTCCACTTGCCTGGATGAATGCAGCTCCAGCAACACTCAGGAAGCTCGGCATCATCCAGGACAAAGCAGTCTGCTTGTTTGACATCCCACCCACCACCTTCAACATCCATTCCCTCCACTACCGATGCACAGTGGCAGCACTGTGTACCATCAACAAGATGCACAGCAGCAACTTACCAAGGCTACTTCGACAGCACCTTCCAAATCTGCAACCTCTACCAGGACAAGGGCAGCAGATGCATGGGAACACCACCGCCTCCAGCAAGTTCCCTTCCAAGCCACACAACAACCTAACGCAAACTGGGCGACCGCTTTGCAGAACACCTGCGGTCTGTCCGCAAGAAAGGCCCAAACCTCCCTGTCGCTTGCCATTTTAACACTCCACCCTGCTCTCTTGCCCACATGTCTGTCCTTGGCTTGCTGCATTGTTCCAGTGATGCCCAACGCAAACTGGAGGAACAGCACCTCATCTTCCGACTAGGTACTTTACAGCCTTCCGGGCTGAATATTGAATTCAACAACTTTAGATCTTAAACTCCCTCCCCCATCCCCACCCCCATTTCTGTTTCTTCCCCCTCCCTTTTTTTTCCAATAATTTATATAGATTTTTCTTTTCCCACCTATTTCCATTATTTTTAAATCTGTAATACCCTGTCAGTCTTTCCACCCCACCCCCACTAGAGCTGTACTTTGAGTGTCCTGCCATCCATTCTTAATTAGCACATTCTCTAAGATAATATCACCACCTTTAACACCTCCCTGTTCCTTTGTCTGTAACATCTTTTGATCATCTGTATCACTGGTTGCTTGTCCCTACAACCACACCCCGCCCCCCCAACTCCCCCCACCCCCGCACCCACCCCCCCCACGACCTTATACCAGCTTATATTTCACCCCTCTCCTAACTTCACTCAGTTCTGCTGAAGGGTCATGAGGACTCGAAACATCAACTCTTTTCTTCTCCGCCGATGCTGCCAGACCTGCTGAGTTTTTCCAGGTAATTTTGTTTTTGTTTTGCATTTCCAGCATCCGCAGTAGTTTTTTGTTTTTAACCTAACTATATCACTGTTCCTTCACTGTCGCTGGGTTAATACCCTGGAACTCCCTCCCTAACAGCACTGTGGGTGTACCTACACCACATGGACTGCAGAAGTTCAAGAAGGTGGTGAGTCACCACCTTCTCAAGTGTAATTAGGAGTGGGCAATAAAAATGCTGGCCTAGCCAGCAACGCCCACATCTCGTGAAAGAATATATAAAAAAGCCTAGGCAGCATGCAGCTTCAGTGATGCTTCCCGTGAATTAAACACTTGGTACAACTGGGAATAGGAGGGAAATACTCTATCCCAGCAAATACTTTTTCCATCCAAGAATGAGGTGGCTGAGTGAGGGGCTGAGCAGCAGCAGTGTTGTGCTGGTTTTTAGGAGGTGTTTAGGGTGTATTCACAAAAAGTCAATGGGAATCAGAAGGAAGACTCTCCACTGGTTGAAGTCATAGCACAAAGGAAGATGGTTGCGGTTGGTGGTCAATCATCTTATTCCCAGGACATCACCGCAGGAGCTCCTCAGGGCAGTGTCCAAACCATCTTCAACTTCTTCATCAATGATCTTCCCTACATCATAAGGTCAGAAGTGTGAAGTGCAGAAGCAATTTAATGGCCTAACCAGGTCAGGAAAAGCCTGTACACCCTATAGTGCAAATACCCTCCATCCCCTCACTCTGTCAGCCTAGGATGGTTAATCACCCACTTACATTTCAATGGTATCCAGCCTTCATTTTCTATGCCCTTCCCCACTTTTCAGCATATCCATCCAATGGATAAGGATCCAGTCCTTATACAATGTGTCGTATCTGCACAACACCTGACCTTCAGTCACTCACAAGTCTGTTCTTTCAGTCCTTATGAGGAGAGAGTGCAAAATGCAAGAAACAGAGGTAAGACTGGAGGTGGGTCACCACAAATTATGTTGCTTACAAATGGAGAGGAAGAGACTACAGAGATAAGTGACACATTTACATCTCTCTCAATTGGAGATGCAGAATCTAGAAACTCACAGATGACCATGAGAGAATTAAAAAAATGACTTTGACATTCATGTTGATTTTCTTTAATCAAAGACTGAATTATGATTAGACTGAGTGTGGCGATTGTCATATGAACATACGAATTAGGAGCAGGAGTAGGCCACTTGGCCCCTCGAGCCTGCTCCGCCATTCAATAAGATCATGGCTGATCTGATTGTAGCTTCAGCCCCACATTCCTGCTCACCCTCGATAACCTTTCACTCCCTTGTTAATCAAGAATCTATCAAGATCATGATTGTGACTTTGCCATGCCGAATCCATAACCCTTTCTCTTGCCTTCCAGGCACTTCACACATATAGCAGGAGTACTGATGATGCATGAGAATGACGCAAAGGATCTCAAACCTTCTGGGAATGTACTGTAACTGTACAAACAGCCATGCAGCAGCACAAATGCTTGCATTTTGGTGGGTCCAGTTAGAGAGTTAGCTGCATTCTCACCTCTTGATTCAGAATTCACAATTGACTGCAAGCAGACATTGGTAGCATGGACAGCTATTTAGAATCCATGCAGGGTCACAATCTTCTCCTAACTATCTTTAATGGGTTACAGATTCTGGACCCCAGGTGTTATCATTAAAAAGCAGAATGCTAGAGGCACAACTGGAACTTTGTATGGTGCTAACAGATGTGCCATAGACACTCTCCACAATAGCAGAAATGATAGAGGAATCTGACTTGATTGGTGGCATGCGTAATTGCGAGATTGCCTGCCATGAAGAGGGAATCTACCTCCATAGAGCTTCAAGTGGCTCTCGAATGAAACCATGCAGGGTAGGACAGCAGCTGTGTAGATTTTGGATGTCATCATGTTAGTCATCTTTACCAAGACGACAGATAGGAACATAAGAACACAAGAAACAGGAGCAGGAGTAAGCCATATAGCAGTTTGAATCTGCTCCATCATTCAATAAGATCACAGTTGATCTGATACTAGCCTCAACTCCACTTTCCTGCCTATTTCCCACAACACTTGACTCTCCTGTAGTTCAAGAACCTGTCTATCTCAGCCATAAATAAATCCACTGACTCAGCCTCCACTGCTCTCTGGGATGGAAAATTCCAAAGATTCATGACCCTCTGAGAGAAGAAACTCCTCCTCATCTCCATCTTAATTACCCATTTTGAAAGTATGCCCTTAATTCTAGGTTTTCACATGAGGGAAACATCCTCTCAGCATCTACCCTGTTAAACGCCCTCAGAATCTTGTATATTTCAATAAGATCACCTCTCATTCTTCTAAACTTCAATGAGTATGGGCCCAACTGCTCAAACTTTCCTCATCAAACAGCCCCTTCCCCAGGAAACAACCTTGTGAATTTTCTCTGAATTGCTTCCAATGCAAAATCCAGCCCAAAGAATCTGTAAATGTAAATAGATAGGTTAAGTGATTGGGAAAAATTTGGTGGATGGAGAATAATGTGAGAAAATGTGAGGTTATTCACTCTGGTATTATTTAAATGAAGAGAGGCTAAAGAATGCTGCAGGGCAGAGGGATCTGGGTGGCTTCATACACGAAATACAAAATGTTAGCATGTTCCAAAGGCAAGTTTGTTCCTCCTTAAATAAAGAGTCCAAAACTGCATGCAATGCTTTAGGTGTGGTCTCACCAATGCCCTGTACAGTTGCAGCAAGACTTCCCTACTTTTATACTCCACCCTCCTTGCAATAAAACTGAATGTTCTAATTCCCTTCCTCATTAGTTGCTTACCTGCCTACTAACATTTTATATTTCATGTATGAGCCCACCCAGATCCCTCTGCCTTGCAGCATTCTGTAGTCCTTCTTCATTTAAATAATACCAAAGTGAATAACTTCACATTTTCTCACATTATTCTTCATCCGCCAAATTTTGTTCAATTACTTAACGTATCTATACGCCTTTGCAGACTCTATGGGCTGGATTTTCAATTCCTTGTTGGTGGGAGTTCAGGTGCAGGCAGACATCCCCTCTAAACCTCCTGCCCCTTACCTTAAATCTATGCCCACTGGTTATTGATCCCTCCACCAAGGGGAAAAGTTCCTTCCTGTCTACCCTATCTATGCCCCTCATAATTATATACACCTCAACCATGTCCCCTCTCAACTTTCTCTGCTCCAGGGAAAATAACCCCAGTCTACCCAATCCCCCCTCATAACTAAAACTCTCCAGCCCAAGCAAGATCCTGGTAAATCTCGACTGCAGTCTCTCTAGTACAATCACATTCTTCCTAAAATGCAGATTCCAGAACTGCACGCAATACTCTAGCTGTGGCCTAACCAGCATTTTAAACAGTCCCAGCATAACCTCCCTGCTCTTATTTCTATGCCTCAGCTAATAAAGGCAAGTATGCCATATGCCTTCTTAACCACCTTACCTACCTTGTCTGTTACCTTAAGGGACCGGTGGACTTGCACACCAAGGTCCCTCTGATCCTTGGTACTTCCCAGGGTCCTACCATTAATCGTGTATTTTCGTGCCTTGTTTGTCCTGCCCAAGTGCATCACCTCACGCTTATCTAGATTAAATTCCATTTGCCACTGATCAATCCATCTGACCAGCCCCTCTACATCTTTCTGTAATCTAAGGCTATCCTCCTCACTATTTACCACCCCACCAATTTCTGTGTCATCCGCGAACTTACTGATTCCACATTCAAGTCTAAATCATTTATATATACCACAAACAGCAAGGGACCCAACACTGATTCCTGTGGAACCCCACTGGACACAGGCATCCAGTCACAAAAACACCCCTCGACTATCACCCTCTGCTTCCTGCCACCCAGCCAATCTGGATCCAATTTGCCAAATTGCCTTGAATCCCATGGGCTCTTACCTCCCATGCGGTACCTTATCAAAAGCCTTGCTGAAGTCCGAGTAGACTACGTCAAATGCATTGTCCTCACCTACACACATGGTCACCTCTTCAAAAAATTCAATCAAATTGGTCAGACATGGCCTCCCCTTAACAAAACCATGCTGACTGTCCTTGTTTAATCTCTGCCTCTTCAAGTGAAGATTAATTCTATCCCTCAGAATGGCTTCCAATAGTTTCTCCAGCACTGAGGTTAGACTGACTGGCCTGTAGTTCCCTGGTTTATCCCCTCCTCCATTCTTGAATAACGGTACCACATTGGCTGTTCTCCAGTCCTCTGGCACCTCTCCTGTGGCCAGAGAGGTATTGAAAATTATTGCTAGCACCCCTGCTATCTCCTTCCTTGCCTCACTCAACAGCCTGGGATACATTTCATCCGGGCCTGGAGATTTATCTCCTTTTAAGCCTGCCAGACCACTTAGAATCTCCTCCCTTCCTATGCTAATTCCTTCAATTATATCACAGTCCTTCTGCCTGATTTCCACATTGTCCCTCTCACTTGTGAACACCGACACAAAGTATTCATTTAGAACCCTATCTAAGTCTTCCGGCTCCACACACAAATTACCACTACGGTCCTTAATGGGCCCCACACTTTCCCTAGTTATCCTCTTACTATTAATGTACTTATAAAATAACTTTGGATTTTCCTTTATTTTAGCTGCCAATGTTTTTTCATGCCCCCTTTTTGCTCTCCTAATTTCCCTTTTAAGTCCCCCCCTACACATTCTATACTGCTCTAGGGCTTCCGCTGTTTTGAACACTTGGTGTCTGCCATAAGCCTCCCTTTTTCTCTTTACCCAATCCTATATATCTCTTGACATCCAGGGTTCCCTGGACTTGTTGGTCCCACCCTTTGTCTTTACTGGAATATGTTGGCCCTGTACTCTCCCTATTTCCTTCTTGAATGAGTCCCATTGCTCTGACACAGATTTACCTAAAAGTCGCTGCTCCCAGTCCACTCTGGCCAAATCATATCTGATCTTATTAAAATTGGCCTTCCTCCAATTTAGGACTCTAATTTCTGGCCCATCCTTGTCCTTTTCCATAACAACCTTGAATATAACGGAGTTATGGTCACTATCAAAAAACGCTCCGCCATTGATACCTCTACCACTTCCCTGGCTTCATTCCCTAAAATTAATCCAGGAGCGCCCCCTCTCTTGTAGGACCTTCTACCTACTGGCTTAAAAAGCTCTCCCGGATGCATTTTAAGACTTCCGCTCCCTCTAAACCTCTCACGCTATGACTAACTCAGTTAATGTTGGGGAAGTTGAAATCCCCCACTATTACTACCCTATTATTTTTACACTTCTCTGAAATTTGCCTCCATATTTGCTCTTCTATTTCTCTCTGACTGTTTGGGGGCCTATAGTACACGCCCAGCAATGTGATTGCTCCTTTTTTGTGTTTAAATTCTACCCATATGGTTTCATTTTAGAAGCCTTCTAAGATATCATCCCTCCTTACTGCTGTAATTGATTCCTTGATCAATATTGCGATACCCCCTCCTCTTTTACCTCCTTCCCTGTCTCGCCTGAAGACCCTATATCCTGGAATATTGAGCTGCCAATCCTGCCACTCTCTGCAGCCATATCTCTGTGACAGCAATGACATCATACTTTTATGTGTTATTTTGTGCCCTCAACTCACCTGCCTTATTTGTCAGACTCCTTTCATTAAAATAAATACCATCCAACCTTGCCAAATTCCCCTGTGTCTTAAGTGGCCTATAATTCCTATACCTTCCAGACTCACTTGCTCTCTTCTAATTTTGGCTGTGCATCTCCCCCTGCTGAACCTCCTCTCAGGATTCCATCCCCCTGCCAAGTTAGTTTAAACCCTCCCCAACAGCACTAGCAAACCTTCCCGCAAGGATGTTGGTCCCATTCCGGTTCAGGCGCAACCCGTCCGCCTTGATCGGGTCCCACCGCCCCCAGAAATGGTCCCAATGTCCCAGAAATCTAAAGCCCTCCCTCCTGCACCATCTCTCCAGCCACGCATTCATCTGGACTAACCTCCTATTTCTATACTCACTAGCGCATGGCACCAGAAGTAATCCAGAGATTACTACCTTTGAGGTGTTGTTTTTTAATCTGTTTCCTAGCTCCCTAAATTCTGCTTGCAGGACCTCATCCCTCTTTCTACCAATGTCTTTGGCCCCAATATGTACCACAATCTCTGTCTGTTTGCCCTCCCCCTTTAGAATGCCCTGCAGCCGTTCAGTGACATCCTTGACCCTGGCACCAGGGAGGCAACATACCATCCTGGAGTCACGTCTACAGCCGCAGAAATGCCTGTCTGTTCCCCTTACTATTGAATTTCTTACCACTAATGCTCTTCCCTCTTTTTCCTCCCACCCCAGCCGTGCAGCTGAGCCACTCACAGTGCCATGAGCGTGGCTGCACTCCACAGAGGAACCGTCACTCTCACCATTTCCCAACACAGAAAAACGGTTCTCGATGCTCAGGACATTGAGGTGACTGTGATACGTGAAGGATCCACGTGTGAGAGATTGCTTGCATGGGGCTCTGAAAGGCCCTGCCACACACACATTTTTCCCTCTAGAATCAGTTGTTGGCCCTCTCCGTAGTGACAGAGGGTAAGGTTGAGGGGCTGACAGACAAAGGGGACTTGGAGGGTGAGGGCAGCCTCTGAGATTCCTGAGTGGATGACCCAGGGGTGTCCACCTGCTGCTCCTCCTCCCTTCGGGTGCCCAGGTGCCCCAGCCTGACTCCTTGAGGGGAAGAAGCACCTGGAGGGATGTCAGATTGTCCTGTTTCTCTCTCTTGTTGCCTTTGCAGGAACTCACCTATGGCTCCCGCAAGGGTGTGCAGGTCTGCACACATCTCCGTGCTCTACTGGACCAAGGTCTCCATGGCATCCGCCATCCTCCCCATGGAAACCTCCATACACACACATGTGGGCACCACTTCATCAGAGAGCAGGCAGACGCACTCTGCCACTCTGTTGAGGGCTTCCAACAGCTCTGCGTGATGTTCCCACGCCTTCTGCTGACTTTCCACAATGAGTTGGAAAGCCGAATCCAGAGGCACATCATCTGACTCGGACTTCACAGATGCCTGATCCCCAGCAGTGTTCCGGATGCCGGGGAGCTCGCACGAACCTGCCTCCTGCTGCTGTGAACATGTGTCCTTGCGGTGACCATCAGATTGTGAACCCAGGCCTGTTCCGGGTCTAGGTGTGTGTCTCTGCACTGGTGGAGGGTGTGGGTAAGCGCTGTGATGGGTCTTCCAGGCTACTTGTTTCCAACTCTTCAATGGAGGAAGAGTCCTCTTGATTGGAGATGAGGACCTGGATAGAGCTGAGGGAGTGGCTGGATGAGGTTGTCAGTCACTTGCTAGTTCTCCCTGTGAACCAAAGTAGAGATAAGTAATGCATGGCAGCAGAGTCAAAAGCAGGAGAGAGAGCACACACATTTGCCTTGAAAGAGGGATGATGTGGTGCAGGATCCTCATGAGGGTGTTCGCCGCTGACCTCACTGTCACCGCTGGCATGGTCCATGTCCTCACCATTCAGTGCGATGTCACACTCTTCGAAGTGAGTGAGGGGCCTAATATGGGCCACTCCACACCCCCCCACCCCGGTCTGGGACCTCTCGTTGCTGTTGTGAGCCAGCTTCTCTTGCATGAAAACAGATGGAGAGAGTGTGAGTAGGACACATGGCACTGCATGGAATATTTGTGTGGTGAGTGGAGACATGGGCAGGATAAGGACACGAGCACCAGAGGATATGAGCCTGATGGAGATGTGAGGGTGTTTGTGAGAGTTAGTGGTTTTGTCCCTTGAGGTTTGAGATCCCTGTGGATGTGTGATGGGTTTGTAAGTGTGTAGTTGAGGGTGATGAGAAGAGTGACTTACCCTGGCAGAACGGATGAGACTATTCATCCTGTGGCAGCACTGGGTGGCTGTCCTCTTTTGCAGGGCATTGGCGCTGACCACCGCTCTCCATGCTGGATTAGTGATGCAGCTGCCCATCCTGCGGCCAGAGCAGGGGTAGTGGACATCATGGTGGGCCTTCACAACATTCAAAAGGCCCTCGAGGGACACGTCACTGAAGCAAGAGGCTACCTTTTGCCTTTCAGAGCCATCCTGCCTTCTATACAGCAGGCCTGAGCTGGAAACATTGAGAGGTGTGCGTGTGGCTGCATTTTAAATATGGCGCCCAGCCTTATGAAGTGGCGAGGTGATGGCGTAGCCAAATGAGAGCCCGCCTGCCATGGAAGCAGCTTGTTTCGTGGGAATGCATAATTAATGTGACGGGTTTGGGATGATATGGCGTGAAAATCTGCCATTGCAGACAGCAGGTAAAATGTAGTGCAAATCTGAGGACGATTCTGCTCTTTCTGTTCAAGTCAGTGCACTGCTTCTGCATCTACTCAGAGTAGTACTGCACTCAATGGAGGAGCTCATGCACACAAATCCCTGAACCATGATGGAACACAATAGCAATTGTTGTTTGCCCATGGCTCCGCAATGTCTCAGAGATCTCCAACACTTGGGAGCTCATCTGCATCTGCTGGTCCAGGAAGACCCTTCTTGTAATAGGCAGCCTTTATCCCCAGCAGAGCATGGCTGTGCCTGTTCTCTATCCTCCGAGGGAAATGCCCCCAGCTGACTCTGCCTTGATCTCCTCCTAATCAGGTGAGGTGAGTTCTAATCTAGATTTAGGCCCAACCAAGGTGAGTGTGCTTGCACTGTGGACGATGCAGATGTATGATATGACAGGCATGGCTCTATGGCCTTTGCCCCCGCCGAGGAGGCTAGTGAAGTCTGTGTAGGAGTATTTTGCTCTGCCTCTGCTACTGGCCCTGCCGGAATCACAAGAACGTAGTCACAAGAACTCGGGGAACTCAGCAGGTGCCTCAGTACAGCCAGCCTCATAGATGACAGTGGTCAAAGAGCCATAGCACACAATGGACAGAATTTTCCTCCATGTCATTCACCTGAAAATTGAGTTAACAAATGACTCTGCTCTTCACAGCCTCCCATCTTGCCATTCGCCACAGCCTGTGTGAAGGTACCCTTGCAATGTCTAGAACTGCCTGCTCCATCAATACCAGGTTGACCAGGTCCGTCACACCACCACCCGTTCATGGCTGCTGTGAGCTCTTTCCTGCATGATGAGGAGATAATGTATATGAATAGACTGGCCTCCTTCACCGATTCGAGAATGACACTGATATGAGTTGTTGCACTCCTCAGTGATAGTCTCTGCTCAACTCTGCTCATATGGGAGGATATCTGCTTCTCAGTGCTGAAACTAAGCACTTGCTCTGACAATGTAAAGGAGAACTATAGGCATTTGGTCTACTCAGCTCATGTACATGCTGCTGTATACAGAGTTAGAGGCCTGTTGCCTGGGCGTCAGTTTCCACTCACCTTTCCATATCTTATCAGGTCATTGAATCTTCTACAACATTGGACCCACATCCTCCTGGTCACTCTACTGCTTACCTCTGTAGCTACCTCTTTCTAGGCTCTTTTAATATCTCTGGGCGCATTTCTTCTGCTGGATGCCGGGAACAATATTTCATGCCTCTCAGTGACCACCTCAGTTAACACCTCAAGAAAGGCATCAGAGAACCTTGGAGCTGCTCGTAGACACCTGCCCATGCTAACACTGGCTCTCTGTGAACACTACTGCGCCATCTCCTCAGTGAACGGCAAGCCCAGTTATGGCTGTCACTTGTATTTTCAAAGGGTCCTCCATCCCCATGCCCCACCACTGGGCCACTTCTGTGCCACCAATTTGCTAGTCACCCCCTGGGCCAATTCAGCAACTTGCATTTCAAAATCTAATAGAGTCATTGATGCTGATACAACATGGGGTCAGGACCCAGAAATGTTCCAGACATCAAGTTCCCGACTCCAGATTGGAATTCTATTCCTTTATGTCTTCCTCACAACTTGCTTTCTCACCTATCTTTGTATCATCAGCAAATTTGGCTACAATACATTTGGTCTCTTCATCCAAAATATTAATATAGATTGTAAACAGTTGATGCCCAACACGACCCTTGTAGAACCCATCAGTTATACTTTATCAACTTGAAATTGACCCATTTATCTTGACTCTACCTTACCCATGGCCTTACAACATGTTACTAATCTCTACCAAGCTGGTCTGCGGCATTATGGTAGGAGTGGTGCTGGCACAGGAGAAACATTATGGCAAAAGAAGGCATAGAAATAGTGACTTTACTCAAAGCTTTCCCACTTCTCACCCATTGCCCCCTTTCATCCCCCCACCATTGCACGGTTAGTACTTGTAAGCTGTTTCATATCCCAATGGTCGAGTCTGTCTCTCCACAGGTGTAATTGGCGCTGACTTTGACAAAACCCTCAAGTGCTCTGACTCACAGATCTCAGCAGTCAGGGCAGGGGGTGTGAGCAGGCTGCTTCTAGCTCCGCTGTAGTCACACAGGAGGCACCACATAGATGTGGGAAGCGTAAGTTAATGCATCTGTAATTTATCAGGGGTATGTGCATAGATGTTTGCTAAAACGTTAGTTGCCAAGTTTCTTTTTTTTTTGATAGCACCACGTAAAATTTATTCCACATTTTGCCCTTTATTGCATTCCAAGTGTCAACCTGTTTAAGAATAGACTCAGCATGTGGAGTCACTGCAAACAGCCATTGCTGAACAAGCTTTATTTACATCACCCTAATAGAAACAGGGAGGGCAGCAGAGAGGCAGCTATACTACTGTACACCATCCACCATTTAACCTGCTTCTTGATGAACATCAATATATGACCCATTGTGCGGGTGTGCAATGGAATTATCTGTGATTTAAGAATTACTGTCTGCAAAGGAGTCTGTGTGTGGGAGTCTCAGGAGTGAAGGATGGTGACTTTTATTTGGTATTTGTTCCAGTCAGAATAACTAACTGAACATTTTAACTATTAAGACATTCTTGGCACCCAATCAGCAATGCATGCAGCTGGGTACCCAGTTTCTTGTTCCTTCCCCTGTTCCTCTTCAATGCTTTTCTCATTAGAAGATATTGGATTAGTCCCTTAGCCATGCTCCATCTGCATGAGCCTTATATATTTTTTTTTGCACACTAATTGTACACTGATGGAACAAAATCACCTGTGATCATTTAAGAATTCTTGGTTGATGTGGTGGCCCTCGTGTAACCTGTGCTTGCGGGATGTCAGCCAGCGAGATGAATGACAATGCTCATTCTTGCTACTGTCATCACTGGGGTATATAACGCAACACCTGGCACTCAACCCATCCATGGCTCTGAGTATACATTTAAAGGCAACCAACTGAGAATTCCTCAAGATGTTTCATAAGAACATAAGAAATAAGAGCAAGAGTAGGCTATTCGACCTCTTGAGCCTACTCCGCCATTCACTAAGATCATGGCTAACCTGATTGTGGCCTTTTCTCCAATTTCTACAGGAAGGAGCCAGAGGCAAAGTAATTTGATTGTATTAGTCCCTCCTGCAACCTTGGTCTCTCTGTTGTTTTCTTTTCTGCTGTTCTGCACCTCTCTCCTGTGCAACTGTCTCCTGTGCAACTCTCTCCTGTGTACCTGCTGACACCACACAGCATGACCTTGTTGTTGCTGTGATTTTCTCCCTCCGTTGATGTAGTGAAACACCCATCCTGCTTATGTCTATCTGAAAGTCTCCAAAGTTCTGAAAAATCTCTATGCTTCCAAGAAGTCTCTCTACATAGTTTTTGCCAAAGGGAACTGACAAAGCATTGTAAGCATTGGGCCTTTATTGAGATTGGTCAATCTGAAGAGCAAAGACACCTGTACCAAGCCCCAGAAAATCCAGACTGGAGGCGATAAATTCAAAACCCTTTTTAATTCCATTGGAAATTGGCTCATTACCATGTGTTGACAATATTAATGGCTGTGCTAATTACCCACCCACCTGTCCTAATGATTATGCTGACTCAAGCCAGCAGGTTACTTACTTGCAGTCAAATGTGCATCAATTAAATTCTGCAGTGAATTCATTGGAGCTGTATTGCAATTGCACTTCAATTTTCCACAATTTGTACTTGCCACCTGACCCAAAAGCACCAGGAGAAATGAAGGCTGAGACGAGACTTGATAGAGGAATTCAAGGCCCTGAGGGCTGTGAACAGGGTAAATAGTGAGAAACTGTTCCCACTCAAGAGGACATCAAGAACTGGAGGGCACAGATTCAAAATAATTGGCAAAAAGAGCAAATGTGATGTGAGGAAAAACTTTTTCGCCCAGAGGGTGGTTGGAGCCTGGAACAAGCTTCCTGAAAGGATGGTGGAGGCAGGTTCGATCGAGGTATTCAAAAGGGAATTGGATTGCTACCTGAAAAGAGCAAATGTGCAAGGTTACGGGGATAAGGCAGGGGAGTGGGGCTAGGTAGAATGCTCTTTCAGAGAGCCAAAGCAGACTCAATGGGCCAAATGGCCTCCTTCTGCACTGCAAAGATATTGTGATACCTGCTGCTAAAAGTTACTGTGGATGCTGGAAATCCAAAACAAAAACAGAATTACCTGGAAAAACTCAGCAGGTCTGGCAGCATCGGTGGAGAAGAAATCAGTTAACGTTTCGAGTCCTCATGACCCTTCGGCAGAACTGAGTATAGTTAGGAGAAAGGTGAAATATAAGCTACTCTAAGGTGGGGGGGCGGGGGGAGAGAGAAGTTGAGGGTGGGGTGATTGTGGGGATAAGCAAGCAGTGATAGGAGCAATAATCAAAAGATGTCACAGACAAAAGGATCAAAGAGGTGTTGAAGATGGTGATATTATCTAAGAAAAGTGCTAATTAAGAATGGAAGGCAGGATACTCAAGGTACAGCTCTAGTGGGGGTGGGGTGGAAAGACTAACAAAGTTTTAGTTTTAGATTTAAAAATAATGGAAATAGGTGGGAAAAGAAGAATCTATATAAATTATTGAAAAAAAAGGGAGGGGGGAGAAACGGGGTGGGGATGGGGGGAGGGGGAGTTTAAGATCTAAAGTTGTTGAATTCAACATTCAGCCCGGAAGGCTGTAAAGTGCCTAGTCGGAAGATGAGGTGCTGTTCCTCCAGTTTGCATTGGGCTTCACTGGAACAATGCAGCAAGCCAAGGACAGACATGTGGGCAAGAGAACAGGGTGGAGTGTTAAAATGTCAAGCGACAGGGAGGTTTGGGTCTTTCTTGCGGACAGACCGCAAGTGTTCTGCAAAGCGGTCGCCCAGTTTGCGTTTGGTCTCTCCAATGTAGAGGAGACCGCATTGGGAGCAACGAATGCAGTAGACTAAGTTAGGGGAAATGCAAGTGAAATGCTGCTTCACTTGAAAGGAGTGTTTGGGCCCTTGGACGGTGAGGAGAGAGGAAGTGAAGGGGCAGGTGTTGCATCTTCTGCGTGGGCACGGGGAGGTGCCATAGGTGGGGGTTGAGGAGTAGGGGGTGATGGAGGAGTGGACCAGGGTGTCCCGGAGGGAACGATCCCTACGGAATGCCGCCGGGGGGGTGAAGGGAAGATGTGTTTGGTGGTGGCATCATGCTGGAGTTGGCGGAAATGGCGGAGGATGATCCTTTGAATGCGGATGCTGGTGGGGTGATAAGTGAGGACAAGGGGGACCCTATCATGTTTCTGGGAAGGAGGAGAAGGCGTGAGGGCGGATGCGCGGGAGATGGGCCGGACACGGTTGAGGGCCCTGTCAACGACCGTGGGTGGAAAACCTCGGTTAAGGAAGAAGGAGGACATGTCAGAGGAGCTGTTTTTGAAGGTAGCGTCATCAGAACAGATGCGACGGAGGTGAAGGAACTGAGAGAATGGGATGAAGTCCCTACAGGAAGCGGGGTGTGAGGAGCTGTAGTCGAGGTAGCTGTGGGAGTCGGTAGGTTTGTAATGGATATTGGTGGACAGTCTATCATCAGAAATTGAGACAGAGAGGTCAAGGAAGGGAAGAGAAGTGTCAGAGATGGACCATGTGAAAATGATGGAGGGGTGGAGATTGGAAGCAAAATTAATAAATTTTTCCAGGTCCCGACGAGAGCATGAAGCAGCACCGAAGTAATCATCGATGTACCGGAGAAAGAGTTGTGGGAGGGGGCCGGAGTAGGACTGGAACAAGGAATGTTCCACATAACCCATAAAGAGACAGGCATAGCTGGGGCCCATGCGGGTACCCATAGCCACACCTTTTATTTGGAGGAAGTGAGAGGAGTAGACCATGACCCCACCACAGAACATCAAGCCATTGTTTCCAGGACTGTCACTGACCTCATCTCCTCTGGAGATCTTCCTCCCACAGCTTCCAACTTGATAGTCGCCCAACCTCAGACGGCCCGCTTCTACCTCCTACCCAAAATCCACAAACAGAACTGTCCTGGCAGACCGATTGTGTCAGCCTGTTCCTGCCCCACGGAACTCATTTCTCGTTATCTTGACTCCCTTCTCTCTCCCCTTGTCCAGTCCCTTCCCACCGACATCCATGATTCCTCTGACACCTTACGTCACATCAACAATTTCCAGTTCCCTGGCCCCAACCGCTTCCTCTTCACCATGTCCAATCCCTCTACACCTCCATCCCCCACCAGGATGGTCTGAGGGCCTTTAGCTTCTTCCTTGAACAGAGGCCCCAACAATCCCCATCCACCACTACTCTCCTCCGTCTGGCTGAACTTGTTCTCACACTGAACAATTTCTCCTTTAACTCCTCTCACTTCCTCCAAATAAAAGGTGTGGCTATGGGTACCCACATGGGCCCCAGCTATGCCTGTCTCTTTATGAGGTATGTGGAACATTCCTTGTTCCAGTCCTACTCCGGCCCCCTCCCACAACTCTTTCTCCGGTACATCAATGATTACTTCGGTGCTGCTTCATGCTCTCGTCGGGACCTGGAAAAATTTATTAATTTTGCTTCCGATCTCCACCCCTCCATCATTTTCACATGGTCCATCTCTGACACTTCTCTTCCCTTCCTTGACCTCTCTGTCTCAATTTCTGATGATAGACTGTCCACCAATATCCATTACAAAGCTACCGACTCCCACAGCTACCTCGACTACAGCTCCTCACACCCCGCTTCCTGTAGGGACTTCATCCCATTCTCTCAGTTCCTTCGCCTCCGTCGCATCTGTTCTGATGACGCTACCTTCAAAAACAGCTCCTCTGACATGTCCTCCTTCTTCCTTAACCGAGGTTTTCCACCCACGGTCGTTGACAGGGCCCTCAACCGTGTCCGGCCCATCTCCCGCGCATCCGCCCTCACGCCTTCTCCTCCTTCCCAGAAACATGATAGGGTCCCCCTTGTCCTCACTTATCACCCCACCAGCATCCGCATTCAAAGGATCATCCTCCGCCATTTCCGCCAACTCCAGCATGATGCCACCACCAAACACATCTTCCCTTCACCCTCCCTGGCAGCATTCCGTAGGGATCATTCCCTCCGGGACACCCTGGTCCACTCCTCCATCACCCCCTACTCCTCAACCCCCACCTATGGCACCTCCCCGTGCCCACGCAGAAGATGCAACACCTGCCCCTTCACTTCCTCTCTCCTCACCGTCCAAGGGCCCAAACACTCCTTTCAAGTGAAGCAGCATTTCACTTGCATTTCCCCTAACTTAGTCTACTGCATTCGTTGCTCCCAATGCGGTCTCCTCTACATTGGAGAGACCAAACGCAAACTGGGCGACCACTTTGCAGAACACTTGCGGTCTGTCCGCAAGAAAGACCCAAACCTCCCTGTCGCTTGACATTTTAACACTCCACCCTGTTCTCTTGCCCACATGTCTGTCCTTGGCTCGCTGCATTGTTCCAGTGAAGCTCAACGCAAACTGGAGGAACAGCACCTCATCTTCCGACTAGGCACTTTTAGCCTTCCGGGCTGAATGTTGAATTCAACAACTTTAGATCTTAAACTCCCCCTCCCCCCATCCCCACCCCGTTTCTCCCCCCTCCCTTTTTTTTCAATAATTTATATAGATTCTTCTTTTCCCACCTATTTCCATTATTTTTAAATCTAAAACTAAAACTTTGTTAGTCTTTCCACCCCACCCCCACTAGAGCTGTACCTTGAGTATCCTGCCTTCCATTCTTAATTAGCACTTTTCTTAGATAATATCACCATCTTCAACACCTCTTTGATCCTTTTGTCTGTGACATCTTTTGATTATCTGCTCCTATCACTGCTTACTTATCCCCACAATCACCCCACCCTCAACTTCTCTCTCCCCCCGCCTCCCCACGTTGGACCAGCTTATATTTCACCTTTCTCCTAACTATACTCAGTTCTGCCGAAGGGTCATGAGGACTCGAAACGTTAACTGATTTCTTCTCCACCGATGCTGCCAGACCTGCTGAGTTTTTCCAGGTAATTCTGTTTTTATTGTGATACCTGCTCTTGGGGGGGTCAAGATTCCCTCTGATGTGGAAATGCAATCAAAAATAACATGTTGATGGTGTCATTACACATTGCAACCAGCACAATCCTTCACCCCATAGATATTTCCTCTATAAGAAATATTTAAAAATACTTGGACAATTATTCATGCTATTTTGCTTGCAGCTAATTGTTTTTAATATTAATTCAAATGAATGCACATGACTGACATTATCATTGATACCATACAATTTATCACATCATTCTCAGGAAAAAAATCTGAAGGCTGTCAAGTCAAATGTTTTCCTTTCCCATAAATGGTTGGTGTTGGCATTCTCTTTGGCACCAGTGGATTTATTCTTTTGTATTCTGCCATCTGATAGCATTGACATTCTGAATGAGCTGCTTCTTAATAGGAATGTTAAAAATTCATTAGGTGAGCCATAATTAATATTTAACCTGAACAGACAAAAGAATCTCTAAAAGCTTCTTTTTAATATAAGAGCTGTGTGGAGAAATAAAGGAAATTTGATTAATAGCATAAAATGTTACCATAAGACGTGATATTTGAAATGAAACATATACTAATGAAAAACAGAAAAGTAATATTTTCTACACTGAATCAATTGGTAAATGGTTCTGAGCTTGCAGTTAATGTTCCGTGAATATGCTTTTCTAATGTCTGAGTTAATATTGAGCTGGCGAATAAAAGCAATTCTGAAGTAGAATGGGGATGATTCAACTGTTGAAGTTTCTCCAAGCAATTTGAAAAAGCTGTGTGGGATAATGACTGGCAGCAGAAAAGTGTAAAAAATAACAGGTAATCTGAATCAGAGGCTGCTGTCAACAGCAACACAGAAGCAAATGCAGCAGTGAATGCAGCTCACAAAAGAGGTAATAAAGCATTGGAAGGGCACTGTCATAGAAATCAGGGCCAGAATTTGTTGCTCGGTGTGCAGGCACATGCCCGACATGCTCGAGCGTAAAATAGCACCTGATCACGTCGGCTGAGCGTCCCGACGTCATCGCGCACTTGCGCAATATTTCGCTCGCCGGGCACGAGCCGGAGTCAGAACTGTGCCCGCCATCAATTACAAGGCCAGTTAAGGCCATTAAAAAAGCAATTAAGCTGTATTTTAGATTGCCCATGCGATTTCGCACTCATTGGATGGGCAAAATGGGCAGGTGGGCAGCTGATAATTTCAAAAACCTCATCCAAGGGCGGGATAAAAAGTATCAGCAGCACTGCCAGTGTGAGTAATGAGGAGTTTTGGAGATAGTTTGCTGCTGGTTACTCATTGGTACTTAGCAGCTTCTTCTCTGTTTGTCTTCATTCTTTATTCTTAGCATTTCCAGGCTTCATTTCAAGACTTATTGGTGTCTGCAAGGCCTCTGGAGGATTCAGACCATATGGACCCTTCCAGATATCAGATAGTCCTCCGTGACCCTGGTAATGGGGATTGTGGTCTCTGCTGGTGGTACCTCCTCCTCGGAGGAAGAGAGGGGCAGAAGGGAGAGGAGGCCAGGCGTCCCAATGCAGCCTCCAGGGGAAGGATCTGTTGGAGGAGAGGCGCAGGCACAAGGAGCACAGGGCCAGCAGGAAGTCCAAGGCAGAAGGGCCGCAGAAGACGTCAATATCCTGCTGCCAGAGTTTACAGCCAGGCATGCAGTTACCTCAGTATGTCTGAGGTGCAATGCCGAAGGAGGCTCCGCCTCTCAAGGGAGACGGTGACCTCCATTTGTCAGATGATTGGCCTTGAGATCAGCTCCGACTGTGTGGGTGGACACCCCATGCCAGTGGCTCTGAAGGTCACAGTGGCCCTCAACTTCTATGCCTCCAACTCTTTCCAGGGGTCAGTGGGAGATCTATGTGGAGTCTGCCAATTAGCTGCCCACAGTTGCGTGAAGCTGGTGACAGAAGCTCTGTTCAGGCGGGTATAACCTTTGTTCTTTACCGTATGGATGAAGCCAGCCAGGCTGAGCGAGCCAGAGGCTTTGCAGCGATTGCTGGGTTGCCCCACGTCGAGGGTGCCATTGGCTGCACACATGTGGCCATCAAGGCACCAGTGGGTCAGCTGGTTCCCTTTGTCAAAAGGGGGGATTCTACTCCATGAACACACAGATGGTGTGTGCCCACAGGATGCATATTCTGTAAGTCTGTGCAAGGTACCGAGGCAGCTCCCATGATGCGTACATCCTGAAACACTCCCAGGTGTTGAGGCTCTTCAGTGCTCCAGCCTGACTGGATGGATTGGTGCTGGGTGACAAGGGCTATCCGTTGAAGAGGTGGCTCATGATGCCTACTGCCACTCAAGGACAGAGGCAGAGCAGCGTTACAATACAAGACAACACTCCACAAGGGCTGTAGTGAAGAGGACTCTAGGCCTTCTTAAAATGCACTTCCGATGCCTGGACCATTCAGCGGGAGCTCTACAATACACTCCAGAGCAGGCGTCACTGATCATGGGTACATGCTGCACTCTCCAGAATCTGGCACTGGCAAAGGGGAACCCGCTGGAGGAAGAGGTTGTTGATGCAGCTGCACAGGCCACAGCTGATGAGTCCAGTAGTGAGTCAGAAGGGGAGCCCAGTGAGGGATATGCTGAGGGTGTGGAGTCAGACCTTTGTATCCTTCAGGGAGCCAGGGACACCAGGAATGCCTTGATCCAACGCTCCTTCAACTAGGCTACCAAAGACCTGCTTCCACCTCATGCCAGGCCTGCATCCTCCACACCAAATGTCTGAAACGACGCTTTCATTTTCCCGCAAGGTTCACTCAATGCCTGTGCAATAAAGTATCGAGCCACTCATGTCCAGCATTACATACTGGTGTACCCTCTGCACCAGAAAGAAAAAAGGTGAAGCACACTCAGGCCATCAGAACCAAAGCAAATTTAATGTTATTGTCATATTGAATGCATAATGACATTACCATTACTGGTATTGATGTCCACACCAGCTGATATACAAACCAAACATAAATGAACAGAAAATCACTCATGAACTGTCCCCCTTGTGCTCATGGTGCCTTTAACTTATGTTTGCAAGTGTTACGTCTTGGTGCCCCCCCAACACACGCTGGCACCGGCATTAGGTACAGCCTGCTGACTCTGCTGTCTTGTTGGCCTTGATGACCTTGGCAGTCGTCCTCTGGCCAGTGGAGCCTGTGCTGGCCCCGCCTGGGAAGGAGCGGCCAGGGCCACGACACGCATCTCCCTAGTCACCACAGCATCATCAGTTGCCATGGTTACTGGCAGAGGGGCAGAGGAGCTGCTACCGTCGTCCGGAGCATCTTGAGAGGAGCCTGCAGAGACGGCAAGCAGCTCGTGCACCAACGTGAGGTCGCTCTGAACCTCCCTGCTCACCATTGATGGACGGGCACCTAGCTGGGATACTGGGTGCCTCATTAATTTCCCACACTGGCACTGGCCACCTGAGATCATTGCCTGTGTGAGGGCTTTCAGGTCTGAGCACAACCCCAGGAGGCCCTGATTCTGTCCCTGGAACTACCTCTCCATGAGAGTCATCACTCTCTCTACGGAGGAGGCAGTGTGCTCGGCCATGAGGGTCAACGCAGTGCTCATGCTCCGCATGGCCTCTTCCATAATGGAAACCATGGCACACAGACCCTCATGGATCTCCATCAGGTCCTCCCGGACATCCCACTGGACGTCCAGCATCTGCTGCCTAATGGGTGACTCTGGAGGCTCATCATCTACCTTCGACCCAACATTGTCCTGTTCCTCAGCAGTCCTCCAACTGCCGGCACCCTGGGCGCTCTCTGCCTTTGCCAGTACCTCAAGCGAGTGTGAAGTGCCCTCACCAATGTGCATCGACATTCTAGCCGCCAATCTAATGCCCATCGAGGTGCTGGTATTTGCGCTGGTGCCTGGTTGATGGGGCGGGTGTGACACAGATGCAGACGAAGCCTGGTGGTCCTCTGACATCAGACGCAGCCCATCAGGGCCCAGAGAGCGAGTGTGTGCTGGCGAATCGAAAAGGGAGAAAAAAGACATGCCATTAGTTAAAGTCATCGCTCTGCCACTGTGCATGCCAGGCACCCTGGTGAGACAATGGAGATCTGCATCATGGTGCCATCATCTTCCAATGATCAACGAGGACTCCAGGTTTGAGGCTCCCATCAATGAAGAGACTACACTAGAATGGTTGCACAATCTGAAACTCTCACCTCTGTGCACTGTGCGCTTACCTTCATCTGGAATCCCAGCCTCTCCATGCCCGGTTGCACGTGGAGCATTCCAGTTCTCCAGCTCATGGGCATTGTACTCGCACCTGGTCAGCAGCAGCAGGTTGGGTGGGTCTCCACCTGTCCATGACCTCTCCAATTGGTTATGGCTTGCCTTCTCCTGAAAGAACAGAGGACATTGATTAGTCCACTCTCTACCTGCAGCACCATTGCAGCCTGGCCAACCCCAGCTGAGGAACACCTCACAGGGCACATCAGAATCATAGCCCTCGAGCCACAAGGCACTCAATCCAAGCAGCCAGGTCTCACCTCCTTGGCCAGCTCCAGTGTCATTGACAGTTGGCACTCAGACACTAGCACCCCTGAGGTCCATGGGGGGATGGCCACACCTTAACACTTCTGCACATTGATCCATGCCAAGACAGTACGCACCCTTCCTGAGAGCAACAGGTCATTGAACCTCTTCTGGCACTGCACCCATGTGCGCCGGACCACATCATGGCTGCTAACCACCGCTGCAACCTCCTCCCATGCCTTCTTTGTGAGGTGCGGTGGCCTCCTGCTCCCATTTCAGGGGATAAGTTTGTCCCATCTGGCAGCCACCTCCTCTAAGAGGGCTGCGAGGCTTGTATCCAAAAACTAGGGGGCCACTTGTTTGCACACGAACAGGGGAGGAGCACATCCTGAGTGGGGCACAGCAGAGTGGGTATTTGGAATTTGGTGCAAAGCGGGAATTCAGTGCATAGGAGACGAGGTGCTCTTTGCATTTTTTCCTTGCTATCCAACTTCCTAAACCTTCAGAGTGTGCTACAGCAGGAGAGGCTACAAGGGAAAGGAATCACTGGTAAGTAGTGGGTAAGGTATTTACTACTTTAATCGCTTATAGTTTAAGGTCTTTTTGTGGTTTAAAGTTTGTATACTCTGCAGTAATGAGGATCAGGAAAGAAGGGCACTAGAGTAATTGACTTGAAAGGTTTAATTTAAAGTGATAAGTCATGGCAGGAGTGCTCAAAGCCATGGTATGCTCCTTGTGCTCCATGTGGGAAGCCGGGGACATTTCCAGTGCCCGGGACCAGCATGTGTGCAGGAAGTGTGCCCAGCTGCAGCTCCTGGAAGCTCGGGTTTCAGAGCTGGAACGGCGGCTGGGGACACTGTGGAGCATCTGCGAGTCTGAGATCATCGTCTATATTTAGAGAGTTGGTCACACTGCAGATGAAGGGGCTTGAGGGGGGAAGGGAATGGGTGACCACCAGGCAGTCCAAGAGGAACAGGCAGGTAATTCAGGAGACCCCTGGGGTCCCGCTCGCAAATTGGTATTCCGTTTTGGAAGCTGATGAGGGCATTGGTTCCTCCAGGGAGTGCGGACAGAGCCAAGCTTCTGGCACCATAAGCAGCCTGTTTGTACAGTAGGGGAGGAAGGGAGGAAGAGCAATAGTAATAGGGGATTCTATAGTCAGGGGAACAGATAGGCGCTACTGTGGCTGTCAACGTGACTCCAGGATGGTATGTTGCCTCCCTGGTTCCAGGGTCCGGGTTGTCACTGAATGGCTGCAGGGCATCCTGAAGGGGGAGGGTGATAAGGCAGAGGTCATGGTACATGTTGGTACCAATGACATAGGTAGAAAGAGGGATGAGGTCTTGCATCAAGAATTCAGAGAGTTAGGCAGTAGGCTAAAAACCAAGACCTCTCGGGTTGTAATCTCTGGATTACTCCCAGTGCCATGTGCTAGCGAGCACAGCAATAGGAGAATAGCACAGATGAACATGTGGCTTAAGAGTTGGTGCAGGAGGGAGGGTTTTAGTTTCCTGGTCACTGGGACGGTTTCTGGGGAAGGTGGGACCTGTACAAGCGGGAGGGTCTATATCTGAACCAGAGCGGGACTAACATCCTTGCGTGCATGTTTGCTAGTGCTGTTGGGAGGAGTTTAAACTAATTCAACAGGGGGAGGGGACACAGAATGTTAGCAGAGTAGGGACACATCATAATACAGTAAAATAATCAAGTCAGAGGGAGTACAGCTGCAATAAGCTTCAAGGGAATAAGGCAAGGCTGGATGGCCTCTACTTTAATGCCAGGAGTATTACAGGTAAAACAGATGAGTTAAGGGTGAGGATTGACATGTGGAATTGTGATATAGTTGCCATCACTGAGACATGGCTGAGGGAAGGGCAGGATTGGCAGCTCAAAATTCCAGGATATAGAATCTTCAGGCGAGACAGGGGAGGGGGTAAAAGAGGAGGAGGCTTTGCATTATGAGTTAAGGAATCTGTTACTGCAGTAAGGAGAGATGATATCTTGGAAGGGGCATCAAATGAAGCCTTGTGGGTAGAGCTTAGGAATAAAAAAAGGGGCAACCACATTATTAGGTGTTTATTATAGACCCCCATATAGTCAGCAGGAAATTGAGGAGCAAATATGTGCACAATTTGTGGAGGTATGTAAAAACAATAACAATAGGGTAATTATATTAGGTGATTTCAATTTTCCCAACATCAATTGGGATAGACATAGTGTTAAGGGCTTGGATGGAGTGGATTTCTTGAAATGTGTACAGGAGAACTTTTTAGGTCGATATGTAGAGGGTCCAACGAGGGACGGTGCATTGCTGGACCTAATTCTGGGGAATGAAGCCAGACAGGTGGCTGAGGTGGTGGTGGGTGAGCATTTTAGTGATAGCGACCACAACATGGTACAGTTTAAGTTTGTTAAGAAATCGACAAGTTGCAAAAAAATGTTTTGGATTGGGGGAGAGTGGATTTTAGTACAATAAGGTAGGATCTGGCCAAGGTAGACGGGGAACAGTTACTTGTGGGGAAATTGACAGAGGAACAGCGGGGGGTGTTCAAAAAGAAAATCAGAAGGGTACAGGCTCAGCATGTTCCCTCTAGGGTGATAGGAAGGGGTAACAAGCCTAGAGAACCATGGATGACCAGAGATATTCAGGTTACGATGAGAAGGAAAAGAGAGGCTTTTAGCAGGTACAAGGGAAGCAAATCAGCAAAGGCATTAGTGGAGTACAGACAGTGCAGGTGGAGCTTAAGAAAGCAATTAAGAGAGCAAAGAGGGGACATGAGAAATCTCTGGCTGGTATAAGTAGGGAAAATCCCAAGATATTCTATAAGTATATCAATGGGAAGAGGATAACCAGGGAAAGAGTATGGCCCATAAGAGACCAAGGGGGCAATCTATGTGTGGAGCCAGAGGACGTCGCTAGAGTGTTGAATGAATACTTTATGTCCGTCTTCATCCAAGAGAATGAGGGTGAAGGTATCAAACTCAGAGAAAGAGACTGCGAGGTTCTTAAGCAAATTGATTTAGGGAGTGACAAGGTATTTGAGGTGTTGGCAGTCTTAAAAGTGGACAAATCTCCAGGCCCAGACTGCTGAGGGAGGCAAGGGAGGAGATCGCAGGGGCTCTGACCCAAATTTTTAATTCCTCTCTGGCCATGGGGGAGGTGCCAGAGGACTGGAGAACAGCTAATGTGGTTCCACTATTTAAGAAGGGTTGGAGAGATAAGCCAGGGAACTACAGGCCAGTGAGACTCATGTCAGTGGCAGGGAAACTATTGGAGAAAATTCTGAAGGAGAGTATTTATCTCCACTTGGAGAGGCAAGGTTTGATTAGGGATAGTCAGCATGGCTTTGTCAGAGGGAGGTCATGCCTAACAAATTTGATTAATTTTTTTGAGCAGGTGACCAGGTGTGTAGGTGAGGGTAGTGCAATTGATGTAGTTTATATGGATTTCAGCAAAGCCTTTGACAAGGTCCCACATGGGAGTCTTATAAAGAAGGCAAATGCACATGGGATACAGGGTAATTTGATAAGGTGGATTCAAAATTGGCTTAGTTGTAGGAGACAGAGGGCGATGACAGAAATATGCTTTAGTGGCCAGAAGCCAGTGTCTAGTGGCATACCACAGGGATCTGTGCTGGGTCCCCTATTATTTGTCATTTATATAAACGACATAGATGACTATGTGGGGGGTAGGATTAGTTAGTTTGCGGATAACACAAAGATTGGCCGGGTGGTTAACAGTGAGGTTGAGTGTCTTGTGCTACAGGAAGATATAGATGGGATGGTCAAATGGGCAGATAAGATGGAATTTAACCTTGAAAAGTGTGAGGTGATACACTTTTGAAGGAGTAATTTGAGAAGGAAGTATTCAATGAACGGCATGGCACTAGGAAGTTCTGAGGAACAAAGGGAACTTGGCGTGTGTGTCCATAGATCTCTGAAGGCAGAGGGGCATGTTAGTGGGGTGGTGAAAAAGGCATATGGGACACTTGCCTTTATCAATCGAGGCATAGATTACAAAAGTAGGGAGGTCATGTTGGAGTTGTATAGAACCTTGCTGAGGCCACAGCTGGAGTACTGTGTGCAGTTCTGGTCGCCACATTATAGGAAGGATGTGATTGCACTGGAGGGGGTGCAGAGGAGATTCACCAGGATGTTGCCTGGGATGAAATATTTAAGTTATGAAGAGAGGTTGGATAGACTTGGGTTGTTTTCATTGGAGCAGAGAAGACTGAGGGGTGACCTACTTGAGGTGTACAAGATTATGAGGGGCATGGAAGGATGGATAGGGAGCAGCTGTTCCCCTTAGTTGAAGGGTCAGTTATGAGGGGGCATAAGTTCAAGCTGAGGGGCAGGAGGTTTAGGGGAGATGTGAGGAAAAACATTTTTACTCAGAGGGTGGTGACGGTCTGGGATGTGCTGCCTGGGAGGATGGTGGAGGCGAGTTGCCTCACATCCTTTAAAAAGTACCTGGATGAGCACTTGGCATGTCATAACATTCAAGGCTATGGGCCAAGTGCTGGTAAATGGGATTAGGTAGGTAGGTCAGGTGTTTCTCACGTGTCGGTGCAGACTCAATGGGCCAAAAGGCCTCTTCTGTACTGTGATTCTGTGATTCTGTGAAGGGCCCACCCGACCTGCCCTCCCACTACCATGTCCAGCCACACTCAAGTCCATCACTTGAATGTTGAAAACGCAGAGTAGGCGTTCTACTGTGGCAGCCTTCCAGGGGCTGCCTGGGCAGTTTTTAAACTGGCTGCCGGGTTGCCATTGCACCCCGCGTCCTACAGGCACTCATCCCCACCCACCCCTTCCCGACCAGTGAGGAGCCACCTTTCACACTGGGCAGGCATTAATTGGCCCGCCAGCGTGAGATCGCAGTCGAAGGCTGATCGTGGGTGACGGGCCGTTTCCCAGAAGTTCCTGGGCCCGCAGACCGTGCCCACCCACAGAGCTCAAAACTCTGGCTCAGGTGAAATTAAAATGATCCCCAAGCTAAGAATATGCCTTTAAATTTGAACATTTGCTGGTCCCCAATGAAGAGAGTATTTGAGAGTCCAAATTTAAATTTATTTTAAATTATCCATCACTTCGAATTTTGAAAAGTACACATACACAATTAAAATAGGGAGAAGATAAACAAGAGTATTGCTGAAAAAGAGACATGCTATTCAACATTTTTGCCTTGCACTCATCAGGACAGCTCGCAAGATAAACCAACAGTAAAGGGAACAATTTATACTGCATGAGAAGAGAGTGCTGATTGCTTGGCAAGTGGGCACTGATTGGTAAAGGCATTGCCATGGAGAATACAGCAGAGAACAGTTAACTGCCAAACTTTTGTTCAAATTCAAACCAGGTGGGTTGAATCTGATTGGTCAAGGCATTGCCATGGGGAATAAACCAGGGAATGGCTTTCCCACAAGCTTTGTTTAGTTGGAAAATGTGCAATGCATGGACATGCTCCCACTGTCTACATGTTATAAGATTGGTCTTATCAGCAAGCTCGTGAATTGGGCCCGAGCCATTTGTTTACTGTGCAAGCTTGATGCTGAAATAAGGCACATCAAGGCCATCCTGTGGGATAATGGCTACCCTGATCAGATCATTGGTCACTAAATATTGCATAAACTCATGAATGGGCTTAAGGCCGCCATTTTCAGCCCTGAAAAATGCCCAGATTACCTCAGATTACCCCAGAAGTGTAAGGAGTCAAAGATTTTAGCAACAAGTGAAGCAGTTACTATGCAGTAGCAACATGAGTGATATTCTCAACAGGATGCTGTGTCAAGCTAAAAAGATGTTCTGCCTATCAAACAAATGAGTTATGTGGTATATGAATTTCAGTGCCACTGTGATGCCCGGTATGTAAGTCATACATCACAATGACTGGCAGGTCATATCAAACAGCACATCCTTTCAGCAGTTCATAACAGGCAAAATACTGACCATACCCAACCAGCCTGTGCTTGCAAAACTCAAAACATAGTGTCAACATTAGATGTGATTCCACAATTGGATGACAATTGCTAAACAGATTGCATTAAGAATTACACTGACAACCAAATTAAGTTTATCAGTTGGGTTCACAGTGTGGCTCACTTACACATGCTTGAAGCCACATGTATTCACACACACAGCCCTGTCCTTTGTGGACAGAGGGAGCACGTCCATGCATTGCACATTTTCCAACTAAACAAAGCTTGGGTGAAAGCCATTCCCTGGTTCATTCCCCATGGACATGGCTTGACCAATCAGAGTCATCCTGCCTGGTTTGAATTTGAACAAAAGCTTGGCAGTTAACCGTTCTCTGCGGAATTCTCCATGGTAACACCTCTACCAATCAGAGTCCACTTTCCAACCAATCAGCACTCTGTTCTCATGCAGTATAAATTGTTGTTCCCTTTACTGTTGGCTTAACTTGCGAGCTGTCCTGATGAGTGCAAGACAAAAAGTTTTGATAGTATGTCTCTTTTTCAGCAATAAACAAGATCATAAAGAGTTTACAACACAAATGTAATCATTGTCCCTTTAAAAAATCACATTGTATTTGTTTATGTGTATTGTGTACAATTCCTCCTTGCAGCTTCTTGCAGGAATTATTTAAATACTGTTGTTTACCTTACCAGCTCTCTGTAAAATGTCTTCACAAAACAAAATAAACCCAAGAGGCCATACCCTCATACTTTATCAGCTGCCTATCTGCTCTTGTAATTTTTAATCATTCATGGGTTGTGGGCGTCGATGGCTTGGCCAGCATTTGCTTCTCATCCCCCATTGCCCTTGAGAAGGTGGTGCTGAGTTGCCTTCTTGAACCACTGCAGTCCATGTGGTGTAGGTACACACACAGTGCTATTAAGGAGGGAGCACCTTAGCACACATAGCTACAACAGAACTCAACTTTTCATAAACTCTACAGTCATACTGAAAACCATTCAGGGATAGACATGTTCTTTACACTGATGCAATATTCTGTGCCCATTAACAAACTGTGAATTTTTGCTCACAAAACAATCTGTAATACGCTAAATTTCAAATATTTAATTTCACACCTACTCACACAACTACACTGTTCTTAATGTTAATACATACCACAGTGCAATATTGACAAAAAAAAGTCATGCACATCACAGGTTCACGTGGATTGTGCACATTTCTATGTACTCGATTTATGCCATTAGTCTTTAACTTCACTGAACAGTTATTAAAGGGGGAGCTTCACCATCAGGACTGACTTCCCTCCCTTGCCTTTGCATATATACGTTAAAAATAGATCAATTAGAGAAAATTGTGATTGAACTGAACAGCTGGTTCTGTTGATTTTTAAAAATATTTTCTGAGTTGTGAACCTCCATGACATCACTGGGGTACTCTCTTAGTGGATTTACTTACCCTGACAGTGGAAGAAAGCTGGATTAACTTTAGTTGACACCATCATTAACCTTTGTAATTCGTTATTATCTGTGCATACTAACTGAGTTCCCTTCTACCAATGGCTCATTAATTCATTTAAGCCCTCGGCAGTGCCTTTTCCATTCAGTGTTAGAACAAAAATAAATTGTCAAAATCTTCAAGGATGGCCCTTTTAATGAGCTGTTTGATTCTTAAATGGTATTCTGATGATGTCACACCTTTAAACATTACTTAGATGACTGATGTGAATTATTTGCCTTTTGTGCATCAGTTTTAATGGAGAATGTGATTTACAAACTTATGACTGAGCACCTTGTCAAAAGTGTAAAGAATTGTGCATGACTTAAAGTGCTGTATAACAGTGATAAAAATAACCTTGACTAAATTAATTACTAGTGACACAGAAACATTTATTTTCAAACACTTTCAATGAAGCTTCAGTCGTGGTAAAATGATAACATTAAACTAAAACCCAATTATCACACATTATCACAGTTGTAATGGTAACACTGATAGTGTGATATCAGTACATAACTCATACAAATGCAAACCATTTTTAATCACTGATGGTCCTAAAATGATCATAAATCAGTTGAAGCCCATTCTTAAATGTTATTGTCTGAAAGCTGCTACATGGTGTTCCCTGTGTTTCCACTCACAGGTCATCCAGCACAGATGTAAGAGAGAAACAAAGGACATTTTAGAAAAAGTAAAAGTCCAATTGACCCATCAAGGCTGTTCCTTTTAATTTGATCCTAGATCTACTTGTATGCCTTCTCACCATGAGATCGTATTTTGTCTGAGTCCAATGGTATTGCTTCAAGCAATCATTTCAGTTGTTATAAAACCCTGTTTTATATCAAAAACTGACTTCATTTATTGAGTGAGCTGAAGCCACAGAATAGGTTTTAAAAGACTCAAGTGACCTAAACAGCCAGTCTCAAAATGGCTGAATATTTGCATAACTACACCTTGCAATTTACAAAGGTATCAGAATGAAGACGGGTTGTTTGGGGGATAGCCTACTGAGGGCAATAAGCTTAAAGGAATGTGAATTGCTATCTCCTGAATTAGTCCAAAGACAAAAGCAAAATAAAAACAAAATACTACACATGCCGAAATAAAAACAAAGAGTGCTGGAGAAACAGAAAGTTCTGGTCTGGCAGCATCTGTGGAGAGAGAAATAGAGGTAACATTTCAAGTCCCATATGACTCTTCTTCAGAATGGTTCCAAACCATTTTGAGACAGATGCTGCCAGTCCTGCTGAGTTTTTCCAGCACTTTCTGTTTTTACTCCAAAGACATTCAGGCATAATCTGATTATTCAGGTGGATGAGGATCAAGCCATTAAACTCAATCACTCTGGACAATGGACCTTGGATGAGGTAGGCCTCACCAACCACCCTAATCTAATCATTTTAAACAATGGAATGAACTTGTTATGAACATGTTTGGTTTTAGTATGTGAAGGAAGGTCATGTTACAATCAAGCTAGATATTTGTGTAAAGAGACACAGATTTCTGGGTTCTGAGTCCAGAAGGACCACCTGCCGTGGGACCAGAAATTCCCATGTGATGTCAATGGACCAAGGATTCCCATTGTGAGCAGGACCAGAGAATCCTGGACCATGTGTGGGTAACAACAAGAAGACGACTCGTGGTCCCTTTTTTTCCTCTCTTTAGCCATTCTGCAAGTGTACCCCTCCTATTCTGACCAGTCAAGCACTGCAGGCAGCATCTTTAACATAAACCAAGCAGCTGCTGACTCCAGAAGAAGAGACAGAGATCGTCCATCAATATTTTAAATCACCTTGTTGCAGAATCTGGAAAGATCACGGAACCCAGCCTGAAACCGTCCAATCTACAGGAACCGTATATGATTGGCTCTCTTTTGAGGCTCTTAAACCATTTACCTACCTTTGCTCTTTGTATCTTATTTCTGTGTGTGTGTGTGTGTGTGTGTGTGTGTGAACCTGTTGAATGCATGTGTACATGAGAGGAGTGTTTTAAAATTAGCTTTACATATCGGGTGTTAAGTATAATAAATACGCTTTCCTTTTCTTTTAAAACTTACAAGAAAACCTGTCTCTGTGTGTCTTTTACAGTCACAGCACATAAACAGTTAAACACTCACTGAATTGCCAAGCAAATCCTCTCTTAAACAGCTGGTGCAGTCAACCAAGAGGTGAAAAGGGAGGGGAGCCATCCTACAGCTTCTCACCTAGCCATAACACAAAACACGAACATATAATCTAGATTGGCGCTTCTTTGCAGTGTTGAAAGAAGTGGAATTTCATTCTTCTAATGAAACATTTAGTCTAAGGCCATGTTTATCTGGTGGTTTTCAACCAACAAGACCAAAACCAGATTAAGTGTCATTCATCTCAATGCTGTTTTGAGATCTTGTTGTGCACAAAAGGACTGCTACATTTGCCCACATGATGCTACCAGTAAGAGATTGGAATCATTTTTTGTCTCCATTGTGCTCCATAAATGAGAGCATGTGGGAACATTTTTTTTAATTTAAAATTTTAACTGCCATTCCTGATCCATCATATGCTTATTTGCACTTACTACCCTGTGTCTGATATCAACCAGCTGAACAGAACCTGGGATCTTCCTGGATATATTGATCTGCCATCCATTGGATAAACACAATGCACCTTTTGGGGAGACAGCAGACTGAAGCGTTAATGGGAAAATTGGAAGAAACTGTTAATGTTAATAAATCATTCAAGATGAAGATGACACAAAAATTGGTGGGGTGGTAAATTGTGAGGAGGATAGCCTTAGATTACAGGAGGATATAGATGGGCTGGTCAGATGGGCTGATCAGTGGCAAATGGAATTTAATCCGGATAAGTGTGAGGTGATGCACTTGGGCAGGACAAACGATGAATACACAACAAATGGTAGGACCCTTGGAAATACCAAGGATCAGAGGGACCTTGATGTGCATGTCCACCGGTCCCTTAAGGTAGCGGGACAGGTAGATAAGGTGGTTAAGAAGGCATATGGGATACTTGCCTTCATTTAGCCGAGGCATAGAATACAAGAGCAGGGAAGTTATGCTGGAACTGTATAAAACACTGGTTAGGCCATAGCTAGAATACTACATGCAGTTCTGGAATACACTTTATAGGAAGGATGTGATTGCACTAGAGAGAGTGCAGAGGAGAATTACCAGGATGTTGCTTGGGCTGGAGAGTTTTAGTTATGAGAGATTGGATATACTGGGGTTATTTTCCCTGGAGCAGAGGAGGTTGAGGGGGGACATGATTGAGGTGTATAAAATTATGAGGGGCATAGGTAGGGTAGACAGGAAGGAACTTTTCTCCTTGGTGGAGGGATCAATAACCAGGGGGCATAGATTTAAGGTAAGGGGCAGGAGGTTTAGAGGGGATTTGAGGAAGAATTTTTTCACCCAGAGGGTGATGGGAATCTGCCTGAAAGGGTGGTAGAGGCAGAAACCCTCATAACATTTAAGAAGCATTTGGATGTGCACTTGCGATGCCATGGCATACAAGGTTATGGGCCTAGTGCTAGAAAATGGGATTAGAAACATACATAGAAAATAGGAGCAGGAGTAAGCCATTCAGCCCTTCGAGCCTGCTCTGCCATTCATTATGTTCATGACTGATCATCCAACTCAATAGCCTGCTCCCGCTTTCTCCCCATATCCTTTGATCCCTTTCACCCCAAGAGCTATATCCAACTCCTTCCTGAAAACATACAATGTTTTGGCCTCAACTACTTTCAGTGGTAGCGAATTCCACAAGCTCACCACTCTCTGGATGAAGAAATTTCTCCTCATCTCAGAATAATTAGGTATTTGTTTGACCGGCATTACTCGATGGGCCAAAGGGCCTTTTTCTGTGCTGTAGACCTCTATGACTCTATGACTCTAATGTGAGGAAAGCTGTGACTACAAGACCATACTAACAAGCAAAACATAAGAACAAACATACATAGTGGGATACTAACACTGGAAGGATTGAGAACCAGGAGACAAATGTAATAGATTTGAAAATAATTGAAAAGAGCAAGATCTGGCAAATGAAGCTTGAAAATTAATGTAATGCAAGACCTACAAGAAACAAAATGAGAATAAAATAATACAAAAAATAAAGCCAGGTAAGCGGAATCTGGAAAAGTAAATTGAAAATTAAAAATTTGAATGAAAACCGATAAACAACGTAATCTGAGGCAAAACAACCACTTTCCGTTATGAATGAGTAATGCTTTACTTAAAGTGGAGTGAATTATTGAGTGGATGGGTGTTGAGTTCAGAGAGAATAACAAAATATAATAGAAGGTCCTGAGTGCTTTGCACACGGTGTAAAATGTTCACAGCAAAATATGAAATGCTCAGTTAGTGCTTTGTGCAACACATTTAAAAGCTTAGGTAGCAGAAGCACAGAAATAACAAACAATGTGGAAGCAAAGTTGCCAAAGTGAACTATAAAATGAGGCCTATTTTAGGAAAGCAGATTACTCTGAGACTGACAAAAACTAATGGGGAAACTGACTAGACATTGGCCTTTAGCCCCTGGGGCCAGCCTCAGACCCAAGCCAGAGTAATAAGATGAAAATCCACTCAGTCAAATTGTAGTAAAGGTCTTATCTCAGATAGTTTAGCCACAAGATGAAACACACTGCCTGAAGGGGTGGTAGAGGCAGGAACCCTCACAATGTTTAAGAAGTATTTAGATGAGCACTTGAAATGTCATAGCATACAGGGCTACAGGCCAGGTTCTGTAAAATGGGATTAGAATATATAGGTGCTTGATGGCTGACACGGACACAATGGGCTGAAGGGCCTGTTTCTGTGCTGTATAACTCTTTATGACTCTAAAATTTGGCTCTGTTGCACTGCTGGTTTTGGAGCCAGGAGATGAAAAAATGGTGAGGGGTTCCGCTCCCAACGAGTTCTGGCACAGCTCTCAATGATCACCATTGTCATGAAAGGCAATAATGTGGGCATGGCCTGTGCATGCCGGAAGTAGGCTGAGTAGGAAGATCATGATGTTGGTCAGTGTCAAATGCTGATTTGACAGATGAACTGCCATTTTGAACCTTGCCAGTCCTGTTCATGCCCTCTCTGAAACACGCACAGCTGAACACGCATTCAGTTGAACAAGCCACCCACCATCCAACAACAAGTGCTATTCAAAAGCATCACTATTCCATTTTCAGGTGAAGCACTTTTGTCTTTCATTTGAAAAGTTAGTGGAAGTTCTCTGTTGTTGGAGGAGTTCATGCAAGTTTTTAAATCAGACAAGAATGATGCTGCAGCTTTGGAAGGAGTAGTATGGATTTGAAAGGCCTCATAATACACGACTTGCTCCTAATCATGGGGGTTATAGTTGCAGTTCCTCATGGACTGCAGCATCACATGGAGATGGAGCACAGGCAGCAGAGAGAAGATTTTCACAGATGAACAAGGAGGATGGCTTTCAACAGAGGGACTTGCCTACCTTAAAATCTTAAGAGAAACTTTTCCTATCTCCACCTCAGCCAGGAGTAGTTTCTGTGGTGGCCATACTTCATCAAGGAGGTGACCACAAAACTGTGCCATGCACTTAACCTGACCTATAGCCACGGAGCAGGGTGAGAACAATGCTGCTAGAGGCTGTCAAGATCACCATCATTCTCAATTTCTACACCAGTGATCTTTCATGTTGGAACCAGTGACTTACCAAAATATCTCAGTTCACCATACATTGCAGCATCTGGGAGGACACTGAGGCTTTGTATGCTAGAAAAGGAGATTTCACTGTTTTCTCTCTAACCAGAAAGAAACAAGATAAGCGGGCACCTGGATTTATCAGAACAGTGGGTTCCCAGAGGTGCTGTGAGCCATTTACTATGTACATTGCTTTGAGGGTGGTGTATCTTAATGGGAAGATGGTTCATAGCTGCAAAGGCTTCTTTGGCCTGAACTTGCGGTTTGTGTGCAACAACACCCAAACCATCATGTTGGTGAATGCCCACTCTTCTGGCAGAAATCACAATGTTTTCATCCTGCACCAGTCAGCCCTTCCCTCAAATTTTGAGCCACCACATTAAACCAGAGGGTGGACGTTTGGCGACAAGGGCTACCCTCTGCAGTCTGACCACACTAAGACAGTGCTCTTACAAGAAGAGCTGTGCCACAACTAAGAATATCAAGGAGGAGACTGTTGGCATCCTCTAACAATAATTTCGCTGCCTGGCCCACTTGTGGTAAGCCCTTCAATACCCAACAGAGAATGTCTTGCGATTTGTGATTATTTGCTGCATCCTTCACAACCTGTTGATCAAGAGGGCACAGCCATTGCCATTAGGCCTTTGGCAACCACTTCAAAATGCAGGGGACGAACAGGAGATGAAGAAGGAGGAAGAGCAGCAGGAAGAGGATGAAGGGAAGAGGCATCTGGAACATTATCTCTCCAATGAGATTTGCATGAGTGCCTCATGAGTTCCCCTGCAAAAATAGCCAAGTTACCATTACTTCACACTTTTCAACATTTCCATCTCTCTGTTTCAGACCATTACATTGTCTTTTCAATCTGAAAGGATGGGATTCAAGCTCTGCACAAAGCCTGGTGCCTGTTGGTGCCAGACTCCTTCATATTCCTTGACAGTGACACCAGGCTGTTTGGCAGGCCTGCCAATGCACCAAGTATTTTGCTATGCATGTCCATCAGCCTTTTATTGTTTACCATCCCATCAATGTCCTCATTTAAGTCCTCTGCAGCAGAACCTTTTGTGAACTCACCTCCAGAGAGCTGGCACATGTGCTATCCTTTCTCTCTAGACTGGCTGCAGCTCACTAGCGCCAGGTCACTCACCAGGTACAAATCCTGTCTCTGTATTACCCTCTAAGGTACTCACATTGCTATTTGCTGACAGTGTCAGGGAAAATGATGGTACTTCTTCCTCAGGGGTGTACTCTTCCTCTGGACCTCCATCCTTAGACACCAGTTGGCAGGTCTTGGATCTATAGAAGCATAAGAGCATGAGATTTTGGGTGAGAGAAGTTGGTAAGGGTGGAAAGAAAGAAAATCTGCAGCTTGCACTTCATGACAAGATAGTGGGATGTGGGTGAAGTAAGATTTCAGAAGCTGTATGACATAGAAACATACCATCACCCTGGATAGCTTCAGCAATGTTGGTTGCCATGGCCTCACTGATGGCTGCATTAATAATGCTGAGCACCATTTCATAGGATTGCAAAGCATTACATAGGATATACAGCACAGAAACAGGCCATTTGGCCCAATCAGTCCATGTTGGCATTTATGCCCCTCCCATGTTTCCACTTCTAAATCTACCATTATAACCATCTATAACCTTCTTGCTCATATTCAGATCTAGCTTCCCCTTAAGTACAACCATACTATTCACTTTGACCACTCCCTGTAGTAATGAGTTCCACGTTCTTACCACATTTGGTTACAGAAGTTTCTTCTGAATTGCCTATTGGATTTTTTTGTGAATATCTCATATTAATGGTCTCTGCTAAGCTCCACCCTACAACAGGAAACATTCTATTTGTATACACTCTATCAAAACCTTTCATAGTTTTAAATATCTCTTTTATGTCACCCCACAGTCTTCTTTTGTTAGGACAGTAGACCCAGCTTGTCAATCCTTTCCTGCTAATGTACCCCCCAGCATTTCTGGTATCATCCATGTAAATCTTCTCTTACCCTCTTCAGTGCCTCTATGTGGAGAACAGAGAAACGGAGGGCTTAGCTGGCCATGAACAGGTTCCAAAGAAAACAGAAGCCAGTGAATTGTGTACCTTCTTAGCCCACTGTCTTCATCTGCAGCAAAAGTGGCAGAGGCTGACATGTCAGAGTGGGGCTCCTGAACTAAACCAGGCAATGTTTAACATTGAGCTAAATACTTAAGATGCAAACCATAATCTCACAAGACAGAAGGCTGCCAAAGATGCATTCTGAACAGAACTGCATGAAGTACTATAAGTATGGTCTAGCCAAGGTCTGAGAAAGGCTTAGAAAATAGCTTTTCTACTTTTCAGTTCTATTCTTCTAAAAATAAAGCATAGTGCTTGGTTTGCTTCTTAATGGCCTTACTAACCTGGGACACAACTTTTGTGATTGATGTATTTGTACTCTGTTATAGCCGATGCAGTTGGTAAAGCGGAGTTATTTAAAAATCCCAGAGGGAAACTTTGAACAACTGTCATAAGCTATAATTTTAAGTGTTATGTTTGAGATACGACTCTAAATTCAGGAATCAGACCACCAGTTCTTGAGGTTTTACATTAAACTAATTGAAACATTTTATTAATTTACACAGGTTAAAATATATATACACATGGCTACAAATTACTACTATCATAACTTTTAACAAATTCCCAAACTAATCTCCATTAAGGCAACAGCGACCCATAGACTTAACCAAAACACCAGGCAAAGCATTTTCACCTTACGAATTCAAAATGAAGTTCTTTTCACTGTGGAGCCAGTTGGAGGCTTGCAGCTGCCTTTTGATCTTACATTGCCTCTGCCTGCACACCCAAAAACTACTGAAGTTATGCCTACCACCACTGATTGAATTCAAATTCTCATTGTCTCACCAGCCTCTTTGAACTTTACCTTTTAACAATGAAACCCCATTCATTGTACCAATTTTATTAATAATATAAACATATTGCTTGGTAGCTGTTAGAAAGTGTTAAGTTTTCACCCCACTTCTATTCAAAAAATGCAAGTGCACCCTAACTCTCTTCCATATCAAAACTAGTACATATCAAAGCACCCAGGCTAGCTGACTTTAACCCAATTAAGACACACCAGCAGACTAAACCTCTATTTTAAAAGAAAAATATTTTCCAAAGTATTATATGCATTAATAGCTTCATGACATACCCCGAGATCTCTTTGGCCTAAATTTTGCACTCGTTGGGTGCACGCGATCGGCAGGCTCAGGAGCAGATGGGAAACCGTCCCCTGACCATAATTGGCCTCCGACCCCAATTTCACGCTGGCTGGCCAATTAATGGGCAGCCAGCGTGAAATGCGCCCGGAGATAGGCTCAGCACTGCTGGTGGGGGCGGGAAGAGGACTGGCGCTGATGTCACCGTGGGTGCTGGTGAGCGCTTCCACTGAGCTCCCTGAAGGCAGACAGATGCGTCAGGGAGCTGCAGACCTCCAAATGATAAAAGAAAGCACAAAAACGGTGCAAAAAATGTCCATGCAGCACAATCAAGCACCTGAAAGCAGACCTCATAGAAATGCTGTTCCCAGATATTTCGTTTTATTTTAAATCCTAATGGCGATTTCACTGGGTGAGGTTTCATAAAAAATATAAAGCCCGCCTGGCCGATTAGCCCGTCCGCCAACCATAAGGTTGGACGGGCCACGAAAATGCGCTTACAATTGGGTCGTTAATAAGCTTAATTGCCCGCTTAATTGTCAGTGTGCGCCCTTCCGACTTTTGCACGCACCCGCCGAGCAAAAAATCTCGCAAATGCATGATGACGTTGAGACGCTCGCCCGGCGTCATCTCGCGCAATTTAACACCCGTTTGGGTTGGACACACGCCCGCCCATGGGATGGGAAATTCTGGCCTTTTTTTCTCTACCCTATGTGCACTCACAACTTCCAAGTAATAAGTGACCTCCCTATTCTTCCTACCAAAATGTATTACCTCACAGTTATCTGTGTTGAACTACATTTGCCAATTATTTGTCCATTTTCCCAGTTTATAATTTGTAATTTGTTGCAGTCCTCCACTTTGTTGCAGCTCTCATTCACTGAGATCATTGGGTGAATTTCACGTTCCATTGATTTGTTTAGTTGAGTTAAATCCACACAGATTCTTGTAGGGCCATTTGGTTTTGGGATCACAACCATGTCTAAACAACATTTTGTTGGCATGGTGACTGGTGATGTAACCCCTTGTTGCTGCATATGTTCAATTTCACTTTTGAATTTGTCCAAGAATGGGTAAGGGACTTTCCTCAGTCTAAAGAGGCAGATTGGTTTAGCATCAGCTCATCCAGTGATATGGTACTCAGTCTTAAGTTTTCTGTAAATAATTTTGGAAATTCATTCCTGAATATATTGCTGTAATGCTCATTAGCAATTTCATCCAGTTTATAGATTAATTTCAGTTTTAGGAATACCTTTCCGCTTAGTAGAGAGCACTTTTGATTTTGAATGACATAGATAGGGTAGAGGATATCTCAGTCTTTATATTTTCAGCTTAGCCATCAGTTGACCTTTGCCTTTTAAAGTTGTCCCAACAGGACCTTGTAATTTGCTAGATGAGGGTTGCTATGTAATCTGTTTGAATCATTTGACTTCTTCTAATAAAATTGAAACCCCTGAGGAGAGTGCAAGAGGAGGGCCCTAGGGCAGGCAGTCAGCAGCACCTAGAGGAGAGAGCGAGAAGAGGGCCCTAGGGCTGTAATAATTTTCATAATATCATTGTGATTTATTGTAAAGATAGGTTAATAGTGGGGTTTGGTTAGTTTCTCTGTGTGAGCGTGTGTGTAGGGGTTATAAGTTAATTAGAGACAGCTAGTCTGGAGCTTTTGAATTATCAGAAGGGAAACTAGGTTTGAAATGCTAAATACATAAACATGGTTGAAGTTTTAGTAAGTGAGGTTTGAGGAAAATTTGCATTTTCAGATAAACCAGAATGGTTTGAATTTCAAAGAGATGATGGGATGTTACACCTAGCCATATGAAGCTAAGTCAATGTGTTTATTTTTCCCAAAGGGTATTGATAATATGTGAACTATGGAAGACTTATATTATGGAAAAAGCAAAGTTGCAAAGATATATTGGAACAGTGGAATTTACATTGAAAATAGAGAAACACGTATAAAGGATTTGAGATTATATGTAAGGGAGAAGGCATTCTAAGATCGAACATAAGTGTGAAAAGCTTCCAACCTCTGGGCATCAAGTTACTATCTATAGGAACCGAAGTTAATAAAATTCACTTTGAATCCCTCTGTCCAGGGTATTGTATGCTTTGCCTGGGTCTGTTGAAATCTATGTTGTTTTACTGTTGCCTTAATAGAGGTGTAACTGGGAATCAGATTAATTAGGGGAGTTAGGAGTTATTATAGTAGTAATTTGTAGACCTATGTATCTGCTAAAAATCTTTTCTTTTATTAATAAATGTTTAATTTAATTTTGTTAAAAACCTCTAAGACTCAGTGGGCTATTACTACTGAACTCAAGGCACACATCTCAAAATAAAAATACAAATTGCAAAACAGTTGTGGCAGCTGTTTCAAGTTTTCCTCTGGGATTTGAGCAGCTCAGCATTTACCATCTGCTGTGCCATAACAAGGACCATGGGGCAGGCAGTCAGCAGCACCTAGAAGAGAGTGCAAGAGGAGGGCCACAAGCCAGGCAGTCAGCAGCACCTAGAGGAGAGTGTGAGAGGAGGACCCTGGGACAGGCAGTCAGCAGCACCCAGCACCTAGCACCACAGGAGAAATATAATTTCATTGGCTGGTGAGAAACTGCTGTTAAGGAGTGTCATCAGGTAGTTGAGAATTAGAAAACACATTATTTTTAAAAGAAGGGGCTACTTACATTTAAGTAAGAAACACAAGCAATAGGGAAATATAGTTGTCAAGACTCGGTAAAATAAAGTTGCATAAGTAAACCAAAGTAAAATAAACTTAACACAAGGGAAGTAAATTGAAGCCATAGCAGGACAGCTTGGTCATGTGGAATGCATGTCATATAATATGTGGGAAGTTGTGGAAGCTACCAGTGTCCTAGATGACCACATGTGCAGGAAGTGCCACCAGCTGCAGAACCTTGAGCTCTAAAGCCAATGAGCTAAGGGTACAGATAGATATATGGCAGCATGATATCATCACTGTAATGGAAACTTAGCTTAAGGGGGGGGATATTGGCAGCTCAACATCCCTGGATATAGTTTTCAGGCAGGATAGGGAGGGGGATTGTGGTAACTGGATGTATTGTCACTCCCTCCTGCCTATCACGAGCCATGTGATGTACTATGGGGGCTCCGACCAGTGAGCTTTTAGCGCGGGCAATCCACGAGGTGGGAATTTTCCGATGAGATATCTAAAAATGTCTCTGTAATAAAGTTTTACTGATTCTTGACTAAACCAGTCTGCTCCATAGAGTCATCACATTTGGTGATGAGGATGATCATCATTGACTCTGCACCTTGTGCTTTTACTGTGAGTAAATCAAATTTAAAAAAAAACTACTCACCAGCCATGTTGCTGTTTGGAAGAATCGACCCTTATGATGCTAATATTGAAGATTGGGACCAGTATGCTGAGCACCTCAGATTTTACTTTGTAGCAAATGAAATAACCACAAAGAAAAGTGGAAAGCGATTCTCTTAAATGTATGTAACAGTAAAACATATAACTTGATTCGTAACTTGACTGCCCCAAGCGTGCCAAATTCCAAGCCATATAGCGAATAAGTGGTCCTAGTGAAAACATACTTCCAGCTGAAACCACCCGTGATAATTTAAATTCAATTTAAGAGTTCGGGCCCCGGGAGAGTCCATCGTAACCTATGTAGAAAACCTCAAGCAGTTAACAGAATACAGCAACTTTGGAGACGTTTTAAACGGTATGGTGCAGGACCAATTGGTATGTGGAGTCAAAGATGACAGCGCTGATTACTTGCTGAGGTCGATATCGATTTTAAATGGGCCCTAGATATCGCCATGGAAAGTGCTGCAAGAGACTTTCAGGCTTTGCAGCACATGGATAATGGTGCTGTACTACTTGTTGAGCGGGAACCTGCCACCAAACATGGCGCGAAAGCCAGACCTGCAGAATTAAAGCGCGATTCAATGGCCACTGTGAAAACCATTAAGAAGCTTAGCAGAAACGCTCCATCATCTGTTTCAAGGCAAAATTGCTATAGATGTGGAGGTGACCACAAAGCAGACACCTGTAAATTCAAAGAGGTAGAATGTCGTTCCTGTTATAAGAAAGGTCATGTGGTTAGGCAGTGCCGGACAAAGTTGAAGTAGTCTGCAAAACAGCAAATAACTATGATAGAAATGTTGGGTACAACAACAGCTGAAGTTGCTGTTCTTGATGTTTACTCCTTATATAATGTGACTGCTATGAAGACTGAGCCTATTACGGTGACAGTAGAAGTGAATGAGAAGCTGCTGATAATGGAAGTGGATACTGGTACCTCAAATACAACGGTAGGAGAACACACTTTCAGATACCTTAATGAAGGAGGACAGCCGATAAACTTGGAGCAGACAACCGCTAAATTAAGAACTTACATAGGAGAATCTATTCAAATAAAGGGCATCACCATTGTCCCACTCTCTTACAAGCGACAGACAGCCCAACTGCCTGCAATAAGAGTGAAAGGAGTGAGACCCAGTCTTTTAGGTGGGGATTGGCTTCAGAAGATCAAACTCAACTGGTCTGAGATATTTCACCTAAAATCAGATAGAATCCCAGAACTTCCAAAAAAATATGGTTCTCGGGTTGAGTTAGGAAAACGGAAAGACCTTCACATGCTCCCACCGGCAGTGCTGAGCTTTCCTCAGGGCCCATTTCATGCCGTTGGCCAGCCAGCATGGAATTGCAGCCGGGGGCGATCGCAGTCAGGGAACCATTTCCCATCCATTTCCAGGCCCGATGAGTGCAAAATTCAGGCCTAGGTTTATTCCTCTGGGAAATTATGAAGAGAAGCAAAGTGAATTTACTGCCACTCTGAACAAACTGAAGAAACAGTTGACAGAAAAGACTCAGCAATGTTCATTAGCCCAGGAGAAGACTAAGTGATACAAGAAAGAGACTGAAGAGCTGAAGAACCTGCTGTATGAAACAAAAGAGGCCTTGAAAGGAAAAATTGTGGAGCTCTCCAAGATGAAAGTGGATAATGAAGCCATGAGTAGCACAATTACAGAGCTGAAGCAAGCTAAGAATTCACATAAGGGAAACCTGGCCAGCTGTGAAACCAAAGTGAAGGACAAGGACAAGACCTGCTGCAGGCAGAGAAAGAAAGGACAGAGATAAGATTGGAAAATGTAAATCCGACACTGAAGTTCATGGAGCTAGAATGAAAAGCACTAAATGCCCTAAACATTTTGAGAACCAGTGAGTCGTTGAAAAATAAAATGGCTGAAATTGTGAAACAAGTGGAAATAAAAGTTCAATTTTTGAGATGTCAACATCTAGCTGAACACAACGGACACCGTGCAAAAAGGGGAGTGCTAAACTGACATAGTCCCCCAAAGCAACTGAGAGTACTGTTCCTCCAAATATAACAAAATGTGTTCTAGAGGAATTGTCTGGGCTCTAGGAGCCATTGTTTCAGAGATTAGTTCATTATCTTTTCAAGTACAAGTGGGAGATAGAATCGTCCGTAAGCACGTAGATCACATCTGTGCCAGAGAGATATTCCAACAGCTATCTGATTAACGTTGGACCATTGACTTCTGAGGTGTGTGATCGACCTAGAACAGAAATTCCAAATGTTTCAGAAGAGTTGCCAAATTCTGAACAGCCCAGTTCTGATCATGTGTCTCACAGCGCAGCTCCAGATCCTGTCAACCCTGTTCAGGAACTTCCAGTGGTAGAGCTACACCACTCTAGCTGTATAAGAAGAGCACCTCAGAGACTTGATTTATAATCACCTGAAATTGTATATATGCTTGTTGGATTGTTTGAAAGTTTCTCTGTAGAGAGTAATTATAAAAAAAAGCTAAAGGGGGAGGAAATGTGGTAACTAAATGCATAGTCACTCCCCCTTGCCAATCACAGATCATGTGATGTACTGTGAGGCTTTGACCAGTGAGCTCTTAGCGCAATCAATCCGCGGGGCAGGGCTTTGCCGATGAGAGACCTAAAAATATTTCTGTAATAAATTTTAACTGCTCCTTGATGAAACCAATCTGCTCCATAGCGTCATCGCAGGGATAAAAAGGGTGGGGTATAACATTATTGGTTAAAGAATCAATTACAGCCATGAGGAGGGATGATATACTAAATGAAGCATCAAATTAGGACATATGGGTTGAGATCAGCAACAAAAAAGGGGCAGCTACACTGCCAGGAGTGTGCTATAGGCCCCCAAATAATTGAAGGGAGTTAAAAGAACAAATATGTAGACAGATTTCTGAGTGCAAAAACAATAGGGCAGTAATCATTAGGGACTTGAATTACCCTAATAATAATTGGGATACAAACAGTGTGAAGGGCACAGAGGGTGCAAAATTCTGGAACTGCATCCAAGAGAACTTTTTTAGCCAGAATATAACAAGCCCAATGACAGGGGGTACAATTCTAGATTTGGTCTTAGGAAATGAAGCTGGGCAAGTTGATGAAGTAGCAGTGGGGGACCATTTTGGAGATAGCGACCATAATATAGTTAGATTTAGCATCAGTGTGGAAAAGGAAAAAGATAGAACAGGAATAAAAGTTCTAAATTGGAGGAAGATACATTTTACAAAACTGAGAGGTGAGCTGGTGAGAGTGGACTGAATACAGCTATTAGAAGGAAAAACTGTGTCAAATCAGTGGGAGGCATTTAAAGGCTAGATTCTACAGGCACATGTCCCCACAAAGGAAAAGAGTGGTACTGCCAAATCTAGAGCCCCTTGATTACCCAGAAGCATATAAGCCAAGATAAAGCAGAAAAAGAAAATTTATGACAATCGCAAAATACTTAATACTGTAGAAAACCGAGAGGAGTATAGAATGTACAGGGGTGAAGTAAAAATGGAAATTAGGAAAGCAAAGAGAGAATACAAAAAAATATTGGCAAGAAAATCAAAGAAATATCTAAGATGTTTTACCCGTACATTAAGAACAAGAGGATAACTAAGGAAAAGATACGGCCTAAGAGAGGTTACATGGTAACTTGTGGGTCGATGCAGAAAATGTGGGCAGGGTTCTCAATGAGTACTTTATCTATGTCTTCAATAAGGAGAGGGATGATGCAGACCGTCTAGTTAAAGAGGAGGAGTGTGAAATATTAGGCACAATAAGCATAGTGAGAAATGAAATACTGGAGCGACTGGCATTCTTGAAGATGGATAAAACACCAAGGCTAGATGGATTGTATCTCAGGCTGTTGAAGAAAACCAGGGAGGAAATAACAGATGCTCTGAGGATCATTTTCCAATCTTCACACAATACAGGTGAGGTCTCAGAGGATAGGAGGTCTGTGAATGTTGTACCATTATTTAAAAAGGGTGAGGGGGATAAGCCAGAAAATTATAGGCTGGTCAGTCTGACTTCGGTGGTGGGTAAATTATTGGAAACAATTCTGAGACACAAGATAAATTGTCACTTGGAAGGGCACAGATTGATCAGTGATAGTCAGCATGGTTTTGTTGGGGGAAGATAATGTCTTGCTAACTTAATAGATTTTTTTGAGGAATTATCAAGGGGGATTGATGAGGGTAGTGCAATGGATGTTGTCTACATGGATTTCAGTAAGGCATTTGACAAGGTCCCACATGTCAGACTGGTCAGCAAAGTGAGGTCTTATGGGATACAGGGGATGTTGGCTGGTTGGATCCAAAATTGCTCAGCGACAGGAAACAAAGGGTAATGGTTGATGGATGTTTTTGCAAATGGAAAATGGTTGCCAGTGGTGTTCCACAGGGCTCAGTGTTGGAGTTTTTGCTGTTTATTGTATATATTAATGATTTATTCTTAAATGTGGGAGGCAGGATTGGGAAATTTGCTGTTGACACAAAAATTGTCTGTGTAGTTGAGAGTGAAGAGGATAGCTGTCGACTCCAAAATGATATCAATGGTTTGGTTGAGTGGGTGGAGAAGTGACAAATGGAATTCAATCTGGAAAAGTGCAAGGTAATGCATTTGGGGAGAGCAAACAAAGCAAGGGCATACTGGGTAGAAATAAGAAATAGCAAGGGAAAGAAGTCCCTGTTGGGAGTAATTTATAGGTCCCCAAACAGTAGTTCAGCAGTAGGGCACAGTATAAACCAGGAAATACTGGGAGCATGTAAAAAAGGCACGACAATAATCATGGGTGATTTTAATATGCATATAGACTGGACTAATCAAATTGGCAAGGATAGCCTCGAGGGAGATTTCATAGAGTGTATTAGAGATTGTTTCTTGGAGCAATAAGTTGTGGAACCAACCAGGGAGCAGGCTATTCTGGATTTGGTTTTGTGTAATGAAATGGGATTAATTAATGATCTCATAGTAAAGGATCCTGTGGGGAAGAGTGATCATGGCATGCTAGCATTTCAAGTTCAGTTTGAGAGTGAGAAACTTGAGTTCTGGAGTTAAACAAAGGTAACTACATAGGCATGAGGGCAGATTTGGCCCTCGCAGACTGGGCAGGAAGACTACAAGGTAGAACAGTGGCAGATATTTAAGGAGATATTCAATTCCTCCCAAGTAAAATATATTCCAAAGAGGAAGAAAGATGGTAAGAGGGGCAAACAGCATCCACAGCTAAGCAAGGTAGTTAAGGATAGCATAAAGGCAAAAACTAAGGCATACCAAATTGCAAATGTCAGTGGCAGGCTGGAAGATTGGGAAACTTTTAAATATCAACAAAGGGTTACTAAAAAAATAATAAAAAGAGCAAAGGTAAATTATGAAAGAAAACTAGTGCAAAATGTAAAAACTGATAGCAAAAGCTTCTACAAGTATATAAAAGGAAAGAGAGCAGCTAAAGTGAATGTTGGCCCCTTGGAGGATGAGGTTGGGGAGTTAATAATGGGGAACACAAAAATGGCAGAGATGCTTAATCAATATTTTGCCTCAGTTTTCAGGTGGAGGATACTAGTACCGCCCCAATAGTAACAGGTAATGCAGAGGGTATAGAGAAGGAGGAACCTAGAACAATGACCATCACTAGAGGAAAAGAACTGAGCAAACTATTGGGATTAAAAGGTGACAAGTCCCCAGGACCTGATGGCCTACATCCCAGGGTCTTAAAGGAAGTGGCAGCAGAGATAGCGGATGCATTGGCTATAATATTCCAAAATTCCCTGAATTCTGCAAAGGTTCCAGTGGATTGGAAAAATACTAATATAACGCCCTTATTCAAAAAAGCAGGGAGGCAGAAAGTAGGAAACTATAGACCAGTTAGTTTAGTTTAACATCTGTCATTGGGAAATTGTTGGAATCTGTTATTAAGGAAGTAGTAATGGGGCATTTGGAAAGTCAAAATGCAATCCATCAGAGTCAGCATGGTTTTATGAAGAGTAAATCATGTTTGACTAATTTGCTAGAGTTCTTTGAAGATGTAGCAAGCAAAGTGGATAATGGGGTTCCTGTAGATATAGTATATCTGGACTTCCAGAAGGCCTTTAATAAGGTGCCGCACAAAAGATTAATACACAAGATAAGATCACATGGAATTAGGGGTAATATATTAGCTTGGATAGAGGATTGGCTAACCAACAGAAAGCAGAGAGTCGGGATAAATGTGTCTTTTTCTGGATGGCAAGCTGTAACTAGTGTTGTGCCACAGGGTTTGGTCCTTGGGCCCCAACTATTTACAATCTATATTATTGACTTGGATTCAAGGACAGAAGGTACTATAGCTAAATTTGCAGATGACACTAAAATAGGTGGGAAAGTAAGTTGCAATGAAGAAATAAGAAATTTACAAATGGATATGGACAGGTTAGGCGAATGGGCCAAAACTTGACAGATGGAGTTTAACGTGGTTAAGTGAGGTTATCCATTTTGGTTGGAAGAATAAAAAGACGACTTATTATTTAAATGGGGAGATGCTTCAGCATGCTTCAGTGCAGAGGGATCTGGATGTCCTTGTGAATGAATCACTGAAAGCTAGTATGCAGTTACAGCAGGTAATAAGGAAGGCAAATGGAATTTTGGCATTTATTGCTAAAGGAATAGAGTATAAAAATAGGGAAGTGTTGTTGCAACTGTACAAGGCATTGGTGAGACCGCACTTGGAGTACTGTGCACAGTTTTGGTCCCCTTATTTGAGGAAGGATGTAGTTGCGTTGGAAGCGGTTCAGAGGAGGTTCACTAGATTGATTCCACAGATGCAGGGTTTGTCTTATGAGGAGAGATTGAGCAATTTAGAACTATACTCGCTAGAGTTTAAAAGGATGAGAGGAGATCTAATTAAGTTATATAAGATGCTAAAGGGGATAGACAAAGTAGACATGGAGTGGATGTTTCCCCTTGTGGGGCATTCTAGAATGAAAGGCCATAGTTTTAGGCTAAGGGGTGGTAGATTTAAATCAGAGATGAGGAGGAATTACTTTTCTCAATGGGTCATGAATCTGTGGAATTCACTACCTCAGAGTACAGTGGATGCCAGGACGCTGAATAAATTTAAAGAGGAGATAGGCAGATTTTTAATTAGTAATGGGGAGAGGGCGGGAAATTGGAGTTGAGGCTGAAATGAGATCAGCCATGATCGTATTGAATGGTGGGGCAGGCTCGAGAGGCTGAGTTGCCTACTCCTGCTCCTAGTTCTTAGGTTCTTATGTTCAATAAACAGGATGTTATTGAGAGGAGCAAAAAAAAAAACCTGGAAAAACTCAGCAGGTCTGACAGCATCTGCAGAGAGGAATACAGTTGACATTTCGAGTCCGTATGACTCTTCATCAGAACTAAGGAAATAGAGAAATGAGGTGAAATATAAGCTGGGAGAGGGGGTGGGACAGGTAGAACTGGATAGAGGGCCAATGATAGGTGCAGGCAAAGAAGGGATTGCCAAAGATGTCATAGACAAAAGGACAAAGGGGTGTTGATGGTGGTGATATTATCTAAGGAATGTGCTAATGGGGACATTAAGGTGAGCAAGCAGGACAAGCTAGTTGCAGATGGCCCTAGTGGGGGTGGGGTGGGGGGAAGGGTTATTGAGAGGGATTGTGGGAGTGAGAGACCTCTGAGTGCATGTCCACAGGTCCTTGGAGGTGGCAGGACAAGTGGACAAGGTGGTCAATAAAGCATATGGAATGCTTTCCTCCATTGGGTAAGGTATTGAATACAAAAGCAGGGATGTAATGATGGAACTGTATAAAATGCTGGTTAGGCCACAGCTGGTTTTTTATTGTACAGTACTAGTCACTACATCACAGAAAAGACATAATTGCTCATAGAGTCATAGAGTCATAGAGGTCTACAGCACAGAAAAAGGCCCTTCAGCCCATCGAGTCTGTGCTGGTCAAACAAGTACCTAACTATTCTAATCCCATTTTCCAGCACTAGGCCCATAGCCTTGTATGCCATGGTATCACAAGTGCACATCCAAATGCTTCTTAAATGTTATGAGAGTTTCTGCCTCTACCACCCTTTCAAGCAGTGAGTTCCAGATTCCCACCACCCTCTGGGTGAAAAAATTCTTCCTCATATCCCCTCTAAACCTCCTGCCCCTTACCTTAAATCTATGCCCACTGGTTATTTATCCCTCCACCAAGGGGAAAAGGTCCTTCCTGTCTACCCTATCTATGCCCCTCATAATATTATACATCTCAATCACGTCCCCCCTCAATCTCCTCTGCTCCAGGGAAAAAAACCCCAGTCTATCCAATCTTTCCTCAGAACTAAAACTCTCCAGCCCAGGCAACATCCTGGTAAATCTCTTCTGCACTCTCTCTGGTGCAATCACATCCTTCCTATAATGTAGATTCCAGAACTGCATGCAATACTCTAGCTGTGTGGCCTAACCAGTATTTTATACAGTTCCAGCATAACTCCCTGCTCTTATATTCTATGCCTTGGCTAATAAAGGCAAGTATCCCATATGCCTTCTTAGCCACCCCATCTACCTGTCCTGCCAACTTAAGGGACCGGTGGACATGCACACCAAGGTCCCCCTGATCCTCGGTACTTCCCAGGATCCTACCATTCATCGTGTATTCCCGTGCCTTGTTTGTCCTGCCCAGGTGCATCACCTCACACTTATCCAGATTAAATTCCATTTGTCACTGATCAGCCCATGTGACCAGCCCATCTATATCTTCCTGTAATCTAAGGCTATCCGCCTCACTATTTACCACCCCACCAATTTTCATGTCATCCACGAACTTACTGATCAACCCTCCTACATTCAAGTCTAAATCATTTATATATACCACAAACAGCAAGGGACCCAACATTGATCCCTGTGGAACCTCACTGGACACAGGCATCCAATTACAAAACACCCCTCGATTATCACCCTCTGCTTCCTACCACTCAGCAAATTCTGGATCCAATTTGCCAAATTGCCTTGATCCCATGGGCAAGGAAGGAGATAGCAGGATTTATCAGTCTCCCAAGCGGGACCTTATCAAAAGCCTTGCTGAAGTCCAAGTAGACTATGTCAAATGCATTGCCCTCAGCCATACGCCTGGTCACCTCTTCAAAAAATTCAATCAAATTGGTCAGACATGACCTCCCCTTAACAAAACCATGCTGACTGCCCTTGATTAATTCCTGCCTCTCCAAGTGTGGATTAATTCTGTCCCTCAGAATTGCTTCCAATAGTTTCCCCACCATTGCGGTTAGACTGACTGGCCTGTAGTTCCCTGGTTTATCCCTTCCTCCCTTCTTGAATAACGATAACACATTGACTGTCCTCCAGTCCTCTGGCACCTCTCCTGTGGCCAGAGAGGTATTGAAAATTATTGCCAGCGCCCCCGCTATCTCCTCCCTTGCCTCATTCAACAGCCTGGGATACATTTCATCCGAGCCTGGAGATTTATCTACTTTTAAGCCTGCCAGACCACTTAGAACCTCCTCCCTTTCTATGCTAATTTCTTTGACTATATCACAGTCCTTCTGCCTGATTTCCATACCCACGTCGGCCCTCTCACTTATGAACACCGACACAAAGTATTCATTTAGAAACCTACCTATGCCTTCTGGCTCCACACACAAATTATCACTATAGTCCTTAATGGGCCCTACTCTTTCCCTAGTTATCCTCTTACTCTTAATGTACTTGTAAAATAACTTTGGATTTTCCTTTATTTTACGTGCCAATGCCAATTGCTCTGGAGAGAGTGATGAAGAGATTTACAAGAACGTTGCCAGACCTTGAAAATTGCAGCTATGAAGAGAGATTAGATCACTAGGGTTGTTTTCCTTAGAACAGAGGAGGCTAAGGGTGACCTCCTTGAGGTGTACAAAATTATGAGGGCCTAGACAGCATCGACAGGAAAGCCTTGTTTCCCCTAGCTCAGGGGTTAATTACCAGGGAGCATAGATTTAAGGTGATTGATAGAAGTATTAGAGGGGACATAGGGAAAAATCTTTTCAGCCAGGGAATGGTGGGCATCTGGAATTTACTGCCAAAGTTGGTGTTTGAGGCTGAAACGCTAAACTCATTTATGTGCTGGAAAGTGGGATTAAAATCAGTGGCTAGTTTTTTTTCCCCTTTATGGCCAGTGCAGACACGATGTGCTGAATGGCCTCTTTCTACACTGTAACTTTTCTATGGTTCTATGCTCCCATGCCTAGTATAAACTCTGTGGGGTGTCCATTCACATTGAGTTTAATCCTCCAATACTTGTTTCCTGTTTTACTTACCACCCCAAAGAAGTTTAGTTCATTTACTTGTGATTCTTTCACACCTTCAATGTGGTTCTATTTTTAAAAATTATCCCTCTTTTTATAGGTTGTTAGCATTTTTGAGTGACAAACAGTTTGAAATGTTCTATTTTTCCACAGTTTTGGCACTCTGACCCCCTGGACATTCTTCTCACTTATGCGGTTTCTTCCCACCACACCAAAATAATTTCAAAATGGCTGGCACTCATATCTCAGTTTTGGCGGTCTTAGGCTTTGGTGTGCTTTCTCCCTTATGGTCTACAAACTAAGTACTTTACTTGATCTTCTCCATGGACCTCTCATTCTCCACAAACAAACGCCTGATTCTTTCTCCTGGGTTCTGTTTGTCTTACAATCTGTACTGCTTTTACTAGTGTTAAGCCCTCTCTTGTCTGTAAGAGACCTGATAACGCTTAATTGAGGACCTGACAACAATCTGTCCTGAATCAGCTCATCCTTTAAGGTTCCATAATCATAGCTCCCTGTCAGTCTATAGAGATCATTGATGAATGAATACATGCTTTCACCTGGGCTTTGACTTTCTCTTATTAAATTTAGCCTTCTCTATTATGCTGAAATAAGAGTCAAAATCTTGCAGGACTTCTTCATAAGAAGTTGAAGTCTCATCAACCCCTGCCTTGCTTTCATGTCATCCGCAATAGATTCTACTGCATAGAGTAGTATACTGACCTGATTTTTTTTTTTGTGTGTAATCCTGAAGCACTTCTTACCTTGTGAAACTTTGTTCTGCAGTTGTGCCAATTCTGGGCCTGTTGCGAACTTTCTGCACCCTGCAATGATTCTGGGAATGGATTCCATGCTTCTACAGAGCCCTGGACTTGTTCCTGCTTCTGTGCTGCTGCTTGTTGCTGCTGGCCTGTGCTCACTGCTGCCAAGCCTCTGAGCCTGTGTCTCAGCTTGTATCTTTGCTCCGTTATATTTCAACACCTTGGTGAGACTTAATTTTTTTTCTTTTGGTCTTCCTTCAAGAACAGGATCTCTTTTCTCGCCAGTCCTGTATCTTCTTGTTAAGGTTCACTCGGTCTTTTACACACTGCCACCATGTTTTGTTGTTTGGTCGGGGGCTAGACAGGGATTTTGGGGATTGTCTATTCTCCCAAAGTATGCTTCTCAAGTCAGTACCTTCTCAAAACCATTACTCTTTACTTACAGCAAGTATTTACACATTTGGACTTCTAGGTTTGGCTGAGGTTGGAGCATCTCCTCCTTCCAGGTCTCTCTTACTTCGCAGTCATGTGACCTGACATCATTATTACAGAAGCATCATGTATGTTTCTGATGTTAACCCTATACTCTACATCACTGACAGTCAGAGGAATGTGTCAGGACACCCAGGCCCATGCTGTGCCCCAGGATGGTGAGGGGTCTTTGGAGCTGTCAGCAGCATGACACTTGTTGGAGGTACAGGGGTACAGGTGAGGCAACATCCGGCAGAGCTGTCAGAGACTATGCACATGCATGCGCAGATGATGGAAAAGTCCATCCATGCCATGAGTGCTACCATGTCTCAGACATATGCATGCATGGCTTCCTCCATTGAGTAGCTGATGACCCTCAAGGAGGGATAGATGCAGCAGACCAATCAGTGGATAATGGATTTGTGCACAGATCTGCTTGCCAAGGCCTTGTCCATGAGCTCAATACAGCAGCGACAAGATGGGAGGGGGATGAGGTAGCTTGAGTCTCCACCAGGTCTTCATCTTTCTCAGGTCAGAAGGGAGGTACAAGTTTGCCTCACAAGAGAGGAAGAGCAGCTGCCTTCTGCATCTCATGACTCATCTCAGAGCACTCTGAGTGTGGACATTGATGCCTCAGCTCCTCTGTCAGTGACTCCAGCTCCATAGCCATGATGGCAGAGGAGTCCTGCACTTGTGTGGGAACTCCTCAGCATGCTTGGTGGACATCCAATGGCAATGGCCCCAAAGGTCATTGTGGCTCTCAGCTTCTAAACCTCCGGATCTTTCCAGGGGATCACTGCGGACATGTGAGATCTCCCAGGCTGTGGCCCATTGACGCAACAAGGAGGTGACCAATGTCCTATTCAAGAAGGCCAGCAACTATGTGCGCTACCGAACCGACACCGACAGTTGGGAGGAGAGGTCCATCGGCTTCGGGGCTGTCGCTTATTCTCCCAGCTGCAAAGTGTAAAAACTCATGCATGTGGCTATCATGGTTTCCACGTACTAGCCAGTAGCCTTCATCAACAGGAAGGCCTTCAATTCCATCAATGTACGACAGGTCTGTGACTGTCACAAATGGATCCTTCAGATGTATGCACAATTCTTGGGAAGCAGCCACAACATATTTCGACACAGCTGTTTGGCCATCCTGTGTGCCTTTAGGGATGGATTCTATTATAGTTATGAGGTTTAGAAGATTATGATTTGGTATAGGCTGTGTCTTTAAGTTTAAGGTAAAAATGAAAGGGGTCATGTGATCTGTTCTGAAGCCTGCCTGACAGCAAGCCTGTGTGGTTTGATTGTTAGAGAGTAAAGGGATTGTTTCACTTGGAAGAAGGCCTCTTGCTGCTCTCTCTCCTGGAAGCTGGCAGACTGCCTGTGTCTGTGAGTTTAGAAACCCTTCCCTCCATGGCAACATGAATCTCATGGGCTTTGTATCCAGATAGAAATGCTGATTAGCTATCCTTGACACCCCAACTATCTTTTATCTTGGAAGTAAATGGACAGATTAAAGCACAACTCTTAACAATCTGACATTCTCAACGCTTTTGCTGTGACATTGGATATCATAGCCTACCCATTGTGAGCACACAAGCTGCTGCCATTGGCTCCAGAATGAATATAAATAAGAATGTAACCCCTCAAGCTCCTCCATTCAATAAGATCATGACTGATATGATCATGGCGTTAACACCACTTTCCTGCCTGCCCCTCATAGCTCTTAATTCCCATGTAGATCAAAAATCTGTCTAACTCAGCCATGAATATAATCAAAAACCCAACTTCCACAGTTTTCTGGGGAAGAGAATTCCAAAGATTAATTAGGCGTCTGGATTACTAGCCCAGTAACAGTACCACTACGCAACCATCTCCCCTTCTAGACTGCCACAGCACCACAGGGAGCATTTGCCAGATGTCAGTCTGCAATTATTCCTGCAAATGGAATGTCTAATGTCATGTTCTCTTTGTTTGTTCACAGGGTGCGAATGACCCTGACATTTATTGTCCATTCTGAGCTGCTGCAGTTCTGCTGTAAAGATGTTAATAAGATGATGTTAGGTAGGAATTTTGTGAGGGAAATAGTCTTTTTATCAGATTCTCAGTAAAAAGTAGACATCATCTAGTCAAAGCATAACACCTTTACAATTTGCAGGCTTCCCAAGAGTCCAAAGCATTGTAGATGAGGCTGTATGGACATCAGGGCTCCTCACAGTGAGCCTAAAACATGCTTTAATAGGAAGTAATACCACTCATCAATCTGCAAGTGGTTTCTGACTGCAAGTGTAAACCTTATTTGAATTCATGTTATCTAGGGGGCATCCACAACACTTTTATCCTGCAGCAGCCCATTCTACCTCCACAATATCAAAATGCTTCTTGAGAGACCAGGCTTTTCTCTATATCCAGAATTCCTGACCCCAATTAGAAACCCCTCCACCAGCTACTGTGTGTAATTATACTCAGGCTGCTGCCACCAATTGAGTCATCATGCAGCATACTATTTAGTTACTTAGGCTGCTCAGGCAACATTCTGCTGTACAGCCCATTTATGATCCACAAAATCATTACGGTCAATGTATGCTGCATGATTGTGCAGTTGAGAGGGATGAGCATGCAGCTGAAGGATGAGGAGGCCAATGGGGCTGTAAGTCCCACACAAAGAAGGGAGGAAGAGGAGGAGGAGGCAGAGAAAGGGAGTTGGTGTTTAGGGACGGGGAGGCGTCCAAATCTGCGTCATAAGGAGCTACTTCAAATGACGCCTACTCCCAGTTACATTCTCTCAAACTATGACAATCAGCACATTGGAAGTAGCACATTCACTGCACTCATATTGACTCACCATTCCTGACACATAGAGCCTCCCCCATCAAAAATATCTGAACACCAAAGGAAAGAGAAAATAAAGTTTCATGATCTATGTCAGTGTTTATGCAAAAGAGAAGTTAGTTAGCCCTTTCTGACGACCATGCTTCCCCTTTGTTGACTGTATAAGGTGTGTTTGATTTACTTCTTATCTTTAAGTTAAATTGAAGTGTATTTTGAGTGAGATAGATAGAGATGGCCCAGTGTGCATAGCAATGAGTTGGATATGGGACTAGAGGAATTGCTGACCACATTTGCAGATGACATATAAATTGGGGGAATAGTAAATAATTCTGACCAAAGAAAGCTACAAGGAAATAATGATAAATTGGTGAAAAGGGCAAAAAGGTTTCATATGGAATTCAATAAATGTCAGTAAATGTTATTTTGGCTAAAATGATGTAACAATTATAATTTGAATAGAGGAAAGGTGAGTGATGTGGAACAGCAGAAGAGTTTGGATGTTTTAGGTTCACAAGACATTAAAATAAGTCCTTCAAATGGCTAAGGCCATAAAAAGCTAATAGAACACTGATTTTGATGGCAAGAGTTATATAATACAAAATTCAAGAAATAATGAGGAATCTACATTAAACTTTACCAAGGCCACAGTTAAACTATTGTGGGCAGTTTTGAGCTGTACACGATGGGAAGGATGTTGGGTGTTGGATCCTGGTCATTAGTTTAGTTGGAATAATGGATCCAGTTTGCACGCTTGTTTCATGATGACCGAGTTGATACCGTAGACAGAATAGATCTCATATAAGACACATTCTATTTATTTACAAAGGAACTTAACAGTTACACTGTATGCTTACAACTCAAACTCTGTCTCTACGTTACAGACTCTAACTCTAGACTACTCCTACTGACTACTGACTGCTAAGGTAACCTGTTCTACTTTGCTATTGGATAATAAGATCATACCCTCTTCCATTATACATTCTTCTTAAAAGTATATTACACATTAGATTGGGGCATCGGAGAGGGTACAGCACATATTTAATTGGTTGCTGATGATGCCTGCCATAAGGAAATACAAGTACATAGATAGACCACAAGAATGGGGTTTTCATTAGAGTAAATTAGATTAAAGGTTATTAGGCAGAGGTTTAACTCCTGGTTCAATGAGGAGAGTAGGGGAGCATGCCATGAACAGCACAGGCATACCTAAAAATGAGCTGCCAAGCTGGTGAAGCCACAACACAGGATTACATGCATGCTGAACAGTGGCAGTAGCATGCGACAGAGTTAAGCGATCCCAGATGCAGCAGATCAGATCAAAGCTTTGCAGTCCTGCCACATCCAGGCATGAACAGACAATCAAACAACTAGCTGGAAGAAGATCCTCCACAAATATCCCCATTGTCAATGATGGAGGAGCCCAGAACATCAGTGTAAAAGACAAGACTTGAGCTTTTGCAACCATTTACAGCCAGAAGTGCTGATTGGGTGATCCATCTCAGCGTCCTCTTCAGGTCCCCAGTATTACTGATGCCAGTCTTCAGCCAATCCAATTCACTGCACGTGATTTCAAGAAACTGTTGAAGGTACGAGGTAAAGGAGAGCTTAGGCACCCTGACAAAATTCCGGCAATAGTACTGAAGACTTGTGCTCCAGAACCAGCCATGCCCCTAGTCAAGCTGTTCCAACAGCTGCAGCACTGGTATCTAACCGGCAACGTGGAAAATTACCCAGGTATGTCCTGTTCACAAAAAGGCGGACAAATCCAACCAAGCCAATCTCCACCCCAATAGTCTACTCTTGATCATCAGCAAAATGATAGAAGTGTCATTGACAGTGTGACCAAGCAGCACCTACGCAGCAATAACCTGCTCACTGACATTCAGTTTGGCTTTTATCAGGGGCCACTCGGCTCCTGACCACATTATAGCCTTGTTCCAAACTTGGACAAAAGAGCTGAACTCAAGAGGTGAGGTGAGAGTGATTGCCCTTGACATCAAGGCAGCATTTGACCAAGTGTGACATCAAGGAGCCCTAAAATTGAAGTCAATGGCAATCGGAGGAATGCTCTCCACTGGTTGGAGTCATGTTTAGTACAAAGGAAGATGGTTCTAGTTGTTGGAGGTCAATCATCTCAGTCCAAGGGCATTGCTGCAGGAGTTCCTCAGGGTAGTGTTCTAGGCCCAACCATCTTCAGCTGCTTGCTTCTTCAATGACCTTCCCTCCATCATAAGTTCAGAAGGGACATGTTTGCTGATGATGGCACAATATTGAGTACTATTTGCAATTTTTTAGACACTGAAGTAGTCTGTATCCATATGCAGCAAGACATGAAAAGCATTCAGGCTTGACCTGGTAAGTGGCAAGTAACATCTGCACCATACAAGTGCCAGGCAATAACTATCTCCAGCAAGAGGGAACCTGACTATCTCTCCTTGACATTCAACGGCATTGCTGAATTCCCAACCATCAGCATACAGAGAGTTACTGTTGATCAGAAATTTAACTGGACCAGCCATATAAATAGTGTGGTAGGTCAGAGGCTGGGAATTCTGCAGTGAGTAACTCACCTCCTGACTCTGCAAAGCCTGTCCACCATTAGCAAGGCACAAGTCAGCATTGTGATGGAATACTATCCACTTGCCTGGATGAGTGCAACTTCAGCAACACTCAGGAAGCTTGAGACAATCTAGTATAAAGCAGCCATTGGAACAGCAACCCATAAACCACCTGTGGCAGCAGTTGTGTACCATACACAAGATGCAGTGCAGCAACTTGCCAAGCCTCTTTTAACAGCATCTTCCAAACCTGCGACATCTACCGCCGAGAAAATAAGGGCAGTAGATGCATGGGAACACCATCACCTTCAAATTCCCTACAGGCCACACACCATCCTGACTTGGAACTATATCGCCATTCCTTCACTGTCGCTGGGCCAATCCCCTGGAACGCCCTTCTTAACAGCACTGTGTGTGTCTTCTACGCATGGACTGCACCACCATCTTCTCAATTTGCAGGTGATGGTGTTCCCATGCATCTGTTGCCCTTATTTTCTAGGTGGTAGAAGTCGCAGGTTTGGAAGATGCTGCTAAAAGAGGCTTGGCAAGTTTGCTGCACTGCATCTTGTGTATGGTACTGCTGCCACTGTACACTGGTGTTGGAAGGGGTGAATGTTTAGGTGGTGTATGGGCTGCTGTTCCACTGGCTGCTTTGTATTGGATTGTCTCGAACTTCCTGAGTGCTGCTGAAGCTGCACTCATCCAGGCAAGTGGAGAATATTCCATCACACTGCTGACTTGTGCCTTGTAGATGGTGTACAGGCTTTGCAGAGTCAGGAGGTGAGTTGCTCACTGCAGAATTCCCAGTCTCTGACCTACCACGCTATTTATACGGCTGGTCCAATTAAATTTCTGATCAACAGTAACTCTCTGTAAGCTGATAGTTGGGAATTCAGCAATGCCATTGAATGTCAAGGAGAGATAGTCAGGTTCTCTCTTGCTGGAGATAGTTATTGCCTGGCACTTGTATGGTGCAGGTGTTACTTGCCACTTACCAGGTCAAGCCTGAATGTTGACCATGGCTTGCTACATTGGACACAGACTACTTCAGTGTCTAAAGGGCAATTAGGGGTGAGGAACTAAGGCAATATAGATATAAAATTGGATGTGAAAAATTTAGGACAGAGAGCAAAAGCTGTGATTAGTGATTGAAGAATTTCCACAGAGCTGCTCCCACTTCTCTGCCATACATTTGTTACTGTAAATTCACCCATGTAATAATAATGCAGCTGACCCCAAAATATATATGTGAAATCATCAGACTACAGATTGGATACACATGTTGCCATATTGTTGTGTCAACTCCTTCTATCCATAAGGCTCAGTGGCCCTTAGTTGTCATGTAATCAGCTGATCTGACATACTTGCTGCTGGCACTCTCCACAGGTACTTGTACAACAACTGTTTGAGTTGTGAAGACTTTACCTAGCAGCCCTGAACTTATTGATGTTTATTTTACCTCCCACAGGAGTAATACAGGGACTTAAAATTTTACCTATTTAAAGGATTTGAATTTGTTTGCTTATTATTAGCAGCATTATTTCAACTCCAGAAAGAGAAATTGGCCACAGGCATCACTGTAATATGAGATGCTATTGTGTTAATATTAAGGCTACATCAACAAGTGTATTACAATCTAGTAATTGAAGGCAATCTCCAGGTCTAAGGTAGCGGCATCTCACATAAATCCAAGTCTGTGCATTAGGTGTTCTTCATCAGGAGAAGGATGGTAAAAGTATTTGTTGGACAAGTGGACAGTTTAATATAGTATTATCTAACTTAGCAACAGGGAACAATACATTTGCAGCAAACATTACTGCAGTGCAATATGACATCATGTTGCCTAGCAATTTATCTAGCAACAGGAATTATAGATATCTCAGGACCATAAAACAATCCTGATGCTCCATTTTTAAGCATGATAAAATAAAGACATACATGATTGAATATTAACATACATCAGAGGCAAATAGCAGATGTATGATAAGAATTAAAGCTACTAAGCATTGCTATCTGAGTATTGAAAATGATTTATAGTCTGTGCTATGAAGGGGATATTGATTGTGTACCACAGCTTCTCATGCTATATGTATGATTCAGTAGATAATTAATGTAAAAGAGGTTATATTTAAATTTTAAATGGAATTAAATTGGTAGACAGTTTGTGGACGTTATGGTGATGCAATTATGAAACAATTTTTTTCAGCAGCATTCATTCTCAATGGTGAGGTCAAATCCATATAGTACCAAAATAGTATAGGAAAATGACAGCAAGAGCTCACAGGGGTGGGTCTTGGTGGGGGGTGGTGCTGGGTCGAGTGCAGGTTGCAGAGTACACAATAGTGTACCTGTAAATATGTTATGTAAATATGGATAACCTGTAAGTATGTTAAATATATCTGTCAGAGCATTTTAAATGCGACCACTTCATTTGCATTTTATTTTCGACTTTCCCATTCAATCAGCGGCAGTGATTGTGATGGCAACTCACATGACACGATTTCAACTTTAGAATTTAAAGGAATGATCCAAACATGCAAGCTGAAGGATTTGAAGTTGGCTATCAGGGAATGGGAAACGTTCACACTGTGAAAACTAATTCTTGACCCTTTCGGCCTTGCCTGTCTCCAACCTCCCTTTCTTCTCCAAAATCCTTGAACATGTTAATGCCTCCCAAATTGGGTGCTCATCTTTCTCGGAATTGCATGTTTCAATTCCTCCAATCAGGTTTCCTGTCACAGTAGCAAAACAGTTCTTATCAAAGTCACAAAAGACAGCCTATATGGCTATGACATAGGTAAATTATCCTTCTCTTCCACCTCAACCTGTTTGCAGCTTTTGATATGGTTGACCACACCATCCTGCTTCACTGCCTCACCACCATTTTTTAACAGGGTGGGACTGCACTCACTTAGTTCTATTCTTACCTATCCAATTGTAGCTAGGGAATCCTTTGCAATGGTTTCTCTACCCACTCATGCAGCATTACATCTGGTGTTCCCCAAGGTTCTACCCTTCACCTCCTCCTTTTTCTCATCCACATTCTGCCCCGCCTTGGCGACATCATCTGAAAACACAACATCAGTTTCAATCTGTACACTGAAGACACCCAGCTCTATCTCACAGCTGCCTCTATTAATCCTTCCCTGACTCTAGATTGACAGACTGCTTGTGTGAGCATCCAGCACGAGATGAGCAGAAATTTCCTCTACATATTGGAAAGACCAAAGCCATTATCTTGTATCTACCACAAATTCTATTCTTGGCCACAATTCCATTCTCCCTGGCAACTGTCTGTGGCTGAACCAGACCAATTGCAAACTTGATGTCCCATTTGACCCCAAGATGATCTTCTGATCACAGATTCATGCCATCATTACGGCTACCTATTTCCACCTTCATAACATCACCCGACTCTGCCTGTGTCTCAGCTTATCTGCTGTTGAAGACCTCATCCATCCTCTTGTTAGCTATAAATTTGACTATTCCAGCACATTCATGGCCAGCCTCCAGCATTCCAGCATTCGTAAACTTGAGGTCATCAAAAACTTTGCTGCCTGTGTCCTAAATTACACCAGTTCCCTTCACCCATCACCACTTGCTTGCTGACCTATAGTGACTCCAAGTTAAGTGAAGCCTCAATTTTAAAGTTCTCATCCTTGTTTACAAATTCTTACATGGCCTCGCCCATCCTCATCCCTGTAACCTCCTCCAGCCCCACAACTCCCCCACGATATCTATTCTCCTCTAATTATGGCCTCTTAAAAAGTTCCATTTTACTTGCTTCATTGGTGACTATGCCTTCAGTTAGCAAGGCCCTAAGCTCTGGAATTCTTTGTGTTGCCCTGTGCAGTTATGGTATTATAAACTTTTAGAAAAACTGTTTTAAAGGTCAGATTTGAACAAACCTTGGACTGAGTTTAAAGACTGTTCCCGAAATGGCTCCAGGGTACCAGACAGAATTGTGGATTTCAATCATCTTTCTCTTACCTCTTGAGGAGACAATGCTGCATTCCTCAGACATCTACATTTAAATGTCAATGAGTGTTCCAAAAAAATAAACAGAAACGCGTTGACTTTTTGGCTTTTCATCCAAACTCAAAGGCATTAACTGATAAGCTACTGTAAGGTGTGATTGACCTTGACCTTTTTGATCACTACAAGGAGTGAGGAGATTTTGGATAACTGCAATAGAATTATAGCAATTGCAGTAATGATATTGCCTTATATAGAAAGTGATTCAGCATTCTGGTACAGGCCACCAGATAACTGTGGCCATCTTGATCTACCTGCAAATAGCATTGAAAAGTGTACGCAGTGGCAGAGAACCATCTTGAAAAAGGCTTCAACCCAGGTAGAACCAGAGAAAGGTATCTAAAAATAGTTAGTGGTCTGCTGTAAAATAACTAGGCATTATTGAAGGGCACCTCTAGATCTCTCTTCAGCATGTCAATGGCATGTACAAATACATTTCTAGTGGTCATATGCCATTCATTGTAATTCTCTTAGGAGTCATTCCTCAGATATCTGGGAAATTTCAGCAGCCACATTTTAAGTGGGTCCCCCTTGTCTCTGACAGGCCACCAGTTAACTCTGATTCCAGGTGCGAAGATATCAGGGAGGTTGGGCTGCCACGGGATGAAAGCATCATGGCATCTTCCTTGGAATCACCTGTATAAAGAGTATTTTGTTGTTTCAAATTAGTTGCAGATTAATGGAGTGGAAGACCCGATGGTTGATGAATACTCCTGGGTATTCTGGGAAGACCCAGATTGCCACATGTATGCAATTAATGACATCCTGCACCTGTCGGAAGCCAGACAGAGCTACAAACTCGAGTGTCCACTCATTCTGACTGAATTCATAGCACATCAAGTTAGCATAATTGCCGGACCAGGCAAGTAGGCCCTCAGACAACTGTCTTACACATTTGTGGACTGCTAACTGCAAGATCCTGCAAATGTCTCCAGTAAAACCCCGAAGGATCTGGAGGCAAAAAAAGTTGGGGATAATGGTGACTGAAAACCATTGGTAAATCATGGCCATCAGATCCTCTCGGCAGCAGGTCTTGTTCCAGAATGCTGCAAACGTCTGCCTCCAACTGACATGATACCCAGAGCCTCCTGAGACACTGGTGTTCAAACATTTCGAGGAAGTTTATCCTCTGCCTGGAGACCCAGTGCACTGGGCATTGTTGGATGAGTTGTGAGTGGTGTGCAAAAATGACTTCCAGCTACCATTTCTGCTTCTCTTCTCTCTCCTGTGGAACTGCAGGTCTATGACTAGCAGGAAGTTACTAGCGCTGTTGCTGGTCATCTTGGCCCTCATCTGAAGTCCCAATCTAAGGCAGCATAAGTAGTACCATCTTGTTCTGATAGATCAGACCACCAAAGTACAGACCAGATCTCCAAATCTCCAAAGTGTTGAAGAAACCCTCAAACTGTAAAAAGTAAAAGTACCGTGCGCAAACCCTTTCCCACAAACAGGTAAAAAAGCAGCTATGAGTACTGATTACTTAATGGCATATTTCCCTGAGATTGCTTCAGCTCCTTCAGTTGGGGCTGTGCATTTATCTTGTTTTCACTGGCATGTTCCAGGAAGCCTTGGAAACTGGTACGCCCAAAGTTAAAGTGAAAAAATATTTTTCAATACTGCTCTAATTGAGCAATTAACATATGTTAAATGCCAACCTGCATCTTCTGAGTGGGTTGCTCATATACAGCCCTAAAGCACTGAGGTGAAACCTAGAAGCTGGCCCTAGGAGTCGGCTTCCCAATGCACCATCAATTTTGCCAGTTTAACCCCTCACCCACTCTGAAACCCACATACCACTGGAAATTAGAATCCACCGTAGAATTACCCTGGTGGTATAATAAATTCAATATAATTCACAGTTGAAGGAGTGTTTACACTATTGAAAGATGCTAGCCTTTCAATTTCAAAAGGTTGTTTGCTAAAACACAAGGGCCAAAATAATTGAATATGCTTCCATGTGCATCTATATGCATTGAAATGGACCCCACCAAATAATGTCGTTGACATGCCTGATATAATCTCCCTATGTAGTTTCCCATATGCTGTAACTGAAGGGCTGCTAGGTCTTAAATAGAAGCAACATTTTTTTTCCCCAACGAGATTGCCTTAATGGACAGCATGATTCTAGGAGCTCTCGCAACTGGCTGCTTTAGTGAAGTGAACCTATAAGTTTACTTGGAGAACATGTCACTGAGTAAAATGACATTTTGGGGGACAAAGAGAAAGCTTCCAAATAGAGCCAGAGTAAAGCGAGAGATAGCAAATGTGTGACTGTTTTACATCAGCTAAACCCAGGGTGCTCTTTGGATGGCCTTTTATTTCCCAATGATGAAACACCCTTTCTTATTTCAAAGAAGGCTGCGCATAAACATCAGTACAGAATTCACACTGATGGTGGCCCAGCTGACCTATATCACATTACATACTACAAAGACTAAGCCTCTGACTATTTGTGGCAGAGGTCATACTTGGAGAAGTGCAAGTTCTTCTCCAGTTTGCTTCCTCTATTGCATAGGAGTGACAAAAGCATTGCCTGGTTATCAAGGCAACTGTGACCTATTTGATGCATTGGTGTATGGGTGATTGACATTAATAGTGGCTTGAAATGAACCAACTTCATAAAAATTTAATGCATTGGTGACTTAGCAGGTCGGTTTCTGTGCTGGGTGTGATGTGAAGGTCATACAGCACAGATTGACTTCCCTGCTGAACGGGCAGCACAAATAGGTCTCCTTTAACATGTGCCCTGGGATCCTAAGCACCTCTCCTCCCTCTCTAAAAATTCCACTTCTTCCTCCAATATAGGCACTGGGAGGCCCAATGAGATGCACCGCTTGAAAACAGGTGAATTTTTCAGCACCTCTATTGTATGACCCTCAGAAGAGATTGAGTTAGCTTATCCTAGCTAAGGGCACTGACACTAACTATAGGGACCTAAATGCTGTCCAGACTGAGGTAAATGAAATCAAAAGAGATTTGAAATCAAATTAGGACCCTTTTAGTATGTATGGTTCGTGCTATAATGATTAGGTTGTTAAGGGAACATTATTAATTGGGTTTTCTTCATTTTTGGTGGGAATTCTTCTGTTAATGGTGGACTGTAACAAACAGTAAACTCCTATCATTAACTGTCTTTGTTTGTCAATGATGTGTTTTTGTGTCGCTCACTTGATCTAAAATCATGTCTATTTGAGTTTATTTCATTGCATGTTATCGGGATATAGCAAACCCTTTGTATTGTATTCCCCTGTCACAAACAGTGAAAGAAAACAAATACAACAGCTGTTCATGTTATGTGAAGCCATCACAGGAATCTTTTATAACATACAGCCAGCAGAATTAAATACTTTCAACCATTGGATAGAGGCTGCCCAAAATTAACAGTGTGTGTGGGGAATTGTGAAGTCAGCACCACACCCTAAACTTCACAATATGAGGTTTGGCAATTTTGACTCCCAGGCTTCATTTGCATGTCTCTGGTCTGTTGCCCACCTGAAGAAACAGCAGTGGGCTGGAATTTTGGGCGGCAGGAGGCTGCCGGCTGGCACTAAAGGAAATGTTGCTGACAACAAGGTATATCACAGGCTTTTGAGAAGTCTTATGGGGTGGACAGGAAGGAGCCTTGGGCAGCGGAGGTATACATTTTCCTTGTGAGGCTCAGAGAATCACTCCTGCTCTCCTCGACCCCAGAAAGAAAGGAAAAAAACTTACTGGTGTTGTACCTTTTCTGCTCCTGAATCTTCTTCCTGCTGGCTTTACTACAATGGCTTCCCTGCTCAAGCCACTAGTTAAAATTGCAGTTTAGAACCTGATGACATAATCGGACCTAAATCTGTATAGTTAAAAGAGGAAACTGTCATTTTCAGGCAGGTGCCCTTGACCTGGTTAGAAGGGCAGGTTAAAAATGAAGGTGGTGGGATCAGTGTGAGACATTGACAGATATTTCACATAACCAACTTTAACTGCCCAACTGCCTGAGTTCCACCAGGTAGACAGGGTTAAAATTACCTTTTACAGTTCAAAAACTTAACATGTTCTGGGGATTAGCTGATGTTGGTGAACTGTGAGATTGACCCTTCTCTCCATTAAGATTAGCAGAACTGCGTCAATAGCAGCATTGATGAAGAGGCCATTGAAGCGACTCATCATTCAAAATAATTTTAAAAAGAGGGATTATTGTTGTGCATATGCTTGTGCAGACTCTAGCTCACTGTTACAAGAAGAGTTTAGGCACAGGTAAACATTATCTAGTGTGGGTAATTTAATACAAGAAGGGTTATTGCTGTTGTTTACAGATTGTCTGATATGTTAAGTAGAGGTATGGATAACTATTTGAAGTGAAACAGTTTATATCATTCCAGCATATATTACCTGATGTGGCGGCACTTTTGTTTGTTAAATTTTTGTGCCTTATTAAGCGTGATTACACTGAAGTATGATAAAGTGCATCATCAGGCTAGATTATGAAGGTCCTCTTGTCCCATTTTCCAGCTATAAAATGTTATTTGCCCTAATTAGACATCGGAATTATAATAAAAAGCGCAATAAAATTTAACCCACCACATAATAAGTACTGAATAAATATATACTGCGAGGGAAGAAAGGTAACAGACAAAAGAGTGATATTGGATACATTGCAGGTGGGGGGGAGAATAAAGCAAAAGGAGATTGGGAGAAAATTGTAGTCTGAAATTAAAATAAAATAAATCTATTCCTCACTAGCAGCATAAATTGATTTTCGATGTAATTTTGATGATCCATTATGCAGAACATGTGCTCAATCTACTCTGCCCAATGGAACTGAGTGTTAAGTGGTCAAATCAGCAGTCCTTTAAGCTGCTCTGGAAAAGCTTAAAAAAAGCTCTAACAGTGACTACTGTGTGGCCAGAAGGATCATTCAAATATCTTCCAACCATCCATCCATGCCCCCAACTCTATCTTTCCAGGGTCTCCTTCCCAGCCTCTTGAAATCTACTTCCAGATCGATTCTGCAAAGGAGCTGCTAAGTTTCACAACTAATTGACAAGCTGCCTGTCAATGCCTGTTCAGTGCTGGCAGCTCCATCAAGTTTATTTAAATGAGGTAGCACCATTAAAATGGGTTAGGCCACCTGCTGGTGCCAATGGGCAGCCAGTGTGATTGCTGCATCCACTGTGCGATGTGCACCCAATCTGAAAATTGGCCTCATTGTTTGAAAGCAGCATGAAACAAGTTGAACGCCAATTATAAGGTCAAGTTAGACAAGGTTTAGAAATTATTCAGGAAAAAGCAAAAACAGCAATTGTGATGGGGTAACATCACCAGAAGGATCGCTGGAGTTCATGGGAAAGATTCTTTTGGACACTGAGGCAGGGCTTTTGTAAGGCTGACAACTGTCTTGTCCACCAGTCAGAGCACCAGCAAGGAACACCTGTCAGTTCCATGGGAGAGGCCCAATGGAATTAAGTGCCTGGTGGCCACTGGTTACCCTTCCCCGTGTTTGAGGGTGGTGGCTCCCAGTGGCAGATGTCCCACTCGCTGAGAGCTGCCAGCAAATCAGAGGCTGTCAGCTCCTCATGCTGCCAGTGCCAGTGGCAGAGTGGCTGCCGGCAGCACTGCACCCATAAGAGGTACAGGATCATTGTTGGACCCCAGGTCAAAGGTGAGTGAAGGTGGGATGAGGGATGGAGATTGGGGGGCGGATGGGAGGCAAAGGCTTTCAGCAGACACCACCCTGCCCAGTACCAGGTTTCTTGATTGGGAACTGAGTTCCTGGCCACAAGGGACCCCCCAGGAGGCCGCAGAGAGACCAAAAACTTCTAAAAAATCAGTTAAAATGTGGAATTAAAAGTCTAATGATGGCCATGAAACCATTGCCAATTGTTATAAAAACCCATCTAGTTCACTAATGTTCTTTCGGGAAGGAAACCTGCCGTCCTTACCTGGTCTGGCCGACATGTGACTCCAGACCCACAACAATGTGGTTGACTCTTAAATGCCCTCTGAACAAGGGCAATTATGAGGGGTAATAAATGCTGGCCTAGCCAGCATTGCCCACATTCTATGAATGAATATTTTTTTTTAAATTGCACTGGGCTCAGGGACAATTAGCTCATTAATTGGCTCATTAATGAACCTGATTGACATCCCACCACAACCAGTTGGGAATCCTACATCATGCCCTCCCACTTAATTGGAGGAGGTTTTGTCACCACCAGGAGATTGATGTGTGGCCTCTGCCACGATTAAGTGGGCGTGGCCGCCATGTTTCCTGCTGTGACGGGCTATATTCAGTCCAGCCCTAAATGTGACCTTGCTAGCCTCACCCACACCCTGGGAACAAATTAAGAAAATACAAGGAACTTCGTTAAACACTACATAAGAAACATTGGCCCATCGAAAGACCCCAAAGAAGACAATATCAGCTGACTTATTTTGCCTGTGCATAAAGCAGAGGAAAACTGACCCAATTAATATCAAATGGCCAGGAATAACAAGTACACCAAATGAATTCTTCACTATTGTTTTTGCAACATGAAAGTTGAATTCCTGGAGGGGGTGAACAGGAGAAGGACTAACGAAAATGGAACTTTCAGATAAGATGATTATAAAGGGGCCATGGAAGTTAAAAAACAATAAGGCATCAGGCCTGGCCACACACAATGCAATGATAATGGAAGAACTGGTGAAGGTTGCCACAAATTCTGCAATCATGGTATATGGGCTCAAACTCAGAAAAGGGAATGTACACAGATGCTTTAGATTTAATTAATTTATGCAGAGGCAAGTAATTATGTGGAGTGGAATGCCTAGGAAACAATGGAAGCAGAGGCAGATAGTCTGGGATGGTTTAAGGGAGAACAGAATAGCTACTTGAGGGAGCGTGTGATTGAAAGATGTTCCTTCCTGGGATCAGCCAAATGATTTGTAGGTTATTTACTGGTCTTTTACATTGATATGTTTCTTGTATATGTTTCTTCAATAGCTTAGATGATCCTATCATTATCATTTATAAGCTTTCCAAACAGCAATCCTTATATAATTATTACATTGGGCCTTTAACTTAGCCTGAGTAAACTGATAGAGCTTTTAACACATAAATGTTATTCATTTTGATTTGTCTAACTTAATTGTTTTATCAGTGGACCTCAAAGGCACCATTATGCCCAATGGTGTATATCTATTTTTTTGTTAATTTCTCAATTCTGCCACTATCTACTTGCTGACTATTGCTGGGAATTAGAACAAGTATCAGCAGTAAAATTAATGAGGCACTGATGAAGAGTCAGTTAGACTGCAAGACTGAAACAAGGAGCTTGCTGCTACGATAGATCTTTCAAAAAAAGGAGTGTTTATCATATATTGACTGATACATAGGGGACAGAAAACCTGGGTGAATTTGGAACTTAAGTGTTACACTGAAGATATGGACAAAACAAAGTAACATTTAATATCAGGTGCATTATGTAGTATTATCAAAAGCAAAATATTGAAACATTGGGCGGAATCATCCTAGGTTTGCACTAAGTGTGGGCGGGTAAAACAGTGGGTTAGCCGCAATGGCGGCTATTCATGCCGCATTGACCCAAACCCACCGTATTAATTATGCATTCCTGGGAAAAATGCCGTTTCCATGGCAGGTGGGGTCTCATTCACCCACCATGCCATCACCTCACTGATTCAGCTCGTCGGGCACCATGTTTAAAGTCCAGTCGCGTGCACACATCTCAATGCTTCCAACCCACGACTGAAGCAAAGGCATGGCCCCGAAAGGCAAAGGACTGCAGCCCCTGGTTCAATGACACGTCCCTCGAGTGTCTTTTGGACACAGTGGAGGCCCGCCATGATGTCCTCTACTCCACCCTGGCCACAGGATGGACAGCAAGCTCACTAACCTGGCTTGGAGGGGTTGGCAGCAGTTGTCCGCCCTACTCCACCCGACTGCTTGGCCCATTGCACTGCATGCTGTGCTCTCAGCTTAGGCACAGGCATTCTCCTAAACCCGCATTGCAAGGCTGCACTGTTAGCTTGCACTGTGGTCCAAACCAGGATGATGACATTGCAAGGGGCTGTGAGCACTTCTACCAGTGACTGCTCCATGGCCAGCTTTCGCAAGGAGATTTTACAATATGCCCCGTCATCCAACTGTTCTGCAGCCCACTAAAATGTTCATTAGCCTGTGCCTGAGGGGTGAAAGCCTCTGGAGCATTTGGTGGCACTTTCATGCCTCTGCATTGCTGAAGTGGGCAGAGAAGCCTGAGGCCCGACTCCAATCATATCAATGTAGCTGCACCCGAACTGTCTCAGCTGCAGAGGAATTGCCACTTTATACAAGGTTTCCCTAATGCGTGGCTGCTTCCCTTGCCCTCACCACCCCCACAACCCCGCAGGTGCTTGTGTGCTATCTTCAACCACAGGGCAGCCCTTGCCCCCCAACCCCCCCAATGTACCTCAACGGCAGGGCAACCCTTACACATCCCCAACACGCCTCAACTGCAGGGCAGCCCTTGCCCCCGCCCCCCACAATGCACCTGAACTGCAGGGCAGCCCTTGCCCAGCACGCCTCAACCTTGAAGTCCAACTGGCGAGCGGTCTGCAATGTTACTGTGTACTCACCTCCAAGTTCCTCTCAAAGTGTGGTCTGCCAAGTGCACGCCTTTTGTATGCTGTTGTGAAACATGTCCATGTGCAATTACGCCAACGTGGGCGGATGATCCAGTGGAGGGTGGAGTGCGGGGGAAGGGTACAATTACTGCAGGCTGGCCTTATAATGATATGCAGATGCATTACAATAAATTTCCTGATATCTGATGGCGGGAATCGCAGCCCGCCATACTGTCCGCTCACGCCACCGAACACACCCGGCACCTGCAGGCACGGGCGATTCCACCCCTTGTCATGGTGAATAATGTATGACAGGCTTGATTTGATTTGGTTTAAAGTTAAATGTTCTTGGAGCTATTTGATTTGAATTGGATTGAGGCATCAAAATAAAATTGAATTGCTCCTTGCAATCTGTGAAATGATGAAATTGGAGCAGAGATTAAGACAGGACTGATAGATATCAACGTATTCCAATTGATTTAAACAGGAAGAGAGCATGTGAACTTGAAAAATAAGTAGGCTAGAAAATATGATCAACAAATTTTCTATAAAAGGCTTAACACCTTTTCCTCTCTGCAGATATTAACATGATTAACTTAAATGGGTTAAAACTTGCGGAAAATTAGCAGTTAAGGGAAGACGGCAGAAATACATGAATCGTTTTTACATAAAGTTTGCCAATTAAAATTTCCATCTATACCCCTTATATGATAATAAAAGGAGTCTAACTCTGCTATTGGAACTGTAAGCCAAACAAAACAAGAAGCTAACTGAAATTCAGTTATGCTATACACCCCAATTTTACCTTTGTCTATCGTATTGTAGTAAAATGATTAGAGTTAACTGGAAGTGCGATATTGAGAGGAGAAAGGGGGTTTGAAAGCAAAATTGTTGTCCTCAACAAAGTGAGCTTGGCTGATCTAACAATGTAAATAAAATCGTTCTGAAACAAGTATTGCCCAAGCTTAAATATCTCTTGTAAATCCAGAACAAACCATAGCATACAAAATCCCTCTGATTGGAAAGCCTGTGCCCGACTGCTCCTTATAGCTCCATGTGGTTCTCTGAAACCAATCTCACTAGCTTTTAGTCAGTGGGTCTGATGCTATTCGAACAACCACTATTTCCTGTTGAAATTCCATCAGTGCCCGAATGGACCTCAATTAAATCCATGAAGCATTGCTAACCACCTAAAACATGCATGAGCCAGAATTTTCTCATTGGCGCGCAAGGACATAAAATAACGCGCGGTGACGTCGGGTGAGCGTCCTGACGTTACCGCGCGCCATTGCTATATTTAGGTGGGCGGGCATGCGATGTTCTCGGATGTGTGCCCGCCTTTAATTAATCAGATACTTAAGGCCCTTGAGGCAGCAATTGTCTGCAATTTTTTGGGGGCCGTGCGATCTTCAGGACATTGCACGGGCGCAACGGGCAGGCGGGTAGGAGACATTTGTATAAGAGGGGTGAGTGGGGTTGCAAATGGTAATTTTCAGACATTTAATTGTGAAAGTTATTGCTACTTACCTGTGTGAGTAGGAATAGTTCAAAACTCATACCAGCTGCATGGGCAGGAGTAACAGGCATCAGGTCAGGACTCTGCAGTAAAGATCATTTTTGGGGCCTGCAGGTTTCAGGAAGCCTTCCCTTAGCCTGGGAATGGAAGTTGTGCTATCCACTGGAGGCACCTCCTCTGCGGAGGAAGGGAGGGCTAGAAGGGGGAGGAGGCCTGGAGTCCACATTCAACCTCCAGGGGAGCCACCTTTGGGGGGAGAGGTGCAGGCACAAGGGGCGCAGGGCCAACAGGAAGTCCAAGGTGGAAGCGGCTGCAGAAGATGCCACTCCTGCTGCCAGGGTATACAGGTGGCAAAGCAGCTACCTCAATATGTCTGAGGTGCGGTGCCGAAGGAGGCTCCGTCTCTCAAGGGAGACAGTCACCTCCATCTGTCAGATGATAGACCATGAGATCTGCGCCAACTGTGTAGGTGGGCACCCCATGCCAGTGGTTGTAAAGGTCACAGCTGCCCTCAACTTCTATGCCTCCTGCTCTTTCCAGGGATCGGTGGGTGATCTTTGCGGAGTCTCCCAGTCAGCTGTCCATAGTTGTGTCAAGCAGGTGACAGACGTTCTTTTCAGGCATGCATTGACCTTCATCCACTACCGCTGGGACGAGGCCAGAGGCTTCGCGGCCATTGCTGGCTTCCCCCGTGTCCAGGGTGCTATAGACTGTACACATGTGGCCATCAAGGCGCCAGCAGGTGAGCCCGGTGCCTTCGTCAACAGGAAGGGCTTCCACTCCATGAACGTGCAGATAGTGTGTGACCACAGGATGCTGATTCTACAAGTCTGTGCAAGGTACCCAGGCAGCTCCCAAAATGCCTACATCCTCAGACATTCCCAGGTGCCGGGGCTCTTCAGTGCTCCAGCCTGGCTGGATGGATGGCTGCTGGGTGACAAGGGCTATCCCCTCAGAAGGTGGCTCATGACGCCTCTCCGCCATCCAAGAACAGAGGCTGATCAGCGGTACAATAGGAGCCACGCCTCCACAAGGGCTGTGGCGGAGAGCACCATCGGTCTTCTCAAGATACACTTCCGATGCCTGGACCGCTCAGGGGGCGCACTCCAGTACCCCCCAGATTGTGTGTCACTGATAGTGGTTGCATGTTGCGCTCTCAACAATCTGCCACTGGAAAGGGGTGACGCAGTGGAAGAAGAAGATATAGACGCAGTTGCTCAGGCTCCACACGATGAGTTCAGCAGTGAGTCCGAGGATGAGCATGCACAGGAGAACGCTGAGGGGGTAGATGCTGACCTGGGCTAACTCCAGGGAGGCAGGGTCACCCAGGAGGCTTTAATCCAACGAACCTTCAGCTAGCCTACCACAGATGGACTTTCAACACACGCCAAGGCTGCAGGCTCCATACTTGATACCTGAGCACTAAATCTACCTGGATAGGAACATTAACTAAGGCCTTTGTCAATAAAGCTCATTGTCAAACAACTCACTCATAACATCATGGGTTCCCATCCACCTGCAGAAGTAAGGAATCACCCTGAGGCATGGCAACATGTCAAAATTCATTGAGATTACAAAAGTAACTTCGGAAACCAAAAAAAAGTGTTGCACATCACACCAAGTCTTAAATGAAGGACAACATAAAAGCACCAGTGAGAAACCCGTGGTGTGCCTAATGTGCCTTACGTTTATGCTTACAGGTGCTAGGTGCTGTCCCCTCACTGGCACTGGCATCTGAGACAGCCTGCTCACTGTGCTGTCCTGTTGGCCTCGATGATCTTGGCGGCTGTCCTCTGGCCCGTGGAGCCTTTGATGGCCCCGCCTGGGAGGGAGCGGCCAGTTCCACAGCTGGCATCTTCCCAGTAGCCGCAGCCTCATCGGATACCATGGTCACTGGCAGAAGGGCGGAGGAGCTGCTGCCCTCATCTGGAGCGCACTGAAAGGAGCCCGCAGAGATGACAGGCAGCTGCTGCACCGATGTGAGGTTGCTTCAGACCTCTCTGCTCACTGTAAATGGATGGGCACTGAGCTGGGATACTTGGTGCCCAAACCATCGCCCACACTGGCACTGACCAGTTGAGGTTAATGCCGCGGTGAGGGCTTGCAGGTCCGTGTGCAATCCCAGGAGGCCCTGTTTGTTCTCCTGGAGGACCCTCTCCATGAAAGTTGCCAGTCTCTCCATGGAGGAAGCGTGGCGCTCGGCCATGAGGCTCAATGCAACGGTGATGCTCCACGTGGACTCTTCAAGCACGGGTACTATGCCATGCATAGCCTCATATATCTCCACCAGATCCTCGCGTATACCCTGCTGCAGTCCTCCGACTGCCGGCACCCTGGGCACTCTCTGTCTCCGTCTGCACCTCAAGCGAGTGTGAAGTGCCCTCACCGCTGTGCCCTGGGACAATAGACAAAGATCTCATTCCAACCGAGGTGCTAGTATCTGCACTGGTGGTACTGCACTGCACTGCCTGGTAGAGATGGTGTGACGCTGGTGAGTCGATATGTTCTGGGCCCTCAGGTGTGAGAGGTGGCCCCTCTGCTTTCTCCTCCTCCCAGCCCTGCTCCGGTGATGTTGAAAGGAAGAGCAAGGATTATTTAAAGTGGAGACAATGTCAATTTGCGTGCCTGTCCCCTGGATCATTATGCACTCATCCTTCCATAATCAATGGTCAACCCATGTTGCAAACTTCAATCACTGAGCATTCAGCAGTGCTATGGCTGCTGGGACACACATGGTGACCTCAGTGCTTGGCAAGCATATCTCCCCGTAGTACCCCAGCCTCACTGCCACCGGTGGACCTGGGCGCATGGCACCTCTCCAGATCCATGGCCTGCTGTTCAAAATGAGTCATGATGGCCAACTGGGCCTGCCCTCTGCCAGTCCGCATCCACTCGGTGGAATTGTGTGCAGTCTTCTCCTGAAAAGGAGGGAAAAGCATTGATTAGTCCAGCCTGTACCTGGATTCCCATCGCATCCCTGCCAACCCAGCCAGAGTGGGACATTGCAGGGGTCCAATTCTTCATCACCCTGCAGCTGCCACACACTCACCCAAAGAAGCCAGGGCTGACCCCCACTTGCCCAAGTGCTGCCTCCATCACATTTGGCACCACACGGTCTAAGCAAGGGGGCACAAGCACATGGAACGCAAAGACTACAGATGGATTGGTGCCCCGCCACCTTGAGGCTCTCCTCCCATCATGTTAGCACCCTAACTTTGACATCCTTCGCACTTCCAGCACTATGCCTAGGTGCAGATCCTTGGGTTTGCCCCCGATTCTGTACTCTGAGTGACAGTGTCACACATGCTGCGGGTGCAGGACCCATCTCAGCACAAGCCTATCAGGGTCAACTAGGCATGGGCAATATCTGCTGGCCCACCCAGCAAGGGATACATGCAGTGAAGGATTCAATGCTGTTACTGTACTCAGAGTTGTGGGGGCCGGGGGTGGGGGGGCGGTGGGGGGGGGGGGGGGGGTGAGGGGGTCCAGCGGTGTGGTTGGGGTGAAAGGGTGATGGCTGCATTAGGTGACTTGAGCCAACATGGTACTCACCCTTCCCGAGTGCAGGAGGCCGTTGAATTTTTTTCCGTCACTGGACCCATGTGCATCGCACCACCTCATGGGAGCTCACACTCTCGGCAGCCGCCTCCCGCGCAAATTTTGTCAGGTGAGGAGGCCTCCGCCTCCCTTCCCTCGGAAGCAGGACCTCCCTCCATGCTGCCACCTTCTCCAGGAGGGCAGCTAGACACTCATCCGAGAACCGAGAGGCACACTGCCCCACTACCCTAACCGCTGGCCTGCCCCGCTAGCCTACCCTCCAGACTTGCCTGCTCAACAGAAGCCCTCTGGTGAGCCTTTCTTCTGGCCATTATGAGCAGCCTTGCAAAGGCTGCCAGGCCTTCATTTAAACAGGCTGGCTGGTCGCCACTGGACCCAGTGGTCAGTGCACTCCTGCTGCCACCCGCCCACTTCCGCTATCCTCGGGAATTGAGAAATACGCTGGCCTTAATTGGCCCACCCGCGTAAAATGGTGGCGCTCCTGCTCAGCCCGCCCGACATGGGGAAATTTCTCCCCATGGTTAAGATGGCAGTGGGTGAGAATCAAGGAGAAACCTTACCTATTTAAACTGCAAATCCACCCCATTCTTGCTGGGATGGTGACACAGGGATGTGGGGAGGGGGAGATGGGTTAAAGTTCTCCCTTTAATGTTTGACGTAAAGGTACAGAATGTTTTAAAAAAGAGATAAAAACAAAAAAACTGCGGATGCTGGAAATCCAAAACAAAAACAGAATTACCTGGAAAAACTCAGCAGGTCTGGCAGCATCGGCAGAGAAGAAAAGAGTTGACGTTTCGACTCGACTCGAAACATCAACTCTTTTCTTCTCTGACGATGCTGCCAGACCTGCTGAGTTTTTCCAGGTATTTCTGTTTTTGTACAGAATGTTTTATTCAGTCTGTTGTTAGCTTTCACCCAAAACACAATTTTCTCATGGAAGCTTTGTTCTGTCATTGTTGAACTTTTACTTAGGTATTGTAAATCAATGTTTGAAAATGCAATCGGCAAGTTTCTGTCAACCTTTGTAAAAAAATAGTTCAATTCCTGGTACCTTAGGAATTTGAGATTGGCTTGAATTTTCCCTAAGGCCTGATTGATGCAGCTTTTTTGATTTGAGAGGCCACTATTTACAGTGGAGAGTATTTCACTCTATTCCTTACAGAATCTGTAATTATTCTGTCTTCAATAACTTGTCTGAAGAGTTGATAGCAGGAACCTCTAGGTTCATAGAAATTTGCGTTTATACTCTGGCTGTATACATTCCACAAACCATGTCGGATTTAATTATTGCAGACTGACTAAGACAGCGGCTTTAAAATTATTGTAAAATTGGAAAAAACTCTCATATAGATCATATAGATTACCATGACAACTGTTAATAGTGCAGAGAGTGTGACAAAGGGATAAGCTTTGCTGATTTAGTAATTTGATTTTTTCTCTATTCTGAAGTAGTGTGCCTAATTAGGTCTGGAAATAACTGTAATTAGGTTACATATTTATCTTTACCACTTTGATAAGAAGTAACATAATGTACTGTAATTGATGGGAATTTATATTGAAGCATTGCTCCACATGCCAGATAATAATCATTTACTTTCCTGTTTTTATATTTGTCTAAAACAGAGAACAATTCTGGCATCAGTTCCAATTTTTCAAAACAAAGGGCTACTAAATAAATACATGAGAGATTAATGACTTGTGTTAATAAATATAATTTATAAAGGCAAACTTCAGGAGAAAATCTGAAGAAGGGTTCACACCCTAATGTAAACTTGCATTGTCTCCAAGGATGCTGATTGGCCTACTGTGTGTTTCTAGCATTTTTGGTTTTTGTTTCAAAATCAGAGTATCTGCAATATTTTGTTCCAATAGTTGTCATGGATCATAGAATCATGCAGCACAGAAAGAGGCCATTCAGCCTATTGTGTCTGTGCCAACCCTTTGAACAAGCTACCCAAATTAGTGAAATTTCCATGCTCATAAGAGCATATGAACGGAAGAAATGGGAGCAGGAGTAGGCCATTTGGGCCTTTGAGCCTGCTCTGCCATTCCATAAGATGACGTCTGATCTGATTGTGGCCTTAACTTCACTTTTCTGTCTGCACTTCCCATAACCCTTGACACCCTCATTAATCAAAAATCTGCCTAACTTAGCCATAAATATATTCAATGACCCAGTCTCCACTGCTCTCTGGAATACAGAACTGCAAAGATTAACAACACTCTGAGGAAAAAAAAATCCTTATCTCTGCTTTAAATGGGAGACACTTTATTCTGGAACTGTGCCCACTAGATTTTCCTGTGAGGGAAAACATCCCGTGGCTTACAAGGGAAATTAGGGATAATATTATATCCAAGGAAGAGACATACAACTTGGCCAGAAAAAAAACAACAGACTTAAGGATTGGGAACAGTTTAGAATTGAGCAAAGGAGGACCTAGGGATTGATTAAGAAGGGGAAATTAGAGTACGAGAGTAAGCTTGCGGGGAACATAAAAACTGACTGTAAAAGTTTCTATAGGTATGTGAAGAGAAAAAGATTGGTGAAGACAAATGTAGGTCCCTTACAGCCAGAAACAGGGGAATTTATAATGGGGAATAAATAAATGGCTGACCAACTAAATAAACACTTTGGTTCTGTCTTCACAAAGGAGGACACAAATAACAGGCCAGAAATGTTGGGGAACACAGGGTTTAGAGAGAGGGAGGAACTGAAAGAAATCAGTATTAATAGGGAAATGGTGTTGGGGAAACTGATGGGATTGAAGGCCGATACATCCACAGGGCCTGATAATCTACATCCCAGAGTACTTAAGGAAGCGGCCCTAGAAATAGTGGATGCATTGGTGGACATCTTCCAAGTTTCGATAGACTCTGGAACATTTCCTACAGATTGGAGAGTAGCTAATGTAAACCCATTATTTATAAAGGGAGGTAGAGAGAAAACAGGGAATTATAGACCAGTCAGCCTGACATCGGTAGTGGGGAAAATTCTAGAGTCCATTATAAAATATTTAATAGCTGAGCACTTGGAAAACAGTGGCAGAATTGGACAGAGTCAGCATGAGTTTATGAAAGGGAAACCTTGCTTGACAAATCTACTGGAATTTTTCAAGGATGTAACTAGTAGAGTTGATGAAGGGGAGCCAGTGGATGTGGTTTATTTGGACTTTCAGAAGGCTTTCGACAAAGTCCCACATAAGAGATTAGCATGTAAAATTAAAGCGCATGGGATTGGGGATAGTGTATTGAGATGGATAGAAGACTGGTTAGCAGACAGGAAACAAAGAGTAGGAACAAACAGATCTTTTTCCAAATGGCAGGCAGTGACTAGTGGGGTACAGGCAGGGAGGGCAATCCCCGTGTCTGCAACAATTTTCCAAGAGGGATTTCTCTCCAGGCCCTTTCATAATTTTGATATTTCAAATTTTATCTTTGCCAACAGCTCTCTGCCCTAGATCTCCAGTCTGCTGCAGCGACCACCACTCCTGCAATTTCCTAATCACAGGTGTTAGGCTAACTGACCTATAGTTTACTGCTTTCTCTCTGCCTCCTTTCTTGAACAGGGGTGTTACATTTATGGTTTTCCAATCTGCTAGGACCTTTCCGGAATTTAGGGAATTCTGGAAGATTATAACCAAAGCATCCATTATCTCTGCAGTCACCTGAAGGCCATCAGGTCCAGGGGACTTGTCAACATATAGTTTTTCTTGTACTTTTTTCTGTAGTGATAGTGATTGTTTTAAGTTTCTCCCTTCTTGTTGCTTTATTTTCTACTATTATTGGGATGGTTTTAGTGCTTTCTACTGTGAAGACAGATACAAAATATTTGTTCAAAAGTCTCTGACATTTCCTCTTTTCTCATTATTATTACCCCAGTATCATCCCCGAAGAAATTACCACTTACTTTAGCTACTCTCTTCCTTTTTTTTATACTTGTGGAAATTCTTTCTGTCTGTTTTTATATTTCTGGCTAGTTTACTCCCATATTCTAATTTATCACCCTATTATGTTTTTAGTCCATCCTTTGCTAGTTTCTAAAATGTTCCCAATCTTCTGGCCTACCACTAGCCTTCATTGCATTGTACATCTTTTCAATATGATACCATCCTTAACTTCTTTAATTAGCCACAGATGGCTATTTCTTCTCATACAGTATTTCTTTCTCAATGAAATTTATCTTTGCTGAGAGTTATGAAATACCTCCTTAAATCTCTGTCACTGCTTATCCACCTATATACAAACATATGAATATACGAATTAGGGGCAGGAGTAGGCCATTCAGCCCCTCGAGCCTGCTCTGCCATTCAATAAGATCATGGATGATCTAATTATGGCCTCAATGCCACTTTCCTGCCAATTCCCATACCACTTGACTCCTGTGTTCTCTATCTACCTCTGCCTTAATTATATTCAATGACCTCTGTGTCTAATGCCCTCTATCCATGCTATTATTTTACACCACACCATGAGCTCTTATTTTGTAAATATCAAAGTAACCTTTGCTGTGACAGCTTGTCAAATGCCTCCTGGAAATCTAAGTACACTACATCCACGGGTTCCCCTTTATCCATGTTGCTTGTTCTTTCCTTAAATAACTCTAATAAATTAGTCAAACACGATTTCCCTTTCGCAAACCACAGTGACTCTGCCTGATTACATTGAGTTTTTCTAAATGCCCCGCTATAAACTTCTTAAAAATAGATTCCAACATTGACTGGGATTTTCCAGTCCTGCCAGCAGCAGACATCATCACAGGCAGGATGGAAAAATTTGGAGAGCAGCCAAAAGTCAATTGACTTTTGGCTGCTCTCCAAATTTTCCTATCCTGCCTGCAACGATGCCCGCTGCTGGCAGGACCAGAAAATCCCAGTCATTGTCCCTTTGACAAATGTTAAGCTTATTGACCTGCAGCTTCCTGTTTTCTGTCTCCCTCCTTTCTTAAATAGAGGAGTTGCTTTTGTTATTTTCCAATCTGATGGAACTTTTCCAGAATCTAAGGAATTTTGGAAATTTTGGCACCTACTATATCAGAAGTCACTTATTTTAAGACTTTTTGGATGAAGCCCATCAGGGTGTGGAGACATGTCAGCTTTTAGTTCTATTAATTTTCTCAGTACCCTTTCCCTGGTGATTGTAATTAAGTTCCTCCCTCCCTCACCTCTTGATTCACAATTATTTCTGGGATGTTATTTGTATCCTCTACAGTGAAGACAGACACAAAATATCTATTCGATTCATCCGCCATCTCCTTATTTTCCATTATTAATTCCCCAGACTCACTCTCTAGTGGACCAACACTCACTTTACTTACTCTTTTCCTTTTTTAACTGCCTGTAGAAACTCTTACTATCTGTTTTTATATTTCTAGCTAGCTTTCTTTCATACTCTAATTTTTCCCTCCTATTCTTTTAGTCATTCTTTGCCGTTACTTATATTCTGTCCAATCTTTTAACATGCCACTAATCTTCCCAGAATTGTATGCTTTTTCATTCAATTTGATACTATCTTTAACTTCTAGCCATGGATTATATATCCTTCCAATAAACCCTTTCTTCCGCACTGGAACGTATCTTTGCTGAGTTTTATGAAATATCCCCTTAAATGTCTGCCACTGCATCTCTACTGACCTATCCCTTAGCCTAATTTCCCAGTTCACTTTGCACAGCTCTGTCTTCATACCCTCATAATTGCCCTTATGTAAGTTTAAAACAATTGTCTTAGACCCATTCTTCCCTCACTCAAACTAACTGTGAAATTCAATCATGTTATGATCACTGCCATCTAGGTTTATTGTGAGATTTCAATTAATCCTGTCTCATTGCACATTACCAGATCTAGAGTAGCCTGTTCTTTGGTTGGCTGTGGAATATGCTGCACTAAGAAAGTGGCCTGAAAGTACTCTTTGAACTCATCTTCCAGGCTATCTTTGCCAATATGATTTGTCCATTCTACATGTGGATTAAAATCACTCATGATTATCACAGTGCCTTTGTCACAAACATTCATTATTTCTTCCTGTATACCCATCCTACAGTGTGGTTAGGGAACCTATAAACTACTCCCACAAGTCACTTCCTACCTTTACTATTTCTTATCTCTAACCAAACTGATTCTGCATCTTGATTTTTAGGACTAAGTTCATTTCTCTCTTTTGTACCAATGTCATCCTTAATTAATGGAGTTACACTTCCAACTTTTCCTAGCTTCCTGTCCTTCCAAAATGTCATGTACCTTCAAATATTCAGGTCCCAGCCTTTGTCATCTTGGAGCCATGTCTCTGTAATGGCTTTCAGATCATACATATTTATTTGTATTTGAGCTGCCACTTCATCTGTTCAATTACAAACACTACGTGCATTCAGATACTGCGCCTCTAGTTTTGTCCTTTTCATATTTTTGCAATCTCTGGCCTTATCTGCTGGCTTACTCTTAAGTTTGTACGTGCTGTTCCTTCCTGCCACACTCTTATTATCATTTCCCTTAATGCTACCTTGCTCTCTTGTCTTGTCTTCTCTCTTTAATTTATCACATCTTCCCACACTTGATCCCTGTTAACCCACTTCCCATAGTTCTGTAAATGTTGCCTTTTCAAGTAGATGCCCAATTCTCTTTTGAAAGTTAATATTGAATCTGCTTCCACCATGCCTTCCAGTAGCACATGACAGATTTAGGAGGATGTGATCTGAATCAATAACACTATAAGCAATTGAAATTGTAATTTTATTATTGGTTCTCAGGATATGGATAATGTTAGCAAGATGAGAAAGTTCTTGCTATTTCATATATGCTGTTGACCACTATAGTGAGAACCTCAGCAACAACTACTGTGAAAGCTTGTTAGGGATGGAAGTAGTGTGCAACGGAAGATTGCATATTCTGAGAAATAAGTTAATAACAGTAAAATATGTTTGTGGCACTTCATCGCTTGTTAGTTTCAAAATGTTAAAATGTAAGAAAAATCTTATCACTTGACTAACTTATCTCTAGCAAACATGGAGCAATATATTTAATTACAGAAGGGAAATTAAAACATTTTACAAGGAAAGAACAATGGGGGAAGATTTCCTCTATATAGTATGCGTTGACCTCCACTAACAGCCCAATATTGAAGAGAATATTGGCAAAAAGAAGAATGAATGGACAGGGAGACCTGATGCCAGATCTCTGCTCCTCCCAGCACAATGTTAAATTTTACTCACCCTCCTTGTTCCCATACTTCCATTTCAGCGGGGATTTGAATTCTCATCCCTAACCATCCCCCACCTACATTCAAATGATAACATAGGAAGTAATTTCTTTGCTTCCTGATAACTGCCGCTGACCTCAGCGAGTGCCGAGAATAAGGTAGTGGCACACCAATGTGTAAAAGTGCGCATCCCACTGTAGCCAGTCTTAGTGGGAAAAGTTCTAAATGTGGCCACTTTCCTTCCTGCTCCAAACAGACAACATGCATGACATACGGAGAAACAATTATCTTCAAACACGATGGAGCTTACCACTTATTCTGGTTCAAAATGTGCACACTCCAATTTATAGAAAAAAGGCCTAGTCAAATTAAGGGAAAATAACGTGAATGGATATTACATTATCAGTGTGCAAGCTGTTCCAATACTTGCATGATACATTGCACACTGCCCTGCTATTTCTAACAATAAGTGATTATTGTTTATAATACTAACCCAACCTGTGAGCTGAATTCGGAGTTGAAAACTTGACTGACAGCTATTCTGTTAGACAGGACAAAACGCAAATGTCAATCCCTCACTAAAGGCCATTAGGTCTTGGTGTTTTCAACTGCGGTCCAATTCCCAGTTGAGAACATGACATACAAATCCTCTCAATTTCATAGATCTCCTGAATTGAAAGAATGAAAAATAAAGCCAACTCCTAACTGAAAAAGTATGTGACACTTTTATAAGACTACAGATTAATCTTTTTTCACAGTGGCACAGATATAGCCCATCTGTGACCATTGAACTGACTGGGCCCAATTTTATATTTTTCAAAGGGAACTGAGCTTTTATTTTAATGGGCATGGTGAATACAAATGTTGCTTGTTAGTCACATGTAGGTGTTGCCATTTTTTGCTGCTGCTCCAGAAATATTCTCTTCGACAATGGCCCCTGAGGTACAGCATCTGCTTCCAGCTGAGCAGAGCTTGAAGCATCCTGCACCTTCTGATGCAGACTTTCCATCACTGTCCCTGCCTACTGGGGCTTAGGTACCTGAGCTGGTGCATGATCTGCATAAGTCCTGCGGTGGAGCACCCGGAGAGTGCATGGCCCTCTCTCAGAGTCATCAGATGGCTTGATGGGCCTATGGGAGATTAAAGGTATGAATTAGAACTTTCAAAATAAGAAGGTGTTAAGTGAACATTATGCAGATGATCAGTTTTCACTGGGTGATGACATCAAGTCAGCAGGAGTGAGTGTTGTCTGGCATGTGACAGTGTGATAGTTAATTCAGTCACTAGGGACAGAATTGTCCCAGATTTGCACTAAGTGCAATAGCAGGCGGGAAAAATGACCGACCGGCCACAATGGCAGCTTCTGACACCGTATCTTCCCAAACCCACCATATTACTTATGCATTCCCAGGAAACACACTGTCTCTGTGGTGAGCCGGCTCTCATTCGCACCACGCCATCACCTTGCCACATCATCATGCCAGTCGCTATATTTAAAGTCTAGCCATGCGCACACCTCAGTGCTTCCAGCCCATGACTGCTGCACGGAAGACATGGCCCCAAAAGAAAAAAGACTGCAGCCCACCCAGTTTAATGACATATCCCTTGAGCATCTTTTGGATGCAGGGTAGGCCCGCTGTGATGTCCTCTAACCCCGGTCTGGCCACAGGATGGGCAGCAACATCACCGATCCAGCATGGGAGGTGGTGGCAGTGGTGGTCAGCAGCGATGGCCTGCAAAAGAGGACCACCCAGTGCCACAAGAGGATGACTGATCTCTTCCGTTCCACCAGGTAAGTCACACTTCTCATCACTCACAACTCACACACTCACAAACCCATCACGCATCCACAGGGACCTCACTCACTGCCAGTTCAAGGGATATCACCATTCACTCTCTCACACACACCTTCATTGTCCTCATCCAATCCATGGGACCACTCACCAACACACAGGCCAGGCATACTTATCATCTGGCCTGGCAGGCATCCTGCTTACACACCCTCCATCTTTATTCGTGCAAGACAAGCTGGCACACAACAAGAGGGAGAGATTGCAGACTGGTGGGGAAACACCTGAAATCAAGGTCCTCACAGATTTTGAAAATAGAGCCATCCAGCTGGCCGGTGATGACCGGACCATTCCTGTGCTGACGGTGAGGTCGGTGCTGCTCTACCAAGTGAGGATCCAGCAGTGCAACATCCATCAGACAACCATGCTGTGAGTAATGTGTCCTGTTTCACAGGCCACTGCCATGCAGTAATTATCTCTTCTTCCTTTTACAGGCACATCTGGGAAACAGCTAATGGAGCCCACGGCCCAGGGCCCACAATCAACCTCTGAAGAAACCTCTGAAGAGGAATCTGAAGGTACCTTCTTGAAGACCCATCACAGTGCTCATCCACACCCTCCACCAGTGCAGAGACACACACCTCGGCTTTACAGTAGCTCCGGGATCTCAATCTGGTGAGCACATTGCCCTTCTGATCCACAGCAGGTGGCAGCAGGGAACTTCTCATGTCCCTGGCACTCAGAGAACTGCTGGAGGCCAGAAATTTACTGAGTCTGAGGGGGAGGCCGTGGCATAGTGGTATTGTCACTGGACTCGCATTCCAGAGACCCAGGGTAATTCTCGGGGGACCCAGGTTCAATTCCTACCATGGTATATGGTGAAATTTGAATCCAAGAAAATCTGGAATTAGAAGTCCGATGATAACCATGAAACCATTGCTGATTTTTGTAAAAGTCTGGTTCACTAATGTCCATTAAGGAAGGAAATCTGCCATCCTTAACTGGCCTGACCTACATGTGACTCCAGACCCACAGCAATTTGGTTAACTCTTAAATGCCCTCTGAAGGGCAATTAGGGATAGGCAATAAATGCTGGCCAAGCCAGTGATGCCTACATCCATGAGCGAATGAAAAAAAAGATGACGAGCCTCTGGTCTTGGTCAGGCCTCAGTTGCTGGAGCTGCAAAGGAAAGCAAGGCATGATGGAAGAGTCCGTCCACCTTCAGGCTGAGGTGATAGTATTGGCATTGCAATTCACCGAGGTCAGCACCACCAGGATGGCAGCTGCCATGGAGACCTTGGTCCAGGATGTCAGTCCTGCACTGCTGCACAGGATCAACTCCATCGCTGACGCCATAGTTGGCGTATGTGAGAGGACAGCCCGATCTCACTCCAGCAACCCTTCCTCCTCAAACAATCAGCCAGGGGCCCTTGGGCACCCATAGGCAGGAGGATCAGCAGGTGCACAGCCTGGGGCCATCCAGTCAGGTGACTCCGGGAGTGACCAGCCTATCTGAATCCCCTCATCCTGTGACCCCAGCAGCTCCAGATCCACAGGCCGAGGAGGGTGCCGGTGCCACACAGCAGGACCCCGAAAGCAGGCCGAGGCCCTCTAGGTCTTGGCTCCCCCAGAGAACGCCCACCAAGGTCATCACAGACAGGGTGTAGCAGGCTGCCTCCACCTCCGCTGTGGATATCCAGGGAGCACCAAGACATAGCAGCAGGTTTAGGAAGGCTAAGAAGATGTAACTCTTTCGAGTTGTCAACAGTCACAGATTGTAACTCTTTCGAGTACATTCACAGTTCTTGGTTTTTCTGGGAGTGGGACATGAACCCACAACCTTCTGATTCAAAGGCGAGGGTGCTATGAACTGAGCCACAGCTGACACCTCTAGAAGATGTAACTCTTTCGAGTTATCAACAGTCACAGATTGTAACTCTTTTTCGAGTACAATCACAGTTCTTGGTTTCCGGAAGTGGGACATGAACCCACAACCCTCTGATTCAAAGGCAAGGGTGCTATGAACTGAGCCACAGCTGACACCTCTAGAAGATGTAGTTGCACAGCCTGGGCACAGGTGTTTATCACTTGTACATAATGTTCACTATTGTCAAAAAACTCTCAAAAATGTCTCCCTGCCTATGGCTCCGTGTTCTGATGAGCAGTGGTCGTGTCACTCAGAAATGAAACCTTGGTTCTTGCACAAGATAAAGGCAGGTGTCCCAGTCCCGGGCCTCTACCCTTTGCAGTGTGTAACCTTCAGACCAAAGTGATGGTCTGGCCTCATACTCCTTAGATACATTCTAGAAACGCTTGTCCTTCACTGTCCCTACACTACCACTATCCCAGTCTATATATGGGTAATTAAAAGTCCCTCATTATAACTACTCTATGATGTCTACACCTGTCTGTAATTTCCTTACGTATTACACCGAGCAATGTAATTTCACTCTTATTATTCCTTAGCTCGAGCCAAGTCGATTCTGTCCTTGAATCCTCTGACACATCCTCATTCTCCAGTACTGCGCAATCATCAGCAAACATCCCCCTTTCTGACCTTATGATGGAGGAAGGTCATTGATGAAGTAGCTGAAGATGGTTGGGCCTAGGACACTACCCTGAAGAACTCCTGCAGTGGTATCCTGGAACTGAGGAGACTGAACTCCAACAACCACAACCATTTTCCTTTGTGCTGGGTATGACTTTAACCTGTGGAGAGTTTTCCCCCTGATTCCCATTGACTCCAGTTTTGTTAGGGCTCTTTGATGCCACACTTGGTCAAATGCTGCCTTGATGTCAAGGGCAATTACTCCCACCTCACTTTGGGAGTTCATCTCTTTTGTCCATGTTTGAACCAAGGCTGTAATGAGGTCAGGAGCTGAGTCACCCTGGCGGAACCCAAACTGAGCATCAATGAGCAGGTTATTGCTAAGCAAGTGGCACTTGATAACACTGTTGGTGACCCCTTCCATCGCTTTATTGATGATGGAGAGTAGCCTGATAGGGCAGTAATTGGCTGGGTTGGATTTCTCCTGCTTTTTGTGTACAGGACATACCTGGGCAATTTTGCACATTGCCGGGTGGATGCCAGTGTTGTAGCTGTACTGGAAAAGCTTGGCTAGGAGCGTGGCAAGTTCTGGAGCACAAATCTTCAGTACTATTGCCAAAGCATTGTCAGGGTTCATAACCTTTGCAGTATCTAGTGCCTTCAGCTGTTTCTTGATATCACATGGAGTGAATCGAAATGGGTGAAGACTGACATCTGTGATGCTGGGGACCTCCGGCTGAGGCTGAGATGGATCATCTACTTGGTATTTCTGGCTGAAGTTTGTTGCAAAAGCTTTAGCCTTATCTTATGCACTGATGTGCTGGGATCTTCCATCATTGAGAATGGAGATATTTGTGGAGCCTCCTCCTCCAGTGAGTTGTTTAATCGTCCATCACCACTGACAACTCAATGTGGCAGGACTGCAGAGCTTAGATCTGGTCCGTTGGTTGTGGGATCGCTTAGCTCTGTCTATCACTTGCTACTTATGCTTTTTTGGTGCACAGGTAATTCTGTGTTGTAGCTTCATCTTGACACCTCATTTTTAGGTATGTCTGGTGCTGCTCCTGGCATACCCTCCTGCACTCTTCATTGAACCAGGGTTGATCCCCTGGCTTGGTGATAATGGTAGAGTAGGGGTTAGCCAGGCCATGAGATTACAGATTATGGTTGAGTTTGAGTCTGCTGCTGTTGATGGCCCACAGTGCCTCCTGGTTGCCCTGTCTTGAGCTGCTAGTTCTGTTCAAAATCTATCCCATTTAGCACGGTGGTTGTGCCACACAACAAAATGGAGGGTATCCACAATGTGAAGACAAGATTTCAGTTCCGCAAGGACTGTGCGGTCATCAATCCACAATGGTATCATGGACAGATGCATCTGCTGCAGGAAGGCTGGTGAGGATGTGGTCAAGTATGTTTTTCCCTCTTATTGGTTCCCTCACTACCTATGTCCTTAAGGGCTTGGCCGGTTCGGTCAGTAGTGGTGCTATCGAGCCACTCTTGGTGATGGACATTTAAGTCCTCCACCCAGAGCATTTTCTGCACCCTTGCCACCCTCAGTGCTTCCTTCAGGTGGTGTCCAACATGGAGTAGTGATAATTTATCAGCTGAGGGGGGATGGTAAGTGGTAATTAGCAGGAGGTGTCCTTGCCCATGTTTGACCCGGTGCCTTGAGACTACATGAGACTTCCAAAGTTGATGCTGAGAACTCCCAGGGCAACTCCCTCCTTACTGTATACCACTGTGCCGCTACCCTTGGTAAGTCTGTCTTGTTGGTGGGACAGGACATTCCTAGGGATGGCGATGGTGGTGTTTGGGACATTATCTGTCAGGTATGATTCTGTGAATATATCAGGCTGTTGCTTGAGAGTCTCTGAGACAGCTCTCCCAGTTTTGGCACAAACTCCCAGATATTAGTAAGAAGGACTTTGCATGGTCAACAGGGCTGAATTTGCCATTGTCGGTGTCTAGGTCGTTGCTGGATGGTCTGTTAGGTTTTGTTCCCATTAGGCTACTTAGCGGTTTGATACAACTGAGTGGCTTGCTAGGGCATTTAATAAGCCAACCACATTGCTGTAGGTCTGGAATCACATGTAGGCCAGTTCAGGTAAGCTCCTGCATTAGTGAACCAGATGGGTTTTTATAATGATCGACAGTGGTATTGTCACAAAACTACCATATTTTTCATAATATTATTGTGGAGCATTGTAAAGTAGGCTTATGTTTGTGTGTGTGTAGATGATTCTATCAGTGCGGCTGACTTAATTGAATTAGAGTCAGATAGACTGCAAGGTTGAAATAATCAAAAGAGGTAGGTGTAAAAAGGGTATTTGAAATGCTAATTAGTGAGCTCACGTAAAGTCAATAGAAAGGGTGCGAATGAAATTTGCACTTTAGGATAAGTGGAACGGTGTTTAGTTTTCAAAGAAACATGATTAAGTTTTACAACTGACAGGATAAATGTGGCAAGGTTATTATGCTTATTTTTCCCAAAAGGAAAAGGCCAAATTGTCAACATGAATAATTACAGATTAAAGAGGAAGTAATATATTTAAAGAAAGATGGAAAGTTGTGTCAGCAGTGGTCATGTAAGATCTAAAAGATACACCGTGTGAAAGAGACTTGCGAAAACAGCCTCTAGACACTTTGCAGAAGCCTGCTGTCCCAGTAACAAGTATTGAGTTAAAAAGCCTTTGGAATTCCATTGTTGAGTGGGTGCTGTGGTAACCTTGCTGGATTGCCTCTCTACATTAAAAATCTATTTTGGATTGTTGCTTTAAAGGGGGTGTATAGTTGGGAGTCAGATTAATTAGGAATTTTGGGATTTGTTAAAATATGAAGTAATGGTGTAGCTGTAATCTTGTGTATGTGTTTTAATTATTTTCTTTTGCTAATAAATGTTTTAATTTAATTTCTAAAATCTCTAAAGGTGTTAGTGGATTCATTACTTCTGAATTCAATATTGCAATTCTTGTAATAAATGCATGTTGCAAGCTGTTGTGATAGCATGGCCAAGTTCCCCATGTGGATTTGGTCAGCCTGGCAAATACCACTTGCCATATCATGGTCCATCAGTAGGCTTTTAATTACAGATTTTAATTGAATTCCATCTTTCTGATCAGTTCTGCCCTCCACCCTATCACAGACCTCCCTTTTGTACTTCCCACCCTCCCCCCTTTCAATCGCTGAAGACCCATTATTTTTCAAAATTTTCCCAGTTTTGATAAAAGGCCACAGACCTGAATTGTTAACTCTGTTTCTCTCTTCACAAATGCTGCCAGACTTGCTGAGTATTTCCAACATTTTCTGTTCTATTTCAAATTTCCAGCATCTGCAGCAGTTTGCTTTTACAAAGGAAGATCAGATACTCATTTTATAGCCAATCTTTGATTAAGGGTCAGCAGAAGACATAATTATAGAAGCTTTGACAAATAATTTGCATTTTTATATTTTAAGCAAATAACATATACTTCACTTAAATTTAATTTGAGGGACCATTTAAGGTCCATTATTCTGAAAGATAAGCTTTAGATCACACATGAATATTGATACGATGGCACCAATAGACAAACAGTAATTGAATCTTGGTCTTCGACTCCTGTGGACTAGGGGAGCTTTTGTGTGAGCTTGAAGAATGAAGAACTAATAAAAGTTTCATGTCTTCAGGATGCTCCAACCATGGATTTACAACCCATGAATTGTGTTTCAATTGTAGTCATTTAATGTGTGACAAGACTCCACGGCCAGAGTTTTTCCGTTAACGTTTCGAGCCTTCATGGCCCTTCGGCAGAACTGAGTTCTGCTGAAGGGCCATGAAGGCTCGAAACGTTAACTGATTTCTTCTCCGCCGATGCTGCCAGACCTGCTGAGTTTTTCCAGGTAATTCTGTTTTTGTTTTGGATTTCCAGCATCCGCAGTAGCTTTTAGCTTTTTGTTTTTATCTTTGAGTTTTTCCCTTGTTGGGCAGGCTCGGCGGGAGCAGACTGGAACGGTCGGGAAGCCAACCGCCGCCCACAATTGGCTCCGCTCTGCTGTTTCATGTGGGCGGGCCAATTAAGGCCCGCCCTGTGTGGATCGCGAGCGGCAGCGCTCAGCGCTACATGTGCAATCTGGGGGAGGAGGGAGAGTGGGCCTGGCGCGCAATTTGCACATGCGCACAAAAGAGCGCTTCAGTCTCCCTGAGGCACAGAGCTGCCTCAGGAATATTGAAGCACTTTTAAAAAAAATTAATAAAGCCAGTAAAAATTTTTTTAAAATATCCCTTCATGTGACTGTCACATGAGATGGGACATGTTTTTAACTCCAAAATAAAGTTTTTATTTAACGTTTATTTGCTTTAATAAACCTCATCCCGCTCATGGATGAGGTTTCCTAAAAAATGTAAAGGCCGCTTTTTATTCAATGCCTCTATTTATGAAGCCCAAGTTTCATGTGCTTTGCTAACAACTCTCTCAATGTGTTTTGCCATCTTCAAAGATCAATGCATGTGTGCCCCCAGGTCTCTCTGTTACTTCGCGCTCTTTAGAATTGTGCCATTGAGTCTATATTGCCTCTCCCATTCCCTTCTGCCAAAATGCATCATCTCAAACTTCTGTTTATTAATTTTGATCTATTACATGTCTGCCCATTCTGCTAGCCTATCTATGTCCTGTTGCAGCAAATATCATCCTCACTGCCACACCTCCAAGTTTGGTATCATCAGAAAAGTTTGAAATTTTATTCTGTATTCCAATATCCAAGTCATTTATATATAGCAAAAATAAGCAGTGGTTCAAGCACTGATCCATGGGATACACCACTGTTGATCATCCTCCAGTTTTAAAAAAAACAACCATTTACCACGACTCATTGTTTTCTGTCCTTAAGCCAATTGTTTCATCCAGTTTGACACTGACCCTCCTATTCCATGAGCGTCAATTATGTTAACTATGCATTATGCATTACTTTGTCAAGCACTTTCTTAAAATCCATACAGATAAATCCATATATACTGTACTCCTTTCATCAATCTTTGTTACTTCATCAAAAAATTCAATTTGATTACTCAAGCACGACCTGCCTTTTACAAATCCATGCTGGTTCTCCTTAATTAACTCCAGTCAAGCGGATCTTCTGCCATGCTGCAGTAGTAATGTCAACAAGCAAGCTAAGTAGCCAATCACATTGAAGTATTTCCATAGGCAGCAAACCAAGTGTTAAAAGCACTGAATTCCTTTTAAATTCCAGATAGCAATATGAATTATATGTATATGTAAGTTATATTATGATTGGACAAAAATAGAAGCTAAAATAATGATGTATCTTTCCTTTCAGTCCTTCCCACATTACACAGATCACCGCAATGCTGGCTGATCAGTTCCTCATACCAACTATCAATTCGGGACTTAAATCTGGGCCTTCGGGCTCCGAAGCAGGAGAGGTCTCCACTGAGTTACTCAATCTCGCCTAAAATTAAGATAAATAAACTTTAAAACTGTATTATTTTGAAAATATGTGGAAACCATTATCTTAATGGAGAAATTTGGCATTCCACAAATATAAGCTTAGATTTTCAGGGTCAGTGAAGGTGATGTAATTCCGAAATTAGCATGTTGTTAAAGGGTTTTTGAAGCAAGACTTACAGTGTAAAAGTGTGAGTTCTCATTGGTTCAAAGGTTTCTCATTGATTGTCCAGAGGGACCTAAACTTAATATCACTGCCAGCAACTTCCACATTTCCTTATTATTCGACATGTGCAGACGCCAGAAGATTCAGTCTAGAAGTGCATTAATGATGGTGAACACTGAGACCGTCATTATCGCCACAAAATCCAAGCCAATACTATGGGCTGAATTTTATGCCTCATGGGCACGCGCGCCTGACCCAATCGGATGTAAAATAGCACGAGAAGACATTTGGTTAACATCCTGTCGTCATCCCACATGCACGCAATCTTCAAGTCAGTGGATGCGCTCAGGTGTCGGAGCTGCACCCGCTATCAATTAAAAGGCCTCTTAAAGCCATTAAAAATCTAATTGATCCATATTTCACTTTGCCCGTGCAATTTTACGTTCGAGATACAGGCAAAACGGGCAGGCAGGCAGCCCACATTTTGCAAAGCCTCATCCAAGGACTGGATAAAAAGGGTCAGCAGCATTGCCAGTGAGTTCAGGAGATAGTTTGCTGCTGGTTGCTTATTTGAACTTGGCAGCTTCATCTCTGTTCTGAGCTTCATTTTTAGCATTTCCAGGCTTCATTTCAGGTCTCATTGGTGTCTCCAAGGCCCCCAGAGGATTTTGACCAGGTGGACCCTTCCAGGTATCAGACATCCATTTGAAAGCCTGGTAATGGGGGTTGTGCTCTCCACTGGAGGCACCTCCTCTGAGGAGGAAGAGAGAGGCAGAAGGGAGAGGAGGCCGGGTGACCCAATGCAGCTTCCAGGGGAGGGACTTGTGGGAGGAGAATCGCAGGCACAAGGGGCACAAGGCCAGCATGTAATCCAAGGCGGATGGGGCCACAGAAGACGCTACTATCCTGCTGTCAGTGTTTACAGGTGGCAATGCAGCTACCTCAATATGTCCGAGGTGCAATGTCGAAGGAGGCTCTGCCTATCCATGGAGACTGTGGCCTCAATTTGTCATATGCTAGGCCCTGAGATCACCTCCAACTGTGTGGGTGGGCACCCCATGCCATTGGCTTTAAAGATCACTGTGGTACTCAACTTCTACATCTCTGGCTCTTTCCAGGGGTCAGTGGGGGATCTTTGTGGAGTGTCCCAATCAGCTGTCCACAGCTGCGTCAAGCTGGTGACAGAAGCTCTGTTCAGGTGGGTAATGACGTTTATTCTTTACCGTATAGGCGAGGACAGCTAGGCTGAACAAGCCAGAGGGTTTGCAGTGAATGCTGGGTTCCCTGCATCCAGGGTGCAGTCAACTGCACACATGTGACCATCAAAGCACCAGTGGGTCAGCCAGGTGCCTGTGTCAACAGGAAGGAATTACACTCGATGAGCATCCAGATAGTTTGTGACCACAGGATGCAGATTCTGCAAGTCTGTGCAAGGTACCTTGGCAGCTCCCATGACGCTTATATCCTCAGACACTCCCAGGTCCCAAGGCTCTTCAGTGCTCCAGCCTGACTGGATGGATGGCTGTTGGGTGGCAAAGGCTATTGGTTAAAGAGGTGGCTTATGATGCCTCTCCGCCACCCAAGAACAGAGGCATAGAAGCGTTACAATAGGAGTCATGCCTCCACAATGCCAGTGATAGAGAGGACCATAGGTCTTCTGAAGATGTGCTTCCGATGCCTGGACCATTCAGGGGGAGCACTACAATACCCCCCCAGAGCGGATGTCACTGATCATGGTTGCATGCTTCACTCTCCACAATCTGGCACTGGCAAGGGGAGACCCACTGGAAGAAGAGAGTCTTGAGGCAGCTCCACAGGCCACAGAGGATGAATTCAGTAGTGAGTCAGAAGAGGAACATGGTGAGGAGAACGTCATTACAACAAAAACAAAATTTATGTACTTTTCACGATAAAAAACAATTAACATGATTATCTCTGGTGTTCATTTTCACACCAGTAAACATAAACAAAACATTACAGAACAGAAGATCACCCATGATCACTCCCTCTTGTGCTCATGGTGCCTTAAACTTACATTTACGAGTGTTGCGTCTTGGTGCCCCTGCACCCCACCTCGCCGGTAGCGGTATTGGAGACAGCCTGCTCACTCTGCTTGGCCTTGATGGCCTTGGCGGGTGTCCTCTAGCCAGTGGAACCTGTGCTGGCCCCGCCTGGGAGGGAGCAGCCAGTGCCATGGCTGGCGTCTCCCCAGTCATCGCAGCCTCATCAGATGCCACGATCGCAGGTAGAGGGGCGGAGGAGCTGCTGCTGTTATCCAGAGCACCCTGAGAGGAGCCCGCAGAGATGACAAGCAGCTCATGCGTCAGCTCTGAGGTCGCTTTGGACCTCCCTGCTCGCTACTGATGGACGTGCACCTAGCTGGGATACTGGATGCCTCAACCATCTCCCACACTGGCACTGACCACCTGAGGTCATTGCCTGTGTGAGGGCTTGCAGGTCTGAGCACATGCCAGGAAACCCTGATTCTGTTCCTGGAGCTGCCTCTCTGAAACAGTCCCTACGCTCTCAATGGAGGAGGCAGTGCGCTTGGCCATGAGGGCTACGCATGGACTCCTCCACAACAAAGACCATGGCACGCATACCCTCATGGATCTCTGCCAGATCCTCCCGCACATCCCACTGGGCATCCAGCATCTACTGCCTAATGGATGAACCCAGAGGCTCTGCCTTCGACTCAGCATCATTCTAGTCTCTAGCAGCCCTCCAACTGCCGGCCCCCTGGGCACTCTCTGCCTCCACCTGCATCTCAAGCGAGTGTGAAATGCCCTCGCCAATTTGCACCGACATTCCAGTTGAAGAACCAACTCCCACTGGGGTGCTGGCATCTGTGCTGATACCTAGTTCAGAGAGCGGGTGTGACGCAGGTGCAGCTGAAGCCCAGCAGTCCTCTGATGGGTGGCACCTTGCGGTCCTGTGAAAGAGACCCTGCTGGCAAATCTAAGGGAGTACAATGACATGTCATTAGTTTAAGTCATCACACTGTCACTGTGCATGCCAGGCGCCCTGGTGAGACAATGGAGATCTGCATCATGGTGCCATCGTCTTTCAATGACTAATGGGGACTCCAGTCAACGAAGAGACTACACAAGAATGTTAGCATCATCCGAAACTCTCGCTTCTTTGCTCTGCAGTCTTACCTTCGTCTGACACCCCAGCCTGTCCACGACTGGCTGAATGAGGAGTGTGGCGCCACTCAAGCTCCAAGGCATCCTGCTCAAATCTTGTTAGGATTTGGAGGTTTGGGGTGCCTCCGCCTGTCCATGACCTTTCAATGTTGTTCTGGGACGTCTTTTCCTGAAAGGACAGAGGAGCATTGATTAGTCCACAGCCTGGCCAACCCTACCTGAGGAACACCTTGCAGGGCACATCTGAGTCATGGCCCTTGACCCCCATGGTACTCTGTCCAAGCAGCCAGGACTCACCCCCTTGGTCAGCTCCAGTGTTATTGACAGTTGGCACTCAGACTCTAACACCCCTGAGCTCCACATGGGGACAGCCAGCCTTTAACACTTCAACCCACTGATCCTCACCAACACGGTACTGACCCTTCCCAAGCGCAGCAGGTCATTGAACCTTTTGTAGCACTATACTCTTGTCCGCCACACAGCGTTGTGGCTGCTGACCTAGGATTGACACCTCTTTCCAACCTCTATTGGCCTTGTGCGGTGGCCTCCTCCTTCCATCTCTGGGGGCAAGAGTGTCCCTTCTGGCACCCACTCCATCCAGAAGAACCACAGACCATGAAAACCAGGGTGCCGAGTGGCCACCCGTCCTGTCCTCGCACCTGGCATCTCCTTCCGTTGCTGAGGATATAACTTCACTCTCAAGAACGCTCAAGATATATTCTTCCCTGGCAGCCTTCAAGGAGCGATCTGTGCTGTTTTTAAACACCCTACCAGGTCACCATTGGACCCGGCTCCTGATTGGCCCCTGCCCCCACCCAGTCCTTCCTGACCATTGGGAAGCCACATTTCACGCTGGGCAGGCCTTAATTGGCCAGCCAGCAAGAAATCACAGTTGTGGGCCGATCATGAGTGGGGGCCTGTTTCCCAACTGGTACCGGGCCTGCCGATCACACACACCCACCAAGGCTAAAATTCAGGCCTCTAAGCTTTAATCAGACTCAACAACAAACATATTGATAATATTCCCATTTCCTTGTCCTGGATGTGATACAGTTCAGTTATAAATTTCTAATTTTTTCACATGGTTTACCATGGAGCCTGTAGTTTTCCTGCACAGAGATGTACACTCAGCATTCACTAAATTTTGGCTTCCTTTTCTATTTTCAAAAACGCTTCCCATTCCTCCTTTCGAAGTAATACAAGACTATGGTTTGTCAGATATTGGTGGCATTCTGTCTTCTTGCCCTTATTCTTAGTTAATGATCCTAAGTGTAGAATAAAAGGTAAATTTAACAACAAGGGCCAAATTTTTGATCCCGAGTCAGGTGCGCAGGGTCCAAACCCGATTCTGGAGAAACTTCCCTGAATTTTCTGATTTTCTTTCAGGGAGCAGGTGCTAACTGGAGTTGAGCCCACCATCTCTGGAAACTGTGTGGAGGCAACCACAAGGGCCAGGTGCAGAGTCACACTTTTAAAATCCCTGTAATGGTGATCTGGGACTTTGTTCCAGTTATACTAAAATCATTAAAACAAAAAACAGTCCTCTAGACCTCATCCTTCATAACCCCCTCATCCCCCACATACTCCCCATTTCCCATCCTGACCAGCTCATGCCAACTCATGCCCACCACCCACATCCCATGGCCCTTCCATGCCAATCTATGCCCCTCTACCCTCCCAACATGCCCCCTCATAGCTTCCATGCCACATAATGCCCCACTACCCATCCCCTATGGCTCCTCATTACCTCTATGCTAACTTAGTGCCAACTCATGCCAACCCATGACCCCACTCATCCCTTTAGGCCTATATAGCCTCTATGTAAACTTAGTGCCATCTCATGCCAACCCATGAGCCCCCACTCATCCCCATAGCTCTTTATAGCCCCATGTCAACTTAGTGCCAACTCATTCCAACCTATGACCCCTCCCTACTCATCCTCATAGCCCTTTATAGCCCCTATGCTAACTTAGTGGCAACTCATGCCAACCCATGACCCCCAACTAATACCCATAAACTTTTATAACCCCTATGCCAACTTAATGTCAACTCATGCTAATCCATGCACCCATCCGCTACCCTTTGCCATTACACCCTCCATGCCAACTCATCCAGTATTCACCATGGGCAGACATTAGAAGTCATGCTGAGATGAAATAAGATTAAGTTCTAAGTATCAATTACAGATTTTACCCTAATAAAAACACTCTCATTGATAAAAGCCGATTTAATACATTTAAACCCCTTCAAGTACTTTATCCTTTATATGAAAAAAACATTTCTTGAAGCACTCAGCAACCCTTGTGGCCGTCTCCACGCTGTTTCCGGGGTGGCGGGCCCAACTCCAGTTAATGTCCCACCCCCCAGAATGAAAATCAGACCATCCAGAGTTGGGTTTGGGGAGTCAGGGTTTTCCTAATTGTGCGCACCCCAACTCGGGAGTGGAAATTTGGCCCTCTGAGTCATGGCAGCTGCACTTTTAAATGTGCTGCTGCTTCTGTGAACCACAGATATGTGAAATACGTCCCACCCTCATTCCCACTGCCTCCACCTCACCCAACCCTGTCCCCTCCACAGTAAAAATGAGAGGGTACCAGGTTTGGGGACAGGGGTTCTGGAGTCGGGGCTCAAGTGCCATTTTGGCTAAGGTGCAGAGGCACCCCCATGGCCCCTCATTTCCTTCTCTTAACTTGAGGATATTGAACAATAGTGATATCTCCACTATTATCTTTGCTGAGATCAATAAAGATCAAGATTGAGCCTGGAACTCCTCCTTGCCTTCATGGATCAGCAACACACATCATTGTGCATTTAATCCCTGGCCATCGATAAACCTTTTGCTCCATGCCATCTTTGTCATTTAATCTCTCCCGCCCTCTATCCTATCCCAGACCTTCCCTTTTGTTGTTCCTCCCCTCCCCACGTCATATTACCCATCACATTTCTACCTTCTTTCAATTCTGAAGAAGAAACATATGGACTCAAAACATTAACCCTGTTTCTCTCTCCACAGATGCTACCAGACCTGCTGAGTATTTTCAGCATTTTATGTTTTTTGGTTCAGATTTCCAGCATCTGTAACATTTTGTTTTTTTTGAACTCTCAGCCTTCTGACTCAGAGGCTGGAATGCTGCCAACTGAGCCACAGCGGATCAGCTGCATCTGCATCTAATTTGCATCTTTCCTGTCCTTTGTTATCATCAGAATACCAAATTGCATAATTTGAATAGATCACATGGCTCAGAACTACTCATTGAAGCAGAAAACGTAAATGCTTTTAATTAAGCTTTAATTCACTTTTTATTTACCCCTGGTGGAAAGTAAAAATTTGCCAGATTAGATTATTGGTTCACAACCTTACACAATGAACCCTGTAAAACTGGGCTCATTGTTTTCACCTGAAAATGCAGCACCTGATGTCTAGTAACTGCCTGAACAATCTGGTTTAAAAAAGGGAAATATTTACAGCAGTGGGATGAAATTATGCTGTATGATATTAAGATTCAAAAATTTAGCCTATTTGTACAAAGTCCCCTCATCAGCTAAGTATTACATCATCAAACAAGGAAATAATACAAACTTTTGTGTAATGAAGATCCAGGGTTTACTACAGGATATTAGTCCAATTCTTTTTTAAAGAATATGCAGCTATTGGATGTAATAGGGATGCAATTTCTAATCTTATTGATAGTCACAAAATATAAACATATCTCCAGAAAAATATGTGTAGATAAAACTGAACACTTACAGGTTCATGAGCCAGTGATGATGTTATACAAGGGAGCAAGAGCAAATAATTGCAATGGAACCCAGATGTTGAGCATTTGAAGTGAAATGCCAGAGACAATATTCATATTAATACCTAGAGCGAGTATAATAAAGGAATGCGTTTGAAGACCAGTATGCAAAATGCTAATGAAAATCTAGTGTGGAGGAGAGGTGGCAATGTGAATAATAAAACTATGTAGGAGAGACAATACTCGTGCTAATACCAAATCAGAGCAGAATGAAAGACTGTGTGAAGACCAGCATGTAAATGCAAATGGTAATAGAGTGTGGAGGAGAGGTAGCAGTGCGGAATAATAACACTATGTAGGAGAGAAAACAATGGACATGGAGGTGGCGAGTTAACATGGAGGAGGCATAAAAGAACACTGAGGATGATGAAATTGACTTTGGAAAATGAGCAATTTAAGGTTTAAAGGGGTATTCCCCCAGCTATGTTCAAAAAGACAGAATATAAAAACCATTGAACAATCCATATTGCTGAACAGCTTTTTGAGAAGTGATTGCACGAGAGAGGGTACAGAGAAGATTAACGAAGTGTTATGGCAGGTGGATGGTAAATGCCAAACTGCTCAAATCCCAGAGGAAAACTTGAAGCAGCTGCCACGACTATTTATAATTTGTATTTATTTCAAGATGTGGGCTTTGAATTCAATAAAAAGAAGGCCACAGAGGCTTAGAGTGCTTTTACAAAACTAAGTTAAACATTTATTAATAAAGGAAATAATTTTAAGCACACATATAGGTCTACAAATTACTGTTATAATAACTTTGAAATCCCCTAATTAATCTAACTCGCAGGTACACCTCTGTTAAGGCAACAGTGACACACAAAGATTTAAACAGACCCAGGCAAAGCACATACCCTGGGCAGTTGAATTCAAAGTGAGTTTTTCCTCAGATTCGGTTCCTTGAAGACAGCAACCTGAGGCTTTTCACACTTGTGTTAATCTTACAAAATGCATTCCCTTGCACACAGCCTTCTCTCCTTTATACATATTTTCCCCTTTGAATGCAAATTCCCGTTGTTTCACTATCTCTTTGGACTTTAACTCTCTAATAATAAAAATCTATCATTGTATCAATTTTACCAGAGATCTTTGGGAAAAATAAACACACCATTTCTTAACTACTCCTGGCTAGGTAAAACATTTCACCCCCCTCTTTTGAATTCAAGCTACTCTGATTTATTTAAAAATGCAAATGTTCGCTTTACACCTCATATTCTAAAACTTCACCCATGTTTACCTATTTAGCATTTCAAACCTAGCTTCTCTTCTAACCTCAAAGCCTTCAAACCAGTTGCCCCTAATTCAATTAAGTCCCACACACACAGACAACATACATACATAGACACAGACCCCACTATTACTCTACTTCACAATAAATTCCAAGTAACATTATGAAAATTATTATGTCTTCCTGACAGAAGATGTTGCCAGAAATGGAACTTTAGCTATGAGGAAAGTTTGGATAGGCTGGTGTTTTTTTTTTGTAACCAAAGAGGTTGAGGGTAAGATTTAATTGAGCTGTATAAATGTATGAAGAGCCTAGACAGAGTGGATAGGAAGGTCCTATTTTCACTAGTGGAGAGATCAATCTCTAAGGGCATAAAATTAAAGTAACTGGAAGAAAGATTCAAGGCGAATTGAAGCCATTTTTTTCCACCCAGAGTGTGATGGGGATCTGGAACTCACTGGCTGAAAGAATGGTAAAGGAAAAAGCCCCATATTGTATTTAAAAAAATATTTGGGTGCCCACTTAAAGTGCCACAACCTACAGGGATATGGACAAGAGCTAGAAAGTGAGATCAGGCTGGTTGTTTTTAGGCCAGGACACTCTTTGGGTCAAGTTGTCTCCTTCTGTGCTAAAGATGTTCTCTATTTTTATTTTTCTGCCTTGAGTCTCTTGTTATTTCCATAGTTCCAGCGGCTTAACATACAGGTACAAATTTTGTTGTTTATTGTTTTGTCATTATCATTTTTGATTGTACTGTGCTTGAGAAAAAGTTCCATGTGTTTTGGTTATGGATTTTTATAGGCTGGGAGTGGGGCAGGTTTAAGGATTGAAAGATCTTGATCCTTGGGATTCACTCGGGAAGAAGGGAAGCAAGCAGCATACAAGTAACATTTAAAATAAGTACTTTACACAAACATAGTAACACTATGTTTAAAATAAATGTTTCTTATTTTTCATGTACTTATGTGGTGGTAGGTTGCACAAAATCTCACTTTATCTTTTCCAATTTGTCCTCCAGAAAGTCTTTTATCAACAAGTTTCTTTCAGCAAGAACTCAGGACAAAGAGACCTGGAATATCATTATGTGTGTAGCCAACATTGTGTGATCGTTCAGCATAAGGCATCCCAAATGCTTAATGGAACATCATCTGCCCTTAAAATTAAATGCTTAAAGAACCTGTCTAGTGGCTTGGCACAGAATTTGACAAAATCATTTTGGGTGGCAGGTAGTCATGCGATGATGTGATGACAATTTGGAAGGTAGTGCTGTAATCAGCATTGGGATGCTGGGCTATTCCTGTAGAAAAACTCCCTTTGATCCACAAAGTATGTCTTCTTAGGTTGCAAATGCCTATTCCAAAACTTTAATAAAGATGAAATCTCTCAGGTAAGATGTATATGATCGGAAATTTATTTTTCGACTTCCATTCATGTTGTGCTACGTTAATTGGGACCCAGATAATGCAATGTCATTGGTTGTGCCTTACCCCACAGATCATCCTGTTCCACTTGAAATGGGGTTTCCTTCACACTTCCAGCAGGTTTATGTCAGTGGAGCAGGAGAGGCTCAAAGGGAACTTCCAGCCATTGTAGCACCTGAGGCTAGTGTTGTTAATCCCATTACCTTTGCAATTGCATCTAGGCAAATAGATTTTTATTTTCTACTCTCCCTTCTGTTATGACATAGCAGATGATGTGTGCCAGGCAGATCAAATCCATGAAGGGAACTTGATCCCACTATCACAACGGCTTTGCAATTTGTATTTTTTTTGAGATGCGTACATTGAATTCAGAAGTAATAAGTCCACCAAGACCTTTAGAGATTTTTTGTTTTAAAAACCAAAGTATTTATTAACAAAAGAAATTATGTCAAATACATACATATGATTCCAGTTACTTAATACTATAGTAAATACCAAAATTCCTACCTAACCTGACTCCCAAATACACCCCCTTATAAGGCAACAGTCCCAAATAGATTTTAATGTTAGAAAGACAGGCCAGCACAATTGTCACCTTTAAGGATTGGATGCAGTAAACTCATGCAGACGGGGCTGATGGTGCTTCTGAAGCTGTTTTGCAAGCTTCTGTAAGATGTCACAGGGCCTCTGTCAGCTTTACACTCTCCCTTATATATGTTTTCTCTCTTTTTAATCTGTAAATTCCATTGTACCATATGCCTTTCAAAATGTACTTTCCCATAATATAAAGTTTTCATTGTGCTAATATTGTCAGTAACCTTTGGGAAAATACATATAGTGCTTGACCCAGCTTCTCTGGCCAGGTGTAAACATCCTATCTCTTTGAAATTCAAACTGCCCCAATTTATCTAAAAATGCAAATTCAAGTCACACTTTACATTCCAAGATTTCAGCCATGTTTACATATTTAGCATTTCAAACCTAACTTCTTTTGATCAGTCAAAGCCTCCAGACCAGCTGTTTCCAATTCAATTAAATCCAACCCCACCACACACACACATACACACACACACAGAAACTATCCAAATCCCACTATTAACCTACTTTTACAAATAAATCACAATAATATTATGAAAATTATTATGCTTTCATAACACTTCAAAGATCTTTCAAGCTCTATTGCATCCCTATTAATTTTTACTTGCTCCCCAGATTCTCACAGGAAGATATCTGCAAACAGATGCATATGTTAAAACATACATACGGACATACGAATTAGGAGCAGGAGTAGGCCACTCAGTCCCTTGAGCCTGCTCTGCCATTCTATAAGTTCATGGCTGATCTGGTTGTAACCTCAGCTCCACATTAACACCTACCCCCTTGCTTATCAAGAATCCTGCTACCTCTGCTTAAAAATACTTAAAGACTCTGCTTCCACTACCTTTTGATGAAGAGGGTTCAAAAGACTCACAACTGTCTGAGAGAAAAAAATTTCTCCTCACCTCTGTTTTGAATGGTGACTCTTAGTTCTGGGTTCTCTAACAAAGGAAAGCATCCTTTTTCACACTCATCCTGTCAAGACCCCTCAGGATCTTATATGTTTCAATCAAGTTGCCTCTTACTCTTCTAAACTCCAGTGGATGCAAAACTTGCCTGTCCATCCTTTCTTCATAAGACAAACCGCACATTCCAGCTATTTGTCTAGTAAACCTTCTCTGAACTGTTGCCAATGCATTTACATCCAAAAGGAGACCAATGCTGTACACAAGATTCCAGATGAAGCCTCAACAATACCCTGTATAACTGAAACATAGCCTTCCTACTTTTGCATTCAATTCCCCTGGCAATAAATGATAACATTCTAATAGCTTTTCTAATTACCTGCTGTGCCTGCATATTAACCTTTTGTGATTCATGCACTAGGACACCCAGATCCCTCTGCACCTCAGAACTCTGCAATCTCTCACCATCTGGATAATATGCTTCTTCTTTATTCTTGGTCAAAATGGACAATTTCACATTTTCCCATGTCATATGTTTGAAAAACATCCTCTGAAAAATTCCCCATTATTGATGCCATGGTAATGCGAGACCTGTTGATCTTTGAATCTAGCATTGCTATGGTGGTGGTTGGGTTCCTATTTTTGCCAGGAGTTTTACCGATAAATAAATTTCAGAGTGATCAGTGGTCTGCTGCCATTCAATTACATTTGATAGAATTTTCCCATCCCACCTGTGGCAGGATTCATGGGGGGGTGGGGGGTGGGAGCGGAGAGTCCAAAGGCAGGCAAAAAGCTGGAAATCCGCCAGCATAAGAACAGCTTGCAATTCTCCCAATGGTGGGTTGGTTATCCTGCCAACTATAGTGGCGTGAGCCATTTGCATTCATTAACATCTCATGAATGCTCATTAAAACAGCTGCTCAGAATCTTGTCACGCCTTCCAATTTTGCGCCACGCCAGCGGGAAGTTACGTTGGCCTCAAGCCTGTTTGAAAAGGGTGGTGTGCACAACTTGGAGCTCAGTTGGCTGGTAACTTTGAGGTGAGTGCAACATACGTAGGCCGCCTGCCATAGCGCTGTGCCGGTCTTGTTGCGATGAACGCCACACTGCTGGGGCTGTAGGGTTGGTCTGCTCCTGCTCTTTGCCTATATTGTCCTGAGGAACACCACTGTGCTGTGGTACTCATGCAGGCCTCCACTTTCAGAAACTAGCACTTCAACTGGGGGTGGGCTGTGAGGCGAGGCTGGGATTGATGAACACAAGGTGGGAAATGGGGAAGTAAGACTGTGAAATGGCAGTGAGGGGGAAGGGCGAATTTGAGGAGGGCAACGGGGGGAGGGGAGGCTTTGGAATGGCAGTGAGGAGGAAGGGCAAACATGAGAGGGCCTTTCTGGAGTTGCCCTCTAACTTCTTGTTGCCGCAGGAGTGAACAGGGGTCTGCTTAGAATGAAAGGAGGAAGACCTCCTTGCAGTGAAAGTCACTTAAAGCCAATGGCTTCATTAGCACTGTTAAAGGGCTACTCAGAACTCAGTGTCTTCACATCACAGCCACTGCATCTCAAGAGTAACACATAGGAATTTAGAATTTGGGAATGCAGGAAATAGTGAAAGAGGCACAGCTGTATCATATATAACATTCCATCAATGAAGGCCTGTCACCTGTTCGCCAGGTGTGACACTCCTAACGGGCCAAAGGGCATCTACTCACAGCAGACACATGGGAACACCACCACCTGGAAGTTCGCCTTCAAGCCACTCACCATCCTGACTTGGAAATATGTCACAGTTCCTTCACCGTCGCTGGGTCAAAATCCTGTAACTCCCTCCCTAACAGCACTGTGGCTGTACCTACAACCTAGGGATGGCAGTGGTTCAAGTAGGCAGCTCACCATCACCTTCTCAAGGGCAATTAGGGATGGGCAATAAATGCTGGCCTAGTCAGTGATGCCTACATCCCATAAATGAATAAAAACAAATATGATTGGTCATTACTATGCCACATCAGAGATTGGAGCACAAAGTTAGGTTGGGTCACTCATCTCAATTGAACTTTAGAATCCCATGCATGGCTGCTCAAGATGTTACACTTTTGCAATGCCATCTTTGTCACCTTGATGTGTGCTAGTGTCTCAGGGACAAGGAAGCATCAGCCACCATGCAAGTAGGGCAGGCAAAACTATGGACCCTTACAAATTCCATATGTTTCATCTCTTGAGCTCCACTTTCTTGCCATTAATATCTTCAATGTTTCCTTTCAGAGAGAAGGTAAAAGCACATATGGATCCAGGGCTCAAAGTTGTCTTTGTCGGGGTCCTAATGCAATGGAGGAGGTGAAAGAGGTAGTGGTGACCCCACACGCAGCTCCAGCAGGAGGGACATGGTCAGGCAGAGCCACAGCATGAACAGGAGGGTCAGGAGGAGAGACCCAGACAACAGGGGTGACTCGCCAGACCTAGGGTTTATCATGGAAGAGTCTCCTATTTACAAACAAGTGAGAGGCAATGTCATGCACGTCTGCACTTGTCCCGAGCTCTGGTACATCACATATACCACATTCTTCGTGAAGACCTGACGCCACGTGGAGTTGGAGGGTATCCCCTGTCAGTGGCTTTGAAGGTGACCGCTGCATTCAATTTCTTTGCTTCTGGTTCTTTCCAAGGATCAACAGGCAACCTGTGTGGCATCTCTCAGTCCGCAACACATCGATGCATAAGGCAGGTTTGCCCTGGACAAAGATAGCCAGGCTGCGAGACTCACTGGCTTCGCCTCCATCTCAGGCTTCCCAAGAGCGCAGGGTGCAATAGACTGCATCCATGTTGCTATAAGGGCTCCATGGTGGCAGGCCCCAATGTTTATCAACCATAAGGGCTATCATTCCATCAATGTACAACTGGTGTGTGATCACCGGAAGCACATACTGCACATTGGTGCATGGTACCCTGGGAGTTGCCAAGACTCCTACATCTTGAGTCACTCCCAGATGTTTGATGTTTTTGAGGGACCATTACGTCTGCAGGGATGGCTGCCTGGGGATAAGGGGTTACCCACTGAAACGCTGGCTGATGACACCAGTACATTGCCCTCAGAGCTGTTCCGAGGAGGGGTGCAACACTGCTCACAGCTCCACATGCTCCCTTATAGAGCAGACAATAGGACTTCTGAAGACGCGCTTCAGATTCTTGGACCGCTCAGGTGGCTCACTCCAATACACTCCCGACAGGGTTTCCCACATCATCGCAGTGCATTGCAGCCTTCACAATCTGGCAATTCAAAGAGGTGACCCCCTGTCAAAAGATGACCTGGAGGGGGATGAGAGCTCATCATAGGATGAAGATCCAGAGGCCCAGGAACCTCAGGAGGCTGTTGAGGGTCAGTAAGAGCGCGAACATACCATTGACGAAGGAAGACGTGGGGGACATACCCGTGATACGTTAATTGCTGACTGGTTCCAGGAAGAGTAAAGTTAAGTGAAGGCATATGGCCATATCTCTCCTAGCCCTCAATGCCATTTACTTTCATTTCAGGGGATGTCCACCCACTTGCAGCGAGAACGAGCCCCAAATTCACACTAGCGGGCTCTGGCCTCAAGAATCGCCAGGTCATGATCTTTGCTTTGGTCCGTAGGGCCCTGTGAATGAGCTCACTCTGGGAATTGAGAGCCCACTTAGGAACAAGAGCAATGTGAGAGAAGACTTGAAGCCTTAGCCGCCACCTAATGATGCAAATACTGCTGCAACTGAGATGTGGACATGCCTAGGGATTTCCTTCTCCTGTGCTTGTCTTGTCTTCTGTCACTGCCACTGAGGAGACACAAATGCCATTAGAATATCAATGATGATGAGCTGCCCTCACTCAATGTTGTTTCTTGAGGAAGAAGGGTTAGAAATGCTTACATTACACACTCCAAATAAAGATTTAAACACATCTCCCTGACAACACACAAGGGTGTGGAGACTAGTTCAACTGAGATTGACATCACAGGAATGTGAACCTTACAGTGGGACATTATCACTGAATGGGAATAAGGCTAAACCTCGAAAAAAAGAGGATTTCAAATTACAAAATCCTGACACCTTCAGCTGCCCAAAACATTCGCATAACCATCAAATGTATTCACAAATTGCAATTTCTTTACACATATAGCACACCTGTGACCCAAAAGTGACATCAATTTTTCTTAACTTTACGAACTCTACTGCTATGTCTGGGTGCAGCCCCGAAATCCACAGCAGAGGTGGAGGCAGCCTGCTGACTGCTACATCCTAATGTCTGCGATGACCTTGGCAGGCGTCCTCTGGTGGCCTATGGCCTGGAGGGCCCTGACCTGATAAAGGTCAGGGGCAGAAGTGCCCTCGGTAGCCTGAGAAGCTGGAGTGGATGGGGTCACAGGCAGAGGCGGCTGTGAGTGGCTGCACAGCCCTTGAGTGTCCTGAGAGGCCCCCGGGGTGTCCGGCTGATACTCATCCTCCCTGTGGGTGCCCGAGGGCCTGGCCCTGACTCCTGAAGGAGATAGTGCCACTGGAGGGAGGTCAAGGTGCGCCATGGCCATGTTGCCTACATCTTAATGGTGCCCACCAAGGTGTGTGACCATGGAGCGCAGGGCCGAGCACAAATCCAGCAAGACTTGCTGGACCAAGGTTTCCATGGTGATCGTCAGCCTTCCCGTTGTGAACTCAAGGCACTCGCATATCAGAGCCACAACATCACACAGAACCTGGATGGATTCCTCTAGCATTCGCTCTAGCCTGCTGAATGACTGTTGAATCTTTGCCTGATGTCCCGCCGCCTGTCGTTTCATCTCTAGCATTGATTTGGCGGCTGCTTCCAGAGGCTCCTCATCCGACTCGGACAGAGCAGGTGGCTGGTCTCCAGCAGCCCTCTGAATGCCAGAGACCTGGGCTGTCCCTGCCTCCGACTGCTGCGGGGACGTGTCAGTGAGGTGTTCCCCAGAAAGTGAGCTCGAGCCTAATCTACACCTGTGTTGTCTCTGAGCAGGTGGAGGGTGCGTGTGAGTGCTGTGATGGTTCTTCCGGAGCTTCCTCATTGGGTGAAGTCTGGGGCTCATTTTGTTGCTCGACTGGCTTTGGTGATCTGCTGGTGCCTAGAAGATAGAGTTTCAGCTAATGAGCATGAGCTACGTAAGACTGCACGTGACTCACTGTGAATGTCAGGATATGATGAAGTGATGGAGCTGTGAGCTGTACTAGGTTGATGGGAGAGGCAGATCTCCCCTTCCCCACAGGAGTGATTCCTGTCTTCCCCACCCAGCTCGACTGCAACCTCCTCAAACTCAGTGAGGGCAATTATGTCGGCCATCCCTCCTCCTGGCCTGCGCTTTCTCACGCCTGTTGTGCGCCAGCTTGGCCTGTATGAAGAAGAAAGAAAGGCATGTGATGAGAAGGAATGGAGCAGAGGCTGGGTAAGATGAATGCCCCCTGTGTGTGGAGAGCCCTCCCCAGAAGGGCCAGAGGATGGAGTGTGAGCAATACGATAGATGGGGTTGTGGTGATGTGAAAGTCTCAACGAGAGAATGAATGTTGATATGTGTCCCCCGTTAACGGTTACGTGAGATTCCTGAAGAGAGTAGCCATTTGAGTGCATAATGAGAGTTTGGTATTGGAGGGAGTTGAAAGATGCCTTACTCTGGTGGAGCGGATGAGGTCATTCATCCTCTTCCTGCAGTGGATGGCATTTCGGATGCGGTTGCCAGCTGCGCTGACCCACTCTGCAATGTCCTCCCAAGCCGGAGAGGTGAGGCTGCTGTGCTTCCTGCAGCCATCCCTGGGATACAGGACTTGCCTGTGCACCTACACCCCTCTGATCAAGGCCTGGAGGACCTGGTGGGTAAAGCGGGGTGCTGCCTTCTTCTTGAGGCTCTCAGTCTTCTTCCTCTGGCTGCAAGACATCTCTGCATGTGTCTACAAGACAGGTGGGCTGAAGAGATTGAGGTTGTGTGTTGGACTGGCCTTTAAATATGGCATCTTCAACCCCACCAGCTGACGGCAGGCAGAGGAATCAGCTCACAGCCCGCGAGGTGATTCGGCCCGATACTCGCTTGTGCATAATTAAAGACCCTCCAAGCATGGAATCGGGTGGGAGTTCCCGCCATTCTGACCAACAGGTTGGGCACCGCCGAAACTGCCCACTTAGTGTCTTAGTGTCCGCTCTGTATCTCAGCTTCATTTTCACGCCTTTGCTCCATATTCCTTGATGCCATTACCTAAAAAAAATCTTTCTACCTCCGTCTTGTAAGCTCCAATTGACCCAGGTCCCCATGCTTTTGGGAAAGTATTTCCAAATTTCCACTACCCTTTGTGTGAAGAATTACTTCCTGATTTTGCTCCTGAATGTTCTAACCCTAATTTTAAGATTATGCCCCCATTGTACTTGATTCCATCAATAGTTTTTCCATATCTATGTTATCAAACCCTTTTAACATTATTTCTGTCAAATTAAATAGCATTCTATTTGCAAGAATGTCAATATATTAATTGCATTTTTTTTCAGTTTGCTGGTTCAAATATATTAATATTTGAACAGATAAAAGCCACATATATTATTGCTAGAAATATCAAACTTTACCCAACACCACAATATCTCACTCTCTAAGGAATATTGGCAAACAGTGCAGGCTGATAAACTGCTTGTGTGAGTTAGAAGGAAATGTATGCTTTGTCACATGCATTATTGAATATTTGTTTGTGCCAGAAAGCCAGAAAGAGCATACAATTGTCAGACTAAGTCAAATATTGTACCAGTTTGTGTATCAAAGATTTAATGTGTATATCACTGCAGAAGAATTAAGACTCATTTTTTTTAAATTGAGAAACTAACAGGGCCAAAGATAGGACAATACAAATGTCAGAGAGGGTTAAAAAAATAAGTAAGTAAGTAAAAACTCAGTAAGTAATGATTCAGTGACACCAGGTTTGGATTTTAAAAGCCTAAAGGTCGTGGAAAGAAGGAGAAATTGATGGAAGTAAGGAAGATCCTGACAATGAATTAGTTTAGGATAGAGTACAATGAGGCTTGATTTCAACAGTGTAGATGTAGAAATTAATTAGAGAAAGTAGGACAGCATATTTGGCACTTTGAAAAAAGAAGAAAAAAAATATTAGAGCATAGCACGGAATATTGATCATAGTGGTATTAAAAATAGAAACAGGAAAGAGGGGGGGAACTGTTGGTCAGAGGTGTGAGAGGAAAGACCTGTTCAACAATTTTTTTCTTTTATGCTGTCCAAGAGTGTGAGAATTGTTAGCAAAGCCACCCTAGGTACTGGAACATCATTCTTGGATCAATTTGAGTTTTATAAACAGCTAAGTACCATTGTGATGAAAGAGATTTGGCACGAAAAAGAAACCCAAGCAATTAGAACCAGTTTTAGGAATAAACACACAAGGGCTCTATTCGATGTCAGAAATCATTGGCTTGGACATTTATGCTGCAATGAATTTTCAACCCAATATGCATTTAGCAGCAGCATTTTAGATGCATCAACAAATCAGAGGATATTTTATAGCATATCTCTGTCAGGGCGTCCAAAATCATGGCCATTCTTTTGTGTGCTCAGAGAAGACTTGGTATACAGGGAAAGGAGAAAATGCATGAATAAGCTTAGGGGAATCACCCACAATCAAGTACAGAGAGGACATAGGGCAGAACCGCCTAGATTTGCACAAAGTGTGGTAGTGGGCAAGAAAAAGGGTGTTTTACCTGTTGGCCCAAATGGCAACATTTCACAGCATATTGTCCCAATCCTGCCTCATTAATTTTGCATGACCAGGAAATATGCCATTTCGATGGTGGCCAGGCATGCCATCCCTTCGCTGTTTCATCACACTGGGCACCAGATTTAAAGTGCAGCCATGTGCACACATCTCAGTGTTTCCAGCCCAGGACTGTTGCATGGATACATGGTCCCAAAAGGCAAGAAGACTGCAGCTCCTGTTAACTGATGCATCCCTCGAATACCTTTTGGACACAGCGGAGCCCCGCCATGATGTCCTCTACCCCGACTCTGGGTGAAGACCAGCAAGCAAGGCCACCAATCCAGCGTGGGAAGTGGTGACAGTGGTGGTGACAGTGGTGACAGGGTGCCAACACCCTCCAAAAGAGGACAGCAACAGAGTGCGGCAACAGGATGAATTGTCTCATCCATTCTAATAGGATAAATCATTCTTCTCATCACTCGCAACTCACACTCTCACAAACCCATCACACATCCACAGGGATCTCACAACTCAAGGGACAACACCACTAACTCTCACACACACCTTCACATCTCCATCAGGCTCACACTCTCTTGAGCTCACATCCTCATCCTGTCCATGGCTCCGCTCACCACACAAATATTCCACACTGTGCCATGTGTCCTGCTCACACTCTCTCCATCTGTTTTCATGCAGGAGAAGCCTGTTCATATCAGCAGGGAGAGGTCCCAGACCGGGGGTGAGGTGCTCCACATGAGGCCTCTCACTCATTTTGAGGAGCACGCCATCGCGCTAACTTGGGAGGATATGGACCGGGCCTGTGGTGACGGTGAGGTTGATGGTGAACACCCTCGTGAGGATCCTGCACCACATCATCCCTCTCTCAATGCAAATGTGAGTGCTTTGTCTCCTGCTTTTGACTCTGCTGCCATGCATTACTTATCTCTACTTTGGTTCAAAGGGAGCTTTGCCAAGCGACTGACATCCCCAGCCAGCCAGTCCCTCAGCTCCATCCAGGTCCTTACCTCCAGCCAAGAGGACTCCTCCTCCATTGGAGAGCTGGATATAAGCATCTTGGAAGACCTGTCACAGCCCCTACCCACACCTTCCACCAGCGCAGAGAGACACACCTCCGTGGGACCTAGATCTAGGGCAGGCTCGGGTTCACAATCTGGTGGTCACTGCACGGGCACATGTCTGCAGCAGGAGGAGGCAGGTTCAATCGTGTTCCCTGGCACTCGGAGGACTGTTGGGGAAGAGGCATCTGAGAGGTCAGAGTCAGATGGCGAGCCTCTGGGTTTGGCCTTCCAACTCATTGTGGAAAGTCAGCAGAAGGCAGGGGAACATCACGCAGAGCTGTTGGAAGCCTTCAACAGAGTGATGTGTGAGTCAGAGGAGTGCATTCGCCTGCTCTCTGATGAAGTGGTGCCCACATGTGCATGCATGGAGGTCTCCATGGGGAGGCTGGTGAATGCCATGGAAACCCTGGTCTAGCAGAACGCGGAGATGTGCATAGACCTGCACTCCATTGTGGTAGCCATGGGTGAGTTCAGGCAGTGGCGACGTGAGAGTGAAACAGGGCATCTAAACGTCCCTCTGGTGACCCTTCTCCTCAAGGAGTCAGGCCGGGGCCCTCAGGCACCCGAAGGGAGGAAGAGCGGCAGCTGTACACCCCTGGGTTATCCACTCAGGAATCTCAAGGGCTGACCTCTCCCTCCGAGTCCCCTTTGCCTGTGACCCCCTCAACTTCATCCTCTATTAATGCAGAGGGAGCAGCTGGCCCACCGGAGGGCAGTGAAAGCAAACCAAGGCCTTGGCTCTCCAGAGGACTCACACCCAAGTTATCAGGCAGCAGGGTCACCCATTGCATGGGCTCCACCCCTGCTATTGATGTCAGAGCAGCAACTAGAATTCAAGGCGTTCAAAAGTTAAGAAATTCTGATTACAGTGGGTTTCACGGGTGAACACATTTTGTCACTTTCCAATCTGAAAATAGATTCACTTTCACTGAATAATGTGTAATGGTGACTTTCAGCTTCATTGACAGGCTTCACGAGTCCTCCCACTGCACCCACACGCACTCCCCCACCCCCACTAACAGTTCAACTGCACAAAGCTGGCCCTCGAGTGCTAGTGGAGGGAGAGGTGTGTGTGTGGCAGGGCCTCTCAGAGCCTTGTGCAAGCACTCTCCCATGCACACACTGCCTCACTCATCTCAATGTCCTGAGCATTTTCAAAGCTGCCTGCTGGGGTTCGCTTTCAGTTGTCTATCTGAGCTGAACTGCATCTCCACCCACCCACTGATCACACTCCCATGCAGCATCTGTTCCTGCCCACCATGACTGTCGTTTCACTTCTGATTTAGCCAGCATCATAGTGATACAGTCTTTCTTGCTCTACCCCATCCTTTACCCTCCCCCAGGCATCCATTTCCTTTCCCCCATCACTGTCAGCCCCCCGGCATCACCTTCCACCTCCCCACCATCACCTATCAGCCACAACCCCTTTCTTTCAGGGATGTCTAGGTGAATGTGCATGTTACCTTCCTCCCCAAAAATCCCAACCCCATCTCCATTCACCTCCCCGACCTCCTCCTTCCCACACCCAGGGTCCATGTGTGCCTTCGCATCTCCACCAACCACCCTCGCCATCCCTTCTACCGATACCGTCGCAACCTCACCCTCCCACCCTACTGCCTCACTCTGTCTTCGGTGATTCTCACCATTCCTTCCTACCATACCACTCTCAGTTCACTCCCCAGGAGGCAGTCATGGGCTCAACAGAGCCCTCCCTTGCACGTTCACCTGGACATTCCCCACTCCAGAGTCCTTCCCCCCTTGGAACGCCTTCCCCACCCCCACTGGACTCCCCCCACCTTAGTCCTTATCCCTTCCTGACTCCTTTCTCCGCCTTTACTTCTTCCTCCAGCCTTACTCCTTCCCCTTTCCCAACTCCTTCCTCCACCCATAGTTCTTCCTAAACTCTTACTCTTTCCCCTCTCTGGACTCTTCCTCCACTCAGACTCCTTCCTCCCCCAGGCCTCCTTCCCTTCTCTGGAGTCCTTCCACCCCCCTGACTTTTCCCTCTCCTCGGGCTCCATCCTCTGGACTCGTCCTCCCCTCGGAACTCCTTCCCTTACACCTTCCACCCTCTTACACCTACCTCCCCAGTTGTCACCTTCCCCCCTGAATCCCCCTTCTTCCCACATTCTCCCTCCCCCACTCCCAACCTCACCCCTCCCGTCACCTTCATTCCCCTTCTCCCAACCTCTCACCCCCGACACCTTCATTCCCCCTCTCCCAACCTCAACTCCCAACACCTTTAGTCTGCCTCTCCCAACCTCACCCCACCGACACCTTTGCTCCCTCCTCCCAACTCCACCCACCCCTGACACACCTTCCTCTCCCAGTCTATCCTAGACCTTCCTCTCCCACCCCCGGTACAGTTTCCTCTCCCAAACACAGCTGGACCTTCCTCGCCACCTCCTTGATAATCATCCGTTGTGAGCAGGCTGCCAACAGTGGCTTTCCACCTTCCATGAGCTGCCTCACTGCGGAGCCATGCCCATGAGAATCCACCCAGCATGCCATGGGTCCCGTTGTTGTCGGGCTCCAGCATCTTCTGCTCCTCAGGTATCAGCGATGTGACCAAGGCCCTGATGGTAAGTCCCAACTCCTGCACATCACACTTGTCAAGGCGCGTCCTGCAGCAGTGTGTTTTCCCGCCGATCTGGGCGGATGATCCAGTGTGGGGGGGGATGATTCTGGCGGGCTGGCCTTATAACGATATGCAGATGTATTACAATGAGGTTCCCAACATCTGATGGTGGGAAACGCGGCCCACCATTGATGGGCAGAGTGGACGATTGCAAACTGGTTTCACAATGTTGTAAAACCGATTTTTGGTCTTTTCACGATATTGTCCGCTCAAGCCGTCGAACATGCCTGACGCCAGCAGGCACGGAAAATTCTGCCCATAGTCATTGTTTAACAGGAAATCCATGCAGAATCACCAGCAGCCAGGGGAAAAAATATCGAATGCTCGCACGTAGAAATATTAGGCCAAGGGCCTGAGATCACTTCATAATGAAGCCTGCTTCCTACATGCATTCAATCAAATATTATAAAACACCTTCCCCCACATTATCCTTGATACTGCATTCACTCCAATCAATGCCCATTCTTTGCTTAATAGCTGTCACAAATTAGAAGAAAGGCTTTGAAAAGGTAAAGAATCTTTAAAAATGTATTCATCTACCTTGCGTTACGTAGTAATGATGTTAACATCTTCTATAGTGCCAGTGTATTGAATGCAACTTCTGACTCTGCAACTCATGACATCTTTTATGTGATTTCCCAGTGAAAGGGGTACAGTTATTATGCTGGCTGCTCCAGAGCTTCAGCAGAAACTGCTTGGGATCTTTCTGGTTTCAGGTCATGAGTTGTCCACGCAATTGCCCCTGCCTTGCACACGGCAGTAGTGCCCTTAGGGTCTTGTCTAACATTTGGCACATCTGCTATCATTGGTGCAGGCAGGATAGATGTTCTGAATGTGATGTCACCTTGAGAAGTAATTTTACCCATGTCCACTTCACATCCCTGCTGCTGAGTGTTACCTCAGCATGCGCTACATGGATAATGACATGAGGACATTTTAAGAAGGAAAGGTGGCAACAGGGGAAGTGGGTAAGATTCAGTATGAAGTAGCACCCTGCTGTACAGCCATGAGCGGTAATCATTTAATAAAGCTGTTAGGTTAAGTATTTGTAACAGTACAGGTATAAATGGAGTATATTCTTGCAAAAAAAAAGGCTGAAGGGAAATGAAGGCTGGGAAACTCAATCATATTTCTGGTCACATCATTTGGGTTTAATCCCCCTAACTATCAGTTGCTTGCAGGTTTTTTTGGGCATTGTATAGTATATTAATAATAAAAATTTCTTAGGTATGTCCTATTCATGAACAGCAGGACAATGCTAACCCTGCCAATCACTGTTTTTTCATTCCTCTCCAAATCATCAGCAAAACAATGAAATAATTCAGCAGGAGTGCCATCAAGAAGCAACTACTCATCAATAACCTGCTTTCCAAACTTCAGTTTAGGCTCCACAAAGAACACTCCAGATCTCATCACAGCCTTGCTCCTGCTGTGGACATGAACAACTCACCAGGCTTAATAAATAGCACTGCCCAATCCCACAACCATGACAATTAAATAAATAAAAGCAACAATGCCCTGGGAGCAGCATCATCAAGGTGCAGAGTCAGAAGGAATTAGATAGTTCTCAAAAGCACAATTGTAGTGGCTGCATGATAATCGACCAATGGTGACATAGAAGAAGTTGGAGGAAAGCTGAAATCGCAGAATCACACAGTGCAGAAGAGGCCCTTTGGCCCATCGAGTCTGCACCGACACGTGAGAAACACCTGACCTACCTACTTAATCCTATTTACCAGCACTTGGCTCATAGTCTTGAATGTTATGACGTGCCAAGTGCTCATCCAGGTACTTTTTAAAGGATGTGAGGCAACCCGCCTCCACCACCCTCCCAGGCACTGCATTCTAGGCTGTCACCACACTCTGGGTAAAAAAATATTTCCTCACATCCCCCCTAAATCTCCTGCCCCTCACCTTGAACTTATGTCCCCTCATGACTGAACCTTCAACTAAGGGGAACAGCTGCTCCCTATCCACCCTCTCCATGCCCCTCATAATCTTGTACACCTCAGTCAGGTCATCCCTCAGTCTTCTCTGCTCCAACGAAAACAACCCAAGTCTATCCAACTTCTCTTCATAACTTAAATGTTTCATCGCAGGCAACATCCTGGTGAATCTCCTCTGCACCCCCTCCAGTGCAATCACATCCTTCCTATAATGTGGCGACCAGAACTGCACACAGTACTCCAGCTGTGGCCTCACCAAGGTTCTATACAACTCCAACATGATCTCCCTACCTTTGTAACCTATGCCTCAATTGATAAAGTCAAGTGTCCCATATGCCTTTTTCACCACCCCACTAAAATGCCTCTCCACCTTCTATGGACACACATGCCAAGATCCCTTTGTTCTTCAGAACTTCCTAGTGTCATGCCGTTCATTGAATACTTCCTTGACAAATTACTCCTTCCAAAGTGTATCACCTCACACTTTTCAGGGTTAAATTCCATCTGTCACTTATCTGTCCATTTGACCATTCCATCTATATCTTCCTGTAGCACAAGACACTCAACCTCACTGTTAACCACCCGGCCAATCTTTGTATCATCCAAAAACTTACTAATCCTAACCCCAACATAGTCATCTATGTCATTTATATAAATGACGAATAATAGGGGACCCAGCACAGATCCCTGTGGTACGCCACTGGACACTGGCTTCCAGTCATTAAAGCATCCTTCTGTCATTGCCCTCTGTCTCCCACAACTAAGCCAATTTTGAATCCACCTTATCAAATTACCCTGTATCCCATGTGCATTTGCCTTCTTTATAAGTCTCCCATGTTGGAACTTGTTAAAGGCTTTGCTGAAATCCATATAAACTACATCAACTGCACTACCCTCATCTACACACCTGGTCACCTCCTCAAAAAATTCAATCAAATTTGTTAGGCATGACCTCCCTCTGACAAAGCCATGCTGACTATCCCTGATCAAACCTTGCCTCTCCAAGTGGGAGATAGATTCTCTCCTTCAGAATTTTCTCCAATAGTTTCCCTACCACTGACTGTAGTTCCCTGGCTTATCTCTACAACCCTTCTTAAATAGTGGAACCACATTAGCTGTTCTCCAGTCCCTTGGCATCTCCCCTATGGCCTGAGAGGAATTAAAAATTTGGGTCAGAGCCCCTGCGATCTCCTCCCTTGCTTCCCTCAGCAGTCTGGGACACAAATCATCCGGACCTGGAGATTTGTCCAATATAGGTGCCTGCCAACACCTCCAATACCTTGTCACTCCCCATATCAATTTGCTCAAGAACCTCGCAGTCTCTCTCCCCGAGTTCCATACCTTCATCCTCATTCTCTTGGGTGAAGACGGATGTGAAGTATTCATTCAACACTCTACCGATGTCCTCTCACAACATTTGAATGACTGAACCAAACATTTGAATGACCGTTGGGTGAATGTAATTAAAGTTGTAAGTAATGAACTAAAACCATAGCAATAATTGGTGACATCAGGCAACTTCTTATTAATTAATGCCTAACTGCAAACATTTCTAAATTTGCTTTCATTATATTTTGTACCATGAAAATAATTATTTGCGGGGGTGATCTTTGCTACGAGGATAATGACTCCATGGAGGAATGCAGTAAGAATCAGAACCCTGACACTCCGAAAGGTTTGGCTGCACATAGGGAATCAAAATAGTAGGAAAGCAGTTGTCATAACAGGATTCAATAGTTAGGGGCAGAGGCAGGAATTTCTGTGACTGAGAACATGATTCCCAAATGATGTGCTGCCTCTCTGGTGCCAGGGTATAAAGGATATCATCGAATGAAAGCAAGATATTTTGTGAGGGTAAGAGTAGCAGCCAGATGTCATGGCCTATGTTGGAACCAATGACATAGGCAGAAAAAAAATGTTGAAGTTTTTCAGGCAGAGTTTCTGGAGCTAGGGAACAGGACCACAAATGTGGCAATCTCAGGATTACTCCCAATGTCATGTGCTAGTGTGTGTAGACCTAATAGGAAAAAAACAGGTTGGGCCAGTACTCTTATTTCCCAATTTTTACTAGTGTTCCATTTAAAGGTATACAAGACCAGTTCAGACCAGTATCCTTATTTCCCAGTTTCTACTGTATTTTTTTTCATTCTGATGAAGCAGGATGATGGTGCACATAAGTGGATAGCTGGAAAACTGGTGCAGGAAGGAGGGTTTCAGATTATTGGGGCAATGTGACTGGTTCTGGGGGAAGGGGCATCTGTACAGGATGGATAGGTTACATCTGAACAAAATTGGGGCCATTGGGTTAACTTGTATTGGTGGTGAAAGTTCAAACTAACTTAACCATGGAAGGGTGTTGTAGGGCGGTCGAGTTGTGCTTTTAATGATAACGTTGATCTGCAGACACTTCATAGGTGGAGACATTAAGTTTATTTGCAATATACTCAGCAGCAACTACATGTGTGCTTTCTACTCCCACCCTATCCTTATACTGACTGCGGAGGTAGCCCGTGCTACTCTCCTATTGGTAATTACAGATTTTGTGATCTTCCCTAACAAGTATTATTATTAAAGGTACATCACACAATAAATAAAACAATACTTACTACATTCCTCCCTCTTTTACTTGGCTATACATATTATATTTACAAGTACATATTTTTCAAGACAACAAAATATTTATACTGGGGAAGGGATTTACAAGTTCAGTATTTCAGTTGGTTTCCTGATACGTGTGGAACATCGCAGCTGAGTTCGCTAAACATCAGGTGCTTTGGTAGCCACTTGCAGTTCTGTATCCTCAACCCTTACAGGAACATCAGACATGTCAATCCTGGGTTGAATATCCTCAACAGGAAACACAAACCTGGTCGTGGTCATTGGTGGAACTAAATCTTGGTGATTTGTCTCTCTCTTACTTAAATTTTCCACATGTTTACAGATGATCCAGCCTTCCACCTCCATGTAGTGAGATAGAGGTCCAGACACCACACTTATTTCACCCAATAACCACTTTGGTCCTTCCCCGAAGTTTTTCACATAGACCGGCTCTCCCATGGTAAATTTCCTTTCGTGACTATGCCAGTCATGTCTAGTTTTCTGGCTTCCCTGACTCCTTTCCAGCTTCCCCTCTAAATTCGGCATCATTAAGCTCAATCTCGTCCTGAGACGGCATTTCAACAATAACTCCGCAGGTGTGACATTTGTTGTTGTGAGGGGTAGTCCTGTAATGAAAAATAAAGCATGCTAGCTTGGTTGTCAAGGAATCACCAATTAGTTTTTACATGCCTGCGTTGAATGTTTGAACCGCCCTTTCAGCCAGTCCGTTTGAGGAAGGGTGGTACGGTGCAGTTTTTACATGAGTGATACCATTGAAGCTGATGAACTGTTGAAACTCAACACTCATAAATGCCATGCCATTATTGGAAAAGACTACTTCTGGACTTCTGGTAGTCCGTGAATGGCAAAACTCTGATGTAGTTTCTCAAGTGTAGTGCCCGACTTTGGTGACTTCACTTCATATACGTCCAACCATTTTGAATGGGCATTGACAATAAGCAGAAATATTGTTCCCAGGAAAGGTCCAAAGTAGTCAATGTGTAACTGCATCCAGGGTCTACCTGGCCATTCCCATAGGTGTAATAGAGTTTTCACTGGCAACTTTTGCAGTTGCTGACATTGCACACAGTGCTTTACTAAACTCTCTATTTCACCATCGATCCCTGCCCACCATAGATAGCTGTGTGCTATGGTCTTCATTCAGGAAATTCCTGGATGGGCACTGTGTAGTTCGATTAAAAGTGGCTCCCTCCCCTTTGGAGGAACTATTACTCATGCACCCCACAATAGGATGCCATCCTGGCTGGTTATTTCCTGTCTTCTGTTGAAGTACAGTTTTATTTCAGCAGATACGGGCTCCTGAGAACAACCATGTAGCACTTTTTCTCATACTTGAGATAGGACTGGGTCCCAACTTGTCCCATCTCCTATCTGTCGAGCACATGCCGGCGAGGACTTTAACAGCAAAACAAGTTCCTATGGAACTGCGACGTGTTCATCATTTTCTTGTAAAGGCAAATGACCAAGGGCATCGGTGTTTGCAATTTGATTGCCAGGCCTATGTACGAGAGTGTATTCGTATGCTGCCAGGATTAAGGTCATATTAGTATTTCTGTGTCTTCTTTCTACATGCCTTCTTCTTTCTAGTGCAGACTTTAATCTCGGCCTTATTTTTGACTTCACTATTGGCCAGACTTCTCTCAGATGCAAGCTTTACTTGCCTGAGCTCAGTGGTTGAGTTTCCCAAAGTTTCATTATCTGTCTGGTTCTTGGAAAATTCTGTGACTTTTGCCTCCAAAGACTCTTTGGCTTCATTTAGCTGATTCATCAGCTCGTCCATCTCTTTTTTGTATTTGTTTGCTGCCTCCTGGAAGATGGAACATTGTTGTGTCTTCTCCGCCAACTCATTCTTCGGTCTGTCCGCAAGAAAGACCCAAACCTCCCTGTCGCTTGCCATTTTAACACTCCACCCTGTTCTCTTGCCCACATGTCTGTCCTTGGCTTGCTGCATTGTTCCAGTGAAGCCCAACGCAAACTGGAGGAACAGCACCTCATCTTCCGACTAGGCACTTTACAGCCTTCCGGGCTGAATATTGAATTCAACAACTTTAGATCTTAAACTCCCCCTCCCCCCATCCCCACCCCGTTTCTCCCCCCTCCCTCCTTTTTTTTCAATAATTTATATAGATTCTTCTTTCCCCACCTATTTCCATTATTTTTAAATCTAAAACTAAAACCTTGTTAGTCTTTCCACCCCACCCCCACTAGAGCTGTACTTTGAGTGTCCTGTCTTCCATTCTTAATTAGCACTTTTCTTAGACAAATATCACCACCTTCAACACCTCTTTGATCCTTTTGTCTGTGACATCTTTTGATTATCTGCTCCTATCACTGCTTGCTTATCTCCACAATCACCACACCCTCAACTTCTCTCTCCCCCCGCCCCCCACCTTAAACCAGCTTATATTTCTCCTTTCTCCTAACTATGCTTCAGTTCTGCCGAAGGGTCGTGAAGGCTCGAAACATTAACTGATTTCTTCTCCACCGATGCTGCCAGACCTGCTGAGTTTTTCCAGGTAATTCTGTTTTTGTTCATTCTTCAGTTTGTTCAGAGAGGTGCTGAATTCTTTCTGTTTCTCTTCATACTTTTCCAGAGGCACGAACTTTGACCTGAGGGAATCTTGTAGTGTGTGAAGGTCTTTCAACAGGTTTTCTTTTTCCCTGCAAATGTTGCTCACCTCGTCTCGAGCTCTGTCATCAACCAGGGTCTCTTTGAGTTTCTTCTGCTGTTCTTCCAGGTTTTGGCTTAAGATAGCCTGCATTTCTTCAGGTTGTTGAATCCTTACACACTCCTTTTTCAGAACAGGAACGCTTCCAGCTTCCTTTTGGAATCCCAGTGGCCAATCAAGGTTGATTTCCCTTAGCCAATTTCACCCTAGAAGGCTTGGTCTCCTGCCGCTCAAGATTAACACTGGTAGCTTTGCAGGTTGGCCTTTTACCTGAATGTCTTCACCTGTGTAAGTTTTTAACATGGCTGCTGTTCGGTCCAAACTTAATTGATGTTCACAATTATTCAAATATCTGAAGGTACGTTCCCCAATTACTGTAGCAGAAGCTCCCATGTCTATTTCCATTCTAACAAGTTTGCCATTTACTTTCACTGTGACAAATATTTGTTCTGTCTTTCCAACTTTCAGATTAAACAATGAGTAAATGTTTGAATTTGTTATTTCAGGCTCTTCTACATTGTAGATTTCATTAGGCTTCTTCTTTGTTTACAAGCCTGCTTGAATCTTTCCTTGCATTGCCTCAGTATACGTCCATTTCTTTGACAATAGTAGCATTTGATTCTTTTAAACTGCCAATCGCTAAAAGACTGATTGTTTCCACCTCTATTAAAATTATTTTTCCATTCCAATGCTAAGTTATTTTTCTTTATTCTTCAGCTGGTGAGGCTGTTTCCCTCTTCTTGGCAGAGTTTCACTTTTTCGTGCCACCTTCGGCTGAGGTTTCTCACCTGATGTGGAGGATGGTGCCATTTTGCACACCCTGTATTGCTTGTGAATCTCTTACTGCGCTTTCCATGGCCAGCACTATTTCTAATGCCTTATTGAAATCCAGATTCACTTCGGACAATAATCTTTTCTGAATAGTGTCCTCTTTCACAATACACACTAAACTACCGTTATCGTACCGAATTTACAATGTTCCATTAACTGCATCAAATTTGCCATGTAGCATGCAATTGTCTTACCTGACACTCTATTTTTTGAATTAAACCTGAACCACTACATCATGACTGAGGCCTTGGGTTGAGGTCCCACAAGGTCCCACAATTCATCAAAAGGTTTTGAATCTGGGGCACTGGGTGCCATCAAGCTTCAAATCAAACCATAGGTTTTGCTCCCACAAGTAGTCAAGAGGATCACGCACCTCTTCTCTTCCCCCATAGTCTCATTTGCTTGAAAAAAGAACGTGAAGCATTCTATGTATTGAGACCAATCATCTGTGGCTTGTTCAAAAGGATCAATTCTCCCAAATTGTGGCATTTTGAGAGAGGATAATTTCTACAATTTAATGGAGCTTGCTACTTACAATCTCTGGGCGATGTACAGTGCCGATTTCTTTCTAACTTGATTTCTTCTGTTTAATCTGTTTTATTCTCATCACCAGTTTGTTGTAGGGTGGCCGGGTTGTGCTATTAATGATAGAGTTGATCTGCAGACACTTCTTGGGCGGAAACATTGGGGAGAATCTTTCCTATGGTGGGCGGTCTTAGTGGGAATGGGCGGGGGCAGGCGCGGAGCCGATCGTCACTCGCGATTAGCTGCCCGCTGCCATTTTATGTGGGTGAAGATGAAGGCCCACCCAGTGTAACGCGTGGCTGGTAGGGTTCAGCGCTACTGGTGCGGGTGGTGGGAGGAGGGAGAGTCTGGGCCTGCGCTTTTTCGGGCATGTGCGTGAGCTGCCTCAGGGAGATTGAATAGAATAAAAAACATTTAAATAAATGAAGGAAAAATGTATTTAAACATGTCCCCTCATGTGACAATGTCACATGAGCTGGGACATGTTTGTGAAGTTTGGAAGCTTTATTTATTTATTATACAAAAGCTTCAGGAAACCTCATCCCACCCCTGGATGAGGTTTCCTGAAAAACACAAAGGCTATTTGGGCTCTTTGCCTGCCCGCCAACCTTAAGGTTGGACAGTTCACGTTCTTAATGAATTTAATTACTTTCTTATTGGCCTTAATAGGCCATTGACATTTTGGTGGGTGCGCAGCCGCCTCCTGCACGCGCCCGCCGAACGAAATATCGACATGACGTCGAGACGCGCGTCCAACATCGTTGTGCGTCATTTTACATGTCGGCATGTCAGGCCCACCCATGCATGCCAAACAGAAGATTTAGCCCATTAAGTTTATTTACAATATACTCAGCAGCAACTTCACGTGTGCTTTCAACTCCCACTCTATCTCTGCATTAACTGCAGAGGTAGCCTATGCTACTCTCCTATTGGTTACTACAGGTCATGTGATCTTCCCTAACAAATATCATTTTTAAAGGTACATTACACGCTAAGTAAAACCATAAATACAAAGGGAAACCAGAAAATAGCAAAATGGAGCAGAAATGAGAGCAGAGGACAGAGAGGAATAAACAGTATAAGTAGCAATATCCTAATAACTGCAGGGACTAGATTGAGAAAAATAGTAAAAGCGATGAAGGAGTTATTAACTTGCATGTATGTCAATGTTCATTGTGTCATTAATAAGGTTGGTGAGCTTGAGGTGCAAGGGGCATGGCTCAAACAAGATCAGAAATAGGTTCTTAATATTCCTGGTTACCAAATATTTGGGAATGATAGAAAAGAAAAGGAAGGGGCGTGGTTGTATTGTTTAAGGATGATGCTACAATTTAAAATAGAAAGAATTTACTAGATCGTTCAGAGGCTGAATTTATTTGGCTTGAGTTGAGGAGCAGAAGAAGAGCTGTTGCGCTTTTTATAGAGCTCCAAACTGTGATAAGGAGATAGATGAGCAAATTCTGTCAGAAAATTTCAAAGGTATACAATTAAAAATGGAGTAGTAATATTAGGAGAATTTATTTACCCTGATATAGACTGAGAAAACATAATGTTATGGGTAGGAAAGGTGAGGAATTTTTGATGTGCACAGGAGAATTTTGGCCTGGGTCTTCCGAGCAGCTGCTGCGCTCGTAAATTCCCCCAACTCGATGCCGCTGCACATTTCTACCAGAGTCTTCCAAGCCTGGCTTTCACTGAAATGCTCAGCTCAGTGTCCATTGGGGAACTCTGCCAGAGTGGAGTAGAGTTGAGGAAAGGACAAGACATACCCCCTCTTAACAGCACTAGCTGCCATATGATAAGTTTTAAGGTCCAGTTTGAAGGTTTGTGATTTTTAAAAAATTCATTCATTTGATGTGGACTTCGCTGGCTGGGCCAGCATTTATTGCCCATCCCTAATTGCTCTCGTGAAGAGCCAGCACAGGCAATATGTGCCAAATGGCCTCCCTCTGTAAGTTTCTTTGATTCTATGAAAACAGCATTTTATTTTAAATGTCCTCCAAATAGTAAGTGCTTTATGATTAATCTATAGGTTTAAAATGTAAAAAAAGTACATTTCTTGCACTATTACTCATGGGTTTTTCTTATTCATTCATGGGATGTGGGCGTTACTGACTAGGCCAGCATTTATTGCCCTTGAGAAAGTGGTGGTGAGCTGCCTTCTCGAACCGTTGCAGTCCATGTGGTGTAGGTACACCCACAGTGCTGTTGGGGAGAGAGTTCCAGGATTCTGACCCAGCGACAGTGAAGGAATGGCTATTTATTTCCAAGTCAGGAAGGTAAGTGACTTGGGGAGGAACATCCAGGTGGTGCTGTTCCCATCTATCTACTGACCTTGTCCTTCTAGATGATAATGGTCATAGGTTTGAAAGGTGCTGTCTAAGGAGACTTGGTGAGTTCCTGCAGTGCATCTTGTAGATGATACACACCGCTGCTAATTTGCGTCGATGGTGGAGGGGATGACTGTTTGTGGATTTGGTGCTAATCAAGTGGGCTGCTTTGTCCTGGATTGTGTCAAGCTTTCTGAGCATTGTTGGGGCTTCACCCATCCAGGCAAGTAGAGAATATGCTATCACACTCCTGACTTGTGCATTGTAGATGGTGGGCAGGCTTTGGGGAGTCAGAAGGTGAGTTATTCGCCACAGGGTTCCTAGCCTCTGACCTGCTCTTGTAACCACAATATTTATGTGGCTAGTTCAGTCCAGTTTCTGGTCAATTGTAACCCCAACAATTGATGTTGGTAATAGGGGATTCAGCGATGTAATGCCATTACAAGGGGCGATAGTTAGATTCCCTCTTCTTGGAGATGGTCATTGCCTGGCACTTGTGTGGCACGAATGTTACTTGCCACTTGTCAGCCCCAGCCTGGATATTGTCCAGGTCTTGCTGCATTTGGACATGGACTGCTTCAGTATCAGGAGTTGCGAATGATGCTGAACCTTGTGCAATCATCAACGAACATCCCCACTTCTGACCTTATGATGGAAGAAAGGTCACTGGTGAAGCAACTGAAGATGGTTGGGCCTGAGTCACTACCCTGAGGAACTTCTGCAGTGATGTCCTGGAACTGAGATGATTGACCTCCAGCAACCACAACCACAACCATCTTGCTTTGTTCAAGGTATGGATCCAGCCAGTGGAGAGCATTCCCCTTGATTCCCATTGACTCCAGTTTTGCTAGGGCTCCTTGATGCCACACTCCATCAAATGCTGCCTTGATGTCAAGGGCAGTCACTCTCACCTCACCTCGGGAGGTCAGTTCATTTGTCCATGTTTGAACCAAGGCTGTAATGATATCAGGAGCTGAGTGGCCATGACGGAACCTGAACTGTGCGTCAGTGAACAGGTTGTTGCTAAGCAAGTGCCACTTGATAACACTGTTGATGACCCCTTCCATTACTTTACTGATGATGAAGGGTAGACTGATGGGGCGATAATTGACTGGGCTGGATTTGTTCTGCATTCTTTTTGTGTACAGGACATACCTGGGCAATTTTTCACATAGTTGGTTAGATTCCAGTATTGTAGCTGTACTGGAATAGCTTGGCTAGGAGTGCGGCAAGTTCTGGAGCACAAGTCTTTAGTACTAATGCCAAAAAGACCCATAGACTTTGCAGCATTCAGTGCCTTCAGCCGTTTTTGATATTATGTGGAGTGAATCAAAATGGCTGAAGACTGGCATCTGTGGTGCTGGGTACCTCTGGAGGAGGCCAAGGTGGATCAACAACTGGGCACTTCTGGCTGAAGATTGTTGCAAATGCTTCAGTCTTATTCTTTGCATTGATGTGCTGGGCTCCCCCATCATTGAGGATGGGGATATTTGTGGAACCTCCTCCTCCAGCGAGTTGTTTTATTCTTCACCACCATTTACAACTGGATGTGGCAGGACTGCAGAGCTTAGATTTGATCCGTTGGCTGTGGAATCGCTTAGCTCTGTCTATCACTTGCTGCTTATACTGTTTGGCATGCAAGTGGTCCTGTGTTATAGCTTCACCAGATTAACGCCTCATTTTTAGGTATACCTGGTGCTGCTCCTGGCATACCCTCCTGCACTCTTCATTGAACTAGGGTGTTGGATCCAGTGCCCTTGGTTTTCCTGGGGCTAAAGGATCCGGGTTGTACACTTTGTTCGGGGTTACTGAATCGGTACAGAGACAAAGAACATCAGGAGGTTATTGTTAGAATAAACACATGCTGTTTATTTACAAACTAACTCTACAACTATACTTCTGTGCTCACATCATAAAGCTCTATCTTTGCTCATCAGTGACTAACTCAAGACTCTCTCACATAGAGGTAGCCTGCGCTACTCTGCTATTGGACAATAAGATCATGTGACCTTGCATTACAATAGTTGTCTTAAAGGTATATTACATCTCAGATTACTACATCCTCCCCTTTACTGAAAAATAATTTTTACAATTTTTCAACACATCAAGTTATTTACACAGTTCAATTATTTATGAAGTCAGTCTCTCTGGGAGTTTCCTTATGCATATAGAACGTCTCAGCTTTACAGCTTCTGAAGTTTGCTTTGGAGTCTCCATTACTGAAGTTGTCTGAGCATCAGGTTCTAAAGCAGGTACCTGTAAATTTGTTTCTTTGACTCTTTCAGGTAAAGTCAGCCCTTCAAATACATTTGTACTTGGTTGAGTTATTTCAACAGGAAATGTTGATTCAGTCTCAAGCACTAGTAGAATCACCTCTAGATATTTGGCTTCTCCACTTCGTATGTGATCTGCATGTCTTCTTATTATTCGGTCTTCGACTTTCACATGGTAGGAAAGAGGTCTCGTTACAGCACTTATTTCATCAAACAACAATGCTGGTCCTTCTCTAAAATTTTTCACAAATACCTTCTCTCCTACATTAAAATTTCCGTCACGACTGTAACAATCATGTCCCATTTTCTGATTTTCCTGCCTTCCTTCTACCTTCCTCCTCAAGTTTGGCATAATTAGGCTCAGTCTCAATCAGAGACAGTACTTCATCAACAGTTCAGTAGGTGTGACACCTGTTGTCAAATGTGGGGTGGTTTGATAGTGGAATAGAAATTGTGCTAATATGGTGGCTATTGAATTTCCAGGCAATTTCTTTTTACCACATTTGAACGTCTGAACTGCTCTCTTGGCAAGTCCATTTGAAGAACGGTGGTATGGAGATGTTTTCACATGAATAATACCATTGAGGCTTGTAAATTGGTTAAATTCAGCACTTGTGAATGCTGTTCCATTATCTGATACTAGCACTTCAGGTAATCCATTTATAGCGAAGCTTTGTCATAGCTTGCCTACTGTCGCTGAAGATGTGGGTGACCACACTTCATATACATCCATCCATTTTAAATGTACATCTATGATAAAGAAAAACATTGTCCCCATAAAAGGTCCCACATAATCGATGTGTACAGATACCCATGGTCTTCCCAGACATTCCCAGGGGTGCAATGGGGCTGTTGTAGGTAATTTATGTACTTGTTGACACTGCACACAACTTCTTACTAGGTTTTCTATTTCTCCATCCATTCCCAGCCACCACATATAGCTACGTACTATTGCCTTCATATTAGAAATATTGGGATGTGCACTGATAACAGATAAGTTGAGATAATAATGGTTTTTGTCATTTTAGTGGCACAATTACACTCGCTCACCACAATAAAAAACCTTCTTGGCTGGTTATCTCGTATCTTCTTTGGAAATATGGGTTTCATTTCATCGGATTCTTGTGTTTTTGACCAACCAGAAGTAACTTGATTTCTCACTTTGGATAAGACTGGGCCTGGGTTCGTCCAATCTTTTGTCGGTAATGAGTCCAGGAAGTTCAATAACAAGACGTAATCGTGAGGAATTGGAATATCCTCATCTTTTACCTGCAAGGGTGAATGATTGAGTGCATCTGCATTTGCAATTTGACTTCAGGTTAACAACGAAAAGTACGCTCATACGCTCCCAAAATCAATGCCCATCTTTGTACTCTTGCCAAGGCTATAGGGGGTATAGCCTTGTCTTCACCGAATAGCCCTAATAATGGCTTGTGGTCTGTTATGATAGTAAAATGATGACCTTGCAAATATTGATAAAACTTTTTAACACCGAAAATGATCACCAGGCCTCCTTTTTCAATTTGAGAGAACTTTTTCTCTGCAGTACTAAGTGTTCTCGACACATAAACTATAACTCATTCAGATCCATCATGCATTTGATGAGAAAGCACTGCTCCAACACCATAAGCTGATGCATCACGCATTAATATCAACTCTTTCTTTGGGTCAAGATGTACTAGAAGTGTAGATGACTGTAACAACTTTTTCACTTTTGTGAAAGCTTCTTGCGGTGTTTGCCATGACCATCTCTGGTTTTTCTTGAGCAAATAATATAACGGTGCCAGTTCTGTCAATAAATTAGGCAAGAAGTGTCCATAGTAGTTCATCATCCCCAAACATGATTTAAATTCAGATGTATTCTTTGTTTCTGGGGCTTCTTTAGTTGCTTTCACTTTTTTGTCGATAGGGTGTAGGTCTTGTGAATCAACCTTGTGACATAGGTAAGTTACCTCTTTTGCCTGGAATGTGCACTTCTCCTTTCTCAATCTCACTCCAACCTGCAAGAAGCATTTCAGAACTTCCTCCAGGTTCATTAAATGTTCCTTTTCTGTGAGTCCAGTCACGAGAATGTCATCCAAATAAACTACAACATGGGGCAGTCCTTGTAATAAACTTTCCATGGTTCTTTGGAATATGGCGCAAGCAGCAGATATGCCAATTGGTAAATGGGTGTATTGATACAATCCCTTATGTGTATTTATGGTGACAAACTTTTGGGATGCCTGCTCTAATTCCAATTGCTGGTAAGCATGATTCAAATCTAACTTTGTGTAATTCTTTCCACCTGCCAATTCAGTGTATAAATCTTCAATTTTAGGTATTGGCTGCCTACCCAATTTTGCAACTTGATTGACTGTTAATTTATAGTCCCCACATATTCAAATGCTTTGGTCAGGTTTGAGAACAGGTACAATTGGAGCTGCCAACTCTTAAAATTGTACTGGTTGCATCACTCCCAGATTTTCTAATCAGTCTAGTTCTGTGTCTACCTTATCCCGCATTGCATAAGGTACTGGGTTTGCCTTCATGAATCTTGGTGTTGCCTCTGGGTCTACATGAATTTTTGCTTGTAGCACTTCGAGTTTTCCAAGTTCCTCCTTGAAAACTGAGGCATATTGCTGTAGTCGCTGTGAAAGTCCATTAGCTCTTAGTTGGATGATTTCATTTCATTCCAATTTAATTTCTTTCAGCCAGCTTCATCCTAGAAGACTCGGTCCCTCGCTTGCTAGTATCATCAAGGGTAATCTCACTGTTTGACCTTCATTGTTTACTGTGACTTTATATATGCTCGTGTCTTGTATGTTTTCTTCCGTGTAAGTCTTTAATTTTTCAACAGTTTCTTCTAAATTCAGCTTACATTTTCCATGATTCAGCTATTTAAAAGTATGCTCTCCGATCATTTGCTACACTCATATCCACCTCCAGCCTGATAGGCTTCTCATTCGCTCTCATGGTTACATAGATAGGCTCCATTCTTCCTACCTTTAAATTATATAGTGAATAGATATCAGCATCTATTACTTCAAGCTTCTCAATGCTGTTTATCTCATTGGGTTTTTGCTTTTGTCTGACAGTCTGCCTGATTCTATCTTTACAATTTCTCATGAGATGTCCATTTCGATGACAGAAGAAATGTTCAATCTTTTTAAATTGTGATTCATAACAGGGCTGTCTACTTCCATCTCTGTTACTATGATGCCATGATTTTGCTGCTGAGATTTCCCTTTTTAATTTGTCTGCTAGCGGTGGCTGCTTCCCACTTCAGAACAAAGCTCTGCACTTTCGCGCTCTTTTTGGTTGAAGCTCCCTACCCAACATAGATGATGACGCATTTGACGCTCCTCAAATGGCTTCTGAGTCTCGCACTGCAGCTTCCAGTGCAAGAGCGATTTTCAACGTCTTCAGAAAATCTATATTTGTTTCAGACAACAATCTCCTCTGAATCACATTTTTGTTTCTACCATATGCCAACCGATCTCTAAGCATTCATTGATTGAAGTACCGAACTCACAGTATTCAGTTAATTGCTTCGGACTCGCCACATAAGAAGCAACTGTCTCCCCTGGAGCTCTAATTCTTGAGTCGTATTTAAACTATTGTATGGTGACCGACGGCTTTGGCTAGTATTGATTCCTTACGAGGTTCACTAAATCATCAAAAACTTTGGAGTCTGGGGCACTGGGTGCCAACAGATTTTGAATTAATCCGTATGTCTTACACCCACACGTGGACAGAAGGATCGTGTGCCTCTTCTCCTCCCCCACAATGTCATTTGCCTGGAAGAAGAACACGAGGTGTTCAACATAGTGAGACCAGTCGCCCGAGGTTGGATTGAATGGCTCTACTCTTCCAAATTACAGCATCTCTTAGGGAATTAATGCGACACTCAGAAGGAAATTTTCTTTAGCTTACAACTACCATGTGAGGTACGGCCTGATTTCAGTTCTTCTGCTTCCCCTTGTTTTTCTTGCTTTTTACCTCATTTTTTTTCATGATTTCTCATACTTTTACTCTCGTTGCCAGTTTGTTGGATCCAGTGCCCTTGGTTTGCTAAAGGATCTGGGTTGCAGATTTTTTGTTTGGCATGGCCGAGTCGGTACAGGGACAGAGAAACTCAGGAGGTGATTGTTAGGATAAACATATGCTGCTTATTTACAAACTAACTCTACAACTATACTTCTGTGCTCACATCATAAAGCTCTATCTTTGCTCATCAGTGATAAGCCAATCCATTCACAACGAAAGTGTTCATTACATGATGATGTTTTCCTTCATCAGAAAATTATTTGAAACAGAATATCATTACAAACCAACCATCTCACCCCCAGGATATCACCTCAGGGTCATGACAGGGAGAAGCAGGGCTCCTTGATGCCACATTCAATTAAATGCTGCTTTGGTGTCAAGGACAGTCACAACCTTAGCATTAATAAATTGAGCATTTATTAGCTATTATTTCAAAGCGAATACGTTTTACTAGATCAATAGAAAAATAAAAGCAAAAATGAAAAGGATGATTGTTTCGTATAACATTCCAAAAGAGTTCAGCTCTTTTGTCCATATTTCAAGCAAGGATGTAATGAGATCAGGAACCAAGTTCCCTGGCAAAACACAAGCTGAGCATCAGCGAGCAGGTTATTACTGTGTAGATGCCACTTGACAGTATTGTCAGCGACATCTTTCATCACGTTGCTGGTGATCGAGAGGAGGCTGATGGAGCAGTAATTGTCAGTAATTGGATTTGTCCTGCTTTATGTAGACAGGGCATACCTGGGCTATTTTCCACAGTGTCGGATAGATGCCAGTGTTGCAGATGTATTGGAAAAGCTTGCCTAGGGGTGTTGCTGTTCTGGAGCGCAAGTCTTCAGTACTATTGCTGGAATTTTGTCAGGGCCCATTGCCTTTGCAGTATCCAGTGCCTTCAGCCATTTCTTGATATCGTGGAGTAAATCGAATTGGCTGAAGACTGGCATCGGTGATGTTGGGGACCTCAAGAGTAGGCCGAAATGGACCACGCAATTGGCACTTTTGACTGAAAGTGGTTGCAAATGCTTCAGTTTTGTTTTTACATTGATGTGCTGGGATTCCCCATAATTGAGGATGGGGATATTTGTGGCGCCTTCTCCTCCTGCTAGTTGTTCAATTGTCCACCACCATTCACAACTGGATGTGGCAGGACTGTAAAGTTTTGATCTGATCCATTAGTTGTGGTATCATTTATCTCAGTCTATCACATGCTGCCTCTGCTGTTTGGTTGCTGCTGATAGGCCGGAGTGCCTTATGGATGCCCAGTTTTGAGCAGCTAGACCTGTTCTGAATCTATCTAATTTAGCACAGTGGTAGTGCCACACAACACGATGAAGGGTATGTTTGAACATGCTTCATCTCCAAAGGGACTGTGCAGTGGACAATCCTACTCATACTGTCATAGACAGATGCATCTGTGACAGGTAGATTGGTAAGGGCAAAGTCTAGTACGATGTGCCCTCTTGGTTCCCTCATCACCCGCTGCAGCCCCAGTCTGGCAGATATGTTCTACAGGACTTGGCCAGCTTTGTCAGTGGCAGTACAATTAGTGGTGTTGAACATTGAAGCCCCTCACCCAGAGTACATCCTGTGCCCTTGCCACCCTCAGTGATTCGTCCAACTATTTTTCAACATGGAGGAGTACTGATTCATCAGCTGAGGGAGGGCTGTAGGTGGTAATCGGCTATATTGGCCTGATGCCATGGGAATTCATGGAGTCAATGTTGAAGATTCCAAGAGAAACTTTCTCCCAACTGTTTATCATTATGCTATCACCCTGCTGTGTCTGTCCTGTCAATAGGATAGTGCATCCCCAGGGGTTTTGATGGCTGCGTCTGTAAGTTATGATTTGATGAGCATGATTATGTCAGACTGTTGCCTAACTACTCTATGGAGAAACTCACCTAATTCTAGCACAAGGCCCTAGATGTTAGTAAAGAGGGCTTTGCAGGATTGTTATTTCCAATGCCTACGCCAGGTGGTTTGTCAAGTTTTATTTCTTGTTGACTTGTCTGTAGCCATATGGTATAACTGAGTGGCAACCACATTGCAATGGGTCTGGAATCACATATAGACCAGGCCAGGGATCAACAGAAGATTTCCTTCCCTAAAAGGCATTCATGAACCAGATTGGCTTTTACAATGAAAGTTTCATGGTGCCATTACTATGACCAGCTTTGAAATCCAGATTTATATTAATTAATTAAATTTAAATTCCACCAACTACCATGGTGGGATTTGAACCCATAACCACTGAGTATTAGCCTTTGGATTACTAGCCCAGTGGCATTACCACAACACCATAGTCTCCCCAGTGCTGCCAGTAGTCTAAACTTGGAAATTTGAGCATTGAGCATTCTCTGAATATGGAGTAAGTGATGCATGCACATGGAGAGTGAGGGGAGTTGATTTTAAAAAGCACACGGAGAGCAGCTGATTGGTGAGTAGGAATAATGAATATTTCTAGTTTTTAAAGTAAAATTAAGGGGTTTAGTTTTGTGTTTATGTCTCTAGTCTTTATTTTTTCTTTCCTAAAAATATCTTGTTAAGTATATTCATTACAATAAATTGTAAAGAGCGGGGGATTCTTCAAGTGTAAGGAGCAGGAATACTAGAGTAATTAATTAAGTAATTAAATAAAATACAATAGCGATGGCAGGGTGGGTGATGTGTTGCTACTGCAGCATGTGGGGGCTGCTGGATACCAAGGTGATCCAAGGTGAACACATCTGTAGTAAGTGCTTGCGGCTCAAGGAACTTCAGATCCGAGTTGAGGAGCTGGAGTCCAAGCTGCAGACATTGTGCTACACCAGGGAGGGGGAAAGTTAACTGGAAACTTTGCTCCAGGAGGCGGTAACACCCCTCAGATTAGGTCATTCAAACTTGGACTGTGTTCAGGGACAGGAGGGTGTGACTCCAGGTGAGGCAGGTACAGGGACCCAGGGGGTAGTGTTCAATGAGCTTCAGTCCCTCCAAATGTCCAACAGTTATGAGGTTCTTGCAAGCTGTGTGGATGAGAGCAGGGACTACAGGGAGGATGAGCGAACTGACATCAGCCATGGTACAGGGAGCCATTCAAGTGGGGGCAGGAAACAGGAACGTAGTAGTGGTACAGGACAGTATAATTAGGGGGATAGATACTGTTCTCTGCAGCCATGAACATGAGTCCCGAAGACTGTGTCAGGATTAAAGGCATCTCCTCAGGGTTGGAGAGGAACTTGGAGTGGGAGGGGAGGGATCCAGTTGTCGTCGTAGAAAGGGTTGTAGAAAGGGCTTTAAACTAAATAGAGGGGGGGGGGGGGGGGGGGGGGGTGGTGGGAGGGGAGGAGGTTCTGGAGAGGGGATCCGTAGGCTTAAAAAGGAAAAGGATATGGCAGCGTTGCAGCTATTTAGGTAATGATATGCAGAATGTGACAGGAAGGGACAGAGTGTACAAACATGAAAAAAAGTGGCAAATAGGGTCAAAGGGGGAAAAAATGGTAAAAAGGCAAAATTAATGGCTCTTTACTTAAACACATGCAGTATTCAGAACAAAATAAATGAATTAATGGCACAAATTATCTTATAGCCATAATGGAGATGTAGTTACAAGGAGATCAAAGCTGGGAACTAAATATTTAGGGGCTTGTGACCTTAGGAGGCAGGAAGGAAAGGGTGGCGGGGTAGCTTTGTTAGTACAGGATGGAAAAAGTATGATAGCAAGAAATGATCTTGGATCGGAAGATATAGAATCCATATGGCTGGAGGTAAGAAATAACAAGGGGAAGAAGGCACTGGTGGGAGTAAACTATAAGCCCTCTAACTGTAACTATACTGTAGGACAGAGAATAAATCAGGAGATTAAGGGGGCATGTAAAAAAGGCAGTACATTATTCATGGGTGATGTTAATCTTCATGTAGATTGGGAAAATCAATTTTGGCAGAGGGAGCCATGAATAAGAATTCATAGAGTGTTTTCAGGACAGTTTCCTAGAACAATATGTTCAGGATCTAACCAGGGGTCAGGCTATTTTGAGTCTGGTATGTGTAATGAGGCAGGTTTAATAAGTGATCTCAGGGTAAAAGGTCCCCTTGAAAACAGTGACCATAACATGGTAGAATTTAGCATTCAGTTAGAGTGAGAAACTTGGGTCATAAACAGCTATGCTAAACTTAACTAAGGGTAATTACAAAGGAATGAAGGCAGAGGTGGCTGGAGTGGACTGGGAAAGGAGTTTAGCAAAAAAGACAGTTGATGAACAATGGTATATGTTTAAGAAAATAATTCATGACTCACAACAAAGATATATCCCAGTTAGGAAGAAGGGTACTAGGAAGGCAACAAACCAACCATGGTTAACCAAGGAAGTTAAGGATAGTGTCAATTTGAAAGAAAAAACACAATGTGGCAAAGATCGGTGGTAAGCCAGAGGATTGGGAAAGTTTTAATTCAAACAAAAGATGACCAGAAAAATAATGAGGGAGAAAGTAAACTTTGAAGGTAAACTAGCAAGTAATATAAAAATGGACAGTAAGAGTTCTTTAAATATGTAAAAAGGAAGAGGGAGGCCAAATTGAACATAGGCCCCTTAGAGAATGAGGCTGGGGAAATAATAATGGGGAACCAGGGAATGGCAGGGGAGTTGAATAAATACTTTGCATCAGTCTTCACGGTAGATGACACTAATAGCATTCCAAAAATACTAAGTAATCAAGGGGCAAAAGGTGAGGAGGAAATAAGTGCAATAACTATCACTAGAGAAAAAGTATTAGGGAAACTAATGGGGCTAAAGGCCAATACGACCCCTGGACCTGATGGGTTGCATCCTAGGATATTAAAGGAAGTAGCAGCATAAATAATGGATGCGCTGGTAGTAATCTTCCAGGATCTTTAGGTTCTGGAAAACTCCCAGAGGATTGGAAAACTGCCAATGTAATGCCCCTTTTCAAAAAGGGAGGGAGACAAAAAACAGATAACTATAGGCCAGTTAGCTTAACTCCTGTCATTGTGAAAATGTTAGAGTCTATTATAAAGGATGTAATAGCAGAGCATTTAGAAATGCATAATATAAGCAAGCAGAGTCAGCATGACTTCATGAAGGGGTAATCATGCCTGACAAATTTATTATAAATCTTTGAGGAGGTAACAAGCAGGATAGGTAAAGGGAAGCCAGTAGATGTAATATATTTGGATTTCCAAAAGACATTCGAAAAGATACGCACATAAGGGAAATTAATAAAATAAGAGTCCATGGTGTTTGGGGCAGTATATCAGTATGAATAGAGGATTGGCTAACTAATAGAAGGCAGAGAGTTGGGATAAGTGGATAGTCTTTAGGATGGGAACCTGTAACTCGTGGAGTGCCACAGGGATCATTGCTGGGGCCACAATTATTTACAATATGTGTTAATGACTTGGGTGAGGGAAGTGAATGTACTATCGCCAAGTTTGTGGATGACACAAAAATAGGTGGGAAGATAAGTGGTGAGGATGCCACAAAGAGTCTATAGAGGGATATAGACAGGTTAAGCGGGCAGAAATTTGCAAATGGAATATAGTGTGGGAAAATGTGAGGCTATGCACTTTGGCAGGAAGATTAGAGAAGCGGAATATTATTTAAGTGGAGAGAGACTGCAGAAAGCCTCAGCACAGAGGGATTTGGGGGCCCTCATGCATGAATCACAAAAAGCTAGCATACAAGTTCAGCAGGTAGTAGGGAAGGCAAATATAATGTTGGCCTTTATTTCAAAGGGAATGGAGTATAAAAATAGGGAAGTCTTGCTAAAACTAAACAAGGCACAGGTTAGACCACACATGGAATACTGTGAACAGTTTTGGTCTCCTTATCTAAGGAAAGATATACTGGCATTGGAGGCAGTCCAGAGAAGGTTCACAAGGTTGATCCTGGGTATGGATGGATTTTCTTATGAAGAGAGGTTGAGTAGGTTGGGCCTGTACTCATTGGAGTTTAGAAGAATGAGAGGCAACCTTATTGAAACATATAAGATTCTTAGGGGGCTTGACAGGGTAGATGCTGAGAAGCTGTTTCCCCTTGCGGGAGAGTCTAGGACCAGAGGACATAATCTCAGAATAAGGGGTTGTCCATTTCAAACAGAGATGAGAGGGAATTTCTTTTCTCAGAGGGTGGTGAATCTGTGGAATTCTTTACCGCAGAGGGCTTTAAAGGCTGGGTCATTAAGTACATTCCAGGTTCAGATAGACAGATTTTTAATCAGTAAGGGAATCAAGGGCTATGGGAAAAAGGCGGGAAAGTGCAGTTGAGGATTATCAGATCAGCTATGATCTCATTGAATAGCTGAGCAGACTCAATGGGCCGAATGGCCTACTTCTGCTCCCACGTCTTACGGTCTTATGGTTCTCTGAACCGGCTGCTGTGACTACTCCTGATATAACCAAAACACCAGCCATCTCTGTAGTGTTAGCACATGAGCTTTGGACCCTGCCTTACAATGATTGGATCATATTTGCAATGCAGAGAACATTGAATTACTCTGCAGTAACCAGAATCATATTCAGATCTGTCAGGAATACTGTTGGGTATGTCTTGTCCTCTATTCTGAAATCTAGTTCACTTGTGTTGTCAAAGGGAGATCACACTAAGAGGATGGGATGCTACTAGAAGAGCTGGTACAACACTGCATGGTCCTAAATTACTTATTGTTCATAATAAATGTATGAAATATGGTTACCTAAACTTCTAGAAATGAAGAAGCTCCATGTACAGATGGACATGTGTAGCTCCAGGTATGAATCGAGGTGGTAGAAATAACCTCCAAGTTCACTTACGTAGGAGAAGAAAACCTGGCAGGGTACAATGTATTAGAGTTAGAAAAATCTTATAAAAAGACATTCAAAAGTAGCAGGAAACCATAAAGGGTGAACAGGAGTCCTGTGGACAAGTAGATAGCAGAAACAGTTTGAAAACACTCAGATAAAATAAAAAAATTAATAGAAATTTCTGTACACAGGAAGTAATGAGAATTTAGATTTCGTAGCCAAATAGAGTGATCAAAGCAGATATTTGAGACCTTTAGGGGCAGGCTTGATATATTCACAAGGGAGAAGGGAATAGAGGAATATGGAATCAGCATAGGAAGATCTGATAATTAGATTAGGAGGAGACTCACTTGTAGCATAAACACTAGTATGAAACAGTTGGGCTGACTGGCCCATTTCTATGCTGTATACTGAAACCTAGTCCAGCCCATTTGTGGTGTAAATAAACCTTTTTCCCAAACTCCAGTGCCCATTCTCTGATCAGAAGTCTCTACATCAGGCTGCAGGTAGAGTGAGGTAAGAGCTACAGTTTTGGAAATCTGTACTTTGACCACAGGCCTGGAGGAGCAAACAATTTAGAAGATGGAGTGAAACTGCTGAGTCTTTTGGAAGAATTCACTGCTGTCATTGATATAACCAAAACAACAGCCACTGTTAGGCTTTATTGACAGTAAGCAACGTTATATAAAATTAACTGGTCCTTCCTTCCTGTCATAGTGTGTATCATAATATTTGTGAAGCATGTCAAAGCAGTATCAAATTACCCACCCCACTCTGGAATTATTGTATATTCATCTTCCTTTGACATATATCATTAACATGACATAATATCTTCCAACCTTGAAAATGTTGATGTATAATACTGTCTTGTAAGTAGCTTTAGGAGCAGCTGATCTTATTAATAAGTTTAAGTAAGTTGGTTTTGGAATGGAGCAGAATTCAAGATTTGCAGTGTAGGCAGCATGCCAACTTTGTGCTGCCCGCTCATTTGAATGACCTCTGCATCCAGTCAGTGCTGACCATGCCGTTCATTGGCTGGACGCATTTGCAAGGGACAGTACATGAGTCACTTGCACAACTGCACTACCTTATTCCCATTCTTGTTCATCCTCCAAGGTAAAGATGACTATGTTCATCTGCTGGGGTGTTTGGTAGGTTTCCAGTGGTTACCTAAGTGGCTGCTAAGGCCGATCTGCATCCAGAATGTTCTGCTGCAAAAAGGACAGGATAGTGCAGCCGATTGAGTTTTGAATAAATTGCTGGCTCAGGATTTCCTCTGCTAGCATTTTTTGTCTGCTTCTGATCTGTGTTTGCATTCGAAGGATGCTACACCATTTTTTATTTGGTTGCGCCCGGTACAGTGATCCTGGATGAGTGTCTCTCACAAGGATTCTCCCAGGACTCCAAGTTCATATTAATACTCCTAAGTGAAGACTTCAGAGTGTCTTTGTAGCCTTTGCTTGACTTCCATCAGAGCGCACCCCAGGCTGAAGCTCTCCATAGAAGATTTGTTTTAGTAAACAAGTGTCAGCCATTCTGGCTACATGAGCAGCCCAACTCAGTTGTGACTGTCTCAATGCTGTGTGGATACTTGGCATGCCAGCTCAGGTGAGTGCCTCAGTGCCTGGTATTTTGACCTGTCATCTGATCTTCAGAACTCCCAAAGGCCGCTCAAGTGAAAGTGGCATGACACTGGTACACACTTCAAGACTTGCATGGGTAGAACTGATTGGGTAGGACTATTGCTCCATAGGCTTTCAGTTTGGTAGGCAGACATACTCCCCTTTGTTTTCAGACTGATGTTCAAAGTCTGTCGAAGTATACACTTGCTTCAATTCATGCATGTATTTCGTTGTCAATTTTGGCAGCTTGAGACAGAGTGAGCTGCCGATATAAGTGAACTTATCAGCTGCAGACTGGCTCTGGTTATGGTCTGAAACCTTAGGCTCAAGAAAGGACTTTTTTGCAGCAGGCTGGTACATTACTTCAATTTTCTTCATGCTAATTGTAAGGCTGAATTTGTCACATGCATTGGAGCACAAGCCCATGCTACACTGCATGTCCAGCTGTGAACCAGCAGCTAGGGTACAGTCATCAGCAAACAGGAAATTGCAAAGTATGGCCTTGGAGACCTTGGTCTTTGTCTAAAGTCATCTCAGATTGAACAGCTTCACATCCATGCAATATCTGATTTTGATGCTAGGATCACTGTCATGGAAGACATCGAAGAACATGGCAGAGAAAATGATGCTGAAGAAAGTTGGTGCTAACGTGCAGCCCTGTTTAACATCATTAGTGACTGGGAATGGGTCAGAAGACTCACCATCATCCAGGACACATGTGAGCATGGTGTCACGGAACTGTCAAAGCATTATGATGAACTTTTTAGGACTGTTGTGATACACCATTAAGTGATAGGAACATGACATCACTAGGAAGGAAGTGTGTCATGCAATCCAGTTTTAGTTTCACTTTTGCTTTCAGCAGAACACACACACAAACACAACACAGAGCTCTGCAGCTCTGATGTCTTTAAGCTTTATAGCTATGTATATCTGTTCACACATTCCTCGTCTTAATAAATGAACCTATAATGTGTTTACCCAATCTCTTATGAGTAACTGGTGCCTTTATAACATAAAAACATGACAAGGAGAGCCCAGTTTCTCCATTACCTTCCAAAGGCCCTCATGGCTGACTGTGTCAAAGGAATTGCCCAGGTCAATAAACATGGTGTAGAGGTCCATGGCATTCTTGGCATTTCTCCAAACACCACATCAGCGGTTTCTCAACCTTTTCTGAAACTGCACTGACTCTCTGGCAGCAGATCCTCATCGACAAGTTGCACTTCGTGGTTCAGAAGGATTCTGGTGAAGATTGTGCCAGTGATGGAGAGGAATGAGATTACTCCATGATTGCTGCAAGATTGGCGAGTTTGTTTCCATGTACAGGTGCACAGTGGAGGCATCTTTATATTCTTGCAGGATGGTTCCATGCTCCCATGTAGACTGAAAGAGTTCAGTGAGCTTCTTGACCAGGTTTTAACCCCCAGTAGAGTTCAACTGGGATAGTTTCCGCTTCTACGCTTTGCCAATAGACAAGGGTTTAAATGCATTCATCATTTCTAACTGTGTGGGAGGGTCATCAAGACAGCAGTTGGTGGCAACCTGTGGCAGCCTGTTGATTGCTCCTTTATTGATGGATGAAGATGGAGTAGATGCTCTGAGCATCTTTCTAGAACTTGGGCTTTTTCTGTGAGCAGTGTTGACCTGTTGGCACTGGGGATTGATGATGAACCATTAGATGGGGGCCTGTAGACAGATTTTGAAGCATTGTACAATCTCTTCCAATCTTTGTGATCTGCATATGACTGAAGTTCTTCTGCTTTCAGATTCAGCCAAGAGTCTTGCACCTCTCTGAGCTTGCATAGGACAGTCCTGTGGATGTTTCAGCTGGCATTGTGCTTGGATAGAGATGACCCGTCATTGAGGTAAACCCTGTAGAGGCAATGTTTCTCCTCCAGTAGTTTCTGAATCACCTCATTGTTTTCATTTTAGACAACTTGGTGCTTATGACAGGTAGTACCAAGGGCCTCTAGAATAGTGGAGTACACTACAGCCCGGACGGTTGCCCAGTCATCCCCATTTTCGCTGTATACAGGCTAACTTCAAGTTTCTCTGAGAAAGATTCCTTCATGACTGCCTGTTTGAGCCTTGAGACATTGAGGTGCTTCTGGACTTTTATGCCCTGGGGGCATTTAGGGGCATAGATCACAATTTTTAGCTTTGATCAAAGAGTGGTCAGTACTGCAGTCACATGACTTTTGCTACATGGACGTTCTCTCTGCCCATCTACCTGATGATGATATAGTCGATTAGATAATTGTTAGTGGTGTGTCTGTGATTTAAGTACTTGTGTTTATGTGTGTGTGTTCTGTATGTTTCTCTGTATTTTTCTTTTTCACAATAAAATTTGTAAAGCTGTGCTCAAACTTTTATTCTGAGTGTTTTGTCTGTTCCACTTACATTACGCTGATGCCCATAAATGATACTATAACTGAATGAACATAAAATGGAGTGGGTGAATTAAATTTAATCTCTTGGCAACTAATTGAACTAACTGGTACCAGTTCAATTGTAATTATGTTCTAGGCAGGATATACATACTGTCAGCTATTCAATCATAACAGCCACATCAGCTAAACGGATTGTATGACACTCACTGACAAACTCTGTTGTCTCTTGTCGGACAAAGTGTTGCACAACCTGAGATAGCAGGGGCTACCCAGAGGGCCAGGTGCACCTACATGTATTAATTTCTGAGAGATGGTGCTGAGGCCATGGCCAGTGACAGGGTGGAAACCTTGGAAGGTGATGGGATCCTCATACCTAATTCTCCTTCTCACCTTCTCCATCCTCATCCCACAATTTCTTCATATTTACAAGCCGTAGTTGGTGTATGTCTGTACCTCTTACTTTCCTTGATCTCCCCACATACTAATCCTACCTTTGTGTCTTTTTTGCTTTCAGATATCCAAGAGATGCAACTTGGCCAGGAACTGGAGGAACAGCAAGAAGAGAATGATGATGAAGAGACACCAGCCCTGTTACATGATTTCACACTCTCAGCCACCAGCACAGATGACAATGCACATATCTTAAAGGATTTATGAGAGGCAAGATCTGCACACGGTGAGACACTGGATACGAGCAGCTGTAGCCAGTGTAAGAGACAAGGCTAGCACAGGTGCCCACTCGTTGAAAGGTGAGGTTGCATACAGGTTCTGTTAAAGAAGAGCTCTCCGATGGGCAACCTACACGAGAATACTAATGGATGTGAACAATAAATTGCTTGGTGCATTCAGAATTGTGTCAGAAAGCCTGCAGTCAATGTCAAGGTGCATGTAGGAATCCAGAACTAACTTGACACAGGACTTTGCACAGAACTTGGAGTCCACTTTTTCCAGCACAGATGTGGTGGCCAACTCTGTTTGCATGCTTGTGGACCCAACCATGATGCAGCGTCTGATAGCTGATGTTGCAGCTTTCATTGCAGCACAAGCAGCTGTCACCCAATGTCTGAATCCTACAATGGAATCTCCGGCTGCTGTCATGCAAGGTTAGCTTGCTGTCATCCTGGCTGTGGACTGTGTGCAAATAAGTTTGCAGGGTGTCACAGGAGTCTGCAACCAGTCCTCCAACAGATTACTGGGATACCTGAAGTGCTACCCTGTGGGAGTGGCAATGGCTCTGTGATACCCACTACTGCCACTCACCCAGTGCCCTCACTGTTGTTCATCAGCCAGCTAACCCAAGCGGGATGGTACAGTCCATAGCCGAACATTCTTGCCTCAGAATTGCTCAAGGCCATCGTGCAAGGCCATCTGCCCCCATTGAAGGTCAGCAGCCTTTCACCAGACATGCTGCAACCAATGGGATAGCACTGTATATATGCACTAGGACAGGCAAAGCCACATTAAAGACACACAATAGGGGAATGCACAAGGGTGGTCAGTTGACTTTTGTGTGCAATATGGCATGTTTTCACTCACAAATTTGGTCTAAAATGTTTGTTCTGTGGTAACTTTTATTTTTGCATTGTGGCTAAGTGGTCATTGTGATGGTCAGTCACAAAGGGAAGACGAGATGTGTAGCTGTTGTTGAATGGGGAATAAGAGTTTTGATAACTGGTATTGCACTCAGATCTATTCTTCATGGATAGCCTGGTCAGAAAGGAACTGATTAGGTTGCTTTCTCACATCCTCTTCCACCTCTTCCTTCTCTTTCTTCTGCTCTACAGTTGCTCGCTGTCTTATGGTAGCAATCATTCCCTCATGATGATGAGTTTGTGTAGCATATAACAGACTGTCAAGAATCCTGACACCTGCTGTGCTGAGGTTTCTCCAGGATGGTCCAGGCAGTGGAAACCTTAGCACGCCAATGATTTGCCCTATCACATTTTGTGTGGCAGCATGGTTTCACTATATGCATACTATGCATATGTCCATGTATTACACACTGGAGTCATGAACCATATGGTCAATAGATAGTCCTTGTGGCTTGGTATAGCCACCTTCTGGTTCACTACAATGGTCCAAATATAGTTGGCAGAGTGAGCTGTCACACAATGAAGGCATCATGATTGCTGCCAGGCTACCAGGTGTTGACCTGCATGATTCTGGCTGTGCCCTGTCACCAGCCGAATACCCAGGGAGTACAAGCCATTTCGATTCCAGTATAGGGCAGAGTTGACATATAGTAGCCATCTGCGTGCAGTCAATGACACCCTGCGCTATCAGGAAACCAGCAACTCAAGTAAAGCTGTGTGCTTGCTCTGCCTGGGCATCTCTGGCAAGAAGCCTTGAAATTAACAAAAAGTCCTTCAACACCTGCCACACTACTTCCTGTAGAGTCAATTCAACTTGAAACAACAATAGAAAGCACCAAACAATTGTGGAATCATAGCAACAGCCAGATGAAAACAACTACCAGCTAATTTGTATTTAATTGTTGATCCATTTAAATTGCACTGGGGGTTTGGGGGTGGAGGGTGCATGCATCTTTCCTGCTGCTTAATGCATGTTCAGTCTTGTAGTCCATACAAGATAGCACATCGGCTGAGCTTCAAAATGGCACAGCTAGTGTCAAATCTGTGGTGCATGGTGAATGACATCATGATTTGCCTGCTATGCATACTTCAGCATTCACTGGGCACACAATAAAACCTACACCATTATGATACGTAAAACATAGGAGCAGAAGTAGGCCATTAGGCCTATCAGTCTGCTCCGCCATTCAATGAGATCATGACTGATCTGATAATCCTTAACTCCACTTTCCTGCCTTTTCCCCATTGCCCCTGATTCTTTTATTAATAATGTGTCTATCTCAGCCTTGAATATACTTAACGATCAGCCTCTACAGCCCTCTGCAGTAAAGAATTCCACAGATTCTCCACCCTCTGAGAGAAGAAATTCATCCTCATCTCTGTCTAAAATGGGAGAAGCCTTACTCTGATATTATGCCCTCTGGTCCTAGACTCTCCCACTAGGGGAGACAACCTCTCAGCATCTACCCTGTCAAGCCCCCTAAGAATCTTATATGTTTCAATAAGGTCACCTCTCATTCTTCCAAACTCCAATGAGTACAGGCGCAACCTACTCACCCTCTCCTCATAAGAAAATCCCTCCATACCCGGGATCAACCTAGTGAATCACCTCTGGACTGCCTCCAATGCCAGTATATCTTTCCTTAGATAAGGGGACCAAAACTGTTCACAGTATTCCAAGTGTGGTCTAACCAGTGCCTTGTATAGTTTTAGCAGGCTTCCCTATTTTATATTCCATTCCCTAGGCCAATATTCCATTTGCCTTCCCTATTACCAGCTGAACTTGTAGACTAGCTTTTTGGGATTGATGCACGGGATCTCTTTGCACAAAATCCCTTTGTGCCACAGCTTTCTACAGTCTTTCTCCATTGGAATAATATTCAGCTCCTCTATTCTTCCTGCCAAAGTGCATAATCTCACATTTTCCCACATTATATTCCATCTGCCAAGTTTTTGCCCACTTACTTAACCTGCCTATATCCCCCTGCAGATTTTTTGTGTCATCCTCACCACTTGCCTTCCCACCTATTTTTGTGTCATCCACAAACTTGGCGATAGTACATTCACTTCCCTCATCTAAGTCATTAACATATATTGTAAATAATTGTGGCCCCAGCCCTGATCACTGTGGCACTCCACTAGTTACAGGTTGCCATTCTGAAAATGCCCCCCTTATCCAAACTCTCTGTCTTTTATTAGTTAGCCAATCCTCCATCCATGCTAATATACTACCCCCAATACCATGGGCTCTTATCTTTTTAAATAGCCTTACATGCGGTATCTTATTGAACGCCTTTTGGAAATCCAAATATATTACATCTACTGGCTCCCCTTTATCTATCCTGCTTGTTACCTCCTCAAAGAATTCTAATTGATTGGTCAGGCACGATTTCCTCATCATGAAACCACGTTAACTCTGCTTGATTATATAATGCATTTCTAAATGCTCTGCTATTACATCCTTTTTAATAGACGCTAACATTTTCTCAATGATGGATGTTAAGCTAACTGGCCTAAAGTTACCTGTTTTTTGTTTGCCTCTCTTTTTGAATAAGGGTGTTACAATGGCAGTTTTCCATTCCTCTGGGACTTTTCCAGCATCTAGGGATTCTTGGAAGATTACTACCAGTACATCCACTACTTGTGTAGCTACTTGTTTTAATATCCTAGGATGCAACCCTTCAGGTCCAGGGGTCTTATCAGCCTTTTCAAAAACAGAAATACCTGGAAAAACTCAGCAGGTCTGGCAGCATCGGCGGAGAAGAACAAAGTTGACGTTTCGAGTCCTCATGACCCTTCAACAGAACTAAGTGAAAATAGGAGAGGGGTGAAATTTCACCCCTCTCCTATTTTCACTTAGTTCTGTTGAAGGGTCATGAGGGCTCGAAATGTCAACTTTGTTCTTCTCCGCCGATGTTGCCAGACCTGCTGAGTTTTTCCAGGTATTTCTGTTTTTGTTTTGGGTTTCTAGCATCCGCAGTTTTTTGTTTTTATCAGCCTTTTGCTCCATTAGTTTCCCTAGTACTTTTTCTCTAATGATAATCATTGTATTTATTTCCTCCCCGCCTTTTTTCCCTTGATTATTTGGTATTTTTGGAATGTCTTCTACTGTGGAGACTGATACAAAGTATTTATTCAACTCCTCCACCATTTCCTGGTTCCCCATTATTATTTTTCCAGCCTCATTCTCTAAGGAGCCTATGTTCACTTTGGCCTCTCTCTTCCTTTTTATATATTTAAAGAAGCTCTTACTGTTGCATTTTTATATTACTTGCTAGTTTACCCTCAAAGTTTATTTTCCCCCTCTTTATTACATTTTTGGTCATCTTTTGTTGGTTTTTAAAATGTTCCCAATCCTCTGGCTTACCACTAATCTTTGCCACATTGCATGTTTTTTCTTTCAATTTGATATTATCCTTAATTTCCTTGGTTAACCATGGTTTGTTTATCCTCTTCATAGAATCCTTCTTCCTCACTGGCATATATCTTTGTTGTGATCATGAGCTATTTTCTTAATGCTTGCCATTGTTCATCAACCGTCTTTTCTGCTAAACTCCTTTCCCAGTCCACTCCAGCCAACTCTGCCCTCATTCCTTTGTAATTACCCTTATTTAAGTTTAGCACAGTTGTTTCTGACCCAAGTTTCTCACTTTCAAACTGAATGCTAAATCCTACCATGTTATGGTCACTGTTTCATAAGGGATCTTTTACTCTGAGATCATTTATTAAACCTTCCTCATTACACATTACCAGATCCAAAATAGCCTGATCCCTGCTTGGATCCCCAACATATTGTTCTCGGAAACTGTCCCGAACACGCTCTATGAATTCTTCCAGCATGATTAGCCACAAAGATGTATATGCTCACCGCAGGCACCATTTTGGATGTCTAAAGGCATTAATGAACTAATTTTATCACTCTATATTTTCAGCATTTATGAAAATGTGACTGTTTTGATTCTTCCACAACGTAGTCGTGGGTGACAAAGCACAAAACGTGGGAAGTAATGATTTCAGGTAGGAACTAAACTGTTACCATGGATTTATTTGAAGCTTTTTGCTGGCTCCACAGTCAAAGATTTCAAACCAGTTCATCTGAACCTCAATAGATTTATTTATCACTTGTTACAAGAAGGATTTTGCCGCAATGGATGAACAAGTCAGCGCAATAGCATAGAAGGCTGATAAGAAAATTATTAACATTACGGTTTTGCTATCATTCGATTTCCTCAGCAACTATATGTCTCCTGAAGGAAGTGTCATAGCAGAAAAAGGGAACTATTTTGAAATGAATCTCACTGAACTGGTACCACGGCTGCCATTCCAAATGATAAAAGAGGTCTCAGATTTATATAGTGTCTTTCAAGTCCTCAAAGTCAATGGCTTTTGAAGTGGGGCTACTGTTGCTCTGTAGACAAGTCTAGTAGACAATTTGTACACAGCAAGTTTCCATAATCAGCAATAAGATAAATGACCAGTTAATCTAGTATGGCGATGGTTTTCTGTATGCGGCATCTGCTGTTCTCCACCCTCTTCATCCTCCTTTCTCCGTCCTCCTTTACCACTTCTGTTTTCAGTAGACAGGAATAGATTAATCGGTAGCAGTATAACTATCTCAAAACAGCTCTTGATTGACACCAAATCAAACAGCCAGTATCATGAATTGCATTTCATTGGTTAATGTAGGAAATGGTGATCTACAATTTGGGTTAAAGAATATTGTTAGGCTAGTGTAGCAGAATTTTACTCTTTACCTGTTTTTTATCACCTTTATCATAATCTGGCAGCAACAGATGCTGATATGAGTTACAAGAAATATTTCTTTTTTCGGAGAAATGAATATAGTGAGCTGCATGTAAATGCTGTTCCTTCCTTAATGGAGTGCACAAGTGCGCACTTTCCTAGGGAGTTGGAGTGTCACAAAGACAGGTGTAAATTATACATTAGAAATAACATATTCTGGTGATTTTTTAAAATTCCAGCATTGTGAAATACTGTTCCTCCAAATTTTCAGTAAAATTGCATTCATTTTATTGAAAACAGCAAGAGCCCAAAATAGATTTTAAAGGTTCCAAAAACTGTAGTACTTGCAAAGTCATATATCACACAATCTATCTGATCAGGGCACCCACCCCACAACACCCCTCCCCACAAACCTACTCCACCTGCAGCATACTTTACCACACACAGCTTTCTGACTGCAATGTTCAATTGAATGCACTTGAAGCTTATCCCATGAAACAAAATAAATGTACTGGGTTGTATATGTTGTCAATATCTGCACATGGCAGTGCTCCAAGGCAATATGCCACAGCCTATGGAAGTGAAAAAGAATAACAAATTTTTAACCAAAACCCATGCCTTAGTTAGTCATACAGCAAATATATGCTTCTATGAGACCATTGAACATTCTGATATGATTCCATTGGTAATTTTAATTGTGAATGCCATATCTCCTTGTTCATTGCTTAACGGGGATTCTAAGGTTCAGTCTATTATTCTGATAACAATTCTTGCTATACTGAGTTGGTTTTGTAATTTTCTTGGTGTGGTGATATAGTAACAGGAGAAAGATAGAGACACGAGATCATTCATAACTAGGGTTTGTGTTTTTTTACATTCTATACTGTTTTGATGTGAGAAAATAAACCAATTATTGTCATTTTCAATTTTCAAAAATGAGGGGGATGAACTTTGATATAAGCTGTTTCAAAGTACTGGGTATGAGCTGCAGCAAAAATTAAACTACAAGCAGGTATCAGAGCCCAAATTCTCATTAACTTTTGTGCAGGCATAGGCACTCTTGGGACTCTGGCACTGACACTGCCAAAGTTCATAGCAACCCATCCACCAGCTTAAGCACCAGTCCCTTCACCGAACATCGAAGCTGCAAAGGAACGAGAGGAAGACTTGCACTCACAGAGTGCTTTTCATGACAGCTAAGCGCTTTACAGCCAATGAAGTACTTTTGAAGCATAGCCACTGTTATAATTTAGGGAACACAGCAGCCAATTTGCACACCGCAAGCTCCCACAAACAACAACATGATGATGACCAGATAATCTGTTTTGAGATGTTGATTGAGGGATAAATATTTGCCAGGATGCTGGGAATAACTCCCTTGCTCTTCTTCAAAATTATGCCATGGAATCTTTTATAACTACCTGAGAAGGCAGATGGGACCTCAGTTTAGCATCTTTCTCCATACTGCATTGGAGTGTCAACCTTAATTCTTGTGCTCAAATTCTGGAGTGGGACTTGAACCCAGAACCTTATGACTCAGAGGTGAGAGTACTACCAACTAAGCCACAGTTGACAATGTACACCAGCCAAAGGTTGAACTGTAGCAACTTGCCAAGGCTTTTTCAACAGCATCTCCCAAATCTGCAATCTCTAACACCTGGAAGAATAAGGGTAGCAAGAGCATATGAATATCATTAATTCCATGTTCCTCCTCAAATCATGCATCATCCTGACATGGATATGTATCACTATTTCATCATCAGCATTGAGTAAAAATCCTGAAACTTCTTACCTGGCAGGGCTATGCTATGGGAGTACCTTTACCACGTGGATTGCAACAATTCAAGAAGAAATCTCACCACCACCTTCAAAATGTCAACCCTGAATAGCAATAATTGCTGGTTTTGTTAGCATTGCCCACATCCAGAACATGAATATTTTTAACACATTCCTTCCGCGGCACTTCCATTATCATCCGGCAAGGGTTATGAATTTTTTGCCACATTGCCTTCAAAAGCTTGTAATTATTTTGTTATTAAATTATAGTCAGCAGAAAAAAAAATTGGCTTGACTGCACTCAAATTTTACATAGCATTTAGGGGAGCATTAGAATTCAGGCACAATTTAAGTCCTCTTTCTAGATCTCCACATTAATACCTTGACGTACAACCCTGTTTCCCAAGTAGTGCGAAGAACAAAATGTCATTCTTTATATTGCATTACAAAAAATTCCTTCCTTATTGGAGTGTACAAGTGCGTACTTTCCTAGGGAGCTGGAGCATCTCAAAGGCAGCTGTAAATTATGCATTAGAAATGACATTTTCTGGTGAATTTTAAAAATTCTAGCATTGTGAAATACCATTCCTCCAAATTTTTAGTAAAATTGCATTCGTTTTATTGAAAACAACAAGAACCAAAATAGGTTTTAAAGGTTCCAAAAAGAGTAGTACTTGCAAAGTCAAATATCACACAAATTTTTCTGTGCTTTATTCAGATTTTAAAAATCAGTTTAGGTGATTTGAAAAGATCCTTTTACAGATTTTCATGCACAATACTTGCTGATTAAATGATTATGGTAGTGACAAACAGACAGCAACCAAATGGTTAGAGTCGCTATTTGCTATTTTGTTGTATATTTCATTCCAGCCCTTCTCTCTCACATTCTGAATTTAAAAGGTTCATTCTCAATGTCACAATGCATTAGCTGATATCTAGGTGAGTGATCTCAACATCACCCATCAAATCAGCAAGCACTTCCATTCAATAAAAATGCTGCTCGTTGCATTCTTAAAAGTTAAATTAATTCTACAAAGTACAAACATATGAAACATTTTGTGGTCAATCACGAATGTAAAAATTTGCCCAAACATGCATGTTTCTATTTTTAATATCAGTTTTATGTTAAAGATATTAATGCAAGCAATTTTTAAATCTTGCAAGCAGTCCCAGGTCAGATATATACCTGGTGAGAGGTAACGCTCCCTTTACACTGTCACAACAATGTGCTTTAACCACAGCCAAAATGAAGTGGTCAATTTGTGTCATATTATTGCTTGGCACTTTGGGCCTCCTAAGGACTAAGATGTGGACAGCCACAGGCAAAAGGCACCTCATCCCATAATTCAATGTCAAGTCCCAGAAGTGAAACTGCAGTGACTTCACCCACTACCCCATCCTGTCCATCATTCAAACTACTTTATCAAGACAGATGCTTAGTAGATTTAGAGGTAAGATATTATACCACTGACAAAGACGCACCAAAGGTTACCCATCTGATACGGCATCAGACAAGCTCGAAGGAGAGGTGACAGGTGCTGGGTTTTGCTTATGCTAGAGGAAAGGAGTCTGAAAGAGGATTTGTTTTCAAAATTCAAGATCCTTAATTGTATTGACAAGTTGAACCCATATGCCATGGCCCTGAGGGACATTTGATAGAAGTTAGAAGTGGGAACCTGATTGGAAGGGTCAGATGTAATTGCTTCACACAGAAGATTGTGAAAATTTGGAGGGGATTTCCCAGAGCCTTGATCAAGGTATATAAAATCACCATTTTATAGAGGGAATTGGACAGATGTCTGGTGATAAGCTCAATTGAGGGGTACAGATAGTGCCCATGAGTTCTATTTTTGAACTCTTGATGCCAGAGAGATAAACAAGTTGATCTTATCTAATTTGATAAATGCTGCATAATTGTTCATCAATTGATTCTTGCTAAATAATTCCCCTTAAATTGCTACTCAGGAACCAGGGAGAGGTCCATTAAAAGACTCAGATGATATAAACAATTTAGGTGCCTTTCTCATAATTATTTCAATCCTAAAATACATTATTGTTTTCAAAAAAAGGCCGATAGCTAAATGTTCTGTTTCAAATCCCTTTCAACCATTTGGTTCTATAGATGCTGACTCATGATGTTGCATAATTCTATGGCAGATTCCCAGTCTCCTGCCCAAGTAGTCAATTTCATGTCTAAGCTTAGATAGTTATGGATTTTCCAACCATTGGAGGCAACAAACCCTGATGCTAGCCAGACATCACTTTCAACAGGGTACTGGGTAGCAAACAGGAGCAGAGAACGTAGGTGAATTTTCTTCATTTTAACCCACGGCACTGAGACTAATTGCAAGGTCTACTGTCACCACAGCTATTACAGCACAGATAAGGCAAACAAACCTGAGCTCTTCAGCTTAAGTGGCTCAGTAGCAAGTTTGAGTAAATTGCACTAAATTTGTTTGATTATAACATATTAGATCAATATTCTAATATTTTTATCATATGAAGAATTCACAAGGTTTGGAGCAAGAGGTAAATAGCACATAATCTAGAGTGGGATAAGCTTTTATTTGAATAAGTCCAGAAATGGTGTGTTTTGTAGATATTAATAATTAGATAATAGATGTCAATGCCAGCTCAAACCATGGACTAACCCATATATGTAAAAATTGAGGGCAACGTTGACATTGATGGCCACTGGCAACATCATCCTCACCTTGCACTGTAGCTGTAGGTCATGTTGAATGAAGTTACGCCATTCACCACCATCACCACCTTGTGACCATCAGTGACCACCATCTTGGTGAACTATAGGCACCTCACATATTGTTCCTGGCTGACGTGGAAATAGGAGAAGAGGTGACCTTGGTTTGTAATGACTTCTGTTGAGAGCGCTTCTCCTTTTCCCCTATACACACTTGCCCCAATTATAGTCTCCAGAACTCCTGCAGGCTATTTGTTGACAAGACAGAAAATGCCTCTGATCTTCTGTTGGTTCCAGTGACCTGGGTTGTTGGGGCTAAAGGATCTGGGCTGCACGCTTGTTTTGGGGTCACCAAGTTGATATCAAGACAGAGAAGATCAATAATTCTTAGGAGAAACACATTCTGTTTATTTACAAAAGGAACTCAGCAGCTGCACTTGTGGGTTTACAACTCGAAACTCTGTCTTAACTCTTCAGACTCTAACTCAAGACTACTGACTACAAAGGTAGCCCGCGCTACTCTGCTGTTGGGTACCAAGATCATGTAACCTTACATTACAACATTTGTCTTAAAGGTATATTACACATCAGATTATTACATTCCTCCCCCTTTACTCAGAAATACATTTTACAATTTTTTTTCAAAATATCAAATTATTCATACAGATAAATAATTTACAAAGTCAGTCTTTCTGAGGGTTTCCTTATGCGTGTAGAACATCTCAGCTCTACAGCTTCTGGTGTTTGATCCAGAACCTCCCTCACTGTAGTTGGCTGAGCATCTGGTTCTTCAGTAGGTACCTGCAAATCTTTTTCTTCGAATCTTTTAGGTACAGTAGGCTCTTCAGACACATCTGTACTCAGTTGAGTTCTTTCAACAGGAGATGTTGATTCAGTCACAAACACTGGTGGAATCATTTCTGGGTATTTTGTTTTTCCTCTTCTTATGCGATCCACATGTTTCCGTATGACTCGATCTTCTGCTTTCACCTGGTAGGAAAGAGATCCCATTACTGCATTTGTTTCATTAAACAACCGTGTTGGTCCTTCTCTAAAATTCTTCACAAATACTTTCTCTCCTACGTTAAATGTTCTGTCACGACTATGACAGTCGGTTCCAATTTTCTGACTTCCCTGACTCCTCTCCATCTTCCCTCCCAAGTTTGGCATAATTAGGCTCAATCTCGATCGGCGACGGCACTTCATCAACAATTCTGCAGGTGTAACACTTGTTGTCATATAAGGGGTGGTTCTATAATGGAAAAGAAAGCGCACTAATTTAGTCACTATAGAATATCCAGACAATTTCTTCATACCAGACTTGAACGTCTGAACTGCTCTCTCGACCTGTCCAATTGAAGAAGGGTGGTATGGTGAAGTTTTCACATGAGTAATACTGTTGAGGTTGATAAATTGGTGAAATTCAGCACTCGTAAATACTGTTCCATTGTCTGATATGACCACTTCAAATAGTACATTGATTGTGAAACTTTGTCATAGTTTGTCTATTGTAGCAGAAAATGTCGGTGACTTCACTTCATATATGTCTATCCATTTTGAGTTATCGACGATAAGTAGAAACATTGTTCCCATAAAAGGTCCCACATAGTCAATGTGTACTCGCACCCATGGCCTTCCTGGCCACTCCCAGGTGTGTAACGGAGTTGTTGAATGTAATTTTTGTACTTGCTGACACTGCATACAACTTCTCACTAAGCTTTCTATTTCTCCATCCATCCCAGGCCAATGATAGCTGCGTGCTATTGCCTTCATTCTGGAAATTCTGGAATATGCACTGCGAAGTTCAGATAACAATGGTTTTCGTCCTTTTGGAGGAACAATCACTCATGCTCCCTACAATAAGATACCTTCCTGGCTGCTTATTTTGTATCTTCTCTGGAAATACAATTTAATTTCATCAGATTCTTGTTCTTGTGACTAACCATGAAGAACGTGATCTTGCACTTTGGATAAGACTGGGTCTCGATTTGTCCAATCTTTAATCTGTCTAGAACATATCGGTGATGAGTCCAGGAAGTTCAATAATAAAACAAATTCTTGTGAAATTGGAACATCCTCATCTTTTATTTGCAAGGACAAACGACTGAGTGCATCTGCCTTTACAATTTGACTTCCAAGCCTATAAGTGAAAGCATACTCATACGTTGCCAAGATCAAGGGTATTATTTGTGCTTCTGTGTCTTCTTTCGACAGGCATTCTTCTTTCTGACACTGACTTTATTCTCGGCCTTCTTTTCAACTTCCATATTGGCCAGACTAATCTCAGATGTAAGCTCGACTTGAGTAAACTCAGTGATTGAGTTTTCCAGAATTTCATCACCTGTCTGCTTCTTAGAAAATTCTGCGACCTTTGCCTCCAAAGCCTCTGTGGTTTCACGTAGTCGATTTTTCAGCTCTTCCATCTCTTTTTTGCATTGGTGCACTGCCTGTAAAATTAAGCATTGTTGTGTCTTCTCTGCCAACTCATCCTTCATTTTACTTAGAGAGGTATAGAACTCTTCCTGTTTCTCTTAATACTTTTCCAGCGGTACATACTTAGACAGGAGGGAAACTTGTAGTTTGTGAAGGTCTTTCAGCAGGTTTTTGTTTTTCTTTTGGAATCACTGTGACAAATCAAGGTTGATTTCCTTCAGCCAGTTTTGTCCTAGTATGCTTGGTCCTCTGCCTGCCACCACCATCAAGGGTAATTTCACTGTTTTACCTATGTAGTGTACTGTGACTTTACATATGCCCTTGCCTTGTGTGTCTTCTCCCGTGTAAGTTTTCAATTTGGCATCAGTTTCTTCCAAATTTAGTTTACATTCCCCATGATTCAGGTATTTAAAAGTATGCTCACCTATCACTGTAGTGGCTGCTTCAGTATCCACCTCCATTCTGATAGGCCTTTCATTCACTCTCATGGTTAGATAGAAAAGTTCTGTTCTTCCTACCTTTAAATTATATAACAAATAAATATCAGAATCTATTACTAAAGGCTTTTCAACGCTGTTAATCTCATTGAGTTTTTGCTTTTGTCTGAAAGTCTGCCTGATTCTATCTTTACAATGTCTCATGAGGTGCCCATTTCGATGACAGAAAAAGCATTCGCTCTTTTTAAACTTTGATTCATTACAAGGTTGTATGCTTCCATCTCGGTTACCATTATGGCATGTTTTTGCTGCTAAGTTATCTCTTTTAATTTGTCTGCTAGCAGTGGCTGCTTCTCACTTCTGAGAAAGATTTGCACTTTCGCTCTATTTTTGGCTGAGGCTCTCCACCCAGCATGGAGGATGGCGCCATTTAGCCTGTAGGGCTTTCGGGTCTTGCACTGCACCTTCCATTGCCAGAGCAATTTCCAATGCCTCTGAAAATCTAAAGTTGTTTCAGATAATAATCTTCTTCTGAATCGCATCTTAATTTATACCACACACCAAATGACCTCTAAGCATATCATTGATAGATGTATCAAACTCGCTACATTCAGTTAATTATTTCAGGCTTGCCACATTAGAAGCAACTGTCTCCCCTGCAGCTCTATTCCTTGAGTTAAATTTGAACCGTTGCATTGTCACCGATGGCTTGGGCTGGTAATGATTCTTTACGTGGTTCACTGAGTCATCAAAACCTTTTGAATCTGGGGCACTGGGTGCCAACAAATTTCAAATTAATCCATATGTATTACTCTCACATGTGGACAGAAAGATCGCGTGCCTCTTCTCCTCCCTGGCAATGTTGTTTGCCTGGAATAAGAACATGAGGCGTTCAACACAATAAGGCCAGTCATCCAAGGTTGGATCGAAAGGCTCAACTCCTCCAAATTACTTCGACGATCAGGAAGAAAATTTTTCTTTACTTACAACTACCACGTGAGGTAGGGCCAGATTTCAGTTCTTCTGATTTTCTTCATTGTTCCTTGCTTTTTACCCTGTCCTTTTGTCTCTTTCCTTGCTTTCTACCCTCATCGCCAGTTTGTTGGATCCAGTGCCCTGGTTTGTTGGGGCTAAAGGATCCGGGCTGCACGCTTGTTTCGGGGTGACCGAGTTGGTACCAAGACAGAGAAGATCAGCAGACCGTTCTTAAAAGAAACACATTCTGTTTATTTACACAAGGAACTCGGCAGCTACACTTGTGTGTTTACAACTCGAAACTCTGTCTTTACTCTTCAGACACTAACTCAAGACTACTCTACAGAGGTAGCCCGCACTACTCTGCTATTGGGTTAAAGATCATGTGATCTTACATTACAACATTTGTCTTAAATATATATTACACATCTGATCACTACACCTCCCTGTCAGGATGCTGGAACACCTTGCAAAATCCAACCAAAAATGCTCCAAAAACACAACAGAATACTTCCACAAACTTTGCAAGAGCAAAAGTAAGTAAAATGCACCTCGCCTGGATTGCTAGTCATTTAAATAATTGTTATGTTCTACCACGGGGTCGCTTTGCTTGAGAACCGGTTGCGCGCTTATCTGTCAGCAGGTGAGTCGGTTACATTTTGCTACATACGCAGAGACCAATATGAAACAAAACACATATTTATTTACACAGACTACAGAGCACTAACATGATGTGTGCATTTCCAACCAGACCCTACTCTAGACTAACATTTACATGATAGCCCACGCTACACAGCTATTGGGTCTTACAGTCACATGGTCAATCTGCTCACATTCTCTTAAAGGTGTATTACACCTCAGGTTACCACACCCCTCCCCCTTTACTTGAAAGTACGGTTTACAATATATTAACTATTTCTAAAAATGAATTATTTACAAACTCAGTCTCTCAGGAGGTTTTTTCAAAGATGTCGACCATCATAGTTCTACGACTTTGGCTGGTTTATCTGAGGCCTCCCTCTCAGGAGTAATCTGTCCACTGGGCTACCCAGTAGGAACCTGTAAGTTTGCCTCTTCGACACTCTTCCAAAGCAAGAGGAGTTCTTTCTATCTGTGGTGTAGACTCCAATGAGAATGTTTGGTGCACCTTTTCTTGTGGATCTGTTCCCCTTTTCCTGAGGTGATCTACATGTCTCCTGATTATCCGACCTTCAACCGATATGTGGCAGGACAGGGGTCCTGTCACTGCACTGACTTCACCTGATAGCCATTTGGGCCTGTCTCCAAGGTTCTTTGCAAAAACTGCTTCTCCTACAGTAAAGTTTCTTTCATGACTATGGTAATCATGTTCACTTTTCTGGGCCTCCTGACTTCTTTCTAGCCTCCCCCCTAAATTCGGCCTTGTGAGGTTCAAATGTGTCCTGAGGCATCTCTTCATTAATAACTCTGCGAGGGCAATACCAGTGGTCGTATGTGGCATAGTCCTGTAGCTGAGCAGGAAACGTGATAACTTCATTGCAAAAGAGTCCCCATCTAGTTTTTTCATTCCGGCCTTGAAGGTCTGAACTGCCCTCTCGGCCACTCGTTGGTGGTATGGCAATGTCTTGACATGTGTCTTGTCATTGAAACTTGTAAGTCTTTGGAATTCCCTGCTAGTGCATGCCGTTCCATTGTCAGACATTATAATCTCTGGTAAACTACGTATCACAACACTCTGATGTGATCTGTCTATGGTGGCAGCAGATGTGAGTGATCTCACCTCATATACATTCACCCATTTCGAGTGAGCATCAATAAGTAAGAGGAACATTGTGCCCAAAAAAGGCCCCACATAGTCAACGTAGAGGTGGACCCATGGCCTTCCTGGCCATTCCCAAGGATGCAGTGGAGCAGAAGGAGGCAATTTCTGCACCTGTTGGCACTGCATGCAGCTCTTGACCATGTTTTTGATTTCAGTGTCCATTCCTGGCCATCATAAGTAGCTGCGTGCCAACATTTTCATTCTGGGAATGCTGGGGTGAGTGCTCTTCAATTCTATCAATAATGGTTGTCTTCCTCCGGGAGGTGTAATGACTCTTGCTCCCCACCCGTAAAATGGAGCCAGTACTGTTCATGAATTTTGGAGAAAATCACCATACTAGTTAACCATTTCCAAGAAGGATTTGAGTTCTGTGGTATTTTTCGGGGCTGGCGCCTCATGAACAGCTTTCACCTTGTCCTCTATTGGGTGAAGGCCCTGCGAGTAGACCCCATGACCCAGGTAAATCACTTCTTTTGCTTGTAAGATACATTTTTCCCTTTTCAAGCATACTCTGGCTTGTGAGAAATGCTTCCATACCTCTTTCTAGTTAGTCAGGTGTTCTACATCAGTTAGTCCTATTACCTGGACATCATTGAGATAAACCATCACATGGGGTAGACCTTGGAGTAAATTTTCAATAGTCCATTGGAAAATGGCACAAGCCAATGAGACTCCAAAGGGTAACCTGGTATACTGGTATAACCCTGTATGTGTGTTGATAGTCACAAAATCCCAAGAGGCCTTTTCTACTTGCTGGTAAGCATGGCTCATGTCGAGTTCAGCATATGCGGTTCTCCCTGCCAGCTTGGAGTACAATTCATAAATTTTTGGTATGGGGTGCCTAACAAGCCTGGCCACTTTGTTAATGGTCAACTTGTAGTCTCCGCATATTTGTACGCTCTGGTCAGTCTTTAGAACTGGAACTATTGGTGCTGCTCATTCTGAAAATCGTACAGGTTGTAAGACTTCCAACCTTTCCAGCCTGTCCAATTCAATATCCACTTTTTCTCATAATGGTTAGGGGACTGGCCTCGCCTTCAAATATCTGGGGGTTGATCCAGGATCCATGTGGAATTTAGCTTGCAGCCCCTGAATCTTCCTGAGCTCTTCCTTGAACACAGAGGTATATTTCTGTAATAATTCTTGCAGGTCCTTCATTCTGAGTTGAAAAATCTCAGTCCACTCCAACTTTATTTCCTTAAGTCAGTTCCGACCAAGTAGAGTTGGACCCTCCCCTGTTACCACTATCAGGGGTGGGTTAGCAGGCTGGCTTCCATATTGTACTGGAATCTTGCATATACCTCTTATTTGTATGTTTTCTCAAGTGTATGTCTTTAGTCTGGCGCCTGAGTTTTCCAGCTTTAGTAAGTGACCTCCTTCATTCCCCTATGACTGTGTGTTCCCCGATGACTGTCATTCATGCACCAGTATCCGCCTGCATTCGAATGGGTTTTCTGTTGACTTCTACTGTCACGTAGATTGGCTCTGTTTTACCCATTTTTAAGTTGTGTAGCAAATAAATATCTGACTCTGTTTCTTCTGGTTCCTCCATTATATAAATTTCATGACTTTTGCCTTTTTGTTTGAAATTTTGCCTCAATCTTTCTTTATGATATCACATAATGTATCCATTACGATGACATTAGAAATACTTGGTTTTTTAAAATTGTCATTCATTTGTCTGGTTCCAGTTCTGCTATTATGAATGTGGTTTTTATCTGTTAAACCATTGCTTATTGCTGGTCTGTTAATGGCGGCTGCTTCCTGCCTTTCTGTGGAGCCCTGTGCTGCCACACTATTTCTAGCTGGTCCTGCCCTCCCAATGTGAAGAACGGCGCCATTTTGTGCTCTCTTGATTCCTCCTGAGTCCCTGACAGCGCTTTCCATTGTGAGCGCCAACTCCAATGCCTTGCTGAAGTCTAAATTTGTTTCTGATAACAACCTTTTTTTGAATGGTGTCTTCGTTTATTCCACACACTAATCGGACTCTCAACATGTCATTAATCGACGTCCCAAACTCTCAGTGCTCTGTCAGTTGTTTTAAGGCTGCTACATAGCAAGCGACTGTCTCTCCAGGGGTGCGACACCTTGAATTGAATTTAAAACGCTGCGTTGTTACCGAGGGTTTCGGCTGAAAGTGGCTTTTCACAAGATTCACCAACTCATCGAAGCTCCTGGAATGTGGGGCATTGGCTGCCATTAGGCTACCAATTAGGCCGTATGTTTTACTGTCACATGTCGATAAGAGGATCACCCGTCTCTTCTCCTCCCCCGATATGTCATTGGCTAAAAAAAAAAACGTGAGGCGTTCAATATAATGTGCCCAGTCATCGGTGGTCTGATAAAACGGTTTGATGCAGCCAGCTGATGGCATACTAGAGGGAGATAACTTCGACAACTATGGTAAGGGTTACAATTGTAATGTACTTACAATCAGCCTGCAAGGCACAGCTGATTCACTTCAGCTGGGTTTTCGCAGCTTTCCTTGGTATCATCGACTGGTTGCATTTTGCCTCATCACCAGTTGTTACGTTCTACTATGGGGTTGCTTTGCTCGCAAACTGGTTACCAGACCAATGCGAAATGAAACACATGTTATTTATTTACACAGACAACAAAGCACTAACATGATGTGTGCTTCTCCAACCAGACCCTACTCTAGACTAACTTTTACATGGTAGCACGTGCTACACAGCTATTGGGTCTTACAGTCATGTGGTCAATCTCCTCACATTCTCTTAAAGGTGTATTACACCTCAGATTACCACAACAATGCTAATGGAGAGGCGGTGGGGAGGGATGGTCCCTCATGCAACTGAACACATGTTCATATTACAGTGATTATCAGAGTGTTAACTGGACCTATATGGTCCAAATTGGCAGAATCTGTGTCAGCTGTTTGACGTCACAAAACTTCCAGTACATGCACGACACACCAGCAATGGCACCCTTACAAGCAATGTGATGCTGGACAGGCTATGCTGGATGTGGTCGGAAGCGTTGTGTTGACATTTTCAGCTGCTTCAACTTCTATAGCACCAGCTCCAGCGATGCTATAAAACCGAATTTCACTGCCTGAGCCACAAAAGGAGATATCAGGGTTTATGGCCAAAAGCTTAGTCAAAGAAATAGTTTTAAGGAGCATCCTAAAGGTAGAAAGACAAGTGGAGAGGTAAAATGCCTGAGGAAGTGAATTGTAAAGCTTAGGGCCTTGATAGCTGAAGGCATGGCCACCAATGGTGGAATGATTGAAATCAGGAATGTTTTAGGGGCTGGAATTGAAAGACCCTAGATATCGAGGAGGACATGAGGCTGGAGGAGATTACAGAGATAGGGAGTAGTAAGGCTATGGATTTGAAACCATTGGATTCTCTCAGGGTTTCATGAAATAATCAGGCCAGGAGGGCAATACACAACCTACAAAATAACAATGTGAGCCTGACAACAGTGTGAGAATAACAGAGTTCCATTTTAGACAATTTAAAATTAACTCACTTCTTTGGTTGAAGACATTATAAAAGGGTTAAATCAAGGCTAAATTGTTCGAAGTTAACTCAGGATTTTATTAATTGCTTCTATAGAAATGCCAGAAACATTAGGAAATAATTGCCAGAACTATGCTGCTATTGAAAAGCTTGAACCACAGGAACCTAGCTGGATTTTAAAGCTAGGATGAAATTTAAATATATCTCAATATATATTATTTAGGTAAAGTTGGTGTTGCATCTTTATTAGGAAAAGAATAAAAGTACCAGAGTGAGGTGATGCTGCAAGTGGGAAAACAAGGGCTGGAATTTTCCATCCCTGTTGGCGGTGGGCCGTCATGGTGGACATGTGTGGACAATATGGCGGGAAGGCCACAGATCAGTTTCACACTGTCGTGAAATCAGTTTGCGATTGTGCACTCCGCCTGTCAATGGCGGGTCATCTTTCCCGCCGCCGCACGTCGGGGACACCATTTTAATATATGTGCATCTAATTATAAGCCCTGCTCACTGGGATCATCCCACCAAATCAAATTTACCACTTATATCAGCAGGAAAACACATCAGTGCACAACACATCTTGACAAATGTGACATGCAGAAGTCAGGACTTACCATTAGGCCTTGCTTACATTGTGGACATCCAAGGAGCAGAAGATGCTGGAGCCCGGCAGCTACCAGGCCCTGGAGGAACACGTGCATCACCTGCTGGGTGTATTCTGATGGACATGGCTCTGCTGCGAAGCAGCTCACAGAAGGTAGAAGGTCACCATTGATATCTAGGGTCAGCTTTGGGACATCAGTGTCTTGGCCATGGTCTGCTACGGACAATTGTCGAGGGGTTGGAGAGGAAGGTCTAGGTTCGATTGGGAGAGGAAGGTGTACCAGGTGGGGGTGGTGGGGGTGGGGGTGGGAGTACTGTGGGGGAAGAGAGTGTAACGGGTGAGAATGCGGCAACTCAGGACGTAGGTGTAAGCGGGGAGGAAAGTATAAGGCAAGCGGTTTGGAGGGGGGAAGAGGATTGGAGGGGGGAAGGACTTCATCGGGAGGAAGGAGCTCGGAGTGGGTAGGACTTCAGGGGGAGGAAGGAGTTCAGAGGGGGCAAGCAGTCCAGGTGGGAGGAGGGAGTTCAGATGGAGGAAGGAGTAAGCTGGGGTGGAGGGGCGAATGTCCAGGTGAACATACAAAGGTGGTGCCTGTGGAGTCGATGACTGTTTTCTGGAAAGCAAAATGAGGGTGGGTGTGGTTGGATGAAATGGTAAAATGAGAGATGGCAGAGTGTACTGGTAGGGTGGGAAGGTGAGGGTGCGATGGTAGCGGTAGAAGCTCCTGGAGGGACATCGAGGTGCCCCATTTCCCTCTTGCACTGCCACTACAGGAGTTCACACATGGCTACGGCAATGGAGTGCAGGTCTGCGTGTGTCTCCATGTTCGGCTGGACCAGGGACTCCATGGCATCTGCCATCCTTCCCATGGAGGCCTCTATACGTGCAAATGTGGGCAACACATCATCAAAGACCAGGCAGATGCACTCCTCCGGCTCACATGCCACTCTATTGAGGGTTTCCAACAGTGCTGTGTGATGTTCCTCCACCTTCTGCTGACTCTCCCAATGAGTTGGAAGACGCAATCCAGAGGCTCGTCCTCTGACTCGAACACAGATGCCTCTTCCCCAGCAGTCCTCCGAGTGCTGGGGAGCTCAGCTGAAACTGCCTCCTCCTGCTGTGGACACGTGTCCGTGCAGTGACCACCAGGTTGTAAACCCGAGCCTGTTCTAGATCTAGGTCCCTCCGAGATGCATGTCTCTGCGCTGATGGAGGGTGTGTGTAAGCGCTGTGACAGGTCTTCCAGGCTGCTTGTTTCCAGCTCTTCAATGAAGGAGGTTCTCTTAGCTGGATTGAGGACATGGATGAAGCTGAGGGAATGGTTGGCTGGGGGTGTTGGTTGCTTGGCAGAGTTCCCTGTGAACCAAAGTAGAGATAATTAGTGCATGGCAGCAGAGTCAAAAGCAGGAGAGAGAGCACTCACAGTTGCATTGAGAGAGGGATGATGTTGTGCAGGATCCTCATGTGTGTGTTCACCGCTGACCTCACCGCCACCTCAGGCACGGTTCATGTCCTCACCAGTCAGTGCGATGGCACTGGAGGGAGTGTGAGCAGGACACATGGCACTGAGTGGAATGTTTGTGTTGTGAGCGGAGCCATGGACAGGATGAGGACGTGAACTCCAGAGGGTATGAGCCTGGTGGAGATGTGAGAGTGTGTGTGAGAGTTAGTGGTGTTGTCCTTGGGGTGTGAGATCCCTGTGGATGTGTGATGGGTTTGTGAGTGTGAGAGCTGAGAGTGATGAGAATAGTGACTTATCCTAGCGGAATGGATGAAACCATTTCTCCTCTTCCTGTACTGGGTGGCTGTCCTCTTTTGCAGGGCATTGGCACTGGCCACCGTTGCCACCGCCTCCCATGCTGGATTGGTGACTTTGCTTGCCGGACTTCACCCAGAGCGAGGTAGAGGACATCGCGGTGGGCCTCCACTGCATCCAGTAGGCGCTCAATCTGCTAAATCTGGGGGCAGCATGTTTCCTCCCTTTGGCAGCCATCAGTTCCCAACAGTTTCCCATCCCTTGAAAAGTGCTACCTCCTCATAGTGGCAGCCTTTAAATATGATGCCCGGTTTACTAAAGGCCTGAGGTGATGACAAGGCAGCTGAATCAGAGGCTGCCCTGCAAGTGACCCAGCGTGTTTCCCGGGAATGCATAATTAATGATTGGGACCAAATGGCGCGAAAACCCGTTGTTGCAGCCAGTGATAAAACATCCTTTATCCCATTCGCTACCACACTTGATGATCGGGGGTAGGGGGCTGATCTAAAAGGGAGTTGCGGGGGTAGTCAAGGGTAGTCAGTGGATAGTTGGGGGTTGGGGTGTAGTCAAGGCTTCGAGAGGGCAGTTGGGAGGCCGGGGGTAGTTATGGGTGGGGTGTCCAGTGAGAGGGGCTGGGGGGTGTTCGAGGGGTGGGGGGTAGTCAGGGGTTCAGGAAAGAATGTCAGCTGTTGCAGGTGAGTCAGGGTGGGTGGGGAAGATAATTGGGGGGTCAGGAAGGTGGGGATACTTAGGAGGGTGGGGACTACTCAGGGGGGTGAGAGGATAGTTGGGTGGGTGGAAGGTGCGGTGGAGGGGGTGTGTTAAGCGGGGTGGTGGGGTGTGTAGACAGGGAATCCCAAGGGAGGTCGGGAGGTGGGGAAGGGTGGGCTGTGTGGGATCAGTGGTATTGTTACCCAGGAGTTAGAACTGGTTTTAATCCTTCTAGCTTTTCCTGGGGAATTATTCTACTAAGAGAGACAGAACCATCCAGTGCAGGGCAATTGCCCAACGGAAGTTTGAACTTGCATTGCAGTTCCAGGGGGTTTCCCAGTGCTCTTCTGGGGTACCTTCTGGGGACAACACCAACCACCATCCCCCCAACACACCCTCACTCTGGAGAATGGAAGATCTGGGGCAATAAAAATAAATATTTAAAACCGAACAGCCTTTCAGGTAAAGAACAGTATAAAGGCAAAGCACTGCCTTTAACATCCACACAGCATTTGACAGAGTGTGGCATCAAGGAGCCCTAGCAAAACTGGAGTCAATGGGAATCAGGGGGAAAACTCTCCGCTGGTTGGAGTCATACCTAGCACAAAGGAAGATGGTTGTGACTGTTGGAGGTCAGTCATCCCAGCTCCAGGACATCACTGCAGGAGTTCCTCAGGATAGTATCCCAGGCCATCTTAGCTGCTTCATCAATGACCTTCCATCATAAGATCAGGAGTGGGGATGTTTGCTGATGATTGCACAATGTTCAGCACCATTCACAACTCCTCAGATACTGAAGCAGTCCATGACCAAATGCATCAAGACCTGGACAATATCCAGGCTTGGGCTGACAAGTGGCAAGTAACATTCATGCCACACAAATGCCAGGCAATGATCATCTCAAACAAGACAGAATCTAACCATCGCCTCTTGACATTCAATGGCATTACCAATGCTGAATCCCCCACTATCAGTACCTTGGGGGTTACCATTGACATGTAACTGAACTGGAGTAGCCATATAAATATTGCATAAGGCAAGAGCAAGTCAGAGGCTAGGAATCCTGCAGCGAGTAACTCACTTCTGATTCCCCACTTGCCTGGATGAGTGCAACTCCAACAACTCTCAAGAAGCTCAACACCATTCAGGACAAAGCAGCCCGTTTGATTGGCACCACATCTACAAATATTCACTCCCTCCACCATTGACGCACAGTAGTTGCAGTATGTGCCATCTACAAGATGCACTGCAGGAATTCACCAAGGCTCCTTAGACAGCACCTTCCAAACCCACAACTGCTACCACCTAGAAGGACAAGAGCAGCAGACGCATGGGAACATCACCACCTGGAAGATCCCCTCCAAGCCATTCACCACCCTGATCACTGTCGCTGGATAAAAATCCTGGCCTCCCTAACAGCACTGTGTACCTACACCACATGGACTGCAGAAGTTTAAGGGTGCAGCTCACCACCACCTTCTCAAGATTACTAAGGGTTGGGCAATAAATGCTGGCCTAGCCAGCAATGCTCATATCCCATGAATGAATAAAAAAAACTGAAAAAATACAATAAAATTAATCTGGAAAGGAGAATAGTGGAAAGTAGCCAAAATAATGGGAAAATATTTTTGCTGCTTATGTGAACTGAGAGTCAGTTAGAGAACAAAGAAAACCCAAGATAGACTGGGGAAGGTTTGTAAACAATGACAAGAGCATGACAGAAGATTTGAACAGACACTTTGAGCAGAACTTTGTGAAGGAAAATTGAGTGAGGGTATTTAAGGGCAGCAGATTTGCTACTACCAGTTTTAACCAACCCCCACACCCCCAGAGCCAAAGTTAAAAGATTCACCCTTTGCATTGTCTTCAATTCTGAGAAGTTTGGATCTGCTCCTTGTAAACAGGATAAAATTGAAATTCAACTATGTACTTATAAAGAAAATAGCACAAATTAAATAAAAGGGCTTAAGGTTTTAACAAAGCACCACAGCCATTTTTATCTTATGCTAGCTTACTGAAGGGCTGTGACTGATTATCCAATAAATATTTTGAGGGAAATGCCAGATGACTAGTAGGAGGCATGGTGTTACTTTTTTTTAAAAAAAAGAATTAAATTAATAAGAAAGCAACGATAGAGGTGCGAGTTTGATCTTTGTGACAGGGAAGTTATTGAAAAGCATCGTTAGAGATTTTGCATATGATCATGTAAGTTTTGAGACTTGATGGGAGATACTTGGCATGCTTTAAGAAAACAAAGGTCATGTTTGACAAACCTGCTCCAGTTTTTTTTTGAAGAAGTCACTAGAACAATAGTTCTAAGAAATCCAGTAAATGTCTTCAAAAAAGGGTTTAATTAAATGCCTGATTAAGAACCCTGTGCTAAATTTAAAGCCTGTTGTGTCAAGGGTGGAATGATGAGCTGGATCACTAATTGGCTAAAGTGTCAAGGGTGAGTTTTTAAATGAGGCAGTTAGTGAAGTGCCATTGAGTTTGATGCTGGACTTTGCCCCTTTTGATCACACTCATTAATATTCTGATATATAGATAGTAATTAGATTAGGGAATAATACTAACTTGCTCAGTAGGGTCAGAATTTAGAAGAAGGAAGTAGATTACAACCAAATTTGAACAGCCAGGCAAAGTGGGCTCATGATTGGAAAATATCTTTCAATACAGAAAGTGCACAGTTAAATATCAAGTGCAGAATACAGACATTGACATGATTACTGCAGTGCGTAGGTTTTGAACTAATATTATGGCTCACCTGCCAATAATTGACCCCCAGTAAAAAATGGAGCTTGTAAATTCCAGCTTAAAGATGAGTCAAAATCCTGGCACTCCCTTATTAACAGCACTGTGTACTTATACCGCATGGGCTACAGCAGTTCAAAAAGGCAGCTCACCACCACCTTCTCAAGGGAAATTAGGAATGGACAAATGGGCAATGAATGCTAGCCTTGCCAGCAATGCTCACATCTCACGTATGAATGAAAAGAAAACAGGAAAGGAGGGCAACTTGGAAGTGATTACCACTCCCAAAATATTCAAATGCAGCATGAGGAGGCTACAGCCAAAGTGACAGGAATCCTGGTTTGTATTGCTTAAACTACTCAGTACAAAGGCAGGGCGAAAATAATAGGATTTTATAAAGCTTTGGTGGACTTTACTATTAACAGGAAGGCTGATGCATGATGATGTACCTTCTAATAAATAAGAAGAGGTGCTGATAGGCTTAATTGCCTTTTCTCACCCTTTTGGTATGTTCATGTTTCTTGAGTCTTTCTTTATGACATACTCCTCTAAAGATTGGAATCACTTCCGTCATTTTTATAGATGCCTTTCCAATATACCTAAGGTACGAACATACAACGTACAACATGGGTAGGAAAAGATGAGCTGACTCATCAAGTCTGTCCTACACTTGCGGTGGTTGGAGCATCATAGATAGATTGGCCAAAACTGAATGCCTTCTACCATAATTGGCCTCTCACACTGATTGTGCAATACTATTATTCCTACCATCAATATGCTGTCAGTATCCAATTTTTCCCAATGATAGCTAAGATTTATCACATTACAGGGTATGATTTTACCCTACTAATTTGGAAATACCAAGATGTGTGGGCAGTTAACATTCCCTGGGTCAGTTACTTACTCTGGAGTCTTGAGTACCTGAACTGCCAGGATTTTCATGTAGGTGAAAAGGCACCTAGCCAATGGCTTTTTCAGTACATGCATGTCAAGTCCCAATTATGGCATTGGGACTTGCCTGCAATCTTACTTGTAGGCCTGGATGAGAAAAGTTAGTGAGTTTTCCCCTTCAGGTCGACCCAGTAAGGGTAAAAGAGACTTGTTGTTGGGTGGCCGAGTTGTACTATTTGTGATGGAGCTGATCTGCAGACACTTCTTGGGTGGAAACATTAGGCAGGATTTTACGTTCGTTGGGCAGGCGCCATCATCCAACGATGATGTCGGGCGGGTGTCCTGATGTCATTGCACAATCTCGCAATCTTTCGGTCGGCGGGTGTGTTCGAGGGTCGACAGCGCACTCGCCAACAATAAAGAGGCCTATTAAGGCCCTTAAGTGATTAGTTAAGTTGTATTTTTCGCTGCCCGTTTAACCGTTCAGTCGGCAGGTGGGTGAATAGGCCGGCGGCCTTTGCATATTTTAGGAAACCTCATCCACAGGCGGGATGAGGTTTCCAATGGTAAGTGAAATATATTTTAAAAATTTCCACATCATTTTAAACATGTCCCTCTTCATATGGCTGAGTCACATGTGGGGACATGTTTATATCATTTATTAAATCTTTATTTTCCTTTGTCCAAAACTTCAGCTCCCTAAAGCAGCTCTTTGCCCTCAGGCAGCTGTCAGCGCATGCTCCCCCATGCATGCACAGACTTCTGTGCCCACCTTCCTCCACCCCGGCAGCACTGAGCCTTTCAACGCGCTTTTCACATTGGCTGGCCATTAATTAGCCAGCCAGCATGAAATTGCAGTCGGGGCCCAATCACGGGCAGTGGTCTGTTTCCCACCCGCCGCACCCACCCAATGAAGGGACAATCCTGCCCATTAAGTTTATTTACAGTATACTCTGCAGCAACTGCACGTGTACTTTCAACTCCAACTCTATCTCTACACTGACTGCTGAGGTAGATCACGCTACTTTCCTATTGGTTACTACAGATCATTTGATCTCTCCTAACAAGCATTATTCTTAAAGGTGCATTACACACTAAATAAAACCATAATTACTACAAGACCCCAAGAGCTAAGTATATGTATTTGTCAGAGTTCATTGCCAGAAGCAGCAGCAGTGGCCCAGTAGCCAATCCTGGGGATTTACCTGCTCTCGATAGGTGGTATCCAAGCCGTGTGTATTTCAGCTGATTTCCCATTTCACCACCATCTTTCATTCATAAGGCTGTAGGTTAGAGCCCACTCAAGAACTTTGACTGACACTCCAGCAAAGTGATGCATCATTAGAGCTGTTGTCTTTCGTATAAAATATTTAAAAATATATTGTTCTGTCTGCTTGGTTCCATGGATGTAAAAAGCTGCAATAGGAGAACAGTAGGTTTGGTATCCTGAAAGGATGCCATTAAATTAATTCAAAGGCTTTCTTTATCTGAATCAATCTTGTGGTAACTGGGATTATAGTCCCTCCCTTCTATCAATTGGGGTCTGGTTATGTAATGCGGGGCTTGGACTAGTGAGCTTTTAGCGCAGTCAATCCGGGCAGTGAAGCTTCTTGACAAGGATCCTGGTTGAGTGTGAAAGCGCCTGTAAATCTCTCCGTAATAAAGTTTAACTGTTTCTTGATGAAACCTGTCTGCTTCACCGAGTCATCGCAATTGGCGTGAGGATAAAATCAGCTCTGACTCTGCACCTCGCCCTGTTACTGTAAGTATGTAATAAACTTGGGGTGCAGGATGAGTTTCTTGTAAGAAACAGAAAACTTTATTTACAGACTCCAGATGAGGCTATATGCTTGCTTCAAGACTAAGGCTACGAAACTCCGCCCCTAAGATTGCCCAGGCTTAGGGCTGATTGGTCTATACAGTCACATGATCCCCATTATAGTGAGAAATGGTTTAATTTACAATCATTACAGAGTACATTGAATTTAAAAAAACTACTCACTAATCATGCCACCCTTCAGCAGAATTGATCCAAATGATGCGACTATGGAAGACTGGAGCCAGTATGTTGAGCGCCTCGGATTTTGCTTTGTAGCAAACGAGATTACTGCAGAAGAAAAGCAGAAAGCGATCCTCTTAAGTGTATGTGGCAGTAAAACATACAACCTCAATCATAACCTGACGGACCTGAGCGCACCCAATTCCAAGTCCTATAATGAATTAATGGTCCTAGTGAAAACACACTTCCAGCTGAAGCCATCCATAATAATGCAGCGTTCTAAATTTAATTCAAGGGCAGAATCTTCGGCTCAGCAAGCCGGGGGGCAGGGCCCACTCGCCGAGGTGTAAAATGATGCAGGGATACGTCAGGCATGCGTCCCAACGTCACCACGCGTCACTTAGATTTTCAGTTCGGTGGGCGCACACCCGAGACAGCTGCGCACCCGCCAAACTGTCAAAGGCCTATTAAGGCCTGTTAAAAAGCAACTAAGGCAATCAGCTGAGCTGCCTGTCCAACCTTAAGGTTGGCGGGCAGGCGAAGAGCCCAGGCGGCCTTCGTATTTTTCATGGAACCTCATCTACGGGCGGGATGAGGTTTCATGAATCATTTAAAACTTTCAGAAAAATTTTTATTAAAATTAATGCACACGTCCCAGCTCATGTGAGTTTCACATGAGGGAACATGTCATAAAAATGTTATCAACACTTTATTAAACTGTTTAAACTTAAAACTAATCTCCCTGAGACACCTCTGTGCCTCGGGGAGATTTCTGCGCTCCTTCACGTGCACTCCCGACTCAGGCGACCCCCCCCACCCCACCCCCCAAGTAAAATGGCGGCTCCCAGCCAATCAGGGGCGTCAATCGGCTGCTCGGCTGCACGCCCGCCTGTGCCTGCACCTGCTCCCGCACCCACCCCCGCATAACTCCTCTGACAGGGAGAAAGTTCTTCCCCCAAGAGTTAGAGCCCCAGGGGAGTCTATCACGGCCTATGTCGCGAACTTTAAGCAGTTAACAGAGTATAGAAAGTACAAGGGTGAAGTAAAAATGTAATTAGGAGAGCAAAGAGAGGATACAAAAAAATATTGGCTGGTAAAATCAAAGAAAACCCAAAGATCTTTTACCAGCACATTAAGGGCAAGCGAATAACTAAGGAATGGATAGGGCCTGTCAGCGATTACATGGTAACTTGTGCATTGATACTGAAGATGTGCACAGTGTTCTCAACAAGTACTTTGTCTCTGTCTTCACTGAGAGGGATGATGCAGTCATTCTAGTTAATGAGAAGGAGTGTGAAATATTAGACACAATGAGCACAGTGAGAGAGGATATACTGGAGTGACTGGCATCCTTGAAGGTGGATAAATCACCAGGGCTGGATGGATTGTATCCCAAACTGTTGAAGGAAGCCATGGAGGAAATAGCGGTTGCTCTGAGGATCATTTTCCAATCCTCACTAGATACAGGCAAGGTACCAGAGGGGTGGAGGTCTGCAAATGTAGTACCATTATTTAAAAAGGGTGCAAGTGATAAGCCAGAAAATTATAGATCAGTCAGTCTGTCTTCAATGGTGGGCAATTTATTTGGATCAATTCTGAGAGACAGGATAGACTGTCACTTAGAAAGGCACAGATTGATCAGGGACAGTCAGTTTTGTTAGGGGAAGATCTTGTCTTACTAACTTAATAGAGGTTTTTGAGGAACAAGGTGGACTGATGAGTGTAATGCAGTGGATGTTGTCTACATGGATTTTAGAAAGGCATTTGATAAGGTCCCACATGGCAAACTGGTCAGAAAAGTGAGATCCCATGGGATACAAGGAAGGTGGCAAGTTGGATCCAAAATTAGCTCAGTAACAAGAAACAAAGGGTTTTTCTTTTATTCATTCATGGATTGTGAGCATCACTGGCTAGGCCAGCATTTATTGCCCTTGATTAGAGGGCATTTAAGAGTCAATCACATTGCTGTGGGTCATACCAGGTAAGGATGGCAGATTTCCTTCCTGAAAGGACATTCGGGAACCAGATGGGTTTTTATAACAATTGACAATGGCTGCATGGTCATCATCAGACTTTTAATTCCAGATTTTTATTGAATGCAGGTTTCACCATTTGCTGTGATGGGATTTGAACCCGGGTCACCAGAGCATTACCCCGGGTTTCTGGAATACTAGTCCAGTGACAATACCACAATGTCACCACCTCCCCCTGTAATGTTCGATGGATGTTTTTGCAAATGGAAAACGGTTTCCAGTAGTGTTCCACAGGACTTTGTGTTGGGGCCCTTGCTGTTTGTTGTATATGTTAACAATTTAACTTGAATGTGGGAGGCATGAAAGGGGAATTTGCAAATGATACAAAAATTGGCTGTGCTGTTGACAGTGAAGAAGATAGCTATAGACTCCAGAATGATATCAATGGTTTTGTTGAGTGGGCAGAAAAGTGGCAAATGGAATTCAATCCGGAAAAGTGTGAGGTAATGCATTTGGGGAGGGCAAACAAAGCAAGGGAATACTCAATAACTGGGAGGAAATTGAGAGGGGTTGAGGAAGTGAGAGACCTTGGAGTGCATGTCCACAGGTCCCTGAAGGTGGCAGGACAGTTTTCCTTTATTGGACAAGGTATTGAATACAAAAGCAGGGGTGTAGTGATGGAACTGTATAAAACGCTGGCTAGGCCACAGTTGGTATTTTGTCTACAGTTCTGGTCACCACATTACAGAAAGGACATAATTGGTCTGAAGAGAGTACAGAGAAATTTACAAGAGTGTTGCCAGGGCTTGAAAATTGCAGCTATGAGGAAATATTAGATAGGCTAGGGTCGTTTTCCTTAGAACAGAGGAGGCTGAGGGGTGGCCTAATTGAGGTGTACAAAATTATGGGGGCCTTAGATAGGTTAGGCAGCAAAGACTTGTTTCCCCTAGCTGAGGGGTCAATTAGCAGGGGGCTTAGATTTAAGGTGATTGGTAGAAGGATCAGAGGGGACATGAGGAAAAACTTTTTCACACAGAGGGCGGTAGGCATTTGGAATTCACTGCCTAAATTGGTGGTTGAGGCTGAAACGCTCAACTCATTTGAAATCTGGATCTGCATCTGAAGTGCTATAACCAGCAAGGCTACGGACCAGGTGCTGGAAAGTGAGATTAAAATGGGCGGCTTGTTTCTTTTACACCTTTTCTGGCCGGCACAGACATGATAGGCTTAATGGCCTCTTTCTGCGCCGTAACATTTCTATGGTTCTATGGTTCCAACACTGTGACTTCGGGGACACATTGAATGATACACTGCGGGACCGATTGGTTTGTGGAGTTAAGGACGATGCCATTCAGCGCCGTTTACTTGCCAAGTTCAAAATCGACTTTAAGCGCATCCTAGAAATCTCCCTCACCATGGAAAGTGCTGCAAGAGACTCGCAGGCTTTGCAACACATGGAAAATAACACCATACTTCATGTTGGGCGGGAACCAGCGCCGAGCGTGGCTTGAAAACCAGACCTGCAGAATCGAAGCATGATTCAATGTCCACTAAGAGAAACATTAAAAAACCTAGCAGAAACTCTTCCATCGTGATTTCAAGACAAAGTTGAGGTCGATGTGGGGGTGACCAAGGAGCAGATAAATGTAAATTCAAAGAGGCAGAATGCCTTTAATTTCATAAGAGGGTCACTTGGTTGGTCAATGCTGGACAAATTTGAAACAATCTGCAAAATAGCAAACAAACATGATAGAGGTAACAGATACAACAGTGGCTGAAGCTGATGCTCCTGACGTTTACTCCTTATATATTGTGAATGCTGTGAAGACCGAACCGATTGTGGTGACAAGTTAATGAGAAGCCACTGAAAATGGAAGTGGACACAGGCACCTTGACCACAGTGATGGGAGAGCACACTTTCAGGTAGCCTGATGAAGGAAGACAGCCAATAAACCTGTCGCAGACAACCGCTAAATTAAGAATATACGCAGAAGAATCTATTCAGGTAAAGGGCATCACCACAGACCTCGTCTCTTATAATCAACAGACAGCCCAGCAGCCTGTAATAATTATGAAAGAAGGACCCAGTCTTGTAGGCCGAGGCTGGCTGCAGAAGATCAAACTCAACTGGTCTGAGATATTTCACCTAAAATCCATTGGAGTTCAAGAACCTCTAAGAAAATACAACATGGTTTTTCAGGATGAACGAAGGAAGTTAAAAGGCATACAGGCCAAGATACATGTGGATCCATAGGTGACATCTCATTTCTTTAAGGCAAGGCCTGTGTCTTATACATTGAAAGAAAAGGTTGACGAGGAGCTGTGCCAGTTAGAAAAGCTGGGCATTATCCGACCTGTACAATGCTCGGAATGGGCTGTGCCCATAGTTCCAGCGATTAAGCCCAACCCCACCATATGTACCTGTGGAGACTATAAATTGACCCCAAATGAGGCAGCCAAACTAGCCAAGTGAACTATCCCAAAGACAAATGACTTATATGCCAAACTGGCTGGAGGCAAGTCCTATACAAAATTGGATCTGAGCCACGCCTACCAACAATTAGAACTGGATAGTACTGGATTCAAGAGAATACATGACTATTAACACACACAAGTGTCTCTATCAGTACACTCGTCTACCCTTTGGAGTCTCATAAGCATACACTTTTTTCCAGGGAACAATGGAGAGTCTTTAACAAGGACTTCCCCGACTGGTAGTATATTTGGATGATGCTCTCATCACTGGGTCAACTGAGACTGAACACTTGACCAAGCAGGAAGTTCATGGAAGTCGGCGTATGGTTAAAGGTGGAAAAGTGCACATTTCAGGCACCAGAAGTGGCTTATCTAGGCCACAGGGTGGATGCAGAAGATAAAGTTCAGGCAATAAAAGATGTGCCATCACCATCCAATGTAACAGAGCTCAAGTCCTTCCTGGTCATCGTCAACTACTATAGCCACTTCTCACCAACCCTATCAATTGTGTTGGCATCATTACACTCGTTACTAAAAAAGAACCACCGTTTGTCTTGGGTTGTCACAACAAGAAGAAGCCTTTGTGAAAGCAAAGGAAATGTTGCATTTGTCGTGCCTATTGGTACACTACAACTCATTGAAAGAATTGGTACTAACATGTGATGCCTCTCTCTACAGAGCGGGAGCTGTATTATCCCATAAAATGGAAAATGGGTCTAAAGGCCCAATGGCTATGTCTCGAGAACCCTCTCCACAGCCAAGAAGGGCTATTGCAGGTAGAAAAGGAAGGTTTATCGGTGGTACTCAGGGTGAAGAAATTCCACTAGTACCTGCATGGTCGCCATTTCACCATTGTGTCAGACCATAAACCATTAATGGGTTTATTCAGTGAGGCCAAGGCCATCTCACCAATAGAATCAGCAAGGATACAACGATGGGCTCTGACATTACCTGCATATGTGTATACTTTTATGTATCATCCTGGCCTACACATTACAAATGCAGATACACTCAGTCACCTCCCATTGCCAGACAGCACTGTGCATACTCCCATTATGCAGGAATTAGTGCTATTATTGAACTTTTTAGATTCTTCACCTGTGTGTGTGAAACAAATTAGGAATTGGACAAACAGAGATCCAACATTATGGAAAGTCAGAGGCTTTGTCTTAAAAGGATGGCCAAACTTGCCTGTATCTGAAGAATTGAGACCATTCCATGTCAGACAGATGGAGTTGAGCTGCCAAGGTGGGATTTTGTTGTGGACGTCAAGTGTGGTGTTCCCAGCACAAGGCAGAGAGCCGCTCTTGACAGAATTCCATAGTGCCCCTCCGGGCATATCAAAAATGAAAATGCTTGAGTGAAGCTATGTATGGTAGCCGGCCATTGATGGAAATATTGATAACTTTGTCAAGCACTGTCTCCACTGTCAGCGACAACAGAACTTGCCTGTTCCGGCTCCGCTGCATCCGTGGGAGTGGCCTGGTTGACCCTGAGTTCAATTACATATCGATTACGTAGGACCATTCTTGGGTACCAGTTCTTGTTAAATATAGATGTTCATTCCAAAAGGATGGATGTATATGAAGTCAAGTCACCAACGTCAGACGCAACTGTCAAGAAGCTACATCACACTTTCAGCAGACATGGCCTACCTGAAATCGTCGTTTCATTAATGGCACTGCTTTTGCGAGCACAGAGTTTCAGAAATGTATGAATCGGAATGGAGTCCAGCACGTTAAAACAGCTCTTTGGCATCCCTCATCGAATTGCCTAGCCGAGAGGGCAGTACAAAATTTTAAACCTGGTAAAAAGCTACTGGGAGGCACTCTGGAATCTTGACTTTCCTGGTTACATTTCAGTTATCGTACAACACCACATTCACCTATGGGTTCAACACCTTCGGATTTATTAATGAAATGCCATCTGCTTACACGTCTATAACTCCTATTTCCAAACTTAGAGGGGAAGGTGGCGCAGAACCTGAGTAATCAAAGATTTAAGCACATACTGTAAAGCTCGCACTTTCAGCATAGGTGACACTGTATACGTACAGAATTTCGGCAGTGGACCCTGTTGGGCTCTGGGAGCCATTGTCTCAGAGACTACTTACCAAGTACAAGTAGGAGATAGAGTACTCCAAAAGCAAGTAGATCATATTCATGCCAGAGAGACATTCCATCAATCAGCTGATCCACCTGTCTTAACATCGAACCGTCAATTCCTGAGCAGTCTGATCGACCTAGAATAGACATGTCAAATGTCTCTGAAGACTTGCCAAATCCTGAACTGCCATGTTTCGATGACGTATCTCATAATGCAGCTCCGTACCCTGTTGATCCTGTTCAGGAACCTCCAGTGGTAGAACTACGCCGCTCTAGCTTTATAGGAAGAGCACCTCACAGACTTGATTTATAATCACCTGAAATTATACGTTTGTTGGATTGTTCAAATGTTTTCCTGTAAATAGAAATTGTAAAAAAAACTAAAGGGGGAGGAATTATGGTAACAGGGTGGTAGAGTCCCTCCCTTCTATCAATCGAGTATCACGGGATGTACTGCAGGGGTTCCGACCAGTGTGCTTTTAGCGTGGGCAATCTGGGGGTAGGGGGGGCGGGGATGGAGCACCCTGACAAGAGTCCTGGTCGAGCATGAAAGCACCTGTAAATTTCTCTGTAATAAAGTTGTAGTAACTGGAGGTATAGCCTCTCCTGCTGTCTATCAGGGGTCATGTGATGTTCTTGGAGGCTCCAGCCAATTAGCCTTAAGCACGGGCAATCCGGGGATTGGGCCTCCTGAAGAGAGTCTTGATTGAGCATGTAGCACCTGAAAAGCTCTCTGTAATAAAGTTTATCTGTTTCTTGTTGAAACCTGTCCACCTCATCAAGTCATTACATTTAGCGACGAGGGTGAAATAGCACCGACGCTGCACCTCACCTTGTTAACGTGAGTACATTGAATCTTAAGAAAAAGAAAAGTCATGCCACTCCAGCATGATCGATCCATATGACATGACAATGGAAGACTGGAGCCAATACATCGAGCACCTTGGTTTTTATTTTGTAGCGAACGAAATTACTGTGGAGGAAATGCAGGAAACCATCCTTTTGAGTGTATGTTGTAGCAAGATTCCTTTGCAGCCTGGCGGCCCCAAACAAGCCCAATTCTAAGTCCTTTAATTAATTAGTAGACCTCGTGAAAACACATTTCCAGCTGAAGTCATCGTGACGATGCAGCGTTTTAAATTTAATTCCAGAGTTAGCACCCCGGGAGAGTCCATCACAACATATGTAGTGAAACTGAGGCAGTTGACAGAACGCTGCAACTTTGGGGACACACTAAATGATATGCCACAGGACCAATTAGTTTGTGGAGTTCAGGACGATGCCATTCAGCGCTGTTTACTCACCGAGGTCAACATCGACTTGAAGTGCGCCCTAGAAATTTCCCTCGTCATGGAAAGTGCTGCGAGAGACTCACAGGCTTTGCAACACATACAACATGGAGCTGTTCTCCATGTGGAGTGGGAACCTACCGCCGAGCGTGTGTGAAAACCAGACCAAGAGCATCGAAGCGAGAGGCAATGTCCGCTGTTAGAAACATGAAAGGGCCGAATAGAAACACTTCAGCAGCGACACCAAGGTTAATTTGTTATAGATCTGCTGGTGACCACGGACCAGGCACCTGTAAATTCAAGGGTGCAGAATGCCATTACTGCCATAAGTAAGATCAGGTGGTAAGGTAATGCAGAGCAAAGTCGAAACAGCCCATAAAGCAACAAAGCAATATGAACCCGAGGCTGCCAACGCCGACATCTATTCCCTGTATAACGTAACCGCTGTAAAAACCGATGCTATCACTGTCACAATCCAAGATACTGGGAAGCCATTAATAATGGATCTGGATACAGGAGCCTCAACTACAGTGGTGGGAAAGCACACATTCAAATAACTTAATGAAGGTACCCAGCCACTAAACCTGGAGCAGACAGCTGCTAAGTTAAAGACATACACTGGAGAACCTATTCAGGTAAAGGGCATTGTCACAGTTCCAGTGTCTTATAGGCAACAGACAGTCCAGCTGCCAGCTGCCAGTGCTAATAGTGAAAGGAGAAGGACCTAGTCTTCTGGGCCAAGACTGGTTACAGAAAATCAAGATTCACTGGTCTGAAATATTTCACCTGAGAACAGGAGGAGTTCCTGAACTGCTAAGGAAATACAACTGTATATTTCGGAATGAATTAGGGAAGTTAAAAGGCTTGCAAGCAAAAATATGTGGGGAATCTCAGGCAACACCACATTTCTTTAAGGTCAGACCTGTGCCTTATGTGTTGAAGGAGAAAATGGATGCAGAACTGTGCTGGTTAGAAAAGCTGAGCATCATCCAACCTGTCCAATTCTCGGAATGGGCAGCACCCATAATTCCATTGATTAAGCCTGACCAAACCATACGCATTTGTAGGGGCTATAAATTGACTATAAATAAGGCAGCAAAACTAGATAAGTACCCCATTCTAAGGATAGATGAATTATATGCAAAGCTGGCTGGAGGTAAATCCTATACAAAACTGGATATGAGCCACATCTACCAATAATTACAACTGGATAGCACGTCGAGAGAGTACGTGATAATTAAACCACACAAGGGTGTTTATCAATATACCCGCCTACCCTTGCGCTATCTTCTAGAGGGCAATGGAATGCCTTTTGCAAGGGCTTCCCTAAGTGGTAGATGATGTTCTGATCACAGGGTCAACCAAGACAGTACGTTTGGTCAACATAGAGGAGGTGCTAAGAAGGTTTTTGGAGGCCGACATACGATTAAAGAAGGAAAAATGCACAGTTCAAGTGCCAGAAGTTACTTACCTGGGTCACAGGGTGGACACCATGGGTTTACATCCAGTAGAAGAGAAAGTTCGGGAAATAAAAGATGCACCCCCACCGTCCAAACTCAAGTCCTTCCTGGGTATGATCAACTATAGCCACTTCTTGCCTAACTCATCAACTGTGTTGGTGCCATTACACTTGTTGTTAAAAAATAATCACCGTTGGTCATAGAATTTACAACAGGAAGAATCCTTTGTGAAAGTAAAGAAACTTGCATTTGTTGTATTTATTGGTGCACTACAACCCATCGCAAGTGCTGGTATTAACATGTGATGCCTCTCCTTGGAAAATGGGTCAGAAAGGCCCATTGGCTATGTCTCAAGAATCCTCTCCACAGCTAAGGGGGGTTATTCCCAACTAGAAAAGGAAGGTTTATCAGTGATATTTGGAGTGAAGAAATTCCACCAGTATCTGCATGGACGATATTTCATCATAATGTCGAATAAACCATTAATGGATTTAACTCAGTGAGGATAAGGCCATTCCGCCAATAGCATCGGCAAGAATACAACATTGGGCTTTGATATTATCTGTGGCTAAGTATACTTTTATGTACTATCCTGGTTTACATATTGCAAATGCAGACAAACTCAGTCGTCTCCCATTACCAGATAGCATTGCACATGCTCCAATGGCACAAGCAGTTGTACTATTACTGAATTTCTTGAATTCTTTGCCTGTGTGTGAAGCAAATTAGAAATTAGACGAACAGAGATCCAATATTGTTGAAAGTCAGAGACCTTGTTTTGCAAGGATGGTCTAATTCGCCAGCATCTGAAGGGTTGAGACCATTTCATACCTGAAAAACAGTTAAGTTGTCAAGATGGAATTTTGTTTTAGGGATCAAGAGTTGTCGTCCCTTCACAAGGTGGAGAACCACTCTTGACAGGCTTCACACTGCGCATCCAGGTCTATTAAAGATGAAGATGCTTGCGTGAAGCTATGCCTAGTGGCCAGGCATTAACAATGACATTGAAAGCATGGTCCAGCACTATTTCGACTATCAGCAACAACAGAAGCTATCTGTATCAGCTCCCCTGCATCCATGGGAGTGGCCTGGTTGACCCTGTGTTAGACTACATACTGATTATGTAGGACTATTTTTAGGTACCATGTTTATGTTGATTATAGATGCACATTTTAAATAGATGGATGTATACGAAGTCAAATTGCCAAAATCAAGCGTCACAATCGAGAATCTGCATCACTGTTTTAGCATACATGGCCTACCTGAAATTGTCATTTCTGATAATGGTACAGGCTTTCCCAGCACAGAGTTTCAAAAATTCATGAATCTGAATGGGATAAGACATATAAAAACAGCCCCTTACCATCCCTCATCAAATTAGCCAAGAGAGCTGTGCAAACTTTCAAGTCTGGTATGAGAGGGTATTAGAAAGTACTCTAGAAATTAAGTCTTTCCTGTTTTCTTCTCAGTTATTGTACAATGCCACATTCAACTACGGATTCAACATTGTCTGAATTATAGATGAAACGCTCCCTAAGTATAAGGTTAAGTCTGATGTTTCCAAATTTAGAGGGGAAGGTAGAGAGGAATCAGAGTAATCAAAAATTGAATCATGACATTCACAGCAAAGCTTGCACATTCAGTGTAGGTGACACAGTATTCGTGCAAAATTTCAGAAGTGGACCTTGTTGGGTTCCTGGACCCCTTGTCTTAGAGACTGATCCCTTATCTTTCCAAGTACAAGTGGAAGATAGAATTGTACAAAAGCACATGGACCATATTCGGGATTGAGAGACATTCCAACAACCAACTATTCCACCTGTGATTAACATTGAACCATCAATTCCAGAGGTGACAGATCGACCTAGAATAGACATGCCCAATGTGTGTAGAGTTGCCAAACCCAGAACAGCCACTTTCTAATGATGTGTCTCATGCTGCAATTCCTGATCATGTCAATCCAGTTGAGGAACATCAAACGGTAGAGCTACACTGCTCTAGCCATATAAGGGGAGCACCTCAGAGACTTAACCTTTAATCACCTGATGTTGTATATATGTATATGTTGTTGGGTATTCAAATGTTCCCTGTAAATCGAAACTATAAAAAAAGCTAAAGGGGCAGAAAATGTAGTAACTGAAGGTATAACCTTTCCTGCTACCAGGGATCATGTGTATTCTTGGACACTCCAATCAATCAGCCCTAAATGTAGGCAATTCAGGGGGTGGGGCTTCCTTAAGAGAGTCCTGATCGAGCATGTAGCACCTGAAAAGCTCTCTGTGATAAAGTTTATCTGTTTCTTGTTGAAACCTGTCCGCTCCATCAAGTCATTATAAAAGTTTAACTGTCTTGACAAAACTTGACTGCTCCGTCAAGTTTTCACGAATATTTTAAACCAATATAAATGTTCTGCAACAATTATTGATTTGTCTTATCTGATACACTACTATCACTTGTTCCGTGTCCATTTTATAAAATTGAGAATTATTCTTATGCCAAGAAATTTAGGCAAAGGATCCATCATGCATGTCATCAACAAGGTTGATAAAAGTAGGAGAGAAGATGAGATAAGTCAAGAATTAACTAGTTGGGTGATGCCATGCTGAGTTTTGAATGGCTGTAGAGTCAGGGGGAGAGGAGGTTGGGTTGATGTATGAAGTTCCATTTTATACAGGTCTAGGTAAGAATAAATTATCACCCATCAGATGCATGTGTGGTGAATTGAGCAGTGTCTAAGGCTAGTGGAGCAGAAGGTAGGATGCAGCATTTGAAGAACTCACTGAACTTGACCATTCCTGTTGAAATAAAAATTCATGCAGCATACTCTCAGCAATGACCTCTTTTGCTATCTGCTCCCCACTCCACTTTGAGAGTGTACCTTTTTTTTATTCTTTCATGGGATGTGAGTGTTGTCGGCAAGACAGCATTTATTGCCCAACCCTAATTATCCTTGAGAAGACAGTGGTGAGCTGCTTCTTGAACCACTGCAGTCCATCTGATATACCCACAGTGCTGCTAGGAAGGGAGTTCCAGAGTTTTGACCCAACCAGAGTGAAAGAATAGCGATATACTTCCAAGTCTGGATGGTGTGTGGCTTGGAGGGGAACGTGCAAGTGGTGGTGTTTCCATAAGTCTGCTGCCCTTGTCCTTTCAGGTGGTAGAGATGGCGGGTTGGAAGGTGCTGTCAAAGAAGTATTCATAAGTTGCCATTCTGCATTGGTGGTGGAGGGAGTGAGTGTTTAAGTAAGTGGATGGGGTACAAATCAAGTGTGCTTCTGTGTCTCGGATGGTGTTGAGCTTCTGGAGCTGTACTCATCCAGGAAAGTGGAAAGTATTCCAGCAAGTACTCTTGTCATGTGCCTTGTAGATGGTGGACAGGTTTTGGAGAGTCATGAGGTGAATTACTCACCTGAGAATTACCAGCCTCTGACTTGTTCTTGTAGCCACAGTATTTATATGGCTGTTCCAGTTCAGTTTCTGGCCAATGTTAACCTCCAGGATGTTGATAGTGGGGCTTCAGTGATGGTAATGCCATTGAACGTCAAGGGGAGATTGTTAGATTCTCTTTTGTTGGTCATTGCCTGGCATTTGTGTGGCATGAAGCTGACTTGTCACTTATCAGCCCAAGCTGGAATATTGTCCAGGTCTTGCTGCAAATGGGCATACTCTGCTTTGGTATCTGCTGCTGCTTGATTAATCTGTAGCACAGCTTTCCCAATTTTGGCACAGGCCTGTAGATAGATGGTGGTACAGAAGTCTTTACAGGATCAACAGGGCATAAGTCGATGCCAGGTGGTCTTCTAGTACAGCATGCCAAAAACACCTGAAGCCTGCTCTCTCCCATGTTGTGCTATGCTTCATTGTTTCCCAGGTCAGATTCACTTTCTGTGCTACTCCAGCCACAATACACTTCCGCTTTATGATCTGCTAGCTAGCTTTAAGAAGCGTACAGTAGCTTTAACTGGTGCTAGCAAGTTTTGATTTTGGGTCCCCTGCTGATGCATGAAGCCAATGAGCTGCACAGTCTGCACCGCCTACATACAATCACCATTGGAGTGTGCATGTAGCATGATGTTGGCATGCTGCCAGCATTACACTGAACAAAACCAGGTAAATCACATATTGCCCTCCCCAAGCCCATTATCAGGGGCTATCCAATTTAGCCTCAATTATGCTTACCATTAGAAGTGAAGGAAAAACAGAACTGATTCAACCTTGGGCCAATCATATGTGCATTCATAAAGGCATTTGTGGAGATTCAATGGCAGTTTGCCTGTCCATTTTTTTTGATTCTGGATATTGCATTGTACAAGAGAAAAATCTAGCACCTCCTCAATAGGAAAACAAACAGGAAATTCTAACCCTTACATGCTTTGTTCCTTAGCTTAAATTATAAATAACTCCTGTGGGGTTATAAGGCAGTCACTCTTTTATCCATAGCCTGCATGGAGGGTGCCTTTGCCACTGAGGCCCATATCCTGTGTACCATTCAGTGAAGTGAGTGTGAGCAGATAAGGATTCACTTACCTGGTGGAATTAGGTCATTCATCTGTTAGCGGCATTGCAGGCAATCTTCTGGTGGCATCCCTGGGCACTGACCTCCCTGGAGACTTGTTCCCATGCTACTTTGGTGTGACGGCTCAGCCTCCTCCTTCCATCCTCTGGGTAGAGGATGGCCCTCCTAGCCTCCACTGTATTGAGAAGGATTTCCAAGGATTTCCACTGAATCTAGGGGCCGGAGGTCACTGTGAACTAAGGGCCAGCTCCTACTTCAACAGTGGGTAAGTGTGATGTCTGGGCACCTCTTAAATACAGCATTGACATACCATTGACCAAAAACTGAACTGGACCAGCCATATAAATACTGTGGCTACAAGAGGTCAGAGGCTAGGGATCTCTCGACGGGTTACTCATCTCCATATTCCCCAAAGCCTGTCCACCATCTACAGGGCACAAGTCAGGAGTGTGATGGAATACTCTCCACTTGCCTGGATGAGTGCAGCTCCAACAACTCTCAAGGAACTCAACACTCTCCAGGGCAAAGCAGCCCACTTGATTTGTACCCTTTCCACAAACATTCACTCTCTCCACCACCAACACACAGTGGCAGCAGTGTGTACCATCTACAAGATGCACTGCAGAAACTCACCATGCCTCCCTAGACAGCAGTTTCTAAATCCACAACCACTACCATCTAGAAGGACAATGGCAGCAGACACATGGGAACACCAGCACCTGGAAGTTCCCCTTCAAGCCACTCACCATCCTGACTTGGAAATATATCACTGTTCCTGGGTCAAAATCCTGGAACTCCCTCCCCAACAGCACTGTGGGTTTACCTACACCAGATGGACCGAAGCAGTTCAAGAAGGCAGCTCGCCACCACCTTCTCAAGGGCAATTAGGGATGGGCAATAAATGCTAGCCTAGCTAGTGATGCCCACATCCCATGAATGAAAATAAACCAGTCATGTTCCAGCATATTATGGACTTTCAGCCAATATGTTTTTAAAAACTGAACAGAAGGCTGAAAAGATGGTCAACTGAGGGATATCTGGCTTCTTTTGTGGATTGAAACCACTCCCTAGTCTCAAGGTGGAACAAAAAGAACCTTCCAGACTGATGTTGAATCAATACTTTGTCTTGAAACTATTCCAAAAGGGTATTATTAATTGAATGGATCATTCAAACACAAAGACACTGACTGTCTCAAATTCTCAAGGTGTCAAAGGACACCATCATTTGTTTGAAAAAAGTACGTTGAACTTGGGGAAGTCACATGATGAGGAAGCTATGCTGTGGTCACTTTAAATCAGCTGGAACTGCTTGCAGATAGAGAGAGAATACCACTGAAAGCCATTGAACCAGATGCAAGTCATTCAAGCTGCCATGGTAATAAACAGCAATACCTTGAAAGTAGTGAAAGGACTTCCCCCAACTTGTTCGAACTTCGAGTTCACCTGAGAACCAACCTCCTGGAAATTCAACTCCAAGGAACTTGCATCTTACTCAGAATCTTTGCTTTACCAGATTTTCACCTCAACTTTAAAGCATCGCCTCTATCTTAAAATTACAGGCCTGCCATGAAAGAGACTGAGATAATTATAAGTTTTGTTGTGGAGGTGTGTTGATGTCAAATATTACATATCAATTTCATCTGCCGGGCTCATATCTGGAATTTTTATAGAAGGCAATTTCAATTGTTGAAATAAAGACACTGACTTAAGATGGCTGCCAGAAGTCACCTGACCTGCCTGCAACTGCAAGTTGGTCAAGCTTCTGGAAGCTTCCAATGTGGATTACAAACAGGACATGCCCAGACAGCCTTCCTGTGGAATTTCACACCTGCTAGTGCCAATGACTACTTCAAGGATGAACTGAAACTTAAAATAGCTGTCACAATTTGCATCACTATATAGATACATTCCTGTGGTAAAGTGGAGTGCTAAGTACCTGTAAGAGAATATAGTTAGTTGACCATGTGACTGTATCGACCAATCTCTACACAGCGCAGGCTTCTTGGGTAACTGGAAGTCTAGAGCTGGAGGTGATTGAGGAAGCACACATTGTGTTAGTGCTCTGTTCTTAGTTCCAATAAATGAGCAGTGTTTGTTCAGTTAATCGGTCTCTCTGCCTGTATTGTATCAAGCACCAACTAATGTGTTAATATCAAGGGAGCAGCTAGGTTCGCCGGACAAAGCAAACCTGATAACCAAAAAGATAAAAATTCCCATTTCATCAGGATGGAGACAGTGTGTCTACAGAGACAGTGCCAGGCCTGGAGGTGTTGATATATTTTTCCGAGCTCATCACATGGGCCATTCAGAAGTGATGGCTTGGACATTAAAAAATTAATCATCTAAAGCAGAATACAATGGCAAAGATCAATCCAGACACGAGCTAAACAATTACCTCCAATCATCATGAAGAGAGAGGTCATGTGACCAAATCCACCTTTTTGAAATTTCTTTTATCGCAAAAAGATCTGTTTGCTTACCAGCGGTCTGGAGAAGTAACATCAGGAAAGCAAAGATATCAGCAGCAGAAGACTGCTTGGGTCTCTCTCTCTCAGCTAAACCCTGTTGGCTTATATCAGACTGTGGGCAGCAGGCAGGGGAATCCTGAAGAAGACTTCAAATTCCACAGTCGTGCTTCCAGGGGGGAAAACAAGAACAACAGCTTAAAGAATAACATTAGGTGCGAACAACAGGGAGGACTTGCAAACAGTGAGCTCCAGTTATTTGCCTTTTCTTTTTGAATCCTAGGCCGGGATGTTCCACACCCAATCGAGATGGGCATGTTCAGCGGCGTGCTCAGACAATCTCGTGGAAACGCCCTAGTTGCTTTCCTGGCGACGTAAATCCAGGACGAGATTGTTCCCCACCCGCCTCCCGTACCCCCCCTCACCCCCCGCCCCCACACCCCCCTCCCCGTTCCGCGCCCCCCCAGCAATCAATGGTGGGCCACACTTCCCACCGTCGAACATTGGGAACTTAATTTTAATAAACTTGCATTTCATTATTGTGGTCACACACCAGAATCACCCCCGCACCCCCCACATCAAATTGAAATTAAACGTTGGTGTGACCTCAGAACGGCGTGATTTACAAATGCCTTTAAAAGGCGTGTGCCTGGCGACCTGAACCTCAAGGGGAATTTGGTGGTGAGTGCACACAACGTATTGCAGTGCTCGCGAGGATCCCCCATAGGAATTCAAGGAAGCAGTGCCGCAGATTCAGGGGACAGAAGGGTCACAGGCAAGTCTCCAAAGCAAGTCTTGTTCCCGGCTGGCTCTCAGTGCAATGCCGGGCAAGGGCTCCAGTGCGGGGCCAGGGTGGGGGGGCCAAGGCAACACCGAGGAGAGCCTTGGGGCAAGAGCTCTAGTGTGGGGAGTGTGGGGGCGAGGCAGCACAGACTGAAGGAAGAAAAGTCTGGAGGTGGGGAGGATGAGGGGGAGAAGAAATCAGTCAGGCACTTGGAAAAGCATTTCAAGATTGAGCATTCTCCCGCAGCTGAGATCGTTCAGCTTCGACTCCGTTGACATGTTTGGAGTCTGGCTTCTGAAATAATTTTGCCCACTTCAAGCAACACAATCTCCTGATAGTGCCACTGATTGCTCCTGAACTTTTAACCCCTCGGGAGCAGACTGCAAAATCATCTGAATTTTATGTGGCTCCAGAGCTATTGGCGATTGGGCAAGTTAGACGATCCTCTTGTGAGAGGCGGGAATGGAACAGTCACTGAGGGAGACGCTCAGAATCCCTTGCCTTGTAGCTATTCAGGTTTTGAGAAATAACCTTCATGGCCCAAGCTAATTGCGCAGCCTTGCAGTGCAGCTTAGGGTAATGCCTACGACTGAGCTGAGAGCACAGAATGCAGTCAAGTGGCCAAAGCTGTCGTCACGCGGTCATGCGGTGTGGGGCGGAGGTGAGTGGGGTTTTGGTCAGGCATCAAACGAACTAAGCACTGGCCATTCAACTGGTGGCCAGGGCGCTCCAGCTTGCGCGAAGGGGCCTTGAGCTGCAGCCGGAGCTGGAGACCCAACCAAGAGTGGCCATTAGGAGACATATGCTGACTCTCACATCTCCCTCTCTCTCTTTAATACTGCAGTGAGGAGACCATCAGGACCATGTGGAGCCTGGTGATCTCGCTGTCTGCCTCGTGACTTATAGGCGGGATAGAAAAAGAAGAAGAATGAAACAGAGGCGCCTGGCTCAGCAAAGGGAAGCACACAGCCCTCAAGATTAACGGGCAGCAAGGCCTCCTCTGCATGTAGAGAAAGATGCACAGAGAACTGTCGTTCATAGATGCCTCACTAGACACAGGGCTTATAGACGGCGCTTGTCCTACCTGCAGATGAGTGAGAACCAGTGCCGCCAAAGACTCCGATTGTCAAGGGAAGCGGTTACTCATATATGCCACCTTCTGCAGGATTTGGCACCTCGGAGACTTGGAGGGCATCCACTGCCAGTGGCAGTTAAAATTACCACCACACTCAATTTCTACAGTAGTGGCTCCTTCCAGGACTCCACTAGCGACCTGTGCAGGGTCTCTCAAGTTGCCACCCACAAATGTATCCAGGAGGTCATGGACACCATCTTTGCCAAAGCACACAACTTTGTCAATTTCCACTGAGACCAGGCGAGGCAGGAAGCAAGAGCACTGGGATTCGCTGGGATTCGCTGAGATTTGCGGTCTCCCACAGGTGCAGGGTACCATCAGCTGCACCCACACGGCTCTAAGATCTCCATGACAACAAGCAGTCCAGTATGTGAGCCGGAAGGGCTTCCACTCACTCAATATTCAGCTGATCTGTGACCATAACAAATGGAGCATGCGGGTCTGCCCATGAAACCTAGGGAGCTTCCACGACTCATACATCCTCAGCAGGTCTCAGATCCCTGACATCTTCTAGGGCCCACAGAGGCTGCAGGGCTGGCTCCTCTGGGACAAGGGCTACCCATAGGGGACGTGGCTGAAGACATCCATGCAACGGCAGCCTGAGACTCCAGCTGAGAAAAGTTACAACGAGGCTCCGCTGCAACCCGGTGGAGTTTGGTGGTGCAGATCATTTGGATCCTGAAAATGAGGTTCTGGTGCCTCATCTGGCAGAACACTGCAGCACACCCCCCAGAGGGTGTCACGCATCATCATGGCTTGTTGTGTGCTGCACAAACTGGCGATGCAAAGGCAGGAGGTCCTGGATGATGAGGAGATGGAGCATCTGCACGTCTCCTCTGATGAGGAGCAAGTGGAAGAGGAGGAGGGTGATGAGGCCCTGGAAGCCCAGGATGCTGGTGATGAGGCCATTGCTTTGGCCAGACAAGACAGGGCCATAATAGCTGCAAGAGCACATGAGGAGGATGACGAGATACAATGAGGACTGTACTGAGAGCACAAGATAGCAACTGGGGCTGCCTGGCATAGGTCATCACACTCATGCTGTGTCTAGAATCTCATCTCATGCAGACTTTGCTGGAATAAAATACTTCAAAAGTACTGGATCTGTTTGCATGCATAGTTAATCACCTGTCACCTTCAGCATTACACCCTCAGCTGTCCAGAATCAGATGAGAACCGGTGGTGGTGGGGGGCACCCCCGCCTCAAAGGTGCTCAGAGCACAATACAACATGTGACCCAACAATGCTGGGGCACGATATTCTTGCAGTAAACAGAGTTAACATCAAGGTGCAGGCATCACTGAGGTGGGCTGTGACTTTGCAACATTGTTATGGCACAGCCGAAGGTAAATGCTGAGTTGTTCAAATCCTAAAGGGAAACTTGAAACAACTGCCACAACCTGTTTTGCAATTTGTATAAATTTTGAGATGCATGCCTTGAATTCAGTTGCAATAAGACTATCAAGTCTTACAGGTTTTTATAAACCTAAATTAAACACTTATTAATAGAAAAAATTACTTTAAATACATACATAGATCTACAAATTACTACTATGATAACTTCTAAATCCCCTCCTTAGACTGACTCCCAGTTACACTTTCGTTAAGGCAACAGTAAGACATTTATTTTTTATAAGACCCAGTCAAAGTTAACGATACCCTGAACAGTTGAATTCAAAGTGAGTTCTCTTAACTTCAGTCCGTGAAGGCAGCAGTTTGGTATATACAGGCTGACGGCGTTTCACACTTGTTGAATCTTAGACTGCCTTCCCTTACACATAGTTTTGGCTCCTTTATATATATTTCCCCCTTTGAATGGAAATATCCATTGTTTCACTACATCTTTGGACTTTACCTTCCTGATAATAAAAATCTCTCATAGCACTAAGTTTTACCAGTAATCTTTGGGAAAAATAAATACACTGTTTCTAAACTTCATCTGGCTAGGTAACACATTTCACCCCTCCTTGGAAAACAATCTAGAATGGTTTATTTAAAAATACAAATGTGCTTTTATACCTTACATTCTAAACCTTCCCCATGTTTACATCAAAGCCGTCAGACGAGCTGCCTTTAATCCAATTAAGTCTCTCTCACACAAACACACGCAAATAGACACATCCCACTATTACTCTATTTTACAATAAATTCTAATAACATTATGAGAATTATTATATCTTCCTGACAACCGGGCAATCACTGTGGTCAGAGGGTTATGCACTTCACAGAGGAGAGGCCCTGGACTGCCACTCGTGACTTCATTTTGTGGCAGGGACCAAGGTTTCACTTCTGAATGACATGAACACACTTCATCATAACAAGGAGCCATAGATAAGAAAACATGATTATGAGTATATTTATATTGGTAAACATTATGTAAGTGATTAACACCCATACCCACATTATGCAACATCTTCTTGACTTTCCTAACCCTGCCTTCCTGACATGCACAGTGGAGGTGGAGGCAGCCTACTGACTGTTAGGCCCTGTTGTCTGTGAAGCCCTTGGTGGACATCCTCTGGAGGGTCAAGACCTGGAGGGTACCAACCAGCTTTCGGGTTCCTGCTGTGTGGCAGTGCCACTGCAGCCGTAGCTGTTGGGGTCACAGGAAGAGGAGATTCAGATGGACTGGTCATTCCTGATTTACCCCTTAATTGGCCACCCAGTGTAAGATTTCATTCACAGCGCGAACTCGGCCAGGTGCAGGTTTCATCTGCTTCCGGCCACGCCAACTTTGGGGGCATCCCGAGGGTAAAATTCAGGCCACAGGTTTTTACATACCAACATACTGATCACGGGCAGTAAAAAGGAACACATAAATCCTGCCCATGACAATAAAGTGAGATTTTTCAAATGTATAGATCCTTTAAATGATAGAACTCTAATTTGGAATTCCATTGTCATCAAAGTTATTCCAAATATGCTTCAGTTACTAATGAGCTTGATCGATGAAAGCAGAGTCAGGACAATTTCTTGACTGTAATTTGGAACTCAAGCTCCAATAATTGAGGTCTCTGCAGAGCCAGGTGGTGAATCAAAAGGTCATTTCGCAAGCCAGCAAATCTAATTAACAAATAAATATAGATTTTCTTAGAAATGGAAACACATTCTTCTTTTCCGCCTTCTCTTTCAAAGAGCCATTTATACTGGTCGGTTACTCATCATTGGAAAATAATGGCCTGAGTTTTCAGCCCGGCAGGAATACCATAAGACCATAAGACATAGGAGCAGAAATTAGGCCATTCGGCCCATCGAGTCTGCTCCATCATTCAATCATGGCTGATAAGTTTCTCAATTCCATTCTCCCGCCTTCTCCCCGTAACCTTTGATCTCCTTACCAATCAAGAACCTATCTATCTCAGTCTTAAATACACTCGATGACCTGGCCTCCACAGCCTTCTGTGGCAATGAATTCCGTAGATTCACTCTCTGGCTAAAGAAGTTTCTCCTCATCTCTGTTCTAAAAGGTCTTCCCTTTACTCTGAGGCTGTGCCCTTGGGTCCTAGTCTTTCCTACTAATGGAAACATCATCCCCACGTCCACTCTATCCAGGCCTTTCAGTATTCTGTAAGTTTCAATCAGATCCCCCCTCATCCTTCTAAACTCCATCGAGTATAGACCCAGAGTCCTCAAACGTTCCTCATATGTTAAGCCTTTCATTCCTGGGATCGTTCTCGTGAACCTCCTCTGGACCCTCTCCAGGGCTAGAACATCCTTCCTGAGATACGGGGCCCAAAATTGCTCACAATATTCTAAATGTGGTCTGACCAGAGCCTTATAAAGCCTCAGCAGCATATCCCTGCTTTTATATTCTAGTCCTCTCGAAATAAATGCCAACATTGCATTTGCCTTCCTAACCACTGACTCAACCTGCAAGGGAAGGCACGATTGGTGGGCCCCTGAACAGTCAGGAAACAGACCGCTGACCACGATTGGCCCCTGACCACAATTTCATGCTGGCTGACCAATTAACGGCCAGCTAGCGTGCACTGATACAATCAGCGCTGCCTGGGTTGGGGGCGGGAGGAGGGCAAATGCTGAAGTCAACGCAGGCGTGGGGGAGCACGGAATTAAAGCTCCCTGAAGGCAGAGTGCTGCCTCAGGGAGCTGCCTCAGGGAGCTGAACAATTGAAATACAAAAAATAAAGATTTTAAACATCGGGAAAAATTGCCCGCGCATCAGAAACAGTCACCTGAACATGAAAATTCTGTCCAAACATTTTTAAAAATTTAATGATGGAAACCTCATCCTGTCCTTGGATGCGGTTTCCTGAAAAATGCAAAGGCTGCCTGGCCAATTCGCCCACCCGCCAACCGTGAGGTTAGACGGGCAGTGGAAAACCCCAGTTAATTGCATCGTTAATGGGCTTAATAGCCCTCTTAATAGTTGGCGGATGTGCTTCTAAGTTTAGCGCGTGCCTGCCGACCAAAATATCGCACACTGATGTCGAGGTGCTCACCTGACGCCAGCACGCGCTATTTTACACTCGAGTGTGTCCAATGTGCACGTACACCGAGCAACAAATTCTGCCCAATATGTCTGCTTGGTCACATGTACATGTATCAGAGCATGGAATGAATGCTTTGAGCACAAATAACTACCTGCATGAGTCACTCAGTAACTAAGGGCGGAATTTTTCCAAATTTGCATGAAGTCTTGTAGCGGGCGGGTAAAACAATATTTTTCCCGCCAGCCACAAGGCAAGTTTTGATGCCTTATTGTGCTGATACCACATCATTATTTATGCACCCCTGGGAAACACGCTGTTTCCATGGAGGGTGGGCTCTCTTTTGCCTGCCCACCATCAGCCCGCTGCTACATCACACTGGACGGCACATTTAAAATCCAGCCGCAAGCACAAATCTCAGTGTGATTTCCAGACCATCACTGCTGCACAGAAGACATGGCCCTGAAACTGAAGAAGACTACAACCCCCAGGTTCAGAGACACATCTCTCAAGTGACTTTTGAATGCCGTGGAGGTCCACCGGGGTGTCCTCTACCACTGCTCTGGCCGCAGAATGGGCAGCAACAGCACGAACCCGGTTTGGGAGGGGGTGGCAGCAGTGGTCAGTGCCAATGCCCTGAAAAGAGGACAGTGATCCAGTGCCACAAGAGGATGAATGATCTCCTCCGTTCCGCCAGGGTAAGTCACTCATCTCATCACTCAACTCACACACTCACAAGCCCACCACACATCCACAGGCCCACACTCGCTGCCGGTTCAAGGGACATCACCATTCACACTCTCACACTCACTGTCATTGTCCTCATCCTGGCCAGGGGACCACTCCCCATCCACACTGGCCAGGCATACTTGTTATCTGGCCTGGCTGGCATCCTGCTTACACTTTCTCCATCTCTATCCATGCAGGACAAGCTGGCACCCAAGAGGGAGAGGTCGCAGAAATCAAGGTCCTCAAGGACTTTGAAAACAGCCATCCAGTTGGCCAGTGAGGATCTGGACCGGTTCTGTGCTGACGGTGAGGTCTGCGCTGCTCTACCAAGTGAGGATCCAGCAGTGCAACATCCATCAGACAACCATGCTGTGAGAGATGTGTCCTCTTTCACAGGACAAAGGATCAGATGCTTCTAAAGTTTCATGGCTGCATCACTATAATATGACCCTGATCACAGAGCGCAAGTGAGCTGCCTGCAGCCAGACAGGAGTCAGACATTCTCAGAGGCTGTATAAAGATCTATGGAGTGTCCTCACTGCATGTCATCATCATCCTCCTGCAATCGAGTGACTATTAGGGCCTCCACTGCCTCTCCATGACAGGAGCATTATCACAGAGGGTATTCGCGCTGCCATAAGCCAGACAGGAGTCAAACGTTCACAAATGCAATGTGAGGAACTATGGGGTCACCTTACTGCATGTTGTCATCATCCTCCACAAATCTAGCAGCTATGAGTGCCTTATCCCCATCATTGTCGCCTCTGAGGACCTCCTCACCCTCATCCCCGTCGGCGGCGTCCTCATTGGAGGAGACGTGCATCTCCTCCTCAGCGAGCTCATCTCCCTGTTAGAGCACCAGGTTGTAAAGGGTGCAGCAGACGACGACGATGCGTGACGCCCTCTGTGGACTATATTGCAGGAATCCACCAGACCCGCCCAGGCACCGGAACCACATCTTCAGCATCCCGATTGTCTGCTCCCCCAAATTATGAGCTGCTGCATGAGCCTCATTATAGCATCGCTCTGCTGCAGTCTGAGGCTGCCGCAGTGGTGTCATCAGCCATGGTCTCTGTGGGTAGCCCTTGTCCCCAAAGAGCCAACCCTGCAGCCTCTGGGAATCCTGGAAGACTGCAGGGATCTGCAAGCGACTCAGGATGTAGGCATTGTGCACTCTCCCTGAAAACTGTACGCACACCTGCAGGATGCGTTTTTGGTGGTCGCATACCAGCTGCACATTCGGCAAATGGAAGCCCTTGCAGTTGATGTAGTTCACCGTGTGTTGGAATGGAGATCTGAGCGCCACATGAGTGCAGTCAATCACATCCTGTACCTGTGGGAAACCTGAGATCTGTGCGAATCCAATCTCTCTTTCATCCTGGCTCTCCTGGTCCAGGGCAAAATGCACAAAGTTGTGTACCCTCACAAATATGGCATCCATGACCTCATTAATGCATTTGTGGCTGGGGGCTTGTGAGATCCCAGGGGTGACCTTTGGAGCCCTGAAAGGAGCCACTGGCATAGAAATTAAGTCCGCCGGCACATTCACAGCCACTGCCAGTGGATGCCCTCCATGTCCCTGTTGTGCCAAACCCTTCAGTAAATGGCAGATGTGAATGACCAGTTCCCTAGACATGTGCTGTCTTTGGTGACACTGGTTCTTGGTCATCTGCAGGAATGAAAGGCGGCGTCTATAGACCCTGGATGTTGCTAGGCGCTGACCAGTGACTGCTTGCCATGGCTCTTGGGCGGCATGTGCGGGAGCCCCAGCCTCCCCTTCTTCCTGAGGTTGCTGCTCCTGCCTCTGGGCAGCTAGAAGCTTCAGTCACACTCTGCAGGCCATCAGGCATACAGCTAGTTCACCAGACTCTATGATCCTGATGTACTCCTCCTGCAGGATGAAAGATAGAGTCACGTGGTTAGCATGGGTGTACTAAGAACCTGTCCTGGTTAAGTGTGACGGCCCCTTAATGCTTCCCTGAGAGTGCTGGCCACCACTTGGATGGCCAGAGATTAGTGCGCTGCATGGCTGCCCTGTTAGCTTGAACCATGGGGAGATTGGTCCAAACCGGGATGATGACATTGCAACAGGTTGGAAGTGCCTCCAGCAGTGACTGGCCGGCTTTAGTGAGGAGACTGCACAACGTGTGCAGCCCAACTGCTCTGCAGTCCATTAAAGTATTCATGAATTTGCAGTCTGTGCTGGGGTGGGGGGAGCTCTTCAGAACTTGGTGGCACTTTGATGCATTACTTGAGTGGGCAGATAAGCTAGGGGCCCAAGTCCAATCATATCAATGTGGCTACGCTTGAACTATTTCAGTTTCAGAGGAATGGTCACTTTCTGCAGGTTTCCCGGATGCGTGGCCACTTCCCTCACCCATTCTACCCCCCCACCCTGTATGCTTATACACTATATTCAACGGCGGGACTGCCCTTGCCCACCCCAGCCCCCGACCACCAGTCACCTCAGAGGCAGGGTTACCCTTAACCACCTCCCCCCACCGCCACAGTGGCCTCAGCAGCAAGGCTGCACTTGCCCCCCGCCACAAGTTGCCTTTGAGGCAGGGTGGCACCTAACCCTGACTCCCCTGGCGCCCCTGAAGCCTGCAATGCAACAGGCGACCCTGGCAAGCTTTGCAGAACGTTGCTGTACACTCACCTCCAGTTCCCCCAAAGTGCAGGCCGCAAAGTGCATGTCGCTTTTGGGCTGTTATGAAACACGTCATCGTGCTTTCCCACCGATATGGATGGATGATCCAACGGAAGTGTAAGAGCCTTGCGGGGTGTCCTGATAAAGATATGCTGATGTATTACAATGAGCTTCCCGATGACTGATGGCGGGAAATGCAGCCCACCATCAGCGGGCTGAGTGGGAAATCGCGACCTGCCTTCTCGCCATCGTGAAACCAATCGCGCCATATTGTCCGTTCATGCCCGTCACTCGCAGGCATGGAAAATTCTGCCCTAAGAGTCAGGGATCTTGGGCCAGATTTTCCCATGCCAAATCAGAGGTGGTACAGCAAAGAAAATGGCAGTCAAGCAGTACAGGTGAAAGTCTCACCTCTGTTTCTGGTATCATCCATTTTGTGCAGCATGGAAAAGAGCGTGGGTGGCAAACCAGACCCACACCTTTTAAAGCATCAGTTAAACTAATTGAGGCTGCAATAAAAAGCTCCAAGTGGGACGCCATGCAATTTTCCAAAAAGCGGCTGGGAATTAGGAAACCTCTTAAGTCATGCCCAGTAAGTAGAGGCATGAATAGTAACAGAGTAGATTTAGCAGGCAAGGAAATTCTTTGAAATTTGATTTGAATTGTTTGAACTGGTTGAATGATCTTACTGCACGTACTGAGAAGTTGCAGGAGCTCATCACAGGAGGATGGCAAGGCTGAGGTAAGGTCTTTGTCATCTCTGGGGCTAGAAACATAACTGGCATTGTATAGGCATTGGGGCATTGAGCCATTTGGGACAACAGGAAGAATATACTTGGAAACGGGACTTACACCATCACATTAGGAGCCATCAAGGCATTGAAGCGGCACCATGCACAATGAGGAACGGCCCCTGGGCATCAGGAATGCATAGCTGGGGAGCTGAGACACGGATGAGAAGGAGAGACTACTCAGAGTGCAAAATCTACCAGAATAGGCAAAGCTACCTGGACTTGTCATCAAGGCAGTGTTGAGGGAAATTGCAACTGTCCAGGGAAGATAGCCATCGACATCTGTGCCCATGTCAATAAGGAGCTCACACGTTGCTCCATTCAAAACCAGGCCCTTCCTGCTCTTGGGACAGAGGTTCAAATCCCATCAAGGTAGCTGGTGGAATTTAAATTCAATTAATAAGTCTGGATATGAAAACTAGTCTCATTAATGGTGAGCATGAAACTATCGCGATTGTTGTAAAAACCTATCTAGCTCACTAATGCCCTTTAGGGAAGGAAATCTGCCAGCTTTACCTGGTCTGGCTTACGTGTGACCTCAGACCCACAGCAATGTGGTTGACTCTTTACTGTTCACAGAAATGGCCTAGCAAGCCATTCATTTCAAGGGACATTAGGGAATGGCAACAAATGCTGTCCTTGCTAGCGATGCCCGCATCCCATGAAAGAATAAAGGAAAAAAATGCCCGCACATCCTCAGGGAACTCTGACAGAAGGCCACACATTTGCTCCTGTTCCAAATAGTGAGCCCAAAATTTTGACTTCTGTGGTCCTTCTTCCCTGCCCAGCAGAGCATCACTGTGACTGTCCTCGCCCCTCTGAGGGAGACTGTCTAAAGATGTCTCTGCCTTGGACACCTCCTCTTGCACTCGACTACTGCAGCTCACCTAGTGCCACCATTTCTACATGCGCACTTGGACCCACCGAGGTATTGATATCTCCAGTGGATGGTGCACTAGTCTGCTGTGATGTTGCATCCTCAAATAACTCTTCTTTTCTTTGCTGTCTGAGAGATTCTACAGAGGGACAAGGTGGCCTGAGACTGCTGGGACCTGTGTGAGACACAAGAGAATATTAATTGAAAAAACTCAATAATCCAAAGAAAATGTCAGATTTAGTGACTATTGTTACCTGCACCACTGAAGGTGGGGGAGGTAATGCTTTTTCCCCTGTTGGTTAGTTTGTTTGTCTGCAAGCAATATATCTCAGCAACTAATGGACAGACTTCAACAAAACTTGGTACACAGATAGGGTGTGGCCCAAGGATGAACTGATTAGTTCTTGGTGAAGATGTAGATCCAGATCCAGGTTCAGATGTTTAAAAAAATTTGTAAAGATCCATTAACATTGGGAGATAGAGCAAATTATTATTTTTTGTTTTAGAATGTTCTGGATTGTCTCAGCTTCTGTGGTGGAATTTGCCACAGCTGTCAAAATATGAGCAGTTTTCAGAGCAGGTTGTTGGATATGGATTGGCCTGACGACCCTTCAGTGAGATGGAAGCTCTTAATAAAAAGATTTCTTTTTTCAGCTTTACAGTTACTGAGCATCAACCAGGCAGGGAAAAGCCTCAAGGAAGAATTGTGTATTTGTAATAATGTTGAATTAACATAGAGTGATGGAGGTATGCGCCCTACTTAATCCCCTGTTCACTTGTTTAATAGTTAATCATTGGTACAAGAATTTAGTAAAACAAGCATGTATTTGCCATTGACAAGTGAACTCATCAACAACTCCCATGACTTAGGATCATTGTGGCCTGTAAGCTCAATAATGATACTCTAAGGTTAATTATCAAAAATAATAATGATTACTCCATTGATCTTCTGCATATAATTAGCGATACTGTAGGTACCCATGTAACAGTACAAAGGTATTTTTACCTTGATGAAGTACCTGTTGATAACACACTTGAAAATATATGACTTGACCTCTGAACAATCAGTGGGCACAGATAGTCAAAGGTCATTGTGAGTCTTGCTTTGGGATTACTACTTCTTTTAGCTGGAGCTAGTTCAGTACATTAACTTATTTCTATCATAATACAAATAACGTAATGACACAAACATGGAGACACGTAGGACCTATTTGCCATCAATGCCCAGACCCACACATGCAACATAACATTAGGACATGATGCTGTGGTATGACCATGCATGCACAGAACAGAAACACTCAGCACATGTGCTGAAGAATACACCTCTCCTTTCCAAATCAGTCTCCAATAAACCTATGGGAAGCAATCAAATCTTCAGTTGTAATCTTGGGAGAACAGGGAATAGAGGTAGCTTTGCCATCTTCTGGAATACAACGGTAAAGATAAAAGCTGTATATGTACCAATTAAACTGTTAACTGAACTATCTCTAGTTCAATAATTCATAATAGAATAATTATAGAGGCTTTGTTTTTTATTGTTCTTAAAAATGGAAACTGACTCAAATGAATAGTTTTGAAATTAAAATCATGGTAGGACTGTAATAGCTTCAAAAATAAAATAAATTTTAATAGGTAAATTGATTAAATTTTCCTTGACACATGATTTGTTCATTTCAGCAGTGATAAAACTCAAATCCACATTTATTATTAGAACTGAGTTGTCATTTCAGACAGTTTCCCATCACTGTAAAACCATTACATTGGTCACTTTGGGCATAGATTACTTAGAAGAAAATGATAGAACCTGCTGTCATTTTATTTGAACTGTCAGTGCTGACATTTATTAACTTTAAGTAGAACTCATTGAGAGGCTGTCAGAAAATAATTACAGCCACAGAAAATGCAAGCACAAAACATATGACTAATTATTCATTTAATTTTTTGTCTGGTCAAATAAATGATTCAGCATAGCTTTTAAATGCAACTCTCAGGATAATTTCCATGAATAAATGCTAATATATGCAAAGCTGCAAACAGACACTGAATCTTTAATCAAATTCATTTTAATTCAGCTCCAAATGTACCTGATTCACCTACACAGAAGTTATCGAGCATCTGTAGAAATAAGGGTACACATCACTCAAGTGAAAGTATTTTTTTTTTGTAAAAATATACTTTATTCATAAATTATCTTCAATCACATTCAAAACCATTTCAAAAACAACATTACAAGGGTACAATCCAGGTTAAACTTTTACAAAATGTATCACCAGGTGCATCAGTACAAACAATATTACAGTCATTTACAGCCTTTCATTTTGATCTGTACAGCCCGAGGGGCTCTAAACAGTTCCCAGTCTCTCGGTGCGCTGTGGTAGAAAGGTCTTAGACAGCGACCCTTCCCCATTGCGCCTTTGCGGCAGCTGCCCCAAGCTTTAGTGCGTCCCTCAGCACGTAGTCCTGGACTTTGGATTGTGCCAGTCCGCAACAATCGGTCGGGGACAACTCTTTGTGCTGGAAGACCAACAAGTTTCGGGCAGACCAAAGCGCCTCTTTCACCGAGTTGATGATCCTCCAGCTGCAGTTGATGTTTGTCTCGGTGTGTGTCCCTGGGAACAGCCCGTAGAGCACAGAGTCCTGTGTCACAGAACTGCTCGGGATGAACCTCGACAGCAACCACTGCATCTCTCTCCAGACTTTCTTTGCAAAGGCACAATCCACAAGGAGGTGAACAACGGTCTCTTCCCCACCGCAGCCACCTCGAGGGCAGCGTGCAGAGGGGCTGAGCTTCCTGGCGTGTAGGAAGGATCTGACGGGGAGGGCCTTTCTCACCACCAGCCAAGCTACGTCTTGGTGCTTGTTGGAGAGTTCTGGCGATGAGGCATTCTGCCAAATGACTTTGACAGTCTGCTCGGGGAACCATCCCACAGGGTCCACCCTCTCCTTATCCCTCAGGGCCTCTAGGACGTTACGTGCTGACCACTGCCTGATGGACTTGTGGTCAAAGGTGTTTTTCTGCATAAATTTTTCCACCCGGGACAGGTGGTACGGCACGGTCCAACTACTTGGAGCGTTCCGCGGCAGCGTGGCCAGACCCATCCTTCGCAACACCGGGGACAGGTAGAACCTCAGCACGTAGTGACACTTGGTGTTTGCGTACTGAGGGTCTACGCACCGCTTGATGCAGCCACACACAAAGGTGGTCATCAGTATGAGGGCGATGTTGGGCACGTTTTTTCCCCCTTTATCTAGAGGCTTGTACATCGCGTCCCTGCGGACACGATCCATTTTCGACCTCCAGATAAAGCGGAAGATGGCTCGAGTGATCGCCATCGCGCAGGAGTCTGGAATGGGCCAGACCTGCGCCACGTACAGCAACAGCGAGAGTACCTCACACCTGATGACCAGGTTCTTACCCGCAATGGAGAGGGAGCGTCGCTCCCACATGCCCAGTTTCCTTTTCACCATAGCCACTCGCTCCTTCCAGTTTCTAACGCATGCCCCGGTCCCTCCGAACCATATCCCCAGCACCTTCAGGCCGTCAGCCCTGACAGTGAAGGGGACAAAGGATCGGTCGGCCCAGTTCCCAAAGAACATGGCCTCGCTCTTCCCACGATTTACCTTGGCTCCCGAGGCCAGTTCGAACTGGTCGCAGATGTGCATCAGTCTGCGCACCGACAGCGGATCCGAGCAGAAGACGGCGACGTCGTCCATGTACAGGGAGGCTTTTACCTGAGTGCCTCCACTGCCTGGGATCGTCACTCCTCTTATGCCCGGATCCTTCCTGATGGACTCGGCAAAGGGTTCTATGCAGCACACGAAAAGGACAGGCGAGAGAGGACAGCCCTGCCTGACTCCAGATTTAATCGGAAAGCTATCTGTTTCCCACCCATTGATTGAGACTGCGCTACTGATGTTAGTGTAGAGCAGTTGGATCCAATTTCGAATTCCCTCCCCAAAGCCCATTTTGGAGAGCACATCCCCCATGTAGGTGTGCGATATTCTGTCAAAGGCCTTCTCCTGATCCAAGCTGATGAGGCAGGTATCCACACCCCTGTCCTGTACATAGGCAATCGTATCCCTGAGCAGCGCCAGGCTGTCAGAGATCTTCCTGCCTGGCACAGAGCAGGTCTGGTCAGGGTGAATCACCAATTCCAGAGCGGATTTGACCCGATTGGCGATGACCTTGGACAGAATCTTATAGTCCATATTCAACAGTGAAATGGGTCGCCAATTTCTAATTTCCTCCCTTTCCCCCTTGTGCTTGTAGATGAGGGTGATGATGCCTTTCCTCATGGATTCTGACATACTACCGGCCAGGAGCATACTCTCGTACACCCCTAGCAGGTCTGGGCCGATCAAGTCCCACAGAGCCGAATACAACTCCGCCGGCAAGCCGTCGCTTCCGGGGGTTTTACTCTTCTCGAAGGACTCGAGGGCCTTAGTCAGTTCGTCAGGAGTTAGCGGTTTGTCTAGGCTCTCCCGCGTACTGTGGTCTAAGACCTCCGTGATAGAGGACAGGAAGGACTGGGAGGCCGTGCTGTCCGTGGGCTTCACGTCATACAATCCGGCATAAAAGGATTTGCTGATCCTCAGAATGTCGGACCGTGATGACTTTACTGAGCCGTCTTCTTCCTTCAGGCTGCTGATCACAGAGCGTTCTCTGTGTACCTTTTGGAAGAAGAAACGTGAGCACGTCTCATCCTGCTCCACGGAGCGGACCCTGGAATGGAAGATGATCTTGGAGGCCTCCGAGGCAAAGTGCGAGGCTTGCTGGCCCTTCACCTCTTGGAGCTCCTCCTTGACATCGACCCCCATCGACTGCAGCCGGAGCAGATTCTGCATCTTTTTCTGGAGTCGGGAAAGTATGAAACAGGAAATGAAATATTAATCTTCATGTAATGAAGGAGTAGACCTGCTCACGGAGGAGGCTAATCTCTCACCAAGCACTTTAAACTGAATGCAATAAATGCAAAAATAAATGTGTATCACACAAGCTAAGATAAGAAGGAAATAGTTTGAGAAATGTAATTTATTTTTAAGCTCTATATACCATAAGCATATGATTCAAACAGAAGCAGAAGGAGCATGGATAGACATAGAACAATTACAAAATGATTGTAGTATATTGCAGGGACTGAACTTTTTGTTTCACTGCCCTCTCTGCTTCCCTCTCTGTTGGGGACATGGAAATGAAGAATGTTTAAAATGCAATGTAGAAAATTAAAACCCCTTACCTGGGATGCCTCTTCAGGTTTGGGTCATGAAAGACAGTAAGAAAAACTTGTTATTAAGTCGTTGCGTTAACTTAATCTTTATCTTTCAAGTTGAGGAGAATTGCTTTTACAGAGTGAGATTTGATGATCTGGAGTGCAATGCCTGAAAGGGGACAGTACGATTCTGAGATTCTATTCTGGAAGTACACACATTCCAAATAGTTTTCACTGTTATGGTTGATATTACTAACAGTTAATTATAATGATAATTTTTGCAGCACTTTTTAGTCAATGTCTCAGAGGTAAAGCCAATGTCAGTTATGTCACCTCCTAACAAGTCCTCCATCAGAAATTAAATTATTGTGAACTGTTAGGCCATCAAAAAGGGCCCTGAGGGGCCTTTTATAAGCATAAAACAGATAACGTTTGCTCCCATAGCTTTTACATAATAGACTGGAAGGATCAGATTAAATGCACCAAATGGCATTAATCATTCAAATTTATTTTGTGAATTTATGATTATTAAAAATCAGTGCAGGTTCTGATGGTAATAGCACTGTGTGCTGAGAAGATATGGAATCATATGCAGAAGGAAGCCATTTGATCCATCATGCCTGTGCTGGTTTTTTGAAACAGCCATCTAATTTGTCCTACTCCCCTGCTCTTTCCCATAACCCTGTAAATTTTCCAGATCCATTTTGAAAGGTAATATTGACACTGTTTATGCCACTGTTTCAGGCAGTGTATTCAGATCACAACATGTGGCTGTGTGGAAAGAAAAATGCTTCCTCATGTCACTTCTGATTCTTTTGCTAATCACCTTAAATCTGTATCTTCCGGTGACTGACTCTCCTACTATTGGAAATAGGCTTTCTTTATTGTCTCTATCAAAATTATTTATGATTTTGACCACCTCTTTAAAATCTCTTCCTAACCTTTTCTATTCGAAGGAGAACAACGAGCTTCTCCAGTCTCTCCACACAACTGAAGTCACTGATATCTGGTACCATTCGAATAAATCTCTTCTACATCTATATAAGACGGTGAGCTGTAGATGCCTACTATTTGCATGTGAAAAGGGCCTATCGCCCATTTCATGTGCTTGCCCTGGATATCTCTTTTTCTGCCTTCTCCAATATGGCAGGTCGTGCACTTGCAGCACATAAGAAGTCGGGAGCACCCTTCTTGCCATTTTAGATGATTAGGCACCCATTTTGCACCTAAAAAACAGATTCAGTGCCATCAAATTTCTAAGTTCTGATATTCAAATCATAAAGAGAATTGTTGCTAAGCATCTAAATAATCATAACTTGCTGTTTTCAGAATTGTTGAATTTTTAATAACTCCAAGGAAAAGGATAAGCATTATACTATTAAAGTGATCCTGGGACCTCGTAAGTACAATTAGTAAATATAGCAGTGTTCAAGTCTTTCAGCTTGGCAGTGTCCATAGCAATAGGCTCAAAGTGAATCTCGCTACGTTATCAGATTTCCCACTAGCTGTGCAGAATTGAGTTGCTGCAGCAAAGGTGAACTTGCAAATATTATTATTCACTTATTTATTTTATTTGGGGACCATGCACTTTATTTTACAGTTTTCTTCCTTTTATAACTCTTAATCAGACCCTGTATCAAAAGCTGCACCTGATCACAATTCCATCCATTCTTGGGCTACCAGAAGATGCAGGAAAGTTGCCTTGAAATTATTATTTGCTCTTTTTTTGTGGAGTGTGGAGCTCAGCTTTGCTCAGTGCTGCTCAAGTGGAGTGGAGATGCTTGCATCCTTCCATTCTGTGACACTCCACATTGATGATCTATTGAGTGGTACCAATGTCCATGATATTTGAACTCCTATTTTGCATGAATCATATTCAGTCAAGAATATGGTATAGTAAGGTGAGAAGTTCAAAAATATTCAATTTATAAACTATCAGAACAAGAGTTACTGTTAAATAATGTAAATAAGAATTGCTGTTCTATTATCTATCCAGGTTACTTTTTTTGCTTCATACAAATGTTGCATAACTTCACTTGACGTTATCACCCTGATTTCTTGACCCCTTAAATAATTATTGACTATATACACATGGAGGCAGAGGACATAAGACCACAAGACATAGGAGCAGAAGTAAGTCATTTGGCCCATTGAGTCTGCTCTGCCATTCAATGAAATCTTGGTTGATCTGATAATCCTCAGCTCCACTTTCCTGCCTTTTCCCCATAATCTTTGATTCCCTTACTGATTAAAAATCTGTCCATCTCAGCCTTCAATATTCTTAACGACCCAGCCTTTACAGCCCTCTGCAGTAAAGAATTGCAGGTTGACTACCCTCTGAGCGAAGAAATTCCTTCTCATCTCTGTCTTAAATGGGTGACCCCTTACTCTGAGATTATGCTCTCTGGTCCTAGACTCTCCAGCAAGGGAAAACAACCTCTCAGCATCTACCCTGACAAGCCCCCTAAGAATCTTATATGTTTCAGTAAGGTTGCCTCTCATTGTTCTATACGCCAATGAGAACAGGCCCAACCTACTCAACATTTCCTCATAAGAAAATCCCTCCATACCTGAGATCAATCTAGTGAACATTCTCTGGACTGCCTCCAATGCCCGTACATCTTTCCTTAAATAAGGGGACCAAAACTGTCCTAGGTGTTTTCTATGTGTGTATTCTAGGTGTGGTCGAACTAGTGTATATTTTTAGCAAGACTTCCCTATTTTATACTCCATTCCCTTTGAAATAAAGGCCAATATTCCATTTGCCTTCCCTATTACCTGTTGAATTTGTAGGCTAACTTTTTGTGATTCATGCAGGAGATCCAAATCCCTCTGTGCTGCTGCTTTCTGCAGTCTTTCTCCATTTAAATAATATTCAGCTCCTCTATTCTTCCTGCCAAAGTGCATAACCTCACATTTTCCCACATTGTATTCCATCTGCCATATGCAGTAACTTATCAAACACCTTTTGGAAATCCAAATGTATTACATCTACTGGTTCCCCTTTATCTATCCTGCTTCTTACCTCCTCAAATAATTCTAATAAATTTGTCAGGCATGATTTCCTCTTCATGAAACCATGCTGACCCTCCTTGATTAGATGATGCATTTCTAAATGCTCTGCTATTATATCCTTTATAACAGACTCTAACATTTTCCCAATGGTGGATGTTAAGCTAACTGGCCTATAGTCACCAGTTTTTTGTCTCCCTCCCTCTTTGAATAAGGGTGTCACATTGGCAGTTTTCCAATCCTCTTGGACTTTTCCAGAATCTAAGGATTCTTGGAAGACTACTATGAGTGCATCCACTATCTCTGCAGCTACTTCCTTTAATATCCTAGGATGCAACCCATCAGGCCCAGGTGACTTATCGGCCTTTAGCCCCATTAGTTTACCTAGTACTTTTTCTCTAGTGATAGTTATTGTATTTATTTCGTCCCTCACTTTTGCTCCTTGATTAATTAGTATTTTTGGAATGCTGTTTGTGTCTTCTGCCATGAAGACTAATGCAAAGTATTGATTCAACTCCTTTGCCATTTCCTGGTTCCCCATTTTTATTTCCCCAGCCTCATTCTGTTCACTTTGGCCTCTCTCTTCCTATACTTAAAGAAGCTCTTACTGTCCATTCTTATCTTACTTGCTAGTTTACCATCAAAGTTTATTTTCTCCTTCCATATTGTTTTTTGGTCATCTTCTGTTAGTCTTTAAATGAGTACCTTGCGTCTGTCTTTACCAAGGAAAAATATGCTTCCAAAATCACAGAGGAAGAGGAAGTAATTGAGAAGCTGGATGGACTAAATAGGAATAAAAAGGTGGTATTAGAAAGGTTGGCTGTACTTAAAGCTGACAAGTCCCAGGACAGGGTCATGTTCAAATGAGAATACTGAGGGAAGTAAAGGGTGGAAACTGCAGAAGCACTGGCCATAATCTTCCAACTCTCCTTGGATACAAGGTGATGCCAGAGGACTGCAGCACTGTAAACATTACACCCTTGTTCAAAGGCTTTGTAAGGATAAGTCCAGCAACTGGAGGCCAGTAAGTGTAACCTCAGTAGTAGAAAAGTTTTTAGTAACGATAATCCAGGGCAAAATTAACAGTCACTTGGATCAATTAAGGAAAGCCAACACAAATTTGTTAAGGGCAAATTGTGCTTAATTAACATGATTTTTGTTCTTTTTGTTGAGGTAACAGGGAAGTTGATGATTTGGACTTTCAAAAGGCGTTTGATAAACTGCTACATAACGGGTATGTCAACAACATCAAAGCCCATAAAATTACAAGGACTGTGGCTGCATGGATATGACATTGACTGAGTAACAGGAAACAGACAATAGTGGTGAACGGTGGTTTCTCAGACTGGGGGAAGCTATACAGTGGGGTCCCCCAGCAGTTAGTACTAGGACCACTAGTTTTATTGATCCATATTAATGAGCTAGACTTGGGCATTGCAGGGCACAATTTCAAAATTTGCAGATGACACAACACTTAGAAGTATTATGAACTGTGAGGAGGCTAGTATTAGATGATATAGGCAGGCTGGTGGTGGGAGGAGGGCGAGCGCTGAAGACAGTGCCGACGCGGGGGAGTGTAGAATGAAAGCTCCCTGAAGGCAGAGAGCTGCCTCAGGGAGCTGAAGAATATAAAACCATCAAATAAAGATTTATAAATGCAGAAAAAATTGTCCACACATCAGACCCACTCACCTAAACATGCATTATAAAAATTCTGTCCAAACATTTTTAATTTTTAAAAATTTAATTACGGAAACATTATCGCACCCTTGGATGAGATTTCTTGAAAAATGCAAAGGCCACCTGGCTGATTCGCCCACCTGCCAACTGGAAGGACAGCGAAAAATTGCTGTTAATTAATACTTTAATGGCCTTAATGAGCCTCTTAATTGTCAGCGGGCGCACTGCCAACTCTCGCACGTGCCCAGCAACAGAAAGATCGCACCAGTGCGCGATGACTTCAAGACGCTCACCCGATGTCATCACGTGCTATTTTGAGTCCGATTGGGTCGGGCACCCACCTGCCCACGAGACATAAAATTCTGCCCTATGGTTCTATAGCCTAACATTTCTTTAGAAGTTCAGCTCTAACCCTTTTAAACTATGGGCAGAATTTTCCATGCCCGCCAGCATCGGGGATGATTGGTGGTGTGAGCAGACAATATGGCACGATTGGTTTTACGATGGTGGGAAATCAGTTCTTGATTGCCCACTCAGCCCAACAACAGCGGGCCACGATTCCCACCATTGGACGTCGAGAGCTTCATTGTAATGTGCCAGCATATCCTAATCAGGCCAGCCCACCAGAATTGCTCCCCTTCTGCTGGATCATCCATCCACATTGGCGGGAATGCAGGCTGACGTGTTTCACAACAGCACATAAAAGGCGTGCACTTGGTGGCCTGCAGTTTGAGGGGAATTCGGAGGTGAGTGCACAGAAACATTATGCAGCACTCGTCAGGGTCGCCTGTTGGACTTCAAGCCTCTTGCAATGTGAGCATCCTGGTTTGGACCAGTCTCCCCCATGGTTCAAGCTAACAGGGCAGCTTTGCAGTGCACAAATCTCTGGCCATCCAAATGGTGGCCAGCACTCTCCAGGAATCATTAAAGGGCTGTCATACTTAACCAGGACAGGTTCTTAGTAGGCCCATGCTAACCAGGTATCTCCCTCTTTCATCCTGCAAGAGGAGTACATCGGGATCATGCAGCCTAGTGAACTAGCTATATGCCTGATGGCCTACAGAGGGTGAAGACGACGGAGGAGAGAGCAACTGAGACATCTGGCTGTGCAGAGGGAGGAGCAGCACCCTCAGGAAGAAGGGGCGGCTGAGGCTCCCGCACATGCCGCCTAAGAGTTACAACGAGCTGTTGCAGGCCGGCATCTAGCGACACCTAGTGTCTATAGGCACCGCCTTTCATTCCTGCAAATGACCGAGAACCAGTTTCTAGGGAACTGGTCGGTCACATATGCCAGCTACTGCAGGATTTGGCACCAAAGGGACATGGAGGGAATCCATTGCCAGTGGCTGTGAAAGTGACCGCGGTGCTCAATTTCTATGCCAGTGGCTCCTTTCAGGGCTCCACAGGTGACCTCTATGGGATATTACAAGCCACCACCCACAAATGCATCCATGAGGTTACGGATGCCATCTTTGCGAGGGCACACAGCTTTGTGCATTTCGTCTGGGACCAGGACAGCCAGGATGCAAGAGCGACTGGACTCACCCAGATCTCGGGTCTCCCATAGGTTCAGGAAGCGGTCGACTGCACTCATGTGGCACTCAGATCTCCGTCGCAACACACAGCAGACTACATCAACCGCAAGGAGTTCCATTCACTGAATGTGCAGCTAGCATGCGACCATCAGTAACGCATCCTACAGGTCTGCGCACGGTTTCCAGGGATTATGCACGAAGCCTACACTCTCAGCCAGTCACAGGTCCCTGGGGTCTTCCAGGGTCCACAGAAGCTGCAGGGATGGCTCCTCAGAGACAAGGGCTACCCGCAGAGACCGTGGCTGATGACACCCATGCGGTGGTCTCAGACTGCAGCAGAGCGATGCTATAATGAGGCTTGTGCTGCAGTTCACAACTTGGTGGAGCAGACCATTGGAATGCTGAAGATGAGGCTCTGGTGCCTGGACCGGTGGAGCCCGGCAATACAGTCCGGGGATGGCATTATGCATCGTCGTCGTCTGCTGCGCCCTTTACAACCTGACGCTCCAATAGGGAGATGAGCTGGCTGAGGAGGAGATGAGGAGCTGCACGTCTCCTCCAATGAGGAGGACACAGACAGAGATGAGGGTGAGGAGGTCCTCAGAGGCTACGATAATGGGGATGAGGCCCTCGCATTGGCTAGATGAGGCAGGTGCCTCCCTACGAGGGAGGCCCTCATAGCTGCTAAATTTGTGGAGGATGATGATGACATGCAGTGAGGAGACACCATATATCCTCACATCACATCTGTGAACTTTTGACTCCACTCTGGCTTATGGCAATGCGTGTACCCTCTGTGACAACGCTCCTGTCATGGAGACGCCGTGGAGGCCCTAATAGTCGCTCGGTTGCAGGAGGATGATGACAACATGCAGTGAGGACACTCCATAGATCATCAAATAGCCTCTGAGAATGTCTGACTCCTGTCTGGATGAGGGCAGCTCACTTGCACTCTGTGATCAGGGTCATATCATAGACACAGCCATGAAACATTAGAAGCATCTGATTCTTTGTCTGCCTTCAGCACCTGAGTCCTTCAGGAGCTGGAGCACAGCATCAGTGGTCACAGGTGTTGAAGAGATGGTAGCCAGCCCCAACTTAAAGGTGCTGTGGGCACACAGAGAGAATGAGAACACTCTGTGGTGCCTTCCCATTACATTCTGGCAGCAATGACAAGCACAGCTGGGGTGCAGGCATCAGTGATGTTTCCAGGGAGTGAGAGGCCGGGCTATCACTGTGGTCTGAAGGCGGCACAGGGAAAAGGCCCTGAACTGAGACACCTGCCTTTATCTTGTGCAGAAAGGTTTCATGAGTGACAAGAACACCACGGGCAGGTAGATATTCTTGGGAGTTAATTTACAATAGTGAACAGTATGTAAAAGTGATCAACACCTGTGCCCAGGCTGTGCAACTAATTCTCTAAGTCCAGGTAGCGGGCGATCGAGGGGGTCATCCGACCCAACTGTCTGCCCCTCTTCCGCGGTTACGTTCGCGACCGGGTATCCCTGGAGAGGGAGCACGTGGTGTCTGCCAGCACCGTCGAGGCCTTCCATGCCATGTGGGCACAATGGGGGCTGGGGTGCTTTATCGACCCCCTTAATCACATTTTGATCTGATGTTTGTAAGTTTCCTTTAAAATTTGTCTTTGGTTTTGCAGTTGCCCTATTTCAGGGGCTGTGTTTATTTTGTCCCTCATTTTGTTAATTTAGTTTAATTGGTCGACTCCCAAAAGAGTTAATTCTCCTTAACTGTCCTAACCCTGCTATGTTAGGCTATGCTCCCCAGACATCTACAACGGAGGTGCAGGCAGCCTCCTGACTGTGACGCCTTGACAGTGATGACCTTGGCAGGTATCCTCTGAAGGGCCGAGACTTGGAGGGCCTCGGCCTGCTTTTGGGGTTCTGCTGTGTGGCAGAGGCACTCTCCTTGGCCTGTGGAGCTGGAGCTGCTGAGGTCACAGGAAGAAGGGATTCGGATGAGTCGAATCCTCTTGGAGTCACCTGGATGTATGGGCCAGGAGTGTGCACCTGCTGATCCTCCTCCCCATGGGTGCCCAGAGGTCCCAGGTTGCCTCCTTGAGGAGCAGGGCTAGCAGGAGTGAGATCAAGCTGCCCAGACCCGCCTCGCGTCCACACTGTTGGAGGTCCACTATGGCATCAGCGATGGAGTTGAGCCTGCGCAATAGTGCAGGAGCAAAGTTCTGGAACAAGATCTCCATGGCGGCTGCCATCCTACCAGTGTTGACTTCAGTGTGTTGGCATGCCGGCGCTATCACACTATCAGAGTGAAGGAGGACGGCCTCCTCCATCATGCCTTGCATCTGAGGAGTGCAGCAGACATCCATCTCTGACGTTCCCAAGCTTGCCTTTGCAGCTCCAGCAACTGTGACATGACCGATTCCAGAGGCTCATCACCTGACTCGGACACAGCAAAGTCCTGGCATCCAGCAGTCCTCGAAGTGCCAGAAACCTGGGTAGTCCGTGCCTTCACCTGCTGTGGGTTCGACGTGCGGTATGCTCACCAGGTTGTCTCCTACGGCTACTCTAAAGATAGGCACCAAAGTGTGTGTCTCTGCACTTGTGGAGGGTATGGGTAAGCACTGTGACGGGACTTCAGGGAAGCTGCCTCCAGATTCCTCTTCAGAGGTTTCTTCAGGGTTTGATTGGAGGCCCTTAGTCATGGACTCCATCAGCTGTTTTGCAGATGTGCCTGCGGAAGCAAGGGGAGATAATTAGCGCATGGCAGTGGCCTGTGAAAGAGGACACATCACCCACAGCATGGTTGTCTGATGGATGTTGCACTGCCGAACTCTCACTTAGTAGAACACCACCGACATCACCATCTGCTCAGAAATGATCCGGATCTTCACTGGCCAGCTCGAGGGCTCTGTTTTCAAAGTCCGTGAGGACCTTGATTTCAGGCAGTCCGTCAGCGATCTGTAACCTCTCCCTCTTGTTGTGTGCCAATTTGTCCTGCATGAATTGAGATGAAGAAGGTGTAAGCAGGATGCATGCCAGGCCAAATGACAAGTATGCCTGGCCTGTGTGGGTGGTGAGAGGTCCCATTGACGGGATGAGGAATGAAGATGAACGTGAGAGAATGAATGCTGATGTCCCTTGAACCAGCAGTGAGTGAGGTCACTGTGGATGTGTGATGGGTTTGAGAATGTGAGAGTTGAGAGTGATGAGAAGAGTGACTTACCCTGTCAGAACGGAGATCATCATTCATCCTCTTATGGAACTGGGTGGCTGTCCTCTTTTGAAGAGCGTTGGCACTGACTACCGTTACCACCACCTCCTAGGCCGGGTTAGTGCAGTTGCTGCCCACCCTGCTGCCAGAGGAGGGGTAGAGGACATCCTGGCAGGCCTCCATGCCATCCAAAAGGCGCTTGAGAGACGCGTTGATGAACCTGGGGCTGTAGTCTTCTTCAGTTTCAGGGCCATGTCTTCCGTGCAGCTGTGGTGGTCTGGAAGCACTGAGATTTGTGCTTTTGGCTGGATTTTAAATGTGTCGCCCAGTGTGATGTAGCGGCATCATGATGGCGGGCAGGTGAATGACAGCGCGGCTGCCATAGAAACAGCGTGTTTCCCGGGAATGAATAATTAATGTGGCGGGTTTGGGACGATACGGCATGAAAACCCGCCATTGCGGCCAGCAGGTAAAAAGTCGTTTTACCCGCCCGCTACTGCATTTAGTGCAAATTTCGGGTGATTCTACCTTATGTTTTTCCAGATATATTATTTCCCAGAAGATGATCAAACTTGTTTTGTTTATCATGATGAGATAGCATCAGTGACATGACAACATCACTGAATGAGTATCACAAACATAAGCAGTGTATTAATGGGAGTACAATTATGTCGAGGCAGAAGTGTTTTGTTAGATTACCTACAGAAGATTATTCTTTCATTTGTGTGGGTAATAGGTGGTGGAAAGAGGTTAGATTATGGTTATATTTCCCAACAATGTTCTTTGATAGCATTCTCATTAAATGTAGGGTTTGAATCTCGAACATACCTACTTATTCTGAAAAAATAACATATGTGAGTGAATGGCTGCCTGGGTGCCATTTAAGTACGGCGCCAGAACCTTCGACCCCATGAGGTAACGGCGGGGTGAGTGATTTCCTGCCTGCCCCTTCATGAAATTTGCCATGCTCCTCGCGGGTGCATAATTAATGAGTAGAACAGAAGAAGACTGCATTCAGCCGTCCTGCCGCCCAGGAGGAATGCCCGAAATCAAGGTCCATCCAGGAAGAGGAATCGGAAGGCACCCTCCTTGAAGACCCATCATAGCGCTCGCCCACACCCTCCACCAGCGCAGAGACACACACCTCGGTGGGACCTAATTTTAGAGTAGCCTCGGGATCACAATCTGGTGTTTCGCAGCAGGTGGCAGTAGGGGCTTCCCAGGTCTGCGGAGGACTACTGGAGGCAAGGGAGGGCAGAGCGGGGTGCAGGTTTTTTTTCCCCTTTTAAACTTAGTCAATCACTACCCTCCCTTCTGAAGATAGCAGGTCTTCCTTCCCTCCCCCTGCAGGAATCAATCAGTTGCAGTTCTTTTTTTCTCCCCCAGGCACCCACCTCTGGCACAGCAAATGTCCTCCCTCTCTGGCTGGAGCTATGTCCTCTCCACTCCAGCTCTCTCCAGACTCCCACTCCCAGGCTCTTCAGGCCTTGCAAGGCCCAACTCTGCAGCAGCAGCAGCAGAATGTAAGGGTCCCCAGAAAGGGAAAGTCCAACTCCCTGAACTCCTTTTCTTCCTGGTATGAGCGGTGGTCTTCTTCTTCCAGGTGAAGGAGAGCAAACAAAAACTCAAAAGTAGAAACAGCAGCAACACAGGAAAGCAGCAGCAGGAACAGCCAGAGGCAGCAGCCAACACACAGTGGTGGTAGGAAAGGAAGCCTGCCATTGACGGGTGGAGCAGACGATCGCAGACTGGTTTCACGACGGCGTAAAACTGATTTTTGACCTTCTCGCCATATTGTCCGCTCACGTCCGCCATGATGTCTGCCGCCAATGGGACCAGGCGGTTCTGCCCTAATTGTTTGAAATTTGTCTTATCTATTTCAGCAATGCATATTTCTTCTTATTTATTATTAGCGTATTCTGTTTATTGGGTGTAGTTTGTGGATGACCGTGTCTCCACATCGCTCTAACTTTCAACTGGATCATTGGGCTCATTATCTGAGGGGAGATTTCTACGTCTTAGTTTTATGGCTTACTCCTCTAAAGTCGAGCTTTTAAAAACACATCTTATACGTGTTTAAATATACATTTGCCTCTATTTAATCCAACTAATCACAGCTCTACTTGGTCGTGGTAAGTATTCAATCATGTTATTTAGTGTTCGAGCCAATTTAATGCCATCTTCACAGAGCTGAGAATTGAGATCCCTTTAACATGAAACAAATAATCACAACACCTAGTACTGAGGATGCAATGTAACTTTCTAGGTATGTATCAAAATAATTGGCAAATTAGATATGCCTTTTCTGAGTTTCTGACTAAAGTTCCTCAAAATTTGAAATGCAAGTTCATAAACTCAAAACCTCAGTGCGTAAGTATGATTACATTTAATACATTAATAATGAAACAGACTATTGAAATAATTTAATGCTGATTACATATGACATGTAGTGACATTCAGTGTCACACCAGTGCTGTAATAGCACATGGCATCACATGTCTATTAGTGTAAGTCATGAGCTGTCTCAGAGAAAACTGGCCTCAATATTCCTCAGATCACGATCCCAGTAATTATGGCAGCATTGTGCCTGACGATGCCTTCCAGTGCTGAATCCACTAGAGTTTATGCAATTAGCAGAATGGTACCTAGTTTCCATGAGACAGGTGGGTACAGGAGCCAACTATGATTTCCTCAATTAGGCTAATCTGATTAACTTTCAGAATTCCAGATTGCTTGCTTGGCCTCAAGTCTGTTGCGGGGATGGGGGAGGGGTGATGGAGGGCAGTGTGGGGAGCTCAAATGCACTCCTGTGGAGACAGGTACTATAGCTTCACTGACTTGGTGCACTGGCTGCCACAAAAATGCCAGTTAGGGGGAGTCTTCATCCCACAGCAATAACCTCCTCTCCTCCCACACCCTTTGTCATTCCTTTACAAGCCACTGAGGAAACTCCTGGAAATGACAGAGACCCAGTACAGTTTTAATGGTCCATCATGCTGACCTTGTATATGGCATGTTTCTCCTTTATTTGTTCATGGGGCATGGGCGTTCCTAATAAAGGCAGCATTTATCACCCATCCTTAATTACCCTTCAGGAAGTAGTGGTGAGCTGCCTTCTTAAACCACTGCATGCTGTTTGGTGTAGGTAAACATACAGTGCTCTTTCGTCAACTTCCAATGTTACTGTATGATGGAACATAATCAAATAGCTATAAGTAGACTAGCATTAATTCAGGTGACTCCCATCTCTGTGGATCCTAATTGCATTCACTTGAATAATCTTGCTGTCTGATTCTAAAGGCTGCCTTTGCTAGCTGCAAATTGGATCTACTTTCACAATTTATGAAGCTTGACCCGATGTTTTTTTTTAACTGTCTGTGGTGTTCTCATGGATAAACTGGCATCTATTTCTGTTGCTTAGAAGCTAAATATGAGTTCTGTTTCCATGGCCTGTTCTTTTAGAGCAACTGCTCATTTTCCAAGGGCTGAATTTGTCAGGGAAAGGTGAGGTTCAATCTTTAGGGGTGAAATCGGGAGCTGACTCCACTCTGATAAGTGGCAGGACCCTGGCTGGCATCTGACCAGCAGCAGGAAATTAGTAGGTTGCCACCAAGGCCACCATCCAAATGAGAACAACAGCCTGCCCCCAAGGGCTGCTGGCCGAATAAGAGGGGTGGCAGTTTGGCAGCCTCAGCAGCGCCACCACTAGCGGTGGCCATTGCTGAGGCTGCAGCACCTGGATGAGGGCAGCTCAATGCTGAGGTGCCCTCAAAGACATGCCCCAGTGATCAGGATGGGGGAAGCGGTGGGTGTGGGGTCACGGTGCACTGGTGATTTGTTGGACATGATAGGGGCCCATTAAGGAGGTTCCCCCCCTCACTGACTAACCCTCCAGGAACCCTGATGGCCTTATCAACAGGCTGTGAAAATTCAACCCCACAAGTCAGAGAATTAGCTATCCAAAAAAATTTAGATCTCTTGCTGAACTCATGATCGCCAGTATGGATTGCAATATGACTGCTTCATCTTCTTGGCTCTGGAAATTCACTGTTGAAAACTTTTTGTTATTTATTTGTCAAGATATGTGCATATTAGCAAAGCTTTTGACATCTATATAAGCTGCGGCCATATCACCATTTAGATTCATTTCAAGTTGTTCTATTTGTGCAGTTTGTGATAACTCAACCTCTAAATCTTTCTTCACCAACTCTTAAGGATTATGATCTCTTGCTTATGCTATTCTTTCCCCCATTGATGGTTTGTAATCATATCTACTCTTTTGTCTATGATACTATCCTGCTTGTGATTTCTATCAGAACCGACACCGCGAAAGCACACTCCATTCTCTGTATAGTTCACTTTATTGAATCACTAAATATTGTTCTCTTCCATGTCTTTCAGCAAGGCAATAAAAGGCAATTGGCTTGATTCTGTGGAATGTGTTGAACATATTATGGCTTTGCATGAGATCTCTCCATTGCTCTTATTCTGGCCTCCAATGCATCCACCAATAACAATTTGCATTTAGAGTGGTGGTAGATTTTCCCCACAAGCTGTGCTCCAGTGGCCAATAATCCCAACAGGAGGCCTAGTGATGGCTGGGTCATTAACGTGTGGTTGGTGGGCTTTGTCGAAGATGAGAGCCATGGGAGACTATTTTTATTTGTTCATGGATGTGGGCATTGCTGATGAGGTCAGCATTTATACCATCCCCCTTCAAAAGAGCCAGGCCTAATTTGATAGGGTATATGGCCTTCTGATTTGCTGTATTATTCTACTATTCTATGATGCTAATTGCTCCAAGGAAGATGATGAGTTACCTTCTTCAACCACGGCAGTTCTTGGGTACACCCAGAATGCTGTTAGGGAGAGTTCCAGGGTAGATCCATAGCACTATAGGAAAGTTACGATTCAGAAGGAGACCATTCAGCCCATCATGTCTGCGCTGGCTAAAATAGAGAAAAAAGAAACTGGCCGCTCATTTTAATTGCACTTTCCAGCACCTGGTCCGTAGCCTTGCAGGTTACAGCACTTCAGATGCAGATGCAAGTACCTTTCACATGAGTTGAGCATTTCAACCTCAACCACCAATAAAGGAAAGCATTCCACATGCTTTCTTGACCATCTCGTCCACCTGCCCTGTCGCCTTCAAGCACTCACTTCCTCAACCCAATAACTTCCCTTTATTGAGTATTGCCTTGCATTGTTTGCCCTCCCCAAATGCATTGCCTTGCACTTTCCTGAATTGAATTCCATTTGCTACTTCTCCACCCACTCAACTAAACCATTGATATCATTCTGGAGTCAACAGCTATCCTCCCTCTTCAATATCAACTACATGGCCAATTTTTGTGTCATCTGCAAATTTCCCAACCATGCCTCCCATATTTAAGTCTGTGCAAGGGCCCTAATACTTAGCCCTGTGGAACATCACTGGAAACCATTTTCCATTTGTAAAAACATCTATTGACCATTCCCCTTTGTTTCCTGTCACTGAGCCAATTTTGGATCCAACCTGCCAACTTCCCCTGAAACCCATGAGATGTCACTTTCCTGACTAGTCTGCCATGTGGGACCTTGTCAAATGCCTTACTGAATTTCATGTAGACAACATCCACTACACTACCCTCATCAGTCCTCCTTGTTACTTCCGCAAAAAATTCAATTAAGTTAGTAAGACACGATCTTCCCCTAACAAAACCATACTGACAATCCCGGATCAATCCGTGCCTTCCTAAGTGACAGTTTATCCTGTCTCTCAGAATTGTTTCCAATAATTTGCCCACTATTGAAGTCAGACTGACTGGCCTATAATTTTCTGGACTATCCCTCGCACCCTTTTTAAATAATGATACAATGTTTTCAGACATCTAATTTCTCTGGGACCTCGCCTATATCTAGGGAGGAATTGACCCTCAGAGCATCCGTTATTTTCTCCCTGGCTTCCTTTAACAACCTGGGATACAATCCATCTGGCCATGGTGACTTATCCACCTTCAAGGATGCCAGTCCCTTCAGTATTTCCTCTCTCACTATGCTTACTGTATCTAATATCTCACACTCCTCCTCTTAAACTAGAATGTCTGCATCAACCTTCTCCTTAGTGAAGATGGAGACAAAGTACTCATTGAGAACCCTGCCCACACCTTCATCATCAACCCACAAGTTACCATGTACATCTCTGATAGGCCCCACCTTTTCCTTAGTTATTCTCTTGGCCTTAATGTACTGGTAAAACATCTTAGGATTTTCTTTGATTTTAGCAGCCAATATTTTTTGCATCCTCTATTTGCTTTCCTAATTTCCATTTTTACTTCACCCCTGTACTTTCTATACTGCTCTAGGCTTTCTACAGTACTAAGTCTTTTGTGACTGTCATAAGCTTTTTTTCCCTGCTTTATCTTAGCCTGTATGCTTCTGGGTAATCAGGATACTATCGATTTGGCAGTACCACCCTTTTTCTTTGTGGGGACATGTCTGCACTGTGCCCATAGAATTTTGCCTTTGAATACCTCCCATTGATTTGACACAGTTTTTCCTTCTAATAGCTGTATCCAGTCCATTCTTGCCAGTTCACCCCTCAGCTTTGTAAAAATTGTCTTCCCCCAATTTAGAACTTTTACCCCTGTTTTATTTTTGTACTTTTTCATAATGATGCTAAATCTAACAATATTATGGTCACTATCTCCAAAATGGCCTCCCGCTGCTACTTCATCCACTTGCTCCATTTCCTAAGACTAAATCTAGAATTGTACGCCCTCTTGTTGGGCTTTTTACTTTATTATGACACAGTCAATGGTGGAGGCTGAGTTGTTCAAATCCCAGAGGGAAACTTGAAATAACTGTCATAACCCAATTTTGCAATTTGTATGTTTCAAGATGCAGGCTTTGAATTCAGTAATAATAAGACCACCGAGTCTCAAGAGGTTTTTTATAAAACTAAGTTAAACATTTATTAATACAAGAACGATTGTAAACACATATAAATGTATACAAAATTACTATTATAATAATTACCAAAAATCTCCTAATTAATCTGACTCTCAGTTACACCCCCATTAAGTAAAACTCATAGATTTAACAGACATCTGGCAGAGCATGCCCTGGACAGTCGCATTCAAAATGAGTTTCTTTCAGCTCTGGATCCTTGCAGACAGACTTGGGGCTTACAGGCTGGAGGCTTCTCACACTTGTTGGATCTTAAAATGCCTCTACCTTACACACAATCTCCTTTCTCCTTTATACATATCTTTCTCTTTGAATGTAAAAATTCTATTGTATCACAAGGCTTTTAACTTTACCTCTTCTAACAATAACATCCTTTCATCTCACCAATTTCATTAGTAAGATGAAAAAAATAAACACATTGCTTGGCGTCTTCAAGATTTCACCCACAGGCTTAAATGGTTTCTTTTAACAAATGCAAATTTATACTTTACCTTTTACCCTCCTTACATTTATCTAATTACTATCTCAAAACTACTGTACACCAAAGCACCCAGACTATTTGATTTTAATCTAATTAAGACACACACAGACACACACATAGACACAGACACCACTAGAACTCTATTTAAAAAATAATTTCCAATAACATTACAGGCATTAATATCTCTTCATGACAATGTGCTAGCTAAGAATGCAGCCTTGAATGCAGTTCAAGATTTTTGCACCCTCTCTGCCCTTAACACTGTTCGTATCCCAACTGATATTAAGGTAGTTGAAGGCCCCAACAATTACTGCCCTATCATTTTTGCACTCAGAAATCTACCTGCATATTTGCTCTGCTGACTCATTTCCACTACTTGGGGGTCTATAGTACACTCCTAGCAATGTGGCTGCCCCTTTTTTATTTCTGAGCTCAACCCATTTGGTGCTTCATTTGGTATATCATCCCTCCTCACAGCTGCAATTGATTCTTTAACCAATAATTCTACACCCCCACCTTTTTTATCCCCCTCCCTATCCTGCCTGAAAATTCTATATCCAGGGGTGTTGAGCTGTCATTTTTTCCACTCCTGAAGCCAGGTTTCTGTCATAGTGATGATATCATACTGCCATGTGTCTATCTGTGCTCCCAGCTCAACAGCTTTATTTACTATGCTTCTTGCATTTACATGTATACCATTTAACACTGGCAAATTCCTGTGCTGTACACTTTTTAACTTGTGCTGCTTCTGTCTTTCAGAGTCACTCACTAATTCTCCATCTCCCATTCCCTGCTTTGAATTTGCCCCCAGGTTCCATCCTCCTGCCAATCTAGTTTAAACTCAACCCAACAGCACTAGCAAATCTCCCTGTGAGGATATCCATCCCAGTCCTGATCACCAACCCCCAGAAGAATGTCCTGCAGCTGCTCCGAGGCATCGTTGGCCCTGGCTCCAGGGAGGCAACATACCAGCTTGGAGTCATGTCTCTGGCCACAAAAACGCCTGCCTGTTTTCCAAACTAATGAATCCCTTGTTACTCCTGCTCTTCCCCTCTTCTTTCTCTCCTCCTGTACAGCAGAGCTGCCTGTGGTGCCACAAACGTAGCTCTGATTGAACTCTTCAAAGGAACCAACGCCCTCACTGGTACCCAAAACGAAAAACTGTTGGTGAGTAGGACCCCAGAAGACTCCTGCACTTCCTGCCTAATTTTCTTGGACTGCCTGGCAGCCACCCATTCCCTTTCTGCCTCCAGGCTCCTTAGCTGCGGTGTGACCACCTCTCTAACCATGCTACCCACGTAGCTCTCAGCCTTGTGGATGCACCACAGTGACTCCAGTCACCACTCGAACTGCAAAACCTGGAGCTCAAGGGCCTGGAGCTGGTGACACTTCCTGCACATATAGTCATTTGGGACATTTGTAGCATCCACAGCTTCCTACACATTACAAGACATGCATTCCACATGATCAAGCTGTTCTGCCATGGCTTCAATTTACTTCCCTTGCGTTAACTTTATTCTACTTTGGTTTACATATGCAACTTTATTTTACCTGGCCTCGACTTAACTTTATTTTCCTATTGCTTGTGTTTCTTACTTTACTTTAGCCCCTTTTAAAAAAAAAATGTGTTTTTCTAATTCTCAGCTATTTGATGACATTCCATGACAGTGGTTTCTCACTAACCAATTAATTTGTTTTTCCTGTGATGTTAAGTGCTAGGTGCTGCTGACTGTCTGGCTCAGCATCCTCCTCTCACACTCTCCTTCAGATAATAGACCAACAACAGTGAAGGAACAATGATGTATTTCCAAGTCAAGATGTTATGTGATTTGGAGGGCGACTTGCAGAGGGTGAATTGTTATGATCCCAGCTGAGGTTACCCCTGAACAAGCCTAATCCCAGAATGAAACCCAGCTTGATAGATCCTAACTTTTAATATGTTTGTTTAGATACGTGGAGTGAGACTACTGAACAGAGTTACAGGAGTCAGCTGATGAACTTTTAACAAAATATAAAACATTTATTTAACAAGAATAGATGAACTATATTACAATACTCCTTCATTCACAACTATGCCTTTACAGATATATACAGATTTATAAGGATAACAGAAGTTACAAATGCTATTTTATACTCTAATGTCCACAGTAAGTACACAGCTTACGTACCAATAGGCATCCTGTGATCAGACACACCACACTGTAAAACCAAGTGACAGATGCCACCTCAGCCTGATGCTATGGATCAACTCCCTCCAGACGCTTGTCACACAGTGAGCCAACCAGTCTCATTGAATTTCATCTTTCACATGAGGGTTTCCAATCTCCACTCTTCAAGACCTCACCTTGGAATCTTTTCCCAAACTGACACTTTCTCTCAGACACCTTCCACAAGGGTTCACTTCCAGGGTTTAGAACACTCCCCTAGGTCACCACATGCATTCCAGCTGTCTTCCACACCCTCTCTCTCACTGACTTAGCCATCAACAGAACCATCGCTTCACATGCCCATTGCAAAAAGTTACAGACCTTCAGTTGTCTCTTTGGCCCTTCTTGCCTCTTGCAAGCTGTTCCCACTTTTAATCTGCTTTCTGCAGCTTTTGTCTCTTTAAATCTGAAGCTTGGAGCCTTTCTCTCTGCCTCTGATTCTTAACTTCATTAACAGATTCCTGTCCTTCCTTTCACTAGAGAGTCTTCTTTGGGCTTTCCACTGTTTCTATCTCATTCCTTTGGCTTTGGGACCTTTTGGTTCTTTTGGGAAATCTGCAGCTCCCTCTCCAAGTGTCCAGTCTCTCTGGGGTCTTGACTTCAAACTGAACTTAAAATTGCTGTTTCTTTAGTTTCTCTCTATGTGTCTGTGGGGGGATCTTCCTCTCTGGACCCCTGTTGTGAAGCAACAGCCCAACTCTTCTACTCTTGTTTGTTTAGCTGAGCTGCAAAGTCATAAAAAAATGAAACTTTTTAAAGTGAAACTAAAACTCCATGGCCAGGATTTCCTGGTCAGCGAGCAGGGGGGCAGGGCCCACTCGCTGACGCATAAAATGATGTGGGATGACGTGGGGCAGAACTCCTGATGTCACCTTGCCCCATTTCAATTTTCTGGTAGTTGGGGGCACAGCAGAACCAGCTGTGTGCCCGCCGACCTGTCAATGGCCAATTGAGGCCATTGACAAAGTCATTAAAGTAATTAGTGGACCTGCCCGTCCAATCTTAAGGTTGGCGGGCAAGTCTGGGGCCCTGGCAGGCATTAGAAAAAACATAAAACCACAATCATGGGTGGGATGAGGTTTCATGTAGGTTTTAAAAAATGTAATAAAAGTGTCTTTGAAAGTGATGGACATGTCCCAACTCATGTTTTTTTTTATATATTTTTCTATATTTAAGATTTTTTTCTATATTTTTTTTTCTATATTTAAGATATTTTATTGTGCAGCTGATCTCCCTGAGGCAGCACTTAGCCTCAGGGAGATGAGTGCACTCTATCGTGCACATGCGTGAAAGACCGCACTCTCGGCTCAGGGAATCCCCACCTCCCCCACCCGCATGGGGAATGCATAGCGCTTCCTGGAGGACGTCACTCTTGGCGGGCCTTAATTGACCCGCCCATGTAAAATGGCGGTGCACCCCGATCGGGGGTGCCGATCGGAGGCGCGCCTCCACACGCCCGCTCCTAAACTTCCTCCCCAACGGGGGGAAAATTCTGCCCCATTTGACCTTTATTAACGCACAGATACAGAAATACAAGTCAAACTTCAACTTTAAAGCTAAAAGTCATTCCTAACACCAACAAATACCCATATAACTTACTTAAACTATCTCTATTTCCTAACAGAATTACATTATCAATTAAGTGGGCTGCTTTGTTCTGCTTGGTGTTGAGTTTCTTTAGTGTTGTTGGAAATGCACTCATCCATGCAAGTGGAACGTACCCTATTACACTTTTGACGTGCCCTGTAGATGGTTGAAAATCTTTGGGGATTGAGGACGTGAGTTACTCACTGAGACTACCCAGCCCCTGACTTGCTCTTGTGATAACATTATTTATGTGGCTGGTTCAGTTGAGTTGCTGGCCAATGGTAATCCCTGTTGATGATGGGGAATTCAGTGATGGTAATGCTATTGAATGCAAAAGGGCGATGGCTATTGGCTGGCACTGGTGTGGCATGATTGATACTTGTCATTTAAAAAGGCCTAGCGTGAAGATTGTCCAAGTCTTGCTGCATCCAGGCACAAACTGCTTCAATATCTGAGGCATTGCGAATGCAACCAAACACTGTGTAATCATTAGTGAGCATCCCCACTTCTCACATTATGACAGAGAAATGGTCACTCATGCCCTGAGGAGCTCCTGCAGTCATGTCCTGGAGTGGAAATGATTGGCCTCCAAAAACCACAACCATATTCCCTATTCTAGGTATATCTCCAGTCAGTGGAGAGTTTATCCTTGATTCCCATTGGTTTCAATTTTGCTAAGATTCCACAGATGGTCGAATGCTGCCTTGATGACAATGGCAATCACTTGCACCGCACCTCTGGAATTCAGCTCTTTTGTCCATGTTTGGGCCATCTGTAATGAGGTGTGGAGACAATTAGTCCCTGCGGAACCCAAGCTGAGCATTGGTTTTGGTGAGAAAGTAATGCTTGATCGCACTGACAATGATATCTTCCATCATTTTGCTGATGATTGAGAATAGACTGACATACAGTAATTGGCCAGGTTGGAATTCTCTTGCTTTATGTGGAAAGGATATCCTTGGACAATTTTCCACATTGTTGGGTAAATGCCAGTTTCGTAGTGCACTTGACTCTACTTTCCAGATCCAGATTGCCACAATTACAGGCCAGAAAAAGGAGAGGAAAGCTCCATTGGTCAAGGTGGGTACCCAAATTCCAGCTTGTTTTTGTGGAACCCAGGGGATACTCGTCCCCAGATCTTTCAACACTATTCAGAAAGTAAGCACATCATCTATTTTTTACCTTCCAATGTCCTTTTGTCTGCCATGGTTTTGCCTATTTGTGTCCAATTCATTCCTTTTGTGCTCTTCCAACTCCACTGCCCCTGTTCGTTAGGTCTCATCTGAAAACTGGATAATTTTCCATTTTGTTTCGGAAACTAAAACATTTAAGTAAATTAGTCACAACAGTGGTCCCAGCACCAAACTCTGAGTTACCTAAATAAACCTACATAAGAAGCATTCTGGCAAAAGTTTGAAACTAATCAAATGGGAGGAGAGATCTACAAGAAACTTAAGCAACCTAAATGCAAACAAAACAGAGAAGGAGAGCATAGGAAAGAGTAAAGTAAGAGAGGACCTTGATAAATAGTGCTTTAGATGGTTAAATTTCAACTGAGAGGCTAACCAATTAAAAATGAGTTAAAATGTCTGTACAACGATTCCTGCAGCTAAAATAGGAGCTGAAGGCAATCGTGTGTTGGGAGGAGTCAAATACAAAATGTATTACTGAGACATGGGCTGGGATTTTCTGGCCCTGTTGTGGTGGGACCCACCACAGGAGATTGGCTGCCCAACCAACTGTGCATAGACTTTTGGCGTGACCGGACGATCCCGGTGGTGGGCGGGGCCAGAAAATCCCACCCGTAGGTACAGATTCAGAAAAATCTAGACCAGGAATTAAACATTGCAAGGATAAGATATTTAGAAAAGATAGAAAGGGTAAAAGGTGGAGTAGCTGTGTTTATTAGAGATAACATAATGACAGCAGAAAAAAGGGACATAGCTATCAGCAAGATAAAAATAGAATCCACATGAAAAGAGATGAAAGGTAGTAAAGGATCAATAAAACTAATAGGTGTAGACTACAGACCACCCAATAATGGACGAGAGATGGAGGAAAAAGTAAGCAGACAAGTTTGGGAGTTGAGTAAAATGCATTTAATAATAATCAATAGGGACTTCAACCACCTTGATATTAATTGGGTAGAAGAGATAGGTGACGGGAATGAAGAGAATGGTGTTCCTACAAAATGTATGATATTTCTAACCCAACATGTAAAAACCCCAACAAGGGAATATTTGCAATTGGATCTAGTAATGGGGAATGAACCAGAACAGGTAAGACAAGTAAAGGTAGGGGAACATCTAGGCAATAGTGACCATAACATAATACACTTTAAGGTAATGATAGAAAAGGACATAAGTATGATGAAAACCACGTTAAATAGATTGGGGAGCTGATGATCGAACTTTGGAAAATAAAATTGGCAAAAGTATTGGCAATGATATAGGGCAACAATGGGAAACATGTAAAATGGTGTCGAAAAGAGTGAAAGAAAAATATATTCTGCTAAAAGGAAAGAACAGTTGTGAGACTCCATGGATGAATAGACATAAGGTAACAATTGAGTGTTAGGAAAGAGGCATATATTAAGTACATAAGTTTCTAGAACTAGGGGCCACTATTTAAAAATATGGGATTGTCCATTTAAGACAGAGTTGAGGAACCCTTTTTCTCTCAGAGGGCTGTGAGACTTTGGAATTCTCTTCCTCAAAAGGTGGTTGAAGAATAGTCTTTGAATACCTTTAAGGTAGAAGTAGATAGATTCTTGATAAGCAAAGGGGTGAAAGGTTATTGGGGGTAGGCAAGAATGTGAAGTTGAGGTTAAAATTAGATCAGCCATGATTTTATTGAATGGCAGAGCAAATTTGAAGGGTCGCGTGGTCTACTCTACTCCTAATTCATATGCTCGTATGTTTGTACATACTTAGACAGCACGGGAGAGCATAAGAGAGAATGTGAAAAGATTAAGAGAGAAGTCAAAGAACAATTAGAAAGGCAAAGAGGAACTATGAAATTAAATTATCAAGGGAAATAAAACAAATTAGCAAAATGTTTTACAGGCACATCTAAAAAGAAAGACTGTTATGGGGATAGGGCCATTAAAGGATAGGCAGGATAATACCACAGGTAACAATAGATAGATGGTATAATTATTAAATAATTATTCTGTTTCAGTATTTACGAGGGACATAGAACAGGTAGACATGACATTGAATAATAAGAAAAGCAACATGAAAAGTGAATTTAAAACAAAAAATGGAGATATATTGAATAAACTAATGAAGCTCAAAGAGGATAAAACCCCAGGTCCAAATGGATTGTAGCCATGTATATTAAAATAATCTAGGGAAGAGATAACAGAGACATTACCACACATATTTAATAATTGATTAGAAAAAAGGTATAGTTCCAAAAGATTGGCGGATAGCTAATGTAATTCCTACATTTAAGAAAGGTGATAGAACATTCTCAGGGAATTATAGATCTATCAACTTAACATCGGTGATAGGAAAAATAATAGAATCCCTACTAAAGTAGAGAATAGAAGGACATCTAGAAATGGAAAATATAGGGCAGGATTTTCCAGATAGTGGGGTTTCCTGCCCCACCACTACAAGAGTGGAGCATGCCGAACCTCTGGAATGCAAAGGCCTGCAAAGAATTATATTCATGTTATTCACAATCCCTCTTTCCATTCCTCTGTGACGTGGTCACCTTTCTGCCTAGTGGTGGGCACCAAGCTCGAGGTCTCCTCACTCTCTTCCCTCTGTACTCCTGCTTCACCATCCCTGATTGCCAGGTCACTCTGCTCTTTGGCTGTTTCTATCGCCTCTTCTTCTGCAGGTGTGAGCCTCCTAATGTCAGGCACTCCACCCAGCCTTGCAAATTCTCAGGCATTATATGCCATTTTCTCCTGCAGACAGAGGACAACTAACCCCCTTATCTGCATGTATTCCTCTGACAGATAATGGGGCTCCCCGGGTAACCTGTCTACATTTCCATTCTCACGCCACTTACACAATGATGGAAGTATGAGCTCACAACTTTTTGCCCACATTCATCCAAGCCTCATGATGTACCTGCTGCTGTGCATTACACTTCATTCGTCTACCTGCCCGCTTCCTCTCCTCACTGAGACGTATTGTTTGATGCCCTCATGGGAGCCACATTTTTCTAAAGACAGTGTCATACTCATTCTGGTAGTGTGGAGGAGGTGATTGACCCAGATGGGAGTCAGTGGAGAACTGCACCTCCTGCCATTCCTGGGCAGACCTGGAGGAGGACCTACAGGGAGGCATTGCTGAACCAGGCGACAGCCTTAGTCTGCCATGTGGCAGATGGACTCATCCTCCTCGAGGGCAATCATAGGTCAGGATAGACAAGGCTGAGTCTGGAGTCAGGGTGAGGACCTTGGGTTCAATGGCAGAGAAGGATGAGCCTGGAGATCAGAGTGGTGATTTGGATTCCTATCAGCTTCTGCAACACCGATGCTGCTTCCCTGTAGTCACTGTAGGCATGTTCCCGTGCTTCTGCTGGGTTTATTGGCCGGCCACTGTGCAATTGCAGTCAGCCAGCTGTTCCTGCCCCATGCAGAAGTGACATTCAATTCTGGGTCCGCTGTTGGGGACCTGTGCCGGCATGATCAAATTCCACTCAATGTTTCCTCATGAGGGAAAGAGCATAACTAGAGGCCATCAATATAAAGTAGTCGCCAACAAATCCAATAGGGAATTCAGAAGAATTTTCTGCACTCAAACAATTGTGAGAATGTGGAACTCGCTGCCACAGGGAGCGGTTAAAGTAAACATTGTAGATGCATCAATGGGAAAGCTAGACAAGCATATGAGAGAGAAGGAAATCGAGGGTTATGATTATAGGTTTAGATGAGGGAATATGGAGGAGGTTCAAGTGGAGCAGAATACTGGCATGGACAGGTTGGGCCCAATTGTCTGTCTCTGTGCCTTATCTCCAATGTAGAATTATAGAATGGTTACAACACTGAAGCAGGCCATTCAGCCTGTCATGTCTGTGCTGCTCTTTGCAAGAGCAATTGACCTAGTCCCACTCCCTTGCCTTTTCCCTATAGCCTTGCAATTTTTATTTTCTGTTCAGATGATTCATGTTTCTTTTGAAAGCATTGATTGAATCTGCCTCAACCACACTCTCAGGCAGTATATTCCAAATCCTAACCAACCATTGCATAAAGTTTTTCCTTGTATCACTGTTGCTTCTTTTACCAGTCACCTTAAAATTGGTGTCCTCTGGTTTTCGATTCTTTGAGCTATGGGAACAGTTTCTCCCTATCCTCTCTCTCTCTCTTCAGGAACCATGCCCTAAGAGGGCATTGGCAACCATGGACTCCCATGTGTTGGTCCCTGTTTATGTTTTGCAAGGTACTACAGTGGTCTGCCATTGCCTTCTGCAGGTTCTGGCTGACCAGGTATGTCTTAAATCCTTATGGTCTGCTATAGATGTATTGGAAGGAATTTCAGGTTGATAATCAACCTGTCTGGCCATGCCATGAACTCACCCTCCATGGGCATCAAGTCACAGAGTGGGCTTCAAACCCACAGCTTCTGGCTCAGAAGTAGGAGCACTACCACTGCACCACATGAGACCCCTCTTCATATGATCATTGCAATTCATTATTATGTTTGATGTTGCACCTTTGGATCAGTACATAATGTAAACTTGGAATGTGCAAGCCAAGTATATCGATTGTATGGAAATTCTGCCCATTTAATCAGAACTCCAAAAGTTTATGTATTACTTCTAGTTAATGTGAATGAGGATAGTTATATTTTCAATTTGTGCCTACTTGATGAAATATTCATAAGCAACTGATTCTACACAGTTTCATCCAACAGTGAAGTAAAAGAAGCCTTGTAATCTATCTAAAAATAGCACACATATTTAACATTTGTTCCCCGTTTGATTTTACTTTTCAGTCAGATGAAGAACCATGCTGAGAAGTAATTTCAATAAATTCATGGTCCAAACTCAACACCTGCTGCTCAGATTTTTATCTTAATAATCATTCTTTTGACAACAGTCCTGGAATTTAAATTGACCAGCAAGCAACCTCTCAATTCTTTAATGTAGAGACTTTTGACATTAGGGATTATCAGGAACCTGAGAACACAGATACAGAAAGATCATCAGTTTAAATACCAGAAGCAGTACATGGGGAGAGCAGAGAAAATGCAACTTTGTTTGGTAGGCAAAATAATTCAAAATCAATAGTTGAGGCTGTGAACTAGATTGTTTTAAACATACCTGCTAAAATTGTTTGTTATTGACACTTGCAGAAGTGAAATAGCTGACTAAAAAAATTTTAGATGGCTGTTCATTCACCTAGTGGTATGCTTTAACTATTAAATACTGCTCTTCTTTCGAAACTTTTTATTTAATATCTTAGATGCAGCATTGCCAACATGTTTTCAAATGGAGGCCTAAAAATATCTAAATGCTGAATATGCTTTTGGATTGATTGTAATCTGATTTGAGCTGTGCCTATACTAATAACTTTAAAATACCTAATATAATTGGTATTACTTTGCCTAAAGGTTTTCCATAATGCAAGAAAATAATGTAACATGGGTTGTTTGTTGTTCCTTTACTAATACAAAAACCATGTAAAACAGCTTCATTTAATATGGCACCATCTTAAAACTATTTGTTTGTGGCTCCAGAGACAGTATAAAAAGATTATATTTTATAATACATTTATCATTCATGCAACAATTACCAAAAGTTATGGGGTGAATATTCAATGTTGGTAATTATATTTCCCAATGACACCAAGGGCCAAATTGCATTCTGAATACAAAGCACCATTAGCCAATTATTAGGTACTAGCATCCAGTCACATAACTGCATATTCAGTTATTGCAAGTCTCAATCAGAGCAGCTTTTATTGCTCCAGAAATACTTGAGGCAATATGCTTCATCATATTCTTTAGTAACAGACAGAATTTTGAATATAAAATTAATATTTAAACCCATTTGATGTATCATCAAACGTTGAGTATTGAAAAGTCATCCTTTAGCACATAAATACTTAACATTTGTATTAAAATTGAAATTGTAGGAGCAGTGCATCTCTCAGTGAGCACTGAGAGTTGGAATTTTTTACCTTATCCTTCAGGCCATGCCACCAATTGCTGGAAATGTGAAATGATAAAGGTATGGTCAGGTCAACAGGGTATCTGGGATCTCATGAACATCAGGTCCAATGGGTTATTCCCTCAACTAATGAATTTAAGGATAGAGAAACAACCAGAGCAAATGATGAAGCCAGAATGAGGCTAAATCAGAGTCAAATTGGATACTGAAAGAAAAATAATGAGGTGGAAAGAAAGATTGGATTACAAGAGAGAGAAAAAGAGACAGAAGGGAGACGTAACAAAAAACTTCTGAAACTATCTAAATTTAAAAAAAAACGCTAGGGATAGTTGCTCCATAGTTTCATTGGATGGAATTTTACCGTCCTGTCGCAGCGGGGGCGGGGGCGTAAAATGCAGTGAGCCATTCAAAAGTCCATTGACTTCGGCGGTACCTTAAAATCCCGCTGGCATAAAATTCCACCCATTGCTTCTTTTCTGGACCTCCAAAGTTGAGTAGCATGTCAGTATCATATGTCACATCATTAACAGGGTCCTTATGACATGAATTACCAGCCCTAATGGCAGCGGCAAGATTAATTCAGGTTAGTGCTGCAAATCCAGCTGTGACACATAATGGGAGGCTCATAGCAAGATGGTAATTATTTTTTGGTTTAGACAAAGCTAACAGTAAGCAGCAGAAATTGTTTAACAATTAGTGGCAAATCACAACTCATGGTAATTCAAATATTAAATGTCTTTCAGAGTGCAGTCTCAGGTACTAGTTAACCCTGGTCTATGCAACTTCTGTTACCTGATCACAAGAGATATACCACAGCCCCTTAGTTGCCTGTTACAAAAATCAGGACCAAAGCTATGTTCAAAAAAGCTCAACTGTAACCAGATGAATTAAAATGAAAATCACTTTTCTAAGTAACTGAAAGTCTTTGAGATTTAATCACACTTCATAGCATATCACTATTTCCTTTTCAATGCAAGTAAAATCTTTAATATTTTCATTATTCTGAATGTGTTGGTGCTGCATATATTCAGATCGCAGAAATTTTCAGATTTATGCTACAGGTGACCAAAAGTAGTAGCATCTAGAGGTTATCAATTAGATTGATGAACTAGCTGTTTGGCTCATGTTCATACATGTAAGGGATAGTTCATGAAATAATTAATTGCTTTTCCCCTAAGATCAAGGATACAACTGCATAGCACTTAAAAAAATCAACAAATATGCGGATAAGAAGAAATAAACATTTAATTAAAGCTATTTTAAATATCACTATCAACACCAAGGAAGCTGCAATAGAAAATATTCAATATTGTGACAACACATTAAATAATTAAACATGGGTCATCCTGATTTAGCTTTTTCTTTAATATGCAGCTCTCTGACAAGGGCTGTGTGTATTGAATTATTTACAAGTGTGCCATATGAAACCCAAATTCACAATCCAATGGAAATTCCAATTCATTAGCTAAAATAATAAGATGTTCATTTCCATTTATTAACACTAGTAAAATGAGCATAGGTTGGTGCCACAGCTATTTATCACATCTCCTGTGTGTGTTGGAAACAATTGCTGTGCTGTCAGGTGTCATGGTTGTTTTAAAATTCTTTACTATAGATAGGCAGTAGAATGGAGAGATGATCTGAAAAAATAGGGCAGCATTGCTGAAAAAGTGTTCTTTACTTTCTGAAACAAGCTGAAAAATCCAATATACTCCTTTTGAAAGTATTCCACACCATATGACCAGTGTAGAAATTAGTTTTCAAACCAATATTATACAGGAGCCATTGTCATTCTTCATTGCATTGTAGAGTCTTCAAACATCATATGACACCTTCAATGACGTATTTAAAGATAACAGGTAAAAACACAAGCTCGGTTGTCAGGTATTTTTCTGCTCAGTGTAGGTTTATTCTTGACAACAAGTGTATTTAACTAACCAATGATCCTGGTACGAAGCTTGACTTGTTGAAAAGACTTGATTAATTAATCTTCCAACAAGAGCTAATACCTTTTGGATCATTTGATCTTATTTCAAGTGCACTTACCCTTGTTCTTTTTTTACACTGCATTGATCTTAAATAGAATAATGCTAGTCAAACTGTAGGCATTTTGCTGACAAAAATAAAAATTAAAAAAAATGAAATATCAACAGGCTTTTGAAAACTGGAATTTGAAATGGAAAAGGAACTGCTGCAACAACATACATGTTGTATTTCAAACTTAGAATGTTGACACGTAGGAAAGTTTTGACTTTTGATTTGATCTAATTTTACGTTTGCAAATGGAAATACAATATCACATTCCTAAATAAATAGTGGAATGATAATTTCACCACCTAATGTGGCAATGAATCACACTAAGAATGAAGATGTTTTCTGTCATCAATGGCCAGTGCTGCATTGGCAGCTTCAGTGTTCCTAATCAGGATGGGGAATAATCAGCTATAGAGTTGCTGATACTAAGCACCTTCCATTGATCTCCAACTGTATCTCAGACATTTTCCCAGGTCAAAATCTTGGCTGCAATGTTCTTATAGGGATAGTGTGCAGACATACAGGTAGGTTTTGATGTTTGGATTGTCAACCAGCAGAGTGCACAGCCAGATGTGAATTTTGAGACTCAGGCCTCATTTACCATAAGACCATAAGACATAGGAGCAGAAGTAGGCCATTCGGCCCATCGAGCCTGCTCCACCTTTCAATGAGATCATGGCTGATCTGATAATCCTCAACTCCACTTTCCTGCCTTTTCTCCATAACCCTTGATTCCCTTACTGATTAAAAATCTGTCTATCTCAGCCTTGAGCATATTTAATGACCCAGCATCTACAGCCTTCTGTGTTAAAGAAATCCACAGGTTAACTACCCTCTGAGAGAAGAAGTTCCTCCTCATCTCTGTCTTAAATGGGCTACCTCTTCTTTTGAGGCAATGCCTTCTGGTCCTAGGCTCTCCCACAAGGGAAACAACCTCTCAGCATCTACCCTGTCATGCCCCATAAGAATCTTATATGTTTCAATAAGGTCGCCTCTCATTCTTCTAAACTCCAATGAGTACAGGTCCAACCTGCTCAACTTCTCCTCATAAGAAAATCCTTCCACACTTGGGATCAACCTAGTGAACCTTCGCTGGACTGCCTCTAATGCCAGCATATCTTTCCTTAGATAAGGGGACCAAAACCCTGTTCATAGTATTCTAGGTGTGGTCCAACTAGTACCTTGTATAGTTTTAGCAAGACTTCCCTATTTTTATACTTCATTCCCTTCGAAATAAAGGCCAACATTCCATTTGCCTTTCCTATCACCTTCTGAACTTGTAAGTTAGTTTTTTGGGATTCATGAACGAGGGCCCCCAAATCCCTCTGTGCTGCAGCTTTCTTCAGCCTTTCTCCATTTAAATAATATTCAACTCCTCTATTCTTCTTGCCAATGTGCATAACCTCACATTTTCCCACATTATATTTCATCTGCCAAGTTTTTGCCCATTTACTTAACTGTCTATATGCCTCTGTAGACTCTTTATGTCACCCTCACCAATTGCCTTCCCATCTATTTTTGTTTCATCCACAAACTTGGCGATAGTACATTAATTTCCCTCATCCAAGTCAGTAATATATATTGAAAATCATTGTGGTCCCAGCACTGATCCCTGCGGCTAGTTACAGGTTGTCATTCTGAAAATGCCCCCCCCCCCGCCCCCCCACACCCCCCGCCCCCCACCGTATCCCAGCCCTCTGGGCTGAATCTTCCAGTCAGCGTGCGGGGGTGGGCCCAACACGCCAACGCGTAAAATGATGTGCGATGTCGTTGGGCATGGGTCCCAACATCATCGCGTGTCATTTCGATATTTTATTCGGCAGGAGCGTGCCGGAGGTGGCTGTGCACCCGCCAAACTGTCAGCAGCCTATTAAGGCCATTAAAAAAGTAATTTAACTTGTTAACAATGCTGCCCGTCCAACCTGATGAGGTTTCCTGAAGGTTTTACAAAATAAATAAATAAATGTTACTTACTTCACTAACATGTCCTAGCTCATGTGACACTGTCACACGAGGGGGCATGTTTAAATTAATTTTCACTTTATTTATTAAAGAGTTTTCATAAACATTCAATCTCCCCAAGACAGCTCTGTGCCTCAGGCAGATTGCTGCACTCTTTCGTACATATGCTCAAAAGAGCGCAGGCCCCGACTCTCTCTCCTCACCCAGCATGCACAGGTAGCGCTGAATTCTACAGGCCATGTGTTATTCTGGGTGGGCCTCAATTGGCCCACCCACGTAAAATGGCAGCATGCAGCTGATCGCAGGTGGCAATCGGATCTACGCCCGGCCCTGCCTGCTCCCACCCAGCCCGCCTGCCATAAGAAAAGTTCTCTCTTCTGTCTTCTATTAGTTAGACAATTCTCTATCCATGCTAATCATGGGCTCTTATTACATTATGTTATTGAACACCTCTTGGAAATCCAAATGTAGTACATCTACTGGTTGCCCTTTACCTATCCTGCATGTTACCTCCTGAAACAATTCTAATCAATTGGTCAGGCATGATTTCCCCTTCATGAAGCCAAGGTGACTCTACTTGATTATATTATGCATTTCCAAATGCTTTGCTATTACATCCTTTATAATAGACTCTAACATTTTCCCAATGACAGATATTAAGCTAACTGGCCTGTAGTTAGCTGTTTTTTATCTCTCTCCCTTTTTGAATAAAGGTGTTACATTGGCAGTGCTCCAATGCTCTGGGAATTTCCCAGAATTTAAGGATTCTTGGAAGATTACTATCATTTCTCCATTATCTCTGCAGCTATTTCCTGTAATATCCTAGAATGCAACACATCAGGTCCAGGTGACTTATCATTCGTTAGCCTCAATAGTTTCCCTAGTACTTTTTCTGTAGTGATAGTTAGTGTATTTATTTCCTATCCGCCCCTGCCCCCCTGCACTTTTGCCCCTTGATTATTTGGTATTTTTTGAATGCTATTAGTGTCTTCTACCGTGAAGACTGATGCAAAGTATTTATTAAACTCCTCTGCCATTTCCTGGTTCCCCATTATCTTTCTACAGCCTCATTCTCTAAGGGGCCTATATTGACTTTGGCCACTCTCTTCCTTTTCATATATTTAAGGAAGCTCTTACTGTCCATTTTTATATTACTTGTTAGCTTACCCTCAAAGTTTATTTTCTCCCTCTTTATTATTTTTTTGCTCACCTTCTGTTGGTTTTTAAAACTTTCCCAATCCTCTGGCTTACCACTAATCTTTGCCACCTTGTATGTTTTTCTTTCAATTTTCGACTATCCTTAACCTCCTTGGTTAACCATGGTTGGTTTATCCCCTTCCTACAATCTTTTTTCCTCACTGGGATATATCTTCGTTGCGAGTCATGAACTATTTTCTTAAACATATGCCATTGTTCATCAGCCATCTTTTCTGCTAACCTCCTTTCCCAGTCCACTCCGGCCAACTCTGCCCTCATTCCTTTGTAATTACCCTTATTTAAGTTTAGCACAGTTGTTTCTGACCCAAGTTTCTCACTCTCAAGCTGAATGCTAAATTCCACTATGTTATGGTCACTGTTTCCTAGGGGATCTTTTACTTTGAGATCATTTATTAAACCTGCCTCATTACACATTACCAGATTCAAAATAACCTGATCTCTGATTGAATCCACAACATATTGTTCTAGGAAACTGTCCCAAATACATTCTATGAATTCTTGCTCGTGGCTACATTTGCCAATTTGATTTTGTCAATATATGTGAAGATTAAAGTCACCCATGATTAGTGTACTGCCTTTTTTACATGCCCTCATTATCTCCACATTTATTCTCTGTCCTACAGCATAAGCTACTGTTAGGGGGCCTATAGACTAGTCCTACTAGTGTCTTCTTCCACTTGTTATTTCTTACCTCCACCCATATGGATTCCACATCTTCCAGTCCAACATTATTTCTTGCTATTGCACTTATTCCACCTCGTATTAACAAAGCTACCCCACTGCCCTTTTCTTCCTGCCTGTCCTTTTGAAAATTCACATACCCCTAAATATTTAGTTCCCAGCTTTGATCTCCTTGTAACCATGTCTCCATAATGACTATAAGGTCATACCCATTAACCTCTATTTGTGCTGTTAATTCATTTATTTTTTCCAAACACTACATGCATTTAAGTAAAGAGCCATTAATTTTGCCTTTTTACCATTTTTTTCCCCCTTTGACCCGATTTGCTGCTGTTTTTTTATGCTTGTACACTCTGTCCCTTCCTGTCACACTCTGGGTATCATTACCTAAATAGCTGCCCTGCAATGCTGCCATATCCTTTTGCTTTGTAAGCCTATGTATCCCCTTTCCAGAACCCTATTTCCCTGCCCCCCATTTAGTTTAAAGCCCTCTCAACTGCCCTAGTTATCTGATTTGTCAGGACACTGGTCCCAGCATGGTTGAAGTGAAGCTTGTCCCACCAAAAAAGCTCCCTTCTACCCCAGTACTGGTGCCAGTGCCCCATGAACTGAAACTCATTCCTTCCACATCAATCTTTCAGCTACGCATTTAACTCCTTGACTTTATTTACCCTATGCCACTTTGCCTGCGGCTCAGGTAGTAATCCCGAGATTATTACCTTGGAGGTTCTGCTTTTTAATTTAGCTCCTAACTGTTCAAATTCTTTCAGCAGAACCTCCTTCTTAGTCCTATCAATGTTGTTGGTACCAATGTGGATGATGACAACTGGATCCCTCCCCTCCCACTCCAAGTTCCTCTCCAGCCCTGAGGGGATGTCCTTAACCCTGGCACCGGGCAGGCAACACAGCCTTCGGGACTCACGCTCACAGCTACAGAGAACAGTATTTATCCCCCAAATTATACTGTCCCCTACCACTGCTACATTCCTATTTCCTCCCCCCACTTGAATGGCTCCCTGTACCACGGCGCCATGGTCAGTTTGCTCATCCTCCTTGCAGTCTCTGCTCTTTTCCACACAGCTTACAAGAACCTTGTAACTGTTGGACAATTGCAGGGGCTGAGGCTCCTCGAAAACTACCTCCTGGGTCCCTGTACTGCCTCACCTGCAGTCACACCTCCTGTACCTGCTCACAGTCCAAATTTGAATAACCTAATCTGAGGGGTGTGACCACCTCCTGGAGCAGGGTGTCTAGGTAACTCTCCCCCTCCCTGACATGACGCAATATCTGCAGCTCGGAGTCCAGCTTCTTAACTCGGATCCAAAGTTCCTCGAGCTGCAAACACTTGGTATAGCTGTGTTCGCTCCGGATCACCTTGGTGTCCAGCAGATCCCACATGCTGCAGCAGCAACACACCACCCGTCCTGCCATCACCATTGCCTGAACAAAACGTATGTAACCTGCTTGACACAAGTGTGGACAGCTGATTGGGAGACACTGCAAAGATGCAAAGACACTGCACTGGAAGGAGCCAGAGGCATAGCAGTTGAGGGCAGCTGTGACCTTCACAGCCACTCGCATGGGGTGTTCACCCACACAGTTAGCAGAGATCTCAGGCCGTATCATTCGACAGATATAGCTGTCTGTCTCTCTTGAGAGACGGGACCTCCTTCATCATTGCACCTCAGACATATTGAGGTAGCTGCTTTGACCCTGTATACCCTGGCAGCAGGATAGCGGCGTCTTCTGCGGCCCCTTTTGCTTTGGACTACCTTTTGGCGCTGCACTCTTGTGCCTGCACCTGTCTTCCCAAAGATGGCTCACCTGGAGGCTGAATGTGCACTCTTCCTCTTCTAGCCCTCCCTTCCTCCTCAGAGGAGCTGCCACCGGTGGAGAGTTCAGCTTTCATTCCCAGACTAAGGGAAGGCTTCCTGAAACCTGCAGGCCCAAAAAGGATTACTCACCGCAGAACGCTGACCTGAAGGTTAAGAGTCCAGACAAAGCAGCTGGTATGCGTTTTGAAGTACTGCAAATCACACGGGCAAGTTTCAAAAACTTTCATAAATAAATGCTTGACTGTGCACACTCGCGACCCCACTGAGCCCCCTTATTCCGCCCGTGGATGAGGTTAATACAAATGTTTCCGACCCGCCTGCTCATTGTGCCTGTGTACCGACCCGAAGATTGCATGGGCGCCGAAAAATCAGCATCAATTGGCAGTTCAAGGGCCTTAAGTGGCCCGTTAATTAATGGTGGACGTACGTCAGACATCATCGCACGCCTACCCAGCAAAATATTGCAATGGCGCACAGTGATGTCAGGACGTTCGCCCGACATCACCACACGTCATTTTATGCACGGATGTACAGGGCCCACCCCCGCAAGCCAATGGGAAAATTTTGCCCTTGAAGAATCACCGCTTTTTACACTTCATTGTAATAAGTCTTTACACTAGTATTGACCTTATACTTAAAAAGCTATATTTAACATAGAGAAAATATATATTAGAGACCTTAAGACAAACTATAACCCTGAATTTTACTTAAAAGACTAGAAATGTTCATCAATCAGCTGTTCTCCGTGTTCTTTTTAAATGAAGTCTCCTTCTCTCTCTTTAAATGAAGTCTGCGCACTTAATCCGCTCTCTCTTTGAATGAAGTCTGCACATTCACCCAAATTCTGCTTAGATGAAATCTGCACATTCACCTGCTCTCTGTTTAAATGAAGTCTGCACACTCACCCGCTCTCTGTTTAAATGAAGTCTGCAAACTCATCCGCTCTCTGTTTAAATGAAATCTGCACACTAACCCACTCTGTTTAAATGAAGTCTGCACACTCACCCGCTCTCTGTTTAAATGAAGTCCGCACACTCACCCACTCGCTCTTTAAATGAAGTCCGCACACTCACCCGCTCGCTGTTTAAATGAAGTCTGCACACTCACCCGCTTTCTGTTAAAATGAAGTCTGCAAATTCAACCGCTCTCAGTTTAAATGAAGTCTGCACACTCACCCACTCTCTAATTAAATGAAGTCTGCACACTAACCCGCTCTCTGTTTAAATGAAGTCTGCACACTCACCCGCTCTCTGTTTAAATGAAGTCTGCACATTCACCCAAACTCTGTTTAAATGATGTCTGCAAACTCACCCGCTCTCTGTTTAAATGAAGGCTGTACACTCACCCGCTCTCTCTTTAAATGAAGTCTGCACACTCACCCGCTCTCTGTTTAAATGAAGTCTGCACACACACCAGCTCTCTGTTTAAATGAAGTCTGCAAACTCACCCGCTCTTTGTTTAAATGAAGTCTGCACACTCACAGGCTCTCTATTGAAATTAAGTCTGCACACTCACCCGCTCTCTCTTTAAATGAAGTCTGCACACTCACCCGCTCTCTCTTTAAATGAAGTCTGCACACTCACCCGCTCTCTCTTTAAATGAAGTCTGCAAACTCACCCACTCTCTGTTTAAATGAAGTCTGCACACTCACCCGCTTTCTCTTTTAAATGAAGTCTGCACACTCAACCCGTCTCTGTTTAAATGAAGTCTGCACACTCACCCGCTCATTGTTTTAAATGAAGTCTGCACACTCACACGCTGTTTAAATGAAGTCTGCACACTCACCCGCTGTTGAAATGAAGTCTGCACACTCACCCTCTCTCTGTTTAAATGAAGTCTGCACACTCACCCGCTCTTGAAATGAAGTCTGCACACTCGCCCCGATCTGTTTAAATGAAGTCTGCACACTCACACGCTCTCTGTTTAATGATGTCTGCACATTCACCCCACTCATTGTTTGAAATGAATTCTGCACACTCACTCACTCTCTGGTTAAATGAAGTCTACACACTCACCCGCTCTCTGTTTAAATGAAATCTGTACACTCACCACGCTCAATGTTGAAATGAAATCTCCGCACTCACCCGTTCATTGATTTAAATGAAGTCTGCACACTCACCCGCTCTCTGTTTAAATGAAGTCTGCACACTCACCCGCTCTCTGTTTAAATGATGTCTGCACACTCACCCACTCTCTGTTTAAATGAAGTCTGCACACTCACCCGCTCTCTGTATAAAAGAAGTCTGCACACTCACCCGTTCATTGATTTAAATGAAGTCTGCACACTCACCCGCTCTCTGTTTAAAGGAAGAGTGCACACTCACCTGCTCTCTGTTTAAATCGAGTCTTCACACTCACCCGTACTTAGTTTTAAATCAAGTCTGCACACTCACCATCCCTCTGTTTAAATGAAGTCTGCACACTCACCCGCTCTCTGTTTAAATGAAGTCTGCACACTCACCCGCTCTCTGTTTAAATGAAGTCTGCCCACTCACCCGCTCTCTGTTTAAATTACGTCTGCAAACACACCTGCTCTCTGTTTAAATGACATCTGCACACTCACCCCGATCTGTTTAAATTATATCTCCACACTCACCCGCTCATTGTTTTAAATGATGTCTGCACACTCACCCTCTGTTTAAATGAAGTCTACTCACTCACCCGCTCTCTGTTTAAATGAAGTCTGAACTCTCACCCGCTCTCTCGGTTTAAATGATGTCTGCACACTCACCCGCTCTCTGTTCAAATCAAGTCTGCACACTCACCCGCTCTCAGTTTAAATGAAGTCAGAACTCTCACCCGCTCTCTCTGTTTAAATGAAGTCTGCACACTCACCCGCTCTCTGTTCAAATCAAGTCTGCACACTCTCCCGCTCTCGGTTTAAATGAAGTCTGCACACTCACCCTCTCGCTGTTTAAATGAAGTCTGCACACTCACCCGCTCTCTGTTCAAATCAAGTCTGCACACTCACCCGCTCTCTGTTTAAATGAAGTCTGCACACTCACCCTCTCTCTGTTTAAATGAAGTCTGCACACTCACCCACTCTCTGTTCAAATCAAGTCTGCACACTCACCCGCTCTCTGTTTAAATGAAGTCTGCACACTCACCCTCTCTCTGTTTAAATGAAGTCTGCACACTCTCCCGCTCTCCGTTTAAATGAAGTCTGCACACTCACCCTCTCTCTGTTTAAATGAAGTCTGCACACTCACCCGCTCTCTGTTCAAATCAAGTCTGCACACTCACCCGCTCTCTGTTTAAATGAAGTCTGCACACTCACCCGCTCTCTGTTTAAATGACACCTGCACACTCACCCCGATCTGTGTTTAAATGATATCTCCACACTCACCCGCTCATTGTTTTAAATGAAGTCTGCACACTCACCCACTCTCTGTTTAAATGAAGTCTGCACACTCACCCGCTCTCTGTTTAAATGAAGTCTGCACACTCACCCGCTCTCTCGGTTTAAATGATGTCTGCACACTCACCCGCTCTCTGTTCAAATCAAGTCTGCACACTCACCTGCTCTCAGTTTAAATGAAGTCAGAACTCTCACCCGCTCTCTCTGTTTAAATGAAGTCTGCACACTCTCCCGCTCTCTGTTTAAATGAAGTCTGCACACTCACCCGCTCTCCGTTTAAATGAAGTCTGCACACTCACCCGCTCTCGGTTTAAATGAAGTCTGCAGACTCACCCGCTCTCCATTTAAATGAAGTCTGCACACTCTCCCGCTCTCCGTTTAAATGAAGTCTGCACACTCACCCGCTCTCTGTTTAAATGGAGTCTGCACTCTCACCCGCTCTCTGTTCAAATCAAGTCTGCACACTCACCCGCTCTCTGTTTAAATGATGTCTGCACACTCACCTGCTCTCTGTTTAAATGACATCTGCACACTCACCCCGATCTGTGTTTAAATGATATCTCCACACTCACCCGCTCATTGTTTTAAATGATGTCTGCACATTCACCCGCTGCTGAAATTAAATCTGCACACTCACCCACTCTCTGTTTAAATGAAGTCTGCACACTCACCCGCTCTCTGTTTAAATGAAGTCTGCACACTCACCCGCTCTCTGTTTAAATTAAATCTGCACACTCACCCACTCTCTATTTAGATGAAGTCTGCACACTCAACCGCTCTCTGTTTAAATGAAGTCTGCACACTCACCCGCTCTGTGTTTAAATGAAGTCTGCACACTCACCCGCTCTCTGTTTAAATGATGTCTGCACACTCACCCACTCTCTGTTTAAATGAAGTCTGCACACTCACCCGCTCTCTGTATAAAAGAAGTCTGCACACTCACCCGTTCATTGATTTAAATGAAGTCTGCACACTCACCTGCTCTCTGTTTAAAGGAAGAGTGCACACTCACCTGCTCTCTGTTTAAATCGAGTCTTCACACTCACCCGTACTTAGTTTTAAATGAAGTCTGCACACTCACCCGCTCTTTCTGTTTAAATGAATTATTCACACTCACCTCCTCTCTGTTCAAATCAGGTCTGCACACTAACCCGCTCTCTGTTTAAATGAAGTCTGCCCACTCACCTGCTCTCTGTTTAAATGAAGTCTGCACACTCACCCGTTCTCTCTTTAAATAAAAGCTGCACACTCACCCGCTCTCTGTTTAAATGAAGTCTGCACACACACCAGCTCTCTGTTTAAATGAAGTCTGCAAACTCACCCGCTCTTTGTTTAAATGAAGTCTGCACACTCACAGGCTCTCTATTGAAATTAAGTCTGCACACTCACCCGCTCTCTCTTTAAATGAAGTCTGCACACTCACCCGCTCTCTCTTTAAATGAAGTCTGCACACTCACCCGCTCTCTCTTTAAATGAAGTCTGCAAACTCACCCACTCTCTGTTTAAATGAAGTCTGCACACTCACCCGCTTTCTCTTTTAAATGAAGTCTGCACACTCAACCCGTCTCTGTTTAAATGAAGTCTGCACACTCACCCGCTCATTGTTTTAAATGAAGTCTGCACACTCACACGCTGTTTAAATGAAGTCTGCACACTCACCCGCTGTTGAAATGAAGTCTGCACACTCACCCTCTCTCTGTTTAAATGAAGTCTGCACACTCACCCGCTCTTGAAATGAAGTCTACACACTCGCCCCGATCTGTTTAAATGAAGTCTGCACACTCACACGCTCTCTGTTTAATGATGTCTGCACATTCACCCCACTCATTGTTTGAAATGAATTCTGCACACTCACTCACTCTCTGGTTAAATGAAGTCTACACACTCACCCGCTCTCTGTTTAAATGAAATCTGTACACTCACCACGCTCAATGTTGAAATGAAATCTCCGCACTCACCCGTTCATTGATTTAAATGAAGTCTGCACACTCACCCGCTCTCTGTTTAAATGAAGTCTGCACACTCACCCGCTCTCTGTTTAAATGATGTCTGCACACTCACCCACTCTCTGTTTAAATGAAGTCTGCACACTCACCCGCTCTCTGTATAAAAGAAGTCTGCACACTCACCCGTTCATTGATTTAAATGAAGTCTGCACACTCACCCGCTCTCTGTTTAAAGGAAGAGTGCACACTCACCTGCTCTCTGTTTAAATCGAGTCTTCACACTCACCCGTACTTAGTTTTAAATCAAGTCTGCACACTCACCATCCCTCTGTTTAAATGAAGTCTGCACACTCACCCGCTCTCTGTTTAAATGAAGTCTGCACACTCACCCGCTCTCTGTTTAAATGAAGTCTGCCCACTCACCCGCTCTCTGTTTAAATTACGTCTGCAAACACACCTGCTCTCTGTTTAAATGACATCTGCACACTCACCCCGATCTGTTTAAATTATATCTCCACACTCACCCGCTCATTGTTTTAAATGATGTCTGCACACTCACCCTCTGTTTAAATGAAGTCTACTCACTCACCCGCTCTCTGTTTAAATGAAGTCTGAACTCTCACCCGCTCTCTCGGTTTAAATGATGTCTGCACACTCACCCGCTCTCTGTTCAAATCAAGTCTGCACACTCACCCGCTCTCAGTTTAAATGAAGTCAGAACTCTCACCCGCTCTCTCTGTTTAAATGAAGTCTGCACACTCACCCGCTCTCTGTTCAAATCAAGTCTGCACACTCTCCCGCTCTCGGTTTAAATGAAGTCTGCACACTCACCCTCTCGCTGTTTAAATGAAGTCTGCACACTCACCCGCTCTCTGTTCAAATCAAGTCTGCACACTCACCCGCTCTCTGTTTAAATGAAGTCTGCACACTCACCCTCTCTCTGTTTAAATGAAGTCTGCACACTCACCCACTCTCTGTTCAAATCAAGTCTGCACACTCACCCGCTCTCTGTTTAAATGAAGTCTGCACACTCACCCTCTCTCTGTTTAAATGAAGTCTGCACACTCTCCCGCTCTCCGTTTAAATGAAGTCTGCACACTCACCCTCTCTCTGTTTAAATGAAGTCTGCACACTCACCCGCTCTCTGTTCAAATCAAGTCTGCACACTCACCCGCTCTCTGTTTAAATGAAGTCTGCACACTCACCCGCTCTCTGTTTAAATGACACCTGCACACTCACCCCGATCTGTGTTTAAATGATATCTCCACACTCACCCGCTCATTGTTTTAAATGAAGTCTGCACACTCACCCACTCTCTGTTTAAATGAAGTCTGCACACTCACCCGCTCTCTGTTTAAATGAAGTCTGCACACTCACCCGCTCTCTCGGTTTAAATGATGTCTGCACACTCACCCGCTCTCTGTTCAAATCAAGTCTGCACACTCACCCGCTCTGTTTAAATGAAGTCTGCACTTTCACCCGCTCTCTGTTCAAATCGAGTCTGCACACTCACCTGCTCTCAGTTTAAATGAAGTCAGAACTCTCACCCGCTCTCTCTGTTTAAATGAAGTCTGCACACTCTCCCGCTCTCTGTTTAAATGAAGTCTGCACACTCACCCGCTCTCCGTTTAAATGAAGTCTGCACACTCACCCGCTCTCGGTTTAAATGAAGTCTGCAGACTCACCCGCTCTCCATTTAAATGAAGTCTGCACACTCTCCCGCTCTCCGTTTAAATGAAGTCTGCACACTCACCCGCTCTCTGTTTAAATGGAGTCTGCACTCTCACCCGCTCTCTGTTCAAATCAAGTCTGCACACTCACCCGCTCTCTGTTTAAATGATGTCTGCACACTCACCTGCTCTCTGTTTAAATGACATCTGCACACTCACCCCGATCTGTGTTTAAATGATATCTCCACACTCACCCGCTCATTGTTTTAAATGATGTCTGCACATTCACCCGCTGCTGAAATTAAATCTGCACACTCACCCACTCTCTGTTTAAATGAAGTCTGCACACTCACCCGCTCTCTGTTTAAATGAAGTCTGCACACTCACCCGCTCTCTGTTTAAATTAAATCTGCACACTCACCCACTCTCTATTTAGATGAAGTCTGCACACTCAACCGCTCTCTGTTTAAATGAAGTCTGCACACTCACCCGCTCTGTGTTTAAATGAAGTCTGCACACTCACCCGCTCTCTGTTTAAATGATGTCTGCACACTCACCCACTCTCTGTTTAAATGAAGTCTGCACACTCACCCGCTCTCTGTATAAAAGAAGTCTGCACACTCACCCGTTCATTGATTTAAATGAAGTCTGCACACTCACCTGCTCTCTGTTTAAAGGAAGAGTGCACACTCACCTGCTCTCTGTTTAAATCGAGTCTTCACACTCACCCGTACTTAGTTTTAAATGAAGTCTGCACACTCACCCGCTCTTTCTGTTTAAATGAATTATTCACACTCACCTCCTCTCTGTTCAAATCAGGTCTGCACACTAACCCGCTCTCTGTTTAAATGAAGTCTGCCCACTCACCTGCTCTCTGTTTAAATGAAGTCTGCACACTCACCCGTTCTCTCTTTAAATAAAAGCTGCACACTCACCTGCTCTCTTTTAAAAAAGTCTGGACACTCAACCGCTCTCTGTTCAAATGATGTCTGCACACTCACCTGCTCTCTGTTTAAATGAAGTCTGCACACTCACCTGCTCTCTATTTAAATGAAGTCTGCACACTCACCTGCTCTCTGTTTAAATGAAGTCTGCACACTCACCCGCTCTTTGTTTAAATGAAGTCTGCACACTCACCCGCTCTCTGTTTAAATGATGTCTGCACATTCATCCCACTCATTGCTTAAAATGAATTCTGCACACTCACTCACTCTCTGGTTAAATGAAGTCTGCACACTCACCTGCTCTATGTTTAAATAAAATCTGCGCACGCATCAGCTCTCTGTTTAAATGAAGTCTGCACACTCACCTGCTATCTGTTTAAATTAAATCTGTACACTCACCACGCTCAATGTTTAAATGAAATCTCCGCACTCACCCGTTCATTGATTTAAATGAAGTCTGCACACTCAGCCGCTGCTCAAAAGAAATCTGCACACTCACCCGTTTAATGTTGAAATGAAGTCTGCACACTCAACCGCTCTCTGTTAAAATGAATTCTGCACACTCACCGTCTCTATGTTTAAAGGAAGAGTGCACACTCACCTGCTCTCTGTTTAAATCGAGTCTTCACACTCACCCGTACTTAGTTTTAAATGAAGTCTGCACACTCACCATCCCTCTGTTTAAATGAAGTCTGCACACTCACCCGCTCTCTGTTTAAATGAAGTCTGCACACTCACCCCCTCTCTGTTTAAATGAAGTCTGCCCACTCACCCGCTCTCTGTTTAAATTACGTCCGCAAACCCACCTGCTCTCTGTTTAAATGACATCTGCACACTCACCCCGATCTGTGTTTAAATTATATCTCCACACTCACCCGCTCATTGTTTTAAATGATGTCTGCACACTCACCCTCTGTTTAAATGAAGTCTACTCACTCACCCGCTCTCTGTTTAAATGAAGTCTGAACTCTCACCCGCTCTCTCGGTTTAAATGAAGTCTGCACACTCACCCGCTCTCTGTTCAAATCAAGTCTGCACACTCTCCCGCTCTCCGTTTAAATGAAGTCTGCACACTCACCCTCTCTCTGTTTAAATGAAGTCTGCACACTCACCCGCTCTCTGTTCAAATCAAGTCTGCACACTCACCCGCTCTCTGTTTAAATGAAGTCTGCACACTCACCCGCTCTCTGTTTAAATGACACCTGCACACTCACCCCGATCTGTGTTTAAATGATATCTCCACACTCACCCGCTCATTGTTTTAAATGAAGTCTGCACACTCACCCACTCTCTGTTTAAATGAAGTCTGCACACTCACCCGCTCTCTGTTTAAATGAAGTCTGCACACTCACCCGCTCTCTGTTTAAATGAAGTCTGCACACTCACCCGCTCTCTGTTTAAATGAAGTCTGCACACTCACCCGCTCTCTGTTTAAATGAAGTCTGCACTTTCACCCGCTCTCTGTTTAAATGAAGTCTGCACACTCACCTGCTCTCTGTTTAAATGAAGTCTGCACATTCACCCGCTCATTGTTTTAAATGAAGTTTGCACACTCACCCACTCTTGAATTAAGTCTGCACACTCATCCACTCTCTGTTTAAAATGAAATCTGCACATTCGCCCGCTCTCTGTTTAAATGACATCTGCACACTGACCTGCTCTCTGTTTAATGAAGTCTGCACACTCACCCGCTCTCTGTTTAAATGAAGTCTGCACACTCACCCGCTCTCCGTTCAAATCAAGTCTGCACACTCACCCGCTCTCTGTTCAAATCAAGTCTGCACACTCTCCCGCTCTCCGTTTAAATGAGATCTGCACACTCACCCTCTCTCTGTTTAAATGAAGTCTGCACACTCACCCGCTCTCTGTTCAAATCAAGTCTGCACACTCACCCGCTCTCTGTTTAAATGAAGTCTGCACACTCACCCGCTCTCTGTTTAAATGACACCTGCACACTCACCCCGATCTGTGTTTAAATGATATCTCCACACTCACCCGCTCATTGTTTTAAATGAAGTCTGCACACTCACCCACTCTCTGTTTAAATGAAGTCTGCACACTCACCCGCTCTCTGTTTAAATGAAGTCTGCACACTCACCCGCTCTCTGTTTAAATGAAGTCTGCACACTCACCCGCTCTCTGTTTAAATGAAGTCTGCACACTCACCCGCTCTCTGTTTAAATGAAGTCTGCACTTTCACCCGCTCTCTGTTTAAATGAAGTCTGCACACTCACCTGCTCTCTGTTTAAATGAAGTCTGCACATTCACCCGCTCATTGTTTTAAATGAAGTTTGCACACTCACCCACTCTTGAAATTAAGTCTGCACACTCATCCACTCTCTGTTTAAAATGAAATCTGCACACTTGCCCGCTCTCTGTTTAAATGACATCTGCACACTGACCTGCTCTCTGTTTAATGAAGTCTGCACACTCACCCGCTCTCTGTTTAAATGAAGTCTGCACACTCACCCGCTCTCTGTTTAAATAAAATCTGCACACTCACCCGCTCTCTGTTTAAATGAAGTCTGTAGACACACCAGCTCTCTGTTTAAATGAAGTCTGCACACTCACCCCCCTCTCTGTTTAAATGAAGTCTACACACTCATCCGCTCTCTGTTTAAATGAAGTCTGCACACTCACCCGCTGTCTTTTTAAATGAAGTCTGCACATTCACCCGCTCTCTGTTTAAATGAAGTCTGCACACTCACCCGCTCTCTGTTTAAATGAAGTCTGCACACTCACCCGCTCTCTGTTTTAAATTATGTCTGCACATTCACCCGCTGTTGAAATTAAGTCTGCACACTCACCCGCTCTCTGTTTAAATGAAGTCTGCACATTCACCCGCTCATTGTTTTAAATGAAGTTTGCACACTCACCCGCTCTTGAAATTAAGTCTGCACACTCACGCTCTCTCTGTTTAAAATGAAATCTGCACACTCACCTGCTCTCTGTTTAAATAAAATCTGCACACTGACCCGCTCTCTGTATAAATGAAGTCTGCAGACTCACACGCTCTCTTTTTAAATGAAGTCTGCACACTCACCTGCTCAATGTTTAAAAAAAATCTGCACACTCACCCGCTCTCTGTTTTAATGAAGTCTGCACACGCACCCACTCTTTGTTTAAGTGAAGTCTGCACACGCACCCCCTCTCTGTTCAAATCAAGTCTGCACATTCACCAGCTCTCTGTACAAATAAAATCTGTACACACACCCGCTCTCTGTTTAAATGAAATCTGTACACTCACCACGCTCAATGTTTAAATGAAATCTCCGCACTCACCCGTTCACTGATTTAAATGAAGTCTGCACTCTCACCTGCTCTCTGTTTTAAATGAAGACTGCATACTCACCGTCTCTGTTTAAAGGAAGAGTGCACACTCACCTGCTCTCTGCTTAAATCGAGTCTTCATACTCACCCGTACTTTGTTTTAAATGAATTCTGCACACTCACCATCCCTCTGTTTATATGAATTCTGCACACTCACCCGCTCTCTGTTTAAATGAAGTCTGCACAATCATACGCTCTCTGTTTAAATGAAGTCTGCACACGCACCCACTCTCTGTTTAAATGAAGTCTGCACAATCATCCGCTCTCTGTTTAAATGAAGTCTGCACACGCACCCGCTCTCTGTTTAAATGAAGTCTGTATACACACCCACTCTCTGTTTAAATGAAATCTGCACACTCGCCCGCTCTCTTTTTAAATGACATCTACACACTGACCCGCTCTCTGTTTAAATGAAATCTGTACACTCACCACGCTCAATGTTTAAATGAAATCTCCGCACTCACCCGTTCATTGATTTAAATGAAGTCTGCACACTCAGCCGCTGTTCAAAAGAAGTCTGCACACTCACCCGTTCTCTGTTTAAATGAAGTCTGCACACTCACCTGCTCTCTGTTAAAATGAATTCTGCACACTCACCGTCTCTATGTTTAAAGGAAGAGTGCACACTCACCTGCTCTCTGTTTTAAATGAAGACTGCATACTCACCGTCTCTCTGTTTAAAGGAAGAGTGCACACTCACCTGCTCTCTGTTTAAATCGAGTCTTCACACTCACCCGTACTTAGTTTTAAATCAAGTCTGCACACTCACCATCCCTCTGTTTATATGAATTCTGCACACTCACCCCCTCTCTGTTCAAATCAAGTCTGCACACGCACCCACTCTCTGTTTAAATGAAGTCTGTACACACACCCACTCTCTGTTTAAATGAAATCTGCACACTCGCCTGCTCTCTGTTTAAATGACATCTACACACTGACCCGCTCTCTGTATAAATGAAGTCTGCAGACTCACACGCTCTCTGTTTAAATAAAATCTGCACACTCACCCGCTCTCTGTTTAACTGAAATTTGCACAATCAGCCGTTCATTGTTTTAAATGAAGTTTGCACACTCACCCGCCCTTGAAATAAAGTCTGCACACTCAGCCGCTCTCTGTTCAAAATGAACTCTGCACACTGACCCGCTCTCTGTATAAATGAAGTCTGCAGACTCACACGCTCTCTGTTTAAATGAAGTCTGCACACTGACCCGCTCTCTGTATAAATGAAGTCTGCACACTCACCCGCTCTGTGTTTAAATGAAGTCTGCACACTCACCCGCTCTCTGTTTAAATGAAATCTGCACACTCACCCGCTCTCTGTTTAAATGAAGTCTGCACACTCACCCGCTCTTGAAATTAAGTCTGCACACTCACGCTCTCTCTGTTTAAAATGAAATCTGCACACTCACCTGCTCTCTGTTTAAATAAAATCTGCACACTGACCCGCTCTCTGTATAAATGAAGTCTGCAGACTCACACGCTCTCTTTTTAAATGAAGTCTGCACACTCACCTGCTCAATGTTTAAAAAAAATCTGCACACTCACCCGCTCTCTGTTTTAATGAAGTCTGTATACACACCCGCTCTCTGTTTAAATGAAGTCTGCACACGCACCCACTCTCTGTATAAATGAAGTCTGCACACTCACCCGCTCTGTGTTTAAATGAAGTCTGCACACTCACCCGCTCTCTGTTTAAATGAAATCTGCACACTCACCCGCTCTCTGTTTAAATGAAGTCTGCACACTCACCTGCTCTTGAAATTAAGTCTGCACACTCACGCTCTCTCTGTTTAAAATGAAATCTGCACACTCACCTGCTCTCTGTTTAAATAAAATCTGCACTCTCACCCACTCTCTGTTTAAATGAGCTCTGCACACTCACCCCGCTCTGTTTAAATTATATCTCCACACTCACCCGCTCATTGTTTTAAGTGATGTCTGCACATTCACCCGCTGTTGAAATTAAGTCTGCACACTCACCCGTTCTCGTTTTAAATGAAGTCTGCACATTCACCCACTCTCTGTTTAAATGAAGTCTGCACACTCACCCGCTCTTAACATAAAGTCTGGACACTCATCCGCTCTCTGTTCAAAATCAACTCTGCACACTAGCCCGCTCTCTGTTTAAATGAAGTCTGCACACTCCCCTGCTCTCTGTTTAAATGAAATCTGCACACTCACCCGCTCTCTGTTTAAATGATGTCTGCACATTCACCCCACTCATTGCTAGAAATGAATTCTGCACACTCACTCACTCTCTGGTTAAATGAAGTCTGCACACGACCCCCTCTCTGTTCAAATCAAGTCTGTACACTCACCCGCTCTCTGTTTAAATGAAGTCTGCACACTCACCTGCTCTTGAAATTAAGTCTTCACACTCGCCCTCTCTCTGTATAAAAGAAGTCTGCACATTCACCCGCACAATGTTTTAAATGAAGTTTGCACACTCTCCCGGTCACTGTTTAAATAAAATCTGCACACTCACCCGCACAATGTTTTAAATGAAGTTTGCACACTCACCCGGTCACTGTTTAAATAAAATCTGCACACTCACCCGCTCTCTGTTTAAATGAAATCTGCACACTCACCCGCTCTCTGTTTAAATGAAGTATGCACAATCACCCGCTAATTGTTTTAACTGATGTCTGCACATTCACCCCACTCATTGCTTGAAATGAAGTCTGCACACTCACCCGCTCTCAGTTTAAATGAAGTCTGCACACTCACCCGCACATTGTTTTAAATGAAGTTTGCACACTCAACCCGCTCTCTGTTTAAATAAAATCTGCACACTCACCTGCTCTCTCTTTTCAATGAAGTCTGCACACTCACCCGCTCTTTGTTTAAGTGAAGTCTGCACATTCACCCGCTCTCTGTTTAAATGAAGTCTGCACACTCACCCACTCTTTGTTTAAGTGAAGTCTGCACACTCACCCACTCTTTGTTTAAGTGAAGTCTGCACACTCACCCGCTCTCTGTTTAAATGAAGTCTGTACACTCACCTACTCTTTGTTTAAGTGAAGTCTGCACGCTCACCCGCTCTTTGTTTAAGACAATGTCTGCACACTCATCCGCTCTCTGTTTAAATGAAGTCTGCACACTCACCCGCTCTTTGTTTAAATGAAGTCTGCACACTCACCCGCTCTCTGTTTAAATGAAGTCTGCACACTCACCCGTTCTTTGTATAAGTGAAGTCTGAACACTCACCCACTCTCTGTTTAAGTGAAGTCTGCACACTCACCCGTTCTTTGTTTAAGTGAAGTCTGAACACTCACCCGCTCTCTATTTAAATGAAGTCTGCACACTCACCCACTCTCTGTTTAAGTGAAGTCTGCACACTCACCCGCTCTCTTTTTAAATGAAGTCTGCACACTCACCCCGCTCTCTATTTAAATGATGTCTGCACACTCACCTGTTCTCTGTTTAAATGAACTCTGCACACTCACCCCGATCTGTGTTTAAATTCTATCTGCACACTCACCCGCTCATTGTTTTAAGTGATGTCTGCACATTCACCCGCTGTTGAAATTAAGTCTGCACACTCACCCGCTCTCGTTTTAAATGAAGTCTGCACATTCACCCACTCTCTGTTTAAATGAAGTCTGCACACTCACCCGCTCTTGAATTTAAGTCTGCACACTCGCCCTCTCTCTGTATAAAAGAAGTCTGCACATTCACCCGCACATTGTTTTAAATGAAGTTTGCACACTCAGCCGCTCTTTAAATTAAGTCTGCACCTCGCCCTCTCTCTGTTTGAATGAAGTCTGCACACTGACCCGCTCTCTGTAGAAATGAAGTCTGTACACTCGCCCACTCTCTGTTTAAATGAAGTCTGCACACTGACCCGCTCTCTGTATAGATGAAGTCTGCACACTCTCACGCTCTCTGTATAAATGAAGTCTGCACACTCACACGCTCTCTGTTTAATTGAAGTCTGCACACTCAACCGCTCTCTCTTTTAATTGAAGTCTGCACACTCACCCGGTCTCTGTTTAAATAAAATCTGCACACTCAACTGCTCTCTGTTTAAATCGAGTCTTCACACTCACCCGTACTTAGTTTTAAATGAAGTCTGCACACTCACCCACTCTCTGTGTAAATGATATCTCCACACTCACCCACTCTCTGTTTAAATTACGTCTGCCCACTCACCCGCTCTCTGTTTAAATGAAATCTCCGGACTCACCCGTTCATTGAATTAAATGAAGTCTGCTCACTCACCCGTTCATTGTTTAAATGAATTCTGCAAACCCACCTGCTCTCTGTTTAAATGAAGTCTACACACTCACCCGCTCTCTGTTTAAATGACATCTGCACACTCACCCCAATCTGTGTTTAAACGATATCTCCACACTCACCCGCTCATTGTTTTAAATGATGTCTGCACATTCACCCGCTGTCGAAATTAAGACGGCACACTCACCCACTCTCTGTTTAAATGAAGTGTGCAAACCCACCCGCTCTCTGTTTAAATGGAAATTCCACAATCACCCGTTCATTGTTTTAAATGAAGTTTGCACTCACCCGCTCTTGAAATAAAGTCTGCACACTCAACCACTCTATGTTCAAAATGAACTCTGCACACTAGCCCGCTTTCTATTTAAATGAAGTCTGCACACTGACCCGCTCTCTGTATAAATGAAGTCTGGACACTCACCTGCTCTCTATTTAAATGAAGTCTGCACACTAACCCGCTCTCTGTTTAAATGAAGTCTACGCACTAACCCGCTCTCTGTTTAAATTAAGTCTTCACACTCACCCGCTTTCTGTTTAAATGAAGTTTGCACACTCACCCGCTCTTGAAATTATGTCTTCACACTCGCCCACTCTCTGTTTAAATGAAATCTGCACACTGAACCGCTCTCTGTATAAATGATGTCTGCACACTCACCCGCTCTCTGTTTAAATGAAGTCTGCACACTCACCAGCTCTCTGGTTAAATGAAGTCTGCACTCTCACCAGCTCTCTGTTTAAATGAAGTCTGCACACTCACCCGTTCTTTGTTTAAATGAAGTCTGCACACTCACCCCCTCTCTGTTCAAATTAAGTCCGCACACTCAGCCGCTCTTGAAATGAAGTCTGCACACTCGCCCTCTTTCTGTTTAAATTAAGTCTGCACACTCTCCCTCTCTCTGTTTAAATGAAGTCTGCACGCTCACCCGCTCTCTGTTTAAATGAAGTCTGCACACTCACCCGCTCTCTCTTTTAATTGAAGTCTGCACACTCACCCGCTCTTTTTTAAAAGAACTCTGCACACTCACCCGCTCTCTGTATAAATGAAGTCTGCACACTCACCCGCTCTCTGTTTAAATGAAATCTGTACACTCACCCGCTCTCTGTTTAGAATGAAGTCTGCACACTCACCCGCTCTCTGTTTTAAATGAAGACTGCACACTCACCGTCTCTCTGTTTAAAGGAAGAGTGCACACTCACCTGCTCTCTGTTTAAATCGAGTCTTCACACTCACCCGCACTTAGTTTTAAATGATGTCTGCAAACTCACCCGCTCTCTGTTTAAATGAAGTCTGCACACTCACCCGCTCTCTGTTTAAATGATGTCTGCAAACTCACCCGCTCTCTGTTTAAATGAAGTCTGCACACTCACCCGCTCTCTGTTTAAATGATGTCTGCACACTCACCCGCTCTTTGTTTTAAATGAAGTTTGAACACTCATCCGCTCTTGAAATTAATTCTGCACACTCGCCCTCTCTCTGTATAAAGAAGTCTGCACATTCACCCGCTCATTGTTTTAAATGAAGTTTGCACACTCAGCCGCTCTTTAAATTAAGTCTGCACACTTGCCCCCTCTCTGTTTGAATGAAGTCTGCACACTGACCCGCTCTCTGTATAAATGAAGTCTGCACACTCACACGCTCTCTGTTTAAATGAAGTCTGCACACTCACACGCTCTCTGTATAAATGAAGTCTGCACACTCACACGCCCTCTGTTTAATTGAAGTCTGCACACTCAACCGCTCTCTCTTTTAATTGAAGTCTGCACACTCACCCAGTCTATGTTTAAATTAAATCTGCACACTCAACGTCTCTCTGTTTAAAGGAAGAGTGCACACTCAACTGCTCTCTGTTTAAATCGAGTCTTCACACTCACCCGTACTTAGTTTTAAAAGAAGTCTGCACACTCACCCGCTCTCTGTGTAAATGATATCTCCACACTCACCCGCTTTCTGTTTAAATGAAGTTTGCACACTCACCCGCTCTTGAAATTAAGTCTTCACACTCGCCCGCTCTCTGTTTAAATGAAATCTGCACACTGACCCGCTCTCTGTTTAAATGAAGTCTGCACACTCACCAGCTCTCTGTTTAAATGAAGTCTGCACACTCACCAGCTCTCTGTTTAAATGAAGTCTGCACACTCACCCACTCTCTGTTTAAATGATGTCTGCACACTCACCCGTTCTTTGTTTTAATGAAATCTGCACACTGACCCGCTCTCTGTTTAAATGAAGTCTGCACACTCACCAGCTCTCTGTTTAAATGAAGTCTGCATACTCAACCTCTCTCTGTTTAAATGAAGACTGCACGCTCACCCGCTCTCTGTTTAAATGAAGTCTGCACACTCACCCGCTCTCCCCTTTAATTGAAGTCTGCACACTCACTCACTCTCTTTTTAAATAAAATCTGCACACTCACCCGCTCTCTGTTTAAATGAAATCTGTACACTCACCACGCTCAATGTTTAAATGAAATCTCCGCACTCACCCGTTCACTGATTTAAATGAAGTCTGCACACTCACCGTCTCTCTGTTTAAAGGAAGAGTGCACACTCACCTGCTCTCTGTTTAAATCGAGTCTTCACACTCACCCATACTTAGTTTTAAATGAAGTCTGCACACTCACCATCCCTCTGTTTAAATGAATTCTGCACATTCACCATCTCTCTGTTCAAATCAATTCTGCACACTCACCCGCTCTCTGTTTAAATGAAGTCTACAAACACAGCTGCTCTCTGTTTAAATAAAATCTGCACACTCACCCGCTCTCTGTCTAAATGAATTCTGCACACTCAACCGCTCTCTGTTTAAATGAAGTCTGCACACTCACCCACTCTCTGTTTAAGTGAAGTCTGCACACTCACCCGCTCTCTGTTTAAATGAAGTCTGCACACTCACCCACTCTCTGTTTAAATTAAGTCTGCACACTCACCTGCTCTCTGTTTAAATGAAGTCTGCACACTCACCCCGCTCTCTGTTTAAATGAAGTCTGCACACTCACCCCGCTCTCTGTTTAAATGAAGTCTGCACAAGCACCCGCTCTCTTTTTAAGTGAAGTCTGCACACTCACCCCGCTCTCTGTTTAAATGAAGTCTGCACACTCACCCCGCTCTCTGTTTAAATGAAGTCTGCACACTCACCCGCTCTCTGTTTAAATGAAGTCTGCACAAGCACCTGCTCTCTGTTTAAGTGAAGTCTGCACAAGCACCCGCTCTCTGTTTAAATGAAGTCTGCACATTCACCCGCTCTCTGTTTAAATGATGTCTGCAAACTCACCCGCTCTCTGTTTAAATGATGTCTGCACACTCACCCGCTCTTTGTTTTAAATGAAGTTTGCACACTCATCCGCTCTTGAAATTAATTCTGCACACTCGCCCTCTCTCTGTATAAAAGAAGTCTGCACATTCACCCGCTCATTGTTTTAAATGAAGTTTGCACACTCAGCCGCTCTTTAAATTAAGTCTGCACACTCACCCACTCTCTGTTTAAATGAAGTCTGCACACTGACCCGCTCTCTGTATAAATGAAGTCTGCACACTCACACGCCCTCTGTATAAATGAAGTCTGCACACTCACACGCTCTCTGTTTAATTGAAGTCTGCACACTCAACCGCTCTCTCTTTTAATTGAAGTCTGCACACTGACCCGCTCTCTGTTTAAATGAAGTCTGCACACTCACCAGCTCTCTGTTTAAATGAAGTCTGCATACTCAACCTCTCTCTGTTTAAATGAAGACTGCACGCTCACCCGCTCTCTGTTTAAATGAAGTCTGCACACTCACCCGCTCTCCCCTTTAATTGAAGTCTGCACACTCACTCACTCTTTTTTTAAATAAAATCTGCACACTCACCCGCTCTCTGTTTAAATGAAATCTGTACACTCACCACGCTCAATGTTTAAATGAAATCTCCGCACTCACCCGTTCACTGATTTAAATGAAGTCTGCACACTCACCGTCTCTCTGTTTAAAGGAAGAGTGCACACTCACCTGCTCTCTGTTTAAATCGAGTCTTCACACTCACCCATACTTAGTTTTAAATGAAGTCTGCACACTCACCATCCCTCTGTTTAAATGAATTCTGCACATTCACCATCTCTCTGTTCAAATCAATTCTGCACACTCACCCGCTCTCTGTTTAAATGAAGTCTACAAACACAGCTGCTCTCTGTTTAAATAAAATCTGCACACTCACCCGCTCTCTGTCTAAATGAATTCTGCACACTCAACCGCTCTCTGTTTAAATGAAGTCTGCACACTCACCCACTCTCTGTTTAAGTGAAGTCTGCACACTCGCCCGCTCTCTGTTTAAATGAAGTCTGCACACTCACCCACTCTCTGTTTAAATTAAGTCTGCACACTCACCTGCTCTCTGTTTAAATGAAGTCTGCACACTCACCCCGCTCTCTGTTTAAATGAAGTCTGCACACTCACCCCGCTCTCTGTTTAAATGAAGTCTGCACAAGAACCCGCTCTCTTTTTAAGTGAAGTCTGCACACTCACCCCGCTCTCTGTTTAAATGAAGTCTGCACACTCACCCCGCTCTCTGTTTAAATGAAGTCTGCACACTCACCCGCTCTCTGTTTAAATGAAGTCTGCACAAGCACCTGCTCTCTGTTTAAGTGAAGTCTGCACAAGCACCCGCTCTCTGTTTAAATGAAGTCTGCACATTCACCCGCTCTCTGTTTAAATGATGTCTGCAAACTCACCCGCTCTCTGTTTAAATGATGTCTGCACACTCACCCGCTCTTTGTTTTAAATGAAGTTTGCACACTCATCCGCTCTTGAAATTAATTCTGCACACTCGCCCTCTCTCTGTATAAAAGAAGTCTGCACATTCACCCGCTCATTGTTTTAAATGAAGTTTGCACACTCAGCCGCTCTTTAAATTAAGTCTGCACACTCGCCCACTCTCTGTTTAAATGAAGTCTGCACACTGACCCGCTCTCTGTATAAATGAAGTCTGCACACTCACACGCCCTCTGTATAAATGAAGTCTGCACACTCACACGCTCTCTGTTTAATTGAAGTCTGCACACTCAACCGCTCTCTCTTTTAATTGAAGTCCGCACACTCAGCCGCTCTTGAAATTATGTCTGCACACTCGCCCTCTTTCTGTTTAAATTAAGTCTGCACAAGCACCCGCTCTCTGTTTAAGTGAAGTCTGCACAAGCACCCGCTCTCTGTTTAAATGAAGTCTGCATACTCACCCCGCTCTCTGCTTAAATGAAGTCTGCACACTCACCCACTCTCTGTTTAAGTGAAGGGTGCACACTCACCCACGCTCTGTTTAAATGAAATCTCCGCACTCACCCGTTCATTGATTTAAATGAAGTCTGCTCACTCACCCACTCTCTGTATAAATTAAGTCTGCCCACTTATCCACTCTCTGTTTAAATGAAGTCTGCAAACCCACCTGCTCTCTGTTTAAATGACATCTGCACACTCAACCCGATCTGTGTTTAAATGATATCTCCACACTCACCCGCTCATTGTTTTATATGATGTCTGCACATTCACCCGCTGTTGAAATTAAGCCTGTACACTCAACCACTCTCTGTTTAAGTGAAGTCTGCACACTCGCCCGCTCTCTGTTTAAATGAAGTCTGCACACTCACCCACTCTCTGTTTAAATGAAGTCTGCACACTCACCCGCTCTCTCTTTAAATGATGTCTTCACACTCACCCGATCTCTGTTTTAAATGAAGTCTGCACATTCGCCCGCTCTCTGTTTAAATAAAATCTGCACACTCACCTGCTCTCTCTTTTAAATGAAGTCTGCACACTCACCCGCTCTCTGTTTAAATCAAGTCTGCACACTCACCCGCCCTCTGTTTAAATGAAGTCTGCACACTCACCCGCTCTCTCTTTAAATGAAGTCTGCACACTCACCCGCTCTCTGTTTAAATGAAGTCTGCATACTCACCCGCTCTCTCTTTTAAATGAAGTCTGCACACTCACCCACTCTCTGTTTAAATGAAATCTGCACACTCAACCACTCTCTGTTTAAATGATGTCTGAACATTAACCCTACTCATTGCTTGAAATGAATTCTGCACACTCACTCACTCTCTGGTTAATTGAAGTCTGCACACTCACCCGCTCTTTCCTAAATGAAGTCTGCACACTCAACCGTTCTCTATTTAAATGCAATCTGCTCACTCACCCGCTCTCTCTTTTAAATGAAGTCTTCACACTCACCCGCTCTCTGTTTAAATGATGTCTTCACACTCACCCGCTCTCTGTTTCAGTGAAGTCTGCAGGCACACCCGCTGTCTGTTTAAATCAAGTCTGCACACTCACCCACTCTCTGTTTAAATGAAATCTGTACACTCACCACGCTCAATTTTTAAATGAAATCTCCGCACCCACCCGTTCATTGATTTAAATGAAGTCTGCACACTCACCTGCTCTCTGTATAAATCGAGTCTTCACACTCACCCGTACTTAGTTTTAAATGAAGTCTGCACACTCACCATCCCTCTGTTTAAATGAAGTCTGCACACTCACCCACTCTCTGTTTAAATGAAGTCTGCACAAGCACCCGCTCTCTGTTTAAGTGAAGTCTGCACACTCACCTGCTCTCTGTTTAAATGAAATCTGCACACTATCCCGCTCTCTCTTTTAATTGAAGTCTGCACACTCACCTGCTCTCTGTTTTAAATGAAGACTGCACACTCACCGTCTCTCTGTTTAAAGGAAGAGTGCACACTCACCTGCTCTCTGTTTAAATCGAGTCTTCACACTCACCCGTACTTAGTTTTAAATGAAGTCCGCACACTCACCATCCCTCTGTTTAAATGAAGTCTGCACACTCACCCGTTCTCTTTTTAAATGAAGTCTGCCCACTCATCCACTCTCTGTTTAAATTAAGTCTGCACACTCACCCGCTCTCTGTTTAAATGAAATCTGCACACTCACCCCGATCTGTGTTTAAATTATATCTCCACACTCACCCGCTCATTGTTTTAAATGATGTCTGCACATTCACCCGCTGTTGAAATTAAGTCTGCACACTCACCCTCTCTCTGTTTAAATGAAGTCTACACACTCACCCGCTCTCTGTTTAAATTAAGTCTTCACACTCACCCGCTCTCTGTTTAAATGAAGTCTGCACACTCACCCCATCTCTGTTTAAATGAAGTCTGCACAAGCACCCGCTCTCTGTTTAAGTGGAGTCTGCACACTCACCCGCTCTCTGTTTAAATGAAGTCTGCACTCTCACCCCGCTCTCTGTTTAAATGAAGTCTGCACACTCACCCGCTCTCTGTTTAAATGAAGTCTGCACACTCACCCACTCTCTGTTTAAATGAAGATTGCACAATGTTTAATTTAGTTTTGTAAAAAACCTCTAAGTCTCAGTGGACTCATTACTACTGAATTGAAAGCACGCATCTCAAAATAAAATACAAATTGCAAAACAGTTGTGGCAGCTGTTTCAAGTTTCCTTCTGGGATTTGAGCAGCTCGCTGTTTATCATCCGCTGAGCCATAACACCCTACCTTGGCTGTTGGCTGCAGTGGGAATTTGCTCTCCTGTCTGCAGCGGCATGATGACTGGGGAGGCCTTGTGGTGTGGTGCATAACCAGCAAAGCCGCTTCCTCTCTGATGTAACAAGCTGAAGACTTGTCCTTTGAGGTTTGTCTTCAGTTGATTGGCAGTCTCTGAAATAATTGGCCATCTGCAGACCTTTGGTAAGTGTAACATTTCTTATCTTTAATTTGATTTAGTGTTAATTGCAGCTCTTCCTTTAGCACCCTGGCTCTCCCAACCCCAGGGTCCCCATATCCCCCCTCACTATATTTAGCACGATAGTAGTGCATACAACACGATGGAGGGCATCATCAATGTGAAGGCGGGACTTCGTCTCTGTGCGGTGGTCACTCCTACTGATACTGTCATGAGCAGTTCATCTGTGGCAGGTAGATTGGTGAGGATGAGGTCAAGTATGTTTTTCCCTCTTGTTGGTTCCCTCACCACCTGCTGCTGACCCAATCTAGCAGCTATGTCCTTTAGGACTCAGCCAGCCCAGTCAGTAGTGGTGCTACTGAGCCACCCTCGCAATTTTGGCACAAGCCTCCAGATATTAGTATAGAGGCCTTTGCAGAGTCGAAAGGGCTGAGATTGCCAGGTGGTCCATCCGGTTTCATTCCTTTTTTGCGACTTTTTAGCAGTTTGTTACAACTGAGTGGCTTGCTAGGCCATTTCAGAGGGCATTTAAGAGTCAACCACATTGTGCGTCTGGAGTCACAGCAGATTTCCTTCCCTAAAGGGCATTAGTGAACCAGATGGGTTTTTACAACAATTGACAATGGTTTCATGGTCATCATTAGACTTTTGATTCCAGATTTTTATTGAATTCAAATTTTATCATCTGCCGTGGTGGGATTCGAACCCCGGTCCCCTGACCCTGGGGTCTCTGGATCACTAGTCCAGCAACAATAGCACTAAACCATCACCTCCCCCATATTGCACTAAAAACCAATGAAAAACTTGAGCCTTATTCAATCAGGAGTAACAGGGGTTGAAATTGGGCTTGACAGCATCATTTTTGTGGTGCAACATGGGACTTAGAGTTCCAAAATGGGATCTATGCCATGCACACAGACATCTGACACAAAGGCACCAGGCATCATGTTGGGAGTAGTTGGCACACACACACACTTAACAATACTAGAACGATACACTGCAGGCAGAACATGATAACAATCAGTGGGCAATACTGATTTCATGCCAGCACTGCCATTTTAGAGCTCAAAACTCCAACCTTTCTTAACATTGCACGGCTGAATGTGTGTTAAGCAACATGAAGGATCTTCCAACCAGCACTATTTAACAGGATCACCAACCGTTGACCATTCAATTTCATCTCCTGGGCCAACATTTTCCCCCTGTCTGGGGGGATGTGCGGGAGCAGGCGGGTGCAGCCGACTCGTCTGCACGCTCGCCAACCTGAAAATCTAAATGACGCGGGGTGATGTCGGGATGCACACCTGACATCACCCCGCGTCATTTTACGTGTTGGGGAGCGGGTCCCGCCCCCGCTCACCGAACAGAAGATTCTGACCCTGATCCTCATGTTAGCCAATATTGTTAACAGCTCTCTCTCTCTTCAGGTGTTGCCTCTATCTCTCTTAAATCTGCTGTCATCATACCATTCTCAGAAAACCAAAGCTTTACCCCACCGTGCTTGCAAACCACCATCCTATCTCCTACTTCCCTTTCCTTTTCAAATCCTTGAATCTGTTTTTGCCTCCAAAATCTGTTTCTATCTTTCTCAGCATGCCATGATTAAATCCCCTCAATCAGGTTTCTGCCCTTGCCACAGCACAGAAACAGCTCTTAACAAAGCCACAAATGACATTCTATCCTTCTGAATCTGTCTGCAGCCTTCGACATGGTTGACTACGTTATTCTCCTCCATAGCTTCTAGAGGGCTTTTGCACATAACAGTTGCTCCCAGATGTCAGTATGTTAGTTGACCTCCTTGTGAAATCAAAAATACATGGGAGAACAAGCAGAGGTCAAGCAAAGTGGAATGAACTGCCAGAAGAGGAAGGAGGGGAGAAAGGCCCTCATCAGGAAACCATGTCAGCCCATCATGTTCTGGGAGTAATTGTCATACTTGAACCTCAACAACCAATGTGTAAAATGCCTGTGCTTCACTAACGAAGTCAACACTGGAACCTACAAACTGCTGCAGCTGTAACTCAAACCTCAGTGCAGGACCAGGACCGCATGGCCAATGACTGTGGAATTGACCATAACCATAAGCTTTTATGCATCTGGAAACTTTCAGATTGGTGCTGGATATGTTTGCAACATCTTGCAGTTGCAGTCCATTGTTGCATGAAGGAGATCATTGAGGCTTACTATTCAAAGAGAGATACCTTTATTTCATCGGCCACTACTAGAGAGAAGCAGTTTGAGTGAGCATGCGAGTTTGCAGGGTTTGCAGACCCCCAATTTACTGCATTACTTACACTGCTTTGCCATCACTGCATATGAACTTTGCCATGTACCAAAACCAAAAGGCATTCCAATCCCTCATCATGCAGTTGATGTATGACCTTAGACAGCTCATCATGAAGGTCAATGCCTATTATCCTGTCAGCAGTTCTGATGCCTTTATTCTGAGCCAATCTGCTCCGTCTGCTGTATTTCAGCCATTAATGTAAACTAATGGGTGGCCACTGGATGACAAAGACTATCCACATGGCTAGTTTGAAACCCATGCAGACATGTACAACATACAACAGTCAGAGCCATGCTGCCATAGAGTATGCCGAAGCATCGATTCCTGGACCACTCTGGTGTAGCCTTGCTCTACAGGTACAGTGTGTCTCAAGATTCGTGATCATAATCTGCATAATGCTCAACCTTGCCATCATGAGGGAACAGACCTTGTCACCACCTACCAGGTAAGAAGCTGAGGAGCAGGAGCACAAGGATGAAGAGAAGGAGGAATATGGGGAATAGGAGGAAGAGGAATGGAGGCTGCAACCTATAAAGACACTTTCTGCCCAGACTGTACATGAAGAATTAATTAAAATTCAATACCAGTAACCTCATCTCCAAACCTCTGTCCAATCTTCCTTTTCTTCCCTATGTTTCCAACCATCACATTGTCCTCTTGGCCACAATGCATGAATAAAAGCCACACAAGATACACATTCCAAACCAAATTTATAAATTAAAGCATACATTTTTTCATACAAAATTAAACTAATCACCCTTGTGCATTTCTTTTCACTTTTCTTCCATCTCCCTTTGCCTGGCCTCGTGTTCCTACACAGTGTTATGCCAAATGATTGCAGCACGGCTGATGGAGGGCTACTGATTTTCAGTGGAGGAGACAGTAGTAGGTCTTGAAGGACAACCTCAAGTAGCTCCATGCCTAGAAGACCCAGCTTCAGACTGTACCATCTCAACATGGGTGGCAGCAATCTGGCTGGCTTGCCAACAGGCAACAGTAAGGGGACTGGCAGAGTAACAGAAGCGGGAGGGCAAATGTTGCCATCCATAGAGAGGACAGCAGGTTTGTGTTCCATGAATCACTGCAACATCCTTGAACGACAACTTAGACATGCCAGAGATGTGTTGAAGAACAGATTATTGAACTGCTGTTGCACACTTTGAAAACTGGTGCTGACAGACAAGATGGTAGCAGTCTGAAATTGCAAGCTGAAATTTCATAACAATAGCCTGAGTTTCCACCATAGCACTCATATTTTTGGTGGCTTCTCCTTGTGCTGCAATGGAAGCTGTGATCGACCATCAGGCGCTGCATTATAGTTGGCTTCACAAGTGTTTTGATGAAGTTTACCATCAGTTCCATGCTGGAAATGATGTGGTGAGGAAAAAGGGGAACGTACAAAGTGCATGTTTATACCATCTGCAGCTTGTAACTCAGAGGAGAGTGAGGAATGAGGTAGAAATTGGATGTGAGAAGCAGGATTAAGCATAAGAATACCATCATCTTCAATGGATTCAGCCCTGCCATTGACCACACCCTTAGCAATGGTATTTGCTAATGAGATGAGCACCATCACCTCCACTGGGGTTAGAACGTGTAGGCACGCCCCTTCCTCTCCAGTTATTTCCTGTTGCCTCCAGTTATGCTCCACCTTTTCCTGCAAGGAAAATTTTCTATGTTTCTATGCATGTCAGTGAGTGTGGTGTAATATCTGACTGTGTGTGCAAACTATGAGATTTGGGTGTAAGACTTGCAACAGTGCTAAGTATGTAAAGGTGAGGTAAAGCATTAAATGTTAACTATGAGTCCTGATTGAAAGAAAGTGTTGGTTGGTGAATAATGGAGCTGTGGTGCATTGAACAGTGGCTGAGGCTAACAGTGCAGTTGATATTTTATGGCATCTGAAGATGAAAACTCATTGACCTTGGCCACTCTTGTGAGGCCATTAAACTCCTTGCAGCACTGCATCCAAGCCCTTGTCTCTAAATTTCTGGCATTTTCATCTATGGTTATCTATTCCAACTGCCTTCTCTTTGTGTGTAGAGGGCCTCCTGCCCCCAGACACCTGCCCCACCCTGCCCCCTAGCCTCACTGGCCGATGCAGGCTTGCTCTCCACCTTTCCACTTCATCCATCAAGACCTCCAGTGTAGCTTCAGAAATCCTTGGCACACCCTTCCTCCCGTGATCAGCCACTTGTTCTCTGTTGCACAGCACTAAAGATGTCAGCACCTCCAGAAGCCACAATGCAACTTCCTTTAAAAAGTACAGCCTCGGCAGTGCAAGGGTAAGAGAGAGGCAAAAGTGGACATTGGGCCACTGGAAAATGACGCTGGAGAAGTAGTAGTGGGGAACAAAGAAATGGCGGAGGAACTGAATAGGTACTTTGCGTCAGTCTTCAAGGTAGAAGACACGAGTAACATCCCCAAAGTTCAAGAGAGTCGGGGGGCAGAGGTGAGTATGGTGGCCATTACCAAGGAGAAAGTGCTAGGAAAACTGAAAGGCCTGAAGGTGGATAAATCACTTGGGCCAGAAGGATTACACCCCAGAGTTCTGAAGGAGATAGCTGAAGAGGTAGTGGAGGCGTTAATGGTGATCTTTCAGGAATCACTGGAGTCAGGGAGGGTCCCAGAGGACTGGAAAATCACTAATGTAACACCCCTGTTTAAGAAGGGAGTGAGGCAAAAAAAAGGAAATTACAGGCCAATTAGCCTGACCTCGGTCGTTAGTAAGCTTTTAGAGTCCATTATTAAGGATGAGATTTCAGAATACTTGGAAGTGCATGATAAAATAGAGCAAAGTCAGCATGGTTTTATCAAGGGGAGGTCATGCCTGACAAATCTGTTAGAATTCTTTGAGGAGGTAATGAGTAGGTTAGACAGAGGAGAGCCAATGGATGTTATCTACTTGGACTTCCAGAAGGCCTTTGACAAGGTGCTGCACAGGAGGCTGCTCAGTAAGATAAGAGCCCATGGTGTTAGAGGCAAGGTACTAGCGTGGATAGAAGATTGGCTGTCTGGCAGGAGGCAGAGAGTGGGGATAAGGGAGTCCTTCTCAGGATGGCGGCCGGTGACTAGTGGAGTTCCGCAGGGGTCAGAGTTGGGACCACAACTTTTCACTTTATACATTAATGATCTAGATGAAGGAACTGAGGGCATCCTGGCTAAGTTTGCAGATGATACAAAGATAGGTGGAGGGACAGGTAGTATTGAGGAGGCGGGGAGGCTGCAGAAGGATTTGGACAGGTTAGGAGAATGGGCAAAGAAGTGGCAGATGGAATATAATGTGGGGAAGTGTGAGGTCATGCACTTTGGTAGGAAGAATAGAGGCATAGACTATTTTCTAAATGAGGAGAGAATTCAGAAATCTGGAGTGCAAAGGAACTTGGGAGTCCTAGTCCAAGGTTCTCTTAAGGTTAACTTGCAGGTTGAGTTGGTAGTTAGGAAGGCAAATGCATTGTTAGCATTTATTTTGAGAGGACTAGAATATAAAAGCAGGGATGTGCTGCTGAGGCTTTATAAGGCTCTGGTCAGACCACATTTAGAATATTGTGAGCAATTTTGGGCCCCGTATCTCAGGAAGGATGTGCTGGCCCTGGAGAGGGTCCAGAGGAGGTTCACGAGAACGATCCCAAGAATGGAAGGCTTAACATATGAGGAACATTTGAGGACTCTGGGTCTATACTCGATGGAGCATAGAAGGATGAGGGGGGATCTGATTGAAACTTACAGAATACTGAAAGGCCTGGATAGAGTGGACATGAGGAAAATGTTTCCATTAGTAGGAGAGACTAGGACCCGAGGGCACAGCCTCAGAGTAAAGGGAAGACCTTTTAGAATAGAGATGAGGAGAAACTTCTTTAGCCAGAGAGTGGCGAATCTATGGAATTCATTGCCACAGGAGGCTGTGGAGGCCAGGTCATTGAGTGTATTTAAGACCGAGATAGATAGGTTCTTGATTGGTAAGGGGATCAAAGGTTACGGGGAGAAGGCGGAAGAATGGGATTGAGAAACTTATCAGCCATGATTGAATGGCGGAGCAGACTTGATGGGCCAATGGCCTAATTTCTGCTCCTATGTCTTATGATAGCTTTAAATAGCACTGATAAGTAACAATATTGAGCTTGTGCTGATGTGTGCAGCCAATGAACAGCACGGTTAGCACTGACTGCATGCACCAATAATGATTATTAGCATAGTCCATGAAGATAGCATGCTGCCCACATTAGGTTGAAAAGTCACGGGGTAATCTCGCATTGCAATCACTGTGCCTGTTTTCAGGGGCTATGCAATCTAGCTTCTACTGAATTTATAATAGTGTAATAATTCATAATTAATGCTGAACAATCTCTCTTGCCCTGAAAATTAATTTTTCAAGTGTGGAGTCTTATTCCCTTACAAGAAAATTAATTGTTGCTGTTGTTTTTAATTCTTTTTTAAGTCTACACTTTTCTTTTTAAATTTCCCTCTTAATCCCATGCCTATGCTCCATTCTTTATTTTTCTCTCTGTACACAGATTTAAATGTAATTTATGTTTCCTTTTTTTTATTTCCTGCATAGCCATGAGTGAGGATCCTGCAAACTGATTGGCTGATGAGCCATCCTGTGGTTTACTGTATTCACAGATCCCGTGTAGAGGACATCAAATTCAAACAGACATTAGAAATGAGGGAGTTTATGCTCCAGAGTCTGATTAAACTTTGTGGGTAGCTTTTCTCAAGGTAGACGATTGTTCCTTCGTCGCTGATCACAAAATCCAAGCCAATGAGATTCTGAGCAACAATTAAGAAATGGTAGATTAGGAAAGAATGAATTTATAATTACACCAAGAGCTGTAAAGACAGTACAAGATACTGTCATCACCTCTTGTTTAGTTGCCGTGTGGCTTTATCTCTAATAACAAATGTTTATTGAACACTATGAGCAGAATCTTCCTGTCTGTGAGCAGGGGCGGGGCCTGCTCGCCGAAGCATAAAATGACGCGTGGTGATGTTGGGCGTGCGTCACGATGTTACCGCGCATCATTCAGATATTCAGTTCGGCCTGCCGAACTGTCAAAGGCCTATTAAGTCCATTTAAATATCAATTAAAATACTTAACTGAGCTGTCCGTCCAAGCTTAAGGTTGGCAGGCAGGCGAAGAGCCCAGGCGGCCTTCGCATTTATCATGAAACCTCAACCACGGGCGTGATGAGATTTCATGAAGATTTTTAAAGTTTAATAAAATTTTTAAATAAAATTCATTGACATGTTCCAGCTCATGTGACAGTGTCACATGAGAGGACATGTCTTAAAAAAATGTTTTTGTCTTTATTAAAATTTTTAAAGATCCAACTAATCTCCCTGAGGCAGCCCTTTGCCTCAGGGAGATTACTGCACTCTTTCACACACATGCGCAATAGAGTGCAGGCCCCAACACAGCCTACTCCCCCCGCCCGCACAGGGAGCACTCAGTGCTTCCGGGTGTGCGTCACGCTGGGCAGGCCTTAACTGGCCCACCCATGTAAAATGGCGGTGCGCAGCCGATCGAGGGTGGCAATCGGCTGCGTGCCCACCCGCACCCGCTCCCATCCAACCCCTCCCCCCCCCCCACCCCAAACAACAGGGAGAAAATTCTCCCCTATGCTTTTATATCACTTGACTATTAATGAAGTACAGAGCAATGTATTTTCTCTATTTCTTTGTAACAAGAACTCCCATTTTTATTTTAGCTGTGCTTCATTTCAATGGTAATTACGCCTTTTTTTTACCTGGTCAAAATATGATCAGGGACCATTTTTATACTTGTCACAGACAAAGGGTTGGGGGTGATAATTTTATCTTTTGGCAATGATGTTGAATGGGTAATATCAAGTCGGCTTCCTGTTCTATACACCACCGATTGAGCGAAATAAAAAAATTGATGAGGTATGTAATGGACAGACAACCCAATATTGCAAGTTTTCCACAATCAATGGTCTTTAAATAAACCCCCTCCCAAAAATACTTGGCCAAGAGTAAGTTATGCAATCTGCATAAATCACAAGCACCATCAACGTTATGTAAGATGGAAATAGCTTATTTTCTAAAAGTTACAGTGCCGGTGATGAATCTGTGTGTTCTCAGTAATATATGCAGATATTTAAATATTTTTAAACTATTGGGAAAGAAATTGGTCCCCATCAATGCCGCTTTTGGATGAGAGCTTCAGGGACTAATTTCTGGGTGCACAAGATTGTCTCTGGAAGTTCATCACTTGTCAAATTGGAATTAGGGGACTTCTGAATGCCTGAAAGGCCTGTTTAAAACAGACCACACATGCTCAACTTAGTTTTCTCAATGTATTGCTGCCTAGCCAGCGGCCCTGAAAGAGATTGCTGAAAACTGCCAAAGGAAAGATAAGTTTTGATTTTTTTGTTAGCCACACAATCTGAAGCCAAGATGTGATGACTCGATGGAGCAGCAAGGTTTCGTAAAGAAACAGTGGCCTGAATTTTTTCCACGTCGGGCGGGCTCGGTGGGAGCAGTCACAGAGCCAACCGTCCCCCGCGATCGGCTCCACACCGCCATTTTACATGGGCGGGCCAATTTAGGCCCACCCAGTGTAATATGCGAGCGGTAGCGCTACCTGTGCAGGCTGGGTGGGAGGGAGAGTCGGAGCTGCCTCAGGGAGATTGAAGCGGTTGTTAAAAAATTTTTTTAAGACATTAAAATTTTAATGAAAGATGTCCCCTCATGTGACTGTGTCACATGAGATAGGAAAAGTTTTTACTTTTCATAGAAACTTTTTATTTAAGTAGTAAAAGCTTTCGGAAACCTCATCCCGCTTGTGGGTGAAGTTTCCCAAAAACGTAAACACCGCTTGGCCTTTGCGCCTGCCCACCAACTGTAAGGTTGGACGGGCAGCGTAAATTTGACATTAGTTACTTCATTAATGGCCTTAATAGGCCTATCAATTATCAGCGGGTGTGCAGCCGACTCCGGCATGCACCCGCCAAACAAAACATTGCGAGACAGCGCGATGACATTGGAAAGCACGCCCGACATCATCGCGCGTCATTTTATGCACCAGTGTACCGGGCCCGCCACTGCACACTGACTGTAAAATCCTGGCCAGTAAAACTTTATTACGGAGACATCTAGGAATGGTTGCACCTAGATCCGATCCCTCACCCAAAAGACCCCACCCCCCCGGATTGCCCGTGCTAAGAGCTCACTGATTGAAGCCCCCGCAGTACATCACATGATCCGTGATTGACAGGAGGGAGGGACAATGCATGCGGAGACCTCATTTCCCCATCCTTTAGTTTTTTTACAATTACTCTTTACAAAACACATTTGAACATTCAACAAACATATATATAATTTTAGGTGATTATAAATCAAGTCTTTGAGGTGCTCTTCATATATGACTACAGCGGCTTAGCTCTACCAGGTTCCCGAACAGGATCGACAGGATCTGGAACTGCACCATGAGATACATCATCAGGACTGGGTAGTTCAGGATTTGGCAACACCTCTGAAACATCTGGAATGTCTGTTCTATGTCAATCACATATCTCAGAAGTCAACGGCCCAATGTTAATCACCAGTTGATCAGTTAATTGTTGAAATGTCTCTCTGGCACGGATCTGATCTACGTTCTTACGGACAATTCTATCTCCCAATTGTACTTGGAAAGATAATGGACCAGTCTCTGAACCAATGGGTCCCGGAACCTCACAGGGTCCACTGCTGAATTTTTGCCCTTATACCATGTCACCTACACTGAATGTACATGCTTTACTGTGTATGTCATGGTCAAATTTCTGATTCCCCTGGTTCCGCGCCAGCTTCATCTCTAAATTCGGAAACACCAAGTGTAAACATGTACGCAGATTAATAACTCCGACGGTGTGGAACCCGTAGTCGAATGTGGTGTTGGATGATAACAGAGAAACCGGGTAAGTCGAGATTCCAGACTGCCTTCCGATAACTTTTTCATACCAGACTTAAAAGTTTGTACAGCCCTCTCAGCTAAACCATTCGATGAGGGATGCCTTTATATGGCGGTTTCCATTCAGATCCATGAATATCTGAAACTCTGTGCTGGTAAAGGTTGTACCATTATCAGAAATGACAATTTCACGTAGGCCATGTATGCTGAAACAGTGATGTAGCTTTTCGATAATTGCATTCGACATTGACGATTTGACTTCATATACACCCATCCATTTTGAATGTGTATCAACAATTAACAAGAACATGGTGCCTAAGAACGGTCCTACATAAATCCATATGTGGTTGAACCCAGGGTCAACCAGGCCACATCCATGGACACAGGAGATCCAAAACAGGCAACTTCTGTTGTTGCTGATAGTGGAGACAGTGCTGGAACCATGCTTTCAATGTCACTGTCAATGCCTGGCCACTAGACGTAGCTTCGCACCAGCATTTTCATCTTTGATATGCCTAGATGTGCACTGTGGGACTCTGTCAAGAGTGGCTCGCTACCTTATGATGGAATGACAACTCTTGAACCCCAAAGCGCAATTCCGTCTTGACAGCTTAATTCTGTGTTTCTGACATGGAATGGTCTCAATTCTTCAGATGCGGGCAAGTTAGTCTCTGACTTTCTACAATATTGGATCTCTGTTTGTCCAATTTCTAATTTGTTCCACCATACAGTGTCGAAGCATCTAAGAAATTCAGTAATAGCATTAATTCTTGTGGAACGGGAGTATTTACAATACAATCTGGTGATGGGAGATGACTGAGTGCATCTGCATTTGCAATGTGTAAGCCAGGGTGTTTACATAAAATTACACTCATAAGCAGATAATGTCAGAGTCCAGCATTGTATTCTTGCAGATGCTATTAGCAGTTTGACCTTGTCCTTGCTGAATAATCCTGTTAATGGTGTATGGTCCGACACAATGGTGAAATGGCAACCAAATAGGTGCTGGTGAGACTTTCTTACACTGAATACTCCTGATAATCATTCTTTTCCTAATTGAGAATAGACCATTTGGCTTGGGAAAAGACTCTCGAGACATAGCCAATGGGCTTTTCTGATCCATTTTCCATTTCTATGTGATAAAACGGTTCCTACACCATGAGGAGAAGCTTCACAAGTTAACACCAGCTCTTTCGATGGGTTGTAGCATACCAATAAACACGACAAATGCAGCAATTTCTTTGCTGTCACAAAAGTTTCTTCCTGTGGTGAACCCCACGACCAATGGTGGTTCTTTTTTAGCAACGAGTGTAATGGTGCCAACACAATTAATAGGTTAAGGAAGAAGTGGCTATAGTAGTTGATCATATTCAGGAAGGACTTGAGTTCTGTTACATTTGATGGTAATGATGCATCTTTTATTGCTGAACTTTATCTTCCACCAGATGCAAACCCTTGGTGTCCACCTAGATAAGTCACTTTTGATGCTTTAAATGTGCATTTTTCCCTCTTTAACTGTATGTCAGCTTCCATGAACCTTCTCAGCACTTCCTCCAGATTGGCTACATGTTCAGCCTCGGCTAACCCAGTAATGAGAATATCATCCAAATATACTACCACTTGTGGAAGGCCTTGCAGTAGACTCTCCATTGTTCTCTGACAAAATAGCACCTGCTAGACTCCAAAAGGCAGACGAGTGTACTGATAGAGACCCTTGTGTGTGTTAACGTTCTCTCGACATGTTATCCAATTCTAATTGTTGACAGGCATGGCTCATATCTAATTTTGTATATGACAGGCCTCCTGTCAACTTGGCTTTTCAGTTATCCATCCTTGGAATGGGGTACTTTTCTAGTTTTGCTATTTTATTGACTGTCAACTTGTAGTCTCCACATGCACGTACGGTCAGGTTGGGCTTGACCACTGGATCTATGGGTGCGGCCCACTCAGAAAATTGGACAGGCTGAATTACTCCCAGGCTTTCTAACTTGCATAGCTCTGCATCCACCTTTCCTTTCAGTGCAAAAGGCATGGGCTTGGCCTTGAAGAAATGTAGTGTTGCCTGGAGATCAACATGTATCTTGGCATGCGTGCCTTCCAACTTTCCTAATTCATCCCAAAAAACCATCTTGTATTTCTTTAGAAGTTCCGGAATTCTGTCTGATTTTAGATGAAATATCTCAGACCAGTCGAGTTTTACCTTCTGTAGCCAATCTCCATCTAAAGGACTGGGTCCCTCTCCTTTTATGATTATCAAAGGCAGTTGGGCTGTCTGTTACTTGTAACAGGCTGGGACTAAGGCAATGCCCTTGACTTGAATAGATTCTCCCATGTAAGTTCTTAACTTAGCGGCTGTCCGCTCCAAATTTATTGGCTATCTTCCTTCATTAAGGTATCTGAAAGTGTGCTCTCCACCACCCTAGTTGAGGCACCAATATCCACTTCCATACGCAGTGGCTTCTCATTTACTTATGCTGTCACTGTAATAGGTTCAGCAGTTACATTATACAGGGAGTGCACATCAGTATCAGCAGCTTCAGCCTTTGCTGTACCCATTAACTCAATCATGTTTGTTTGCTGTCTTGCAGACTGCCTCATCTTTGTTTGGCATTCCCATCCACATGTCCCTTCTTGTGGCGATGATGACATTCTGCCTCTCTGAACTTACAAATATCTGTTCCGTGGTCACCTCCACATCTATAGCAATTCTGTCTTGAAGTCGTTGATGAAGCATTTCTGTTAGGCTTCTTAATGTTTCTTACAGTGGACATTGAATCGCACTTTAATTCTGCAAGTCTGGTTTTCATGCCATGCTCAGTGGCAGATTCCAGCCCTACATGAAGTATGGTGCCGTTATCCATGTTGCAAAGCCTGCGTGTTTTTTGAAGCACTTTCCATGGCAAGGGAGATTTCTAGGGCGCGCTTAAAGTCGATATTGATTTTGGCAAGTAAGTGGTGCCGTATGGCGTTGTCCTTGACTCCGCATCCCATCGGTCCCACAATATATTGTTTAATGCGTCCCCAAAGTCGCAGTATTCCGTTAACTGCTTGAGATTCACCACATAGGTTGCAATGGACTCTCCCTGGGCATGAACTCTTGAATTAAATTTAAAGCATTGCATTATCACGGACAGCTTTGTCTGGAAGTGTGCTTTCACTAGGTCCACTAATTCACTATATGACTTGGAATCAGGCACACTCGGGGTGGTGAGGTTGAGAATCAGGTTGTATGTTTTACTACCACATACACTTAAGAGGATTGCTTTCTGCTTTTCTTCAGCAGTTATTTCATTTGTTACAAAATGCTCAACATACTGGTTCCAATCTTCAATATTCGCATCATATGGATTGATTCCAAGTGGCAGCATGACTGGTGGGTAGTTTTTAAAATTCGATTTACTCACAGTAACAGGGTGAGGTGCACAGTCGAAGTTGATTTTACCCTCGTCGCCAAATGTGATGACTCGATGGAGCAGACCGGTTTCATAAAGAAACAGTAAAACTTTATCACGGAGACGTCTTAAAGTGCTTGCATCTTGACTGGATCCCTTGTCCGTGCTAAGAACTCACTGATCGAAGCCCCTGCAGTACATCACATGACCTGTGATTGACAGGAGGGAGGGACAATACATGCAGTTACCACATAAGGTGCGAAAGAGTGCTCATCCTGGCTGCAGGTCACTACTAGTAGCTGCTGCTGGCCCATGCTTATCTCCTTCCCCTTCACCTTCACTCCACTCCTCCAAAGCCTATCTGTAGGCAGAATTGGTGTCAGAACCAGCCAATTTTGAGAAGACCTAGGCCAGCGAGTCAAACCTGGACACAAGTTTGCAATTCTCAGGTCACCTGGATTATGTAGATGAGGTTCTGCACTCAATTTCAAACAAATCTTAGATTCACACATTCCAGATGTGCCACTCACTTCATGCTGGCTTTCAGGGTGAGAGTAATTTCCTGGCTATTACATTTAGGGAAGGCTTGTATTCTTTCTCCTGGATGATACATATCATGAGGTTGGTGATATGAAATGTTCTCCATATTTTCCCAGCAATATTTATGAGGCTGCAGTGTATGGCACAGGAGATTTGAGATTTGAGAGGCTGTGTGGTTTGTTACTGTCTTACCATCAGTGTGGCTATGTAATCAGCTTGTTTTCAATCATCACAGTTCTGATTTAATTTATGTTTATATTGTTGTGTGAAATGCATCTGGGATCACTGTGTATACTTACATGATCTCTAACAAAAGTCCAATATTGTGCATCAGATACTCCAGTCACTATTCATAAGGTACCATTCTAAACGCTGCATGCAAATTATGTCAATTTCACCAACTAGTGTGTTTGTGTGTGGGTTGCAATCTTGAGTATTAAATTAAACAAGTTCATGTGAACCATTAAGATCTAATCGTTGTAAAGCAGGCGAAGACTGTTGCTCCTAATCTCAGGAAGGTAACTAACTTGGCTAGGGTGTAGGAACCAGGAGATAATATCAGAAGGGAATACCAAGGTCCACAGAATATTGGAAAAGATCGATAGCACTAGTGTAGGGAATAGTAAGCTAATAAGTGGGGTCAGAGTTAAAGAGAAACTAATAGAGTCTAAATCAGGGTCACTGGGATGTGAATACATGGACTGTGGTAAATAAGATTAGTGAATTACGGACACAAATTGTCATGTGGAAATTAGATGTTCTGGCTCTAATAGATGTTAAGAAATAGAGATAGTTTAAATAAGTTATATGTGTATTTGGGTGTGTTAAGAATAAGGTATATCTTTAATGTTTAAGTTTGATTTGTATTTGAGCGTTAAGAAAATGAGAAGTTGAGTTTTAGCTTCACTTTAAAAGATGCCTACATTTTAATGAAGATTTTACAACTCTTGAAGGGAAGTTAAAACAAACACAAGGTTAAAAAAACTGTGTTTTTGCCTAGCAACTGGAGGCCCCACAGAAACAGAAAAGTAGTTTCAGTTCAATTGAAAGCAGTTTGAGTTCAGTTTTAAGCAGTTGCCAGCAGAAGCAGTCTAGGAGGGATAGATCACAAGTCCCAAATCAAAGCTCAGTTGAAACCAAGGTTCCAGAGTAGCTGGACAGGAGAGGAAATTGCAAGAGCAGGTTCCAGAAACTAAACAAAAAAGTCCCTAAATCCAGGGGAGTGGAATAGGAAAGGTCCCAAGAGGATAGTTAACTCAAAAGAAAATGGCAGGAACCTGGTAAAGGCCCTGTTAAGTAAAGTTAAGAGTGAGGAGCAGAGAGGAAGGCTCCAAGCTTTAAGCTTAAAGAGAAGAAAGCTGCAGGAAGCAGACTTAAAGCAAAAATGGCTTGCAAGAAGCCAGGAGATCCAAGGAGACAGCTGAAAGTCTTTAACTCTTTACTATGGGCATGTGAAATTGTGGTGTTCTGTTGGCATAACTGAGTCAGTGAGAGAGAATGCATGGAAGGAAGTTTGAATGTACGTGGTGATCCAGGGGAGAGGAACATCAGACAGAGAGTTCAAAACCCTGGAGGTGGACCCTTGTGGAAGGCATCTGAGAGAAAGCTTTGTTTGGGAGAGCGAGTCCTTCGAGTGGAGATTGGAAACCCTCATGTGAGACCGGTTGGCTCACGGTGTGGCAAGTGTCTGGGGGGAGGTGATGAGAAATCCATAGCATCTGTTTGGGGTGACATCTGTCACTTGGTTTCAGAGTCTGACCACAGGTCACCTATTTGTTTACATGGACTGTATACTTACTGTGAACATTAGAGTATAAGATAGCTTTTTTAACTTGTGTTACACTTACAAACCTGTATATATCTGTAAAGGTATAGTTGCAGGTGAAGGAGCTTTGCAATATAGTTAATTTTTTCTTGTTTAATAAATGTTTTATTCTTTTGTTGAAAATTTGTCAACTGACTCCTGTGACTCTGTTCAGTAGCCACTCTCCATGTATCTAAACAAATAAAAAAGTTAGGATTTATCAAGCCAGGTTGTACCCTGAGATCTGGCTTGTCCAATAGTAGCATCAGCTGGGATCATAACCTGGCTCAAAGAAGGGCAGGACTGGGTGTTAAATATTCCTGAATACAAGGTGTTCAGGAAGATGGGAAGGGTAAAAAAGGAGGAGGGGTGGTGGTATTGATTAAGGAGAGCATTCAAGTGCTGGCAAAAGAGTATGATCCAGAAGTGTCAAGGACAAGATCTATTTGGCTAGAGCTAAGGAACAAAAAAAGGTACAATTACATTGCTTGTGGTCTATGGGCCACCAACTATTGGAAGGATGTAGAGGAACATATTTTCAAGGGAATTACAGACAAGTGCAAAAATTATAAAGTACTTACAATAGGGAACCAATTATAGACTGGGATAGCATTACTGTAAAGAGCAGAGAGGGTCAGGAGTTGCTAGAGTGTATTCAGGGAATTTTTTGTCAACATATGAAGGCAGAGGACATAGCTGAGGTATTAAATGAATACTAAGCATCTGCCAAGAAAGAAGATGCTACGCAGGCTATGGTGAAAGAGGAGGTAATTCAGACACTAGAAGGGTTTAAAATTGAAAAGGAGGGGGTATTGGATAGGCTGTTTGTACTTTAAAATTGATAAGGAACAGGGACCGAATGAGATGCTCCCAAGGATACTGGGAGAAGTGAGAGTGGAAAATGCAGAGGCACTGGCAATAATTTCTCAATCCTTCTTAGACTCAGGGGTGGTGCCAGAACACTGGAGAATTGCAAATGTTGCACCCTTGTTCAAAAAAAGGTGTAAGGATAAGCGCAGCAACTACGGGCCAGTCAGTTTAACTTAAGTGGTGGGGAAGCTTCTACAAAAAATAATTCGGCATAAAAGGCAGAATTTTGTCCTTGTCGGGCAGGCTCGACAGGGGCAGGCAGGAGCAGTGGGAGGCGGACCAACACCTGCGATCGGGGTCAGACCGCGATTAAGGCCCGCCCAGCGTGAAACATGTGCTGCAGCACTCAGCGTTGCCTGTGCGGAGGGGGGGGAAATAGGGGGGGTAGTGGTGAGCCAAGCGAGCAGTGAACTTCGCGCATGCACGTGGGTGCACAGTGGAAAAGCTCCCAGAGAGCTGCCTCAGGGAGATGAAGAGTTCTGAAAAACAAAAGTGAAGAATTTTTAAATGTTAAAAAACATGTCTCCTCGTGTGACTCTGTCACATGAGCAGGGACACATTATGAATGAGGTGTAAAATTTTTTATTTTATTATTATTTGCTGTTGGAAACCTCATCCCACCCATGGATGAGGTTTTCTAAAAGTTGCAGAGGCCGCCTGGCCTTTTTGCCAGCCCACCAACCGTAAGGTTGGGGGCAGCGAAAAATTTAAGTTGATTAATACTTTAATGGCCTTAATAGGCCTTCTATTTGTCGGCCGCTAACTGAACAATCGCACAAATGCGCGTTGACATAGGGACCCTCCCCAGACATCATCGCACGTCATTCACGCTTGAGCGGGTCGGGCATGCGCCCACCCGCCGAGGTGAAAATTCTGCCCAAAGTTAATAGTCACATGGACAAATCCAGGCTAATTAAAGAAAGCCAGCATGGATTTCTTGAGGGAAAATAATGATTAACTAACATACAGGAGTGTTTTGAAGAGGTAACAGAGAGGGTTGATGAGGGGATTGCTGTTGATGTGGTGTACATGGACTTCCAAAAGGCATTTTATACAGTGCCGTACAACTGACTAGAATAAAAGGGACAGTAGCAACATGGATTTGGAATTGGCTGAGTGACAGGAAACAGAGAGTAGTGGTTAATGGATGTTTCTCATGCTGGAGGAGGGTTTGTAGTAGAGTCCCCAGGGGTCAGTGTTGGGACCCTTGCTTTTTCTGATACATATTAATAACTTAGATCTTGGTGTACAGTGCACATTTTCAAAGATTGCAGATGATACAAAACTCGGAAGCAGTGTGAATTGTGAGAAGGATACTGTAGAACTTCAAAAGGAGATAGACAAGTTGGTGGAATGGGCAGACAGGCAAAGATGAAATTTAATGCAGAGAAGTGATTTATTTTGGTAGAAAGAACATGGAGAGACATAAATAGGAGTACAACTGTAAAGTGGGTGGAAGAGCAGAGGGACCTGGGTGCTTTTGGGGGAAGCGGTGGCATAGTGTTATTGTCACTAAACTAGTATACCAGGGAACCTGGGTTCAAATCCCACTGAGGCAGATGGTGACGTTTAAATTTAATAAAAATCTGGAATTAAAAGTCTGATGATGACCACAAAACCATTGCTGATTGTTGGATTGCCTGGTTCACTAATGTCCTTTAGGGGAGGAAATCTGCCATCCTTAACTGGTCTGGCCTACATTTGACTCCAGACTCACAGCAATGTGATTGAATCTTAAATATCCTCTGAGCAAGGGCAATTAGGGATCGGTAATAAATGCTGGCCTAACCAGCGATGCCCACATCCCATGAATAAATTTTTTTTAAATGTGCATAAGTCATTGAGATGGCAGGATAGGTTGACCGGGTTTAATAAAGCATACAGTATCCTAGGCTTTATTAATAGGGGCATAGATTACAACAGCAAGAAGGTTATGTTGAACTTTATAAGCCATGGTTTCAGCCTCAGCTGGAATATTGCATCCAGTTCTGGACATTGCACTTTAGGAAAGAAATGAAGGCATTAGAGAGAGTGCAGAAAAGATTCACGAGAATGGTTTCAGGAATGAGGAACTTCAGTTATGAAGACAGATGGGAGAGGTTAGTACTGTTTTCCTTAGAGAAAAGAAGGCTGGGAGGAGGTTTGATAGAGGTATTCAAAATCATGAGGGCTCTAGGCAGAATAGATAGAGAGAAAATGTTCCCACTCGTGAAAGGATCAAGAACATGAGGGCACATATTTAAAGTAATTAGTAAAAGAAACAATAGTGATATGAGGAAAAACTTTTTCTAGCAATGAGTGGTTAGCATCTGGAATGCTCTGCCTGAGATTGTGGAGGAGGCAGGTTCAACTGAAACAAGCAAAAGGGAATTAAACTGTTATTTGAAAAGGAAGAATGTGAAGGGTTATGAGGAGAAGGCGGGAGGATGGAACTCGGCGAGTTGCTCATTCAAAGATCCGGTGCAGATACAATGGACCAAATGTTTTCAAAGCTCTCCACAACCTTGTCCCTCTCTGTATTTGTAATCTGCTCCAGCCCCATAATCCTCCAATCTGCTCTGCCATTGAGGACTGCACCTGTAGCTGCTGGGCCCCTAGGCTGCAATACCCTTCCTACATCTCTCAACCTCTCTGCCTAACTTTTCTCCTTTAAGGCATTCCTTAAAACCGACCTATTTTACCAAGGTTTTGGTCACCTGACCTCGTATCTCCTCACAATACTTGGTGCTGTATTTTGCATTATAATGCTCCTGTAAAGTGCCTTGGGACATTTTATTACATTAGAGGTGCAGTGTAAATTAGGTTGTTGTTGTTATATCCCATATACTTTTCTGAGAAAGCAGCCTGGGTTTGCCTTCACTAGCTCCAGAACCAGGTTCAAGACCCTACTTCGGCATTCTTATGCTCATGCAATGTGGAAACTATCTCACACTAATGTGAAGGTTGTGTACAATTACAGACTATTGACATATTATTTGTTGCCTGGTAGAAATGTATTTATGCAAATCCCAGTGCCATTTTAGTTTTATGACTATCCAACATGAATTTTGGATCAGAAAGCCCATGATTGCGCAATGCCCAAATCTGAATTGCGTTTATTATCTACAATTTGGCAAAGCTCATTCTCTATTCAAATAACATCTGCTCTATTTTGCTTTATCCACCCCAATTCATATTTTAATCAAATTTAACCTTTCAGTTCTTTACCTCTGAAATTTGAAATCATGCCCTGAACACCACAGTCTAGGTCATTAATATATATCAGGGAGAGCAAGGTTCCCAATACTGACCCCTGGGAAACTCCATTACAATCCTTCCTCTAATCTGAAAAAAAACATCTATTAACCACTACTCTTTCCTGTCATTCAGCCAATTTCTTATCTAAGTGCCTTCTCTCCCACTTATTCCATGAGTTAGAGTTTTGCTCACAAGTCTATTGTGTGGCACTGTACCAAATGCCTTTTGAAAATCCATACACACAGCATGAACAGCATTGCCCTTATCAACCTTCCCTGTTACCTCCTCAAAAAACTCCTGCAATTTTGTTAAACATGATTTTCCCTTAATGAATCCATGTTGGCTTTCCTTAATAACCCTGCACTTGTCTAAGTGACTACTGACCTCCCAAACTATAATTTCCAGGAGCAGAATTTTCAGCCTGTCGGGCAGGCCATGTGGGCACCTGCGCGAGTGCAGGCGGGCCTGCAATCAGGTCCACACCGCCATTTTACGCGGCCCACCAAGCATTAAACGCAGCTCCCGAGGACAGCGGGAGTGGGCGGGCGGCGGTGGGGCTGCAGTGATCGCTGGGTCCAATGGTGACCCGGCCGCCTGTTTTAAAAAGTTGCTGCAGCCTTTCAAAGGCTGTGAATCACGGGAAGGGATCCTCAGAGAGCTGCTGGTGAGCAGGCCAGGCAGGAGGATAGGGCAGGGGGCCACTGAGACCCTTGTTTTTCTGACAATTGCCTTGTTGCCCTCCTCGAGGGGGTGGCAGCACGGCTGGAAGTCCTGGTACCCCAGGATGGGAGGAGGAGTTCCCCCCACATGACAAAACGTGCCTGGGAGGAGGTGGCAGAGATCGTGACGCACTTGGATCCAGTGTCGCAAGCGCTTCAACAACCTGTTGCACTCAGGAAGGGTGAGTACCATGTTGGCATTGGTCACTTAACCCAGCAAGTAGGCTTTCCCCCCTAGTGCCCCTCCCCCCCATAAGTCTGAGTGTAGTGACTGCATTGAATCATTGACGGCATGTGTCCTTCGTTGGGTGGGTCAGGAGATATTGTCCTTGCCGATGTCACCGTAAGAGGGTGGTGATGAGATGGGTTCTGCGCCCACAGCATGTGGTTCACTGAGACCCACATTACTGTTTTGGGGGCAACCTTGAGGAGCTGCACCTAGGCGCAGTGCTGGAACTTCAGGACATGTCAAAGTCAGGGTGATGACATGCTGGGAGGGGAGCTTCAAGGTTGCGCGGCACCAATCGATCTGATGTCCTCTGCGGTCCACGTGCTTGCGCCTCCTCGGTATGGAAGGTTAGACCGTGTGGTGCCAAATGTGATGTAGGCAGCTTTGGCCAAGGGGGAGGCAGGGGTGTTGGGGGGGAACAGGCCTAGCATCTTTGTGGGAGTGTTCAGCAGCAGCGGGGTGAGGAGACACTGGAGCCCTGCAATGTCCCACTTTGGTTGGGGTGGGCCATCCACGAAGAGAGTCCAAGTACAATTAGCACTAATCAATGCTCTTCTCTCCTTTTCAGAAAAAGAATGCACATAATGCTGCCGAGTGGGTGAGGACTGGTGGAGGGCCGGCACAGTTGGCGATTCTCAACTGATTCGAGCAGGAGTCTTAGATATGGAGTGGCGCCATGCACCCAGGTCCACCGGTGTCGGTGAGGCTGGGGTGCCACGAGCAGGTATGTTTGCCCAGCAGCGAGGTCACCATTGTTCTCCCAACAGCCATGGCAGTGCTGAATGTTCAGTGATTGAAGTTTGCAATATGGCTTGACCATTGTATATGGAAAAATGAGCACATAATGATCCGGCGGACAGGGATGCACATTGACATTGTCTCCATGTTAACTGATCCAATGTCCTTGTTCTGCCTTTCAGCATCAGTGGAGCAGGGCCGGGAGGGGGAGCAGCAGAGGCCCCCTGACACCTGAGGGCCCTGAAGTCTAACCAGCGTCACACCATCTCTGTCAGGCAGGCACCAGCGCAGATACTAGCAACTCGGTGGGAATTAGAACATCGGCTAGTGTCCCGGGGCACAGCGGTGAGGGTGCTTCATGATCACTGGAGGAGCTGGCAGAGACAGAGAGTGCCCATGGTGCCAGCAGTCGGAGGACTGCAGGGGACCAGGCACGTGCTCAGTCGGTGCCTGATGATGTGCCTCTGGAGTCGCCCGCAACGTAGCAAACGCAGGAAATGCAATCGGATGTGTGGGAGCATCTGGGGGAGATACATGAGGCTATGCTTGGCTTGGTGTCCATGGTGGAGGAGTTCACGCGGACGATTGCCAAAACAATAAGCCTCATGTCCGAGCATCATGCGTCCTCCATGGAGAGAGTGGCGATTCTCATGGAGAGACTCCTCCAGGAGACCAATCAGAGCTTCCTGGGGATGCGCTCAGACCAGCAAGCCCTCACATCAGCATTGACCTCAGCTGGTCAGTGCCAATGTGGGAGATGGTCTGGGCACCAAGCTTCCCAGCTTGGTGCCCATCCGCCCACGGTGAGCAGGGAGGTCCGAAGCGACCTCACATCAGCGCAGCAGCTGCCAGTCGTCTCTGCGGGATTCCCTAAGGGCGCTCCGGATGAGGGCACCAAGGTCATTGAGGCCAACAGGACAGCAGAGTGAGCAGGCTGTCTCAGATGCCACTCCCAGCGAGGGGACAGCACCAAGACATAGCACCCGAAAATGAAAAAATAAGGACCCTTAGGCACCCGACAGATTTTATTACTGGTGCTTTTGTGTTGGCCCGCAATGAGGTCTTTATGAGTTGGTCTGATTTTTAACACTTTTGTCATTTTGTTTTCGTAAGTTCCTTTTGTTATAATATTAAATTCAGACATGTCACCATGGCTGAGGGTGCCTCTTGTTCTGCAGGTGCATGGTTACCAATAATGTTATGAGCAATTTGTGAGACATTTAGCTTTATTAACAAGGCCCTTAGTTAATGTTCCTATCCAGGCAGATTTTGCACTCAGGTATCGGGTATGGAGCTTGCAGCCCAGGCTTGTCCTGGAGGTCCATAGGTGGCGCGCTAGCTGAAGGTTCATAGGATTAAAGCCACCTGGGTGTCCCTGCCTCCCTGCAGTATGCCCGGGTCAGCGTCTACCCCCTCAGCATTTCCATATGCATGCTCATCCTCGGACTCACTGCTGGACTCATCATGTGCAGCCGCAGCCATTGTGTCTACGTCTTCATCGTCCACAGTGTTCCCCTTTTCCAGCGCAAGATTGTGTAGAGTGCAGCATGCAACCATTATCAGCAACAAACGATCTGGGGTGTACTGGAGTGCGCCCCCTGAGCGGCCCAGGCATCGGAAGCACATCTTGAGAAGACTGATGGCTCTCTCCACCACAGCCCTTTTGGAGGCGCGGCTCCTATTGTACCGCTGCTCAGCTTCTGTTCTTGGATGGCGGAGAGGCATCATGAGCCACCTTCTGAGGGGATAGCCCTTGTCACCCAGCAGCCATCCATCCAGCCGGGCTGGAGCATTGAAGAGCACCAGCACCTGGGAGTGTGTGAGGATGTAGGCATTGTGGGAGCTGCCTGGGTACCTTGCACAGACTTGTAGAATCAGCATCCTGTGGTCACACACTATCTGCACGTTCATGGAGTGGAAGCCCTTCCTGTTGACGAAGGCACCGGGCTCACCCGCTGGTGCCTTGATGGCCACATGTGTACAGTCAATTGCACCCTGGACACGGGGGAAGCCAGCAATGGCCGCGAAGCCTCTGGCTCACTGTGTCTGGCTGGCTGGCCTCATCCCAGCGGTAGTGGATGAAGGTCAATGCACGCCTGAACAGAGGTTCTGTAACCTGCTTGACACAAGTGTGGACAGCTGATTGGGAGACACTGCAAAGATCACCCACTGAGCCCTGCAAGGAACCAGAGACATAGAGGTTGAGGGCAGCTGTGACTTTCAGAGTCACTGGCATGGGATGTCCACCCACACAGTTCGCGGAGATCTCAGGCCCAATCATCTGACAAATGGAGGTGACTGTCTCCCTTGACAGATGGAGCCTTCTTCGGCACTGCACCTCAGACATATTAAGGTAGCTGCTTCGCCGCCTGTATACCCTAGCAGCAGGATAGTGGCATCTTCTGTGGCCCCTTCTACCTTGGTTTACCTCTTGGCCCCATCCCCCTTGTGCCTGCGCCTGTCCTCCCAAAGGTGGCTCCCTTGGAGGCTGATTATACACTCCTGGCCTCCTTCCCCTTCTAGCCCTCCCTTCCTCCTCAGAGGAGCTTCCTCCAGTGGACAGTTCAATTCCCATTCCCAGGCTAAGGGAAGGCTTCCTGAAACTTGCAAGCCCAAAAAAGATTCCTCACTGCAGAGCACTGACCTGAAGGTTGTGAGTCCAGCCCAAGCAGCTGGTATGTGTTTTGAAGTATTGCAGATCACACAGGCAAGTATCAGTAACTTTGAAACATCAATATTTGACAGAGCACACCCGCGACCCCACTGAGCCCTCTTATCCCGTCCGTGGATGAGGTTTATACAAATGTATCCTACCCGCCTGCCCATTGAGCCTGTGCGCCAACCCGAAGATTGCATGGTCACCGAAAAATCACCATCAATTGGCGCCTCAAGGGCCTTAAGTGGTCCGTTTATTAATGGCAGGCGCGCATCGGATATCATCACGTGCCTACCCAACGAAATATCGCAATGGCGCACGGTGACATCGGGACACTCGCCCAACATCACCGCTCGTCATTTTACACGTCGGTGTGTGGATCCCGCCCCCACACCCCAATGGGAAAATTCTACCCCAGAAGTTTCCCAACCACTGAAATCAAACTGACTGGTCTGTAGTTGCCGGCTTTATCCTTACACCCCTTTTTGAACAAGAGTTTAGCATTTGCAATTCTCCAGTACTCTGGCACCACCCTGTGCCTAAGGATGACTGGAAGATTATCACTAGTGCCTTCGCAATTGCCACTTCCCTCACTTCCCTCAGTGCCTTTGGATGCATCTCATCCGGTCCTGGTACCTTATCAATTTTAAGTAAAGGTAACCTTTCCAAAGATAGCCTTTCACATGATGTTGAGAGTAGTATATTAGCATGGATAGAGGATTGACAAACTAATGTAAGGCAGAGTTGGGATAAGGGGTGCATTTTCAGGATCGCAAGCTGTAACTAGAGGAGTGCCACAGGGATCAGTGCTGGGCCACAATTATTTTCAATATATATTAACGACTTGGTTGAGGGAAGTGAATGTACTATTGTCAAGTTTGCGGATGACACAAAAGTAAGTGGGAAGGCAAGTGTTAAGGACAAAGAGTCTACAGAGGGACATAGGCAGGTTAAGTGAGTGGGAAAAAACTTGGCAGATGGAATGTAATGTGGGAAAATGTGAGGTTATGCACTTTGGCAGGAAGAATAGAGGAACTGAATATTATTTAAATGGAGAAATACTGCAGAAGGCTGCAGCATAGAGGGATTTGGGGGCCCTTGTGCATGAACCACAAAAAAGTAACATACAAGTTCAACAGGTAATAGGGAAGGCAAATGGAATGTTGGCCTCTATTTCAAAGGGAATGGGAGTGTAAAAATAGGGAAGTCTTGGTAAAATTAAACAAAGCACGAGTTAGGCCAAACCTAGAATACTGTGAACAGTTTTGGTCCCCTTATCTAAGGAAAGATATACTGGCATTGGAGGCAGTCCAGAGAAGGTTCCCTAGGTTGATCCTGGGTATGGAGGGGTTTTCTTATGAGGAGAGGTTGAGTAGGTTGGGCCTATACTCATTGGAGTTTAGAAGAATGAGAGGCGACCTTATTGAAACATATAGGATTCTTGGGGGGCTTGGCAGGGTAGATGCTGAGAGGTTGTTTCCTTTTGTGGGAGAGTCTAGGACCAAAAGGCATAACCTCAGAGGAAGGGGTCGCCCATTTAAGACAGAGATGAGGAGGAATTTCTTCTCTCAGAGGGTAGTGAATCTGTGGAATTCTTTACCGCAGGGGGCTGTAGACGTTGAGCCATTAAGTATATACAAGGCTGAGATGGGCAGATTTTTAATTAGTAAGAGAATCAAGGGTTGTGAGAAAAAGGCAGGAAAGTGAAATTGAGGATTATCAGATCAGCCATGATTTCATTAAATGGTGGGTGGCCTACTTCTGCTCTTATGTCTTATGGTATAAAACCTTCATATAGATGTAGTCATCGAGGACACTTTGTGCCTGCATGACTTCTCACATCCCTCAGGAGGCACATTCCACATGGCCGAGCTGCACTGACATATCTTTATAAAATGTTTACTACAGTATGGTACAATATAATAATTCAACTGTCACTTACCAGTTGTCTCCTCTGTGCTGCGTCCGGAAAGGCCTATATATACCAACCAATCAACTCACGGGACTCCTGTGATGTCACTTATAGATTTTAGCTGTGAACTCCTGGTGCTCTCTCTCTCTCTCTCTCTGCTGTTTTATGGGCTCTCTTACATTGTTTGTTAGCATAATTCAATTTCTTAATTAACTGAGGTATACCACACCTCTTTGCCTCATGCACTGAATTCCCATGTGAACCTAATTTGCTACTCACTTGGTCTCCATCTCGCTCAAGCGTAGTTGCCTGCCCACGCGGTGCCCCTTACTGATCGTATAGTTTGAAAAGACTGTCTCTTTTATAGATCCTCTGATGAGTCACTAGCTAGCTTAGCTTCTTGCTACAGTAATTAACACTACTTGAGCCCACTGCTTTCAGTGGTGGTTAACTGCCACTCAAGGCATTTCTTCTATTTAACAAGCTAGCCTAACTTTCTTGAGGGTTAGTACTATGTCTGATCTTGATTCTTAACATATAGTTAAACCTAAAAAAGACTTACCAGAACTTACCATGTGAACCTAATTCGCCACTCACTCAGTCTCTGACTCACTCCGGTGTATTCGCCTGTCTCCTCGCATGCCCTTTACTCAACAAGAAAAGAAACCATTAGGAACTAATATGCCTAACAAGGTGATGTGCTATTTCCATTGCCTTTTTATATATACACATTGTGATCTCCAAAAGTGCAGGTTTAGTGTATTTAACATAGTTAATTAGAACTAATACAAGCAGTAACCATGGTGCACTAAGTTAATCGGTGCTAAGTTTGGGTGTGTGGTACCTGTTTTTTAGGTACTACTATAGAATTTAGAGATCTAAAATGGCACCTGTGGAGTATGTGTGCGTTGTGCTGGACATCATATTGTAAGGGGGCCAGCACATATGCAAAGGGAATCCACCAGAATTGAGCATGGGAGACAAATTATTTTCAATAGTTGCTGGTTGGTTTTCACTGGCTATTTCTACAATTATACAAGTGTTTGGTACTTTCAAGAATTCTTGAAACGGTTAAAATTTATAGGAAGTGGTGTGGCAGATGTTGAAAGACCTGTTCCTGATTTCAAGGCTTCTGCAAAAAACAGTTACTCCCAGATATGGGTGCAGAGATAGGCATTCCCTTTGGAAAACAGCATGCCTGGCAGAATGAGCAGAGGTAACACAGAGCAGGCAAAACTGCTGGAAGAGGGAGGAGGATGGGGTCATCAACAGGAGGTCATGGAGTTGAAATTGGTCTACAGCAGCAGTGTGAAAGGGTTCATAACAAATCAGCAACTGATTTTTCACTGTGCCAGATCTTCTTTCCAGTGAAGTTCACAGGACATTAGTTCAAAATCTTTTTGAAGCCTCATTTCCTAGTCTTACTATCATTTTTACTAGGTTTGGAGGTGGGCAGGTAACATAGCAGCAAAGGCATCAGAAGGGAAGCCTGAAATCTTTCCGCTGCCAGCATATATGCCCAGAAGTGGGAACGGCAGCAGCTCATGTGCCTGCCAACCGGAAGAGGGCAACCAGTTAAATCATGATTGGCCAATTAATGGCCAATTTGCCACAATGCCAGTATTTTACCAGCACTGGCATGGCCTTCATGGCCATAGCATGACCAGTGGGTAAACCATGGCAGTCAAACAACAGATTCTTTGAAGGGGTCCTTCTTTTCTCGCCACTCCATGGCCCACAAAAGGGTCACCTGGAGCAATGTCCTCCTCCATAGCTCTGACCCGGCCATTGGAGGGTTCAACCCTCCAATTGCCAGGGTCTGCCTGCCTGGACCTGTCACATTGAACAAAGTTCCTACCCATCCTTTGAGGACACAACATGGAGGCACCTTTCCTTCTCATTGCACCTTCAGCTGCAGCTGGACGGTGATTCAGCTCAGTGGTGAGCTAATAATTGGCCAGCACCAGTATAATAATCCTCATTCATCCCAATGGCATGGATTTTAGACTCCTCTGCTGGCAGGTTTGAAGGTGGGAGTATGTAAAAGTCAACAGCTGGCCTTCCTGCCACATAGCCACCCTGACCTGCCTGGAATTTTATGGATGTGGAGTGGGATGGGCGGTTGGTGGGGGAGAGGGGCTGCCAGCCATTGTAATTATTGAAGCTCTTAAGTGACTGATTAATGACTACTTGATGGCCTCATCCTACCACCGCTGGCATTTTACCCAGTGCCGGGATAGGCCCATGTCTAGTGGGTAGCCCAGCAACTTTAGCCGAGCAGGCTTGTGTCGGGCAAAGGGAGGATACTCTTTGCAGGTCCCCTGGGCCCATCAGAGACAAAACCTTTCCCCCAGATCATCCCCACCGCCCCCCTTTAATCCTCCCCCTGGCTTCTTAACCCCCCTCACTGAGACCTCTGACCCTGTAATTACCTGGGCTGCTCATTGTGATGGGATATGTAAGAATGGATGTTTTATTTTAAATATTTTGGGGTATATTGTGTTATTCTGTAAAGAAGGCTGGATGTCTGTGCCTGTGTTATATAATTAAACTGGGCAAGAGTTTGATAGGAGTCAGGTTGTCTGGGGGTATGGAAACATGAAAAGGGTAGAGATGTTAATTTGAGGCACAAGTCAATAGGTTAGATCTAGCATTTTTAGATAAGTCAAGAGGTTGTTTGAATTTCAAAGAGGAGTCAGAAGTAAGAACGAAAATGTTGCAGCTTACAGGAGTCCATTGGTAAATAGTAGTGGAGATATTATATTTTTATTTACCCAAAAACAAAGACAAGGTGGAAACCTGAAAGCTCTTATATTTGGAAGGGTTTGAGAACAATGGGGCTGAGATTAAAGGGGGAAAAAGGTATATTAGACTTACTGTGAATAGCTGGTTTTTAGCTGGAGCTGGAGAAATGGCTGTATAGCTGTTAAGCTAGAGATGGCTGGAGATAGCTGGAGCTGTGAAGCAGTCCAGGAAGGGTGTCCTGCAGTCTGCATCGCAGTGAAGCAGCCTGGGAAGAGTGTCCTGCAGTCAGCATCGCAGTGAAGCAGCTTGGGAAGAATATCCTACAGTCAGCATCGCAGTGAAGCAGTCTGAGAAGAGTGTCCTGCAGTCAGCATCATGGTGAAGCAGTCTGGGAAGAGTGTCCTGCAGTCACTTCTTGTTGAAAATAACAAGAGTGACATCACAAGACAGTGCCAGAGAGCAGCGGAGAGATCAGAACCAGCGCGAGTGTGGGAAAGCTTCTAAAAGTAATGTCAGCACAAAGGTGTTTGAGCTGATTGGTGAGTAGTGGATAAGTGGTTTCTCCAGTTTTTTTCTCCAGCTTTTCTCCAGTTTACAATAGATTAAGCTAAGGAAAGGTAAGGGTTCTAGATTTTATTTAGAGTACATAAATAATTTAAAGTTTTTTACCGTATTTAACTTAAAGTAAAGGTGTTTTTTCAACTGGAGGCATGGCAGGGCAGCTCAGTCCCGTGTTATGTATCGACTGCAACATGTGGGAAGTCCTAGACGCTCCTTGCATTTTGTCTGACCACGTGTGCAGGAAGTGCCACCAGCTGCAGCTACTTGAGCTCCAGGTTTCAGAGCTTGAGCGGCAGCTGGAGGCACTGAGGTGCATCCACGAGGCTGAGAGTTTTGTGGCTAGCATGTTTGCAGTGGTTGTCATCCCACAGCTTACGGAAGTGCAGACAGAGAGGCAAAGGGTGGCCATCAGTCAGAAGAAAGGTGTCAGGCAGGTAGTCAGGAAATCCCTAGGGTGCATCTCGCTCGAGAACCATTTTTCTGTGTTGGAAAACAGTGAGAATGACGGTTCCTGTGGGGGACTCTCATGACACTGTGAATGGCTGAGCTGCACAGTGGGGGAGGAAAAAGAGGGGAAGAGCAATAGTGGTGGAGACTCAATAGTAAGGGGAACAGACAGGTGTTTCTGTAGCCGTAGATGTGACTCCAGGATGTGACTCCAGGATGGTATGTTGCCTCCCTGGTGCCAGGGTCAAGGATGTCACTGAACGGCTGCAGGGCATTCTAAAAGGGGAGGGCAAACAGACAGAGACCGTGGTACTTATTGGTACCAATGACATAGGTAGAAAGAGGTCCTGAAAGCAGAATTTTGTGCATTCTAAAAGCCCTCCAGTGCATTCTGGAGAGCTTTTAAGCCAGGACGTAGGAAGTCCCACAAGAGACGGGGTGGTCCTGGACTTAATTTTAGGGAATGAAGCCAGGAAAGTGGTAGAGGTATCAGTGGGGTAGCAAAAGACCATAAGACATAGGAGCAGAAGTTAGGCTATTCAGCCCATCAAGTCTGCTCCGCCATTCAATTATGGCTGATAAGTTTCTCAACCCCATTCTCCCGCCTTCTCCCCGTAAACCTTGATCCCCTTACCAATCAAGAACCTATCTATCTCGGTCTTAAATACATTCAATGACCTGGCCTCCATAGCCTTCTGTGGCAATGAATTCCATAGATTCACCACTCTCTGGCTAAAGAAGTATCTCCTCATCTCTGTTCTAAAAGGTCTTCCCTTTACTCTGAGGCTGTGCCCTCGGGTCCTAGTCTCTCCTACTAATGGAAACATCTTCCCCATGTCGACTCTATTCAGGCCTTTCAGTATTCTGTAAGTTTCAATCAGATCCCCCCTCATCCTTCTAAAATCCATCAAGTATAGAACCAGAGTCCTCAAACGTTCCTCATATGTTAAGCCTTTCATTCCTGGGATCGTTCTCGTCAACCCCCTCTGGACCCTCTCCAGGGCCAGAACATCCTTCCTGAGATACAGGGCCCAAAATTGCTCACAATATTCTAAATGTGGTCTGACCAGAGCCTTGCAAAGCCTCAGCAGCACAGCCCTGCTTTTATATTTTAGTCCTCTCAAAATAAATGCCAACATTGCGTTTGCCTTCCTAACTACCGACTCAACCTGCAAGTTAACCTTAAGAGAATCCTGGACTAGGAGTCCCAAGTCCCTATGCACTCCAGATTTCTGAATTCTCTCCCCATTTAGAAAATAGTCTATGCCTCTATTCTTTCTACCAAAGTGCATGACCTTACACTTGCCCACGATGTATTCCATCTGCCACTTCTTTGCCCATTCTCCTAACTTGCCCAATCCTTCTGCAGCCTCCCCACCTCCTCAATACAATCTGTCCCTCCACCTATCTTTGTATCATCTGCAAACTTAGCCAGGATGCCCTCAGTTGCTTCATCTAGATCATTAATGTATAAAATGAAAAGTTGTGGTCCCAACACTGACCCCTGCAGAACGCTACTCGTCACCGGCCGCCATCCTGAGAACCCACTCTCTGCCTCCTGCCAGACAGCCAATCTTCGATCCATGCTAGTACCTTGCCTCTAACACCATGGGCTCTTATCTTACTGAGCAGCCTCCTGTGCGGCACCTTGTCAAAGGCCTTCTGGAAGTCCAAGTAGGTAACATTCATTGGCTTTCCTTTGTCTAACCTACTCATTACCTCCTCAAAGAATTCTAACAGATTTGTCAGGCATGACCTCCCCTTGATAAAACCATGCTGACTTTGCCCTATTTTATCATGCACTTCCAAGTATTCTGAAATCTCATCCTTAATAATGGACCGAGGTCAGGCTAATCGGCCTGTAATTTCCTGTCTTTTGCCTCACTCCCTTCTTAAACAGGGGGGGTTACATTAGCGATTTTCCAGTCCTCTGGGACCCTCCCTGACTCAAGTGTATCCTGAAAGATCACCACTAACACCCCCACTATCTCTTCAGCTATCTCCTTCAGAACTCTGGGGTGTAATCCTTCTGGCCCAGGTGATTTATCCACCTTCAGGCCTTTCAGTTTTCCTAGCACTTTCTCCTTGGTAATGGCCACCATACTCACCTCTGCCCCCCGACTCTCTTGAACTTTGGGGATGTTACTCGTGTCTTCCACCGTGAAGACTGATGCAAAGTACCTATTCAGTTCCTCCGCCATTTCTTTGTTCCCCACTACTACTTCTCTAGCGTCATTTTCCAGTGGCCCAATGTCCACTCTTGCCCCTCTCTTACCCTTTATATATCTAAAAAATCTCTTGCAATCTTATAGTGATCATAGCTCTGTTAAGTTCAAGGTTGTTATGGAAAAGGACAAGGATGGGCCAGAAATCAGAGTTCTAAATTGGGGGAAGGCCAATTTTCATAAGATTACATATGAATTATCCAGAGTGGACTGGGAGCAGCTACTTTTAGGTAAATCTGCGTCAGAGCAGTGGGACTCTTTCAAGAAGGAAATAGGGAGAGTACAGGGCTAACATATTGCACCAAAGACAAAGGGTGGGACCAACAAATGCAGGGAACCCTGGATGTCGAGGGATATACAGGATTGGGTAAAGAGAAAAAGAGAGGCTTATGGCAGTTACCAAGGGCTCAGAACAGTGGAAGCCCTAGAGGAGTATAGAATGTCTAGGGGGGACCTTAAAAAGGAAATTAGGAGAGCAAAAAGGGAGCATGAGAAAACATTGGCAGGTAAAATAAAGGAAAATCCAAAGTTATTTTACGAGTACATTAAGAGTAAGAGGATAACTAGGGAAAGAGTAGGGCCCATTAAGGACCATATTGGTAATTTGTGTGTGGAGTTGGAAGATGTAGGTAGGGTTCTAAATGAATACTTTGTGTCGGTGTTCACAAGTGAGAGGGACGATGTGGGTATGGAAATGAGACAGAAGGATTGTGATATAACTAAAGAAATTAGCATAGAAAGGGCGGAGGTACTAAGTGGCCTGGCAAGCTTAAAAGTAGATAAAGCTCCAGGCCAGGATGAAATGTTCTGTTGAAGGGTCATGAGGACTCGAAACATCAACTCTTTTCTTCTCCGCCGATGCTGCCAGACCTGCTGAGTTTTTCCAGGTAATTCTGTTTTTGTTTTGGATTTCCAGCATCTGCAGTAGTTTTTTGTTTTCATGAAATGTATCCCAGACTGTTGAATGAGGCAAGGGAGGGGATAGCAGGAGTGCTGGCAATAATTTTCAATTCCTCCCTGGCCACAGGAGAGGTGCCAGAGAGTTGGAGAACAGCCAATGTGGTACCGTTATTCAGAAAGGGAGGAAGGGATAAAGCAGGGAATTACAGGCCACCCAGTCTAACTTCAGTGGTGGGGAAACTATTGGAAGCAATTCTTAGGGACAGAGTTAATCTACAGTTGGAGAGCCAGGGACTAATCAAGGGCAGTCAGCACGGTTCTGTTAAAGGGGGCTCTGACCAATTTGATTGAATTTTTCGAAGAGATGACCAGGTGTATAGATGAGGGCAATGCATTTGATATTGTCTCCTTGGACTTCAGCAAAGCTTTTGATAAGGTCCCGCATAGGAGACTGATAATGAAGGTAAGAGCCCGTGGGATCCAAGGTAATTTAGCAAATTGTATCCAGAATTGGCTGAGTGGCAGGAAGCAGAGGGTGATGGTCGAGGGGTGTTTTTGTGACTGGATGCCTATGTCCAGTGGGGTTCCACAGGGATCGGTGTTGGGTCCCTTGCTGTTTGTGGTATATATAAACGATTTAGACTTGAATGTAGGAGGGTTGATTAGTAAGTTCATGGATGACATGAAAATTGGTAGGGTGGTAAATAGTGAGGAGGACAGCCTTAGATTACAGGAGGATATAGATGGGCTGGTCAGATGGGCTGATCAATCGCAAATGGAATTTAATCCGGACAGTGTGTGGTGATGCACTTGGGCAGGACAAACAAGGCACGGGAATACACGATGAATGGTAGGACCCTGGGAAGTACCTTGGATCGGAGGGACCTTGGTGTACATGTTCACTGGTCCCTTAATTTAGCGGGACAGGTAGATAAGGTGGTTAAGAAGGCATGTGGGATACTTGCCTTTATTAGCCGAGGCATAGAATATAAGAGCAGGGAGGTTATGCTGGAACTGTATAAAACGCTGGTCAGGCCACATCTAGTATTGCGTGCAGTTCTGGAATCCGCATTATAGGAAGGATGCGACCGAGGATCGCTATTCAACGAGAACTAACTACATTCCATTCTCCCTAATTAGAGACAAACAGGCAGAACAAGTACATGACTTCGTGAGGATTGCAGGCTAGACTACCTATGGTGCAGGGCACCATTGAATACATATACATCACTTTATGAGCACCGCATGTCAGCTCAGATGTACTACAACTGAAAGGGATTTCACTCCCTCAATGTGCAGCTAGTGTGTGACCAATGCAGTTTATAATGCAGGTCAGTGCCCGGTATCCTGACAGCCGTCATGATGCCTTCGTTCCGAGGAAGTTAGCAATGTCATCTGCAGTGGAGCCACCATGACAAACCAAAGGATGGCTTTTGGATGATAGGGACTACCTGGTGATGGAAAGGAGTCAGGGAAGTCAGAAAACTAGACACGGCTGGCATAGTCATGAGAGGAAATTTACCGTGGGAGAAATGGTATGCGTGAAGAACATTGGAGAAGGGCCAAATTGGTTACCGGGTGAAATAAGTGCAGTGACTGGACCTCTATCTTACCACGTGGAAGTGGAAGGCCGAGTCATACAGAAACATGTGGATCATCTAAGGAAGAGAGAAACTATGTACCAAGAAATTATTCCACCAGTGTTTGTAGCCGGGTCAGCGTTTCCTGTTGAGAGAACTCAACCCAGTTCAGACTCATCTGTTGTCCCTTCAAGAGTGGAGGATACAGGAGCAGCTCCGCAGGAGCCCACCGAAGCAGCCGACGTTCTGGCACTCCAGAAAAAGAGATTCCTGACAAGGCGTCGGAAGTTGTAGAGCTGAGACACTCTACATGCATAAGGAAAGACTGAATTTGTAAATTACTTATCAGCGCAAATATTTTGCTATTTTGAGAAAATTGTAATTGTAAATATAAAATGTATTTCTGAGTAAAGGGGAGGGATGTGATAATCTGATGTATAATATACCTTTAAGAAGAATGTTATGTTGGAAGATCACATGATATTAGTATCCAATAGCAGAGTAGCACGGGCTACCTCCATAGATAGTAGTCTGTATTTAATAGCAGCAGTAGTGTAGAGATAGAGTTTGAAGTGTTAGCACATGTTTAGTTGCTGCTGAATACCTTTGTAAATAAACACAGAGTTTCTACTTGTGAAGTGTCTATAGTGGGACCAATCATGCATTTCTCAATCGAAAGGATCAATTTTTCCAAATTGCAGCATGTTGTGAGGGAATTACTTTCACGATTTAAACTTTGACTGTGCAAGGTACAATGCTCATTTTATTTCTCTTGCTTGCTTCTGTTTAACTTGTTTAATCTTCGTCGACAGTTTGTTGGATCCTGTTCTCACGCTTGTTGTAAGGGGTGACCAATTTAGTACTAATGATAGAGTTGAGTAGCAGACACTTCATAGTGGCCTGCTGGAAGCTGCCTAACCTTGTGAGAGGACAGACCTCGTAACCAGCTATATGGCAAGCAGCTGAGGAAAGGGAGGTGGAGGAAGAAGAGGAGGAGGAGGGAGTAGAGGAGGAAGAGGAGAAGGAGGAGCAGGAAGAGGAGGAGGAAGAAGAGGATCAGACAGTGAAGGAGGAAGAGGAAGAAGAAGAGGAGGAGGAGCAGGAGGAGGAGGAGAACGATGACAAGATGGAGGAGGAGGAGGAAGAAGAGGAGGCAGAGAAGCAGGAGGAAGTGGGGGAGGATGAGGAGGAAGAAGAGGAGATGGAGGCAGTGGAAGGGGAGGAGCAACCTCATTCACTTTCCCTTCCCTCTGTTACTGACCATCACAGTGCCTGCTTGGCCACAGTGCAAAAGCAAAGCCAACATAATAAAGACATTCTAAACCAAATTTATAAAGCAAACCATGTTGCATTGCAATCAAATGTCAACTTAACACCCTTGTAGATTCCCTTAATGCTTGCCTTCCATGTGCTTTGGCCTGTTCTAGTCCTAATGCTATGCTAACTCCAATAGCTGCAGCATAGCTGGTGGAAGGCTGCGAGCTTTCAACAGGAAGAATACAGGCTTGAAGGACAACCTCAAGCAGCTTCAGACAGTACCCTCTTCAGCAGTGTGGCAGCAGACTGGCTGTGAGGAACACTGGTAGAGTAGCGGAAGGATAAATGCTGTCATTATGAGGGAGGACAGGAAGTTCTTGTTTAATTATTTATTGGATGTGGGCGTTGCTGGCTGGCCCATCCCTAATTACCCTCATTCAGAGGTCATTGAAGAGTCAACCACACTGCTGTGGGTCTGGAGTCACATGGAGGCCAAACCAGGGAAAGACAGCAGATTTCCTTCCCTAAAGGGCATTAGTGAACCAGATGGGTTTTTACAGCAATGGTTTCATGGTCATCATTAGACTTTTAAATCCAGGTTTTTATTGAATTCAAATTCCACCATCTGATGGGTGGAATTCGAACCTGTGTCCCTAGAGCATTACCCTAGTCCAGTGACAATACCACTAAGCCACTGCCCTACCCCCAGAATCACTGCCACTCCTTTGGGCGTACTTGGTAATCCGCTGAAACGCAGATTGCTGGACTACTGTGAGAGCCTGCAAATCCCTTTGGACGTTTGTATCTGCAGCCATGATGAGAGCAGTCTGAACCTTCATGACTGAAAGCTGATCTTACTTGAGTTGGTTGAGTTTCCACTGAAGCATCCAGACATTAGGTTTCTGGAATGTGGCTTGAACTCACAGCTTCTGTGGATTTGAAGCACAATGGGAGCACCTTTCAAGAATGAAGCTTGATACTGTAGAAGCACTCAGTTCAAATTTTAGTTGGGACAGATGTTCCCCTTTCTGTGCCTGATCACATTGGAGCATGTACAGCACACAGAGGCAAACCAGGTGAGGATGATTGCGCACACGAAAGGGGACTCCACCCAACTTTGGGCAGAAAATCGGTTAGGTCTCTTTACGGACGGGCTTTCCATTTCACCTAATTTTATTTCTCTTATTATAGTCAAGTGATTGAATGCTAATTATCTTTGTGAATTGCAGAAGTCCACATCATAGAGGGAAGCCAATCTGTGCCGATGCCCGCAATTTTCCAAGGAATGGCAATCGCCATCGGATTGCCACTCCACTCCTATGTTTTTCCCACATGCCAGAGCTCCGTATTTCTGGCCGGGACTTCTGATCCCGGTTTCTCCAGCAATGTGAAGCGCACCTGAAATGGAGCTGCTTCTTCGTAGCGCTGAACCATCAGAGGAAGACAAGCTATGCCTCCTTTTTACAGCACTAGCTGTCCGATTCTGGTTAAGCTTCATTGAAAAACTACAAAGAGAAGTTAAACAGCTAAGGGGGTAGTGTGAGTAATGTGGGTAGGGTTGCAGGTGGGGGAGGGGGTAGGATGGTAGGTGGGTAGGTTGGCAGGTGGGCAGGTGGGAACAGTGGCAGGTGGGTAGAGTGGGTAGGTAGCTGAGGTAGCAGAGGGGTGGTTGGGTCACGGGGCAGTCGGCTTAGATTGGGAGGGAAGTCAGGTGTCGGGGGAGTGGGGTGGTCAGGGCTGGTCATGTCAAGTCGGGTCAGGAGGTCAGAGGTTCAGGAGGAGTCAGGTAGTGGGGGATAGTCAGGTCAGTTCAGGGCTAGTCAGGTTGGGTTGTGGGTGAGTCGGTGGTCAGGAGGAGTCGAGTGGGGGTCAGGGGTTGTCATGGGAGGGAGCTGGTCAGGTCAGTCAGGAGCAAGTCAGGTTAGGTTGGCGTGGCAGTCAGGTTTCAGGGGCAAAGATGATCAGGGGGGTGTTGGTTCGTGGGGACTGGTCAGGTCGGGTCAGGAGGTGAGTGCAGTTGGCATGTCAGGGGGCTTTGGGGGGGTGTTTAGGGGTTGGAGGGTCTGCATGGGAGTAAGGGGTGCCAGTGGGGAGTGTAGACTGTCATTGGTACAGTTACCCAAGAGTCAGGCATGGTTTTAATCAATCTAACATTTCCTGGATAACTATCCAGGTAAGTGAGTCAGAACTCTCCAAAGTCTCTGACTCTAGCTCAGAATTGGAGACTTTTTCAGAGAGTACCAGGTAGCAGGGGAATTTCCCACTGGGAGTTCAAATTTCTGAGGTAGTTCCCGTGGAGTCCTACCTTGGGACTTCTGAGGGGTCCCGTAGCACATCTTCCGGGATACGTCTGGTCTCTGACCACCCGGGAATCGGAAGACCTGGGCCTAGATCTTTGTTAGAGTAATTGAAATCCCATTTTCCTGTTCTTAACCAAATATCTTACTCTGTTTCAAATGTTTATCTTTTTTCTCTAAGCAGATGCAGCGGCCTCTGCTTCAGTTGCTTCCTGTGACAAAAAAATGTCAAGATCTGTAAACTCGCTTAAAAAAAAGCTAAAATAAAAGCAAAATACTGCAGATGCTGGAAATCGGAAATAAAAACAGAAGATGCTCGAAAAACTCAGCAGGTCTGACAGCATCTGTGGAGAGAGAAACAGAGTTAACATTTCGAGTCTGTATGACACTTCTTCAGAGCTCCAGCTCTGCTGAGTTTTTCCAGCATTTTCTGTTTTTATTTATTATTATTGTTATATTTTTAAAAAATCTAATCTCTCTCCTCATGTGGGTGACCCCTTGTCATTGAATCGCCAACCAGAGGAATGAACATTTCCCTAGTCACTGTATAAAAACTCTTTTAAATTTTAAAAGTCTGTTAAATTGCTTCTCAAACTGTATTTCTTTGCCTATTTGGGGCCATCCTTTTCAGTAAAAATACACCGGCAATGCTTCAGTGCAGAGCTCTAGCGCACTTGGAATACCTCATCGCTGAAAAAATATTTTGTATTTTTGTACTGAGCCATTTTCTTTTATAGTTGCATCCTCCAAAACAGGAATAAGAGCATTTTTATCATATATTTTTTCATCTATCTGTTGATGAAGAGACTGTTTAGCTGCTTGAGAAGCAGTTGAGTTATAATTTAAGTGATTGATTTTCATTGCCAGTATCTGAATCATATTTGCAAGGCTATTCAACTTCAATAATAATTTATGAACCATGACGAAAAACACACATTTCATCCATTTTGAAAAAAACACATGAATTTCAGTTCAGGGTGTGAGATAAAAGAAAAATAAATAAGCATCAATTCTTCTCTCACACGGTGAAATGATTGCCAGCATTTCAGAAATGTAATATGCCAATGGTGGACTCTGCTACCCAGTCACTTGCATGAATGGTTCTGATTGGAATGGTTGGGTGGAGGCAGAAGCTTTGAAAAACATTTTAAGGTCAGTCGGAATCTTGAAAAATCAATTCTGATTCTTATCATATGCAATGTATTCAAATGCTGATGGAAGCCAAAGGAAAACTTATATTCAAAGTAATTTTTGGAGCAACAGGGTGGCTATAATATCTGTCTCAGATATTAAAGAATTGCCGCTAGCAAGAACAACAGAATAGCACAATAGCAAATTATCATGTGATCAAGCAGAGCCAGCATGGCTTTCTAAAAGGGAAATGGTGCTTAACTAATTTATTAGACATGAAGGGCGGAATGCGTGTTTGGTGACATGAGTGGACAATATGGTGAAAAGGCCAAAAATCAGTTTCACAACGTCATGAAACTGGTTCACAATCATCCGCTCTGCCCATCAATGGCGGGCCACGTTTCCTGCCGTTAGATGTCGGGAACCTCATTGTGATACATCTACATATCGTTATAAGATGTTGCTGGCCCTCCTGCAGCCAGACCAGGGGTAGAGGGCATCACGGCGGGCTTCCACAGCATCCAAAAGGTGCTCAAGGGACGCATCACTAAACCAGGGGGCTGCAGTCATCTTGTCTTTCAGGGTCATGTCTTCTGTGCAGCAGTCCTGGATTGGAAGCACTGAGAGGTACATGTGCAGATGCACTTTAAATATGGAGCATGGCATGAGGAAGCAGCAAGGTGATGGCATGGCAGGTGAATAAGACCCCGACTGCCATCGAAATGGCGTGTTTCCCAGGAATGCATAATTAATGCTGCAGGATTGGGACAATACAGTGTGAGAAGCTGCCATTGTGGCCAACGGGTAAAACGTTGTTTTCCCGCCTACTACCATACTTTGTGCAAATCTGGGACAATTCCGTGCTAATTTTTTAGCCAAAGGTAAGTGATTGGTGGGTATCTCTTCCATGTCTCTTTTGATTGGCCAAGTTGTTTAAATCAGGACCAATTATTACAGCTGAAGAGTACAGTTAAGAAATTTATTTTTAAAATATTTAACATCCGAATTAATTAATTAAATAGAATAGAGGTGGCTGGGGACGTGATGTGTTGTAGCTGTAGTATGTGGGTGCTGGTGGGCACTGGTGCAATCCGCGGTGACCACATCTGCAGCAAGTGCTGGCTGCTCAAGGAACTTTGGCTCAGAGTTGATGAGCTGGAGTCCGAGCTGCGGACACTGCGGCACATCAGGGAGAGTTACCTGGACACTGTTTCAGGAGTCAATCACACTCCTTAGATTAATTACATCAAATTTGGACTGTGGTCAGGGACAGGAGGGCGTGACTGCGAGTGAGGCCGGTATGGAGATCCAGAATTTAGCTTTGGCGGAGTCTCAGCCAGTGCCCTTGTCCAATCGGTATGAGGTTCTTGCCCCTGGTGTGGATGAGTGAACTGACCACAGCACTGTGGTACACAGCGCCATTCAAGCGGGGGGAGAAAAGAGAAAGTAGTCGTAATAGGGGATAGCATATTTAGGGGAATAGATGCTATGCTCTGCAGCAAAGACAGAGAGTCCTGAAAGCTGTGTTGCCTACCTGGTGCCAAGGTTCAGCGCATCTTTTCTGGGCTGGAGTGGAACTGGGAGTGGGAGGGGAGGATCCAGTTGTCATGGTCCACGTAGGTACCAACGACATAGGTAGGACTAGGAAAGAAGTTCTGCTGAGAGACTACAAGCAACTCAGGGCTAAATTGAAAAGCAGAACCACAAAGTATAATAACATCCGGATTACTACCTGAGCAACATGTAAATTGGCCTAGGGTAAATAAGATTAGAGAAGTAAATGCATGGCTCAAAGATTGGTGTGGGAGAAATGCGTTCTGATTCATGGGGCACTGGCACCAGTACTGGGGAAGGAGAGAGCTGTTCTGTTGGGACGGGCTTCATCTGAACCATGCTGGGACCAGTGTCCTGGCGAATCGTATAACTAGGGCTATAGATAGGACTTTAAACTAATTAGTTGGGGAGGGGGGGGTAGGGTGTGCGGGGGGAGTTCAACTGAAGGGAAGTTTAAAAAATCAAAAAGAAACAAGACAGCAGAGGTGCAGGGTAGTGAAGAGGTGAACGATAAAGTGTGACAGGAAGGGGCAGAAAATATAAGCAGAAGAGTGCAGCAGAAATTAGAACCAGAATGAGCAATAATGCTAAAAAGTCAAAGCTTAAGGCTCTTTATCTGAATGCATGCAGCATTTGTAATAAGAAAGATGAGTTGATAGCACAAATAGAAGTTAATGAATATGATTTGATAGCTATTACAGAGACATGGTTGCAGGGTGACCAAGACTGGGAACTCAATATTTGATGGTGTTCAATGTTCTGGAAAAATAGGCAAAAAGGAAAAGGAGGTGAGGTAGCTTTGTTATTAAAGGAAAGTATCAGTGTGGTGGTGAGTAGTGATACAGGTGCAATTGATTATGGTGCGGAATCAGTTTGGGTGGAAATAAAAAATAACAAGGGGAAGAAGTCACAGGTGGGAGTCATCTATAGGCCCCCGAAGAGTTGCCTCATTATAGGAAAATGTATAAATCAGGAAATAATGGAGGTGTGTAAGAAGGGTGCTACAATTGTTATGGGTGATTTTATTCTGCATATTGACTGGACAAATCAGATTGGCAGGGGTAACATGGAAGACGAATTCGTAGAATGCATCACGAATTGTTTCTTAGAGCAATACATTGCAGAACTTACCTGGGAACAGGCTATTTTAGATCTAGTAATGTGTAATGAGATGGGATTAATAAGAGATATCATAGTTAAGGGTTCGCTAGGGGGTAGCAATCACAACATGAAGAATTTCAAGTTCAGTTTGAGGGTGAGCAACTTGGGTCTCAAACCAGTGTCCTCAGCTTAAATAAGGGCAATTACAGAGCTATGAAGAAAGAGTTGCCTAAAGCGGGCTGGGAAAATAGATTAAGGGGAATGTCAGGGGATGAGCAGTGGCAGACATAAGGCTCAGCAAAAATTTATCCCGGACACTTAGAAGGACTCAATGAGAAGGATTGTATTAACAAAGTGGTTAACAAAGGTGTTCAAGGAGAGTGTCCAATCAAAAACTAAGGCATACAAAGTGGCGAAAACTAGTGGTAGGTCAGAGGTTTGGGAACCTTTTAGGAACCAGCAGCAAGTGACTAAAAAGCTAATAAAGAGGGAGAAAATTGATTATGAAAGTAAATTAGCAAAAATATAAAAAACAAACAACAAGAGCTTCTACAGGTATATAAAAAGAGAGTAGCTAAAGTGAGTGTGGGACCCTTGGAGGATGCGACTGGAGAATTGATAACGGGGAACAGGGAAATAGCAGATAATTTAAACCAATATTTTGCATCGGTCTTCACGGTGGAGGACACTATAAACATTCCAAAGCTATCAGATAAGCAAGGAGCTAATGGGGGGAAAGAACTTGTAAGTCTCTATCACGAGGGACAAAGTATTTGACAAACTAATGGGACCAAAGGCAGACAAGTCGCCAGGACCTGGAATATTGTGTACAGTTTTAGTACCCGTATTTAAGAAAGGATATACTGGCATTGGAGGCAGTTCAAAAGATATTCACTAGGCTGATGCCTGGGATGAAGCGGTTGACTCACCATGAATGGTTAAACAGGTTAGACCTTTTTTCATTAGTGTTTAGAAGAATGAAGGGGGTGGATCTTATTGAAACATACAAGATTCTGAGGGGGCTTGACAGGATAGATGTTGAGAAGATGTTTCCCCTAGTGGGGGAAGCTCAAACTAGGTGACATAGTTATAGAATAAAGGGACACTCATTTAAAACTGAGACACAAAGAAATTTCTTCCCTGAGGGTGGTGAATGTGTGGAATTCTCTACCTCAGAGAGTTGTGGAGGCTCGATCACTGAAAGTACTTAAAGAGGAGGTAGATAGAATTTTGAAATATCGGGGAGTTGAGGGCTATGAGGAGCTGGCACGAAAGAGGAGTTGAGGCCCGGGGCAGAGCAGCCATGATCTTTTTGAGTGGTGGGGCAGGCTTCAGGGCCTGAATGGCCTACTCCTGGATTCCAGGAGAGGTGTGGCGTATTTGGATTTCCAAAGAGCTTTTGATAGGGTGCAACATCAAAGAGTACTATGCAAGATAAGAGCACATGGTGTATGGGATAACATATGAGCATGGATAAAGGAATGATTAGCTAACAGGAAGCAGAAATTATGGACGAATGGGTCTTTTTCGGATTGACAAGCTGTAACTAGTGGAGTGCCACAGGTTTCAGTGCTGGGTACTCAATTATTTCTAATCTGTATCAATGACTTGGATAAAGAAACTGAAGGTATGGTTGCTAAATTTGCTGATGACACCAAGATAGGTAGCAAAGTAAGTTAGTTTGCAGGTGCAGCAAGTGATTAGAAAGACAAATGTAATGTTGTCATTTTGTCATTTATGGTCATTTATTGCAAGAGGAACAAAATATTAAAGTGGGGAAGTTTTACTGCAGCTGTTTGGGGCCTTGGTGAGACCACATCTGGAGTACTGTGTAGAGTTTTGGTCTCCTTATTAAAAATAAGATATAATTGCTTTAGAAGCAGTTCAGAGAATGTTCACTCGGCTCATTCATGGATGAAGGTCTTATCTTATGAAGAAAGGCTGAACATGTTGGGCCTTTACCCATTGGCATTGAGAAGAATGAGAGGTGACCTAATTGAAATATATAAGATCCTGAGGCGACCTGATAGGATAGATACCGGGAGGATGGTTCCTCTTGTGGAGGAAACTAGAACTCTGGGAAATTGTCTTAAAAGACCTCTTATTCTTAAACTCAGATGAGGGGAATTTTTTTTCTCTCTGTGGGTCTTTAGAGAATGGAATTCTCTTCCCCAGAAGGTAGTGGAGGCGAGGTCTTTAAATTTATTCAAGGCAGAGTTAGATAGATTTTTGTTAGACAAGGGGATCAGGGATTATGTGTCTGCCCTTACCCCAGTGTACGGTCTATAGAACTAGACAGAACTATCAGACATTGAGCAGCCAAAACAGTTGTCCTTAAAGCAACTGCCAGAAGTCACTCAAAAAGCAGCCAAAGTAGGTTTGAATTGTTTTGGGGGGTGCGGTGGTGGGGAGGGTTGGTTTATAGGAGCAGGAGAACTTCTCCTGAGCTTAAAACGATCCTAGGACCAACCATCTTCAGCTGCTTCATCAATGACCTTGCTTCCATCATAAGGTCAGAAGTGGGGATGTTTGCTTTGCAATCATCAGTGTGCAATCATCAATGTTCAGCATCATTCGCAACTCCTCCTCATATACTGAAGAAGTCTATGTCCAAATGCAGCAAGACCTGGACAATATCCAGGCTTGGGCTGACAAGTGGCAAGTAACATTTACGCCACACAAGTGTCAGGCAATGACCATCTTCAACAATAGAGCACGTACCCTTTGCTCCTTGACATTCAATGGCATTACCATCACCGAAACCCCGCTATCAACATTCTGGGGGCTACCATTGGCCAGAAACTGAACTAGACCAGCCATATAAATACTGTGGCTACAAGAGCAGGTCAGAGGTTAGGAATCCTGCATCAAGTAATTCACTTTAGTCCTCAAAGTTTATCCACCATCTGCAAGGCACAAGTCAGGAGTGTGATGGAATACTACCCACTTGCCTGGATGAATGCAGCTCCCACAGCACTCAAGAAGCTTGACACCATCCAGGACATAGCAGCCCACTTGATTGGCACCACATCCACAAACATTCACTCCCTCCACCACCAATGCACAATGACAGCAGTGTGTACCATCTACAAGATGTAACTGCAGGAATTCACCAAGCCTCCTTAAACAGCATCTTCCAAACCCATGGCCATCTAGAAGGGCAAGGGCCACCTGGAAGTTCCCCTTCAAGCCACTCACCATCCTGACTTGAAAATATATCGACGTTCCTTCGCTGTCGCTGTATCAAAATTCTGGAACTCACTTCCTAACAGCACTGTGGGTGTACCTACACCACATGGACTGCAGTGGTTCAAGAAGACAGCTCACCATTACCTTCTCAAGGGAAGTTAGGGATTTTTATTTTATTCATTTACAGGATGTGGGCATCACTGGCTAGGCCAGCATTTATTGTTCATCCCTAATTGCCCTTGAGAAGGTGGTGGTGATCTGCCTTCTTGAACTGCTGCAGTCCCTGTGGTCTAGTGTTTTTGGTGGGAGGTGGTGGGGCGCGGCGGTGGGGTGTGGGTGGTGAACAATACATGCTGGCCTAGCCAGCAATGCCCACATCCCATAAATGAATTAAAAAACAAAAAACTTCAGTTCACTTCCAGCCCATGTGAGGCCTCTCTGGGAGTCAGTCTGGTGAGCCTTCCAGTGCACCCCAGCAGTTGAGCCATTTCCAAAGCATGTTCAGATTTTCAGAGGAACAGACTGCTGGTCAGCATCAAAATCCTTAATTCAACTCAATTCAGTTCAGACAAAAGATACACAATATAGCCTCACAAAATGAGTGTTGCAATCTAGTTCCATTGACATTGCAGCAGGGTCAGATATCCATCCTTCCATTTCCCTTTACCTTGCATTTTGACAAAAAACAGCCTCCCAACTTTTATGCAGCCCAGTATCAGAGCAAAGTTGTAGACATTATAGTAGTTTCCCATGCACTTAATATCTTGTTCAATCAAGCCTAATTACCGGCACAATTTGGCCATGTAATCAGTGTCAAAAAAATTACATGAGGGATATAAAGCAGATAATTAGTGTATTCATCAGCTTCAGAAACAGCTGTATGCAAAGCTCCTACGCATGTACAAATATATTAGGACGACATTGCAAACAGTGTAAACACAAACAGTACATTACTGGGAGTTACACAAATGACAACATACGTTTCTGCATGTAAAAATGACATCTTGCTAATTTCCTGCAGGGAAAAATAGAACCACTCCACCCACCCCAAGAGATTTAATATCAGTCAATGGATGTTTATTTGTATTTGTCTGAAATTCTTTTGTGTATTATTTTAACATAATTGTTAAGCTAAGTAAATGACATAACAACTGTGTTAAAATAGCACACAAAGAAATTTTATGTGAATAATTTGTCTGCTACCAGAAGAAGTAACAAGGTATTACATAATGTATTAATGCTCAGGTTATTTGAGCATTCATTCTCAGAGCACTCTGGGACAAACAATTAATTCAAGTTTTGGAAGTGTGTCATTTTGAAAAAATTATTCTTGGAATATGGGGATTGCTAACAAGACTGACACTTATTGCCCATGCCTAGTTGCTCTTGAAATGGTGGCCATGGACATTTTTCTTGAACCGCTGTAGTCTATTTGGTGGAGATACACCACAATGCTGTTAGGGAATGAGTTCCAGGATTATGATTCAGCAATGATGAAGTTACAGTGATATAAGTTCAAATCAGGGTGGTAACTGACTGATGGGGGTGGTGACGATCTTGATGTGATGGTCTTTCGATTCACCTGTTCTTCTCATCCTTCTAGTTGATATAGTTCATGGGTTTTGGAGGTGTTGTCAAACAATCCTTGTGACTGGTTGTAGGACACCCTATAGATGGTCCACATGGGAACCACAGCATGCTGGAGGTAGAAGGAGCGGATGTTTAAGCTGCTGGATGGCGTACTGACTGTAGTGTTCAATTGTTCAGTGTTTGATTATGTGAATCTGTTTACCGTTGATGCTCACTGTGCTTGACCAACTAAATACATACTTTGGTTCTGTCTTCACAAAGGAGGACACAAATAATCGAAATGTTGGGGAACACAGAGTTTAGTGAGAGGGAGGAACTGAAAGAAATCAATATTAGTAGGGAAATGGTGTTGGGGAAATTGATAGGATTGAAGGACAATAAATCCCCAGGGCCTGATAATCTACATCCCAGAGTATTTAAGGAAGTGGCCTGAGAAATTGTGGATGCATTGGTGGTCATCTTCTGAGATTCTATAGACTCTGGAACAGTTCCTTCAGATTGGAGGGCAGCTAATGTAACCCCACTATTTAAAAAGGGAGGTAGAGAGAAAACGGAATGACAGACCAGTCAACCAGACGTCGGTAGTGAGGAAAATTCTAGAGTCCATTATAAAAGGTTTAATAGGTGAGCACTTGGAAAACAGTGGCAGAATCGGACAGAGTCAGCATAGATTAAGAAAGGGAAATCATGCTTGACAAATCTTGAATTTTTCGAGAATGTAACTAGTAGAGTTGATGAGGGGGAGCCAGTGGATGTGGTTTATTTGGACTTTCAGAAGGCTTTCGACAAAGTCCCATATAAGAGATTAGCGTGTAAAATTAAAGCGCATGGGATTGGTGGTAGTGTATTGAGATGGATAGAAAACTGGTTGGCAGACAGGAAAAAAAAGAGTAGGAATAAACGGGTCTTTTTCCGAATGGTAGGCAGTGACTAGTGGGGTACCGCAGGGATCGGTGCTGGGACCCCAGCTATTCACAATATATATTAATGATTCAGATGAGGGAACTAAATATAATATCTCCAGATTTGCAGATGACACAAAGCTGGGTGAGAGGGTGAGCTGTGAGGAGGATGCAGAAATGCTTCAGTGTGATTTGGACAAGCTGAGTGAGTGGGCAAATGCATGGCAGATGCAGTATAATGTGGATAAATGTGAGGTTATCCACTTGGGTAGCAAAAAGCAGGAAGGCAGATTATTATCTGAATGGCTATAAATTGAGAGTGGAGAATGTGCAACGAGACCTGGGTGTCCTCGTACACTAGTCATTGTAGGTAAGCATGCAGGTGCAGCAGGCGGTAAAGAAGGCAAATGGTATGTTGGCCTTCATAGCGAGAGGATTCGAGTACAGGAGCAAAGATGTCTTGCTGCAATTATACAGGGCCTTGGTGAGACCACACTTGGAATATCGTGAGCAGTTTTGGTCCCCTTATCTGATGAAGGATGTTCTTGCTATAGAGGGAGTGCAGCGAAGGTTTACCAGACTGATTCCTGGGATGGCGGGACTGACATATGAGGAGCGATTGAGTCGGTTAGGATTATATTCGCTGGCGTTCAGAAGAATCAGGGGGATCTCGTATAAATGTATAAAATTCTAACAGGACTAGACAGGGTAGATGCAGGAAGGATGTTCCCATTGGTGGGGGAGTCCAGAATCAGGGGTCACAGTCTGAGGATACGGGGTAGACCATTTAGGACTGAGATGAGAAGAAATTTCTTCACCCAGAGAGTGGTGAGTCTGTGGAATTCGCTACCACAGCAACTAGTTGAGGCCAAAAGGCTGTATGTTTTCAAGAAGGTGTTAGATATAGCTGTTGGGAAGAAAGGGATCAAAGGATATGGGGATAAAGTGGGAATAGGCTATTGAGTTGGATAATCAGCCATGATCATAATGAATAGCGGAGCAGGCTCGAATGGCCTACACCTGCTCCTATTTTCTATGTTTCTATGTTGATTGGTTAAGCCTGGACTCAGAGAAAGTAAACAAACTATAAAAACTATCGAACTATAGTTGAAAGCAAAAGATGTAAGCATGGAGCAGACATTTTAAAGCACTGTAAATAAAGTTACTATGCACATAGAAACTGGTGTGTAACTTCTGCATAGAGATATTATGGCCCAGATCTTCCAGTCTCTGGATGGTTGGAGACTGGACGTACGCCAGAAGATGCACCACAGGAAACCTTGGAAGTCCCATTGCATGGACTCCACAGGGATTGCCTGGGAAGTTTAAGCTATCGATGGGCAATTCTCCTGCTCCCCAGTACCCTCCAAAAAGCTCCCCAACTCTGAATTAGAGCCAGAATCTTCGGAGGGTTCCAGCACACTTACCTGGAGAGTTACCCAGACTGAAAAAAACCATGCTTAACTCCTGGGTAACTCCACTGTGCCCAACCTGCCAACTTACCAACCCTGCCAGCCTACCCCCAGCTGGCATCTTACCCACCCTACCACCCTACCCACTTACCTCACTCAAACTCATGCATTAACACACTGAAAAGCTATTTAAATGTCTCAAAGCTTTTCACTGTGTGAGTGAATGAAGACTGACCAAAATACGACAGCTAGTGCTGAAAAAAAGAGGACATGGCTCGGCTTCCCCTGACGATCCTGCACTACAAAGGATTGCAAGAACAGGTGCACTCTGCATTTCTGGTTCGGAAGCCCAGGCCAGAAATGCGGACCTCCAGCATTGGGTAAGAAAATAGGTGCAGAGTGGAAATCTGACAGTGATCGCCACTCTTCAGTAGATTGGGCCCAAAATATACAACACTGATTAAGCAGACTGTTTTGTCTTGCATAGTGTCGAGTTGCTTTAGTGTTGTTGGATTTGCACCCATTCGGGCAAGTGGACAGTACTGCATCACATTTCTGACATGCCTCGTAGGTTGCATGCTTAACTATTACGCCAACTTAAGTTATTAAAGTAAGGATTGTCATTAGTTGTACCTAGTATCCATATTATGCTTATGACTTGCCTGATGATTCCTTTCTCCAATGGCAATGAACTTGCTAGAAAGTTTCCATCTTCTTTGCTTGGGCAGTAAACTAGCACAATATATTGCTCAACTTTGATTGAACTTGCCTTTCATTTCCATTGAAAATGAACAGATTCTAGAAGGGATGGTGATGAGTTCTGCCAGTCTAATGACCAAGTGGTAAAAGTGAAAATAACTCCCAGTGCTAGGTGAATAACTGCAATGTAAGGCTCTGGATTGCTGCAATTGTCACAATCTTGGACACAGGATTGGATTCCACACTCCGCTTGTTCTGCATTTGGCAAAAGATAGACAAGAATAGGAAAGGATCATCATAATATGAGGTGCAATACCGGATGTGCAATGTCCTCGTGTCAGCCAATGAACAAGGCAAATACGTCATCCCAGGAAGAGCTACCTGGGAATATTGGAGAAGTAGAGGTGGAAATATGTCTCAGCCAGTGGTGCAAAACAGGCAGTATTAGATTGGTTGTACATTTATGCATACTGCATGATATTCAGTTCAATTGTAATCGATGGAATTAAATAATGGATGGCCGGTCCAATTCCATCCATTGTGTGTCAGTGCTGAGACCAATTTCTACCCCACAGTATTTGCAATCTAAAAACAAAGGACACTCAGGTTAAGTCTGAAAACAGCAACAGAGCTCTGTCTCTTGCTCTACCAAGACCTGAAGATAGCATGTGTCATTTGTATGCTATAATCAATAATCATGAAAGTCACAATGGTACATGAATGCCAAAAAGCTATCATATAAGTTCAGCAGGTAATAGGTAAGACAAATGGAATGTTGGCCTTTATTTCAAAGGGAATGGAGTGTAAAAATAGATAAGTCTTGTTAAAACTATACAAGGCACTGGTTAGACCATGCCTGGAATACTGTGAACAGTTTTGGTCTCCTTGTCTAAGGAAAGAGATACTGGCATTGGAGGCAGTCCAGAGAAGGTTCACTAGGTTGATCCTGGGTATGGAGGGGTTTTCTTATGAGGAGAGGTTGAGTCGGATGGGCCTGTACTCATTAGAGTTTAGAAGAATGAGAGGCAACCTTATTGAAACAAATAAGATTCTTAGGGGGCTTGACAGAGTAGATGCTGAGAGGTTGTTTCCCCTTGTGGGAGAGCTTAGGACCAGAGGGCATAATCTCAGAGTAAGGAGGTGCCCACTTAAAACAGATGAGGAGGAATTTCTTCCCTGAGGGTAGTGAATCTGTGGAATTCTTTACCGCAGAGGGCTGCAGAGGGTGGGTCATTGAGTATATTCAAGGCTGAGATAGACAGATTTTTAATCAGTCAGGGAATCAAGGGTTATGGGGGAAAGGCAGCAAAGTGGAATTGAGGATTATCAGATCAGCCATGATCTCACTGAATGGCAGAGCAGGCTCGATGGGCCGAATGGCCTACTTCTGCTCCTACGTCTTATGGTCTTATGATCTGCCAAATTTCTGCCCAATCACTTAAATCTAGTTATACCCTTCTGCAGGCTTTTTATCTCCTCCTCACAACTTGCTTTCCCACCCCTTTTGTCTCATCAGCAATTTTGCCTACAATATTATCAGTTCCTTCACCTAACTCATGAATATAGATTGTAAGCAGCTGAGGTCCCAGCACTGATCCTTGTGGCACCCCACTAGTTACAGCTTGACATCCTGATAATGACCCATTTATCTCGACTCTGTTTCCTGTTAGTTAGGAAGTACCCTATCCATGTTAAAGCATCACCCCAACACCATGAGCTTTTATCTTGAGTAATAACTTTTTACATGGTACATTATTGAATGCCTTTTAGAAATCCATACACCACATTTACTAGTTCCCTTTATCCACCCTACATGTAATAAATTTGTCAAACACTAATTTTCTTTCAAAAAACCATGTTAACTCTCCTTGATTCTATTATGATTTTCTAACTGTCCTGCCAGAACTCCCTTAATAATGGATTCCAGCATTTTCCCAGTGACAGATGTTAGGTCAACTGGCCTATATCGCTTCCTGCTTTCTGTCCCCTTCTTTTCTTGAACAGAGGTGTTACATTTGAATTTTTTCAATTTGTTGGGACCTTTCCAGAATCTAGGGAATTTTGGAGGATTACAACCAATGCATCTACTGTCTCTGCGGCCACTTCTTTTAGGACCCAAAGATGAAGGCCATCAGGTCCAGGGGAATTGTCAGTCCTTTGTCCCATTAGTTTTCCTAATACTTTTTCTCTAATGATAGTGATTGTTTTAAGTTCCTCCCTCCCTTGGCCTCTTGATTCTACTGTGAAGATACGAAATATTTGTTCAAACTCTTTGCTATTTCCTTGTTTCCCATTATTTATTCTCCAGTCTCATCCTCTAAGGGACCAACATTTACTTTAGCTACTTTCTTCCTTTTCATCTACTTGAAGAAGCTTTTTCTGTCCATTTATATATTTTTTGTGACTTTACTCTCATATTCTAATTTTTCCCTCTTGGTTTTTTTTTAGTCATCCTTTGCTGGTGTCTAAACTGTTCCCAATCTTTTGGCCTACCACTAATCTTCGCGGCATTGTACACCTTTTCTTTCAATTTGATATCATCCTTAACTTCCTTAGTTAGCAATGGATGAGGCCACTTATGGAATTTAATGTGGGGCCTTCCACACAAATTTACCAACTGAACCAGCTTTCAGGTTTTTGTTGAAAAAATATCAAACTGGCGATTGTTCCGCTTTTAAAGAAATACTGGTCCTTAGGATTTAGAAGTTCCAAATTACATTTCACAGTATATATTAGTTTTATGAAACTAATTTAGGAAAAATATGGGACCGCATGGCTCCATATTGCCTCATTTAATATAGTTCTTTTAATGGAAAATGAAAATAGCAACCCACAATCTTTATTTTGACTTTGATTGCACTGTTAATTTTGCAGTGCAGATGCTGTTTTCATTTCCTCAGTCCCTGATGCAGCTGGGCTTGGGATAGTTTCCATTTTTTCTGAAACATTGGAACTATTTGAGAAAACCAGTGGGCTTTTGTACTTCACTTCCTACCATGCTATATATCCTTCCAAATATCATCTCATTAAATGAAGAACCATTAATATAAATGATTTGGGGAGATCGAAGTAAAAGGGTTTTTTAGCCTTAACACAGAACAATAAATTTCATTACCTGCAGACATGCCAAAAGCTGTGAATATTTTCTGTATCAATCCTTGATTTTTTTCGGAGAGCACTTTGCTATCCTTAGTTGACAGGACTCCTAGAATGATTTTAATTTTCAGATGTCCATTAAAACTTCTGCTTTTCCATTAATTTCTATTTTATTTCATCCAGTAATCCACTGTAGTTCAGTATTTAGGGGTGAATATCCATGGAGATTCTCCCAATTGTGCCCCAAAACATGGGAACCTCACAGAAATGGCATAAACTCAACTCTTTGACTTTAGGATTCCCAGATCTGAATAAATATATATATTTGCAAAGTAATTATTATGGTTGGTAATAGAAGTTATTAAATATTTACATTATAACTGTGTGGAACAGATGTAGAGAAGTATTGACTGAACAGAAATGAAATTGTGACATTCGCAGTTTAGTATACTCACATTTTGAAACAGTATTCTTCCTTTATGTCTCCACCTCACTTCTCCAAACTCTTCTATTGCTGCTCAGCATTAGTTCTTCCCTGGTAAATTGCCATGGCACATTTTAGTATGTTAATGGTGCTATGTATATTTAGTAAGCTAGGTGAAGACCTTATAGACAACTCTGCCCTAGCTTGGGCCGCACAAATTTTTACTGGTGCCATTGGATCACGATTGGAAGCAATATCCCTGGAAGATTATTCCCCTGCCAAGACCAGAGACACTGGGCCCTGTTGTAATATAGAGTCTTTAGATGTCTCAATGAGATCTTGAGACTTGTATATTAAAACATGAACCATTTATTGTTAATCTTTAACTATTTACTGATCCCAGGTTATTGTCATGCATGGTGCTGTTACCTCCATGCAGGCTGGTTTCAGAGTCTGCTCTCTAGACTCTTAGAGTATTACCATGTGACTCTATACATCATATACATCACTGTGGGCAGTGCTATTCTCCAATCCCACATTAATCTCTGCTCTGCCGAGCATTACAATAGCATGCAGGCACATCCAACATCATCCAACATCGCCCTTTCTTCTCCAAAGAAAAATTTCCCTTCCAACGGAGTATAACTATTTATAATACAATCTTTACTTGTTTTCCCTTCTCCTCCATCTCAAGTCTCTAACTTTATAAATTTAGATGGTCTTGAGGCTTGACAGTTCTTCCATATCTCGGTCTGCCACATTTGGAGGAACTCTGTTTCTGGTACTTGGCTATTTCATTTGATACAGTTTTGGTGCTCCTTCGAGTTGTGTTTCTCTTTTTTAACAACTTGTCTGCTCTTTTTGGACATTGTGGGTTTGTGCAATTCCTTCCGCAGAGTATGTGCACTCTGTTCATTGCAAGTGTGAACTCAGATTTTCTTTTTCAGTGGTGCCTACCATGTTCTTGCTTGGATGTATATGTTTCACTAATGGAGCCTTCATTTCCACTTGTTTAATAATTTCAGCCAATTTTTTTTTTGCTGGTTTATTTTCAAATCGTTTTGCAAACTTATGAATTATTTCATTCAGCTCAGCTTTCTCTTTTTCTAGTGTCTTGCACTTCAGTGTCAGATTTATATTTTCCAATCTTATTTCTGTCTTTTGTTTCTCTGGAGCAGCAGAACTTTGACTTTATGCTTTATTTTGGATTCACCGTTGGCCAGGTCTGTCTTTGGTGAAGTCTAAACTTATTTCAGTTCTGTAATTGTGTTACTCGTAGATTCATTATCTGATAATAGTTTGGAAAGTTCTACAGCTTTTCCTTTCAATGCCTCCTCTTTTCCGTTCAACTGCTCCCTCAGCACTTCAGTCTCTTTCTTGTAGCTTTCGGCTGCCTCCTGGAATATTGAACATTGCTGAGCCTGCTCTGATCCTTCAGTTTGTTCAGAGCGATGGTAAATCCATTTTGCTTCTCTTTGGAATGTTCCAGAGGAATAAATTTTGACCTGCGGGATTCTTGCAGCATGTGAAGGTCTGTCAGCAGGTTTTCCTTTTCTTTGTGAAGGTCATCTTGAGTTTTCCTGTAATTCAGCATAGTCTCCTCGAGTTTCTACTGCTGTGCTTCCATTCTGCTGTTGAAGACAGTTTTCATTTCTCTACATTGGAGAGACCAAATGCAGACTGGGTGACCGCTTTGCAGAACATCTTCGGTCTGTCCGCAAGCATTACCCAGACCTCCCTGTCGCTTGCCATTTCAACACACCACCCTGCTCTCATGCCCACATGTCCGTCCTTGGCCTGCTGCATTGTTCCAGTGAAGCTCAACGCAAACTGGAGGAACAGCACCTCATCTTCCGACTAGGCGCTTTACAGCTTTCCGGTCTGAATATTGAGTTCAACAATTTTAGATCATGAACTCTCTCCTCCATCCTCACCGCCTTTCCGATCTCCCCCCTTTTTTTCCAATAATTTATATAGATTTTTCTTTTCCCACCTATTTCCATTATTTTTAAGTGTATTTCCATCCATTGTTTTATCTCTACCTTTTAGCCTTTTTCGATTCCTTCACCCCCACTATCTGTACCTTGCTTGTCCTGCTTTCTACCCTGAATTAGCATGTTCCTTAGATATTATCACCACCTTCAACACCTATTTGTCCTTTTCTCTGTGACATTTTTTGGTTATCTCCACCTATCACTGGCCCTTTATCCAGCTCTACTTGTCCCACCCACCCCCCCTTTAAACCAGCTTATATTTCACCTCTCTTCTATTTTTACTTAGTTCTGTTGAAGGGTCATTCGGACTCGAAACTTTAACTGTGTTTCTCTCCGCAGATGCTGCCAGACCTGCTGAGTTTTTCCAGGTATTTTTGTTTTTGTTTTGGATTTCCAGCATCCGCAATTTTTTGCTTTCATTTCTCCATGTTGCTGAATAGTTGTGAATTCATTTTGTATTTGATCTTGAAAGACAATCAAGTGTTCTTTCAACTGTTCATTTTCTTGTTGACCTCTTGCCAACTCACACTGGGCTTCAGTGCATCGTTTCATTGCCACTGATAATTCCAACAAAGCTTTTTCTGAAGTAACATTTAACATCCTTTTTAGTTCCTCTTGTTTTTCCATGGCTACATATTGATACTTCAAGGAGCCTTTCAGGGTTGAAACTTTTTATGTATCTTTTCTGCTTGCTGTTTTGCCTGGCTGTACATCTGGTTGAGATTTTCTACCTCTTGCTTTGATTTGCCGACTGTGGAATTGAGGATCGTTATTTCCTCCTGATACCTTTGTGTCATCTCTCAAATTTGTTTGTTCAAATCTGAAACAGCTTGGCTCATTGAGTACTTCAGTTTATTGTGTATTTTCAAATATACTCAGCTTGAATCTTGTGTTTCAAATCTTCAGCTCTGATGCCAACATTTTCCTTCAGAACATCTTCATTTACTTCTTAAAAACAAAAAGCTAAAAGCTACTGCGGATGCTGGAAATCCAAAACAAAAACACAATTACCTGGAAAAACTCAGCAGGTCTGGCAGCATCGGCGGAGAAGAAATCAGTTAACGTTTCGAGCCTTCATGGCCCTTCGGCAGAACTGAAGCATAGTTAGAAGAAGGGAGATATATAAACTGGTTTAAGGTGGGTGGGGTGGGGGGGGGCGGGAGAGAGAGACATTGAGGGTGTGGTGATTGTGGAGATGAGCAGATAATCAAAAGATGTCACAGACAAAAGGGTCAAAGAGGTGTTGAAGGTGGTGATATTTGTCTAAGAAAAGTGCTAATTAAGAATGGAAGACAGGATATTCAAAGTACAGCTCTAGTGGGGGTGGGGTGGAAAGACTAACGAAGTTTTAGTTTTAGATTTAAAAATAATGGAAATAGGTGGGGAAAGAAGAATCTATATAAATTATTGAAAAAAAGGCGGGGGGGTGGGGGGGAGAAACGGGGTGGGGATGGGGATGGGGATTTACTTCTTGTATGTTTTGCTTCTTTTGAGTTACTTCAAATAGCTTTCTTATATTCATGGCCATCTGCAAATTCTACACTACCATCATCTCCCTCGTTCTGGGGTCTTCTGTCTCCCTCCCTCTGGGGTTTTCTGTCACCCTCTCTCAGCGTTGCCCTCAGTGTTTATTGGGAGTTTAAAATAGTTATCAAAGCCTTTTAATATCTCACTAAATGTTGTTGAGTATTGATCTATATGTCGGCTGTGGAGTACTTCACCAGCAAATGAACCAAAGATGAATAAAAACTCATCAACTTGTACTTCTGCTGATTCCTTTTTTAATCCTGTACTTCTCCTGTACACTAAACATTGTCTTCTCCAAGACTCCAGCCCTTCGGTCTGATTCTGCCCTATCCATCACACAAATGCATCTGGCTCTTTTAATTTTCCATCCATGGCTGGTTTTTCCTTTTGTAGTTGCTGTTTTAAATGTTGTTACCACTTTAAGAGCTGTCAATGCAGTTACCATTTTTTTTCTTCTTGGGTTGTTTCTGCAGCTGTCAGTTTCTCTGTGTACGTTTCCCATGCTTTTCCCGATTTTGACAGGCTCCCTGGCCATTGTGGGCTTGCTTTTTTTAAATCGTTTTAAACTTTTAAGGTAGGATCAGTTCTTTTCTGGGCGATTCTTTCCTTTTTTTTTATGTTCCTTAATGGCTTTTTGAACATTCCGTGCTGTGGAAGTTTGACAGGTTCACGATCCAATTAGGGTCCATTTTTTTTTAATTTAAGGAGACAGCACTTTGTTCTTTAAATCTGCAGGTCTCTTTTTTTTAAACCTCTGCAGGTTCTGTTTAAACTTCTGACTCTGCAAGCCAATTTTTGTTTTTAACTTCAGTGCAGCATGGTTATCACTGCTGCAACATGTTGAGCCCTGGGACCACCACCTATTCTACAATGTAAGGAGAGCTTTTTTATAGCATTACTCACTGACTCATGAACTGACCAGGTTCTTTGACTCTACATTACTCAGGGTTTTGCAATTCTTGTGATTTTGCTCACCATCTTCTGATCTAACTAAGTATCTTAACTCAACATCACTCAGGGTCTTGCGCATATTGTAGTGTTGGTCACCCATCTTGTGGTCTAAGCAGTTTTTTTGCACTGCACCACTCAGGGGTCTTGCAATGGGCTTCCACACACTCTGGTGGATTCCTCAACTAAGTCTGTTGTGAAGCATCTTCAACTGTGGCTTCAAGTTTTCTTCTTAGGTGCACGTCTCTCTAGTTCAGCTTCAGCTGTTTTTAGTTTTTCATTCCTTGGTGTTAGGGGGAAGAAAGTAAATGAGAATTTATGGTAAGGGAGAATTCATTATAAGGGAATGAATTACGTAAATTAGAATCTATAGGCAGGCCAGTGCAAATCAGTAAGTCAATAATTAAACAGTTAAACCAGATGCACCTTATACACTCTCAAACTTTGTACACCCTCAGGGTTTGCAACCATCAGCAAGGCCCTGGGAGTTAGACTGGAGTCAGAGGATGGCAATAACAGATTAAGTGTGCTCTTCAACAGATAGGGGAAGGACAGGTGGTCCCACCTTAGATAGGAAGGCAGGTCTCTGCCTGGGTGAAGGTAGGGTCAGATGATGCATGTACCTTTGTACCAGAGACTTGTCTGTTTAATGTAAACCTATATGTTGACAAGATCGAAATCTGGAAACTGTTCTTGTACGTGACCAAGAATGTATAAATATGATGAACACTTGTAGTTTAGCAGAGTACTGTCTCAAACTGCATTGAGATGGTTTCCTCCTTGCAATTGCTCGAATAAACGATCGTAACCTGTACCTGAGTCTCCTGTGGTCCGTTCATCAAAGACACCACAACACTTGGTAAACTGCTCCGGGGGAGAATTTTCCCCATATCGGGTAGCCCGTGCAGGAGCCGGCGCAGGTGGCCGCGGACCCAATCGCCACCCGCAATCGGGTCCACACCACTATTTTACGTGGGTGGGCCAATTAAGACCCGCCCAGCATAGTTCATGACTCCAGAGGTTAGTGGGAGTAGGCGGGTGGCGGCAGGCGTGCACAGACCGGTTCCAGTAGCAACCCGGTGGCCTGTTTAAATGAAGGCCTGGCAGCCTTTGCAAGGTTGCTCGAAATGGCTGAGAGAAGAGCTTATCAGAGGGGCAATGTGCATGATGCAAGTCCTGAGGGTAGGTCAGCAGGGCAGGCCAGGCCAGGCCAGACAGTAGGCCAGCGGGGCAGCGTGCCCCTTGTTTCTCCGACATGTGCCTAGATCCCCTTCTGGAGGAGTTGGCAGCACGGTGGGAGGTCCTTCTTCCGAGGGACGGGAGGTGGAGGCCTCCCCACCTGACCAACCATGTGTGGGAGGAGGTGACCAAGAGTGTGAGCTCCCAGGATGTGGTGTAATGCACATGGGTTCAGTGCCGCAAAAGATTCAATGCTCCTGCTCGGGAAGGGTGAGTACCATGATGCCTCAGGTCACTTAATGGATCCGTCACCCACTCCCCCCAGCCCCCCACCCCGGCCATTCCCCCCCCGGCAATTCTGAGTATAGCATTGAATCCTTCACTGCATGTATCCCTCGCTGGGTGGGCCAGCAGATATTGCCCATGCCTAGTTCACCCTGATAGGGTTGAGCTAGGATATGTTCTGCACCCGCAGCATGTGTGACACTGACACCCAGAGTATAGAATGGGGGGGAAAGTCAAGGATCTGCACTAGGCAGAGTGCTGGAACTGGGAGGCCTGTCAAAGTCAGTGTGCCAACATGTTGGGAGGGGAGCATCCAGTTGGCGGGGCACCAATCCATCTGCTGGCCTTTACATTCCACCTGCTTGTGCCTCCTTGCTTAGCAAAGTAACACCTTTTGGTACTTCATGTGAAGGGGGCAGCACTTGGGCAATGGAGAGGGGTCAGCCCTGGCTTCTTGGGTGAGTGTGCGGCAGCTACAGGGTAATGAAGAACTGGAGTCCTGCAATGTCCCACTCTGGCTGGGTTGGCTGGGATTTGATGGGAATCCAGGTACAGGCTGTACTAATCAATGCTCTTCTCTCCCTTTCAGGAGAAGACTGCAAACAATTCTACAGAGCGGATACGGACAGGCGGAGGTCAGGCCCAGTTGGCCATCCTGACACCTTTCAAGCAGCAGGCCATGGATCTGGAGAGGCGCCATGCACCCAGGTCCACCAGCGGCGGTGAGGCTGGGGTGCCACGGGAGATATGTTTGGCGAGCACTTAGGTCACCACGTGTGTCCCAGAAGCCATGGCACTGCTGAACGTTCAGTGACTGAAGTTTGCAACATGGGTTGACCATTGATTATGGAAGGATGAGCGCATAATGATCCGGGAGACAGGGAGGCACATTGACATTGTCTGCACTGCAACCAATCAAATGTCCTTGTTGTTCCTTTCAGCATCAGCGGAGCAGGGCCGGGAGGAGGAGGCAGAGGGGCCCCTCTCACCCCTGAGGCCCCAGAGGAAGTCCACTCACCTGCATCACACCATCTCAGCCAGGCAGGCAGTGCAGATACTAGCACCTCGGTGGGAAATGGATCTTCGGCTAGTGCCCCAGGGCACGGTAGTGAGGGAACTTCACACTCACTTGGCGTTCAGGCAGAGACAGAGAGTGCCCAGGGTGCCGGCAGTCGGAGGACTGCTGGGGACCAGGTACATGCTCGGTCGGTGGCTGATGATGTGCCTCTAGAATCGTCTGTGAGGCAACAAACGCTGGAAGTGCAGCAGGGTGTGCAGGACGATCTGCTGGAGATACATGAGGCTATGTGTGGCATGGTGCCCATGCTTGAGTTCACGTGGAGCATCATTGATGCAATGAACCTCATGGTTGAGCAGCACGCTTCCTCCATGGATGAAGTGGCGACTCTCATGGAGATGCTCCTCCAGGAGAACAATCATGGACTCCCGGGACTGCACTCGGACCTGCAAGCCCTAACAGCGGCATTGGCCTCAGCTGGTCAGTGACAGTGTGGGAGATGGTTTGGACGCCAAGTATCCCAGCTCGATGCCCATCAATCTATGATGAGCAGGGAGGTCCAAAGCGACATCACGTCGGTGCAACAGCTGCCTGTCATCTCTGCGGGCTCCTTTCAGGGTGCTCTGGATGAGGGCAGCAGCTCCTCTGCACACCCTGCCAGTGACCTTGGCATCCGATGAGGCTGCAACAACTGGGGAGAAGCCAGCTGTGGAACTGGCTGCTCCCTCCCAGGTGGAGCGATCAAAGTCGCCATGGACAGGGGATGTCCGTCAAGGTCACCGAGGCCAACAGGACAGCACAGTGAGCAGGCTGTCTCAGATCCCCGTGCCAGCGAGGGGACAGCACCTAGACGTAGCACCCGTGAGCGTACATTTTAAGGCACCTGAAGCGCACCTTTGGTTTCTCACTGGTGCTTTTTATTTTTCCCCATAGTAGTTTCTGGAAGTGTGATGTCCAACACCTTTTTTTTTTTGCTTTATGAAGCTACATTTGTTCCCTCAATACATTTTGATATGTTGCCATGCCTCAGGGTGATTCCTTACTTATGCAAGTGGACGGGAACCCGTGATGTTATGAGTGAACTGTTTGACATTGAGCTTTATTGACAGGGGCCTTAGCTAATGTTACCATCCAGGCAGATTTAGCACTCAGGCATCGAGTATGGAGCCTGCAGCCCTGGCATGTGTTGAAGGTCCATCTGTGGTGTGCCAGTTGAAGGTTCTTTGGATTAAAGCCTCCCGGGTGTCCCTGCCTCCCTGGAGAATGCCCGGGTCAGCGTCTACCCCTTCAGTGTTCTCCTGTGCGTGCTCAACCTCGGACTCACTGCTGGACTCATCATGTGCAGCCGGAGCATCTGCATCTACATCTTCATTGTCCACAGCGTCGCCCCTTCCCGGCGCTAGATTGTGGAGGGCGCAGCATGCAACCACGATCAGCGACACACGATCTGGGGGGTACTGGAGTGCACCCTCTGAGTAGTCCAAGCATCGGAAGCACATCTTGAGAAGACCGAGGGTTCTCTCCACCACAGCCCTTGTGGAGGCGTGGCTCCTATTGTACTGCTGCTCAGCTTCTGTTCTTGGATGGCGGAGAGCCGTCATGAGTCACCTCCTGAGGGGATAGCCCTTGTCACCCAGCAGCCATCCATCCAGCCGGGCTGGAGCACTGAAGAGCCTTGACACCTGGGAGTGTCTAAGTATGTAATCATTGTGGGAACTGCCTGGGTACCTTGCACAGACTTGTAGAATCAGCATCTTGTGATCGCACACTATCTGCACGTTCATGGAGTGGAAGCCTTTCCTATTGATGAAGGCACCGGGCTCACCTGTTGGCGCCTTGATGGCCACATGTGTACAGTCTATTGCACCCTGGACACGTGGGAAGCCAGCAATCACTGCGAAGCCTCTGGCTCGCTCTGTCTGGCTGGCCTCATCCCAGCGGTAGTGGATGATAGTCAATGCATGCATGAATAGAGCATCTGTCACCTGCTTGACACATGTGTGGACAGCTGACTGGGAAACACCGCAAAGATCACCCACTGACCCCTGGAGGAGTCAGAGGCATAGAAGTTGAGGGCAGCCATGACCTTTCGAGCCACTGACATGGGGTGTCCACCCCTACAGTTGGCACAGATCTCAGGGCCTATTATCTGACAGATGGACATGACCTTCTCCCTTGACAGTCGGAGCCTCATTCAGTACTCGGCCTCAGAAATATTGAGGTAGCTGCTCCACTGCCTGTATAACCTGGCAGCAGGATAATGGCGTCTTCTGCGGCCCCTTCAGCCTTGGACTTCCTGTTGGCCCTGCGCCCCGTGTGCATGCACCTTTCCTCCCAAAGGTGCTCCCCCGCCGCAGGCTGAATGTGGACTCCTGGCCTCCGCCCCCTTCTGGCCATCCCTTGCTCCTCAGAGGAGGTGCCTCCAGTGGAGAGCACAACTCCCAGTCCCAGGCTAAGGGAGGGATTCCTGAAAGCTGCAGGCCCCAAAAATAATTTTTACTGTAGAGTCCTGACCTGAAGGCTTTTACTCCTGTCCAAGCAGCTGGTATGAGTTTTGAAGTATTCCTGCTCACACAGGCAAGTATAAGTAGCTTTCAAACTTACCTGACAGATCACATTTGCGACCCCACTCACCCAACCTGCACGCCAACAGGAAAATTCTGCCCATTGATTCATCATTTAAAATACTGACACCTTTCAGATCACTGCTGATGTGATATCTTTTAGGAGCTTGTACTGTTGCCAACGATGTTGTACTGTGGGTTCTTTAGATGTCTCAGTGATGAGGTCTTGTGACTTGTATATTTAAACATGAACCATTTATTGTTAACCTTTAACTATTTACATATTCCAGGTTGCTGTCATGCATGATGCTGTTACCTTCATGCAAGCTGGTTCCAGAGTGTTCTCTCTACACTGCCCTCTCAGAGTATTACCATGTGACTCTATAAATCGTACCATGTGTGGTGCTATTCTCCAATCCCACATTAACTCTTGCTCTGCCGAGCAGCTTTACATTACAATGGCGTGCAGGCACATACATTATCATACACCAAGCCCAACAGTGGCGTCTAAGTAAAAATAGAAAATGCTGGAAAAACTCAGCAGCTCTGGCATCATCTATGGAGAGAGAAATAGAGTTAACCTGTTAAGTGCAATACGACTCTTCTTCGGAATACATTTATATTTGACTTGAAACTTTAACCCTGTTTCTCTCTCCACAGATGCTGCCAGACCTGAGTTTTTCCAGCAGATTCTGATTTTATTTCAGATATCCAGCATAATCGTATTTTGCTTTTATTATATTGGTGTCTTAATTCTTATTTTCAATGCAAGCCAACTAAATCAGCACTGCATAGGGATTGAATCTGGAGTCTTCATGAGTCGGACATCTAGCGCCAAAGAAAGTTTCTTTAATTATTGAGTTTGAGATAGGTAAATATTTTAAGGTAAGTCAGATGTAGACCAGAGGAGAAACTGATGCAGCAGCTGTCTCCTCTGGTTTTCTGATGATAACAGACTAGATGTTACCAAGGACTTACAGGCCTCATTGGTGCCATTGATCTGTTGACACTCAGATAAGTGCACACGGTGAGTGAGGGCACCAGTGCCAAGGCTACTGATCAAAGTTCGGAGCCTATATCCCTGGACAGTGTCACATGTGGACTCTCTCATCACCCTGTTTCTTTCATAATACACAAGGCACAAACTATGTTGGCCCTACTAACACCCACAGCTTAGGAGGTGGGAAAGTCACAGTGGGCCAGCTTGAAAACTAGCTCATGGAAATAGTTACTTCAGTTCGAAGAGGCCCAAACTGACTATCAGTATGTTGTCACTTTTCTGACTTCATTCACTGAAGAAATATATAAAAGGAGCAGAGAGGCTTCATGAGTATATATGTTAACCAGGTTCAGAAAAGGGAAGCAGAGAAGAACTGCACACAAAAATCATTTATAGGCAATAAATATTTCACAGCAATTCCAACAATTTCAGACCATGTTCTTGCTACTGGGTAAATGTTCATCAAAGGCAAGAATAAGCATAACTAGAACTTGAGATGCTGCATTGGCCAATACTGGGTCGGGTGTGGTTAGTCATTGTATGGGGCATTGGGTTCTACATGTATTCAGGGTCATAGTTTCTTAATTAAAGCAAAAGCAAAATACTGGTGATGCTGGACATCTGAAATAAATACAGAAAATGTTGGAAATACTCAACAGGTCTGGCGGCATCTGAGGCGAGAGAAAGGAGTTAACATTTCAGGTTGTCACCTCTCATCAGAACTGTTCTTAGTTACGTGTTTCTTAGTTATATGTTTCGTCTAAGGAAGTTGGCCATTTGTTCCGTGTGCTTCTAAATACAGTGAGTCTTTGTGGTTGTGGATAGCACATCTGCACTTGAATACCTTAGAGTAAATAAAAACAATCTTGCATTTTAATAGTGACTTTTATGACCTCAAGACATCTCAAAGCAATTTACAGTTAACTGAAGCCACTGTTGTAATGCAGGAAAAGCAGCAGCCAATTTGCGCACGGCAAATTCCCAATAGCAACATCTTATATTTATACAGTGCTTTTAACATAATGAAACATCCCAAGGCGCTTAACAGGAGCATTATAAAAGCAAGAATGACAGCGAGCCACATATGCTGGTTTTAGATCAGATGATTAAAATTTAGTCAAAGAAGTAGGTTTTAAGGAGTGCTTTAAAGGAGAGCAAGTCAGAGAGGTGGAGAGGTGTAGGGAGGGTATTCCAGATGGCACAGCACCAATCATGGAGCAATCAAAATTGGGGATTGTAGTAATTATTGTTTTGATAAATGTAGGACTGTAGCTTTAAGAATAATCCTGTGTTGTAAGATCACATGATCTGTGTAAACGAATGGGTTAGCACCATGGGGAACCTCTAGGAGAGAGTTCTTCTTTAGTTATGGAGTCTGATGCACAGATGTAGCTGCTGTGGCTGTCTTGTAAGTAAAGTTTATATTTCCACCAAGGAAAGTTGCCTGGAAATTCAACTCTCTAACAAACTGGCAATGAGGATAAATCAGATCCAGTGCTGTCTCTCACCCAGTGATTGTGAGTATCTGAGATAATTAAAAAGAAAGGAAGATATACTCATCTGAAATGCCACAGTTTGGCAGAATTGATCCCTTTGAACTAGCCACAATGACTGGTCCCAACATATAGAACATCTTGTGTTCTACTTTCAAGCAAACTAAATAACAGGGGAGGAAAAGAGAAGAGCAATTCTCCTGAGTATTTGTGCGAGCAAGACCTACAGTTTAATTTGAAGCTTGATGACCCCCAGTTTCCCTGATTTGAAGACCTTCAGTGAATTAGTAGACCTCATTAAGACACATTTTCAACCCAAGCCCTCAGTCACAATGCAGAGGTTCAGGTTCAATTGATGGACCAGTGCCCCGGGGGAGACCATTGCTATCTATGTGGTGAAATTAAACAACTAACAGAATATTGTGATTTCGGTGAAACCCTAAATGACATGCTCAGGGATCATTTGGTCTGTGGCATGCAAGAGGATGTTATTCAGTGAAGATTGCTGACTGAAGTGGATTTTGATTTTAAGAAAGTGTTTGAAATAGCGCTTGCAATGGAAAGCTTAAGGGATGCACAAGCGATTCAAGGTGTGCAAAATGGTGCCATTTTCCTAACTGGGCAAGAACGGTCAGCCCAAAGTGGCACGAAAAGCCGGGACTCCACTGCGAAGCGGGAAACAGCCCACACTAACCAAATATTTAGAGGAAAAAGTTTTGCAGCAAATTCGAAAACTAATTTTTATCAACATGGAAACAATCACACCCCTAACAATTGGCAATTTAAAAAGGTGGAGTGTTGTTTGTGTCACAAAGTTGGGCGCATAATGATACATTGCAAAGTGAGACTAAAACAGGCTTCCAGGCAACAATCAAAGTCCAATGAAGTATTTAGTGTGGAAGAGCAAGAAACAACCAATTCTGACATTTATTCCTTATTCAACATGAAAGTTGGGAAGACAGAGCCAATTACTGTCACATTGCAACTTAATGGTAAACCCTTGAAAATGGAAGTAGACACTGGTGCTTCTACCACTGTAGTAGGAGAACACACTTTCAGATATATTTAAATAAAGATGCTCGACAACTAAATCTGGAACAAACCTCTGCCAAGTTGAAAACATACGCAGGCGAAGAAATCTAGATAAAAGGTACCACCAGAGTACCTGTTTATTGTAGACACCAAACAGCACAACTACTGGTGATGGTATTAGAAGGCAGAGGACCAAGCCTTCTAGGTCGAAATTGGTTGAGGGAAATTAAATTTGATTGGCCAGTGAAATTTCAAAAGGAAGCAGGATGAGTTCCTGAGTTGGAAAAAGAACAAGGCAAGCTACTTCAGAAAGAGGCTGGAGAATCCAACGACCATAACAGGATGAAAAGGGAATGTGTAGACATTCAGCAACAAGAAGAAATGAAGACTGTCATAAACAACGGCATGATAGAACAGCAGAAGAAGCTCAAGGAGACTCTGCTGAATAACAGGATTCAAGATGAAGCAAATGAGCTTCGCAAAGAAAAGGAAACCTGCAGAAAGACCTTCACACACTACAAGGATCCATCAGTTCAAAGTTTGTACCTCTGGAAAATTACGAAGACAAACAGGAAGAATTTAACATTACTCTGAACAAACTGAAGAACCAGTTGGCAGAGAAGATGCAGCAATGTTCAAGGTTCCAGGAGGAAGCGAACAGATACAAGAAGGAGGCAGAAGAGCTGAAGAATCAGCTGAATGAAGCTCAAGAGGCCTTGAAAGCAAAATTTGTAGAACTTTCCAAGATGTGAGTAGATAATGAAGTCACGGGTAGCTCAACTACAGAACTAAGACAAGTTGAGGTTTCACCTGAATGAAGTCTGACCAACATTGAAGTTTTTTTAAAAAAAGCCAGGACTAAATTCTGTGGTAGAAAGAAAAAGACACGTAGGAAGGGGATGCAGAATTACTGATGAGGCACTGGCACTGTCTGCACACAAGACTAAGCCTGATACTTCCCAATTTAGAGGGGAAGGTGGAGAAAAGTCATGCGAACCAAAAAACGACTCATGATTCGCATAGTGGTGAGCGCCAATTTACTGTTGGAGAAACAGTATATGTAAAGAATTTGGTGGAGGACTGAAGTGGTTACCTGGTAAAATAAGCTCTGTGACCGGACCATTGTCGTGCCACGTAGAAGTGGAGGGCCAGGTCACCCGTAAGCATGTGAATCATTTAAGAAGAAGAGAGGTACCCCAACAAAATGACGTTCCACCCAAACCTGTGGTTCCTGTTGAAGTTGCTCAACCAAGGATAGACATTTCCGATATTTCTGTCGGAGTGGACGATAATGAACTGCCTGTGCCTAATGATGTATCTGTTGTTAATATGATTCCAGAGTATGTGGTTCCTGCAAAAGAATCAGAAGTCATGGAGCTATGACATTCCACACGAACCAGGAAGCCGCCTGAAAAACTGAACTTGTACAAAAAAGTTAAAGGGGGAGGAATGTAATAATTATAGTTTTGATAAACATAGGATTGTAGCTTTAAGAACAATCCTGTGTTGTTAGATCATATGATCTGTGTAAACCAATGAATTAGCAATGTGGAGAACTTCTAGGAGAGAGTTCTTCTTTAGTTATGGAGTTTGATGCATACATGTAGCTGCTGCGGCTATCTTGTAAATAAAGTTCAATGTTTCCACCAATAAAATTTGCCTGGAAAATCAACTGTATAACAAGGATGCACAAGAGGCCTGAAGTGGAGGTGTGCAGATATGTCAGATAGGGCTGGAGGAAATTGCAGGGATAAGGAGGGTCAAGGCCATGGAGGGTTTTGAAGACAAGGATGACATTTTCAAATCAAGATGTTGCTTGATTGGGAGCTAATATAGATCAGCGATCACAGGGGTGAGAGGGGAACAGGACTTGCCCTGATTTAAGGCAAGGGCAGCATGTTTTGGATGGCTTCAAGTTTACGGAGCGTAGAAGGTTGGAGACCAGTCAGGAGTGTATTGAAATAGTTTAGTCTAGAAGTTACAAAGGCATGAGAGAGGGGTTAAGCAGCAGATGAGCTGAGACAGATATGAAGTCCAGCGATATTACAGGCATGGAAATAGATGCTTTTAGTGATGGCAAGAATACGAGATTGGAACTCATCTCAGGATCAGATGTGACACTAAATTTGCTAACAGACTGGCTTAATCACAGACTATTGCCAGGGAGAGAGATAGAGTCAGTAGCTAGGAAATGGTGTTTGGAGCAGGGACAGAAAACAATGGCTTCAGTCTTGCCAACATTTAATTAAACAGCAATAAGATAATGAGCAGACTTCAGTATTGTCACTTGAACTGCCTACTCTTCACAGAATTGTGCCATGGCATCTTTTACATCTACCTGCAAGGGATGACAGGGCCTCAGTATGACCTGATAGACAGACCTCTGAGAGTGCTGCACTGACTTGTCAGTCTAGATTTTGCATCAAGGTCCCTGAAGTTAGACTTGAATGTACAACCTTCTGACTCAGAGGTGAGAGTGCTCCCACTGACCTACAGATGAAGTGATTGTGCCTGCTGCTAAGTTTGCAAGTATTGACATGGATGATTCTGTGCTCATGTTACATACAAGTTGAACACTGAGGAAGTTACATCGCTTTCAGTTCACCTGTCAAAGGCATTGTGAGTGATATCACTGTGGGTGCCTGGAACAATCCTGATACATGGTAATTGAGGCAATAGTTTCCTCTTGTTGTCACTGGCAGCATTGTGTATGTGGTGGAGCATACTGCAAGTTCAGTTGAAATGATGACAGAACTCTCAAATATAAACATGTTGTAAATATATTATTTACAATGTATATTAATAACTTGAATGAGGGAAATGAATGTATTATCACCAAGTTTTTGGATGAAAAAAAAAATGATGAGGATGACACAAAGAGTCTACAGAGGGATACAGACAGTTTAAGTGAATGGGCAAAGACTTGGCAGATGGAATATTACGTGGGAAAATGTGAGATTATGCACTTTGGCAGGAAGAATAAGAGCTGAATATTATTTAAATGGAGAAAGACTGCAGTAAGCTGCAGCACAGAGGGATATCGGGGTCCTTGTGCATAAATCACAAAAAGTTAGCATACAAGTTCAACAGGTAATAGGGAAGGCAAATGGGATGCTGGCTTTTATTTCAAAGGGAATGGAGTACAACAATAGGGAAGTCTTGCTAAAACTATAAGAGGCCACAGACCTTATCTAAGGAAAGATGTACTGGCATTGGAGGCAGTCCAGAGAAGGTTCACTAGGTTGATCCCGGGTGTGGAGGGATTTTCTTATGTGGAGAGGTTGAGTAGGTTTGGTCTATACTCATTGGAGTTTAGAAGAGCGAGAGGCGACCTTATTGAAACATATAAGGTTCATAGGGGGCTTGACAGTGTAGATGCTGAGAGGTTGTTTCCCCTTGTGGGAGAGTCTAGGACCAGAGGACACAATCTCAGAGTAAGGGGTCGCCCATTTATGACAAGAGATGAGGAGGAATTTCTTCTCTCAAAGGGTAGTTAATCTGCAATTCTTTACCACAGAGGGCTGTAGAGGCTGGGTTGTTATGAATATTGAAGGCTGAGATAGACAAATTTTTAAGAGAATCAACGTCTATAGCGAAAAGGCAGGAAAGTGGAGTTGAGGATTATCAGATCAGCCATAAATTCATTGAATGGTGGAGCTGACTCAATGGGCCGAATGGCCTTCTTCTTCTCCTATATCTTATGGCCTTATGGTCTATCTCTGTCACAATTCTTTTTACTGAAGCATAGCCTTCTGAGGCAGCATTCCTCAGATACATTTGGGTAGGAGTGCCTCAAATAGATAAATGTGTGTGCCTTGGAGTGCAGTTGATGGGGTAGCAGGTATTCTTGTGATATAGAATGATCTTCATCCACCCTCCTCTTCTTTCTCTGGAAAAGATAAACAACAGCAATATCCCCACAGGAAACATTCTGCTGGCACAATTGAACTTAGCAATAGGTCTGTCAGCAGGTTTTCCTTTTCTTTGTGAAGGTCATCTTGAGTTTTCCTGTAATTCAGCATAGTCTCCTCGAGTTTCTTCTGCTGTGCTTCCATTCTGCTGTTGAAGACAGTTTTCATTTCTCTACATTGGAGAGACCAAACGGAGTCTGGTGACCGCTTTGCAGAACACCTTCGGTCTGTCCGCAAGCATGACCCAGACCCCCCTGTCGCTTGCCATTTCAACACTCCACCCTGCTCTCATGCCCACATGTCTGTCCTTGGCCTGCTGCATTGTTCCAGTGAAGCTCAACGCAAACTGGAGGAACAGCACCTCATCTTCCGACTAGGCACTTTACAGCCTTCCGGGCTGAATATTGAGTTCAACAATTTTAGATCATGAACTCTGTCCTCCATTCCCACCCCCTTTCCGAACCCCCTCCTTTTTTTTCCAATAATTTATATAGATTTTTCTTTTCCCACCTATTTTCATTATTTTTAAATGTATTTCCATCCATTGTTTTATCTCTACCTTTTAGCCTTTTTCGATTCCTTCACCCCCACTATCTGTACCTTGCTTGTCCTGCTTTCTACCCTGAATTAGCACATTCCTTAGATATTATCACCACCTTCAACACTTCTTTCCCCTTTGTCTGTGACATCTTTTGGTTATCTCCACCTATCACTGGCCCTTTATCCAGCTCTACTTGTCCCACCCCTCCTTAAACCAGCTTATATTTCACCTCTCTTCTATTTTTACTTAGTTCTGTTGAAGGGTCATTCAGACTCGAAACATTAACTATGTTCCTCTCTGCAGATGCTGCCAGACCTGCTGAGTTTTTCCAGGTATTTTTGTTTTTGTTTTGGATTTCCAGCATCCGCAATTTTTTGCTTTCATTTCTCCATGTTGTTGAATAGTTGTGAATTTATTTTGTATTTGATCTTGAAAGACAATCAAGTGTTCTTTCAACTGTTCATTTTCTTGTTGACCTCTTGCCAGCTCACACTGGGTTTCAGTGCATTGTTTCATTGCCACTGATAACTCCAACAAAGCTTTTTCTGAAGTAACATTCAACATCCTTTTTAGTTCCTCTTGTTTTTCCATGGCTACATATTGATACTTCAAGGAGCCTTTCAGGGTTGAAACTTTTTGTGTGTCTTTTCTGCTTGCTGTTTTGCCTGGCTGTACATCTGGTTGAGATTTTCTACCTCTTGCTTTGATTTGCCGACTGTGGAATTGAGGATCGTTATTTCCTCCTAATATCTTTGTGTCATCTCTCAAATTTGTTTGTTCAAATCTGAAACAGCTTGGCTCATTGAGTACTTCAGTTTATTGTGTATTTTCAAATATACTCAGCTTGAATCTCGTGTTTCAAATCTTCAGCTCTGATGCCAACATTTTCCTTCAGAACATCTTCATTTACTTCTTGTGTGTTTTGCTTCTTTTGAGTCACTTCAAATAGCTTTCTTGTCTTCATGGCCATCTGCAAATTCTACACTACCATCGTCTCCCTCGTTCTGGGGTTTTCTGTCTCCCTCCCTCTGGGGTTTTCTGTCACCCTCTCTCAGCGTTGCCCTCAGTGTTTATTGGGAGTTTAAAATAGTTGTCAAAGCCTTTTAATATCTCACTAAATGTTGTTGAGTATTGATCTATATGTCGGCTGTGGAGTACTTCACCAGCAAATGAACCAAAGATGAATAAAAACTCATCAACTTGTACTTCTTCTGATTCCTTATTTAATCCTGTACTTCTCCTGTACACTAAACATTGTCTTCTCCAAGACTCCAGCCCTTCGGTCTGATTCTGCCCTATCCATCACACAAATGCATCTGGCTCTTTTAATTTTCCATCCATGGCTGGTTTTTCCTTTTGTAGTTGCTGTTTTAAATGTTGTTACCACTTTAAGAGCTGTCAATGCAGTTACCATTTTTTTTCTTCTTGGGTTGTTTCTGCAGCTGTCAGTTTCTCTGTGTACGTTTCCTATGCTTTTCCCGATTTTGACAGGCTCCCTGGCCATTGTGGGCTTGCTTTTTTTAAATCTTAAACTTTTAAGGTAGGATCAGTTCTTTTCTGGGCGATTCTTTCCTTTTTTTTATGTTCCTTAATGGCTTTTTGAACATTCCGTGCTGTGGAAGTTTGACAGGTTCACGATCCAATCAGGGTCCATTTTTTTTTTAAATTTAAGGAGACAGCACTTTGTTCTTTAAATCTGCAGGTCTCTTTTTTTTTAAACTCTGCAGGTTCTGTTTAAACTTCTGACTCTGCAAGCCAATTTTTGTTTTTAACTTTAGTGCAGCATGGTTATCACTGCTGCAACATGTTGAGCCCTGGGACCACCACCTATTCTACAGTGTAAGTAGAGCTTTTTTATAGCATTACTCACTGACTCATAAACTGACCAGGTTCTTTGACTCTACATTACTCAGGGTTTTGCAATTCTTGTGGTTTTGCGCACCATCTTCTGATCTAACTAAGTATCTTAACTCAACATCACTCAGGGTCTTGTGCATATTGTATTGTTGGTCACCCATCTTATGGTCTAAGCAGTTTTTTTGCACTGCACCACTCAGGGGTCTTGCAATGGGCTTCCACACACTCTGGTGGATTCCTCAACTAAGTCTGTTGTGAAGCACCTTCAACTGTGGCTTCAAGTTTTCTTCTTAGGTGCACGTCTCTCCAGTTCAGCTTCAGCTGTTTTCAGTTTTTCATTCCTTGGTGTTAAGGGGAAGAAAGTAAATGAGAAGTTATGGTAAGGGAGAATTCATTATAAGGGAATGAATTACTTAAATTAGAATCTATAGGCAGGCCAGCGCAAATCAGTAAGTCAATAATTAAACAGTTAAACCAGATGAACCTTATACACTCTCAAACTTTGTACACCCTCAGGGTTTGCAATCATCAGCAAGGTCCTGGGAGTTAGACTGGAGCCAGAGGTTGGCAATAACAGATTAAGTGTGCTCTTCAACAGATAGGGAAAGGACAGATAGTCCCACCTTAGATAGGAAGGCAGGTCTCTGCCTGGGTGAAGGTAGGGTCAGATGATGCATGTACCTTTGTACCAGAGACTTGTCTGTTTAATGTAAACCTATATGTTGACAAGATCGAAATCTGGAAACTATTCTTGTACGTGACCAATAATGTATAAATATGATGAGCACTTGTAGTTTAGCAGAGTACTGTCTCAAGCTGCATTGAGATGGTTTCCTCCTTGCATTTGCTCGAATAAACGATCGTAACCTGTACCTGAGTCTCCTGTGGTCTGTTCATCAAAGACACCACAACACTTGGTAAACTGCTCCGGGGGAGAATTTTCCCCATATCAGGTAGCCCGTGCGGGAGCCGGCGCAGGTGGCCGCGGACCCAATCGCCACCCGCAATCGGGTCCACACCACTATTTTACGTGGGTGGGCCAATTAAGGCCCGCACAGCATAGTTCATGACTCCAGAGGTTAGTAGGAGTAGGCGGGTGGCGGCAGGCGTGCACAGACCGGTTCCAGTAGCAACCCGGTGGCCTGTTTAAATGAAGGCCTGGCAGCCTTTGCAAGGTTGCTCACAATGGCTGAGAGAAGAGCTTATCAGAGGGGCAATGTGCATGATGCAAGTCCTGAGGATAGGTCAGCAGGGCAGGCCAGGCCAGGCCGGACAGTAGGCCAGCGGGGCAGCGTGCCCCTTGTTTCTCCGACATGTGCCTAGATCCCCTTCTGGAGGAGTTGGCAGCGCGGTGGGAGGTCCTTCTTCCGAGGGACGGGAGGCGGAGGCCTCCCCACCAGAACAAACGTGTGTGGGAGGAGGTGACCAAGAGTGTGAGCTCCCAGGATGTGGAGTGGCGCACATGGGTCCAGTGCTGCAAAAGATTCAATGACCTCCTGAGCTCGGGAAGGATGAGTACCATGATGCCTCAGGTCTCTTAATGTAGCCGTCACCCTTTTGCCACAGACCGCCACCCCCACCATCCCCCCCCGGCAACTCTGAGTACAGGAACGGCATTGAATCCTTCACTGCATGTATCCCTCACTAGGTGGGCCAGCAGATATTGCCCATGCCTAGTTCACCCTGATAGGGTTGAGCTAGGATGTGTTCTGCACCCGCAGCATGTGTGACACTGACACCCAGAGTATAGAATGGGGGTGAAAGTCAAGGATCTGCACTAGGCAGAGTGCTGGAACTGGGAAGCATGTCAAAGTCAGGGTGCCAACATGTTGGGAGAGGAGCATCCAGTTGGCAGGGCACCAATCCATCTGCTGGCCTTTGCACTCCATGTGCTTGTGCCTCCTTGCTTAGCGAAGTAACACCTTGCGGTGCCACATGTGAAGGGGGCAGCATTTGGTCAATGTGGGGGGGTCAGCCCTGGCTTCTTTGGGTGAGTGTGCGGCAGCTTCAAGGTAATGAAGAACTGGAGTCCTGCAATGTCCCACTCTGGCTGGGTTGGCAGGGACACGTTGGGAATCCAGGTACAGGCTGGACTAATCAATGCTCTTCTCTCCTTTTCTTGAGAAGACTGCACACAGTTCCACAGAGCGGATGCGGACTGGTGGAGGTCAGGCCCAGTTGGCCATCTTGACACCTTTCGAGCAGCAGGCCATGGGTCTGGAGAGGTGACATGCACCCAGGTCCACCAGTGGCGGTGAGGCTGGGGTACCACGGGGAGATATGTTTGGCGAGCACTCAGGACATCACGTGTGTCCCATAAGCCATGGCACTGCTGGATGCTCAGGGATTGAAGTTTGAAACATGGACTGACCATTGATTATGGAAGGATAAGCGCATAATGATCTGGGGCACAGGCATGCAAATTGACATTGTCTGCACTGTATCGAATCAAATGTCCTTGTTCTTCCTTTCAGCATCACCGGAGCAGGGCTGGCAGGAGGAAGCAGTGGACCCACCTCTCACCCCTGAGGCTCCAGAGGAAATCCACTCACCTGCATCGCACCATCTCATCCAGGCAGTCGGAGGACTGCTGGGGACCAGGCACGTGCTTGGTCAATGGCTGATGATGTGCCTCTAGAGTAGTCTGTGAGGCAGCAAACGCTGGAAGTGCAGCAGTGTGTGCAGGACGATCTGGTGGAGATACATGAGGATATGCGTGGCATGGTGCCCATGCTTGAGTCCATGTGGAGCATCACTGATGCAATGAACCTCATGGTTGTGCAGCACGCTTCCTCCATGGATGAAGTAGCGACTCTCATGGAGAGGATCCTCCAGGAGAACAATCAGGGCATCCTGGGGTTGTGCTCGGACCTGCAAGCCCTCACAGCGGCATTGACCTCAGCTGGTCAGTGACAGTGTGGAAGATGGTTTGGACACCAAGTATCCCAGCTCGATGCCCATCAATCTATGATGAGCAGGGAGGTCCGAAGCGACCTCACGTCGGTGCAACAGCTGCCTGTCATCTCTGCGGGCTCCTCTCAGGGTGCTCTGGATGAGGGCAGCAGCTCCTCTGCCCCCCTGCCAGTGACCTTGGCATCCGATGAGGCTGCAGCAACTGGGGAGAAGCCAGCTGTGGAACTGGCTACTCCCTCCTAGGTGGAGCCATCAAAGTCCCCATGGACCAGGGGATGTCCGTCAAGGTCACCGAGGCCAACAGGACAGCACAGTGAGCAGGCTGTCTCAGATCCCCGTGCCAGCGAGGAGACAGCACCTAGACATAGCACCCGTAAACGTATATTTTAAGGCACCTTAAGCATACCATGGGTTTCGCACTGGTGTTTTATGTTTCCCCATAGTAGTTTCTGGAAGTGTGATGTCCAACACCTTTTTTTTTGCTTTATGAAGCTACATTTGTTCCCTCAATACATTTTGATATGTTGCCATGCCTCAGGGTGATTCCTTACTTATGCAAGTGGACGGGAACCCATGATGTTATGAGTGAACTGTTTGACAGTGAGCTTTATTGACAGGAGCCTTAGCTAATGTTACCATCCAGGCAGATTTAGCACTCAGGCATTGATAATGGAGCCTGCAGCCCTGGTGTGTGTTGAAGGTCCATCCGTGGTGTGTTTGCTGAAGGTTCTTTTAAAAAGCCTCCCATGTGTCCCTGCCTCCCTGGAGAATGCCCGGGTCAGCGTCTACCCCCTCAGTGTTCTCCTGTGTGTGCTCATCCTCGGACTCACTGCTGAACTCATCATGTGCAGCTGGAGCATCTGCGTCTATATCTTCATTGTCCACAGCGTCGCCCCTTCCCAGCGTCAGATTGTGGAGGGCGCAGCATGCAACCACGATCAGCGACACACGATCTGGGGGGTATTGGAGTGCGCCCCCTGAGTAGTCCAAGCATCGGAAGCACATCTTGAGAAGACCGAGGGTTCTCTCCACCACAGCCCTTGTGGAGGCGTGGCTCCTATTGTGCCGCTGCTCAGCTTCTGTTCTTGGATGGCGGAGAACCGTCATGAGTCACCACTTGAGGGGATAGCCCTTGTCACCCAGCAGCCATCCATCCAGCCGGACTGGAGCACTGAAGAGCCCAGACACCTGGGAGTGTCTAAGTATGTAATCATTGTAGGAGCTGCCTGGGTACCTTGCACAAAATTGAAGAACCAGCATCTTGTGATCACACACTATCTACACGTTCATGGAGTGGAAGCCCTTCATGTTGACGAAGGCACCGGGCTCAGCTGCTGGCGCCTTGATGGCCCCATGTGTACAGTCTATAGCACCCTGGACACGTGGGAAGCCAGCAATCCCTGCGAAGCCTCTGGCTCATTCTGTCTGGCTGGCCTCGTCCCAGTGGTAGTGGATGAAAGTCAATGCATGCCTGAATAGAGCATCTGTCACCAGCTTGACACAAGTGTGGACAGCTGATCCGGAAACACTGCAAAGATCACCCACTGACCCCTGGAAGGAGCCAAAGGCTTAGATGTTGAGGGCAGCCATGACCTTTCGAGTCACTGACATGGGGTGTCCACCCCTACAGTTGGCACAGATCTCAGGGCCTATCATCTGACAGATGGACATGACTCTCTCCCTTGACATTCGGAGCCTCCTTCGGTACTGGACCTCAGACATATTGAGGTAGCTGCTCCGCTGCCTGTATAACCTGGCAGCAGGATAGTGGCAACTTTCTGCGGCCCCTTCCGCCTTGGACTTCCTGTTGGCCCTGCGCCCCTTGTGCCTACGCCTTTCCTCCCAAAGGTGCTCCCCCGCCGCAGGCTGAATGTGGACTCCTGGCCTCCTTCTCCTTCTGGCCCTCCCTTCCTCCTCAGAGGAGGTGCCTCCAGTGGAGAGCACAACTCCCAGTCCCAGGCTAAGGGAGGGCTTCCTGAAAGCTGCAGGCCCCAAACATGATTTTTACTGTAGAGTCCTGACCTGAAGGCTTTTACTCCTGTCCAAGCAGCTGGTATGAGTTTTGAAGTATTCCTGCTCACACAGGCAAGTATAAGTAGCTTTCACAGTTACCTGAAAGATCACATTCGCGACCCCACTCACCCCTCTTATCCCGCCGGTGGATGAGGATTGTACAAATGTCTCCCACCCACCTGCCCGTTGCGCCCGTGCGATGTCCTGAAGATCACATGGGCTGTGAAAAAAGTATTCAATGTCTGCATCAAGGGCCTTAACTGGCCTGTTAATTAATGGCAGGCGCGCCTCTGAACTCATAGCGCCCGCCTTCCCAAATATCATGATGGTGCGCAGTGACATCGGGGATGCAACCCTGACGTCACCATGTGTCATTTTATGTGTCGACGTGTAGGTCCCGCCCCTGCACGCCAACGGGAAAATTCTGCCCCTTGCTTCATCATTTAAAATGCTGACACCTTTCAGATCACCACTGATGTGATATCTTTTAGGAGCTTGTACTGTTGCCAACAATGGTGTACTATGGGTTCTTTAGATGTCTCAGTGATGAGGTCTTGAGACTTGTATATTTAAACATGAACCGTTTATTGTTAACCTTTAACTATTTACATATTCCAGGTTGCTGTCATGCATGGAGCTGTTGCCTCCACGCAGGCTGGTTCCAGAGTGTTCTCTCCAGACTGCCCTCTCAGAGTATTACCATGGGACTCTATAAATTGTACCATGTGTGGTGCTATTCTCCAATCCCACATTAACTCTTGCTCTGCCGAGCAGCTTTACATTACAATGGCGTGCAGGCACATACAATATCATACACCAAGCCCAACAGTGGCGTCTAAGTAAAAATAGAAAATGCTAGAAAAACTCAGCAGCTCTGACATCATCTGTGCAGAAAGAAATAGAGTTAACCTGTTAAGTGCAATATGACTCTTCTTCGGAATACATTTATATTTGACTTGAAACATTAACCCTGTTTCTCTCTCCACAGATGCTGCCAGACCTGAGTTTTTCCAGCAGATTCTGATTTTATTTCAGATATCCAGCATATGTTGTATTTTGCTTTTATTATAGTGGTGTCTTAATTCTTATTTTCAATGCAAGCCAACTAAATCAGCACTGCATAGGGATTGAATCTGGAGTCTTCATGAGTCGGACATCTAGCGCCAAAGAAAGTTTCTTTAATTATTGAGTTTGAGATAGATAAATATTTTAAGGTAAGTCAGATGTAGACCAGAGGAGAAACTGATGCAGCAGCTGTCTCCTCTGGTTTTCTGATGATAACAGACTAGATGTTACCAAGGACTTATAGGCCTCATTAGTGCCATTGATCTGTTGACACTCAGATAAGTGCACACGGTGAGTGAGCGCCCCAGTGCCAAGGCTACTGATCAAAGATCGGGGCCTATATCTCTGGACAGTGTCACATGTGGAATCTCTCATCACCCTGTTTCTTTCACAATACACAAGGCACAAACTATGTTGGCCCTACTAACACCCACAGCTTAGGAGGTGGGAAAGTCACAGTGGGCCAGCTTGAAATCTAGCTCATGGAAATAGAGTTACTTCAGTCCGAAGAGGCCCAAACTGACTATCAGCATGTTGTCACTTTTCTGACTTCATTCACTGAAGAAATATATAAAAGGAGAAGAGAGGCTTCATGAGTATATATGTTAACCAGGTTCAGAAAAGGGAAGCAGAGTAGAACCGCACACAAAAATCATTTATAGGCAATAAATATTTCACAGCAATTCCAACAATTTCAGACCATGTTCTTGCTACTGGGTAAAGGTTCATAAAAGGCAAGAATAAGCATAATGAGATGCTGCTTTGGCCAATACTGGGTCGGGTGTGGTTAGTCATTGTATGGGGCATTGGGTTCTACATGTATTCAGGGTCATAGTTTCTTAATTAAAGCAAAAGCAAAATACTGGTGATGCTGGAAATCTGAAATAAATACAGAAAATGTTGGAAATACTCAGCAGGTCTGGCGGCATCTGAGGCGAGAGAAAGGAGTTAACATTTCATGTTGTCACCTCTCATCAGAACTGTTCTTAGTTACGTGTTTCTTAGTTATATGTTTCGTCTAAGGAAGTTGGCCATTTGTTCCGTGTGCTTCTAAATACAGTGAGTCTTTGTGGTTGTGGATAGCACATCTGCACTTGAATACCTTAGAGTAAATAAAAACAATCTTGCATTTTAATAGTGACTTTTATGACCTCAAGACATCTCAAAGCAATTTACAGTTAACTGAAGCCACTGTTGTAATGCAGGAAAAGCAGCAGCCAATTTGCGCACGGCAAATTCCCAATAGCAACATCTTATATTTATACAGTGCTTTTAACATAATGAAACATCCCAAGGCGCTTAACAGGAGCATTATAAAAGCAAGAATGACAGCGAGCCACATATGCTGGTTTTAGATCAGATGATTAAAATTTAGTCAAAGAAGTAGGTTTTAAGGAGTGCTTTAAAGGAGAGCAAGTCAGAGAGGTGGAGAGGTGTAGGGAGGGTATTCCAGATGGCACAGCACCAATCATGGAGCAATCAAAATTGGAGATTGTAGTAATTACTGTTTTGATAAATGTAGGTCTGTAGCTTTAAGAATAATCCTGTGTTGTAAGATCACATGATCTGTGTAAACGAATGGGTTAGCACCATGGGGAACCTCTAGGAGAGAGTTCTTCTTTAGTTATGGAGTTTGATGCACAGGTGTAGCTGCTGCGGCGGTATTGTCAGTAAAGTTTATATTTCCACCAAGGAAAGTTGCCTGGAACTTCAACTCTATAACAAACTGGCAAAGAAGATAAATCAGATCCAGTGCTGTCCCTCACCCAGTGATTGTGAGTACCTGAGATAATTAAAAAGAAAGGAAAATATACTCATCTGAAATGCCACAGTTTGGCAGAATTGATCCCTTTGAACCAGCCACAATGACTGGTCCCAATATATATAACATCTTGTGTTCTATTTTCAAGCAAACTAAATAACAGGGGAGGAAAAGAGAAGAGCAATTCTCCTGAGTATTTGTGAGAGCAAGACCTACAGTTTAATTTGAAGCTTGATGACCCCCAGTTTCCCTGATTTGAAGACCTTCAGTGAATTAGTAGACCACATTAAGGCACATTTTCAACCCAAGCCCTTAGTCACAATGCAGAGGTTCAGGTTCACTTGATGGACCAGTGCCCCGAGGGAGACCATTGCTATCTATGTGGTGAAATTAAACAACTAACAGAATATTGTGATTTCGGTGAAACCCTAAATGATATGCTCAGGGATCATTTGGTCTGTGGCATGCAAGAGGATGTTATTCAGTGAAGATTGCTGACTGAAGTGGATTTTGATTTTAAGAAAGTGTTAGAAATAGCGCTTGCAATGGAAAGCTGTAAGGGATGCTCAAGTGATTCAAGGTGTGCAAAATGGTGCCATTTTCCTAACTGGGCAAGAACAGTCAGCCCAAAGTGGCACGAAAAGCCGGGACTCCACTGCGAAGTGGGAAACAGCCCACACTAACCAAATATTTAGAGGAAAAGGTTTTGCAGCAAACTCGAAAACTAATTTTTATCAACATGGAAACAATCACACCCCTAACAATTGGCAATTTAAAAAGGTGGAGTGTTGTTTGTGTCACAAAGTTGGTCGCATAATGATACATTGCAAAGTGAGACTAAAACAGGATTCCAGGCAACAATCAAAGTCCAATGAAGTATTTAGTGTGGAAGAGCCAGAAACAACCAATTCTGACATTTATTCCTTATTCAACATGAAAGTTGGGAAGACAGAGCCAATTACTGTCACATTGCAACTGAATGGTAAACCCTTGAAAATGGAAGTAGACACTGGTGCTTCTACCACTGTAGTAGGAGAACACACTTCAGATATATTTAAATAAAGATGCTTGACAAATAATTTGGAACAAAGTTCTGCCAAGTTGAAAACATACACAGGCGAAGAAATCCAGATAAAAGGTACCACCAGAGTACCTGTTTATTGCAGACACCAAACAGCACAACTGCTGGTGATGATATTAGAAGGCAGAGGACCAAGCCTTCTAGGTCGAAATTGGTTGAGGGAAATTAACTTTGATTGGCCAGTGAGATTTCAAAGGAAGCAGGAAGAGTTCCTGAGTTAGAAAAGGAACAAGGCAAGGTACTTCAGAAAGAGCCTGGAGAATCCAACGACCATAACAGGATGAAAAGGGAGTGTGTAGACATTCAGCAACAAGAAGAGATGAAGACTGTCATAAATGATAGAACAGCAGAAGAAACTCATGGAGACTCTGCTGAATAACAGGATTTAAGATGAAGCAAGTGAGCTTTGCAAAGATAAGGAAACCTGCAGAAAGACCTTCACACACTACAAGGATCCATCAGTTCAAAGCTTGTACCTCTGGAAAATTAGGAAGACAAACAGGAAGAATTTAACATTACTCTGAACAAACTGAAGAACCAGTTGGCAGAGAAGATGCAGCAATGTTCAAGGTTCCAGGAGGAAGCGAACAGATACAAGAAGGAGGCAGAAGAGCTGAAGAATCAGCTGACTGAAGCTCAAGAGGCCTTGAAAGCAAAAGTTGTAGAACTTTCCAAGATGTGAGTAGATAATGAAGTCACGGGTAGCTCAACTACAGAACTAAGACAAGTTGAGGTTTCACCTGAATGAAGTCTGACCAACATTGAAGTTTTTAAAAAAAAAGCCAGGACTAAATTCTGTGGTAGAAAGAAGAAGACACATAGGAAGGGGATGCAGAATTACTGATGGGGCACTGTCTGCGAACAAGACTAAGCCTGATACTTCCCAATTTAGAGGGGAAGGTGGAGAAATGTCATGCGAACCAAGAAACGACTCATGATTCACACAGTGGTGAGCGCCAATTTACTGTTGGAGAAACAGTATATGTAAAGAATTTTGGTGGAGGACTGAAGTGGTTACCTGGTAAAGTAAGCTCTGTGAGCGGACCACGTAGAAGTGGAGGGCCAGGTCACCCGTAAGCATGTGAATCATTTAAGAAGAAGAGAGGTACCCCAACAAAATGATGTTCCACCCAAACCTGTGGTTCCTGTTGAAGTTGCTCAACCAACGATAGACATGCCTGATATCTCTGTCGGAGTGGACGATAATGAACTGCCTGTGCCTAATGAGGTACCTGATGTTAATATGATTCCAGAGTATGTGGTTCCTGCAAAAGAATCAGAAGTCTTGTAGCTATGACATTCCACACGGATCAGGAAGCCGCCTGAAAAACTGAACTTGTACAAAAAAGTTAAAGGGGGAGGAATGTAGTAATTATAGTTTTGATAAACATAGGATTGTCGCTTTAAGAACAATCCTGTGTTGTTAGATCATATGATCTGTGTAAACCAATGAATTAGCAATGTGGAGAACTTCTAGGAGAGAGTTTTTCTTTAGTTATGGAGTTTGATGCATACATGTAGCTGCTGCGGCTAACTTGTAAATAAAGTTCAATGTTTCCACCAATAAAATTTGCCTGGAAAATCAACTGTATAACAAGGATGCACAAGAGGCCTGAAGTGGAGGTGTGCAGATATGTCAGATAGGGCTGGAGGAAATTGCAGGGATAAGGAGGGTCAAGGCCATGGAGGGTTTTGAAAACAAGGATGACATTTTCAAATCAAGATGTTGCTTGATTGGGAGCTAATGTAGATCAGCGATCACAGGGGAACAGGACTTGCCCTGATTTAAGGCAAGGGCAGCATGTTTTGGATGGCTTCAAGTTTACGGAGAGTAGAAGGTTGGAGTCCAGTCAGGAGTGTATTGAAATAGTTTAGTCTAGAAGTTACAAAGGCATGAGAGAGGGGTTAAGCAGCAGAAGAGCTGAGACAGATATGAAGTCCAGCGATGTTACAGGCATGGAAATAGATGCTTTTAGTGATGGCAAGAATACGAGATTGGAACTCATCTCAGGATCAGATGTGACACTAAATTTGCTAACAGACTGGCTTAATCACAGACTATTGCCAGGGAGAGAGATAGAGTCAGTAGCTAGGAAATGGTGTTTGGAGCAGGGACAGAAAACAATGGCTTCAGTCTTGCCAACATTTAATTAAACAGCAATAAGATAATGAGCAGACTTCAGTATTGTCACTTGAACTGCCTACTCTTCACAGAATTGTGCCATGGCATCTTTTACATCTACCTGCAAGGGATGACAGGGCCTCAGTATGACCTGATAGACAGACCTCTGAGAGTGCTGCACTGACTTGTCAGTCTAGATTTTGCATCAAGGTCTCTGAAGTTAGACTTGAATGTACAACCTTCTGACTCAGAGGTGAGAGTGCTCTCACTGACCTGCAGATGAAGTGATTGTGCCTGCTGCTAAGTTTGCAAGTATTGACATGCATGATTCTGTGCTCATGTGACATACAAGTTGCACACTGAGGAAGTTACATCCCTTACAGTTCACCTGTCCAAGGCATTGTGAGTGATATCACTGTGGGTGCCTGGAACAATCCTGATACATGGTAATTGAGGCAATAGTTTCCTCTTGTTGTCACTGGCAGCATTGTGTATGTGGTGGAGCATACTGCAAGTTCAGTTGAAATGATGACAGAACCCTCAAATATAAACATGTTGTAAATATATTATTTACAATGTATATTAATAACTTGAATGAGGGAAATGAATGTATTATCACCAAGTTTTTGGATGAAAAAAAAAATGATAAGGATGACACAAAGAGTCTACAGAGGGATACAGACAGTTTAAGTGAATGGGCAAAGTCTTGGCAGATGGAATATAATGTTGGAAAATGTGAGGTTATGCACTTTGGCAGGAAGAATAGAAGAGCTGAATATTATTTAAATGGAGAAAGACTGCAGTAAGCTGCAGCACAGAGGGATATCGGGGTCCTTGTGCATGAATCACAAAAAGTTAGCATACAAGTTCAACAGGTAATAGGGAAGGCAAATGGGATGCTGGCTTTTATTTCAAAGGGAACGGAATATAACAATAGGGAAGTCTTGCTAAAACTATAAGAGGCCACAGACCTTATCTAAGGAAAGATGTACTGGCATTGGAGGCAGTCCAGAGAAGGTTCACTAGGTTGATCCTGGGTGTGGAGGGATTTTCTTATGAGGAGAGGTTGAGTAGGTTTGGTCTATACTCATTGGAGTTTAGAAGAGCGAGAGGCGACCTTATTGAAACATATAAGGTTCATAGGGGGCTTGACAGGGTAGATGCTGAGAGGTTGTTTCCCCTTGTGGGAAAGTCTAGGACCAGAGGACACAATCTCAGAGTAAGGGGTCGCCCATTTATGACAAGAGATGAGGAGGAATTTCTTCTCTCAGAGGGTAATTAATCTGCAATTCTTTACCACAGAGGGCTGTAGAGGTTGGGTTGTTATGATTATTGAAGGCTGAAATAGACAGATTTTTAAGAGAATCAACGGCTATGGGGAAAAGGCAGAAAAGTGGAGTTGAGGATTATCAGATCAGCCATAACCTCATTGAATGGTGGAGCTGACTCAATGGGCTGAATGGCCTTCTTCTTCTCCTATATCTTATGGCCTTATGGTCTAACTCTGTCACAATTTTTTTTTACTGAAGCATAGCCTTCTGAGGCAGCATTCCTCAGATACATTTGGGTAGGAGTGCCTCAAATAGATAAATATGTGTGCCTTGGAGTGCAGTTGATGGGGTAGCAGGTATTCTTGTGATATAGAATGATCTTCATCCACCCTCCTCTTCTTTCTCTGGAAAAGATAAACAACAGCGATATCCCCACAGGAAACTTTCTGCTGGCACAATTGAACTTAACAATATTTCTGGAAGGAACATAGACAAAAATAAACTTTCCAAAAAATCTTTCAAAATTAAACATCCCAGCTCTGAGGATGTAGAGCTTCATGGGAAATCCAGCTGCATCCAATTTATAATCTCCAATGGGTATCTATGACACTGAGCAAGCTGGCAACACTCCTTCCACAGACAGCAGTCTATATTTTCCACATGAATGACTACAGAATCTCTAAGTTTCATACCATGGGGAATTGTCTCAGGGCAAAAAACAATGGCCAGAATTTTCCGGCCCTGTTGGTGCCAGGCGTCATGGGACAATATGGCAAGAAGGCCAAAAATCAGTTTCACGCTGTCGTGGAAGCAGTTAGCAATCGTCCACCTAACCCATCAATGGCGGGCCGTGTTTCCCATCGCCACACATCGGGAACCTAATTTCAATACTTTAGCATCTCATTATGGGCCCTGCTCACAGTAATCATTCCCCCATGCTGGATCATCTGAGCACGATCACATTGACGTGTTTCACAATTGTACATGAGCGACGTGCTCCTGGCGAGCTGCACTTTGCTCGGGACTTCAAGGTTTGTTTGCCTACCTCGCTTCAAGCAGTACTCGTGGTCATCAGTGCCAGGCTTTGCAGGCAACACCACAACACTTTCCGGGGGTCTCACAGGCAGGTCTCTACGTACCAGACCAGCCGTATGTCAGGGGTGGCTTTTCAACGGCTGCAGGGCTAGAGCTTGCTTGGGGAAGGAGGAGGAGTGGCCTCAGGCAAGGGAAGAGATTGCAGGGCGAGGGCTGTACTGGGGAATGGGGGTGTCCCATGGTGTATGTTGGGGCACGACCTCTACCATCTAGAAGGACAAGGGCAGCAAATAAATGCGAACACCATCACCTGGAAGATCCCCTTCAAACCATTCAACATCCTGGCTTGGAAGTATATCACCATTCCTTCACTGTAGCTGGATCAAAATCCTGGAACTCCCTACCTACACCAGATGTTCAAGAAGGCAGCTCACCACCACCTTCTCAAGGGCAATTAGGGATGTGCAATAAATGCTGGCCTAGCCAACAAAGACCATATCCCATAAATGAATAAAAAGAAATCTTAATCTATGCAAGTGACATCAAGATGGCGAGGGCTGAGGAGGCAGTCTCTAGAGGAGATGAGGCCAGATGGAGATGTGAGGATGTGTGAGAGAGAGTGAGTGGTGATGTCCCTTGAGCTGGCAGTGAGTGAGATGCCAGTGAATATGTGATGGCCTTGAGCGTGTGAGTTATGATTGATGAGATGGTTGACTTACCCTGGTGGCATGGATGAGATCATTCATCTGTTTTCTGCACTGGATGGCTGACCTCTTGTGTGCAGCGTTGACACTGACCACCTCTGCCACCACTTCCCAAGCTGGAGTGGTGAGACTGATGGGCCTCTTGTAGCCAGAGCAGGAGTGGATGATATTGCGATGGGCCAGAAGGCAAGCCAGGGATGTGTCACTGAATCGGGGGCCTGCACTCTTCTTGGATTCTGGGGCCATATCTTCACTGGAGCAGTCCTGGGCTGTAAGCATTGAAAAATGTGCATGCAGCTGCAGTTTAAATATGGCACCCTGTGTGAGGAAACAGTGAGGTAATGGCATGGCAGGCAAATCAGAGGCTGCCTGCCAGCAAGACGGCATGTTTCCTGTGGCTGTATAATTAATGAGGCGGGAATGAGATGATACGCCATGAAAACCCATCATTGCAGCCAGTGGGTAAAAGCCATTTTTCCCACCCACTGCCGCACCTTGTGCAAATCTGGGATGATTCTGCCCAACATGTTGGTCAGCACAAACGATACAAGGACACTCCAACAAAGAGCCTTACAAACTTGCCACCTCTCTTGTAAAAACACTGCAGCAAACCAGCCTATGTGGAGGCAAACATTGAAATATGGTTCAGCATTCTTCAAGGACCCAGTATGCCAAACCTGCAACATCCAACGTACACAGAGGAAGGCCAGAGGGGGTGCAGCTCCAAGCACCAATAAGGACAATGTGAACTGCCAGTCTGTGGTCATCCATGCCGGTCCCACATGGACTCTTCAGACATGAGATGATCCACAGAAGAGGATGAAGTCACTTACAGTTTGGACATACTCGAGTAACAAGGATTCTATCACCAATCATTCTACTGGGTGTTATGATATGGCAGGTGGTATTTGCCAGGCTGACCAAATCCACAAGGGAAACTTGGCCACGTTACCACAACAATTTTGCAATTTGTATTTATTAAAAGCAGGCTTGTGCACTGAAGTCAGAGGTATTGAGTCCACTACCACCTTTTAGAGATTTTAAAGATTAAATTAAAATATTTATTAACAAAAAGGCAAAACTTAAATGCACACACAAGATTAGAGTTACACAGTCACCAAAATCTCTAATTAACCAGACTCCCAACTATACATTCCCTTTAAGGCAACTGTCCAAATAGATTGCAAGGCCAGAATTTTTACCTCATTGGGTGGGGCTTGATGGGGGTGGTAGGAGTGGTAGGGAAACCAACCACTGCCCACAATCGGGGCCAGACTGCGATTTCATGCTGGCTGGTGGGCCAATTAAGGCCCACCCAGCGTGAGAACCGCACTGCAATGGGTGAGCGGGGAACTTCATGCATGCGCACATGTGCGTACAAGAAAAGCTCTCTGAGGCACAGAGCTGCCACAGGAAGTTTAAGATGTAAAAAAATTAAAATTAATCATGTTAAGATGTTAAAAAACATGAGACTCTGTCACATGAGTAGGGACATGTTAGAAATCAGTATGAAAATTTTCTATATTTTTTTTAATGCTGGATCGAAACCTCATCTCGCCTGTGGATGAGGTTTTGCAAAAAAAGGTGGCTAAGGCTACTTGGCCTTTTTGCCTTCCTGCCAACCATAAGGTTGGATGAGCAGCGAAAAATTTAGTTCAATTAGATTGCTAATGGCCTTAATAGGCCTTTTAATTGTCGGCAGAAGCGCTACTGACTCTGGCACGCGCCCACCGACCAAAATATCACACGTCATTTTATGCTCGTTCAGGTCGGGCACGCGCCCACCCAATAAGCAGAAAATTCTGGTCCAAATTTACAAAGTCAGCCAGCAATTTTACCACAAGTACCCACTGGACAATGTATTCCAAAGGCTTTTACCACAACTTTAGTTACTGGAACAGCAAACCTCTGAGGGTGGCTAGAGGCTATTCCCCAAGCCTGTTTCACACAGTCACCTTTCCAGGTCTCACATGGCCAACCTTCACACAGCCTTCCATCCTTATTTAAATATATTTCTCCCTTTTTGATCTGTAAACTTCATTGTTTCTACTTGTCTTTAGAAGTTACTTTTCCTGTATAATATAAAAATCTTTCATGTTCCCATTATGGCCAGCACTTTTGGGAAAGATCAACATAATAACATTGCCTTATTTATCTTGCCAGTTGTAAAAATCTCATCATGTCCCTTTGAAAATCAAACACCTTTTCCACTTATCTAAAAATGCAAATTTCATTCACATCGTATCTGTTGACCTCACCCTAGCTTTACTCATCTCCATTTCAAACATTTGTTTTACACCGCACTTCTTTAATAATTTAAACCTTGCAGTCGAATCGTCTCTAGTTTAATTACATTAGCCACACATACAGAAACACACACACATGCATACACACACATAAGCCTGCTTTAAAATATCCCACAATAATATTAGGAAATATATGATATTCCTTGACATGATTCTAATAGTGATGTCAACATTGCTCAGGTTTTCAGTGAGATGGTAAATCGTTAACTTAATGCCTTGCTGGAAATAGTCAGGCAACATGAAATGGGCTGAGAAATAGTGGTGCTGATCTCCGTTCATTTATCTAACTTCCAACGCTGACTTTATACTGCCAATGTGGACATGTAGGAATATGAGATTTTCTTGATTTTTTGTACTATTATAATAACAATTACACTTTTGGGGCTTCAAAGTCTAAATAAATAAGTTAACTTTCTGTTCCAGTTTTTGTTTCAAGTGTTGATTTAAAGAAAAAATAATTATCGCATCCCTTTCCTGGATCTTAAGATTTAGCATGTAATGATATGTTTAGACACAAAACAATCTCTTTTGCATCTGATCCAATTATAGTTCTGCAACAAAGGAAAAACATACTTACAATTATATTGGCACATAAAATTTAACCAGAATTGCCCAGTGTACCTCGACTACAGCTCCTCACACCCTGCTCCCTTTAAGGACTCCATCCCATTCCCTCAGTTCCTTTGTCTCCGTTGCATCTGTTCCTATGATGCCACTTTCCAAAACAGCGCTTTGACATGTCTTCCTCCTTCCTTAACTGAGGTTTCCTCCCTACTGTGGTTGACAGGGCCCTCAGCCACGTCCAACGCATCTCCCGCACCTCTGCCATCACACCTTTCCCTCCCTCCCAGAACCATGATAGGGTCCCCCTTTGTCCTCACTTTTCACTCCATCAGCCTCCGCATTCATAGGAGCATCTTCCCTCATTTCCGCCAACTCTAGTATGATGCCACCGCCAAACACATCTTCCCCTCACCCCCTCTGTCAGCATTCCATAGGGACCATTCCCTCCGGGGCACCCTGGTCCATTCCTCCATCACCCCCAACACCTCATCCACTTCCCATGGCACCTTCCCAAGCAATCACAGAAGGTGCAACCCCTGCCCCTTTACCTCCTCCCTCCTCACTGTCCAAGGGCCCAAACATTCCTTTTAGGTGAAGGTTTATGGAACACTTCCATAAATTGGGCCTACTACATCAGCTGCTTCCAATGTGGTCTCCTCTACATCATGTAGACAAAAAGCAGACTTGGTGACCGCTTTGCGGAACACCTTCAATCTGTGCGTAAGCATGACCCAGGCCTTCCTGTCACTTGCCATTTCAACACACAATCCTGCTCTCATGCCCACATGTCCATCCTTGCCTGCTGCAATGTTCCAGAGAAACCCAATGCAATCTGGAGGAACAGCATCTTCCAATTAGGCACTTTACAGCCTTCTGGACTTTACATTGAGTTCAACAACTTCAGACCACGAACTCTCTCCTGTATCCTCACCCCCTTTTTTTAATCCCCTTTTTTCCACATTCATTTTTATTTTTCATCCACTTATTAATTTTTATTTTTATTAATTTATCCGTGGTTTTATCCACCTTTTTATCCCCTCGTCTATCCCATTTTCTATCCTTTTTTCCACTCCACTCCTATTTTCCTACCTTAAACTGGAGATGCACATTTCTCGCGCATACTTCCAACCCAGTCCTGCGGAGAAATATGGAGCGTACCTTCTCCTGGAGCTCTCCATTGTAGTGTAGGAGTGTCGGGCGAAATGAAGCCTTGTCCCCTTTTTACGGCACCAGCTGCCATATTCTGGTAAGTTTAATTGTCCCTTTGTTTAAATACTGCTTTGACAAGCTAGGAGAGAAGGTAAGTGGGTAAGGTGAGTGGGTGATGGGGTAGGAGAGTCTGTGGGGCGGGGGTGGTTGTGGGGGCTGGAGGGGTACTCAGATGGTTAGGGCAGTTGGGGGATAGGCTGCGCATGGAGGGGGTTGGGAGGGTAGTTTGGTGGTTAGGGTAGTGGGGTAGGTGGGGAATGGGGGTAGTCAGGTGGTGGGAGGGTAGCCGGGGGGTTCAGTGGAAGTTGGGAGCTAGTTGGGGGGGTGGGGTATTTGGGTAATAGTTGGGGATGGGGGGGTAGCTGGGGCATGGGTGTCAGTCAGGTGGGGTTGTCGTGGGGGTAGTCGGGCAGTTGGGGGTAGTCGGCTGGTCGGGGGCTGGGGTGTGGTGGGATAGTCGTCAGATTGGGAGGGTAGTGGGGGTGTGGTGGTGGGGTGTAGTCACAGGATGGGGGGTAATTGGAGGGTCCAGTGGAAGTCAGGGAGGGGTTTCACTCATATAGTTCCCAGGAGTTAAACTGGTTTTGATCCTTCTAACTTTTCCCGGGTAACCTGCTAAGTAAGTCAGAACCATCCGAAGTCTCCAACTTTAAATCAGAGTTTCGGAGGATTTCAGATGCAGGGTAATTGCCCAATGAAAGTTAAAGCTGTATGTGGTAGCTGTATAATGGTAGGATAAGAGTCCACAGTAAAATGTCCAAGATTAGAGCATCTGTTTGCAGTATACAGCTATTACTTTGATATTATAGCAACACTGTCACACCAGCATCTATTAACAAATCCCTTCGTACAACAGTGTTCAAACCAGTGATGATTGAAAATTGCTCAGAATAACTCATAATATTTCCTAGTGCATGAGGATTTGTAAACTGAACCAAAGTCCAAAAGTACTGAGCATCTGAACTTAGCCTTTGGTCTGCCAGTTGTAAGGAGTGGGACAAGTAATGCAATAAGAGTTGTTGCTAACCACAACACCAGGGATAAAGTTAAACTGTGTGGGTTTATGAGTTTTGGTTGTTTTGGTCTAAGTAAACATGACTTTGTTTTGAGACAAGTTCAGAGAACCTGTTACCAATAAACGTAGCAGCGTTGAAATAAAGCAAGGAAGTGAATCATCAGTTTTATACACGACTTCAACAGAGGTGCCTATTGTCATTATTTTAAACACATTTTTCTTAACACAATAAACAATTAGATAATTCGTTTGATTAAATCATTCTCTTAATTAATTCAGAATTATTTATTTTTAAAAATATATAAATTATCTCAGCATTCAAGGAAGCTAACGTGAGTGTGAAACTTCAAGATTTGGGGTTTCGCCTGCATCTTCCATATTTATGTCAAATTACACAGAATCACAGAAGCTCACAGGAGGCCATTCAGTCCATCATGTGAACCAGTTTCTTGTCAGAGGAATCCAAAACGAATTTCACCCTTCCTCTTCCCTTTTCCCTGTGTTTTCCTCTGCTTCTGCTGTCTTTCAAGTAAAATGTTAAACCAAGGCCCCACTGCCTACTTGGTTGATTAAAAGATCCCATAAGACTATTTCAAAGAGCAGGGGAGTTATCCCTGATGTCCTGGCCAATATTTATCTCTCAATCAGACTATCTGTTCATTATCAGGATATGCTTGGCACAGAGGGAGTGCAGTGAAGGTTCACCAGACTGATGGGACGGCAGGATTGTCGTATGAGATGAGATTGGGCCGACTAGGCCTGTACTCACTGGAGTTTAGAAGAATGAGAGGAGACCTCACTGAAACATATAAAATTCTGACAGGGATGGACAGACTGGATGCAGGGATGATATTTCCTCTGGCTAGGCGGTCTAGAACAAGGGGTCACAATTTCAGGATATGGGCTAGACTATTTAGGAATGCGATGAGGAGAAACTTCTCCACTCAGAGGGTGGTGAACCTATGGAAATCTCTGCCACAGAGGGCTGTGAAAGCCAAGTCACTGAATATATTTAAGAAGGAAATAGATAGATATCTGGACTCCTAAGGTCTCAAGGGGTATGGGGAGAGTGCAGCAGTATAGCATTGAGATAGAGAATCAGCCATGATCATATTGAATGGCGGAGCAAGCTCGAAGGGCCGAATGACCTACTCCTGCTCCTATTTACTATGTTTCAATGGGGAGAATTTTCCCAATGTCAGGCGGGCCGAGCGAGAGTGGGCGTGGGCAGGCGCGGACCCGGTCGCCACTTGCGATCGGGTTCGCTCCGCCATTTTACATAGAAGGGCTGATTAAGGCCAGCGTATTTCTCGACTCCCGAGGATAGCGGGAGTGGGTGGGGAGCGGAGGGAGTGCATAGACCTCCGGTCCAATGGCGACCCGGTGGCCTGTTCAAGTGAAGGCCTGGCAGCCTTTGCAACGCTGCTCACAGTGGCCGGGAGAAGAGCACAGCAGAGGGCTACTGATGAGCAGGCGAGTCCGTAGGGTAGGCCAGCAGAGCAGGCCAGGCTGGAGGGTAGGGCAGTGGTGTAGGCCAGGCCCAAGGGTAGGGCAGCGGGGCAGTGTGACCCTCAGTTCTCTGACAAGTGCCTATCTGCCCTCCTGGAGGAGGTGGCAGCACGGTGGGAGGTCCTGATTCCAAGGGATGGGAGGTGGAGGCCTTCCCACCTGACCAAACATACATTTGAGGAGGTGGCCAAGAATGTGAGCTCCCATGATGTGGTGGGGTCAGCCCTGGCTTCTTTGGGTGAGTGTGCGGCAGGTGCGGGTTGACGAAGAAATAGAGCCCTGCAATGTCCCACTCTGGCTGGGTTGGCAGGGATGCGATGGGAATCCAGGTACAGGCTGGACTAATCAATGCTCTTCTCTCCTTTTCAGTAGAAGACTGCACACAATTCCAAGAGTGGATACAGACTGACAGAGGCCAGACCCAGTTGGCCATCTTGACTCCTTTTGAACAGCAGGCCATGGATCTGGAGAGGCACCATGCACCCAGGTCCACCGGTGACGGTGAGGCTGTGGTGCCACAGGGAGGTATGTCTGCTGAGCACTCAGGTCACCATGTGTGTCCCAGCAGGCATGGCACTGCTGAATGCTCAGTAATTGAAGTTTGCAACATGGGTTGACCATTGATTATGGAAGGATGAGCGCATAGTGATCCGGGGGACAGGCATGCAAATTGACATTGTCTGCACTGTAACTAATCAAATGTCCTTGTTCTTCCTTTCAGCATCACTGGAGCAGGACTGAGAGAAGGAGGCAGAGGGGCCCCTCTCACACCTGAGGGCACAGAACATATCAACTCACCAGTGTCACACCATCTCAGCCAGGCAGGCACCAACACAGATACTAACACCTCGGTGGGAATTAAATCTTTGGCAAGTGTCCCGGGGCACAGCAGTGAGGGCACTTCACACTCGCTTAAGGTGCAGGCGGAGACAGAGAGTGCCCAGGGCACTAGCAGTCAGAGGACTGCAGGGGACCAGGTACATGCTCGGTCGGTGGCTGATGATGGGCCTCTGGAGTCGTCCATGAGGCAGCAAATGCTGGAAGTCCAGCAGGGTATGCGGGAGGATCTGGCGGAGATATATGAGTCTATGCGTGGCATGGTGCCTGTGCTGGAGGAGTCCACGCAGAGCATCACCGATGCAATGAGCCTCATGGCTGAGTGCCATGCTTCCTCCATGGAGAGAGTGGCGACTCTCATGGAGAGGCTCCTCCAGGAGAACAATCAAGGCCTCCTTGGATTGCACTTGGACCTGAAAGCCCTGACAGCGGCATTGACCTTAGCTGGTCATTGCCTGTGTGGGAGATGGTTTGGGCACCAAGTATCCCAGCTCGGTACCCATCCATCTACGGTGAGCAGGGAGGTCCAAAGTGACATCACAACGGCGCAGCAGCTGCCTGTCGTCTCTGTGGACTTCTTTCATGGTGCTCCGGATGAGGGCAGCAGCTCCTCCGCCCCTCTGCCAGTGACTGTGGCATCTGATGAGGCAGCGGCGACTGGGGAGAAGCCAGCTGTGGAACTGGCAGCTCCCTCCCAGGCGGGGCCAGCACAGGCTCCACGGGCCAGAGGACGGCCGCCAAGGTTATCGAGGCCAACAGGACAGCACAGTGAGCAAGCTGTCTCAGATGCCAGTGCCAGCGAGGGGACAGCACCTTGACGTAGCACCCATAAGCGTAAATTTAAAGCAGCTCCGGCACACCACGGGTTTCTCACTGGTGATTTTACGTTGCCCCATATTATTTCATTAAGACTTTATTTTTTTGGTTTCTGAAGTTAATTTTGTAATCTCAATAAATTTTGATATGTAACCATGGCTCAGGGTGATTCCTTACTTTTGCAGGTGGACCGGAACCCATGTTATGAGTGAGTTATTTGACATTGAACTTTATTGACAAGGCCCTTAGTTAATGTTCCTATCCAGGCTGATTTAGCACTCAGGTATCGAGTGTAGAGCCTGCAGCCCTGGCGTGTGTTGGAGGTCCATCTGTGATGGGCCAGCTGAAGTTTCTTTGGATTAAAGCCTCCCGGGTGTCCCTGCCTCCCTGGAGTATGCCCGGGTCAGTGTCTACCCCCTCAGTGTTCTCCTGTGTGTGCTCATCCTTGGACTCACTGCTAGACTCATCATGTGCAGCCATAGCCAATGTGCCTACATCTTCATCATCCACAGCGTCCCCCCTTTCCAGCACCAGATTGTGGAGAGCACAGCATGCAGTCGCTATCAGCGACACACAATCTGGGGGGTACTGGAGTGCGTCCTCTGAGCAGTCCAGGCATCTGAAGTGTATCTTGAGAAGACCGATGCTTCTTTCCACAACAGCCCTTGTGGAGGCGTGGCTCCTATTGTACCGATGCTCAGCTTCTGTTCTTGGTTGGCGGAGAGGCATCATGAGCCACCTTTTGAGGGGAGAGCTCTTTTCACCCAGCAGCCATCCATCCAGCCGGGCTGGAGCACTGAAGAGCCTCAGCACTGGGAGTGTCTGAGGATGTAGGCGTCATGAGAGCTGCCTGGATACTTTGCACTGACTTGTAGAATCTGCAGCTTGTGATCACACACTATCTGCACGTTCATGGAGTAGAAACCCTTCCTGTTGATGAAGGCACCGGGCTCACCTGCTGGTGCCTTGATGGCCACATGTGTGCAGTCGATTGCACCCTGGACACGGGGAAGTCAGCAATGGCCGCGAAGCCTCTTGCTCGCTGTGTCTGGCTGGCCTGGTCCCAGTGGAAGTGGGTGAAAGTCAATGCATGCCTGAACAGAGCGTCTGTCACCTGCTTGACACAAGTGTGGACAGCTGACTGGGAGACTCCACAAAGATCACCCATCGAGCCCTGGAAAGAGCCAGAGGCATAGAAGTTGAGGGCAGCTGTGACCTTTAGTGCCATTGGCATGGGGTGTCCATCGTCACAGTTGACACAGATCTCAGGGCCTATCATCTGACAAATGGAGGTGACTGTCTCCTTTGAGAGTTGGACCCTCCTTCGGCACTGCACCTCAGACAATGAGGTAGCTGCTTCATCGCCTGTATACCCTGGCAGCAGGTTAGTTGCGTCTTCTGCAGCCCCTTCCGCCTTGGCTTCCTGTTGGCCCTGTGCCCCTTGTGCCTGCACCTCTCCTCCCACAGGTGGCTCCCCTGGAGGCTGAATGTGGACTCCTGGACTCCTCTCCCTTCTGGCCCTCCCTTCCTCCTCAGAGGAGGTGCCTCCAGTGGAGAGCACAACTCCCATTCCCAGGCTAAGGGAAGGCTTCCTGAACCCTGCAGGCTGCAAAAACTGATCTTTACTGTGGAGTCCTGACCTGAAGGCTGTTACTCCTGTCCAAGCAACTGGTATGAGTTTTGAAGTATTCCTGCTTACATGGGTAATTAGCAGTAACTTTCACAATTAGATATCTAACAGATACCATTCACGACCTGACTCACCTCCCTTATCCCGCCCGTGGATGAGTTTTATACAAATGTCTCCTACCCACCTGCCCGTTGCTCCCGTGCGACGTCCTGAAGATCGCATTGGCCCCAAAAAATTGCAGACAATTGCTGCCTCAAGGGCCTTAACTACATGAATAATTAATGGCGGACACGTATCTGAGAACATCACGTGCCCGCCCTCCTAAATATCGCGATGGCGTGCGGTGATGTCAGGACGCTCGCCCGACTTCACCGCGCATCATTTTACGCATCGGCGTGCGGGCCGATCCCGTACACTAACGGGAAAATTCTGGCCTATGTTTCCATCACATTGCTGATTGTGGGAGCTTGCTGGATGCTAACTACTCTTAACTTTCTCTGCTCCAGGAGAAATAGTCTCAGTGTGACAAATCTGTCCTTATGCATCACCCTAATGGATCTATGTTACGTGTTATCTATAGTGGGGTGAGCACATGCTACTGTAATTGTGGTCTGAACAATTTTTTGTTTTATAAAGCCCCAAATTGCAATGGTCCATTTTTAATGGTTTTATCTACCTACACGTTCAGGGAATTTTGTACCTGAACCCCAGAGCTCTCTGATCATCCATCCCATGGAGAACGTTTCCATTAAATATACACTCCTGTTCCTTGCCTTTTCTCTGAAAATATATTACCCCACAATTATCCAGATTAATTTGCTTTGGTCACCAGCCTCCTCAATCTACTGGCATGTCTGTGTCCTCCTAATGTCTTTTATAGCATTTTTCACTGTTTGCCAAATCTCCTACGTTGTATCAGCAAATATGGTGCTCCTGATATCAAAATCCAAATTGGTTCATGTTGCCATTCTTTCCATGCCCCAATAGAAAGCTTTTCTTATCTCTTTAGACTATTAAATTAAAAAAAGTCAAACAATGTGCTCTTTACTGAGAGCTTCAGGTTATTCACTGAATAATCAAGAGGCAAATGACAACGGAAGCTTCATAGACTTCAGAGTACTCTCCGAGATGCCAGAAACAGCTTTTCTGTGGACTATTACTGAGAAGTGAAACTGCTTTAGTCAGACATATCATTTAATATTCTTACTTGAAGAATAGTATGGGCATGATTGAATTTTAAAGTTAACCCTTTGTGTGAAATGGTAGCAGCCTTGCATGATTAAACCTTTACAAGACTAATAGTCTGGGGAAATTCTGTATGGCAATTTTGTTCACACACTACAATGGAAAACATTAATTTTCACAAGGAACACCAGTAGTGTTAATAAACCCAAGAAATTGGGTGAACTACAGTCTGATGACCGGAGGCAGAAATCATATACAACTGTCAGCCTTTCCTGTGCCTTCACCAAAAATTAATGTTCATTTGAAGATGGCCCAAAAGTTTGTGAGAACACTCTGCCACATAGTGCCAGGGAACACTAACAGCTAGCATCACCCTGGAAGGGTGCTTAATGGGTACTCCTCCGGCATGAAGAGCCTCGTGACTTCTGTTCGTCACAGTGTCTGACGACCAGGCAGATGGGAATACTTAATGGTGTTCCCAAAGGCCAAGAGCCTTGTGAATTTTGGATTGCCGCGAGCCAACATACAGGGTGGGGTAGGGGCTTTACAGTTACTCCTCTGGGGTGAGGAGTCTCGTGACTGGTGTTAATGTGAAACAGGTTACAAGCACCATATTAGGTTAGAAATGCCATTGGAAAAGACAAAAAAGGAAGAACTCGTGTGTAAGTTTCTGTTGTATATTTTAATAGTGTCCTGTGATTTTCTTGTGTGACTGCATGTTGTTTTAAGTGGCTCTATTTTAAATTGGTGTAAGTGAAAGAGAATGGATATTCAAGATACTAAAGCATTTTTGTTCTGGAGAAGAGAGAGAAAGGGAGAGGGGATGATGGCGAACGGTGACACTCGGGGGCAGAGAAAATGTGAGCTTTGGTCACTTTGATTATTCCTGTAGGTGAAAACCTTAAGGATCCCTTTTCCCCTCACGGCTGCTTGAGGTTTTGTTTGAAGTATGGAGAATGTGAAAGTTTTATTGTGAGAATTTACTTTTTTTGAATTTTTAATTACAGTTTTATTTGAAGAAAGAAGACTCAAGGCCAGTGATGTAATTGATTCCCTTTGTTTTCCTGCTTTTAAAAGCACGTGCTATTTTATCGTTTTGACCTAAGTTTTAAGTTGTCCTATCAATGGAGAATGGAAAGTGTGTAAAGAATCTGTGTGGATAGTGTATAAGCTTGAACATGTGATTTGATTTTGCATAGGAGTCTCAGCACTTTGAGTTAAATAATATCTCACAATGAGGATTATGAGTTGGATTAAAGAGTTAAACAAACTAACGTTTTAAGTTATAAGGTTCGAGTTGAGATTTCTGGCCAAAAATTACAACTTAAATATGTGTTGATAAACATGTGGGACTTTTAATCCAGATATAAATTCACACACGTGAGAATGGGGCAGTTCTACTGTTCGATAGTGTAAATTGGAATTTGAAAACAATTCATCCTGAATTAGATTGACATTGGGTTAGAAACTTCTTACAAAGTTTAAAGATTTGAGGTTTTATTTCTGATAAAGCTCTCAAAAAACAAAAGGGAGTTCTTAAAGGTTTGAATACTGCTAATTGGAACTTGGATACAGCTCTCTATGCACCGTGCTCTTTCAGACTTAATCCATTCTACTTCTAGCAGGATGGTTCTTTGTGCTTTTTATTCACTGGTAACTAAGAATGTAACAAGATTTCTAGCAGCTTCAAGAACTGTATCTGCAGATTTTTAATGCCACAGCATAGTCATGGACTAAAATCTTTACCTTTAAAAGATAACTTAATCAATTCAGGCCAATTGTTATTTTCTGAAACAAAGTGCTTGAACAGGCATGTAAACACACTGACCAATCAGTATCAGACTTCAAAATCACCAAGCCTGGGCACAGGAAATTGGAATTGATGGAAATTTATCTGACATTTAAAGAGATTTTAGGAAAACAATAAAATACATATATACACAGTCTTGGTGGTTTCCATGGACATCGGGAAAAATAAAAGTTTCTTTTGAAGATAAATAAATTAAGTGTTAAAAGAATCCTGTTAGCCAACAACACTGTTATTTGAACTTGGAATAATTTTAAAATGGAAAAGTCAGGCACAATCCAGGCTACCTTTCAGAAAATAAAATGTCATTTAAAAGAAAGAACAGAGAAGCAAAGCATGTTAATATCTGGAATCAAGTGGGAATGTATGATTTCTGCTTTAAAGATATTATGAGAACATTTTATTGGACTGCAAAGTTTCTCCAGACAAACTGAACAAGATAAGATGGTAACTATTGCATGTGTAAAACAGTATGAGGAAGTGATTGGGGTAGGAGATAGAGTTAGGAAAAAATGACACAACACCAAAGGGGAATTGGAATAACTCACCTTGAGTGTAATTCAATGGAATATATAAATCTGGTATTGATATATGTTCTAGTGAAAGGGAAATGTAAATGAAACTAATAAATTGACAGCCTTCTCTTGGAGGTGACAGTAAGATAATTAAGATGGTAATGTTCAGTGGAAGTAAAACAAAGGGAACGTAAAAGGACTTTTGGGTTGGGACAGTTGGAGGCTAAGGAGAAATAATACTTAATAAGGATTATCCACAAGGTGGATACAGGTGAAGGGGGAGCTGGAGAATCTTTTAAATTCATACATAATCTGTTGTTTTAATTATGTGTACTTGGGTGATATTAGCCCAGAAATTAACAACAATGCTGCAAAAGATTGAGGAATATAATTCAGTGATGTGATCTGCAGGTGGGGTGTTCCCCTGACAATAAATTGTGACCAAGGAACCCATTTCACAGGCAACTCCAAGGCATGAAAGTAGAAGAAGCCACCAACAGGGAGAGATAGGGAAGTGAACTTAAGCCTTGTAAGCTTCCTGAGGTAAGGTACAGAGTAATGGCAAAGGTAATGCCATCCAAACCAGGACTGGCACCCCGTTGGATAGGGCCTCACATGGTCCTAATGGCCAGTGATAGCTATGTATGTTTAAACAAGCCAAGAGGAAGTAGATGGAAACATTGGGCACAGGTTAAACCATATGACTCACATTCTGTTTCTGCCAACAGGAGGGTCCACAGCAGATCTCTTAAATATTTGGTTTCCGATAAACCACTGGAGCAATGGCGACCAGGCAGACAACAGTGACAATGATCATGCTTTTGACAACTGCAGCAGCATGGGAGGCATCCACCGTGCAATTTACTGGAGCACCTGGCTGCCTCCTGAGCAATATGTACAGCTACTGAGGGGTGGGAAAGGATAATGAATAAAGAAACCCAACATGTGGATCTCAGGTAAGATCAGCTCACGTTCACACACAACCCAAACAGTTGTAGTACCCATGGGACCGGATTTGAGTAAGGCAAAAGGCACTATAAAAGCCACTCTGAATTGACCCAGCATGGCATTGTGCTTGAGGAACCTCGGGTGCAACCAATAACGGACATGAGCAACCCCGATGGATGGTATTTCTTACCCAAGCCTTGAAGGACAATGTTGTCGAGAACTCTGCACTGAGGTTATTAATTGATTAGGATGTATTTTTGTAAGATGTTTAAATTTAATAACATGCAGTTATTGAAAGCCTACGCAATGTCCCACTGCTGTGCCGTCTCCTGAGGATGCCATGATTGCAATAGCGAACCAGAGAACATTGTTGCATGATGTTACCATGGTCACATTAGAAGTAACATAGAACTTGAATAGAATAATCCCAATCTGAAAGGACAATTGTGGCGATCATCCAGAATCAGTCGATTGGACAGAGCACAATTCACAGCAGTTAATCAATGATTCATATAACTCCTGAAGTAAGGAGCCTTAAGGGTCAAAGGAAACAAAGCATATTTGGGGATGTGGGAGGGCTATTCGGTAGTACTAATACGATCTTGAATTCATGGCAACTCTGGAGTATAAATGATTACACCTTATGGGTGGCACAAGAATGTGCTAAAGGCCTGCAATTTTCTGCCCAAGGAGCGAAATATGTGTTACAACTGTAGAACTTCAAGGGAAGGGGTTACTAAAGGGAATGTCCGAACTGGAAGAGGCCAATAAAGTCAACTGATTTCCAGTCCAAAGTGATGTGATGGCCCGAGATCTAATTGATGATGCAGAGTTAGACATGGAAGATATTAGAATCGGGATGGTACCCCGATATACACACAAGGAGATCAGTAGTTTGAGTTTAATTAGCCTGCAGCAAGGAAGAAGAGAGCTACTGATAACACATCCAGCCAGCAGCAGGGAAAAAGAATACACTTACATTTCTGCTCGTGGTGCCACAAGGTACTAATAATGGCATGTACCCGGGTTGGAGGGTTGTGGGGGGGTGGTGGTGATATAAAGGTAAATCTCTAGGGGTGGTCATAGATGGGTTAGTGTATAGAATGGGATCATATGGATATATGGTAAAAGAGGCTGATGGTATTTGCTCATGACCACAGACGAGTGCTGTGCCAACACACCACTATATAGTGTGTACATGTAACACCTTAAGATCAATGAGTGGCAGCTCCTTGGTGACAGTCACAATAGACCCTTGAAGAAGACCTTTCAGGCAGTTCAGGCATCTCCGACCCTGTGGTGCTTCCTGACTGCTGAGGATAATTACCTCTATGGAGGATTGGGCTGTAGGAACAGTAATTCATTCTGCCTTCAGGTTTCTGACTCATTCACCCTGGGAGATTTCCATCTGGCAGGGAGAACTCTGACAGGTTTGGTTTTAGGCCCTTGGTGGGATGACAAGTTAAATGAGGCTAACACGCCAGGAAAAGCTGCTCGAGAAGCAGTTAAAAAGACCTTTCTGCCAGCTAGAGCATCGATCTGAGTCAGGGGAGGGTGCAAGTGGATTTAGCCAAAGGGACGGCCAGGGTTTTGAGGGACTCTGCTAGTTCTAGTGCTGTGGCAGGCTGCAGGAAATACAAGTGGTGGGATTAAGGCAGAATAGCTGCTGCTGTCACTTCAGTGTTCATCCTCATCATCAGCATCTGCATTTGTTGTTACCAAAAAGTGATGCTTTCACACGCTGTGCAAATGATAATCATGTCGAACAGGGGATATGTCCCAGTAGCTGCCTCAGCACCACCTCTAGAGAAGAGATATGAAGATAATATAATGTTTAATCTGGCTATTTATTGAGAGTGGTTGGACATCACTCGGGTGACCAGCAAAGGTGCGAGAGAACTACAAATTAACGATGGATGCTGATAGAACCAAGGACTTGATGCCCGCAGGAGTCTAGTAGGATCCCTGGAAGGCATTGTCGGCTGATGGTCCAGTCGTTTCAGCTGTGTCCACCCAGTTCAGATGGAACCTGTCCAGGGCCAACAGGAGGGATTGATGTGGGAAATAAAGGGTTTATATGATTACTATGGGCAGAATTTTCTGGTTGGCATGCAAGGGCGGGCCCGATACATCGACGTGTAAAATGACGCACCATGACGTCGGGCGTGCCTCCCGACATCATCACGCGCCATCGCGACATTTCATTTGGCGGGTGTGCGCCGGAGCGAGCTGCGCGCCTGCCGAAATGTCAACGGCCTATTAAGGCCATTAAGAAATTAATTAAAGCACTTAAGAACGCTGCCCGTCCAACCTCAAGGCTGGCGGGCAGGCGAAAAGCCCAAGCGGCCTTTGCATTTTTCAGGAAACCTCATCCACGGGTGGGATGAGGTTTCCTGAACCTTTTATTAAATTTCATAAGTATAAAAACATGTCCCCACTCATGTGACACAGGACACTTGAAACGGTATATTCTTTTAACTTTTTTCATTGAACTCTAACTTCTTTATTTCTGATACCTGTGTGTGTGGTGTCACATTTTTATTACTTTTTCTCAGGCTTAGTGATTAATAAATTTGCTATTTCTTTAACTCAAGAAAACCTTTTTTGATTGGCTCCTTATTGCTCACTGCATGAATAGTTAGATACATTCTGATTTGAAAAAGGCATATCCTCATGAAAAAGAAGCTTAAACCTTTGTTGTGACCAACCTAGCAGATTGAATAGAGGGGAGCCAGTTCACCCCTTCTGACCTAATCATAACACTGGATATAAAGTAATAGGAGCAGAGTGGCGATCAGTGGATCAAAATCCTGGAGTTGCCTTCCAAACAGTACTGGGTGTAGGTACAGAAATGAGTTCAACAGGCAGTGGCAGCGTATCAAGAGGTTCAGCACCGGGCACTTCTCAGTTGCGAAAGACGAGTAGCTGGGACACATGCCAGATGGATCACAGGAAAGGGAGAACTGAGTAAAACCACAGAAATTGGGCCGCGTAAGGTTGTAAAAACGACAGGCGAAAGTGAGAGTTGACCAAAGCTGGAAAAGCCTTTGGCCTCATTATTTGTTTTGTGGAGATTCGTGGTGCGTTCCCGCAACAACTCAGCTTTATGGGCGGAGTTTCAGAAATGTACACAGAAGCAGCAGCAGCGCCACTCATCCCAAGCATGGCAGCAGCAGCAGTGGAACACACTGTGGAGAGTAGAGGAATTATAAGCTACTGACACACTGCAGTCTCTTTAGAGTGTTCACACTATTCAAATCCTGAGAAGTAAAACAACAGGAATATTCATTTAAATGAGGGAAGCATTAAACTCCAGGGAATATTGTGAAAATGCCCACAAAATTCCCAAGCTTAAATTGGAAAGTGGCTGACCTACTCTGAGTTTAAACTATTTAAACAACATACAGAATTATGGTTTGTTGGCTTGGGTGTGTCCAGGCCAGTCAAGCAGGCCATAGAGATTCATATAGCCATTGGAAATTAAGTTTCACATAGGCTGAACACATCTGGGCTCATGGAAGAAGACCGAAAAGTTCCCAAAAATATTTAGAGGATTTTGGGAGATCAGTTCAGAGTCAAATAGCTGCATAGAAAGTCTGTACCACCTTTGCCTTTTAAGGACCAAGAAGCTTTACAAGTCTTTTAAAAAAACTTCCCAGCCTGATTCCAAAGCTCCGAGTTCACCTGAAAAGAAATTGAACCTCCTGATACAACAGCCACAAATGCTTGACTTCATGAGCTGCTGAACATTCTTCTCCTCAAAGGAATCCTGCAATAATCTGGGTTTCCGATCCTAGACATCTAACCGTATCTGAACTACAATTCAAGAGTGGGAGAAAGCTTCCTTCTTCACTGGATTCTCAGAGTTAACTATCCTTTTGGTTTAATATTTGTAGAAGTGCACTATCTTCTTTAACTGTATCTTTCTTGAGTGTGCAGTGTATGACTGATGTAGCGTAGATCTTTCAGGATGAGTGTGTGAATAAATAATCCTCTTTACTTAAACCCATGAAAGTCTGCTGCTGGTACTTTTTAAATTGATCCCACACTAACCCGGGGTTTAAAAACATATATATCTACCTTTGAGTATTGCTGAAAAAAGGGACATGTCTAAGCTTTTCATCTTGCACTCATTAGGACACTCGCAAGAATACCAATATAAGGGGGAAAGCAACAATTTATACTGTAAGTGAGGAGAGTGCTGATTGGTTGACAATTGGTGTTGCCATGGAGAATGCACCACTGATGGTGACTGGCAGTTATCTGCCAAGCATTGTTTGAAATTTAAATCAGGCAGCTTGACACTGATTGGCCAAGGCATTGCCCTGAGGAACGAGTCAGTGAATGGCTATCACTTATTTTGTTTAGCTGAAACAGGCACAAGGTAGATATATATATCTACCTTGGCAAAATTACAGACAGAAAGGAAGGGAATTGAGGGTTTCAGTTTATCTCTCCTCTCCTGTCCATACACTTGATTAACTCTACTTCACCACGGAGGAGAGCAGGAGAATGGTAGTTTGCAAGGAGGCTTGTGAGCAGGAAGGAAGAGTCAGTGGTGTGGGTGGAGGGATGTGGTGTGGGGTAAGGGTTATGGAGGAGTGGAAATGTGATCAAAGGGATGACAGAGAGTGGGGTCAGGGCATGGAGGAGTGATGTGGAGAGAGCCTGGTGACCTGGGTGTTGTGGGGAAGGGAAAGATGGGAATAATCAGTCAAGATAAGAAATTGAGGGGCCTAAATGTGATGTCAGTACCAAATGTGCATCTATCTCAGGGAGTTGGCTGGCAGAGTCCTCACAGGGCTTTGAGTTCACCTGCAACATTTCAATTATACTTGCTGAGAGTGATCTCAGACAATGTATAGAAGGGAAGGCCAGCTGAACCTGCAAGTTCAGTTATATCCCACAGGATGGTGAGTACAACATTGCATATTGACATCAACATTCAATAAAGAGTGAACAAAAAAACAACATTGGGCAGAAATTTCTGTGCCCGCTGGCGTCGGGCGTCATGGTGGGTGTGAGCAGACAACATGGCGGGAAGGCCAAAATTCGGTTTCACAACATTGTTAAACCAGTTTGCAATCGTCTGCTCCGCCTGTCAATGGCGGGCCACATTTCCCAACGCTGTACACTGGGAACTTCATTGTAATACATCTGCATATCATTATAAGCCCAGCTCACCGGAATCATCTCCCCACACTGGATCATCTGGGCATGTCAGCGTGATCGCACGTCGACATGTTTCACAACTGAACATAAGCGTGGTACACCTGGCGAGTTGCACTTTGTTCGGGACTTTGAGGCTCGTTTATCTACCTTTCTTTTGGGCAGCACTCGCGGTCTTCAGCGCCAGGCTTCACAAGCAGTAACACATCACTTTTAGGGGGCTCAGGCAGGTGTCTACCTACCAGACCATCTGTAAGGCGGGGCTGACGTTTCAATGGCTGCAGGGCTATGACTTGCTTGGGGAAGAGGGAGAAGTGGCCTCAGGCAAAGGAAGAGGCTGCAGGGCTAGGGCATTACTGGGGAAGGGGGGTATCCCAGGATGTGTGTGGGGAGACATGTTGACCTATGCATGTGGCCTCAAGATGGTGAGGGCTGAGGAGGCAGTCTTTAGAGGAGATGAGGCCAGATAGAGATGTGAGGGTGTGTGTGAGAGAGAAAGTGATGGTGTCCCTTGAGCTGGCAGTGAGTGACATGCCAGTGAATGTGTGATGGCCTTGTGAGTATGTGCTTTTACGCTGGCGGCACTGATGAGATCATTCATCCTCTTTCTGCACTGGTTGGTGAACCTCTCCTGTGCAGCATTGGCATTGACCACCTCTGCCACCACCTCCCAAGCCGGAGTGGTGACATTTTTGGGCCTCCTGCAGCCAGAGCGGGGATAGAGGACATTGCAACAGGCTCCAGCAGTACCCCAGGGATGCATCACTGAATCATGAGGGCTGCAGTCTTCTTGCCTTTCAGGGCCACGTCTCCTGCTCAGTGGTCCTGGGCTGGAAGCACTGAGAGGTGTGTGTGCAGCTGCACTTTAAGTATGGCGCCTGGCATGAGAAAGCAGTGAGGTGACGGCATGGCGGGCAAATGGGTGTCCATCTGCCAGTGAAACAGCATGTTTCTTGTGAGTGCATGATTAATGAGGCGGGATTGGGACAATATGGGCAAAAACCCGCCATTGTTCCCAGCTGGTAATCCATCCTTTTTCCTGCCTGCTACCGCACTTAGTGCAAATCTGAGATAATTCCACCCATTGTTTCTTCTACAATAAAGGAAATGTCCCTAACTCCCCTGTAACCATCTACATATGCAACCATGCGATGTGCCAGTATGTTTAGCTCCCTGACTAACCTCACCTCAACAAATAACAATGATGTGCATGAAGTAATGTAAGGTGAATTATTTACAAGTGAAATTTAAATTTGATAGACACCCATGGCACCTTTGTGCTCTCAATACGTTTTATGTTAATAGCAATGGAGTTGCGCAGGAAAGTTTTGACTGTGATGTACAGCCTCCCTGTTTGACCAGGAGGCTTGTTCATAGCCCATCCGCAGTTGCAGCATTGCCAGCGGATGGTGGGTTCCACTATTGAAAAGCATTCCCCAGCACAGAATCACACATGTCTCCAGTACGTGCTGTCAGCACTTTAAATAGAGTCAGTGTAGGAACTGCAATGTAGTTCCAAGTCAGGATGGTGTGTGGCTTGGAGGGGAACTTACAGGTGGTGGTGTTCCCATGTGTATGTTGCCATTGCCATTCTAGGTGGTAGAGGTCTTGGGTTTGGAAAGTGCTGTCAAAGGAGCCTTGGTGAGTTGCTAGAGTGTATCTTGTTTATGGTACACACTGCTGGCACTGTGTATCAGTGGTGGAGGGTTTGAATGTTTAAGGCAATGAATGGGGTGCCAATTAAAAAGGTTGCTATGTCCTGGATGGTATTGAATCTCTTGAATGTTGTTGGCACTGTACACATCCAGCCCAGTGGACAGTATTCAATCACACTCCTGACATGTGCCTTGTAGATGGTGGACAGGCTTTGGGGAGTCAGGAGGTGAGGTACTCACTGCAGGGTTCCTAGCCTCTGACCTGCTCTTGTAGCTACAGTATTTATATGGCTAGTGCAGTTCAGTTTCTGGTCAATGGTAACTGCAGGATGTTGATAGTGGGGAATTCAAAGATGATAATGCCACTGAATGTCAAGGGGGAGTGCTTAGATTCTCTCTTCTTGGAGGTGGTCATTTCTTAACACTTGTATGGTGTGAATGTTACTATGATGATATAGATTTATTATTCAAACAGGATCATTGACCATTTTCTAATTCAGTTTTTCAGGTCTTTTTTAGTTTGTTCTTGATTCAAATTAATCCAGTCCCAGAAAGTGTGCGATCTAAAAGTGACATGAGTGTTCTCACCACACAGTGTGAATGCAGACTGCTCAACTGGAGCTCTTGGAGAGATTCATTATGTAGTGTTCAGAGGGAAATGCAAATAGCCCAGCTGAGTGAAGTAAAGAAAGTTAACAACAAAATACTTCGAGGGTAATATTCACAAATTAACTGAAATCTATAAGCTGCACTGAAGCAACTTGGAGGAGACAGTGGCATAATGTTGATGTCACTAGATTAATAATTCAGAGACCAGGATAATGCTCTGAGGACACGGATGTGGACATGTGACTCCAGATCAACAATAATCCTAGCAGGCCACTCAGTTCAAGGGCAATTAAGGATGGGCAACAAATGCTGGCCATGCCAGTGATATCTACACCTCATGAAAAGAATAAATAATTTTTAAAAAGATAGCCAATGCTCCTTCAACAGCACCTTCCAAACCTGTGGCCTCAACAAGAGCAAGGATAGCAGACGCATGTTCCCAACATCCTGACTTGAAACCATATCGCCGTTGCTTCACTATCACTGGAACAATATCCTGGAACTCCCTTCCTTACAGCACCATGAGTATTATTAGGAGCTAGAGATAGTTTTAAATGAGTTATATTTGTATTTGTGGGAACAAGATATAGCTTTAAGTTTATTTTATATTCTTTTTCATTTGTGTATTAAGAAAGGTGAAAGCTGGGTTTGGTTTTAGTTTAGAGTTTTTGTGAGATGGAGTGGGCAAATCTGGGGCATGCATTTTTAATAGAAACATAGAAAATAGAAGCAGGAGTAGGTCATTCAGCCCTTTGAGCCTGTTCCACCATTCATTATGATCATGGCTGATCATCCAACTCAATAGCCTGCTCCCGCTTTCTCCCCGTATCCTATGATCCCTTTCATCCCAAGAGCTATATCTAACTCCTTCTTGAAAATATACAATGTTTTGGCCTCAACTACTTTCTGTGGTAATGAATTCCACAGGCTCACCACTCTCTGGTTGAAGAGATTTCTCCTCATCTCAGTCCTAAATGGTCTACCATAAGACCATAAGACATAGGAGCAGAAATTAGGCCATTCGGCCCATTGAGTCAGCTCAGCCATTCAATCATGGCTGATAAGTTTCTCAACCCCATTCTCCCGCCTTCTCCCCGTAACCTTTGATCCACTTACCAATCAAGAACCTATCTATCTTGGTCTTAAATCACTCAATGACCTGGCCTCCACAGCCTTCTGTGGCAATGAATTCCATGGATTCATCACTCTCTGGCTAAAGAAGTTTCTCCTCATCTCTGTTCTAAAAGGTCTTCCCTTTACTCTGAGGCTGTGCCCTCGGGTCCTAGTCTCTCTTACTAATGGAAACATCTTCCCCACATCCACTCTATCCAGGCCTTTCAGTATTCTGTAAGTTTCAATCTGATCCCCCCTCATTCTTCTAAACTCCATCGAGTATAGACCCAGAGTCCTCAAACGTTCCTCATATGTTAAGCCTTTCATTCCAGGGATCGTTCTCGTGAACCTGCTCTGGACCCTCTCCAGGGCCAGAACATCCTTCCTGAGGTACGGGGCCCAAAGTTGCTCACAATATTCTAAATGTGGTCTGACCAGAGCCTTATAAAGCCTCAGCAGCACATCCCTGCTTTTATATTCTAGTCCTCTCAAAATAAATGCCAACATTGCATTTGCCTTCCTAACTACTGACTCAACCTGCAAGTTAACCTTAAGAGAATCCTGGACTAGGACTCCCAAGTCCCTTTGCACTCCAGATTTCTGAATTCTCTCCCCATTTAGAAAATAGTCTATGCCTCTATTCTTCCTACCAAAGTGCATGACCTCACACTTCCCCACGTTGTATTCTATCTGCCACTTCTTTGCCCATTCTCCTAACCTGTCCAAATCCTTCTGCAGCCTCCCCGCCTCCTCAATACTACCTGTCCCTCCACCTATCTTTGTATCATCTGCAAACTTAGCCAGGATGCCCTCAGTTCCTTCATCTAGATCATTAATGTATAAAGTGAAAAGTTGTGGTCCCAACACTGACCCCTGCGGAACTCCACTAGTCACCGGCCGCCATCCTGAGAAGGACCCCCTTATCCCCACTCTCTGCCTCCTGCTAGGCAGCCAATCTTCTATCCATGTTAGTACCTTGCCTCTAACACCATGGGCTCTTATCTTACTGAGCAGCCTCCTGTGCAGCACGTTGTCAGAGGCCTTCTGGAAGTCCAAGTAGATAAGATCCATTGGCTCTCTTTTGTCTAACCTACTCATTACCTCCTCAAAGAATTCTAACAGATTTGTCAGGCATGACCTCTACTTAATGAAACCATGCTGACTTTGCCCTATTTTACCATGCACTTCCAAGTATTCTGAAATCTCATCCTTAATAATGGACTCTAAAATCTTACCAACGACTGAGGTCAGGCTAATCGGCCTGTAATTTCCCGTTTTTTGCCTCAGTCCCTTCTTAAACAGGGGGGTTACATTAGCGATTTTCCAGTCCTCTGGGACCTTCCCTGACTCAAGTGATTCCTGAAAGATCACCACTAACCCCTCCACTATCTCTTCAGCTATCTCCTTCAGAACTCTGGGGTGTAATCCATCTGGCCCAGGTGATTTATCCACCTTCAGACCTTTCAGTTTTCCTAGCACCTTCTCCTTGGTAATGGCCACCATACTCACCCCTGCCCCCCGACTCTCTTCATCTTTGGGGATGTTACTCGTGTCTTCCACCGTGAAGACTGACGCAAAGTACCTATTCAGTTCCTCCGCCATTTATTTGTTCCCCACTACTACTTTTCCAGCGTCATTTCCCAGTGGCCCAGTGTCCACTTTTGCCTCTCTGTTACCTGTTATATATCTAAAAAAACTCTTGCAATCTTCTTTTATATTACTGGCTAGTTTACCCTCGTATTTAATCTTCTCCCTCCTTATTTCTTTTTTAGTTGTCTTCTGTTGGTCTTTGTAGGCTTCCCAATCCCCTGGTTTCCCACTGCTCTTTGCTGCATTGTATGCTTTCTCTTTAGCTTTTATGCTGTCCCTGACTTCCCTTGTCAGCCATGGTTGCCTCACTTTAATATGCTTCTTCTTCCTAGGGAAGAATTTTTGCTGTGTCTCCAAAATTACTCCAAGAAACTCCTGCCATTGCTGTTCCACTGTCTTTCCTGCTAGGCTCATCTCCCAGTCAATTCTGGCCAGCTCCTCCATCGTGCCTCTGTAGTTGCCTTTATTCAACTGTAATACCGTTACATCTGATTCCAGCTTTTTCCTCTCAAATTGCAGGGTAAATTCTATCATATTATGGTCATTTCCTCCTAAGGGTTCCTTCACCTTAAGCTCCCTTATCAAATCTGCCTCATTACACATCACTAAATCTAGAATTGCCTGTTCCCTAGTGGGCTCCACCACAAGCTGCTCCAAAAAGCCATCTTGTAGACATTCCACAAATTCCTTTTCTTGGTATTCCACTACCAACCTGATTTTCCCAGTCTCCCTGCATATTGAAATCCCCCATGATCACTGTAACCTTACCTTTCTTACACGCCTTTTCTATCTCCTGGTGTATTTTGTGCCCCACATCCTGACTACTGTTCGGAGGCCTATATGTAACTCCCATTATGATTTTTTTACCTTTGCGGTTCCTCAACTCTACCCACACAGATTCTACATCATCTGACCCTACGTAATTTTTTGCTATTGATTTAATTTAATTTCTTACTAACAAAGAAACTCCACCCCCTCTGCCAACCTGCCTATCTTTTCAATAGGATGTATATCCTTGGATATTTAGCTCCCAGTCCTGATCCCCTTGCAGCCATGTCTCCGCAATGCCCACCACATCATACCTGCCAATTTCAATCTGCGCCACAAGCTCATTTACCTTATTTCGTATACTGCGTGCATTCAGATACAACACCATCAGTCCTGTATTTCCCGTCCCCTTTCTCATTGTCGTCCTTTTATCTGATGTGCTTGAAGTTAGATTCCTAGCCCATTCCAAACACTCTGTCCTATTTTGTGTTCTGGAGACTTTAATAGCCCCTCCTGGGCTCTCCTTTATTTTCAGTTTTTTCATAATTTTCCATGAAGTTGAGTCTACCCCGTATCCTCAGACTGTGACCCCTGGTTCTGGACTTCCCCAGCATCGGGAACATCCTTCCTGCATCTACCCTGTCTAGTCCTGTTAGAATTTTGTAGGCTTCTATGAAATTCTCCCTCATTCCTCTGAACTCTAGTGAATATAATCCTAACCGACTCAATCTCTCCTCTTATGTCAGTCCCGCCATCCCAGGAATCAGTCTGGTAAACCTTCGCTGCACTCCCTCTATAGTAAGAACATCCTTCCTCAGATAGGGAAACGAAAACTGCACACAATATTCTATGTGTGGTCTCACCAAGGCCCTGTATAATTGCAGCAAGACATCCCTGCTCCTGTACTCGAATCCTCTCGCTATGAAGGCCAACATACCACTTGCCTTCTTTACCGCCTGCTGCACCTGCATGCTTACCTTCAGCAGCTGGTGTACAAGGTCTTGTTGCACATTCCCCTCTCTCAATTTATAGCCATTTAGATAATAATCTGCCTTCTTGTTTTTGCTACCCAAGTGGATAACCTCACATTTATCCACATTATGCTGCATCTGCCATGCATTTGCCCACTCACTCAGCTTGTCCAAATCACACTGGAGCATCTCTGCATCCTCCTCACAGCTCACCCTCTCACCCAGCTTTGTGTCATCTGCAAATCTGGAGATATTACATTTAGCTCCCTCATCTGAATCATTAATATATGTTGTGAATAGCTGGGGTCCCAGCACCAGTCCCTGTGGTACCCCACTAGTCACTGCCTGCCATTTGGAAAAAGACCCATTTATTCCTACTCTTTGTTTCCTGTTTGCCAACCAGTTTTCTATCCATCTCAATACACTACCCCCAATCCCATGCGCTTTAATTTTACATGCTAATCTCTTATGTGGGACTTTGTCAAAAGCCTTCTGAAAGTCCAAATAAACCACATCCACTGGCTCCCCTCATCAACTCTACAAGTTACATTCTCGAAAAATTCCAGTAGATTTGTCAAGCATTATTTCCCTTTCGTAAATGCATGCTGACTCTATCTGATTCTGCCACTGTTTTCCAAGTGCTCAGCTATTAAATCTTTTATAATGGACTCTAGAATTTTCCCCACTATTGATGTCAGGCTAACTGGTCTATAACTCCCTGTTTTCTCTCTACCTCCCTTTTTAAATAGTGGGTTTACATTAGCTATCCTCCAATCTGTAGGAACTGTTCCAGAGTCTATAGAATCTTGGAAGATGACCACCAATGCATCCACTATATATAGGGCCACTTCCTTAAGTACACTGGGATGTAGATTATCAGGCCCTGAGGATTTATCGGCCTTCAATCCCATCAATTTCTCCAACACGATTTCCCAACTAATATTGATTTCTTTCAGTTCCTCCCTCTCACTAAACCCTGTGTTCCCCAACATTTAATGAGGTTTTAAGACTCTTAAAGTGAAGAGATGCATTACCAAGGGGTTTGTAGTTTCGGGAAGTTGAAACAAAAAAACAAAGTAGAAAAAAACTGTGCTGTTGCCTAGCAATAGTGGATCAGAGAGATACCCACAGAGATACAGGGAGAGACAAGAAAATAAGTTTTTAGTTTCAGTTGGTATGTTTGTACCACAGAGTGAAGGCAGAAAAGGGCTAAGATTTGCTCTAGCTGGAAATGATGCCAGACTGTTAAGGAACTCATATGTATTGCTCTAAAGTTAAAGTAATAATGAATTTCGAGTAAGTTTTCTGGAAAGTCCAAAGGAGATGCCAATTGTGGAAGGACTTCTAGTGAATGTTCAGAAGTCTACTGGAAAAGAAAACTCACTGCAACTGAACCAGCTCTACCCTTTGGTGTAGAAATAATGGTACCTCTTCACTGGAGTGTTGGATCTGTAAGGGTATTGTTTGGATAAAAGGGATAGCATGAGTTTGAATCATTTTTTTCTTGGTGTCTACGTTGAAATCTTTCCAACCTTTTTATTGTCTAGTTTAGTTAATGGTTCTTATTTAATAAATGTTTTATCTTTTTGTTAAAAAAATCTAACAGCAGACTCCTGTGAATCTGTTTCAGTAAGTACCCTCCATGGTTAATTTTTATTTTAAATTATGATTTATCAAGCCAGGTTCCATTCTGGTATCTGACTTGTCCAGTAATCACATCAGCTGGGATGTACACAAAGGACTGCAGCAGTTCAAGGATGTGGCTCACTACCATCTGTTTTTTTTTTCCATTCATTCATGGGATGTGGCCATCGCTGGCTGGGCCAGCATTTATTGCCCATCCCTAACTGCCCTTGAGACGGTAGTGGTGAGCTGCTTTCTTGAACCATTGCAGTACATGTGGTGTAGGTACACCCACAGCACTGTTAGGGAGGGAGTTCCAGGATTTTGAACCAGCAACAGCAAAGGAACAGCGATATAGTTCCAAGTCAGGATGGTGTGTGACTTGGAAGGGAACTTGCAGGTGGCGGTATTCCCGTGTATCTTCTGCCCTTGCCTTCTAGGTGATTAAGGTTGTAATATAAGGGCGTTCAGCATAGCAAGCATTGATGTGGGATTGGGAACAGTACTGCCCACAGTATGATGTATAGACAGACACATGACAGTAGCCAGAGACAGGGTTATATGGAGAGACTCGGGTAGGAGTCACCATGCAATTAGCTTGTAGTTTGGGCTATACTTTTAACATATGTATCTAGTTATGCATTACCAATAAACATCACTGTTCAATCTTACAAGCCTCTGAACCTCTCACTGAACAAATCCTTACAACATGGTGGCAGCTCATGAATGAACAGAGAACGAAAGAAGCTGGTGAAGGACCCAGAATCTGAAAACCTAAAGGAATGGCATCCTGACTTGACTGAAATGCACCAGAACCAAAGATTCAGCTGGAGATCATCTAAAATGATGCTCCATTGCAGATTTGGAGGCTGAAGTGCAGAAGAAAAATCCATTGTGCAGCTAAAGGACACCATCAGAGCACAAGGCGGTCCATTGTGAATCCTCATCAATTGCAGAGTCAAAGGACCTAGCAAGGGTGAACAAAAAAAATCAGTTTTAAGGCTGGACTAGCCTTTAATTGTCTTCAGGCGATTCATCAGTCAAAGCCAGCTGTCTCATTAATCACTGATGCCAGCCCAGGTTCTGAGACAGCACCATACCATGTGGCAGCTGAGCTCCATTGCGGGGAAAAAAAAAACTGTTAACAGCTCAGCCAGAGCCAGGAATCACCTTTTAATTGCTATAACATACTAAAGGGCTGAAATCTCTGATTGAAAAATTCACTGAAAGGAATAAATCCTTTTGAGGTTGGGTCCACGATCATCACAGGAGCCCGCCAAAACCCAACAAATGCGGGAAGAAGCATTGAAAAACCGGTTATTGCAGTGCCACCTTTACAAGTGGAACAGCATTTAAAACTGTACTCCCCTGTGCTGAAAGGCAGCCATGGATAATAAATCAACCCTATCAGATCAATTTGGGCTGATGCAAGGGCCAAACCATATGCAAAGTTGGGCATCTTGGAGAAGAACATTTTTGTTACTGGAGCACACCAGGACTAAGTAGGAGTTCAGACAATATGTTTTCATACTTCTTTAGTGAGCTTGTTGATGAAGTAGTCCTAATGCAAGGCATTGGTGAATCCTCAGTCAGCTTTGATGGGATTTGAAAAGCCTTTGACAAATGTTTTAATCTTCAAGTTGTGGAGTATGCAGAGCTTAAAAAGAAGGATAGAACAACCCCAAGGAAACAGCAAAATGGCAAAAGACAATATCAAAGCAAACCACATGAGAGTGGCACGCTATGTCAATGCAATGAAGTTCATGAGCCGAAGAGTTTCATGCAGAGGAAAGAGAAGGCTGAGAACCAACCAGAAGGCTTAAGCATAGATATTTTTGAAAAGGCAGACACATTACCCAAACTGTAACAGCAGGTGACAGTGCTGAGCCCGCTGACACTGATTGAAATGAACGTTGGAGAGCATTCCAAGCTGTGAGCAGATAATGAAGCCACAATTACAGAACTGCAAAAAAGGTAAGACTTTGCCGGAGATGGACCTGGCTAAGAGTTAAACTGAAATGAAGAAGAAGGACAAACCTCTGCTGCAGATGGAGAAAGAAAAGGCAGAAATAAGATAATAAAATGTTCGTATCAAAGCTGAATTGGAAGACTTGAAACACAAGATTCAAGCAGAGTGTGTACCTTTGAAAATGCACGATAAACTAAAATCTTCCAAATTGTTTAGAATCTGAACAAACAAATTTCTGAGGTGTCACAATGGTGCAAAGAGGCTTTGAAAGATACAGAAATGTATTTATTTCTTTCTTGAGATGTGGAAATCGCTGGAAAGGCCAGCATTTGTTGCCCATCCCTAATTGACCTTGAACTGAGTGGCTAGGCCATTTCAGAGGGCAGTTAAGAATCAACCACATTGCTGTGGATCTAGTCACATTTTGACCAGACTGAGTAAATAAGGTTGAATGTTGAGAAGAACGCAATAAGTGGAAATCTGAATCATATGCAGACTCTGTATGTAGCTCCAGAAAAGCACAAGGAGGAAATAACAACTCAGAACTCCATTGTTGGCAAATCAAAGACGGAGTTGGATGAACTTAACCAGAACTACAGCCAGGCACAACAGCAGGCAGAAAATGTAATCAAAGAAATTTCTGCCTTGGAAGACTCTTTGAAAAATCAATACATGCCCCTGGAAAAAACACGAGGAGTTAAAAAAAGATGTTGAATGCTCCTTCAGGAAAAACAGCTATGGAACTATAAGTAATGGCAAAGAAATGCACTGATGCACAGAGTGAATTGGCAAGAAGTCAACAACAAAATAAACAATTTAAAGAACAGCTACTCATCCTTCAAGATCGAATGCAAAAAGGAGCACATAACCCTTCAGCAGCATGATGTAATGAAAACTGCATTGAACAGCAGAATAAAGGAACAACAGAGGAGACTCTGTTGAGGAGACTGTTAAACTACATGGAAGTTCAAGGGGAAATAAATGAGTTTCACGAAGTAAAGGGAAACCCATTGACTGAGCTTCACATGCTCCAAGAATTCTTCCAGTGGCAGTTTGTTCCTTTGGAAAATTACAAAGAGAAGCAAAATGAATTTAATGTCACTCTGAAAGAACTGAAGAACCAGTTTGCAGAGAAGACTCAGCAATATTCTATATTCCAGGAGGAAGCCAACAAGTATAAGAAAGAGACTGCAGAGCTGGAGATCAGGGAACTAGAAGGAAAAACAATGGATGCCTCAAACTTACTGAGAACCACTGAGCCATTGAAAAATGAAATGGCTGAAATGAAAATCTAGAACCTAGACTGGCAGGATAAAGTAACAGTTCTCACCAAACAGTGTTAAGAGTCTCAGAAACAATTAGCAGAGTGCAATTACAGAATGTGAGCTTAAAGGATAGCACAGAGGAATTAGGCTCTGCTAAGGAAAAAATGATCAGTGTAGAGAATAAACTTTCACATACTAAAGATGAGATTGGTAATGAAAAACAAGAACTGATGGGAACACTGGAGTGTCACTCACATGAAGTAGAATACTTGAAAAAGGTCTTGAAATGCTTAAATGATAACATTGTAGAAGCAAATTTAACAAAGGTGGATCTTCAGTTAGATCTTGATGAACTTCAGGTATCAGAAGTCTTTATTAAGTATCATTTAAAAAAATGCTTGGAACAGGAGAAGGAATTGTTGATGAATCATAATTTAATACATAAATAAATAAGAACCAAAACTGATGAAATTCTTGAACTTCGATCCAATCTGAAGAACATGAAAGATGAGGTGTGCCAGATGGAAGACCAAATCCAGACTTTAAAAGCAGCAATGGAAAATCCTAAGAAACAGATCGAGCATCTAACAAGTGAATTGAACAGTAAGTGACCATGAAAGAAAGATTCTGAAATGAACTGAATGCCCATCTGGAGTTGCTAAGCTTGTATAAGGATTCCGCTGATAACTCTGAAACAAAGAAAACTGAACTCACCAGAGTAGTTGCTGAGCTGAATGTAAAGATTAATAAGCTTGAAAAAGAATAGGAAAATAAGAGACTAAACAAATATTTGGGTGACATTGTGAAACAAGTGGAAATAAAGGTTCCATTTTTGAAATGTGAACTTCCAGGAAGATCATGGAGGACCCCATGGACAAAGAAAACCCGTGTTCATACCACGAAGGAATGGAGTGAACATTCCCTCCAGAAGGAACTGGGCAAGCCTATGGTGCCTGAACAAAACAGATGGGCTGCTGATAAGGAAAAGTTCAACTTCAAGGAGCACAAAAAGTGAATTAAATGGAGACAACCAAGTGCCTGAAATACAGAACACTACAATTTCAACTCCAAAGCTTGCACAAAGCAACTGAGCCTACCACTCCTCTAACTGTGACCAGAATGAGATCTGGAAGAATTGTCAGACCAATTGAATTTATAACGACAAAGACTTGAGCAGGTGGGGAGGAGTAGGGATAGCATGTAAAGAAAGATTGTACTTAAATGTGTTGGGTAACGACTTGGAGGGGTGTAGTATAAGGGTGTTTGGCATAGCAAGCATTACTGTAGGATTAGAGAACAATAACACCCACAGTATGATGTCGAGAGACATATGACAGTAGACAGGAGACAGAGTTGTTTGGACAGACTTGGGTAGGAGTCAACATGGAAGTAGCTCCTAGTTTGGGTATACTCTTTACATATGTATATAGTTATGTGTTATCAATAAACATTACTGTTCAACCTTACCAGCCTCTGAGCCGCTCAGTGAGGCTTGATGAACAAACCCTTACAACACAGGTCGTGGGTTTGGAAAGGCTATTGTTCAAGGGCTATTAGGGATGGGAAATAAACGCTGGCTTTGCCAGTAACACCCACAAGCCAGAATGAATGAAAAAAAGAAATCTCACTGCGGAATTTTGGAATAGAAATGTTAATGTAAAATTCATTTGTCTGTTATTTTAGTGGAGGTCATGACCTATTTATTTTAAACAAATTAATGTCTTCATTGGTAGGTCAGGCAAAGAAATTTCATAAAAATGCTGAAATGCTTATTTTGTGATATTGCACACTATTAAATAATACAGTGAGCACATGTCAGAAATTGACAAAGCAAAGAAAATTTACACAAGTGGCAGAGTATTGAGATTTTTAATTATATTATAATTATATAGAAGCTCCCCTGATAATAAACTGAGTGATTTATATCATAATTAGACAGCTGTGTTAATTTAATAAAATCTTTCAATCTGTGACAGTATTAGCCTTATCTCAGCTGCAGCCATCAAGTTATTTATTCACATAATTTTTCAAGAATAACTGGTGCATTGTAAGTCTATCTGTATTACAGTAAGATTCTCACTTGTCAAACTGAATAACCTATGCCCTAAAAATACCATTGACTGAATAATTAATGAATGTATAGGAATATGTACTGCCCAGTCAAACTGACAATAAATGACATGACTGCAGGACAAGACTGAGCATTGAGCCCTGCAGTATACAACTTCTTTTAACAACAATGTGACAGGATGGCGTACGCACACACCCAATAATGTTATTTACTCACAACTTAAGTATATTCCGCTAACAACTTCAATATCTGAGCTGTGCCATGAATTAATGGCTAATTTTACTATAAGGCTTTGCTAGCAGACTGGCAGCACACCAATTCCATGTGAACATTTGTTTAACTAATGATGAAATATTACTTTATGTCCAATGAGAATAACAGTTATTTATTTTGCAATGGCTTCATTAAGCATAACTTTTGCTACTTCAGCCACTTTTGGGTTAATTGGCTCTTTATTGCACTACTGTTGTTTTTCAATATAATATTCATTGGGATTTGCTTTGCCTCCTCAAACTATACTTCAGGTGGGATGGTAACACAATTATGGACTTAGATTTTATATGTCCTATATTTAACTTAACTCATGGATAATCAACCTCCTTAGCCTCGTAGATCCAGATTGACACTCAAATCCAAGCAAGTAATTATCTTGACGGTTCATCTTTATTGCTGATTTTAGGAAATAGTACAGTTTAAGTAAGTTTTATTTGTATTTTTGAGCGTTAGGAACGAGTTTTAGCTTTAATGTTTAAGTTAGATTTGTATTTCTATACCTGTGTATTAAGAAAGGTCAAATTGAGTTTTGGTTTCACTTTAAAAAAGGTAACTACATTTTTAACAAGTTTTATGACTCCTAAAGAGAAGTTAAGCAAGCAAGAGTAAAAAAAATAAAGTAAGATTAAAATAAAATACTGCATTTGCTGGAAATCTGTAACAAAAACAAAAATTGCTGGAAAAACTCAGCAGGTCTGACAGCATCTGTGGAGAGAAAGACAGAGTTAATGTTTCGAGTCCATATGTCTTCTTCAGAACTGAAAAACAGTTCTAAAGATGAGTCATATGGACTCGAAATGTTAACTCTGTCTTTCTCTCCACAGACGCTGTCAGACTTGCTGAGTTTTTCCAGCAATTTTTGTTTTTGTTGTCGAAAGAATCAGTACTGTTGCCTAGCAACAGGGGTCCAGAAGGCAGGTCCCTCCCACAGACATACACAGAAAAGCTAGAGTCAGAAGTTTATTTTTTAAGCTCTTGGAGTTCACCTGGTTTTGAAGACAGCTGCCAAACAGAAGCCACCTAGGGGGGAAAGATAGCCAGTCCAAAGCTAAAATTGGTTGCAAGTAGCTTCCAGAGAGAGACCCGAGCAAAAGGGACAGATAGCAAGTCCTAAGCTAAAGAAAAACCCCAAAATTCCAGGGAAGAAACAGGGGAAAGTCCCAAGCATACTTTCTAGTCAAAGGAAGGACAAGAACCTGGGAAGGGTCCTGTTAAGTAAAGTTAAGAGTGAGGGGCAGAGAAAGGCTCCAATCTTCAAGTTTAAAGCTTCAAACTTAAAGAGATAAAGGCTTGAAAAGAGGCAAGGAGATCGAAAGAGACAACTGAAGGTCTGTAATTCTTTGCTATGGGCATGTGACACTGTGGTACTGTTGCGAGCTGAGTCAGTGAGAGAGAGTGCGTGGAAGACAACTTCAATGCATGTGGCGACCCAGGGAAGAAGAACTTCAGAAGAAGAGTTCAAAACCCTGGAGGTAGGTTCGCGGAAGGCATCTGAGAGAAAGTGTCAGTTTGGGAGAAGACTCCAAGGCGAGTTCTTAGAAAGTGGAAATTGGATACCCTTTTGTGAAAGACAGAGTGCAGTGAGACCGGTTAGTTCACGGTGTAACAAGTGTCTGGGGGGAGTTGAGGAGAGGTCCATAGCATCTGGTTGAGGTGGTATCTGTCACTTGGTTTCAGAATGTGGTGTGTCTAATCACAGGGTACAACAGGCTTACATGGGCTGTATATTTACTGCGAACCTTAGAGTATAATGTAGCTTTTGTAACTTGTGTTATCCTGACAAATCTGTATACATCTGTAAAGGTACAGCTGTGGGTAAAGAAGTATTGTAATATAGTTCATCTTTTCTTGTTGAATAAATGTTTTATTCTTTTCTTAAAAGTTCATCAGCTGACTCCTGTGTCTCTGTTCAGCAGCTATTCGCCATGTATCTAAACAAACAAATAAAGGTTAAGATCTATCGAGCTGGGTTCCACTCTGGGATCAGGCTTGTCCGGGATAACTTCAGCTGGGATCATAACACTGAATATTAATAGACATATTTAGAATGCATGTTTTGCGCCTTGTTTCTCAGACAGCAGGTCCTGGTAATGATCCTGCTGTTGCTATTTATAAACTCTATAGATCCATCTTTTGTTTCTTGTCCAATTACAAGTATATAAGTTACTAATGGATGACAAATAAAAAGCTGAATCTCTAAGCTCACAGTTCCAGTGGACAGAATCTTCTGATCCTGCCCTCAGCGGGAAGCTTGGCGGACAGGGGAAACTTAATTTGACAGGAGGCCAAAAATCAGTTTCCCGATGGAGGATGAACTTTGGCAATTAAGTTCTCGGAACTTTAAAGACGGGTTAAAGGCAGGCCAAGCTTCCTGGCAAACAATGTTGGGAAGCACTTTTGTATGCTTTAGCATGTTGTGCATGCTCATTGAAAGGCCACCAGTCAGAAATTAGAACGTTCACATTTGCAACTGCATGTAAGTGGCATGCAGCTGGTGAGGCTGACTTCTCCCATGGCTTTGAAATGAGTTGAAGCGGATGGCCTTCTAGAGGATGGCTCATAAATCTCAACCTCATGACTCAAGGTGGGTGCTAACAGGACAAGCTGTACGAAGGCTGGACACAAGAGGCAAGCTTAAGCTGCAGGTGGTGTAGAGGCTGGACACGGCAGACAGGCTTAAGCTATGGGTGGAGTGGAGGCTGTACACGGGAGATAGGGTGAGGGTGGCACAGAGGCTGGACATGGGGAGACAGGCTAAGGATACAAGTGGAGTGGAGGCTGGACACAGAGAGATAGGCTGAGGCTGTCCAGGGAAAGAAAACTGACTGACCAGGGCAAGGAGGGAAATTGTCTGGAAGGAAGAAGGACTGTCTGGTGCAGGGAGGGAAGCCCTGCTTGATGGGTCTGGGGGTCCTGTGGTTGGGTGGGGGATGGGGTTTCTAGGCAGGAATGGTGAGAGAGAGATGGTACCAGAGGGTGGGGTCAGTTCTGTCTATTGTGGGGTCCTGGGGGTTGAACTAAGGGTATTGGGCAGTGGAGGGCACAGTCACAGCGAGAGGGGGAAGTGGGTTGCAGTATTGTGGCAGATCCAAGGTAATATTCAGGTAGCTGAAGGTTTCATGGAGGGTGGGGGTCACGGAAATGGACCAAACAGGTGCCTTGGACAATGGAAGAGATCAGGGTCAGGATGGGTATGAGGACGGTACTGGGTATAGGCTCAGAGGGGAGAAAAGGCATGTGGAGGGTGATGGTTATATGTGCAAGGGTAACAGAGGAGGTTCAAGGGTAACAGAGGGGAGAGGAATGGTTATATTGGGTGGGTCAAGGGTGATTGAGGGGGAAGTTGGTGGCTGATAGAAATAGGCTAGAAGGTGGTGGAGCGAGTTTCAAATGTCATAGAGTCCTAGAGTCGGAGTTTTACAGCACAGAAAGAGGCCCTTTGGCCCATCATGTGCGTCTCTATCATTAAGCCCCTGTCTATTCTAATCCCATTTTCCAGCACTTGGCCCATAGCACTGTATGCGATGGTGTTTCAAATGTTCATCTAAATACTTCTTAAATGTTCTGATGGTTCCTGCCTCTACCACCCTTTCAGGCAGTGAGTTCCAGATACACCACCCCACCTGTTTGCTCTCTTGATTTCTTTTGTAAATAACCCCTTGCACTTTCTATATTCCTCTAGGTCTTCCTCTGTTTTGAGTCCTCGGTATCTACCATAAGCTTCCCTTTTTTCCCTAATCCAATCCTGTACATTCCTCAACATCCAGGGTTTTCTGGACTTGTTGGTCCCAACATGTTGGCCCTGCACTCTCACTATTTCCTTTTTGAATGACTCCCACTGCTCTGATGTAGATTTTCCTACAAGTAGCTGCTCCCAGTCCACTTTGGCCAGATTCTGTCTTATCATATCAATATCAGCCATTCCCCAATTCAGAACCTTTATTCCTGGTCCATCTTTGTCCTTTTCCATACTACCTTAAATCTTACTGAGTTATGGTTACTATCACTGAAATGCTCCCCCAGTGACACTTCTACCACTTACCCAACTTCATTCCCTAAAATTAGATCCAGCACCGACCCCTCTCTTGTAGGGCTTTCTACATGCTGGCTTAAAAAGCTCTCCTGGATAATTTTAAGAATTCCATCCCCTCTAAGCCTTTCATGCTTTGTCTATCCCAGTTAATATTGGGGAAGTTGAAATCCCCTACTATTATTTCTCTATTACTTTTACACTTCTCAGAGATTTGCCTACATATCTACCCTTCTATCTCTCCCTGACTGCTTGGGGGTCAATTGTACACTCCTAGCAATGTGGCTGCCCCATTTTTGCTTTTGAGTTCTATCCATATGGCCTCATTTGGGGAACCTTCTAAGATATCATCCCTCCTTATTGCAATAATTGACTCCTTGATCAAGATTGCGACACCACCTCATCTTTTACACCACCCCCCCACCCCTGTCTCACCTGAAGATTCTAAACCCTGGAATATTGAGCTGCCAGTCATGTCCCTCCCTCAACCATGTCCCTATGATAGCAATGATAGCTTATCCCCATGTGCTAATCAACACCCTCAACTCAGCTGCCTTATTCGCAAGACTTCTTGCATTAAAATAAATACCATCCAGCCTTGCCATGCTGCCTTGTAACTTAGCTTGACTGACTTGGTTTTTCTTCTATACTTGTCTTTGTATCACCCTCTACTATACCTCCACTCCATACCCCTTCTCCCTGCTGAATTAGTTTAAACCCCCACCAACAGCACTAGCAAACCCCCCTGCAAGGATGCTGGTCCCGTTCCGGTTCAGGTGCAACCTGTCGGACTTGTACAAGTCCCACCTTCCCCAGAGTCCAGTGATCCAGGAATCTAAAGCCCTCTCTCCTGCACCAACTCTTCACCCACACATTCATCTACTCTATTCACCCATTCCTATACTTACTAGCACATGGCGCCAGGAGTAATCCAGAGATTACAACCTTTGACGCCCGCTTTTCAATCTGCTACCTAGCTCCCGAAATTCTTGTTGCAGGACCTCATCCCTCTTTCTACCTATGTCGTTGGTACCAATGTGAACCATGATCTCTGACTGTTCATCCTCCCCCTTCAGAATGCCCTGCAGTCGTTCTGTGACATCCTTGACCCTGGCCCCAGGGAGGCAACATACCATCCTGGAGTCACATCTGCGGCGGCAGAAATGCCTGTCTGTACCCCTCACTATTGAGTCTCTGTTGGCACCAGCTTGTTGTGAGTGATGGCTGAGTTGGTACTATTGATAAAATTGATCTGCAGGCACCTCTTGGGTGGAAACCTTAAGTTTATTTACAATATACTCAACAGCAGCTATATGTGTGCTTTCAACTCCAACTCCATCCCTGCGCTGCCTGCTGAGGTAGCCCACGGTATTCTAATATTGGTTTCTACAGATCATGTGATCTTCCTTAACAAGTATTATTCTTAAAGGTACATTACACATTAAATAAAACCATAATTACTACATTCCTCCCCCTTTAACTCAGCTATAAATATTATATTTATGAGCACAGTCTTTCAGACAGTTTCCTGGTACGTGTGGAACGTCGCAGCTCCACAACTTCAGATTCTTCCTCAGGAGCCTCCACTTCTGCAGTTGCCTAAACATCAGTTGCTTCAGTAGACACTTGCAGTTCTGTATCCTCCACTCTTACAGGAACATCAGACATGTCAGTCCTGGGTTGAATATCCTCAACAGGAAATGCAGACCTGGCCATGGTCACTGATGGAATCAAATCTTGGTGATTTGTCTCCCGCTTCCTTAAATAATCCACATGTTTATGTATGATCCAGCCTTCCACCTTCACGTGGTATGATAGAGGTCCAGTCACCGCACTTATTTAATCCGGTAACCACTTTGGTCCTTCCCTGAAGTTCTTCACGTATACCGGATCTCCCACGGTAAATTTCCTTTCGCAACTATGCCAGTCGTGTCTAGTTTTCTGGCCTCCCTGACTCCTTTCCACCTTCCCTCCTAAATTTGGCATTAGTAAGCACAATCTCATCCTGAGATGGTGTTTCAACAATAACTCTGCAGGCGTGACACTGGTTGTTGTATGAAGGATAGTCCTGTAATGAAAAAGAAAGTGTGTTAGCTTGGTTGCCAAGGAATTGCCAGTTAACATTTTCATGCCTGTCTTAAACGTTTGAACCGCCCTTTCGGCCAGTCTGTTTGAGGAAGGGTGGCACAGTGCAGTTTGCACATGAGTGATATTGTTGAGGCTGCTAAACCATTGAAACTAAGCACTCGCAAATGTAGTGCCATTACCAGAAACGATTACTTCTGGTAGTCCATGAATGGCAAAACTCTGAAGTAGTTTCTCAATTGCAGCAGCCAACATTGGTGATTTCACCTCATAAACGTCCAACCATTATGAATCAGCATCAACAATGAGCAGAAACAATGTTCCCAGGAAAGGTCCAACATAGTCAATGTGTAACCGCACCCAGGGTCCACCTGGCCACTCGCATGGGTGTAACGGAGTTGTCACTGGTAACTTTTGCAGTTGCTGACTTTGCACACAGTGCTTTACCATACTCACTATTTCACCATCCATCCCAGGCCACCATAGATATCGGAGTGCTCTAGTCTTCATTCGGGAAATACCTGGATGGGCACTGTGCAGTTCAATTAAAAGCGGCTCCCTTCCCCTTGGAGGAACAATCACTTGTGCTCCCCACAATAAGATGCAATCCTGGCTGGATAGTTCATGTCTTCTGTTGAAGTACGGTTTCATTTCATCAGATACAGGCTCCTGTGACCAACGGTGTAGCATTTGATCTCATACTTGAGATAGGATTGGGTCTTGACTTGTTCAGTCTCTGATCCATCGAGCACAAGAAATTTAACAGCAAAACAAGTTCTTCCATAGGAACTTGCTCATCATTTTCTGGTAAAGGCAAACGGCTATGTGCTTTGACATTTGCAATGTTATTTCCAGGCCTATGTACGAAAGTGTATTCGTATGCAAGGATAACAGTCTTTTTGTGTTTCTGTGTCTTCATTCTATGTGCCTTCTTCTTTCTAGTGCTGACTTTAATCTCGGCCTTCTTTTTGACTTCGATATTGACTATTCTCAGGTGTGAACTCGACTTGAGTGAGCTCTGTGGTTGGGTCTCCCAAAATTTCATCATCTGTCTGCTTGTTAGAAAATTCTGCGACTTTTGCCTCTAAAGCCTCTTTAGCTTCATTAAGTTGATTCTTCAGCTGTTCTATCTCTTTTTTGTATTTGTTTGCTGCCTCCTGGAAAATTGAACATTGTTGTGTCTTCTTTGCCAACAACTCATTCTTCAGTTTATTCAGAGAAGTGCTGAATTCTTTCTGTTTTTCTTCATACTTCTCCAGAAGTACAAACTTAGACCTGAGAGTATCTTGTAGTGTGCAAAGGTTTTTCAGCAGGTTTTCTTTTTCCTTTCGCAGGTTGCTCACCTCATCTCAAACTCTGTCATTAAGCATGGCCTCTTTTAGTTCCTTTTGCTGTTCTATCATGTTTTGACTTAAGACAGTCTGCATTTCTTCCAGTTGTTGAGTCCTTACACACCCCTTTCCCAAAACAGGAACGCTTCCAGCTTCCTTTTGGAATCTCAGTGGCGAATCAAGGTGATTTCCCTTAGCCAATATCGCCCTAAGAGGCTTGGTCCTCTGCCTTTCAATACCAACACTGGTAGCTTTACCGATTGGCTTCCAAATTGGATGGTTGTCCTGCTTAAGCCTTTGACTTGAATGTCTTTATCCATGTATATTTTTAATTTGGCAACAGTTCCTTCTAAATTTAATTGATGTTCACCATAATTTAGATATCGGACAGTATGTTCCCCAATTACTGTAGTGGAAGCTCCTGTGTCCGCTTCCATTCTAACAGGTCTGCCATTTACTTTTACTGTTACAAATATTGGTTCTGTCTTCCCAGCCTTCAAATTAAACAACAAGTAAATATCTGAATTTGTTGTTTCAGGCTCTTCTGCTTTGTAGATTTCATTGGGTTTTTTTCTTTTGTTTAAAAGCCTGTTTGAATCTTTTCTTGCACTGTCTCATCATATGTTCATTTCTGTGATAATAATAACATTCGATTTTTTTAAATCGCCAATCATTATAAGACTTGTTTCCACCCCTATTGAAATTATTCTTTGTTTTCACTGCTAAGTCATTTTTTCTCATTTTCTGGTTACTGGGGACTGTTTCCCGCTTCTTGGCAGAGCCATGCATTTTCGTGCCCTTTTTGAACAAAGAACAAAGAAAAGTACAGCACAGGAACAGGCCCTTCGGCCTCCAAGCCTGCACCGAACATACTGTCCGTCAACTAAAACATTTTGCACTTCCGGGGTCCGTATCCCTCTATTCCCATCCTATTCATGAATTTGTCAAGCTGCCTCTTAAACACCACTATCATACCTGCTTCCACCACCTCCTCTGGCAGCAAATTCCAGACACTCACCACCCTCTGCGTAAAAGACGTGCCCCGCACATCTCATTATAGTTTTCTCCTCTCACCTTAAATCTATGTCCACTAGTAATTGACTCTTCCACCCTGGGAAAAAGCTTTTGACTATCTGCTCTGTCCATGCCACTCATAAGTTTGTAAACTTCTATCAAGTCACCCCTCAATCTCCGTCGCTCTAGTTCCCTAGGGCTAGTTGTCTACTATAAATGCTAAAGACATAAAGACAGCACTACTTTGCGCTCCCTGTATGACTTTTGAATCTCTTACTGTGCTTTCCATGGCCAGTGTTATCTCTAGCACTTTCTTAAAATCCAAATTCGCTTCGGACAATAATCTCTTCTGAACCATGTCCTCATTCACACTGCACACTAAATGATCTCTGAGCATGTCGCTTAGAGATATACCAAACTCACAATGTTCCTTCCACTGCTTCAAACTTGCCACATAACAAGCAACTGTCTCCTCCGGGGCTCTATTTCACGAGTTAAACTTGAACCTTTGCATCATTACAAGGGCTTTGGCAGGTAATGACCCTTCACGAGGTCCATCGATTTATCAAAATCTTTTGAATTTGGTGTACTGGGTGCCATCAAACTACACAATCAAGCCATAGGCTTGATTCCTACATGTACTTAAGAGGATATCTTCCCCCGTAGGCTTGTTCGCTAAGAAAAAGAATGTGAGGCGCTCAATGTAATGAGACCAATCATCCGCGGTCGGATCGAAAGGATCAATTCTTCAATGTGGCATTCTGAGGGAATAACTTATTTGATTCGAACAGAACTTCTACTTATAATTACTCGGCAGCGTACAGTGCCGATTCCTTTTCAACTTGATTTCTGCCATTTAATCCTGTTTTATCCTCGTCTCCAGTTTGTTGGATGCCATGGATCCTCATCGCCAGTTTGTTGTGAGTGGTGACCGAGTTGATACTATAGCTAGAGTTGATCTGCAGACACTTCTTGGGTGGAAACATGAAAGTTTGTTTACAATATACTCAGCAGCAACTATACATGCGCTTTCAACTTAAATTCCGTTTCTTCACTGCCTGCTGAGGTAGTCCCTGCTATTCTCCTATTGATTAACACAGATCATGTGATCTCTCCTAACAAGTATTATTCTTAAAGATACATTGCACACTAAATAAAACCATAATTACTGCAGTCTCCTACCACTAATACTCTTTCTCTCTTTTTCCTGCCTCCTTGCGCAGCTGGGCTCTGGCTGCACTCCCCAGACGAACCGTCACTCTCACTATTTTCCAACACAGAAAAACTGATCTTGAGTGAGATGCACTCTGGGGCTTTCCTGACTACCTGCCTGCGTCCCTTCTTCTGACTGGTTGTCACCCATTCCTCCTCTGATTGCACTTCCTTAAGCTGCAAGGTGACTACGTCTAAAAACATACTATCCATGTAACTCTCAACCTCACTGTTGTGCCTCCAGCTGATGCTTAATCTCTGAAACCCGGCGCTCAAGCTGGTCAAACCATGGCATTTCCTGCAGATGTGGTCATCCAGGCTGCCAGGAGCATCTAAGACTATTCACATACAGCAGGCTGTGCAACACACAGGACTGAGCTCCCTTGCCATACCTTTAGTTAAAATACTCTTATCCCAAATTTAAGCCAAGTAGAAAATTATTTAAATTTCTTTCTCTTCTTTAAAAAAAAAGCTAGAACTCTTACCTCTCTTAAATGTAGCTTTAAAGTGGAGAAAAACAACTTACCCACTACCTACCAATCAGCTCCCTGCTTTGTGCTGACATCACGTTCGTCAGCCTTTTTGAATTCTGGCGGGGTTGCTGTTGAGGTTAGCTGTTGCTCCGACTGGCTCGATCTGGGCCTTGACCCTCAGGCTTTTATTCAGAAGCTCTGCTGGCACCGCTCACCCCAAGGCTCACTCCACTCTGCTCCTGCTGCTGTTTCGACTGGCTCGATCTGGGCCTCGACCCTCAGGCTTTTTGTGATGCAGACCACTTTGGTATTCTCAGCTTTACAATGCCATCACTCTGAAAATGCAATTCCTCAAGATGGGGGAAGGGTTTTGTAAAGTGGGTGAAGTTCAAGGTGAGCACAATTGGCCAACTAAAGGGACCCCTGATAATCATGAGGCAACTGGATGAGAACCAAGCTCAGTTGTATTCTTCTCGCTATGGTGAAGCCCACACAACAGCAAGTTTGCTTGCTGACTCATGGATCTCATAACATCGAGATCCCAGCAAGGGGTGGAGCTGCTGTTCATTTTGTATGATTTACCATCTGCTGCATGTGCAGCTGACATGTGATCACAGAAGACAAATCCTGCATGTTTTCTCAGTTCCCAGGGAGTTCTCATGACACCTACATTCCCAGCCAAGGTAAACTTCTTTCCTACATGGACCCTGCAGAGCCCTGTTAGAGCTGGATAGTCTCTCAGTCCTCAGCATGGCCCAGCATGCAGGGTCATTCTACTCTCTCTCTCACGTCATGGACTAAGACCCCTGTCCTTCAATGAGGTCTGTTGCGCTTTGGTAGCAAACCTTTTATGTGTGGTCTACTGCAATCCTTGATAAGGAGATGACCAGGCCAAACAAATCTCCATGTGAGGTCTTACAAAGGCTTCAGTCAACTGCACACACACCTCTTTAATCCTGCACTCAATCCTTTTGGCAGTCAAGGCTAACGCCCATTGTCTCCTTACTTGCAGCCTTCACATGCTCATTAGCTCAAAATGACAAATCAACAAGGATGGCCATTAATGATTGGACATGCCCACCACTGCTTTCTCCAAACAGGTAGGGAAGCTTGAGGTTTTCTATTGTTAAGAAGGCAGTGTTGAGCTTCACTCTTTCAACACGGAAACTGCATCTAGTGTTCCTTGCCACTCGCAGAGCATGTTTAACTCCCCTTGAGTACTCCTTGCATCGACCCACATCTTATATCAGGGCAAAAGCAGCAGGAGATGCAATGACCTCACTGAACACTCTGTGCAGACATCATTTTCAGAGATTGGAACATGGTGAGCTGCAAGTAATGTCTTACATGATGTGTGCCCAGGCCGCACATTCACAAATGATGGCCAGTGCTTAATCAGGCACATGTGGGATTATTGAGTTATCACTATATTGATAATGTGAGAGGATTGAATCTATCGGAGTTCATTATCAAACTCAGGGAGAACATTTTCCTCGCGTCGGGGGCGAAGTGCAGGAGCGGGCGCCGGTGACCAGCCTTCCAATTGGTGACCCCGGTCAGGGAGGGGGGTGGGGAGTGGGGAGGGGGGGCGCCACCATTTTATGTGGGCGGGCCTTAACATCCGCCAGGAAGCGCTATGTGCTCCCTGTGCGGGCGGGGGGATTCCCTCAGCAGGGAGACTGCTCTTCCATGCATGCAAGCGAAAGCGTGCACATCTCCCTGAGGCAAAGTGCTGCCTCAGGGAGATCGGTTCTGAATCAAAAGTTGACAGAAAGGTAATTAAAAAATTTCCCTGACATGTCCCCTCATGTGACACTGTCACATGAGTTGGGATATGTCCTTAACTTTTATTTAAACATTTGATAAACATTTAAAAGCCCTCATGAAACCTCATCCCGCCCATGGATGAGGTTTCATGCTTTTTCCGAGGCCCGTCAGGGCTCCCGGCCTGCCCACCAACCCTAAGGTTGGGCGGGCAGGTCTATCAATCAAGTTAATTAGTTTTTTCATGGCCTTAATAGGCCATTGACAGTTGGCGGGCACACAGCCAAATCAGCTGTGCGCCCGCTGAACTGAAAATCTAAGTGACGCAGGGTGATGTCGGGACGCACGCCTGACGTATCCCCACATCATTTGATGCATCGGCAAGCGGGACCCACCCCGGATCGCTGACCGGAAAAACCTGCCCCAGATGGGGGCCCAAAATTCCACACCCTTAAATGCCTGCAACCATTGAAGCAACTTGCGGCAAGAATCCAGGACACTTCCAAACTATGCAAGTGAACATATGTTTACAAGTGCAAAAAGTAAACAAACAGTTGTATACCTGTGCCACCTGTGTGCCTTCAAAACCTCTTTATCTTTCTTTTTCTATTGCTACATCTAGGTGCAGCCCTGACATCCACAGCTGAGGTGGAGGCAGCCTGCTGACTGCAATGCCCTGTTGACTGTGAGGGCTTTGGTGGGCGTCACGATAGCTGACAGAATGTGGATGGACTCCTCCAGTCTCTGGTGCAGTCTGTGCATGGCCACTGGCAACTCTGTCTAAGTTTCCACTGCCTGTCTCTGTATCCCAACAAGTCTCTCATGGCTGAGTCCAGAGGCTCGTCATCTGCATGGGGCTAAGCACGGGCCTGGTAGTCCTCTGAGTATCAGAGACCTCGGCTGTTGCTTCTTCCACCAGCTGTAGACCCATGTCTGTGATGTGCTCACCAGATTGTGACCCCAAGCCTAGTCCAGAACATGCACCCACTGAGGTGAATGTCTCCTACTGGTGGAGGGTGCAGGTGAATGCCGTGACAGTGCATCACCTGAGACTTCTGAGGCATCTTTCTCTGAGGGTGGGGTTGGAAATGAAGCTGTGGCTGGTCTCCGTTGTGGGTCCTCCCAGTTTCTTGCTGGTACTTAGAATGGAGTGAATGCCTAAGCAGGCTCCTTAATTAAAGCAATGTGTTACTCTGTGGGCACATCTGACAACTGCAGACTGGAAGCATCCTCACTGGCTTCCTGGGGGAGTCTTATCTCACCTTCAGTACAGACATCATCCCACTCCCCACCACGGTTAGCTCAGCAGCCTCCTCCTTGAAAGGGGTGTGGACTCAAATGTCCAGAATGCTGCCTCCAGCCTTGGCCCACCACCTCTCATTGTGGGTGTTTTTGACTCGCAGAAAGACCGAAGGATTGATCGTCATCCCAATGGGTACTTGAGCAGTTCAGGAGCATGTATGCCTATGGCAGCTCCTGAGCCGTACCCAGTACGTGATTAACAAGCAGAATGTCCTGCAACTGATAGAAGATTGAGAGCATAAAGTGGTTGGCACACATTCAGTGCACATGTCCCATCTGCTGCTGAGTCCTGCAGCCCAAACTCCTGTCTGACATCCCTCTGCACTTGTACACTTACACTGCCTGATGCCCTTACGAGTGTCACTTTGCAGTGAGTAGGTGGTGCCACTTATCCTGGCAGAGCACAACAGATCATTCATCTTCTTCCTGCACTGCTGGGCAGTTATTTTCTGGGTCCCACAGGCATTAACCTTCACTGCCACATCCACCCAGGCTACTGTGATCAGACAGGACAGCCTCCTGATACCAACCCTGGGAAGCAGCACCTCACACCTTTCCTGGGATGGAGAAGAACCTGCAGGGAGACTTGGTTAAACCATAGGACCACACATTGTCTGGTCTGTGACATTCTATCCTCGGCAGAATCTGGAGCTCCTGACTTTCAGTGAGTGACTGGCTGTTCAGGTGCCATTTAAATATGTGGCCCGGACCTTCGACCCCTTGAGGTAATGGTGGAGATGGCAACTTCCTGCCTTCCCCCTATGCAAGATTCGGTGAGCTCCTCATGGATACATACGTAATGAGCTGCCCATCCCCACAGTGAAAATCACTCCCACTTCTGCTCCTGCCACCGAACTTGGACCCCAGAACAGAAGATTCTGGCCTCAGTATCTTCAAGGAAGGATTCAGTGCACCTAAGCACAAATCTGTAGTACGAGGGCAGCCTTACAAGAACATGTCCATGTTATAATTACAACAGAAGGTGGTGAGAAATTCCTCCATAACATTGACCCACCTAAAGCTTGTGGTCATGATGACATCCCAAACTATGCACTTAAAGCGATTGAGTTTGCACCAATGTTACAGTATATTTTTCAACAATCTATTAACACAGGAGAATTACCTGTCAAGTGGCTATGAGCTAACATCTCTCCAATTTACAAGAAAGGACTCCCTACCGATCCAGCAAACTATTGACTTATTTTGCTTACTAGTATTTATTGTAGGGTGTCAATTACAGTTTAGTATACAGTAAAGGGTACAAGCTAGAAGCAATCTCCATGCTTGCCGGTACACACGGCTCTGCCTAACACTCAACTGATCCTGGGTGCAGGTCATGTGCTCTCTTACATCACTGTGTGGGCAGTACTGTACTCAGTCCCACATCAATCCCATATGTGCCAGGCCCTTATACTACAGCGTTTGCTGTAAATTATTAGAACACAACACTGATAGTCAGCTAATGAGACATTTTGAAGGGCAGAATATCCTTTTCAACGAATATCCTTTTCAACTCACCCTTACTATCCATGATCTGACCTATAGTCTTGACAATCACATTAGCACAGATCTAGCTATTTTAGATTTTTCCAAGGCATTCAGCCATGTACCACATATCAATCTACTGGACAAACTAGATCATTAGGGAGTCCAAGGAAACACTAAGCAATGGATAAGAATATTTCCTACCAAACAGCAGCAAAAAGTCACAGTGAATGGGGAAGCCTCAAAATGGAAACCAGTCTTAAGAAACGTGCCCGAAGGTACCGTCCTGGGCCCACAATCCTCTTTATAAATGACATCCAGGATGGAACATCAAGCCAAATCAGACTCTTTGCAGTTGACTAACTAGTCTACAGAGCCATTACTGAAGCAGCAGGTGAGGTTAGCCCTGAAAAGTACCCAAATAATTTAGTCAAATAGGCCAATATATGGGCATGAAATTCAACGTAGAGAAATGCAACACCATCCAATAAGCAATACTCAATGCCCATCAGCGCCCAACTATACAATCATGATTCCTTTCTTGAAGCTAATGAAGCATGCGATTACTTAGGAATTCACATCCAAAATAATTTAAAGTGGAATGTACAAAATCAACATCAGCCTCCAAGGCATCCAAAATGCTTGGGTTCATGAAACAGAACTTCTTTCAGTCTTCAACTACAGCAAAGGAAATGTTGTACCAAACACTAGTTAGACTCCACCTAAAGTACAGCTTAGCCATTTGGGACCCATTTACTGTTAAAAACATCACCTGCCTTGAGAGTTGCCCAACCCCTGGCAGCTCATTTCCTTACAAGAACCGCCTGGTCCGCAAGTGGAGAGTGACCAGTTGGTCACAGTGCTAGGCTGGCACAGTCTCCAGAACCAAAGAAAGACCCAAAGGTTGACATCCCTCTTTAAAATTTTGAATGGAAAATTAAAAATTTCCAAGCAGTACAGCAAGCCTAAAAGTGACCGAGCTCGAAGGGTTCATAACCACAGCTCCAAATGTATACAATGCCCCAACCTGCTTCTTTTGATAATTCCTTTCTCCCAAGAACAATTAAGCACTGGAACAATCTTCCCAAACCTTAATCTCCATGCCCTCTTAAGAATTCATTTAAGGAAAATCTGTTGAATGGTTTTAATTAATTTGACTATCAACTGCACTCATTGTGTACCTCCTGTGACAATACCCTACTGGAGGACTACGGAGGAAAATCTTACCAGGTACTAATTACCAAAAAGGAGGAAGGGGCGTTAGCCTTGTGTGTGCAACTTGGGGAGATGGGTTGAAGAATACCCAAGTGCCTAGGTTACATCTAGGTAGAGAAAAATGCTCTTTTCCTCAGTTGGCCAAAGGCTGAGCTGACACATTGGAAGCAATGATGAATTTTGCCATCTATCTCTGCCTTCATCGAGAGATGGCTCCCAAGATATGGAAGATGGTCCACATTTGAGGACTAGGTTCTCAAACACAAGAATAAGGTCATGGTTTATTGGACAGCAGTGAACCCTGCTTATATGCTTTAGAGATTTGGACAGCTTACAGCAGCCACCTCAAAGCTCTTAGGGAAGGACCACCAGTGGTACCTTCTCAAGATCCTCCAAATCCAGTGGCAAGGAATTTGGTCCAACAGCAGCATCTCTCCCAAACCAACTTGCCCAGCATCAAGGTGATAATCACTCAAAACCAGCTCTGAAGGACAGGGCATGTCATTCATATGCCAGCCAGCAGACTCCTGAAGCAACTGCTCCATTTGGAACTCAGTTGTGGCAAGAGGCACCAAGGATGACAACAGAAATGCTTTAGTGTTGTCCCCAAATCATCCCTGAAGAAGCTGAACATCCCCACCAACTCAGGAGAGTCTCTGGCCTGTAGAGAAGCATTATTCGGGAAGGCACCGAACACATTGAGAGACTTTGTTGGGAACATGCAGGGGCGAAATCAAGGCATCAGAGAGAACACACAAACCTTCCAACAAACTCATCTACATGACCCTCCAAGCACCACCTTCCCCACATGTGGCAGAGACTGCAAATCATGCAATGGACTTATCAGCCATCTCAGAACCCAACAAACCAGAGTGGAAACAAATCATCCTTGATCCCGAGGGACTGCCTAAGAAGAAGGAGAAGGGGGAAGAAAATGAAGAGTACCTAATATGTTACCTTATCTGTAGTTTCCAAGTCATTTAAGTTTACATGGCATTTGTTGGCAGCCCTGAGGGTAGCAGGACTGGTATTTCTGACAGGTTTCCTGTCATGGACACCCAGCAGCCTGTGTCACCTGATCTGAATTTCTTCAAAGAGGATTTACAGGGCAGACACTGAGAAATTTGTGGCATCTTTCTTTCTGCTAGCATGCCTTGTTTGCCTGCTTCTGTGGCAGCTGCTGCTGTGTTAGGTATTCTTGAAAAACAGCACTAATAGTTTCACAGGACATGCAGTCAAGCTGGCTGACAGTCTGCTCACTGAGCCAAGCATTGCTCCACACTGCTTGCCAGACTGATGCTGCAGACTTCAGCTAGAAGTAGCTTTTAAAAGGCTGCATTTTAATTGCCATGCACTCTGGCAGATCTCTCCAATTTGACACGGAATTTACATCAGTCACTATTCCAGTGAATATGCAGAAGAGCTGAACTAGGAAATTCTGGTGAAAGTATCTCTTGAAATCATGGACCATTGCAAAACTTTTTCTCATTGGTGTTAAAATCACTACTTGGAAACCTGGTTTATATTTCCCTCATCGTTCTTTGAATTAAATAAGAAGCATAGAACATTACAGGTTAATAGCACACAACGAGGTCATTCAGTTCATTGTGCTTTCACTGGCAATTTTCTAGACCAATCCAAACTCTGCTTTACCTAGCAACACCTGTACATTTCTCTGCTGCAAATGCTTTATCTATTCTTCCCTTAAAAGATGAGATGATCCCTGTCTCACCTATTCACCGTGCAAAGCATTCCACATTATTATAGCTCTCTTCATAATGAAACAGTGGTGCTCATTTTAACCTAAGCTCCATGCTTTACACCCTGCCTGATTTTACATTCCATGGACTTCAATCAAGAGTAAGCGTGAAATTTTCACTTCCAAAAGCAAGTGGCTATGGGAGCAAATGGAGGTTAAAAATTGTGAAATTGATGACACCTTGGGAAGCCAGCTTCAAGCTGATGAATTCTGCTCTTAAGTCCCTCATGCTAAGCTGCATGCCAGGAATCCCCTCGGGAGAGGTATGCTGTCAATGTAAACATGTTAATAGGTGATTAAGAGATTATTCAACAGGAGTGTTGAACTTTAACTGTGAATGCATCCAAAGTGCAGCTGGAAAGCACTAATATATTGCATAGTCTTTGCAATTGCTCCAGGAGTCTCCTGTCCATCAACTTCCCCTGAAGTCCTGCACCTGTGTTCAGCTGAGCAGAGCGGAGTGCATCCTATTCCCTCCAGTTCACTGTTGTCCCTGTCCACATCTGTTCTTGCTCACTTGTGATGTGTGAGATACCAAGTAAAGACCCAACTGTATGTCTTATGGAATGTGCTCATCAGTTGGCAGTTCATTTCTCTCTGTTCTTTCAGAAATCATTCGCCATTCATACCATTCGCTACTTTTGGAAATTAATCATCATCGCAGTTGCTACGAAGTCTCGACCTGCTGAGCTGAATGATTACCAACTAGTTTTCTTAGATCGATAGTCATGGAGTGTTTCGAGCGCATTGTGTCAAAGCTTCTTTTAGATCCCCTTGTTCCACATATTGATCAGTTACAGCTTACCTATAAACCTCATAAGTGAGTGTATGATGTTGTTCTGACCTTGGTCCATCTGAACCAACAGCACACAAATAGATTAGGCAACTATGCTCACTCTACCTTTGCTGATTTCTCTCCAGCTTTCAATCCCATGCAACCATTCAAGCTTATTGAAAAAGTGAGAAACCTTGATGTCAATCCTACTCTCCTACTTTGGATCAGTGATTTGCTTCACAACAAGACCCAAAGAGTGTTAGTTTCCAGAATTTACTTGGAGCCCATGTTAATGAATACTGGATCTCCTCAGGGCTGTGTACTGTTACTTTTGATTTTCATCCTCTATACGAATGATTGTCAATCAGAATGTGAAGACATAATGATCCTGAAGTACGCTGTTGATATGGTACTTCTGGATCTCATAAGGATTAATGAAAGAAACTATGGGAACTCGGTGGAGAAGTTCATAACATGGTGCAATAACAATTCTCTTAAACCAAATGAAAGCAAGACAAAAGAATTAGTTCTATACTTTAGGAAAAAGCCAGTTAATAATATTGTCCTGTGAAGATTCTTTATGTGGACATTGAAATAGTTACTAACTACAAGTATCTAGGTGTCAAAGTAGTTGATTGAACTGGAAGGAACAACGCACAGATGTGGTGGCCATGGGACATACTCAATTATACTATGTCAGAAATTTAAAATACCTTTGAGTAGATTCCACAATCATGAAACTCTTGTAAATAGTAGTTGAGAGTGCTATCCTTTTTGGGAGTCTTGCCCGGTATTGTTGTCTTAGGAAAGCAGAATCTTTAAGGGTACAAAGATTATTGTACCAGGCAGGAAGAGCAAATCTTTCTTGGTGAAGCTTGACTTAGTATTACTGTTTGTTGCATCCAGGGAGAAAGCTACAATCCCTTAGATGCAGGACAAGTTGTTTTCCTGAACTCATTCGTGCCCTTCGCTATAAGAACCTTCAACAGAAGTTTGATATATGGGTGAGATATACACACAGGGTCGGACTTGTTGATTATTTTAATGCATTAGAATAGTTTTTAATACATATTTTAATTAAAATTAGATTTCTATGATAGGATAATTTTCTTTCTTTTATTGTTATCATACATTTTTATAAGTAAATTTTTATTGAACAAGCTATGTACCAAAATGAATTTCTGCATGGACAATAAAGTGAATTGACTGATTGATTAATTGATTACTGCTACCACTGAAGTACGAGTACCTAAGCTGGTGCATAGTCTGTGATGGGTGATTCTCATGGACCACCTCATTGAGACCTTCATGGGCCTGTGGGAGATTGAAATCGTGACTTTGAGCTGTCACAGTGCAAATGTTTTATGTAAGCATTATATTCATGATCATATTTCACCGGCAGCTGTCATTAACTCAATATGAGTAAGTGTTGTATACCATGTGGCTGCCTGATCCTGTCACTAGGTAGTTAATAGCGCCCCATCTCACCATCGTCAATGGCAAAGTGCAGAGTCTTGGCTTATCTCCAGTGCATCCACCTCTAAAGCTCTCAAGATGGCTACAAAGTCACCTCTCGTTCTCTACCTCTCCTTGGTATTAGGTGTTCTCTTCTGCAGCAAGGAAGGAAAGAAGAAAGGAAAATCCCAAGGCCTTTTATACATATGTAAAAAGCAAGAGGGTAGCCAGGGAAAGGGTAGGCCCACTCAGGGACAGAGGTGGGAATGTGTGTGTGGAGCCGGAAGAAATGGGAGAGATACTAAATGAATACTTCTCATCAGTATTCACCAAAGAGAAGGACTTAGCGGTCAATTTGTCTAACGAAGAGTGTGTAGATAGCCTGGATCATGTTGAGATCAAAGAAGAGGAGGTGTTAGGCGTCTTGAAGAATATTAAGGTGGATAAGTCCCCAGGGCCAGATGGGATCTACCCCAGAGTACTGAGGGAGGTAAGGGAGGAGATTGCTGAGGCCTTGACAGAAATCTTTGTATCCTCACTGGCTACGGGTGAGGTCCCAGAGGACTGGAGAATGGCCAATGTTGTTCCATTGTTTAAGAAGGGTAGCAGGGATAATCCAGGAAATTACAGGCTGGTGAGCCTTACGTCAGTGGTAGGGAAATTATTGGAGAAGATTCTTCGTGACAGGATTTACTACCATTTGGAAGCAAATTGGCATATTAGTGAGAGGCAGCATGGTTTTGTGAAGGGGAGGTCATGTCTCACTAACTTGATTGAGTTTTTCAAGGAAGTGACAAAGATGATCAACGATGGAAGGGCAGTGGATGTTATCTACATGGATTTCAGTAAGACCTTTGACAAGGTCCCTCATGGCAGACTGGTACAGAAGGTAAAGTCGCATGGGATCAGAGGTGAGCTGGCAAGATGGATACAGAATTGGCTTGGTCATAGAAGACAGAGGGTAGCAGTGGAAGGGTGCTTTTCTGAATGTAGAGCTGTGACTAGTGGAGTTCCGCAGGGATCAGTACTGGGACCTTAGCTGTTTGTAGTATACATAAATAATTTGGAGGAAAATGTAACTGGGCTAATTAGTAAGTTTGCAGACGACACTAAGGTTGGAGGAGTTGCAGATAATGAAGAGGATTGTCAAAGGTTACGACGGGATATAGATCGGTTGGAGACTTGGGCGGAGAAATGGCAGATGGAGTTTAATCCGGACAAATGTGAGGTAATGCATTTTGGAAGGTCTAATACAGGCAGGAATTATACAGTAAATGGCAGAACCCTTATGCATTGACGGGCAGAGGGATCTGGGTGTACAGGTCCACAGGTCACTGAAAGTGGCAACGCAGGTGGATAAGGTAGTCAGGAAGGCATATGGCATGCTTGCCTTCATCGGCAGGGCTATTGAGTATAAAAGCTGGGAAGTCATGCTGCAGCTGTATATAACCTTGGTTAGGCCACACTTGCAATTCTGATTGCATTACCAGAAGGATATGGAGGCGTTGGAGAGGGTGCAGAGGAGGTTTACCAGGATGCAGCCTGGTCTAGAGGTTATTAGCTATGAGGAGAGGTTGGAGAAACTCAGATTGTTCTCACTAGAGCAACGGAGATTGAGGGGCGACTTGATAAAAGTTTACAAAATTATGAGTGGCATGGACAGAGTAGATAATCAGAAGCTTTTTCCCAGGGTGGAAGAGTCAATTACTAGGGGACATAGATTTAAGGTGAGAGGAGAAAACTTTAGAGGAGATGTGCGGGGCAAGTTTTTTACGCAGAGGGTAGTGAGTATCTGGAATTCGCCGCCAGAGGAGGTGGTGGAAGCAGGTACAATAGTGGTGTTTAAGAGGCAGCTTGACAAATACATGAATAGGACGGGAATAGAGGGATACGGACCCCGGAAGTGCAAAATGTTTTAGTTGACGGGCAATATGATCGGCACAGGCTTGGAGGGCCGAAGGGCCTGTTCCTGTGCTGTACTTTTCTTTGTTCTTTGTTCTAAGAGAGCTATGAGTGACAGTAATGGAATGTGTCGAATGGATATATGACCAACATTTCTTGACGGTGACTATGAAGAAGAGATGTGACATTGCATAAAGATAAAGCTGAGTTGTAGTGTGGTTAGACAGATGGGGATGTGAGGAAGTGCAAAGATAGGAAGGGATGGGTGGGCCTGCAAGGTAAGTCACTGTGAGGAGTGATGCGCAGGAGTAGGCTTGAGAGGCGGAGCAAGGGGGGATTTACATGATGTGCACAGCAAGATACAGTTGAATGTTTCATTGTACTCACTTTTTCTGACCTGATTAGGTCATTAAACAGCTTCCTGCACTGAATCCAGGAATGTGACACCGCACTCCTGCTGTTCACCTCCTCAGCAATCTCCAAGTTTCTTGTTCTCTGTGGCATGCTTCTTCATCCTGCTGACAGGGAAGATTATCTTCCTGTGGGCACTTACAATCCACAGCATAGATGTAGGGAGGCATCTGGGACGTTCATAAGAAATAGGAACAGGAGTAGGCCATTTAGCCCATCAAGCCTGCTCCACCATTCAATAAGATCCTGGCCGATCTGATTGTGACCTTAACTTTCCTGCCTGTCCTTCATAACCCTTGACTCATTTGTAGATCAAAAATCTGTCTACCTCAGCCTTGAATATATTCAATGACCCAGTCTCCACTGCTCACTGCCAAAGAGAATTCCAAAGACTAACAACCCACCGCGAGAAGAAATTCCTCTTCGTCTCCATCTTAAATGAAAGGTCCCTTTTGAAACTGTGCCCCCGAGTTCTAGATTCCCCCACAAGAAGAAACATCCTCTCAGCATCTACCCTGTCAAGCCCCCTCAAAAACTTATATTTTCAAAAATCAGGAATCGTGAGGAGTGTAGTCAGCTGGATTGTCGCTATGTGACTTCATAACACCAGTTGCTTCTTCTGTTCCCCCACCTCTACAATCAATCAACTCTCATCCTTACTTTGGCCCTTTTGTTGAAATCAACCCATGTGAATAATCACCATACCACGCTCATTCTAATTGGCAGGTAAACCTGAAGTCAGAGGCAAATGCAGCGGCCAGTTTAAAAATACACTGACAGATGTGCTACACTTACTTCCAGGTTCCTGCCACACTACCAGGCCCCTCCTGTCCTAGGACACTTCAAAATTTCCCCTAAAACTGGAAAACTCAGCGGAATGTAAAAGCTGCCCAAACCTGTCCATTTGCCAACCAGCAGGTTAGGTTATAATTACCCCACCCAGTGAATCAAAAATGTATGAAAGAAAAGCCCTTTCACTTTACAGAGTATTCTTCTACTTTCTGTTTCAAAATTCATTGATTACAGATTGTCTCAATGAATTGGATGAAACTACTGATAAATAATGAAGAAAGGTCTAGCCAACACAGCATGGTGTCCAATAATTAAAATGTCAAAGTTTTCATGTTTGTTATTTTTGTAAAATGCAGATTGTAATAAAGGATCTGGATATTTTAGTTCTGTTGCATAAGAAGGAAGGTCAGTATTTAAAAAAGACACGCTTTTCCTATTTGAGTGGTTTAAGACTGCAGAAACACAAATGTCCTATTCTCTCTGTACTCAATTCATGCTTAGAGAAATAAAATCTTGAGATTGACCACTGAATGACATTTCTAATATCCAATAAAAATACAGAAATGTTGTCGTGATGCTATCACTAGACCCCGAACAGTGGGGACTTGGTTATTTCAAAAACACCATGGCACTCCTACCACATTGCAATATGTGAGTCCTTTCTAGTGTCTGAAGTATCAGATCTCCTTTTTCTGAAATGCTCAGAGTCTGTTTGATTTTGTCAGAATTATTCAGCATTTGCTTTATGGGTAAGATGTAGTGTTAAATTGTTTGATTGGTCTATGCTTGATTGTGTTGGTCTGCTCTCTGACCAATGTAACTGTACTTGATTGCTTAAGCCTGTGGGTAGAACTAGAGAGCTAATTAAACAGAGAAGCTTCCCGAGAAAAGACTTGGGTTTTGGCTGATACCATGCATATGTACAAAATCCTGTAAGTACTGAAATATTTTAAAGTATTCTAAATAAACATGTTTAGATTTAGAGCTAGTCTCATCTCTACATTCTTCTGCGAGATAAGTCAGGTATATAAGATAAACAGAAACTCAGCAAATACATATACAAAAGCAAAGGTAATAGCCTAGAAATTTGACTACACCGGAAAATGGACCAGCTGCATGTGCCTGTTCAAATGGTCACAGGGACCACATGAAGTTAGTGCTGAAAGCACATCCTGATGAAACAGGCGGCAACCAAAGTTATCTGTGCCATGCATTGGCTGCATCCATGTTTGGAGTAGAAAATTGAGCTTTTAACCTTGCTTCTCCCCGTCTCTGTAAGCTCCTCTGGCCCTACAACACTCCAAGAACTTAGTATTCCAACAACTCTTGCCTCTGGTGGATTATGCACTCCATTTGCCTCACCAATGGTAGCTGTGTCTTCAGCCATCTAGGCCTCAGGCTCTGGAATTCCCTCCCTAAACTTCTCCTCCATAAAATCGAGCATAAAGACCAAGGTTTGGTTACTTGCACTAATAATCCTTATCTCGGTTCTGTGTAAATGTTATATCTGGCTACACCCATGTGAAGTGCTTTAGGACTTTTTTTTACACTGTTAAAGACATTATATAAATACAAGTTGCTGTTAAATGGTATCACTTCAAGCCAGAAATCACCTCTGAAAGGGAGATACACTCTGGCAAGGAATGCTTCCGAAGAAAGAAACAGTTGCCAGCTTTGTAGGTTGAGTGACGCTGTAGAAGGAGGAGGAAGATCCTGTTTATTTGGGGAGGGGTTGGGGAGCAACAAACTTTGGTTGCCAGTGGAAGAGATGCAGCTAGAGGATAGCCACAGGTCAGGAACAAGTTGTTGACCTCACTAGACTTTCCACGATAAGGATGCAAACTTTCAGCTCTTTATAGAGAAACTATTAGAAACAAAATTAAGAAGTAAAAGAACAAGGAGGAACAAAGGCATTGGGGTGAAATTGGTCTTTGGAGATAGTATAAAATGGGTGATAGCAAATTAGCTGCCCATTTACAGCCCACACAATTTTCTTTCCCTTTGACTTGAATGGGAAAGTGAGTGGGTTTGTGTGTAAGTCTGGTGGAGGTAGATTCAATCAAGACATTCAAGAGGGAATTGGATTATTATCTGAAATGGAAGAAGGTGCTATGATACAGGGAGAAGGGGGCGAGGGAATTGCCCCTAGGTGAACTGTTCTTTTAGAGAGCTGATACAGACACGACAGGTCGAATGGCCTCCTGTGCTGTAACAATTCTGTGATTCCATAAAACAGGCTGCCAAGCCTGTAATGAAAGGTCCCTGACCTGAAACATTAACTCAATTTCTCTATACATAGATGCTGCCTGCCTGTTGAGTATTTTCAGCATTTTCTTTCTTTATATCAATTCTCTATCACCTGGTTCACACTTCTATGAAAGCAAACAGTAAAATGCGAATGTTGCAGTACAACCTTACATTAAAATAGCTGTATAGGAAGAAAAAGCAATATATAATGACAGTAGGCACTTTAATTGTTTCTATATTTTTGGGGAGCATTCACATATATGCAGGAAATACACAGGAAAATGGGAAACAAATATAATGAAAACAAAAATAAAATCTGATAAAAATGTTAACACATTAACGATATTTTTTATTTATTCCTTCATAGGATGTGGGCGCATGGCTAGGCCAGCATTTATTGATTGTCCCTAACTGCCTTTGAGAAGGTGGTAGTGAGCCACCTTCTTGAAACACTGCAGTTCATGTGGTATAGGCACACCCACAGTGCTGACTTTGACCCAGCAACAGTGAAGGAACAGCAATGTAGTTCCAAGTCATGGTGGTATGTGGCTTAGAGGGAAACTTGCTGATGGTGGTGCTCCCATGTGTCTACTGCCCTTGTCCTTCTAGGTGGTAGAGATCACAGGTTTGAAAGGTGCTGTCACAGGAGGCTTGACAAATTGCTGCAGTGCATCTTGTATATGGTACACACTGCTGCCACAGTATGTCGGTGGTGGAGAGAGTGAATGTTTAAGATGGTGGGTGGAGTGCCAATCCAGGAGGCTGCACTTATCCTGGACAGTGTTGAGCTTCTTAAATGTTGTTGGAGCTGCACTCCTTCAGGCAAGAGAAGACCATTCCATGTGAATCCTGACTTCTGTCTTGTAGATGGCAGGAAGACTTTCGGGAGTCAGAAGGTGAGTTACTTGCTGCAGAATTCCCAGCCTCTGACCTGTTCTTGCAACCACAGGATTTATGTGGCTGGTCCAGTTCAGTTTCTAGTCAATGGTAATCCCTGGATTTTGATAGTGGGGGATTCAGCAATGGTAATACCATTAGATGTCAATGAGAAATAGATGGTCTTTGCCTGGCACTTGTGTGGCCCAAATGTTACTTGCCACTTATCAGCCCAAACCTGAATACAACTATTGCCTCCAGTAAACCAAACTAAACAAAAATTCAGCTAACCATAATAGTGTTTAATTCAATAGTTCCTCAAGAAAGAAAATGAGCCATTTCTAAAAATACGTCAGAAAAGTGACCACAGGTCAAGGCAATTTCAAACTTAATTCTTATGGTTACAGCACTGTCAGTTAGGCAAGGCAGATAATCAATTCATATATAATCAAGGAGGAAAGAAATATACATAGTGACAAACTGTTAGAGGAGATTCTCAGCAAAGATTCTCATTATAATTTTCACAAGGACAACTTGCGTCCACCCATTCCTCACTTTTGGCAGACTTGCTGTTCTGTGTAGAATAGAATTTGCAGGAAGAAAGGAGAATGTGTAGATTAGAGTAATCCCCAAATGAATTCTATAACTTAAGGAAAGCTAGATAAATGCATGAGGAAAAAAGAAACAGGAGGTTATTTTGAAAGGGTTAGATAAAGAGATGGGAGGAGGCTCATATGCAAAATAAACACCCTTGCAATGGTCTCAGCTTAACTACTTCTGGTGGCAAAATATTTCATAAATTAATAGTTATTTACATAAGGGAACTTCTAACCTCGCTCTTCATTTTTTTTATATTACAAATGTAACTTAATGTTGCCTTGATACTGCCACCCCAACTAAAGAAAATGATCTTCAAGTGTCTGTTCAAACCTGTGCTTGTGGAATATTTCCCACAGTTGTAAATCAATGCTGGTCCTTTTCATTTTCTTGTGTTCTAGGGAGTGAAACAAAAGGATCGTGGATGTTAAATTGGATAAATCCCAAAAATGAGCATGGGGATTGTGGTCAATGGTTAACTCACTCCCATTCACTGGGCTGCAGGGAGTACATTAAATTGTTGTTGTCTGCTGTTTTATATGATTGGTGTGTGCAGCCAATGCCACCCCTGCTGTTCATTGAAATACCTATCAGTGAATGAACATGACCGAGTTTAGGTGAGGTGCACGTAAGGCAATGTGTTTGCAGTCTATGATACCCTGCACTGGGGGCAGCCTGAAATTGTTATGACCAATGCAGTTGGTAAAGCGGAGTTATTTAAAAATCCCAGAGGAAAACTTTAAACAACTGTCATAACCTATAATTTTAAGTGTTATGTTTGAGATGTGACTCTAAATTCAGGAATCAGACCACCAGTCTTTGACATTTTACGTTAATCTAATTGAAACATTTTATTAATTTACAAATTAGGTTAAAAATATATGTACACATGGCTACAAATTACTACTATCAAAACTTTTAACTAATTCCCAAACTAACCTCCATTAAGGCAACAGCAACCCAACTCAACCCAATAATCAGACACCAGGCAAAGCGTTGTCACCTTACACATTCAAAATGAGGTTCCTTTCACTGTGGAGCCAGTTGGAGGCTTGCAGCTGCCTTTTGATCTTACATTGCCTCTGCCTACACATCAGAAAACTACCGAAGTTATGCCTACCACCACTGATTGAATTCAAATCCTCATTGTCTCACCAGTCTCTTTGAACTTTACCTTTTAACAATGAAACCCCATTCACTGTACCAATTTTATTAGTAATATAAACATATTGCTTGGTAACTGCTAGAAAGATGTCAAGTTTTCACCCCACTTCTTGAACGCTGTATTCAAAAAATGCAAAAGTACGCTACCTCCCTGTTGACATCTCAAACTAGTTCATCAAAGCGCCCAGACTAGCTGACCAATCTAATTAAGACACACCCACAGACTAAACCGTTATTTTAAAATAAAAATATTTTCCAAGATATTATATACATTAATAGCTTCATGACAGAAATCCATTGTAAACCCTATGATCTCCTTCCTGCTTGTGCCTGGCAAGAGAAAATTAGATAAAAAGTTTTATTTTGGTATACAGAGCCTTAACGACCTCCTTTAAACAAGATGTTACCCATTACCTCCAGCAGCAGCTTGGAAGGAGCCAGATGCATAAAAATTAAGAACCATGGTCACCTTGACAACCAGCGGCAATGTGGCCAAAGCACTGTTTTGAAGTTGCAGCTGTGGCTGTAGCAGTTGGTAAATTTTATTCACAACCTCGCGAGACATCTCATGCATTGGTCCTCATTGAAGCGGAGAAAGGAGAATTACACCCTGAAGATGTTCAGCAGATGTTACCTCCTGCTGAGAGCCCTTCTACCCCCCAACACTTCCTCCTTCTAGCATTTTGTTCTGCTCCTTGTGGCCTCTCTTCATCCTCCTTGCCATGTTCACTACCCAGAGGAGGCTTTACCATGTCACCCATGCCTGGGGCTGAGTTGTTTCAGCACATTATTTTATGCAACAAAAAAATACTGCAAGACCAGCCAGAACAATCTCTGTAGACTATTCAAACTTTAGCCAATTATAGAAAAACTCCAAGAGCATGGAGAATTGCACTAACAAGAAATAATCCAGCAGCTAACCTGTAAAAACCTCATGATCCCTTTAAATAGAAATGGTGGGAGATCCTTCATTCTGTTCAACATCATGTCAGCTGCACGAGGTTAACATTGGAGTGGTGGCTTCAAATCAGCGGTGGACATTCATTGGCGCATTCATCTTGCTGCTCTTCATATTGTTGGTGGTCATTAGGCACACCGGCCCTTTCATTGATCTCCTTGGCACAGGTGCTGTTGAAAGTGTCAATCCAGTCTGTCATCTCTCTGCAAGAGCAACTCACATCATCCCACTCCTCTGCCTTTTCCCCATAGCCATGCAATTTTTTTCTCTTCGGGTAATTATCTAATTTTCTTTTGAATGCCTCAATTAAATCTGCCACCACCAGACTCTCAGGCAGAGCCTGAGAGTCCTAACCACTTGCTGTGTAAAAAAAAAGTAATAAAGGCATAATTATTCTTATCTTCTATTTCAGCAATTTGTGATTTGCCTTAAATAAGGATTCATTAAGGGAAAATCATTTTTAGCTAACTTGCTGGAGTTTTTTGAGGAGGCAAAAGAGAAGGTTGATAAGGGTAACACTGTTGATGTGGTGTATATGGAATTTCAAAAGGCTTTTGATACAGTGCCACACAGCAGACTTACGAACAAAATTCTAGCTCATGGAATAAAAGAGAAAGTAGGCACTTGGACAAGAACTTGGCTGAATGACTGGAAACAGGGTAGCAATAAATGGTTGTTTTTCAAATTGGAGGAAGGTTTGTCATGGAGTTCCCCAGGGATCAGGATTGTGTTACAACCAGGATGGGAGGTGTGTGCATATTATCTAGCCCCACTGCTCTGCAAGCTGAGCCATCCATTTAAAGTTTAATAATTCTCACCAAAATGGCCAATCATTTACCTTCACTACTGCTACCCAAAGTAAAAGAGACTTTAACCAGGCTTCAGTAAATAAACTCAGAACAATTGTTTATTATAAAACAAAGCATTTTTAACAAGTTGCAAGAACTCTCAAGGGCTATTAGGGATGGGCAATAAATGCTGGCTCAGCCAGCGAAGCCCATATCCCATGATTGAATTAAAAAAAACTGGTTACCACACAATTATACCCTGGAAGTATATCTATCTATCTCTTCTTTAAAAATCCCCCAGAATGCATGCGCACAAACAAACAAAGGGCAAACAGAAATTCTCCCTGAGGGGATGGGCTTTAGAGAATAGGCATTATAAAACTGAAGGATGAAGTTCCAAGGGTCTCGACACTGTCAATCTGGAGTTCCTTCACGTGATGCAGGCCAATGATCCCGTTGGATGTCTGGAAGTTCTCATCAACAGAACTTCAATGTGGAGAAGAATGTATATGATTGATTTAATTCTTCCTGCCTCAGTTTTGCAGATCCAAAAATGCAGATAAGGTATACTCAGATGAGGATTATCTGGCTACAGGCTAATAACCACACATGGTTTCAAGTAAGGCATAGAGAGAGAACCAGTTAGGATAGCCTTCCTTTCTCAGCTTATTCCCCAACAAGACTGAGTTCAAACTTACAGGTTCAAAACTTAAAGCTTGCCGCTGCCATGTGATTTCCAGTAAAAAAACCTCCAGCCTTTCAAGTAGTTTTCCCACCATTAATTAAAGTGATTGCAGTTCAAAACAAACAACCAGTCCTTCCTCAAGTACCATGCAGGTCAGGTGATTTCTTGGAAGATGCCTGCTTGTTGACAGTTCCAAGGTGAACTTTTGCCCCTTTTTTAAAAAATCTCCAGGTCAGCATCTAAATGTCAAGATAATGCTATGTCCTTCAATATTTTAAAAGAAAAATTCATTCTTGAAAGATATGTTTCGAACAGTTGGGACCCTTGCTCTTCCTGATATATATCAATGACCTAGACTGTGGTGATCAGGACATGATTTCAAAATTTGCAGATGATACGAAGATTGGAAATATTGTCAACTGTGATGAGGATAGTCTTGAACTTCAAAAAGACATAGGCATGTTGGTGAATTGGGAAGACAAGTGCCAGATGAAGTTCAGTGCAGATAAGTGTGAGGTGATTCATTTTGGCAAGAAGAATGTGGAGAGACAGTATAAAATAAAGGGAGAAACTCGAAAGGAGGTGCATGAACAGAGGGATTACGATGTATATGTACATAAGTCATTGAAGATGGTAGGGCATGTTGAGAGAGCAATTAATAAAGCATATAGTAACTTAACCTGTATTAATGGGGGCCTTGAGTACAAGAGTAAGGAGGTTATGTTGAATTTGTATGAGAGACTAGTTAGGCCTCATCTGGAGTGCTGTGTCCATTTCTAGTCACCATACCTGAGGAAGAATGTGAAGGCATTGGAAAGAGTACAGAGGAGATTCACAAGAATGATTCCCAGGATGAAGAACTGTAGCTATGAGGATAGATTGGAGCAGTTGGGGTTATTTTCCTTGGAGAAAAGGAGGCTGAGAGGAGACTTGATAGAGGTATTCAAGATCCTGAGGGGTATGGACAGGGTAAATAGTGACAACTCAAGAGAAATCAAGAACTAGAGGGTACAGATTCAAAATCATTGGCAAAAGCAATAATAGTGATGTGAGGATTTTTTTTTCACCCAGAGGCTGGTTGGAGTCTGTAACAAACTTCCTGAGAGGGTGGTGGAGGCAGGTTTGAACTAGGTATTCAGAAGGAAATTGGATTGCTATCTGAAAAGAAAGAATGTGCAAGGTTACAGGGATAAGGCAGGGGAGAGGGATTAAGTTGAATGCTCTATCAGAGAGTCAGTGCAGACTCAATGGACCAAATGACGACCTTCTGCACTGTAAAGATTCTGTGATTTTCATGAACTCTAGCTCAGGTCTACACTAATTAAGAGTTATAGTCCAGGCATGGGATAATGATGATAGGAGTATTATGAAAACAATATGTTCAATGCATTGAATAACCTTGTATCACATTGTAAAATCAAACTGTGTCACTTTGATTATGTTGACAATAATCACTGTTTGCAGCCACATAGAACAGGATGATTCATCTCCTGTAAATTGGCTATTTTGTGCTCCACACTCTACAGCAGAATTGTCTCTCTCTATCTGAGCATTCAACTGTGTTGAGTTGAGTAAACTGTGATTCATTTCTCACTTCACTAACCAAAAATGGATTCATGGATGCAGGAAACTTGAATGAAAGGGAGGAGAGATCAAATATTTATTTTGTTTGAATATCATTGATGTGTTATTTGAAGTGGCAGAAATATTTACACAGACCTTGCTCAGAAATACTTATGTGCGTTGGAAGCATTCTTTCTGTATCTCAAGGTCTGTGATTCAATTCTTCATTATGATAAAATAGTAAACAGAAGTTCTTCTCCACAGATCTTCTGACACTAATAATGCTGGCTGATTCATTGCCTTATCATACCTTGTAAATGTTGTTGGAGAAATGAAATGGGGAAGGGCTGGTCAGTGTGATGTATGGAAAAAAGATGTTTATAAATTGGTTTACAGTTTTGCTACACATACTCCCATAGGAAATCTTCCTCCAAAATATTTAAAAGGTGCTTAAACATCATACAAGATTGTGGGATGTGGGTGAAGGTGTGAATTTGAGAAGGTGCATAGGTCAGCCAGACCAGCTGCCATGGCCTCCAGTAACGACCACACCAATAATTTGAGCACCGTTTGCTCAAAGCGAGTGAGGACTTGCAGCCCCACCTGCCCTCTGCCAGTTCTTTGCTGCTTCCTCTTGAGAGAAGGAACTGTGTCAGTGAGTGTGTTGTAATGTGTCAAGATGCTGTGCCTGTCAGAATTAAATAGCTGAAATTATGTTACAGCTGTGAGAAGGTCTGGGGCTTGCAAAAGTTGTAAGTGCATGAGTGACAATAAGCATAAGTGCTGATTGCTGGAGACTGTTGAGTGAATGATAGGGGTGCAGTGCATTGAGCAATGTGTGAGGTTGGTGGTGCAGTTGGCAGGACATGGCATCTTAAGATGCATTCACACATGTTGATCACACATATTGAACTTTTTCAGCTTTCCATCCAGCTCCTCAGGGCCAGAATCCTGGTAAAGTATCTCCAGAACTATCTGCTCCCATTGCCTTCACAGCATATTTCTGGAGGGCCTTTCAGCTCCTTGCAGAATGAGGAACTCTCTCCTCCTTTATGCTTCCTACTCTTCTGGTGCTGCATCTGAGAACTGACTTGCTGCTCCAGTGTTTGGTTTGTTCCTGTTCAGAATGTCTTTCTCAGCCACACCTAGCACCTTCTACAACCAACTGTGCCTCGTTTTAAGAAGTGTAGGCTAGACTTATTGATGAAAGACTCACATGACCTGGGCCCTGGTTCTGTGTCCACAGCCACATCATGGAGAAGAGAAACCAGTACAAAGTTTGCACTGTGACTCGATCACTATCAAATTTTTCCCTCTATATGTTGAATGAATACTACCTGTTTAAAATTAATTGATTGTCAATTTGCAGTTCATTCTATGCAATCACAGGTTAATAACATAATGATGAGATCGTAACTAGCTGTTATAAATATAAGATAATCACTAATAAATCCAATAAGTTAGTCAGAGGAAACTTTATACAGAGAGTTGTGAAAATTTGGAACTCACAAGGAGAAGTTGAAGCGAATAACATGGGTGCATTTAATGAGAAGCTAGATAAACAAAGGAGGGAAAAAGGAATAGGGTATGTTGGTAGGGTTGGATGAAGAAAGGTGAGAATAGTTTTGTGTTCATAACCACAGGCATCAACCTACTCTGCCAAATGGTCTGTTTCTCTCCTGTAAATACGATGTAAAAAAGTCTTGCAATTATTTGTTTGGTCTGTTTAATATTGTTTGCCTGCTTAATTATTTAAATAGCGCACATGATCAGCAGCAATCAGAAACAAATACTATTATCTTCTAAACAATCCAGATATTGCAATGATTCAGCAGCTGCAAAAAACGTTCTACACAGGTAGATTAGTGTGACCAAAGCAGGCTACTGGAATGTACAATGTATAAAGTAACAATCCCAACCAAAAAAAATGTAAAATAAATTTTCACCTATTATCCAGTGCCTCCATGAATTCAACCTTTATTCCTGCTGGGAGCATTTTGGTAAAAATGTAATTATTGATTGATTAAACATTCCGAAGGTTTCCATTCATCAATCAATCACTTCAAAGCACTTCAAGGATTGAGTTGGTAACTTAATATAATGCAGCTCTATTATCAATGCTATTTTTGGATGGACGTTTACAACTCCACTCAATCAACAAGGTAACTCATTATCAACCCAGTGCCCTCGGAGTTAAAGGGGAAACTATCTGATTGCAATGTATTTGACTGCATAATCAGTCACAGCTAGTTATTAGAACTGATTAATTTTAATGTTGAATTTTAAATAAAGCATAACTCAATAATTAGAATTCATTTTTTGTGGCTTATTCCTCGTGGCATTTCTAAAGGCTAAATTAAGAAGAGTAGCCCATATAACTTATCTAATTTAGAAAATGAATAACTACAAATTACAGGCATTGATTATTGTCTCTCTACTACCCCATGTTTTAGCTAGAACAGGGCAGTAGTGAGACCAATTAGTTTTTTCAAAAAACATATCTCTGATTTCTCATCTTTGTGGCAATGCTAACATAGTGTTTATGTTGCTGGAGTAGTAATCTAGAGGCCTGTGGGGAATGTGGGTTCTCACTACCTGTGTACCTCATTGTTTCTGAGATCAGCACACGAGGAGTTAAAACAGTTTTCTGCTGAAAAGGAATGCTTTGTGAAGCAGGTGCACGGCAAGGTTAAAGAATTGAAAGAATGTGTGCAGGTCATACATCCATATATTAATGGTCTGGGAGATTTTGGTCTGATCACTGTGTTTATAATAATAAAGTGGTTGGAAGAGCTTAAGTGGATCATATAACCATTGTAACAGAATCATTAGGAGAGGTGAGATGGGCTAAATGCATCTTCTTGGCTCCATGATGTGTCTTTTGGTGTCTTTTTGTGATTTAGTTATAGTATGCATGAAATGTAGAGATCAAAAGTAGAATTATATAAGATTTTGCATGTACCACTATATGTTTTGGTCACATTGGATTGTGAAATGCGATTCACTGAACTGCCATAGTGAATTGTGAGCTCAATAAAAACTGCTATCCTTACCTAGTCTGGTCTAGATGTCACCGCAGACATTCAACAATATGGTTCACTCCTTACTGACCTCTGAAATGACTCAGCAAGCCACTCAGTTGTCAAGAAGGCAGCTCACCACTAGCTTCTCAGGACTAATTAAGGATGGGTAATAAATGCTAGACTTGCTAATTCTGGGGAGTCCCTACATTGGGTTTCCTTGCTAATTAGCAGGAACTAGCTCAAATACTACACTTTTAATTTCATTTTTATACTGAACTAACCTTACATTGCTCCTTTCTCTTTTCCATTACTAATATAAGCATTATGATACAATGATCATTCTTAACCAAGTGTTCCCTCACAGGTGCTTGGTCCTCATTCCCCACTACTAGATCCAACAATGCTGCCTTCTCAGCTGGACTAAGAACATACTGATCAAGGAAGTTCTCCTGAATATATTTCAGAAATTTCATTCCCTCCTTATAATTAAGATTCCCCAAGAGCACCAATCTATATGTCTTGCCCATCTATGCAGATTTCCCTGCAGATTTGCTTGTGTTTCTCTCTCTCTTTCTCTTTCTCATGCACTCACTATTTGGAGGCCTACAGGATATCCCCAGTAGAGTGATAATGCTGCTTTTGCTTCCCAAACTGTAAAAAAATGGATTCCGTCATGTTTGCCTCCCAAACTCTAATCAAATGGTTTCTATCCTTGCCCCCTCAAGGATATCTTCTTCCAACACTACAAACTCTTCCCTAATCAGTAATGCCACCCCCCTTTCATTTTTCTCTTCCCTATTTTGAATATTAGCACCTAGTCCTGACAATTTTTAAGCCGCATTTCAGTGATTACCACTACATCATATTTCCACATGGGTATTTGTATTTGTAGCTCACCAACCTTATTCACCATACATTGTGCATTTATATACATGGATTCTCATCATGTCTTTGCATTCCTCATGGTTCCTCTTAGTCTGCTCCTATCTAATATGGCCTTACTTCCTCCTCTATACTATCCAATACTCTCACTTTATGCACCTTATTCATCTTTTCTACTTCTAAGTCATGGTGCCCATCCCCTTGTCAATTTAGTTTAAACCCTCCCCAACAACATTGGCCCCAGTCCTGATAAGATGCAACCCATCCCTTTTGAATCAGTACCTCCTACCCCAGAACTGCTCCCCATGCTCCAAGAACCTGAAGCCCTCCCTCCTGCATCATGTCTAAAGCCAGACACCGATCCTACCTATCTTCTTATTTCTACTCTCGCTGGCATGCAATACTGGAAGTAATCCAGAGATTACTACATTTGAGGTCCTACTTTTTAACTTCCTCCCCAGCTGCTGAAAATCTGCTGATAGGGCCTCAATGCTTGCCCTCAATACGTCATTGGTATTGACATTATACCACAACTTTTGGTTCACTCCTTTCACCCTGCAGAATATTCTGTGCCCTCTCTGTGACTTCCTTTATCTTGGCACCAGAGACGCAACACACGATGTGGGACTCACTATGACGGTTACAGAAATGCCTGTCTGTCCCTCTGATTATGGGATCTCCTTTAACAACAGCATTTCTACTCCCTGCTGTTCCAGCCTGCACAGTCCCTTGCCCATTGTTGTTTTGGTCTGGGCTGCCCTCCTTCCAGATCTCCAATGCTGAGTACCGATTTAGGAGTGACATATGTCACATAAGACGCATAAGTGTCTGGGACATGTAGGGTTAATGTGGGACTGAGTACAGTATCATCCACACAGTGATGTAAGAGGCATATGACCCACACCCAAGATCAGTCGAGTCTTGTGTGTGCCAGCAAGTATGGAGACAACTCCTAGCTTGTACCCTTTACTGTATATTTGAAAATAGTTCTAAGAGTCAATAAAAATTTACAGTTAACCTACATATGACTACAAAGACTTCTTCAGACCTACTAAATTGTAACCAACACCTTACAACATGGTGGCAGCTTGTGGAAAAACCTAAGACTTCGCAGAAAATGCAGAAAAAAAATAAAATGCTGGAAGACTGAGAAAAAATTCATCAAAGCAGTCTGACCTGAAAAGAAGCTCTAGAAGCAGAGGCACAGAGGAAAAATCACCAGGAAAAAGATCCAAAGAAAGGCTTGGAAGCTGAAGGCAGAAATTTCAAATTCCTCTCTGCAGCAGAAGACTCCATTGAATCTCCTTTGGAATTCCAGTTTCACATTCCAGAGTACAGAGTCAGCAGTCCAAGCAGGGTTGAGCTAAATCTTTTAAAATTCCAGTCTACAGCAAGTCCTGAGAAATCTTTAAATAATTGAGTCAGAAGTGCCGTTTGAAAAAACTCGTTCCCAAAGCCCAATCTCTGAGTCAGCGCCTGAACACGTGGCATCCAAGCTCGTTCCGAAACAGAAGAAATAATTAATTAAAAATATCCGGGAAGATCACAACTTCTAAACTCAGCTGAAAGAAAGAAAAAGCCAGGGTTTGACAAATTTGTGATTTTAACATTAAACACTGAGCAAGGAAACTCTGCAGGCAGTCAATCCAGGGAGCCATTGTAGAATTTTTTTTTTTCAATCTGAGCATGATTGCTATTGTAGCAGAGTCTTCCAAAACCGGCAAGTGTGGGAAATCCATTATCTCCAAATGAACGGCAACACCATATTGAAATTCAGAAAGCTCTTAAAGCAAAACCTACGCTCTTAAAAATTGAACCATGGGTCAGAATTGCACACTTCCAAATCAATTTGGACTTAGCCAAGGCCCAGACCAATCACAAAATTGGGCATCCTGGAGAAGATTTTTTTTTAATTACCGAAGAGGATCAGGTCTAAGTAGAAAGTCCAGATTAATAGCTTTTTTAATTCTTGTTTTGCAAACTTGCTGATGAAGTAATCCTAACGCAGTACATTGATGAGTCCTCAACCAGCTTCAATTAAATATTAAAAGCTTTTGACAAATATTTTAATCATTAATTTGTGGAGTGTGCAGAGCTTAAAAAGAGGGATAGAAAACCCCCAGTAAAGCTATGAAAGGGGAAAAGGCATTACCCAAGCAAATTACATGAGAGTATCAGAGGGACAAGGAATTTGCCAGATGTTTCAAAAATATATCATTCTGGACACCCTAATACATTACCTGAACTGCAATAGCAGATGGTAGTGCAGAGTGAATGTAGGAACATTTTCTGATGAAATCCAAAATAAACAAACTCAATAAAAGGAAAATGAAATGAGGTTGGAAAATGTTCATATCAAAGCAGATTTGGAAGATTTGAACCACAAAATTCAAACTGAGTATATACCTTTGAAAACGTAGAATAAACTAAAGTCTTGGATAAATCAAATTGTTCTAGATTTGAACAAACACATTTCTGAGGAGTCACAAAAGCACAAGGAGGAAATACCAATTCTGAATTCCATTGCGGGCAAATTGAAGCAGAGTTGGTAAAACTCAACCAGAAGTGCAGCCAGGTACAACAGCAAGCAGAAAAGTTACTCATTGAAGTTGTGTCCTTGAAAAGCGCTTTGAGGAACCAATACATGGAACCAATACCTGGAAAAACATGAGTTTAAAAAAAGATGTTGAATGTATCCCGAAGCTGAGACCTCACTCTATATTTTTTATAAAATATCTATATATCATCCTGGCTAAGTTATAAACTTGTTTTTAGAAGTTGACAAAGGCTTTAGAATGACTAAAGCCATGACTGGCTATGACTCAAATAAAAGGAACTCCCTGGCTTTCAGAACAGCTTCCACCTCATTATCTCTAAAGAGGAACTAATGACCCCTGTGACTGCAGAGATCAAATCCCAAGGAATTATACAAAGTCCATTTACATTTCTAAGGCCAGGCTCTGGCTAACATTGATGATCAGTCTGCAAGGGCAAAGTCCAAACCAAAATGGAGAAGTGGAAGTCATATCACATGACACCATTGCCCGCCCCAAACAGGCTGCTGGAACTTGTAATATTGCCTTGCTGTAAAGCTCAGCCTGCCATCTTCCATCAACCAAGTAGCAACTCAGAACAAGAGCTCGGTCCAGGTGAATACCTGGCTCCCATCTACAATGTTTCTACTGGAACATCAGTACCTGTATCTACAAGACGAGCTCATTTCCATGTGCCCATCTCATTGTGGAATCATGGAGTCATCTCTACTGAAACAGTGTATTATCCAGCATCAGTCTTCAACCTGCTGACTCTGAAAGAATACTGTAGTGGACTTTTGATTCTGGACTCAGGACTCACATGAAACAATAATTCTTATCTTCTCCATGGTCTTTGCCCTCTACCTCTTTCTTTTCCTTATCCCTCTTTTATTGTATGAATATACCATAAGCTCAAAGTGACACACACTTCCTGTGTTTTGAGTGCATGTAAAATAAACTAAACTTCTGATTTTATCCTATCTTGAGTTTGCTGTTGAGTTATTAATAGAAACTGGATCACACCAAAGCTGAAGGGCTGGGGACACTTGTAAAGGAGGAAATCAAAATCAAAACATCTTTCTGTTTTTGGACAGGTGGTGAAGGAGAAACCATGGCTGTTTAAATTAAAATCCTCCTGTCCATCACAAATGGTGCATCAGACAAAGTGGTGTTGAAGCTATCACTAGTGACAAAGCAATCCACTGAAGTGCAGAATGAGAAGGGAAGGGCTGAACAAGAAAATAAACAGTTGAAAGAACCATTAATCGTCCTTCAAGATGAAATTCAAAACAAGTATGAAGAGTCTCAGAAACAATTGGCAGAAGTGCAATTAGAGAATGTGAGCTTTAAGGATTGTGCAGAGGAATTATGCTTTGCCAAGGGAAAACTGATCAGTGTAGAGAACCATTTTTCACATAAAAAGAGGACTTAAAACACTTAAATGATGAGTTTGTAGAAATAAATTCAACAAAGGTGGATCTTCAATCCAAACTTGATGAACTTCAAGCACCAGAAGTCTCTAGTTAGCATTGTGTAAAATGCCTGGAACAGGAGAAAGAATTTGTGGTGCATCAGAACAGTTGCTTGAAACAGGATTGACACAAAAACTGATTAAATTTTTCAACTTCAATCCAATCTGAACAATATGAATGATGAGATGTGCAGTATGGAAGAGCAAATCCAGGCTTTGGAAGCAGATAAGGAAAATTCTACAAAATAGTTTGAAGGTCTAACGGTTGAATTGAAAGAGTCTATGGAGCAGTCAGGAACCATGGAAGAAACATTTCAAAATGAACTGAATGCCCAGGCAAAGTTGTTAAACTTATTTAAGAGGTCCGCAGATAGCTCAACATACCAGAGTAGCTGAGCTGAATGAAAACACTCATTAGCTCGAAAAACAACTGGAAAAGAAGAAAACTTGGCTAAAATTGCAAAACAAGTGAGAAAGAATGTTCCACTGTTTAAACGCGAACTTCCGTATGCATCACAGTGACCCAAACAATGACAGAGAAGCAAAAAAAGCAACAAGGAGATGAGCACAATGTTCATCCACCCCACAAGAAATGAGATCAGCGCAACAGCCAGACCAACCATGAGCGGTTTAATATGAAAGAATGGAAGAAAAGGATGAAAACATACCCAGATGCCAGAACAACTGCCAAACCTCCAGGAAGAACCAGCAGCGACATAGCTTACCACATCTCTGGCAGTAGTTTGAACGAGATATGAAAGGGTTATAAGGCCTCCAAACCACATGAACCTTTGAATTAAAGAAATTAAAGGGGGGAGATGGGCTAGTGGTAATGTAGTAATGACAATGAAAGACATAAGGTAAACTATAATCACTGAAAATACATTGGACAAAGACTTGGGGGGGGCGGGGGGGTGTAGTATAACGGTCTGGGACATATAGGATTAATGTGGGACTGAGTACAGCACCATCCACACAGTGATGCAAGAGGCACATGACCTGTATCCAGGGGCAGTTGAGTCTTGGACACAGCCATGTGTACCAGTAAGCACGGAGTCAGCTCCTAGCTTATATCTTTTATTGTATATTCATCAATGGTTGTAAGAGTCAATAAAAACTTGGAGTTAACCTACGTATGATAACAAAGACTTCTTCAGACCTACTGAACTGTAGCCAACAGCCTACAACAGTACACACCCCGAAGACTCCTGCACTTCATGCCTCTTTGTACTCTTCTGGATGGCCACCCATCTATTTTCCTGAACTCTCACCACCTCCTGGCCCATACTCAACCTCCCTAATGCTCTGCAGAGACTCCAGCTGTCCCTCAATCTCGGAAACCCTGACCTCAAGCTCAAGTAGTTGCTACACAAGTGGTCCCATAAGACACATGAAGTGTCCTGAAGAGATGCAGGGATTGAAAGCAACAGGTCTCGGCTGACCTTCCATGATCGAAACATTCTCTATTCACTCTTTTAGAAACTAGTTTAGTACCTTGTTTAAACTATTAATTTTAATTAATTACATTAGACCTATCTGCTAATTCTTTCATTATTAATTAATTCATTTATTGTTATACTTGCCTTGATTAATTTTTTTAATTTCCTAGTTTGAATGAATGCACTAATTTAGAGAGAATAAAAGAGAAATACACACCAGCCAATCAATTATCTGATTCCCTGTGATCTATCACCTTGATTTTTTTTCTCTTTTCTTTTTGAAAGCAGGTGGTCCACTCCAAAGCCCATGCTCTTTATATCCCACTGCTGGTCTCACTCTCACTCCGGTTCTCACTCTCACTGCTGCTCTCAGGCCTGCCTGCCACCTCTCTCTATAACCCACCACCAGCTCTGCTCTCTCTTATGATGCTGCTCTCAGGCCTACTCTGCAATTGCTTTTTATATCCCATTGTCAGTCTCACTGCTGCTCTCACTGCTGCTCTCCATCGCCCTTTTCCTTGGTTAGCCCAACCCTCCTCTCCAAACACTTGCAGTACTCCACTCCTTTCCCATTGGATTTTCGTTCCAACCACAAAATGGTGAACTGCTCATCACCAGTGCGGTCAGTTCACTTGTTCAAAGTGAATATCTTGCTGGTGACATCAGGTATGAATTATGATCACTCTATTTGCTGCCCTCTCTGTCTCTGCTGAAGATGGAAATCAATTTCATAATCCACATCCATATTGTCATGTTCTACGTACTTGAACTATTTGTGCATGTTTAATTATTTTTGATATATATTAGCTGATACATTCGATGATATATATTAGCTGAGAGAACACTAACTGTGTGAGGAAGTCAAATTAACATTGATAGAGATAACAATTAACCCAGCATTGTTTCAGGATCAATTGTATTACTTAAATCAATTTCTTCAATCTGCAACTTTCAGTGACCTCTCTAAGACATTATATATTATTACATAGAACCTACATTACAGAAACAGGCCATTTGGTCATTGCTCGTGTTTACACTTCATGTGAGCCTCCCACCTTACCTCATTTAAATCTATCAGCTTAATCTTCTATTCCTTTCGCTCTCATGTGTTTACCTAGCTTCCCTTTAAATGCTTCTATGCTATTCAACTCTACTGCCCCCTGCGGTAGTGAGTTCCACAATCTAACCATTCTTCAGGTAAAGGAGTTTCTTCTGATTGTCCTATTGGATCTAAGAACAGAAGAAGAACATGAGAAATAGGAGCAACAGTAGGCCATTCGGCCTCTCGAACCTGCTCCACCAGTCAATAAGATCATCACTGATCTGATTGTGGCCTCATCTCCTCTTTCTTGCCTGTTCTCCATAACCCTTGACTATGAAAACATAAGAAATAGGCCATAAGAAATAGAAATATTGGTCTTTATATATTTTTGGCCTCTAATTTTGGTCTCCCTTACAAGTGGAAACATCTCTATCAAAACACTTCATAATTTTAAATACCTCTATCAGGTCAGCCTTTCCTTTTCTAGAGAAAAGAGCCTAACACTGTTCAGTCTTTCTTGATAAGTATATCCACTCAATCCTAATATCATCCTTGTGAACCATTTTTGTAATATAATAACATTGTTACCATCCCCGTTGTGACGAGAGCTGAGGCTCTTCACTCCTGTTTGCAGTGGGCGTGCTCGGCGGTGTGAGCAGAACATATCGCCAGATGGCCCTGGTTGTGTTTTCTGACAACGTAAATCAAGGACACAATTGTCCCCTCCTCCTCATCAGTGGCAGGCCACATTTCCCACCATCCAACGTCAGGAGCTTCATTTTAATGTATTTGCATCTCATTATTGTGTCCGCACGCCAGAATCATCCCCCACATCAAATTTAATTCCCACGTCAGCGTGACTTCACAATGGCATAATTTACGACTGCCTTTAAAAGGCGCACACCTGTCGAGCTGAACTTCGAGAGGAGCTTGGAGGTGAGTGCACACAGCCTTGCAAAGTGCTCACAAGGATCATGTATAGGACATCAAGGAAGAGGCGCTCTCCCATTCGCAGGGGGGGCCACAGGCAAGTCGCTCTTTCCCGTCTGTCTTTCAGTGTAGTCCTGGAGCAAGGGCTCCAGTGTGGGTGGGGCCAGGGGATGCAAGGAATCACAGACTGATGGGAGTGCACAGGAACATGCCATGGTTGGGGGGATGTGGGGAGTGTGAGGGAAACAGCCACGCACTTGGAAAAGCTTGTCAAAAGTGAGCATTCTTCTGCAGCTGAGATTGTTCAGCAGCAGCTCCATTGACATGTTTGGAATCGGGCCTCTGAAGCTTTTCTACCCACTCAAGCAATGCAAAAGCATGAAAGTGCCACCAAATGCTCCAGAACTTTTCACTCCTCAGGTGCAGACTGCAAAATAATGTGAATTTTAGAGAGTTGCAGAACAATTGGACAACCGAGCAGGTTGTTGAATCCCTTTGCAGAAGGTGGGAATGGAACAGTCACTGATGGAAGCAGTTGAAGCCTTTTGCAATGTATTTATTAAGGTTTGGACCAGTAACCCTCATGGTTTAAGCTAACAGTGCAGCCTTGCAGTGCGGTTTAGGAGAATGCCTGAGTTGAGAGAATAACATGCAGTTGAGTAGCCAAAGCTGCCACCAATTGGTCAAGTTAAATGGGGTGGAGGTGGGTGGGGTTTTGGACAGACATGCAGCTCACTAAAGACTGGCCATCCAAGTGGTGGCCTGCACTCTCTGGCATGTGTGAAGGGGCCTTGAGTTGCAGCCCGAGCCAGAGACTTAACTAAGAGAGGTCATTAGGAGACATATGCTAACCCTCGTACCCTTCTCTTTTGATACTACAGAAGGAGAACATCAAGATCATGGAGCCTAGTGATTTAGCAGTATGCCTCATGGCCTACAGGGAGTAGAGAAGAAGGAGACGATTGCGATGGAGGCACCTAGCTCAGTAAAGGGAGAAACGTCACCCTCAAGATCAAGGGGTGGCAGGGCCTCCGGACACAGCTGAAGATGCACAGAGGGCCATCGTTCGTACGTGTCTTGCTAGACCTAGGGTCTATAAACGACACTTGTCATTCCTGGAGATCAGCAAGAACTAGTGCCACCGAAGACTGCGCATGTCGAAGGAACTGTTCAGTCACATCTGCCACCCGCTGCAGGATTTGGCGCCACAGGGAAGTGGAGGGCATCCACTGTCAGTGGCCATGAAAGTGACCACGGCACTCAATTTTTATGCCAGTGGCTCCACAGTTGACCCATGCGGGATCTCACAAGCCTCCACCCACAAGTGTATCCAGTAGGTCACTGGCACCATCTTCACGAAGGCACAGAACATTGTGCATTTTGACTGGAAGCAGGCAAGCCAGGAAGCAAGAGCGCTGGGATTTGCGGACTTCTCAGGTTTTCCACAGGTGCAGGGTGCCTTCGACTGCACTTGTGGTGCTTGGATCCTCATAGCAACTAGCAGTCCAGTGCGTCATCCACATGGGCTTCCACTCGCTGAATGTTCAGCTGGTCTGCAACCACAACAGATGCATTATGCAGGTCTGCGCACGATACCCCAGAAACATCCACAACTCCTATATCCTCAGCAGGTCTCAGATCCCTGACATCTTCCAGGGCCCACAGACGCTGCAGGGCTGGCTCCTCGGGGACGAGGGCTATCCGGAGAGGATGTGGCTGAGGATCCCAGTGTGGCGGCCCCAGGCTGCAACAGAGCGATGGTACAACGAGGCTCATGCCGCAACCCGGACTTTGCTGGAGCACATGACTGGCATCTTGAAAATGAGGTTCCAGTGCCTCAACAGATCTGGCGGAGCACTCCAGTACTGTCCCCAGAGGGTGTCACACAACATCATTGCTTGCTGCGTGCTACACAACCTGGCGCTGCAACAGGGGGAGGATATGGCTGAGGAGCATGAGGAGGACGTCAAAGGGGATGATGGTGATGAGGTCCTTGAAGGCAAGGATGCCGGTGATGATGCCGTCGCACTGGCCAGATGAGGCAAGCATGCTTGTGAGGCCCTAATAGCCACAAGATTCATGGAGGATGATGATGAGATACAGTGAAGACGCTCCTGACTTCACATTGCATCTGTGAACGCTTGACACCTGCCTGTCTGAAGGCAGCACAAATACCCTCTGTCATCGGGCCCATGTTATGGAGATGCGGCGGATGATGATGACATGCAGTGAGAACACTCCATAGATCTTCACATTGCATCTTTAACATTTGAGTCCTGCCTGGCTGAGGACAGCTCGCTTGCGCTCTGTGAGCAGGGTCATATCATGGAAAGGAAGTGGTGGCACTTTAACAGCACCTGATCCTTTGGCACCCTTCATCACCTCACCTCTTCAGGACCACACCATCACCGATAATACAGATGTTGAAGAAATGCAGGGCCATCCCCACCTCAAAGGTGCTGAGAGCATATGGAAAAAAGTCACAGAACTCTGTGACATCTGTCCATGACATTCTGGCAGCAATGACAAGCCATGCCATGGTGCAGGCATCACTGATGTGTCCAGGGGGTGTGAGGCTGGACCATCACTTTGCTCTGAAGGTTACACACTGCACAGGGAAGAGATCCTGGACTGACACATTTGCCTTCACCTTGTACAGTAGCCAAGGTTTCACAATTGAATGACACGGGCACTGTACATCATAGGCGAGGAGACAATCTTGGGTGTTTATTTACAATTACAATTACATCTTCTTAATCCTCCTAACCTTGCCACTACATCTTGGTGCTCCCTGGACATCCACAGTGGAGGTGGAGGCAGCCTGCTGACTGCAACGCCCTGTCTGTGATGACCTTGGCGGGCGTCCTCTGGTGGACTGAGACCTGAGGCCCCAGCCTGCTTTCAGGCTCCTGCTGTGTGGCACTGGCACCCTCTCCAGCCTGCGGAGCTAGAGCTGCAGGGGTCACAGGAAGACCGGAATCTAATGGACCGGACACTCCCAAAGTCACCTGGGTGGATTACCCTGGGGTGTGCGCCTGCTGATCCTCCTCCCTATGGACGCCCGAGGGCCCTGGCTGACTTCTTGAGATGAAGGGGAAGCTGGAGTGAGCTTGAGATACCCCACCCCCCTCTCACATTGATACTGATGGATGCCAGCAATTGCCTCAGCAATGGAGTGCAGCTCCTGCAGCGGTGCAGGAGAGATGTCCTGGACCAAGGTCTCCATGGTGGCCACCATCCTACCAGTGTTGACCTTGGTCCGTTGCAATGCCGGCACTATCACCTCAGACTGAAGGCAGATGGGCTCCTCCAACGCGCCTTGCAATCTGAGGAATGCAGCCAGCAGCCCTTCCTGATGTTCCCGAGCTTGCCCTTGCAGCTCCCGTAACTGAGGTAAAACCGATGCTCATCATCTGGCTCAGACTCAGCAGATTTCTGGCCTCCAGCTACCCTCTGAGTGCCGGTACCCTTGTATTTCCCTGCCTCTGCTTGCTGTGGATCAGACAATGATGTGCTCACCAGATTGTGACCCTGAGGCTACTTTACAGTGAGGTCCCACCGAGGTGTCTGTCTCTGGGCTGGTGGAGGTTGTGGGTGAGCGCTGTAACAGGTCTTTCATGGATGTGTCTGCGGATTCCTCTTCCGTGGTGTTCTCGGGCTGAGCTGATGACTTAGCTTGTGGCCACCCTCAGCTGACTCACTGAGGTGCTTGCAAGAGTGTCTGTGTGGCAGGGGACTGTGTAACAGGAGATATCACTTGCAGTATGGTTGTCTGATAGATGTTGCATTGCAGGATCCTCATTAAGTTGAGCGCCACTGACCTCACCGTATGCACAGAAATGGTCCACATCCTTGCCAACCAGCTGGATGGCTCTATTTTCAAAGGCTGTGAGGACCCTCAGCTCACCTCCTCTGGCCTGGGACACTTCCTGCTTGTTTTGTGCCAGCCTATCCTGCATGGAGGCAGCTGGAGGGAGTGTAAGCAGCAAGATGCCTGCCAGGCCAGATGAGAAGGAAGCCTGGCATTTGTGGAGTTTGAGTAGTGCCACAGATGGCATGAGGGCACACTGGGTGGGAGAGATGGGGGTGTTTTTCAGAGAGTGAGTGATGAGTTGGCAGAGAGTGCGGACCCTGTGGATGTGTGATGAGTTTGAGTGTGAGAGTTGTGACCGATGATAAGAATGACTTACCCTTGTGGAATGGAGATCATTCATCCTCTTTTGGAGGGTGTTGGCGCTCACCACCAGCACCGCTTCCCATGCTGGACTGGGGAGCTTGGTGACTGATCTTCGCCCAGAGTCGGGGTAAAGAAGTTCATGGCAGGCTTCCACTGCAACCAGCAGGCATCTCAGAGAGGCATCACTAAATTTGGAGGCTGCTATCTTCTTTGCTTTCGGGGCCATCTGCTGCCTGGAGCAGCCCTCATTGTTAGACATGAAGTAGGCTGTGCTCTGGCACGCTTAAAAATGGCGCCCAGAGTGGGAAGCGCTGAGGTATGATGTGGCAGACAAATCCGAGCCCACCCACCAGTGATAGAACAAAAAAAATTTCGGACCTCCAAGCCTGCGCCGATCATATTGCTAGTCAAACTAAAACATATTGCACTTCCGGGGTCCGTATCCCTCTATTCCCGTCCTATTCATGAATTTGTCAAGCTGCCTCTTAAACATCACTATCGTACCTGCTTCCACCACCACCCCTGGCAGCGAATTCCAGACACTCACTACCCTCTGCGTAAAAAACTTGCCCCGCACATCTCCTCTAAAGTTTTCTCCTCTCACCTTAAATCTATGTCCCCTAGTAATTGACTCTTCCACCCTGGGAAAAAGCTTCTGACTATCTACTCTGTCCATGCCACTCATAATTTTGTAAACTTCTATCAAGTCGCCCCTCAATCTCCGTCGCTCTAATGAGAACAATCCGAGTTTCTCCAACCTCTCCTCATAGCTAATAACCTCCGGCATGTTTCCTGTGCACGCATTGTTAATGAGGCGGGTTACACCAGGTAGCAGACGATACAATGCAAAAACCCTCTATTGCGGCTGGTGGTAAAAACACCACTGCACTTAGTGCAATTCTGGGATGATTCCACCCGATTAACTTTTAAAAACAGATTTGAATTCCCAGTGACCAACTTAAAGAAATCACATGACAAGATTTCAAGTTTTAAGGCCTTTATTGCAACAAACTAAAAGCAATTTCATCTAAGCATTACTTAATAGGCAACAAATACATTAAACTACTGAAAAGACATTCCTTACTATTTTCTTAACATAACCGAGAACCACATGCCACATTTATGAATTACACTGCGCTGTCAGCAGAACTGTAGTCTAAACAGAAACCATTCCAAAGTTACTCCCAGCTTCCAATGGGCTTGCTTCTTCCTGTTTTGCTGAGTCATAGCATTCAGTGTCCATCAAAAGTTGCATCTCTCTGACTTCTGAGAATCCCCGAACTGAATTCCAGCAACAACCCCACTCCAGTGATTCCATCTTTTGGCCTCGCCAGGGCAAATCAGTGTCCTTAAATTTCCAAGGGTCCTGTCTCTTTGACCAGAGAATGTGCTCCCAACCATGTTCTGCCTGGTGGCTAACAGAGAACCGCCTTTACCCCTGCTATCCACAACATATCTCTGTCTCTCTGTATCCAGAGTTCCTGAGTCAGTAAATCTGAGAGTCGCTAAAACTATTCAAAGCTAAGCCACCAACTTTCCTTTTGTGTTCAGGTTAAATCTGGCACTTGGGTTTCAATAGGACTTGATGTGGGCCTCCAGTCCCCATGGCAACCAGGTCACATTGGTTTATCACTGGGCAGAACTAGTAGGAGGTCACATGCTCCATTTTACCTTGAATTAAAAGAGACAGCTTAAAACATAACCATCTATAAAACCTCACATTCATAACAACACAATGTTCCTTTTCATTACATGGAGACCAGAACTGTGCACAGCACTTTGAGAGGTCTAATCAAGTATCCGAAGAAAACAGAAGAGATAATCAGAATTCATTGTAACAGCTAGTTTTTAACATTTGTCAAATTAACCTATGTTGGTGGTAAGTAATGAAAAACCAATTTGGGCACCTAATATCAGCAGAAAGAATTGCCTGATTATGCAAAATATAGATCCCATAACAATGCAGAGTCTCAGCCTCAGAATGGCCCTCCTCTCCCCTGCCCAGAAATTAATTTTTTTCTACTTCCTACATTCATTATTGCTGCAGCCTCACAGTTGTTTATTCATGGTAAATCGTGGCCAGATTTATACTGTGGAATGTCAAACCAACTAGAAACTATCTTCAGACTGTCCAAATTCATTTGATATAGAACAATTACAGCTAACAGAAAAAGGATTTGTTTCATTTTACTAATCTAAACTGAATTTAAACCCAAGTTCCAGACCTCAATGGTGCACCCAATTCCCAGTAACTGATTTTCAAAGGGGTTTAGATGTTGCAGCTCTCCTTTTAAGTATCACAGAATGAGGTGACATCTTTTGATGAAAGTGACAATAGAAATCAGTAGAATCTTTAAGCCAGAGATAGTTTTCCCATTTTGATTAATTAATTTATGTTGCCTGTGCATTAAATAATTTGCCTCTGGGATACTTTACTTACATCTAAATTCTGAATGATTCCTGCATCCTTGAATCCTAATTATCTAGCTATGATAACAGTTTTAATATGCATGAAATAATACTTTATTATGCAAAGTGATTGAGCATTTGCTAGGTCCCTGCAGAACAGGAAAGACTGAGGAAAAGCAACAATCATTTCCAATTTATTTCATGCATTTTCAAACCCGCTAATTTGTTTATTCAAAATTTAAGACTATCATTCTTAGTAAATTTAGTATTTGTTTAGACAAGTTTGAATTAAAAGTATTCAATGGAACTTTTCTTTTATCTCGAGCTTCATTAAAGTTAATTTGTACAAAGGTGAAATTCTGTGGAGAGCTTGATCTTAATTTTTGGGAATACCTTGCCAGTGTTTTCATGAACAAGGAATGTCTTATTTTGATATATTTTACCACTTCTTACAGATCAAAATTAATTTATTTTAGTTAGGTGACTTAGTGTGCTTGCTTACAATATGAGTGCTAGTGTAGTATTACTGAATCAGATTTAGTCACGGCAAAGTATTTCACCACAAATCAATCAAGGAAGATTAAAAACATTAAAAGCTAATATTTTTTTGAAATATCTAATTGTGGCATTGCAGTGTTTTATTTCTTAAATTTGAACGATGCTTAGATACCTAATTTTCTCACTGTGGAAGTGTGGCTTTGGGTGAATATTCTGATGTCTTGCTTAATTACTTTTGGAAATCGGGAAATGGTTGTCCTCATGAGATTAAATGGGTGGGGTAAAGTCTGCCATAAAATACACTGTACATGGTATCTGGAAAAAGTGAACGTGATGGGCAGAACAAGCCAAGGCTTAAAAAGATCCAAACTTACACTTTTCTTTGAGTCAAATTACAGCAGCATTGTACATTGCCTCTGCATAAGGCATGGTGACTTCTGCCTGGAAAATAAGTATTGACTTCCATTATCACGGCAATAATGTCGACAAACTGAACATGGATAGTGATAGTTCTTGTTCATGAATGCGAAACTATTGTTGGAGGAGTGCATAGGGCCACATAAATATGATCAATGACACCCTTCAGTTTTGGGATTGCTGCCATTTGGCAAAGATGCAGTGTACTTTCATGCTGCTGCTGACTGCTTATGGGAAAAGTGATTTAATTGCTTGCTAGGGCACACAAGTGTTTAGTCATCTGGTGATACAGCTGTGCACTGCAGACTGACTGAGTTCCCTGTAGCACTCTAGAATAAGACATAAAGGTTAAAAGCTGTCGTAACTTCACCAACCACTGGTATGCCAGACGGAATTTAATCCAGGCCTTGGCAGCAGGAAGCATCATGGCCAGGCCCACTTATTCAAATAACAAAGAACAAAGAAAAGTACAGCACAGGAACAGGCCCTTCGGCCCTCCAAGCCTGCGCCAATCATATTGCCCTTCAACTAGAACATTTTGCACTTCCGGGATCCGTATCCCTCTATTCCCGTCCTATTCATGAATTTGTCAAGCTGCCTCTTAAACACCACTATCGTACCTGCTTCCACCACCTCCGCTGGCAGCGAATTCCAGACACTCACTACCCTCTGCGTAAAAAACTTGCCCTGCACATCACCTTTATAGTTTTCTCCTCTCACCTTAAATCTATGTCCCCTAGTAATTGACTCTTCCACCCTGGGAAAAAGCTTCTGACTATCTATTCTGTCCATGCCACTCATAATTTTGTAAACTTCTGTCAAGTCGCCCCTCAATCTCCGTCGCTCTAGTGAGAACAATCCGAGTTTCTCCAACCTCTCCTCATAGCTAATAACCTCCAGACCGGGCAGCATCCTGGTAAACCTCCTTTGCACCCTCTCCAACACCTCCATATCCTTCTGGTAATGTGGTGACCAGAATTGCACGCAATATTCCAAGTGTGGCCTAACCAAGGTTCTATACAGCTGCAGCGTAACTTCCCAGCTTTTATACTCAATAGCCCTGCCGATGAAGGCAAGCATGCCATATGCCTTCCTGACTACCTTATCCACCTGCGTTGCCACTTTCAGTGACCTGTGGACCTGTACACCCAGATCCCTCTGCCCGTCGATGCACCTAAGGGTTCTACCATTTACTGTATAATTCCTGCCTGTATTAGACCTTCCAAAATGAATTACCTCGCATTTTGAGAAGGTTTAATACGCAGGAGATGCCATGCATCAGTCTCCTGTGGCAGGAAAATCTCCCACAATTAACTTGGAGGCAGAAAGGGGCCGATACGAGAAACTCACCCACTTGTGTTGGGATGTCAATTAGACTCTTTAAGGGGACAATTGGTACCAATTATCCCTGATCACACTGTAATTTATTGGAGGCTTGGGGGTTAAATGGGAGTCACATGGATTTCCTGTGCCTCCAAAAGGCTACCCAAATAACCTTGTTGGATTTGTCAGTAGCCCACCAGGGGAGTCGTTGTTGTCAGGCCCGCAGTGTCCAATTCTGAGCCCTGGAATGGGTTAGGGGGTGCCGTTGAAAGCCAACCCCCCTGCCCTTTCCTCCATCTCCCCCCTCCTTTGCCCCCTATCCCATGACCCCCTCCCCACTCCAACCCACTCTCCCCATTCTCACTTACTTGAATCCAAGGATCCAACAATAATCCCTGGTGAAGTCCATGGAGCACTACCAGCAGCAGCCACGGCTCCCTTTGGCATTGCCGGCAATAGAAAGCTGCCAGCCCCTGAATTGGGGGGTGGGATTTCTGCCACCGGGTTCCCAATCCCTGCGAAGGCCTGATGCTGGCAACTGAAGTGCCCTTCAGGCGGGTTTCTCACCGGTTCTCCGGTGGGCAGGATCCATGTCGGGAATATTAAATTCAGCCTGCTGTGTCTACAGAGGAGCTTTTCTGGATGTCCACTTCCAGCAAATATCACAACTCTGTCATAGACTTCCTCACGAATCGTTGTCCTCAAAAATAAAGGAGATCATTTTCACCTCCACTACCGGGCAGTAATCTGCTGCAAGGACTAGCCCAACTATTTTGGAAACTACCTATTTATCATCCCATTAATTTCAATAGCATGAAAATCAGGCAGGTTCTACAATGAGCATGCAATCTCCTTTATTAGATTACCACCCAAATGATAAAGGTGAAAGTCCTTAAAAAATGTGGAGGTGTTGGTATGGTTAAAATTGAGGTTATTCTCCCTAAGATAGAAACAAAAAAGCTCTGAAATTACCAGCACATTAACAAAATTAGTACCTTCAATAGTTCAAATGCATTGATATGGTTTGGTAATTGGTTTTTTCCCCACAACAAAAGAGTTAAAAAAATTAAATGCTAATTATGGTGTGATAAACAAGTAAGTTGCGTAGATGGTAAGGATGGATAAATTAAACTTTACTGAGTGTAGTGTTAAATTTGTCAGCCATCTGGCCATCAGCTGAACAGCAGATGATACTTATGCACAGCCCATAATGGATATAAAATATAATCCAACCACCTGGACATATCGGTTGGTTGTAATGTAAGTTTACAACTTCTATGGCAAACTTATAATCCCTTTTATGAGTTCTCCTTAGGTCTAGAACACAATCCATTCAACGGTAATTCATTATTGTTTATATTTATGCTGCAGATAATATAGTTACATAATTTATTTTGTATCCAGAAGTAATGATGTCATATCATGCTTTTAAAGGTGTAACTATCATAACTTAAGATATCTATAATAAAGAACAGTGCTCTCACCCTTACAAATTGTTCATGCGAAGTTTGATATGACATTCAGAGGCCGTAATTACCAAACCTATGATTTAGATTTACAGCTGAGAAGAAATTGGAATGAGATGCTTAGAAAAATCAGTTCAGCAATTGTTTAAGGGGAAGTTAACTGAAACAGCTTACATTCAGAATGATTACTTACATTTTAAAATGGCAAGGCAAAATTTTGCTCTATAATGAGGAAAGAAATCAACATTTATTTGCTGCATTACTTAAGTTTCATGATTATAATGCACAGGAAGCCAATCAATCAATTGTAGGATATGAAGGACTTTAATTAACGTGAAATAAACAGGAAATGACAACTTAATGACATACATTTTATCCAATGTATTTTATTAAATGTTCACTATTACCCATCAATGTTTAATTGTATTTTTCTTTAAACATCTTTGCTCATTAACCTTTATACTGACACTGGTTTGTAATATCAGGAATTAATCTCACAAGGTGCTGGGAAAACAGCAATTAAAAACAGAAAATGTTGAAATGCACAGTAGGATAATCTGTATCTGAGTGCAAAAGATCAGTTAATGTCTTATGTGTAAAGTTCAGCAGGAAGATCCATTTGTCAATCTACTTTACAATTTCTGATCCCTTAGAGAACTTGTTATATACAATAGTGCCAATTCAAGCTCAGCGTTGGCATTAATGGAGCATGCATTTCCCCAAATCCAGCAAGAAAGAAACAAGACATTAATTGATCCTAGGGAGTTAGGATTAAAAGGTGCAAGATGCCCAGAAAGTAGCCACATCTGGAGGAAATGATTTACATGGTCAGAGGGTCATACATGGGACTAATGGAAAAGTAATAGCTGAGGTGATTGAAAGCTCTCCAAGGAGATAATTATTGAACTGTCTCAGTTCATAAAGACTTGAGACCAGTTTTCCACTGGGGCATGTTTAGCTCAGTGGCAGCATACTTATTTTTGAGTCTTACAGTTGTGGATTCAGCTGCGCTAATTAGTCTGAGTGCATGATCTAAGCTGACATTTCAGAATACAGCATAGAGGAACTGCTGCATTGTCAGAGGTGCTGTCTTTTGAATGATATGTTAAACCACAGCCCTGTCTGCATATTCAGACAAATGTAAGATATTTTATGGAGCTATGCAAAGATCCAAGGATTTCTCCTGATGTTCTCTGACAGGTCTCGATAAGGTACACCAGGAAAAGGCTGTTCCCAATAATTGATAGTGCAAGGACTTGGGGGCATAATTTAAGGTTTGGATAAGAGATGCAGGAGAAACTTGAAGAAGGAATTTTTTACACGAGTGGTAGTGATCTGGGACTCAATGGCCATGAGGGTGGGGGGAGCTGAAACAATCAATAATTTGAAAAGGAAATAAGATAGGCACTTGAAGGAAATAAACCTGCTGAAGTGAACTGGAACACTAGATTAGGGTATAGATCAATAGAGAAGCAGTGGCAGGCATTTAAATGGTATTTTGAAATACTCAGAATAAATATATTCCTACTATAAAGAAAAATTCTAAAGGGAGGACCCACCATCCGTGGTTAACTAAAGAAGTTAGGGAAAGGAGCAAATTTAAAGAAAAAGCATATAACTGCACGAAGACAAGTGTAGGTCAAATGATTGGTTAGAATATAAATGGCAGAGAATGACTAAAAGGTTAATCAGGAGAAAGAAATTAAGAGTATGAGACCAAGCTATCTAGAAATATAAAACTGGATAGCAAGAGTTTGTACAAGCATTTAAACAGGAAAAGAGTAGATAAAGTGAGTGTTGGTCCTCTACCGAGGCACTTGGTGAAATTACAATCACTAAGGAAGCAGCATTGATCAACTGATGGAGCTGTGGGCTGACAGGTCTTCGGGTCCCGATGGACTTCATCCTGGGGTCTTAAAAGAGGTGGCTAATGAGGTAGTAGATGCTTCGGAAAGTAGCAAATATAACCCCTCCATTCAAGAAGGGATGGAGGCAGAAAACAGGAAACAATGGGCCAGTTGGCTTGACATCTGTCATGGGGAAGGTGTTAGAGTCGATCATTAAAAAGGTTATAGCTGAGCACTTAGAAAATCTCAAAGTAATTGGGAAGAGTCAGCATGACTTTATGAAAGGGAAATCATGTTTAACCAACTTATTAGAGTTTTTTGAATGAGTAACGTGTGGTGGATAGAGGGGAGCCTGTAGACATACTGTACTTGGATTTCCAGAAAGCATTTGATAAAGTGCCACATCAAAGGTATTGCGGAAAATAAAAGCTCATAGTGTAGGGGTAACATATTAGCCTGGATAGAAGATTGGCTGGCTGGCAGAAAACAGAGAGTATGTATAAATGAGCCTTTGTCTGATTAGCAGGATGTAATGACTGGAGTCCCACAGGGTTCTGAGCTGGGGCCTCAACTTTTTACAATTTACGTCAATGACTTAGATGAGGGGAGTGAAGGCATGGTAGCTAAATTTGCAGACACACAAAGATAGGTAGGAAAGTATGTTGTGAAGAAGACATAAGGAGTTTGCAGATGGATGTAGATAAGTTGAGTGAGTGGGCAAAAATCTGGCAGATGGAGGATAATGTGGGTACGTATGAAGTTGTTCACTTTGGCAAAAAAGCAGAGTATTACTTAAACGGAGAATGACTGCCAAATTCCAAGGTGCAGAGGGGTCTAGGTGTTCCTGTGCATGAGTCACAAAAAGTTAATATACAGGTACAGCAAGTACTTAAGGAGGTTAATGGAATGCTATGCTTTATTATGAGAAGAATTGAACATAAAAGTAAGGATGTTATGCTTCAGTTATTTAGGGCATTGGTGAGACTGCATCTTGAATACCATGTGCAGTGTTGGCCTCCTTATTTAAGGAAGGATGTAATGCATTGGAGGCAGTTCAGAGGAGGTTTACTAGATTGATACCTGGAATGAGTGGGTTGCCTTATGAGGATGGGTTGGACAGGCTGGTCTTGTTTCCACAGGAGTTTAGAAGAGTGAGGGGTGACTTGATTGAAATATATAAGATCCTGAATGGTCTTGACAAGGTGGGCATAGAAAGGATGTTTCCTCTTGTGGGTGAGTCCAGAACTAGGGACACTGTTTTAAAATTAGGGGTTGCCTTTATAGGACAGAGATGGTGGAAATTTTTTCCTCTGAGGGTTGTGTGACTTTGGAACTTTCTGCCTCAGAAGATGGTGGAGGTGGGATCACTGGATATTTTTAAGGCAGCGTAGCGGTAGATAGATTCTTGTTAGGCAAGGGAATCGAGAGTTATCAGGGGTAGATGGGAATGTGGAATTCGAAACACAAATAGATCAGCCATGATCGTATTGAATCACAGAGCAGGCTCGAGGGGCTGAACGGCCTACTTCTCTTATTTCATATGTTCAACTACAGGGATCAACCAGGGGAGTGCAACTGATTGGATTGTTCCACGGAGAGCCAACTCAATAGGCCGAATGGCCTCCTTCTGTACCAGAATTAACATTGTGGATCAGATTTGCATCATGACAGAACAGCTGTCCATCATGGTAAAAGTATCAGAAATGGCTGAAAATCCTAAGTCCCAACCCCAACCCCCATTTTCGCGGGAAACCCGGTGCATACAGATTAGACCAGGTAATGTCTGAATTAGGTGGATTCATCTGAATAGCCAGCCTTTGGAGAGGTAAGGTACCTCTTTGGATATGGTCCCGGGACACCTTTTGGAGAGGTAAGGCACCCTTTGGGGTTGTTAAAAGTAAACATGATTGTGTGTAAAAAGTGCATAAACTCATTGGAACTGTCAAAGAACTGTCAAGCTATCAAGGAACTGTCAAAACTCATTGGAACTGACAAATATGTCAATTGATTTAACTCTGCTGGGCTTTAAGTTTAAAAAAACAGTCTGGAGTTCAAAATAAAAATCTGTGTTTATATTTCATTTTAGAATTTTTGTTGCAATGACTGATTTTTCAAACATTATCACAGTGGGGTGTCTGTTAAGAGAACAGTTTGATTGACAATTCCCAAGTGGTTAAAGAATAAAAATGTCTGTTTACATAAGAAATTAGTTGAAGGAATTTACATGTATTGAATGTTTTTTTGTATTAACAAGTATTTTTTTTTGTTTAAAATAGTGATGCCATCAATAGACACACAACTTTATTTTAAGTCAGCGTGGCTCCTGAGATTTGCCCACAGTGGATAGGTGAGTTGGCATTAAGAGGGTAAGGGCAAAGCTAGTGCGTGAGGAGCATGGGTTGGCATGACTTGGCATTAAGTTGGCTCAGAGTCTATAAAAAGCCATGGGATGTGGAGGTATGGGGGTGGGGGGGGGGGGTCCATGGGGGTGAGTAGAGGAGCATGGGTTGGCATGGGAGTATGAGGGGCCAGGAGGATGGGTAGAGGGTATGGGTTGGCATAGAGTATTAGGGGCCATTGGAGGTGGGTGTGGGGCGCATGTGTTGGCATAGGTTGTCATGGGTGGGGCATGGGAAATGCATTGGGTGGGAGGGGGTTGAGGGCTGAAGGGCTGCATTGTGTTTCAATCTTTTTCTATTTAAATCAAAAAAGTGCTGGAGCACAGGATCAGGCCTTCCGCCCAGTCTGCTTCCATGCCTGACAGCCTCCGCATACGTTCTGGGGGCAGCATGCGAAACTCCTAATCCAGCCCATCAACCCCCTGGAACGAAAATTGGAACTGTGGACTGCCATTTTCAAAGATTCGGTTTGCGAAACCGGGAATTCTCTCATCTCTGCGCACCCAAGCCGAGAGCAAAAATCCGGGCCTGTGACTCACCATGACTCCTGGACAACATTTATCCTTCAACAAAAAAAAACACTTTATTACTGAGGGAGTGCAGCTCTGTTGAAGGTACTATCTTTTGGAGGATATATTAAACCCAAGGTCTAACTGGCTCCATGGGCCTATGTGAAAGATCCAACATCTCTATTTTGAAGAAGAGTAGGTGAGTTATCCCTGGTGTCATGGCCAATATTTATCCCTCAATCAACAGCACGGGGAGAATTTTCTCTTTGTCGGAGGGGTTGTGCGCGGGCGGGCGCTGAGCCAATCAACAACCCCGATTGGCTGGATGCCACCATTTTATGTGGGCGGGGCCAATTAAGGCCCACCCAGTGTGATACGCAGCTGGAAACACTGAGCGCTCCCTATGCGGGTGGGGTGCAGTTGCCTGTGCCAGGAGTGCGCAGAAATCTCCCTAAGGCACAGAGGTCCCTCAGGGGGATTAGTTTTAAATTTAAACAGTTTAATAAAGAGTTGTAAAACATTTTTATGACATGTCCCCTCATGTGAAACTGTCACTTGAGCGAGACATGCACATTAATTTTAATAAAAAAATTTCGGAAAATTTTAAATCATTCATGGAGCCTCATCGTGGATGAGGTTCCATGAAAAATGCGAAGGCCGCCTGGGCTCTTCACCTGCCTGCCAACCTTAAGGTTGGACGGGCAGCTTTCTCAATAGGATTAATTAGTTCATTAATGGCCTTAACAGGCCTTTGACAGTTCAGCGGGCGCGCAGCTGACTCCCACCAAACTGAAAATCTAAATGACGCTCACCTGACGTCACTCCACGTCATTTTACGCCTCAGCGAGCAGGCCCCACCCCTACTCGCCAAGCCAAAGATTCAGAACCACAAAAACAGGTTACCTGATCGTTACTTCTTTGCTGTTTGTGGAAGATTGCTGTGCACAAATTGGTTGCCATGCACCCCGCACTGCAACAGTGACTACACTTCAAAAGTACTTCTATGGCTGTAAAGTAGTTTGAGACAACCAGTGGTTGTGAAAGGCTTTATATCAATGCAAGTCTTTCTTTCTATGTTCCATAGGAACTAAAGACCCATGTCAATCTAGTTTGCCTTCACCATCCTGATAGGTGCACGTTGCAACCATAATGGACTTGTTGACTAACCGCAGCAATCAATTTCCATCAATTAGTCTACAACAGACTGAGAAATGACATAAGTAAAATCCCAGTGATGGAGAGCTTTGAAAATGATGGGCAGTATTTGTTTGGATGGCAGGGTTTCCCACCCCACCATGTGAAGAGCTGATGGAGAACACATCTCTGCCGATCACAGCAGCCTGCAGCCATGAACATTAATTGGCTGGAGACAGGATTTCCACCCCTCACTTGGATGGAAGTCCCACCTCAGAGAGCTACTGGATAATCTGATTGACTGGCAGCTCTGTGGCCCGAGCAATTCCAGTGGAAGCAATTGCCAGGACTGGGACTACAAGCAGTCCCCGCATTCTATGTCCCGGAATCCAAGGCTAGGTAAGTGAAGGGTGTCACCCAGAGGGGAGGGAAGGTGAGGCCTGGGGTGTGGGCGTCTTAATGGAATGGCCGGGAGGAGGGGGAGGGTGCATCTGTGGGGAGCAGACCGTTGGCTGTCGGGGGCATCTGATGTGGAAAGGGAGCCTTTTGTGGGAGGCGAACCCCACCCCCTTCATCCTTACCCACCTGAAGCCTGAGCAGGGTGATCTGCTGGGCTTCTCCCAAGTCCCTGAATTCCTCCTGCCAGCATCAATGTTGAGTTTGAGTGGGAGGCAGCCCTTAAGTGGCCAATAATTGGGACAAGGACGGATGGGCCGCCCTAGGCCTCGCCCACTTCACATGAAATTGCAGACAGGCCGGGGCCAGGCAAGGGGGTGGCGGGAAGGTCATCCTGGAAATTTTACAGGCCCCACCACCTGCAAACTCGCTGGCAGCTGTGGACTGTAAAATCCTGCCTGACAGTGCACCTTTCTCTATACAAGCATGATGCACCTATCATTTGTCATGTCTCAAGTTACTCACATATTTATATAGTTATCATATTTAAGTCCTCAGGGACTAAGTTTCCTCTGCTGTGTGCAACAATTACATTTTGGAGGGGCCAGAAGATTAAAAAATGACAGAGACCTATTATAGTAAGCTTCGTCCCTATTTTCCTCCAGCACTTTGGTGTGTTCTGAGAATATGAAAGGCATTATTTAATAAGTGTCATTTCTGGGTACATTATAATATGAATATACTTAATATAGTATAATACAATATTTAGGTGAGTTCCAGGTATCAAAAATGACTCTGATTGAGAGCTTGTCTGTTCAGTGGGGTGAGGGAACTTTCTGCAACAGGATTTAAGGGTCCACAGAAACTGAATGAAATAGATGCCCTCGAGTTGTTTTTGATGCATAAAAGAAAGCTCAGCGGAGAAAAGATGTTTGTCTGGTCATCAGGACAACCAAATGGCCCCATGTTCTCATATGTAGCTGTGAAAGTGCTACCTGAGGAAGCTAGGAGGCTCTGTTTGACACTGTGCAATGCAAGAACCCGAGGAAAGTTGCCTAAGGTCACTGAAAGTATGTTGCTGAGGCAGTGAATGTGAATGCAACCACTCCATGCTCACTTCTAGTCTTGTAAGGTCAGGCAAGGTAAAATAAGACAGTCACATATATTGCACATCTGCTAATTACAATAAACATTTTCTTAGACTGGTAAAACACTTCATTAACTGACCATCAATGCAGGTGCGACAGCACTGTACACATTCCACCTCAAGTCATCACCTACATTTGTTTCTTTACTCATGTTCTTTCATTTGATCATGCCACAAAAAACTTGCATGCAATATAACTTCTTGTTGGACAGATCTATTGAATGGGTACTACTCACAGTGATGAAATGTAATACAGCTATCTTTCCTTTCATTTTCAAGGGAAAGACAGACCAAAAGAACCAGGAGAGAGATGTGATGGGTGGCACCCCCAATCCTCTGGCATTAACACTCCCGTGAGGAGAAAGCACTCCAAATCCTGGGGAAGAAGGCTGTGGATACTATCAAAGAGAAGAGACCAAGTGCCAGCCAGGGATTTGTGATAACACCGTGCTTCACTTATTTCTCATCGCATTGTGTGTACTCTCCATTATCTGTCAAGTAAACCAATTATAAATCCCTCATGTAACTTCTCTCATTGAAAGTGATATGCAAGCACAATTTTTCAGGGAGTCATTCTAATGTCTCTTCCTCTTTTCTACCCTCAAGTGAACCCAAGAAAGAAAACACAGATGCCAGTGCATCAGACAATGCTAGCACTATCACTAACCCTTTTTGGTTCCTAAACCTACTCTTCAACTTCACCTTTAATCACCTCCCCTAACACTTCTCCTAAATTTCTGCTTGGTATCTGCTCTTATACCTCCTTTAAAAGTTGTATCAATTAGAAAAGATATGCCCGAACCATTCAGGGAAGACATGAATCCTAGCCAAGAGTTTATTCACAAATCGCTGGAATTTAGAAGAGTGAGAGGCAACTTGATTGAAACATATAAGATCCTGGGGGGTCTTGACAGGGTGGATGTGGAAAAAATGTTTTGCCTTGTGGGAGAATCTACAACTGGGGATCACTGTTTAAAAATAAGGGGATCATCCATTTAAGACAGAGATAAGGAGAATTTTTTTCTGAGGATCGCGAATCTTTGAAACTCTCTTCTTCAAAAGAGAGTGGAAGTCTTTGAATATATGGCGGAGCTAGATACATTCTTGTTATGAAAGGGGCTGAAAGGTTATCTGGGGTAAGCGGGAATGTGGCGTTGAGGTTACAATCAGGTCAGCCATAATCTTATTGAATGGCGGAGCAGGCTCAAGGAGCCAAGTGGCCTAGTCTTGCTCTTAATTCGTATGTTTGTAAATAATTCCATGAATGGAAGGAAGTGTATGTAGCCTTAAGTATAAAAGAATGTAGAATTTGCCAAAATCCAGGTAAATAACAGGAGGAATTTAATGGCATCAGTGTGAAGAGCATTGGGTCTTTATGCTGTGCTTAAGGTGTTATAAAATTGCATGCCATTGTTAATTACTAAATTCTTAGGAATTATTGAGCTGAAGTGAGGCTTCTCTATCCGTAAGCAGCAAGGTTTCAGTCTCATGTAAGTGTAGTAATATTGGCCTGAGACTTGCAGTTGTAATGACTGTGAAACTGTTAGGGTTCACCATCATTACTGTGTAAAACTGACAGCAGTTTCTGGCATTGTACCTGCACAGTTAAATGTGGAATTCTGGAAGTTGCTGTCAGTGATACCCTGCTCCTCCAGCAGAGCTGCAGAGTTCACAGATACAATCAACACAAAATCAGTCAATTTACGTGAATGTCACCCTTTTAAGCAAAATTTGCGCTGTAAAAAACAATGCAAACTTTAAGCATTGATTGATCAGGTGTAACTGAGTTTTTAATGTATTGCAAGTCATAATTAATGCTTAGCAACATCTATGGCCCTGAAAAACTAACTTTGCAAGTGTAGAGTTGCATCGCCTCAGAGGAACCCTTCAGAATAGCATGATTTTTAAATTAGTAAACGTCAATTTTCTTTAATAAAAAATTGTTTATGATACTTCAACTTATATTATAATCCTACATGTGTGGCCCAATTGTCATTTACTTTCTGTACAATGACTAAAATGTGAATTGTAGAATCATAGAATGGTACAACACAGAAGGGGGCTGCACGACCCATCATGTCCATGTTGACTCTCTGCTTGTTCAGCTCACCTAGCACTCCCCGCCCATTCCCCATAGCCTTGCATGTTTTTCTTCAGATAATTATCTAATTCCTATTTGAAAGCCACAGCTGAATCAAGAATTATAATCCATGCATTTTATTGCTGCATTTGATGCCTGTGAGAATTCTTCAATTTAATTGGCCAATCAGTCTGCCAGCAGTCTGCACTCTTGCTGGATGCCTCAAGATTGTGCCAAATTAAAATTCACATTGATTAAGAGAAATACATGCTTTAGAACCTGTGAAACCTTTGCGGACAGCTTTTTCCAAGGTCAGTAGCGAGCTCTGTCCCTTTACTACTGACTGCAAAATCCAGGCCAATGTGCCAAGTGTACAGTGCATAGTGTATTGTTGTATTTGTGATGGTATATTTCTCAATTTGCATTGTACACACAAAAGATATTCAGCTACATCAGAGGTTAGTGAAATTAGAAATGGTCTATTTTGCAATTTGGTTTAATCGCTGTTTAAGCGATGGAAATGGCAACTTGCCATTTTCTGTTCATGAATTTTACTTAAAAGGCTAATAGTAACTATGTTTGCCTCATAGCAGTGATTAAATGGAGCCTTAGCAATGTCATAATTTTTAAAATTAATTTAAATAATAACAAATCCAGTCCCACATCAAGCAAATATTTTGTAATCTCCTGAGATATAAGATGGAAAAGAGTTGGGAAATAACAAAGTAGGCAGTCTGACAAAGCAGAAATAGTTATCCTGGTGTTTGAAAACATTGAAAGATTAATTTGCATATAAATTAGAAAGCACTGCTCAGCACAGAAATGCCAGCATTCATAATGTTACATTTTTATACTTAAAAGTGAAGTTTTCAAATGGGATGTGTCAAGATTGATCCAGTATAATTAAAAAGGCAGGGGTCGAAATTCAATAGGATTTGATGTAAATGGTGGGATGCGCCCACCTATGAGCTCTGGCATAATCTTAAAATCAGAGTCATTGAGAAGTGAAATTCAGAAGTTCATTTTCACACAAAGGGAAGTAGAAATCTGGAACGCTCTCCTCCAAAAGGCCTGAATTATTTCAGTGACTGGCAGGTTTTCTTCTCTCATTGCATACTTTTGTCATGTTCTGTTCAATCTGTTTAATCAATGCAGTACTGTTTCTGCTTGTTGGGTCAATTAAAGCTTTCAAGACTGCGATTAATCATTTTTTGTTCAGCAAAGATGGCAAGGGTGGGTAAATGGGGTTGAGGCCCAGACCAACCATGATCTAATTGAATGGTGGATCAGGCTGAGTGGGTTGAGTGACCTACGCCTGTTCTTTTGTATTTTCTTATGACCCTGCCAGAGTTTGTGCGGTCAGAAGAGTCATATCAGTCATCTGACCATCTGGAGCATGCACAGTACTAGGGTAAAGGCTTAGATTTTTGCAGAGCCATGGAGACTCTGCACCTAATCCAAAATGGCGCCAGGGCCCCCAATCCAGAAGTCCTGCCTCCATTTCCAACAGGTTCTATTTTCGCTGGTAGGAGAATGGATGCCGGACATACTCTCATATGGGGAAACCTGAACTCAGTGAACACAGTGCTGAATTCAAACAGGTCCCATTTTTGCTGGATCAAGGGACATATTCAACAGTGTGTGACTTAGAACTTTTTTAGAGCAGACAATATGCTCATCAAAGGCAAAGAAGTTCTGTAGAACTGTCAAGTTATTTAAATACCTGGTCCTTTAAATTTTGAAAAAAAAGCAGCCTGACTATGCCCCTGAGTTGAAAAAAATGGCACCTTCAGTTCCAATAGCTGTTTGTTGATATAACCCTAAGCGCTATCGCCATAGTATTATTACAACTTGACTGCCTCCACAGCTTATCATTATCGCAGTTGGGGGGCGCGATATAAGTTCACAGTTTGACAGCTCCAACATTAGTTATCTTTGATATGGGGTTATAATTACAAATTTTTATTTTTATTGCTTTTTTGTGCAGTGAAGCCTGTAATAGATGCTTGGAATGTTTTTTTTTCATCTCAGCATGGCTCCTGATGTATGACCATTGTGGATACTGGGTGAGTTGGCATTGAGGATGAAAGGGCAAAGTGTTGTGAGTGGAGAGAAAGGGTTGGCATGAGTTGACACTAATTTTGCACAGGGGCTATAAGGGGTCATGGGGATGAGTTGAGGAGCATAGGTTGACATGGAGGGTATGAGGGCAATTGAGGGTGGATTGAAGGGCATTGGTTGGCATGGAGGGTCCATCAGGCATGGGTTGGCATGAGTTGGCATGGATGAGACATGGGGGGTGGGCGGAGGATGAGGGGGTGTGAGTGTTGAGGGAAAAAGGGTCTAATAATCAACCACACAATTGAGACAATGTCCCAGAGCACCGAGGCGAGCTTTTTCACTATGCCCTCCTCGACATTAGGTAGCCCCGGTGGCCACCTCCAAACTGTTTCCTGGGACAGTGGGCCCAACTCGAGCACGCATCCACCCCCACCCCCCAGAAGGAAGATCCTGTTCCTCGGGACACTTTTTCCCGAGGCGGGTACGGAGAGCCAGGAAATTTCCCAACTCTCTGCGCCCAATTCAGGTTTGAAATTCCAGGCCAAAATGTTCAAATGAAGTAGTTGGAAAGTAATATCATTCGGTTTTATCTATTTTTAAAGACCTGTTGCATAAGATACTGGCATTGACAACACTGTTGAAAAACCAGAGAATTACACTGCTTAATGTAACAAAAGGAGGTTATTCAGGTCATTGTGTCCAAGCCGGCTCTTTGCTAGAGCAATCCAAAACTAATTGCATTCTTTGTGCTTTCCTCTGTAGCCCTGTATGTTTCACTGCTTCAAATGCAGACCCAATTTTCCCTTAAAAAATGCCAAATGCCTTGCTTCACTCACCCCTTTTGGCAAAATATTCCATGCTCCAACAATTTTGTGTAAAGAAATTTCTTCTAACCTCTCTCCTCATTCTCTTTGTGACAATATCACTGACTCACCAAACAGAGAAAATACTCTTTCCTTATTTATCAAAAACATCCATAATTTTTTTAAAAGCCACCTCTTAGCCTTATTTGCCACAATGAAACTAGTTCCAGTAACTCAAGTCTCTTCTCATGACTTATAGCTGCCCATCTTTCGCATCTTCCTGGTGAATTGTAGGCTTTCTATATATTTTACGACTTTTTCTATAATGGAGTGTCTCTAATTGCGCACACTACTCTGTGGACTAACCAATGTTTTACAAAATGTATAATTATATCTCTGTTCATGTATTTTAAGCCCCTATTTATAAAACCCAAAATATTATTGTCTTTTTGTGTGGTTTTATCAATCTGTGCTCATACTTTCAGGGAATTATGTATGTGAACCCCTAATTCTCTCAATGTATCCAAATCCTTCAGTGACTTCCATGACTCCTCTGTGTCCCCATATTTCTAAAATTGTAATACCTTATCATTCAGCATAATAAATGACATCTTCTATCATTCTCCCCATTCTACTAAGATATGTATGTCTTCCTGAAGTCTTTGAAAGTTCTTACTTTTTGCCCATCCTCCTACTTATGTGTCATCAGCAGAGTTTGAGACCATGTGCCCTATCCCCATGTCCAAATATCTACAAAAAAGACCCCACTACTTAAACTTCCCATGTTCAATTTGGGCAATTGTTTAAATCAGACAACTAGCACAATCCATTTGCCATTACAATTATCAATTACAAAATTGCAACCTACAATGAGTTAAGAGTGCCAGATATTTCAGGCAGAAACAGATATCCAGTGAGCAGTGTGCACCATGCTATGTGAAATTACTTATAAAACTTCGTAGGTATGTAGCAACCCAGGGAATTTGAAATAAAAACAGAAAATGCTGGAAAAAACTCAGCAGACCTGACAGTATCTGTGGAGAGAGAAACAGAGTTAACATTTTGAGTCTGTATGGCTCTTAAAGCACTGAAGAGTCATACGGACTTGAAATGTTAAATCTGTTTCTCTGTCTACAGATGCTGTCAGACCTGCTGGGCAGAATTTTCCCCCTGTTAGGGGGGAAGTTTAAGAGCGGGCACGTGGAGGCGCGCTTCCGATCGGCACCCCCAATCGGCAGGCCACCATTTTACGTGGGTGGGCCAATTAAGGCCCGCCCAGCGTGACGTCCGCACAGAAGCATTATGCACTCCCTGTGCAGGTGGGGGGGGGGGGGGGGGTTGGGGTGGGGGGGGGGATTCCCTGAGCTGAGAGTGCGCTCTTTCGCGCATGTGCAAGAAAGAGCGCACTCATCTCCCTGAAGCTAAGTGCTGCCTCAGGGAGATCAGCTGTACAATAAAAAACCTGAAAAATAGAAAAAAAAAATTCTCTGACATGTCCCCTCATGTGACACTGTCACATGAGTTGGGACATGTCCATAACTTTTAAATGCACTTTAGTTACATTTTTAAAAACCTACATGAAACCTCATCCCACCCGTGGATGTGGTTTCATGCTTTTTCTATTGCCCGCCAGGGCTCCTGGCCTTCCCGCCAACCTTAAGGCTGGATGGGCAGGTCCATTAATTAGTTTAATGACTCTGTCAATGGCCTCAGTTGGTCAGCGAGCGCACAGCTGATTCTGCTGCGCCCCAAACTACCTGAAAATTTAAATGGGGCAAGGTGACATTGGGAGTTCCCCTGACATCATCCGGCGTCATTTTACGCATCAGCGAGCGGGCCCCGCTCACCAACCAGGAAATCCTGGCCACTGAGTTTTTCCAGCATTTTCTGTTTTTATTTCAGATTTCCGGTATTCACAGTATTTTGCTTTTAATTGAAGCCAAGGTTGGCTGATCTCTTCAACATCGTCAGTATGGAAGCCAAGTAAGAAGTTCATGGTTATTTGCCTTGTCCTGTCAGTGTGAGAATTATGTAGAATATTACACAATAACCATAGTGTACATTGCACCAGAGAAAAGTATGAAAAGTATCAGAATTAAAGTGCATTGAGTCCAATCAATGCCTCCCAAGTACACAATTAATATAGAATAGTTCCGGCATTGTCGCAAATGAGGGAGATTAATGGACTTTAATTGGGACATTTTGAAATATAAACCACCCAACATGTATCACGGGCAAATTTCATTAGCATGAATGCATCTGCTATATGTAGTAATGGGTGTACTAAGAACAAAAATGGTGTTGCAGATCAGTTGCACATCATAGAAACTACCCAATTTTAATTTCCATTGAAATGAACCATTTCCATTGGGCACAACAAGGTTGCACAACAGCAATGACCATATTTTAAATAAAAGATCATTATTGATAGCTGCTTGTGAGATATTGGTATGAAAAATGGAACTTACAGTAATGCATTATAGAAGGGTTTTCTGAGCTTAAAGCTAAAGTACATTGGCCTTTTCCTGCTTATCAATTTTGTATGTTTGTATATGCGCGCACACCATTTCAAAGAGTCAATATTTCAATACAATAACAGGATATGTACATTTGTGACAAGAAAAATTCTCCATTTGAATTTTTTATTTCTCTATTATTTTGTAGTATTTTCTTGTGCTTGAGCCATTGAATTAATTGTGCACATCTGGAAAAGAAGACAATAGGAGGAACATCATGGAAGGGATTGACTAAAAGGCATGCTTTAAATAAGACCTTCTGTTAACACTACATATTATTGTTCAAATGTTTCACAAGAAGGCAAGTTAGCTTAACATTTTCTTAAAATTGGATTTTATTTATCAATATAGAATCCACTTTTATCGGCTGATGTACAATTGTAGGCAAGGCTGCTGAATCAATTTCTCTCTCTGAAGGGTATTATACTTTGTATTAATTTTGTAAAAGCAATATTATAAGTGTAGATATACAGAACACAGGGAATTGTAAGGTAAATTATTCATTACTCATTATATCTAATTTGTTGAAGAAAATGTCCATTTTCTTATAGTTTATTTGACAACTGTAATGGGCTTAACCTGAATGAAAGAACTTTGTGACAAATAAACTAAACCCAAGACTCTCCTGTGCCTAAGTGAGATGTAGTGAGATAGATGATTGAGAACAAAACAAATATAAAACCACAACATAAAGTAAATATTGCAGCCATGCAAGGAGGTTGATCAAGCCACAGTGCCTTCGTCCAACATAATAAGCATAAGGTTTATATTGTGGGTGGTATGGACTAAAGGCAACTATGCATAAGAAGTAGAAAATCAAATTTACTTGAATTGGAAAATATTTAAAACAGAAACTGGAAAAGATGGGCCAGAGAGAAGGTAAAATCATATAGGAAACATTTGTGATGAGTGATGGGGTGTGGAGAAATTACATGAATTAATAATCAAATACCCAAACAAAGGGATTACTATACAATTGCTAAATCTAAGACTCTAAATTAACACAACAAGGAATCCAAAGCAATAATTTTAACTCATAGCAGAAACTAGGTGGACAGGTAATTAAAATCATCTGAAAGCCTTATCTACTGATGAACCCTCCCAACCTTCCATCTGAACCTGTTCTGAGCATCTAGGAAGAACACCCACCAGAAATGGCCTTGCCCTTTTTAAAATAATGTTATAATTGGCATTGTCTGCTATGTAACTAGTGGCCTGAGCAGGGTAACAGTTGTGGCTTTCCTGCCAGGTCAAACTAACCGAAAGAAATGTCATAGCCAGAAGATGCCCAAGCGGTTAAGTAGTGGCTTTCCTTTTGGGCCGAGTTGAGCTAGAACTCTTTGGAGCCGCACGTGGAAGGTTAGTGCTCGCGTTGCTCAGGGCACTCTTCGCCTCCCAATTTGTGGAAGTGAGGAGGTCTCAAAGCAGCCTCCCTCCAATTTAACTGAGTGTCAGGGAACAATCCTGTGATCCTTAGTGACAACCTCCTGCCACCCGGCTTCTGGTTTTCAGGGAACAACAGACCTGGATGGAGAGCAAACGCAACCTGGATATTAAGACTATCCTTTCACTGCCAACATCAGGACAGGTTACAGCCCACCTCAGCCCCAGCTAGCCAATTCCTTCCCTGAGTTAAAATCAAGGCTCAAGGGAGGGAAAGTAAATGATGGAGTTGAGAGTTAAGAAACTCTTTGCCACTGATACAGCAGGTGACTTCTCAAAAAATTGCAGCACACAGTGTAAAGTAGAGATAAGCTGTCTCTGCCTGCAAAGCCCTGCTGATGGCAAAAAGATGAGGATAGGCATGAATTTTTTATTGGGTTTTAGGGAAAGGTTGGATTATTTGCTTTGTAATAAAGAGACTATTTAACTAGAGGTGAAGAAGAAATAGACCAGTTTTAATTGAAGCCCAAGATATAAAAATTCATGTTAACATGAACAACAATGAAAAGGTTCAAAAATTACTGTCAAAATAATGGTGAGACTAATAGTGCTCGACATTATTTACAGCAAATGCCACAACAACTTCAGGCAAGGGCGGATATGCAATTAAATGTGGAAATTGAGAAGTTGCTCAACCTTCGCTGTTGTCGCTCCCCATTCAAATACACTTAACAGCATGAAGTTCCTGTACGTGCACCATTAATACAAAGTTAACTTGCCATAAATAGTTAAGATTGTGATTTTCCTTCCAGGGTGGGGAAACCAACGTTGGGATTGTTCTGGGTCCTGATTCTGCGGGGTGCAGGGGGGGTTGGGGTTGGGGTGCAGGGTGCGGAGTTGGGGGGGGAATGTTGTGGGGGAGGTGCTGTGCGGGAGAGTGTGGTGCTGCGGGGGTTGGGGGTGGTGTAAACAGCCAGGCTAAGTTTCTCATGGGGGCAACCTCTTAATTGGCTGGAGGTTGGGCTGGACAGCCAATTAGTAGCCAAGGGTGGGGGATGGGGAAATGGAGATGGAACTGAACAAGTATGAGCCCGATTTAAACAGCCATTAATATCATTCAATTGCAGTAGTGGAAATGGAGCAGGAAAGGCAGAGAGATGGAACCCAGGCCAAGGCTGTTACTCGCTTTGCAGACGCAGACCTGGAGGTCCTCCTTCAGACAGTGATGGAGAGGAGGGAGGTCCTGTTTCTGGAGGGAAGCAGGAGAAGTATTCTAAAGCAAACAGGCATGGATTGAGATTGCTGAGAACTTTAGTGGATGAAACGTGGTCAGGAGGAACTGGGTCCAGTGCCACAAAATGTTCAGTTACCTATCCACTCTGGCAAGGTAAGTGCAACGTCAGCCTCTTGAGACAGGCATCTGAGTATTCACCTTCCAGCGGACATTCCAGCTGAGGAGCTTGAGGGTGTATGCTTCCCCAAAACATGGGAGAAATGTGTGCCCAGGCCATTTACCGACCCCTCAGCAAGGCTCAGAGCCATAGTGATGTCGAGGGCCTGTCAGCACTGATGTACGCAGCTTCTTGTGTCAACGAGCTATTGGCATTGACCATCGAGGCCAGCAGTGCATTATCTCTCTCTCCTTTGTGCTTGCAGGAGAAAAGGGCACAAAGTGCACCTGAAAGGGGCCGGAGAAGGGAATACCCATCCTATACATTGCCTCTGCCATGGAAGAGGGAGCATTGGAGATCACCAGGGTGGCCCCTAGGGCAAGTCCGGGAAGCTGAGATGGGCATCCCTGGTAGAGAAGTTGAATAGATATTGCAATGTATAGATGATGAGGGTGGCAGTGCACTTCACCCCATCCAACAGAATGCCAGTACTCAGCTGCATTGGGAAGCCTCAACACTGCAGAGACATCCATTCTCCAAGGCGAGTTCTCATGATCACTGTTTGTGTTCCCCAAAGGTCCAGGTGTGGCAGGGGGAAGGTAAGATTCCTGTGTCTGCACTCAGACAAGCGTTGCCAACACAGACCTACGAGCAATCACCGTCACATTTTACAAGCGCATTCTTCACCAGTGAAGATACAGTCACCTCAGTGGGTCCTCATGCCGCTTAGATAGAGTGGCAATGAGTGATGAACACATAACGAGTGAACAGGAATAGTTGACAGGGGCAGAGGCAGCTGTAGGCAGTCCCCCTCGGAGAAGAGAGCACAGACTCACCGTGCTCAGCTGGCACAGATGCAGGCCCTTGGGAGTCACAAGAAAGGAGGTTCTACTTAGACCAACAGCAGCCAATATGTTCTCAACTATTGGAGTTCCCTGAGGCAGTGTTGAGTCATGGGCAGAGAATGGAGATGTCCATCCAGCTCAAGTGCACCACAATGGCTCAAGGCAATGAGCTCTTCCATTGTAGAAAGTGGTCAATCTCATGGACAGCCATATGCAGCAGCACTTTGGAGTGCCTGCATGCAGAATAGGCACATTGACATCCACAGGCCTGTAGCCCAAAGAGAGTCTCGAGTCCTGGACTGGGCCCGGCCATTGCCCTGTGCAGCCGGGACACCTCTCATTTCTGTATCTTCCTCCTTCCCCTCCTCCTCCTCCAATGAGCTGTGTTGATTCAGCACGTCATCCTCTTCAAGATCCATACCTCTCTAGAGGGTCATGTTATGTAGAGCAGCATAATGCACAAGACCTTGGTAGGAGTGGACTGCAAGGTCTACTTCACCAGTCCAGGCATTAGGACTACCTCTTTAGAAGCTTGCTCGATGGTTGTCTTAGTGAGCAGATGGCTCTGGTTTAGCGCCTTTGTGGCTCCAACTTTGGGGTCACATAAAGGGGTGAGTAGCCATCTCTTCAAGGGGTAACCTTGCCCATCCACTTGCATCCATGTAGTTTAGAGGTGGGATGAAGAGCTGCTGCACTCTGGACGGTAGGTGATTAAGGAGCCATGGCAGTTGCCAGGAAAGTGAATGCACACATGGAGGAAGGTTTTGTTGTGATCTTGTTGAGGGAGTGGAAGCCCTTCCTGTTGATGAATCTCACTGGTCAATCACTCAGAGCCTTGATGGTCTTATGTCTGCATCGATGATGCACTGCACCTGGAGGAATCCAGCAATGGAAGTGAAACTGACTGCCCTTGGCGCCTGCGAGACCTCATCTGTATGGAATTGAATATATTGTCTGGCAAATAGGTCCATGGTGTGCAGCCAATAACAACATAATAGCAAGATGAGCAGATGATCCAGAGGCAAAGAATTTCAAGGTTACAGTCACTGATGGAGACTGGCGTGGCAAGCTAAGCAGTTCTGTGAGGTTTCAGGGCACAATCTCTGTGACCATCTGCCTGGAGAGTCAGTCTGCTGTGGCACTGCTTCTCCAACATCTAAAGGTAGCTCCTTCTTTGATGGTAGATCCTAAACTAGGACCCTTCTGGCCTTCATGGCCCTAATCCCTCATTACAGCCATCCTCATGCCTGGGAGTCTGCCCTTCCTATGGAAGGTGTTTCTCGTTCCTAGACCCAAAATCTGAGACTTGTGCTCCCATTGCAAACTGCTACCATTCTTACACTCGGGTCACCTCCCAGTTGTGTCTGGAAGCCTTGCCACCTCCTATAATGCCTCCATGATGCCAGGTGGGTGAGGGCCCCCTGTGTTGCCCAGTCAGGTAGTCAACACTCCCACAACAACCAGAATACACCTTGGCACCTATGTATCAATGGCTGAGTGCCCCTCATAGCCATTCCGCCTTTCCTTGGGCCCACCTAATTTCTTGGGGCAGCCATGACTGGCTTCCTGCCATGTGGCTGCATCCATGCACCTGGTCTGTCCCTGACCCAGTTCGCAGTCTGTGCGCCCCCACCTAAATCACAAGTTGGCCTCCTATGATCCCTCAATGAGCTCTTTGATTAGACTTATTTGCAACCGGATGAGTTCTTGGAGCCGGTTTTTCCCCAACCTGATGAAACTTTCCGGCGGCAGGAATGATGATGGGAAACCAGCGCATCAGCCATAGTTTCTCTGCCCACACCCCCCAGCCCCTCCAACACCACCACCACCCCTCCCGCCACCGTACCTGTCCTGATGGAACCTAAAGTTCAGCCCTATGAGATGTGAACAATGCCCTTTTAGCTAGATGCTGGATTTGCCATTGAGGTCAGAGATATTTGAAGGTCTGTCAGCAGAAAGCCTATTAGCGCTAATGGAGGATTTTGTTGCATTTCCTCATGAGCTGCAGCATGGCAGGGGCAGCTTAATGGAGAATGGGCAGCAGAGAGGGGAAGCTGCACACAGCCGGATGAGGAGGAGGAGGTGGGGCTCTCAGTAGAAGGCCAAACCCACAAAGGATCTTCAGAGAGCACTTCCCCAACCTCTAACTCAGCCAGGAGCATTGTCTGAGGTGGTTAAAATTCACCAAGAAGGTGGACACTGAACTTTTCCACCTCCTGCAACTGGGCCTATGGCCAAACAGCAATATGAGGCTGGTACTGCCAGTGACAATGAAGATTACCATGGTCCTCAGTTTCTACACAAGCCAATCCTTCCACGCCGAAGCAGGTGCCATTGCCAATATCTCACGATCCACCATGTACCGCTGCATCAGATGGCGGTAGAGGCCTTTTACACCTGGAGAGGGGACTTCATAATTTCACTAAACAGAGAAAAGCAGGATGAGCAGGTGTGTGGCTTCACCAGGGATTTCCAATGCAGCAGGGAGCCGTCAATTGCATGCACACAGCTCTGTGGGTGCCACGTAATAACAGGGAGATGCAATACAATTGCAAGGGCACCTCTCTCTGAACATGGGGTTAATGTTCTGTTCCATGGTCGCACAACATGTCAGTAAATGCCAATTATCTGGGCAGTAATATTTCCATCTTGTCAGTCAGCTGTTCCTGCCACGTTTGTGCCACCACAATGAATCAGAGTTTGGCTGCTTGCTGACAAGGACTACCTGTTCTACATACGACTTATGAATCCCCTCCACCATTCAGCAAAGCATGGACAGCACATGTACACTGACAGTCATGCTACCAGCAGCAATGTCGTAAAGCAGTCCATCAGTGCCCTGAAACAAGAGTTCCACTATCTGGACCATATGGGAAGAGGCCTCCAGTACCCACTGCAGCATGCCTCCAAATATATGGTGGCCTTCTGCATCTGCCATAAGGGTACAGTCCTCGACACCGGAGCATCGGCAGGCACCTCACATGATAGATAAGGAGAAGGAGAAAGAGAAATTGAGGGGAGGATGGGAGGAGGCATCTGCGACCCCTTTATTCACTCTGGATGGGAGGATACTCAGACTCCAGTGCCCCAAAAATCTCATCCTCACGTCATCACGACTCCACTTTTCCATTTCTCTAATATGGACCATCACAGTGTCTTCTGGGCCAAAATCCTCAAAAGAAAGATAGTACAAAAAAAAATTCCATATCAATTTTATCCAACAACACTGACAATGATACATGCAAAACTGAACTATTCACCCTTAGTGCCTGCCTTGCACTGCCTTTGTCTCGCCTGGTGTTCCCAAGCAGTTTTACCCCAATGTCTGCAGCACAGATGCTGGATGGCTGCTGATATTCACTGGGGGAGACTGGAGTTGGCCTTGAAGGATGACCTCAAGCAATTCTGGGCCTTGAGAACTTGGCTTCAATGTACCTCTTTGGCATAGCCACCTGCAATCTAGGCTGGCTGGCTGAACAGTTACAGCAAGGGCACAGGTGGATAGGCAGTGGTGGAAGGATAAATGGCATCATGCTGGAAAAGGACAGCAGGTACCTTCTCTGATGGATCGCTAGACTGTTATGAGAATCTGAACGCCCCTTTGAGCACTGGTATCCACAACTGTGATGACAGCAGACTGAGTTTGCATGGCAACAAGCATTGATCTCATGACCTCAGCCTAAGCTTGCACTGCAGAACTAACATGTCGGTTGCCTTCCACCTGTGCTGCAGTGGAAGCTGAGATATCGGCCATTGGGAATTGCACCACAGCTGAGTCTGGGTATGTTGTTACAGGATTGGCCACCACTTCCACAATGGAAATCCAAACCCACAAATTCTACCACCAAGAAGAACAAGGACAGAAGATAGATGGGAACACCACCACATGCAAGTTCCCCTCCAAGCAACACACCATCATGACTTGGAAATATATCGCTGTTCCTTCACTGTCGCTGGAACTCCTGGAACTCACTTCCTAGCAGCGCTGTGGGTACTCCTGCACCATATGGACTGCATCGGCCCAAGAATGGTTGAACTACCACCTTCTCCAGGGCAATAATTGTTGGTCTACCCAGCAATGCCCACATCCCATGAAAGAATGAAAAAAAATGGATGAGTTCTTAGCATCTTGTGGAACCCTTTGCCAAGTTGGAGTTGGACTCCTCCATCCACCTTGACAGTGACAACAGGCTTAGTGGCATACCTGCTAATGCGTCATGCATTTCTGTGTGCATGTCCAACCACATTCTCCTAAATGCCATTGTATTGCAGCCCTCATCTGAGTTCTCTACAATAGAATTTGTACTCTGGGAAGCTGACTCATGGACCGCCATTACTACCCTGCCATCAAACTGGTCTGGCTGCAGCTCACACTTGCAGTGAGTGTATGCTGATACTGCCTCTTTCCTACCTTCAAAAGTACACGCAGTGTATGGATCAGATCAAGCGATGGTGCTTCTTCATCAGACATCTGTTGTTGCTCGCACCTTTCCTCCTGAGGCTGCTCTGCCTGGCAGGGTGATAGGTCTTGGGTATCTGAGAGCAGAAATGCAGAATGCAAGGGTTAGGGGTGAAGGAAGTGGGGTGGTGTCTGGAAAGCAATGGTGGTCACATTATTTGCACCTTGCACTTCATGCCAGATAGCATGATGAGGGTGAAGCGGGACTGGAGAAGCTGCATAAGGCAGAAACATTCATCATGTTAAATATCCTCGGTGATACCAAATGCAACGGTGTGAGGCACTGCCAGCTCAAAAATGCAGAGCCCCATCTTCTCCAAAGGGATCAGGTGATGCAGGCATGCCTATCCCCTATTGGTTCTCCAATGCTCCATCCTTTTATACACAGTCATGTCCTGCAGGAGAGAGGGAAGTGTGTCAGCGATGTGTTGCAATGTGTTTGAGTGATGTGTCTGTCATAGCTGAATAGCTCGAAGTATGTCAAATCAGCGAGAGGTGAGTGTGAGGCTGGCAGTGTCGGTAAGCGTGTAAGGGAGTATCTTGAATTTTAGGCATGAGCACTGATTGCTGATGGGTGAATGATGGGGTTGTGGTACATTGAAGAGCATGGGAGCTGCATTCATTAACCTTCACCATTGATGTGAGGTCATTGAACTTCTTGCTCTACTGCAACCAGACCCATAGGTTTGCTCTCCTGGAATTTACCTCTATGGCCACCTGCACCCATTCCCTTCACAGGGTATTCCCTGAGGGCCTCCTGGTTACCTGTCGAGTCATGACCTCCCTCCTCCTTTCAACCTCCTGGACTAAGGTCTCTCACGACACTTCAGAGAACTTGGGAGTCCTCTCTCTGATCTGGTGCTCTGTTTATAGTGTTCTTCCTTCCCTCAAAGACTTTCAGAAAGAGTTTCATCAGCTGCTGCCACGTACATGCACTTCCCCTTTGAGAGGGGCAGGCTGCCTTTAAGAAGTGCAGGCTAGCTGTAAGGGCATGCTAGCCATGATTGCACCTGTGCTCCCTGCTGAGTCTGTAGCTGGTCAGCAGCATGATTTGTGCACTGGGAAGCACATCACAATCACTAAGATGAGCAGGTAGGATAAAATCTGCTATCCTGAAAGATGATAGCAGATTTGTGTTGCATTGAACTAGCGCCACTCCCTTGGGGATGGTGCCTCAGCAATCGTAGTACTATGTTGTAGGACAGATTGGTGGACTGCTGTGAGACACCCACAAACCCCATTAAACAATGGTGTCCACAGCTATGATGGGAGCTGTCAGAGCTTATGTGGCATCACTTGCATGACTTCAGCCTGAGCTTCTACTGGAGCACTCAGATGTTGGGTCGATCTGCTTGTCTAATGGAAGCTGAGACATTGGCCATCAGACACAGCATCGTGGTTGGGTCCTCAAGTGCCTTAACCGAGTTAACATAACTACCATGATGGAAAGTATGAGCTCCAAGTTCTGTGCATAGTCTTGTGCAAGTTTGGCACCAAACTCCTCCATGCACATTGACAGTGGCCGCAGGCTTTCTGGCAGGCCTGCCAATGCACCAAGAGTTTCTGTGTGCGTATCCTTTTTCTGTGCACCAACCTATTGAAATCCTCATCTATGCCCTCTACGGCAGAATTCATGTGCAACCTCATCCTCCAGTGAGCAGGAGCCTATGCTGCCCTGTCTGACTGAAGGCCATTCATTCCTGTTGCCTCACCAATGAAGAATCCACCTAACCTACCCTCTAAATTACAGCTGCATCATGATGTGAGCTGGTGGCTATGAGTGTGAGATTGAGTGATAGTGTTTCTTCATCAGTTCCTTCTTCCTCTCCACTTCATGCTCCTACACTACAGAATGGTTAGATTGCAGTTCTTGGGTATCAGAAAGGTGAAAGGCACAAGGGTTGTGGTGAAGGGAGAGCAGGAAAAGCAAAAGGTGCATAATTAGACCATCTGCAGATTAGACCATCAGAAGCGATTGTGGGATGTGTGGAGGTGCATTAGTATGAACATACTGTCACCTTCAAAATTTCAGCCTTGCTGTTGGCCAGGGCCTCTATCACAGCCACTTTGAAGATGGCAAACACCATCTCCTCCATGGGGGTTAGGATATGTAGGCACACCTGTCCCCTGCCAGTTAGGTGCTGTTGCCTGTGGTTAGGCATCACTTTGTCCTGCAAAACAGAGACGCATGTGTCAATTAGTGTGATGCAATGTGTTTGGACGATGTGGCTGTCATAGTTGATTAGCTGATAGTGTGTTAAAACTGAGTGATGTTGGTGTGAGGCTTGCAATAGTGCTAAGTGTGTAAGGTGAAGTTTTGAATGTTAGGTATGTATCGTGGTTGATAAAGGGTGTTGGCAGTTGAGTGAAGGTGAGGTGGTGAATGGAACAGTGTGTGAAGTTAGTGGTACAGTTGGTGGAATATGGCATTTGAAGATGCATTCACTGACTTCACCACAAGTGTGACATAATTGAACTTCCTGCAGCACTGCATCCATGTTCTCTATGGCTAGAATTCTGGCATTGACTGTGACAGCTACCTGTTCTCACCACAGTGACTGTCTGGATGGCCTTCTGGTCCCCTCTGGTTAGATAACCTCCATTCTCCTGTCCACCACCTGCCTCCAGTGCTGCATCAGAGGAAGAACAGCATGCTCTCTGCTATGTTGTGCCATTCTTGTGTCTCTTTCAGGTCTAAGTCACTTATAGAATGACTTCCAGCACCTGCTAAAGTCAAAATGCACCTTCCTTTAAGAGGTGCGAGCTGGCTTTAAATAGTGTAGGTTAGGTTGAATTTACGGCAGCCTCTCACTGTTAGCTGACTACACACTACAATCATGTAAATGAAAATGTGAATGTGCCACCTGATTTGAAGCCACAGACATGGGTTAACAATAAATGTCTTATATTACAGATCTTGTCTGTGTTCCAATTTTTGAGAAATGAAGACACCATTAGGCCACAGCCAAGTTTAATAACACAAAAGGAGACAGTACTGAAATCTCATTATGTGCAAAGCAAGTTGTCAGTGATTTGAGTACATAATCCAACAAATACTTCAAAACTGAGGAACTAGCTTTTGGGTGGGAGGTTAAAGTGACACCCTTCCTGCCCAGGGTGTAAAGGGTCCCACAGCATTATTCCCTGCACTGATAATTCTGGTGTCCCCCAAGGACCTATCCTTGGCCTGCTTCTATTTCTCACCTACATCCTGTCTCTTGTAGAAATCATCCAAAGGCACAGCATTCATTCTCACAAGTATGCTAACCAGAGCCCAGCAACATAGGGTGCACAAGATGTAAAACACCGGGACCTGTGCTCAAGCAAATATTTTCAACACACCGCCAGAACGACAACAATCGTTGGCCAAGTAGCCTGTCAATTGAGATGGTCTAGGCACCAGATTGGCTTCATTGAACACTGCCAGAACAACAGCAATCATTGGCTAAGTAGGGCATGCCAGATTCCCCAGAACCTCCTTTCTTGCTTGCCTCATGTGAGGAGAGTTCTGTTTATTGGGCATTATTGGCAGATGACATAGCAGGCACTTCCTTCAGACCTGCCTCTGCATTACATTAATGGGCTTACCCCCACATCCTGCCCACAGTTTCCTGAAGTAATGTTCTAGCTCCTCTTTCTATGGTACCATATTACGTGAAGTGTCCGCAAATCCACGCTCGATGATCAAGCTTCCCGATCTCCTCCCGCTCGACAGCCAATCTTCCCAATCTCCTCCCGCTTGAGGACCAAGCTTCCCGTTTTCTTCCCACTCGACGCTCCTCTCCTGAGCCCTTGGGGAATGAGTGCTCAGGAGAGGAAGTTAAGCGGGAGGAGATCAGGAAGGGCCAGCGTCGAGTGGAAGGAGGTCAGGAAGGGCCACCACCGAGTGGGAACAGGTCAGGAAGCTTGGCCATCGAGTGAGGGAAGGGCTAGCGCTTCCATTTTGGAACCCCTCAGGGTGACCTATCCTATCACATTTTTTATGTTTATATGCAGGAGACCACAATGGGACAGAGCTTATCTTTAATAGGCAACTTGATATAAATTGTCCTGGATCATTGAGAGAAAAACCATGCTGCAAATATTCCAACGGTTTCTATGTGCAAAAATATTTCCAGTTATGACAGAAAATTTGCATTTGAGACTACGAATATCTTATAAGACATACAAACCATGCCCAACATCTTACAACAAATTACAAATCTCTCCATGGCCTTGCCCTTCCCCTCCTTATCTCTGCAATTTCCTTCAGCCCCACAACCCTCTGAGATAGCTGCACTTCTCTAATTCTCTAACTTTCCAACTGTTTCACATCATAACTAGCAATTTGGTTGCCCTGGAAATGAGAAAGGAGCATGATTACAGATCCATTTTGATTCACCAGTTCTCTGCTCTTCCCAGTATTTAATTCATGTTTCATAAATTCTCTCCTTCAACCTAATTACCAGATGTTGACATGATTAAAGCCTTGCATTCTGCTGATTTGGAAGCACGCTTGCTTTTGAGACAAAAGTTTATGGTTTCAAAGTCCACTCCAGAGCCTTGAGCCCATGGCTAACAATTCAGTGCAGCACTGAGGGATTAGATGAGGTGATAAGAAAATTTGCAAGGCTCCTTCAGCCTTCTCAGATGGGCATAAAAGATCGCATCACTCTCTTCAAAAATGAGCAAAGGTGTTTCTCTGGTATCCCGGCTAATCTTTCAATTACCACCGCTAAAAAAAACTTCTTTGTCCATTTATCTCAGCTGATTTTGGGACCTTGTTGGGTGAACATTGACTGCTTTGTTTCTCTATATAACACAAAAATACTTTTTTGGTTGTGAATTATGAAAAGCACTTACTCAATGCAGACTGTTTCCTTTGCAAATATGATCATACAAACACACAATTAATTAAATTGCTTTGTCTACTATAAGTATTAATTTCTTCTTAACACTTCAGTTAAAATCACCAATTCATTTGATATGAACACGTTAAATTCCCACACTAATATTTGTACAGTATGATTTCAAAGTCTGAAAGAACAAAATATTCTACAAGACTTTTTTCTGGTATTTACAAATGAATATATCGCATTGCATGAATATTAACAGTGTTTAACAATTAGCAGGAGCTATTGTATAACTCAACCTCAGCAGGTTTTCCTCCACAATCCCAATCAAAATGTGGAGAACTTCTCCTGGTCTCCAGGAGGATTTCCCTCACACTTGCACCTACCCAACAATTTGTAAAATTCCCCAGGTCCAGGATTTTCAGGTCGGCATGTGGGCATGCGCCTGACACTCCTGAGCGTGAAACAACTTGCGATGATGCTGGGCGAGCATGCCAACATCATCGTGCACTCGCGTGATATTTTGGTTGGTGGGCATGCACAAGAGTTGGCAGCACGCATGCCAACAATTAAGAGGCCATTAAGGCCCTTAAGCAGCTAATTAAGCAGAATTTCATGCCTATCCAACCTTATGGTTGGCGGGCGGGCGAATAGGCCAGGCGACCTTTGCATTTTTAGCGAAACCTCATCCAAGGGTGGGATGAGGTTTTGAACAATGAATATAAAAATGTCACAATGAGTCACATGTGGCACATGTTTATATTAATTGTAGATTCTTCATTTCTCATATTAAAACTCTTCAGCTCCCTGAGGCAGCTCTGTGCCTATAAATTGGCCAGCCACCGTGAAATCGCTGTCAGGGCCCGAGCATGGGTGGTGGACCATTTCGCGGCCGCTCCCGGGCCCACCTGCCCAATGAGGGGAAAATCCTGCCCCAGGTATACCCTGTCCACAAAGAGCAGGACAAATCCAAACCAGACAATTACCACATCATCAATCTTCTCTTGATCATCAGCAAAGTGATAGAAGGTGTTGCAACAGTGCTATCAAGCAGCACTTCTGGTCCCCTCTGTTTAGATAACCTCCAACCTCCTGTCCACCACCTGCCTCCAGCGCTGCATCAGAGGAAGAAGAGCATGGGGAGGCGATGATGATGGCGCATTGGCATTGTCGCTGGACTAGTAATCTAGAGACGCAGGGTAATGCTCTGGCAACCCGGGTTTGAATCCCACCGTGGTAGATGGTGGAATTTGAATTCAATAAAAAAATTGGAATTAAAGGCCTAATGATGACCATGATATTATTGTCGATTGTTGTAAAAACCCATCTGGTTCACTAATGTCCTTTAGGGAAGGAAATCTGCCATCCTTACCTGGTCTGGCCTACATGTGACTCCAGACCCACAGCAATGTGGTTGACTTTTAAATTCCCTCTGAACAAAGGCAATTAGGGATGGGTAATAAATGCTGGCCTAGCCAGCAACACCCAAAATCCCATGAACGAATTAAAACAAAAATACTTGCTCAGCAATAACTAACTAACATTAAGTTTGGGTTCTGCCAGGACCATTCAGCCCCTGACCTTATTACAGCCTTAGTCCAAACATGAACAAAAGAGCTGAACACAAGAGGTGAGAGTGACTGGTCTCGACATCAAGGCAGCATGTGACCAAGTTTGGCATCCAGGAGACCTAGCAAAACTGGAGTCAATGGCAATCAGGGGCAGGGGGGAGTCAGGGGGGAACCTCTCCGCTGTTTGGAGTCATACCTGGCACAAAGGAAGATGGTTGTGTTTGTTGGAGGTCAAACACCTCAGTTCCAGGACATCGCTGCAGGAGTTCCTCAGGGTAGTGTCCTAGGCCCAACCACCTTCCGCTGTTTCATCAATGACCTTCCCTCCATCATTATGTCAGGAGTGGGGATATTCACTGATGATTACACAATATTCTGGAGCAATCACGACTCCTCAGGTACTGAAGCAGTTCATGCCAATATGCAGCAAGACCTGGACAACATTCAGGCTTGGGCTGATAAGTGGCAAATAACATTCGTGCCACACAAGTGCCAGGCAATGACCAGCTCCAGCAAGAGAGAACCCAATTAACTCCCCTTGAGATTCAATCAACATCCTGAGAGTTGTTGTTAACAGAAACTGATTGGACCAGTCATATAAATACCGTGCCTACAGAAGCAGGTCAGAGGTTTGGAATCCTGCATGAATAACTCACCTCCTGACACCCCATAGCGTGTCCACCATCTAAAACGCATAAGCCAGGAGTGTGATGAAATACTCTCCACTTGCCTGGATGAGTGCAGCTCCAATAGCACTCAAGAAGCTCAATACTGTCCAAAAGAAAGCAGCCTGCTTGATTGGCACCCCATTCACCATTTTCAACATTCACTCCCTCCACCACCGCTGCACAATGGCAATATTGTGTACTATCTACAAGATGCACTGCAGCAACTCATCAAAGCTCCTTCAACAGCACCTACTGAACTCATAACCTCTACCACCTAGAAGGCAAGGGCAGTAGATGCAAGGGAGCAACACCATCTGCAAGTTCCCCTCCAAACCATGCACCATCCTAACTTGGAACTATATCACTGTTCCTTCACTGTCACTGGGTCAAAATCCTGGAACTCCCTTCCTAACAGTGCTGTGGGTGTATCTACACCACATGGACTGCAGCAGTTCAAGAAGGCCACTCACCACCACCTTCTCAAGGGCAGTTAGGTATGGGCAATAAATGCTGGCCCAGTCAGCAACACCCACACCCCGTGAAAGAATATAAAAAATCACTATTTTGACCAGGACCACCATGCCCCCACTGCTTGGCTTGCAGCCTAGGGATCCAGTGGATTTTCCTGCACTTCACCACATGGCAACAATTCCTGGGATTGTTATGTGGAGGTAGTGATAGATCCTCAGAAGCAGCAGCATCTATTCAAATAAAGGGGCAGGATTGGCCTATATGTCCTTCACCAGCATGGTTGAAACTCATCTGTCCACTGAAGTAGTCTAGTATGCTAATCAACCGCATCGAACCACTACTAAGACTACCACATGGACTGCAGCGATTCAAGATGAAAGCCCACCATTCACACCTTTCCAAGGCGTCTAGGGATTGACAATAACTGCCAGTCTTTCCAGTCACACCCACATCTCAGAAATGAATTTTAAAATTTCAAATATTGACAGTGGGTGCCTGTTGTACATTATAGAAGCTAGAGTGACTCACTGGGTAGTTCTCCAGCCTCTGAGCCAGAAGTCCCTGGGTTCAAGCCCCACTCCAGGACTTGTTGGCCATGAAAGAACACAGCCTGTGGTGGAGGCAAGCCAGTATGTATTGGTGCCAATTCCCAGCCCAGGTAAATGGGGAGGCTTAGCAGCAGGAAGGGCATCTGGCTGCAAACCAACCTGCCAAATTCAAACGATGGCTGAAATGAAGGAGTTATCAACCAGAATTGTGACAACCCCACGTAACATGGGAAAAGCAGAAGGAGGAAGGGACCTGATATACATTCTTAATACATTTCTTTTTCAGCTGTGCCATGTTTCTAAAGATTCTTCGTTGATTGAGATATAAGCTGAGGATAAATGAAGTTTATTATTTTTACCATCAGGTAGTATTTGTGCAGAACTTTCCTTCAGAAGATTTAATAGATGTGTCAGGTGCCATGATAGAACAGATTTTACTTGGTGGAAAGAACGGGCTTGGCACAATGGCCTCTAATTGATTCACGTTCTTATTCAATCATAAAATCAGGAACAAATTATTATGTTGGTGCAGCAGGGAGAGTACTTTACTTTATGTGCCCTGATTTTCTCCCAGGAAAGTCACTTTTCCCCACATGCCCCTGCTAACTGGGATAGCAAGATAGCCCATGCTGTAGAGATCCCATTGAATGATAACAGTTTTACTCTATGCCTGGCTAACAGCAAGCGTTCTTTAATTGGAAATACAAAATCTAAGAGGATTTATTTCTACTTTCTTCTCCAAGATATATGTTTTGCTTCTGATTGTATCTGCCCGATTGAAAACTGATGAAATGCATCTGGCTGTCTCGTGACTCTGAGTGACAGGTAGCTCCAGGACTTGAATTAATGGCCTCCTTGTTGGAAGTCAAGTACTTTATCACATCAGCGCTGGGATACTTAGGAAGAACACTTGTAAGGCTTGAGTGAGATATTTTATCAGGATATGGTAAGTGGCAAAGGTAACTTCAGGCCTGGCTTTCGGTGCTTAACATCATCATTGGAAAACATATAAGAAGTTGTTTATAGTTGCACAATAATTGTATATTTCTTCCCATAACCATAATAGACATTAAGCTTTTGAAAAAAATCTGATGTAAATATTAATTCTTAAAGGACTGATAGGTTTGTCACACACACATCGCAAGCCCAGTTAACATCTGCACCTGGTTCATTAAAGTAACAAAGCTGAATGAGATGCATGTCAGGTTCAATTCTTGCCAAGTGAAAAGATACCTGAGTCACTTCAATTCTGATAGAGCTTGCCATGTCAAGTTCAATATATCTTGATTAGTCTCTGTAGGTCTCTCTCACCTAGGAAAGATGTCTACTTTTCCTGTTACTGTTATATCTGGTTATCTAGAATGGTAAGGTACTTATATTGGATAACAAAGGTGTCAGTGACCATTTTAGTAAAATTAAAGAGGCAGAAATAAAAAAAAGGGAAAAGAAAGAACAGCACTGCATTTGAAAAAGAAAAACTGGGAAAGATTTTGAGCCTTCAATCAAAAATGGTAAGCAACTTTTTCTTTCAGATGTTAAGATGTTTCAGATTGCTTTCCCTGATTGGAAATCTCATACATAAAAGTAATTGGAAGTAAGAACAAATCAGTGTCATTTTGAATTTCATTTTTATTTATGAAGTTTTGCATAATTTATGCTCAAACCGTAAACGTCTTTCATCATTTACATCAGAAAATGTAGGGGCTTATTTACAAAAGATCTGTTTTTTGTAAATTCTCTGTTCGTTTTTGACCAGACACATAATTTTACTTTGAACAAAAATCTGTACTTCTGATGATTTTATTTTGAATCATCCACTTCTTATTAGAGCAAAAAGCTACAAAAATATGTAAACTTACAAGTTTAGCTAATAATTGGGGTTGACCTAATCAACTGTCGAGTCAGTGGGTTAATTCTGCCATGACTTTAACCTTGCCATGTGATTGGGTTTAGAGCTACTTAGCACAGGTTTTTCAACCGGCTGGGTTGCAATTGTCTTTCTCGGTTCTGTTTCTTTCCTATAATCCCACAACCTCCTTAAATTTAAATTAGCCACTGGTGCCAATGAGTTCAATGGAGTAAACTAGGCCCAAACTAGCTGCCTGTCACATACCCTGCCTTCAATTAATTTACACATATATACTCAGTAAGCTCAGGTAACCCACTATGGCTGAGACTACTGCCGGTTTGTTTTTAGTTTGTACAGTCTGGAACCAGTGGATTTTTATTCTTATTTTGATGACTATGGTTTCTGTATTTGGATGTTAATTATTTACTTTATTTATTCATAAGGTGCTAAGGGAAGGTGGATGAAATATAATTCTGCAATCTTTCTGTGCCAATTATATCCCTGCATGTGGCAATATCATGCTTTTTGTTTGTAGCGCAAAAACAACCTCTGCATTGTAGATGGATATTCCATAAACATTGGTACTTGGGCCTATATCTTCTTCCTTTGGAATAGCTCTAAAAAAAACATATTTCACCATCTATTAAAGGCTTGTGAAGAAAATAGAGACTAGTATAAAGAAACCACTAATATTAATTAAAAGTAATATTGGAATTACTCAGATAACATTGGAGGAAAAGAATAATACAGCAGTGATGGCAAGACTTTTTTCCTTTACTTGAGGAGTCAGAGAAAATTATTCCATCGAGCCATGATCCCCCTTAGAATAGAATCATAGAATGGCTACAGCATAGAAAGAGGCCATTTAGCCCATAATGTCTGTGCTGGCCCTCTGAAGGAGCAATTTACCTAGTGCCACTGCCCTGCCTTGTCCCCATAATACTGCATTGTTTTCCTTTTCAGTTAATGATCCAATTTTGTTTTGAAAGCCTCAATTGCCCCTGCCTCCGCCACACCCTCAGGCGGGGCATCCCAGGTCCTAACCACTCATTGCATGAAAAAGATTTTCCTCAAGTCACCAATGCTTTTTTTGCCAGTTACCTTAAATTTGTGCCCTCGATCCTTCCACTAATGGGAACAGTTTCTCCCTATCTACTCTGTCCAGACCACTCTTGATTTTGAATACTTCTACCAAATCTCCTCCAACCTTCTCTTCTCCAAGGCAAACACCCCCAAGTTCCTCATCCCTGGAACTATTCTCATGAATCTTGTCTGTACTGTCTCTAATGTCTTCACATCCTTCCTAAAGTGTGGTGCCCAGAACTGGACAATACTCCAGCCTGAGGCTGAACCAGTGTTTTATACAGCTTTAACTTAACTTCCCTGCTTTTGATTCTATGCCCCTATTGATAAAATCCAGGATGCAGTATGCTTTATTAACTGTTCTCTTAGCCTGTCCTCCCACATTCAATGATTTATGCACATATACACCCTGGAAATATGTACAAGGAAGGCTCACAAGATTGTTTCTCATGAGCCTTCCTTAAATAAATAAATCTTCTATCTGCTTTAGCCCTAGTGCCATTTCCTTGAATTCCCTTAACATCTCCCTGATGCATCATCACGTTAGGCCACAGCATGGATATTGCATTGACCTAATGCGGTGTGGATCTTTCCATCACACACTTGGGAAGAGCATTAAAACTGTTAAAGGCCCAATAGTGCACAAATGAGTAAATGATTCATGTTGTTCTGCAGAATATCAAATTTCATTAATCACAATTAAACAACAAAATGACATTGAACTGCACACAATCAATCACCCAGTGAAACCCAAGTGCAGCTAGGTGGATTTTCTCACATGCTTGTAGGTGCTCCTACTTGGTGCTCCCCCTACTGTCAGCTGAGGTGGAGGCAGGCTGCTGACCTTCCTGCTCAGTGGCTTTCAATGGGACGGTGATCGTCCTCTGGTTGCCTAAGGCATTGAGGGGCTTGGCATATGGGGGGTGGGGCTACTGCAAATATGCAGGAGCCGCTTCTGACTTTGTTGCTTCCTGAGATATTAGTGGCATCATCAGAGGGAGGGAGGACTAGAAATTCATGCCAGGAACTCCCCAAGAAGGGCCCCCAGATGCTTCAGGCCGCCACTCCTCCACCCTTTCAAGATGTACTTGTCCCTCCCTGCTCACCTGAGAAGCATGAACACCTGGCAATTATTCCAGGCATTTCATAACCCTTTCGCCCAGCAATTGGAGCGTCTTGCAGGTCCACGTGTATCTCTGGCATCCATTGGGTGGATTGCTGGATGCAGCTGTCCAAAAGGGTCACCACTTTGTCAACAGAGGAAGCCATGGCTGTACTCATAGCCCCGATGAACCTCTCCATCATTCAAACATCAGTGCGCATAGCCCCTTGGAGTTGCATCAGGTATTTTTTTAAATTACTTTTTCATGGGATGTGGGCATCACTGGTTAGGCCAGCATTTATTGCCCATCCCTAATTGTCCTTGAGAAGGTGGTGTTGAGCTGCTTTCTTGAACCGCTGCACTTCATGTGGTGTAGGTACACCCACAGTGCTGTTAGGGAGGGAGTTGCAGGATTTTTACCCAGTGACAGCGAAGGAACAGCGACATATTTCCAAGTCAGGATGGTGCGTGGCTTGGAGATGAACCTGCAGGTGGAGGTGTTCCCTTGCACCTGCTGCCCTCGTCCTTCTTTTTGATAAAGGTTGCGGGTTTGGAAGATGCTATCAAAAGAGCCTTTGTGAGTTGCTGCAGTGCATCTTGTAGATGGTGCACACTGCTGCTACTGTGCAACAGTGGTGGAGGGAGTGAGTGTTGAAGGTGATGGATAGGGTGCGAATCAAGGAGGTTGATTTGTCCTGGATGGTGTTGAGCTTCTTACATGTTGTTGGAGCTGCACTCACCCAGGCAAGCTGGGAATATTTTATTATGCTCCTGACTTGTACCTTGTAGATGGTAGACAGGTTTTGGGAAGTCAGGAGGTGAGTTACTCACCGTAGATGTTCACACACCTCACGCTGCACCTCCAGCATCCACTGCACTGTTGTTGACAACAGTGGCATGTCATCAGCTTGAAGCTGAGCATCACTGTGCCCTCCCACAGTCTTCCAATTAGCCACAACTATTATTACGCTGCCTCCTTCAGCTGCTTACCAGATTGTGCCCCCGTTGCTACATGTGCGCATCTGCCCAATGATGTGAACGTATCTGCTGGTGAAAGGTGCAAAGGAATGAATTCACATTGCTTCCTCTGAGGTCTCCCCCTACTCCTCAGAGGTGGAGGGCTGTCCTGCAGGCTTGGATCTGGATGTTTTAGTCTATCATCTGTTAGAGAGAAAAGGAGTGATAAGAGGAAATTGCATGTTCCAACACATCCTTCTGACTACTCACCCTTTGGAGCTCCATGTGACTAGTGATGGCCACATGAGTGATACGCTTATTGCTTGCCATGGGGTGTACTGCTGTCATTCATTAGGGCACTCACTGTCTGATGCCTCCACACTAACATCACCATCAGCGACAGACTCCCCTGCCTTCAGGCTTCCTAGCCGTTTGACCACTTTTTCTATTGTCATCAGGACTGAGAGATATGTCACACCAGCTCCAGTCTTTCTTCTCTCAGCAAGCAAATAAATCATCATTAACATTTGTCTATTAAAGACATGCACCACACCTATGTTGACTCACTGACCATTATGGTGCCACAGGGATGTCTCCTGTATGTGGCCATTCAGCACCCGCAATGCAGGGGTCAGCTCTGACTGACCGATGTTCTCCTCAAAGAGGTTAACTTTCATCTGACAGCCAGGACATTGCCGATGACTAGATGGGCACTTCCTTCTTCAATTTAAAATTCATCTTTTATGACGTTTAATGCTGCAAGCTTAATGTTATGCACGGCACTCACCTTGTCAGACTGGATCAGGTCATTGATCCTCTTCCTGCACTGCAACCACATATGTGGGACCACCTCATGGCTGATCTGCTCTTTCACAATCTCCACGCCATACCCTCTTCATCTGCCTTGCCAGCCTCTTCTTCCCATTCTGAGGGAAAAGGACTTGTCTCCATGCCCTTACCACTTTGAGATAATTAAGGCCCCCACTAGAAACAATTTAGCGGCCTTGCCAGCATTTTTCCAAAGGCTCCATGCCCCAAAGGTGAGGCGGCAGGCAGGAAGGGCTGTCACTGCGGCCCAAATAATCCACCTAGAAGGGTTTCCCCTTCGCTCCAAAGGGCCACCTAATGGCTTTTTTCTTCAGAATTTTTAATTTGAATACATGCCAGGGAGGGAGTGTCCATTTTGAAGTGCCCTCACAGTAGCTGACCTGCCTTAGCAGCTCCTACTTCCACCAGCAGCGCTGCCAGTTCGTTGATTGGGCTTAATAGGACAGGGAATGCAGAGGCAGCCAATTAGGAGGCAGCCTGCAGGAAGATCGTGCCGTTGGGTGCCTTGTCGGAAAGTACAGGCTCGGGGCCTCCCCATATGGTCCTGATATCAGTGCCCAAAGACCACAGAAAAATCTAGCCCTTGGGTCTGCTTGTTTCCTGCTAATCAACTAATACCTTATAATTATGACAAACCAATCAAATCATGCACGTAAAAAGAATGAGGGGACATTGACTAATAATACTTGTGAATATCCAGGAAAGTTGTTTATGGTGAGTCAGAGTCATAACCAATTAAAAAGGAGAAAAATACAAAAATGTAACGAATGAGAAAGAGGAAATTGGCAGATCAACAGTCATAACATAGATGACAGTCATGGCATACAGAAGAGATGTTGTTATTAAAAATTTTGATTCTGAAACAAATTCCAAAATAGCCAACCTTAAAACTTCATCTAATTATTGAGCTTTCACAGATAAAGTTGTTTCCACTTTCCAAAATGAGATTGCTTACATTTATATTAAGAAGTGTCAATCAATCATGAACGTGTGGTGTCAGTTGGTTGATTTACACATGGTAGCAGTACATAGGATTTTCGATTTAATATAACCCTATTACCTATCCAATAGAAATTTGTTAGTTTGTTGGTATGGGAGTGAGTGTCCAAACATTTAGATTTGTCTGTCTGCAACAAATCTATTTATAGCTGACAAATTTCTATTAGGTTGGTAGTCTGTCTAATGAAGCTGAAATGCTTTCTTGCCCATCAAGATGTGTCCATTGATAAAGCAGAGAGCACCAAGCAAGCAAGACACCTGTATAAGTTTTGTCCCTAAAGCTCTAGGACCAGTTGGACATGTAACTTTCCAATCTTCAAAACTCTTATCAAAAAGCTATTGACCCATAGTTTTCTGTCAAAATAACAATAACACTAATGGCACTATTTATGCGCAAACTTCAGGCAAGGCAGATGCAAAATTAATTGAAGATATCCCAAAGTTGTTGTGTGAGTTGTGCAACTTTACCATAACCTTGCAAAACACCATCTCGCAGACTGCCTCATCATCAAAATATATGGAATAATGTGAAGTTACTCTACCTGTGCAAGAATTACAAACCAATCTTGCAAAACGTGAACAGGCAAGGCAACGTCTAAATAATGCTAGATGGCCAAGGACAGCAAACAAAACAAGGACAAAGGAGCTGAATACCACAGATTAAGTGAGAGTAACTACCCTTGACATCACGGCAACATTTGACCGAATGTCGCAACAAGGGACTCTAGCAAAATTGAAGTCAGTGTGGATTGAGGGAAAGCTCTCTACTGGCTAGAGTCATACCTAGTACAAAAGAAGATAGCTGTAGTAGTTGGAGGCCAATCATCTCAGCCCCAGGACATTGCTGCAGGAGTTCCTCAAGATAGTGAGGCCAACCATCTTCAACTGCTTCTTCAAAGACCTTTCCTCCATCATAAGGTCAGAAGTGTTCAGTTCTATTTGTAACTCCTCAGATAATGAAGCAGTTTGTGCCTGCATTCAGCAAGATCTGGACAACATTCAGGTCTGGGCTAATAAATGGAATGTAGCATTCATGCTGCACATGGGGCAGGCAATGACCATCTCCAAACAAAAGGGAGCCTGAACCCCTCTCCTTGATAATATCATCCCAACATCAAGTTCCTCACCATCAACATGCTGGGACAGATCATTGACCAGAAAATGTAACTGGACCAGACATATAAACACTGTGGCTAAAGGAGCAGGTCACAAGTTGAGTATTCTGTAGTGAGTGACTCCACCTCCTGACTCCCCAAAACCTAGAATACTGTTCAACTGGTTGGATGAGTGCAGTTCCAAAATAATTCAAGAAACTCAAAACCATCCAGGTCAATGCAGCCTGCCTAATTGGCACTCCATCCACCACCTTAAACTTCACTCCCTCCACCACTGCCTGCAGTACCATTTACAAAATGCTCTGCAGCAACTCACCAAGGGTCCTTGGACAGAACCTTCCAAACCTGCAACCTCTACCACCTAGAAGTGGTGCGTGGGAACATCACCACCTGCAAGTGTCCCTCCAAGCCGCATACCACTCTGATTTGGAACTATATCACCAATCCTTCAATGACTAAGATGAAGTGTCTGAATGTATGGGGCAGAATTTTGCTCTTGGTGAGCGTGTGGGCCCCACTGGCTCGGCGGCAGGCGGACAGCTGACCCCCGCAACCGAAACAGGGCCCGCTGCCATTTTGAGTGGGCGGGCCAGTTAAAACCCGCCCAGCGGCCTGCCCGACAGGTAGCGCTATCTGTGCGGGGTGGGGGAGGGAATCCCCAGCTGTCAAAGTGCTCTCTTTCGTGCATGCGTGCGAAAGAGCGCACTGCTCCCTGAGGCAAAGTGCTGTCTCAGGGAGATTACTGACAGTCCAAAAAACTTTAAAAATAGCAAAATTTAAAAATTATTAACATGTTCCCCTCATGTGATAATGCCACATGAGATGGGACATGTTAATAAATATCACATAAAATGAATTAAAGATTTTTAAAACGGACATGAAACCTCATCCCACCAGTGGAGGAGGTTTCATGTATTATCAGAAGCCCGCTGGGGCTCCTGGCCTGCCCGCCAGCCTTAAGGTTGGATGGGCAGGTCTTTAATTATCTTAATTACTCTGTCAATGGCCTCAACTGGCCATTGACAGGTCAGCGGGCGGACAGCTGATTTCGCTGTCCGCCCACCTTCCTAAAAATTTAAAGCAACCGGGATGACGTCAGGGGTTCCTCCCGATGTCATCCCGCATCATTTTCCTGTCGGCATGCGGGCCCCGACCCCAAATCACCGACGGGAAAATTCAGGCCATGGCTGATAAATTTGCAGATGACATAAAGACAGGTAGAAAAATAATTTGCCAAGAAGACATAAAGCTGATGGTTTTGGCCTCTCTCCAAATTTTCTGATCCTACCAGTGACAATTCCTGTTGCTTGTGGGACTGGAAAATCCCTGCCAAAGAGTCTACAAAGGGATATAGGTAGGTTAAGTGAGTGAGCAAAAATTTGGTAGATGGTGTATAATATGGGAAATGTAAGGTTGTGCACTTTGGCAGGAAGAATTAAAAGCAGTATATTATTTGAATAGAGAGAGACTGTCGAACTCTATGCTACAGAGGGATCTGGTTTAACGGTACATGAAGCACGAAAAGTTGGTATGCAGGCACAGCAAGTGATTAGGAAGGCAAATGGAATGTTGGTGTCTATTGCAAGTGGGATTGAGTATAAAATCAGTCCAAACCTGAATGTTGTCCAGATCTTGCTGAATGTAAGGAAGTGTTGCTGCAGCTGTATAGGGCCTTAGTTAGACGGCGTCTGGAGCACTGTGTAGAATTTTGCTCTCCTTACTAAGAAAGGATAGAATTGTATGAGAAGCAGTTTAGAGGAGGTTTACTCAACTGATTCCTGCTATGAAACATAGAAACATAGAAAATAGCAACAGAAGTAGGCCATTTGGCCCTTCGAGCCTGCTCCGCCATTCATTATGATCATGGCTGATCATCCAACTCAATAGCCTGCTCCCACTTTCTCCCCATATCCCTTGAACTTCTTTGCCCCAAGAGCTATATCTAATTCCTTCTTGAAAACACACAATGTTTTGGCCTCAACTACTTTCTGTGGTAGCGAATTTCACAGCCTCACCACTCTCTGGGTGAAGAAATTTCTCCTCATCTCAGTCCTAAATGGTCTACCCCATATCCTCAGATTGTGACCCCTGGTTCTGGACTCTCCCACCATCAGGAACATCCTTCCTGCATCTACCTGTCTAATCCTGTTAGAATTTTATAGGTTTCTATGAGATCCCCCCTCATTCTTCTGAACTCCAGCGAACATAATCCTAACCGACTCAATCTCTCCTCATATGTCAGTCCCGCCATCCCAGGAATCAGTCTGGTAAACCTTCACTGCACTCCCTCTATAGCAAGAACATCCTTCCTCAGATAAGGAGACCAAAACTGAACACAATATTCCAAGTGTGGTCTCACCAAGGCCCTGTATAGTTGCAGCAAGACATCCCTGCTCCTGTACTCGAATCCTCTCACTAGGAGGGCCAACATACCATTTGCTTCCTTTACTGCCTGCTGCACCTGCATGCTTACCTTCAGTGACTGGTGTACAAGGACACCCAGGTCTCGTTGCACATTCCCCTCTCTCAATTTATAGCCATTCAGATAATAATCTGCCTTCCTGTTTTTGCTACCAAAGTGGATAACCTCAGATTTATTCACATTATACTGCATCTGCCATGCATTTTCCCACTCACTCAGCTTGTCCAAATCACACTGAAGCATCTCTGCATCCTCCTCACAGCTCACCCTCGCACACAGCTTTGTGTCATCTGCAAATTTGGAGATATAACATTTAGTTCCCTCATCTAAGTCATTAATATATATTGTGAATAGCTGGGGTCCCAGCACCGATCCCTGCAGTACCCCACTAGTCACTGCCTGCCATTCGGAAAAAGACTCGTTTATTCCTACTCTTCGTTTCCTGTCTGCCAACCAGTTTTCTATCCATCTCAATACACTACCCCCAATACCATGCGCTTTAATTTTACACGCTAATCTCTTATGTGGGACTTTGTTGAAAGCCTTCTGAAAGTCCAAGTAAACCACACCCACTGGCTCCTCCTCACCAACTTTACTAGTTACATTTTCAAAAAATTCCAGTAGATTTGTCAAGCACGATTTCCCTTTCGTAAATCCGTGCTGACTCTGTCAGATTCTGCCACTATTTTCCAAGTGTTCAGCTATTACATCTTTTATAATTGACTCTAGAATTTTCCCACTACCGACGTCAGGCTGACTGGTCTATAACTCCCTGTTTTCTCTCTACCTCCCTTTTTAAATAGTGGGGTTACATTAGCTACCCTCCAATCTGTAGGAACTGTTCCAGAGTCTATAGAATCTCGGAAGATGACCACCAATGCATCCACTATTTCTTGGGCCACTTCCTTGAGTACTCTGGGATGTAGATTAACAGGCCTTGGGGATTTATCGGCCTTCAATCCCATCAATTTCTCCAACGCCATTTCCCTACTAATATTGACTTCATTCAGTTCCTCCCTCTCACTAAACCCTGTGTTCCCCAACATTTCTGGTGTAATATTTGTATCCTCCTTTGTGAAGACAGAACCAAAATATGTATTTAGTTGGTCAGCCATTTCTTTCTTCCCCATTATAAATTCCCCTGTTTCTGACTGTAAGGGACCTACATTTGTCTTCACCAATCTTTTTCTCTTCACATACCTATAGAAACTTTTACAGTCAGTTTTTATGTTCCCCGCAAGCTTACTCTCATATTCTATTTTCCCCTTAATCAATCCCTTGGTCCTTCTTTGCTGAATTCTAAAGTGCTCCCAATCCTCAGGTCTGTTTTTTCTGGCCAGTTTGTATGCCTCTTCCTTGGATGAAGATTTGTCTTATGAGAAAAGGTTGAGCAGGTTGGGTCTATACCCATTGGAGTTTAGAAGAATGAGAGGTGACCTTGAAACATATAAGATCCTAAGGGGACCTGACCAGGTGGATGCTTTTTTAAATTCATTCATGGGATGTGAGCATCGCTGGCTAGGCCTGCATTTATTTCCATCCCTAATTGCCAATGAGAAGATGGTGATGAGCTACCTTCTTGTACTGCTGCAGTCCATATGGTATAGGTACACCCACAGTGCCGTTAGGGAGCAGGTTCCAGGATTTTAACCCAGCAACAGTGAATGACGATATATTTCCAAGTCAGGATGATGAGTGGCTTGGAGGAGAACTTCCAGGTGGTGGTATTCCCATCTACCTGCTCTTGTCCTTCTAGATGGTAGTGGTCGTGGGTTTGGAAGGTGCTGCCTAGGGAAGCTTGGTGAGTTCCTGCAGTGCAATTTGTAGATGGTACACACTGCTTCCACTGCGCATCGGTGGTGGAGGGAGTGAATGTTGCAGATGGCATGCCAATCAAGTGGGTGGCTTTGTCCTGAATGGTGTCCAGCTTCTTTAGTATTGTTGGAGCTGCACTCATCCAGGCAAGTGGGGAGTATTCCATCACACTCCTGACTTGTGCCTTGTAGATGGTGGACAGGCATTGGGCATTTGGGGGTGAGTTACTCACTGCAAAATTCTAAGCCTCCGACCTGCTCTTGTAGCCATAGTATTTATATAGCTAGTCCAGTTCAGTTTCCGGTCAATGATAAGCCCCAGGATGTTGATAGTTGGGGATTCAGCGATGGTAATACCATTGAATGTCAAGGGGATAATGGTTAGATTCTGTCTCGTTAGAGATAATCATTGCTTGGCACTTGTGTGGTGCAATTGTTACTTGCCACTTGTCAGCCCAAGCCTGGATATTGCCCAAGTCTTGCTTCATTTGGACATGGGCTGCTCCAGTATCTGTGGAGTAGCAAATGGTGCTGAACATTGTGCAATCATCGCGAATATACCCACTTCTGACCTTCCGATGGAAGGAAGGTCATTGATAAAGCAGCTGAAGATGGTTGGGCCTAGGACACTACCCTGAGGAACTCCTGCCCTGATGTCCTGGAGCTGAGATGACTGACCTCCAACAACCACAACCATCTTCCTTTATGGTAGGCATGACTCCAACCAGTGGAGAGTTTTCCCCCTGATTCCCATTGACTCCAGTTCTGTTGGGGCTCTGCTGAGAGGACGGTTCCCCATATAGGGAGTCTAGAACTAAGGGCTGCTGTCATATGGCTTCAGGTCATCTACAATGGGTGTCTATTTACATACCAGAACTGATGGAAAGCTGTTTAATCTTGTCCACCTGAGATTGAAAACAAAAGCACGTCAAGTCCTAATCAGAGAATTGCTCGACATTGATGAAGCCACACTAGCAACCCATTCCAAGGAAAAGCTTCCACAGCAAATGGACAGAGGGCGGAATTTTTCATGCTCACTGGTATCGGGCGTGTTTGGCAGTGTGAGCGGACAACATGGCAAGACGGCCAAAAATCAGTTTCACGACGTTGTGAAGCCAGTTTGCAATTGTCCGCTCTGCCCGCCAATGGCGGGCCGCATTTCCTGCTGTCGGATATTGGGAACCTCATTGTAATATATCTGCATATTATTATAAAGCCAGCCCACCAGAATCATGCCCCCATGCTAGATCATCTGAGCACGTCAGCGTGCATTCACAACAGCATATATAAGGCGTACACTTGGCGGGCTGCACTTCGAGCGGAAGTCGGAGGTGAGTGCACAGTAATGTTGCACAGCTCTCGTGAGGGTCACCTGTTGGATTTCAAGGTTGAGGCGCTGCTCATTCAGGTGAGGTCGCAGGCAAGTCGCTTTTTCCCAGCTGGCTGACAGTGCAGTGCCGGGGCAAGGGGTGCACTGCAGTTGAGGCGACATGGGGTGAGCAAGTGCTGCACTGTGGTTGATGGTAGTGCACAAGCACATGTGGGATTGGAGGGAGGGAAGCAGCCTTACATTAGGGAAATCTTGTATTAAGCGAACATTCCTCCGTAGCTGAGACAGTTGAGATGCAGCCACATTATCTGCCCACTCGAGCAATGCAGAGGCATGAAATAGCCACCAGGTGCTCGAGAGATTTCCACCCATCAGGCACAGGCTGCACTGAAAACTAATAAGCGTTTTAGTGGATTGCAGAACAGTTGGACAACTGGGCACATTGTACAATCTCCTTGCTAAAGCTGGCCATGGAGCAGTCACTGGTGGAGGCGCTCACAGCCCCTTACAATGTCATCATTTATGTTTGGACCAGTCTCCCCCATGGTTCAAGCTAACAGCACAGTCTTGCAGTGCAGGTTAGGAGAATGCCTGGACCTGAGCTGAGAGCACAGCATGCAGTCCAGTGGGCGAAACTGCAGCCAATTGGTCAGGCGGAGAGGGGCAGAGGTGGGTGAGGTCTCGGGCAGCCATGCAACACATTAAACTCTGGCCATCCAGGTGGTAGCCAGCACTCTTCAGGATGCTTTAAGAGGCCTTCAGACTTAACCAAGAGAGGTACTTAGTACATCCATGCTAACCCACATGTCTCCCTCTTTCATCCTGCAGGAGGAGTACATCAGGAGCATGGAGCCTGGTGAGTTAGCTATATGCATTGTGGTGTACAGAGAGCAGAGACGAAGGAGAAGAGAGCGCCAGAGGTGCCTGGGTGTGCAGAGGGAGAAGCAGCACACTTAGGAAGAAGAGGCGGCTGGGGCTCCCGCACATGCCACCGAAGAACCACGGTGAGCCGTTGCTGTTCGGCACCTTGTTACACTCGGGGGCTATAGACACCACCTTTCATTCCTACAAATGTCTCAGAACCAGTGTCACCAAAGACTGTGCATGTCTAGGGAACTGGTCGGTCACATCTGCCAGCTGCTGCAAGATTCGATGCCACAGGGACATGGAGAGCATCAACTGCCCATGGCTGTGAAAGTGACCGTGGCACTCATTTTTATGCCAATGACTTCTTTCAGGGCTCCACAGGTGACCTCTGTGGGATATCACAAGCCTCCACCCACAAATGCATCCATGAGGTCATGGATGCCATCTTCATGAGGGCACACAACTTTGTGCATTTTGCCCGGGAACAGGAAAGCCAGGATGCAAGAGCGACTGGATTCACCCAGATCTCAGGTTTCCCATAGGTGCAGGGAGCCATTGACTGCACTCACCTGACGTTCAGATCTCTGTCACAACAAGCAGTCAACTACATCAACTACAAGGACTTCCATTTGCTGAATGTTCAGCTCATATGTGACCACCACAAACTTCTGTGATAGTGCTCCTGTCATGGAGTTGCAATGGAAGCCCCAATAGTCGCTCGATTCCAGGAGGATGATGACGACATGCTGTGAGGACGCTCCACAAATCTTGAATCCTGTCCGGCCGAGGACAACTCGCTTGTGCTCTGTGATCAGGGTCATATCATGGAGATGTTGCCATGAAACTTTAAATGCACCTGAACCTTTGTCAGCCTTCAGCACCCCACCCCTTCAGGTGCACAGCATCACTGGTCACAGATGCTAACAAAATGGGGCCAGCCTCGCCTCAAAGGTGCTGAGAGCACACAGAGAGAATGATGGAACTCTGTGACACCTGCCCATGACATTCTGGCAGCAATGACAAGCACCATTGAGGTGCAGACATCACTAATGTGTCCAGTGAGTGAGAAGCCAGACAATCACTTTGGTCTGAAAGCTGCACAAAGCACCAAGGTTTCACGTCAGAGTGACATGAACACTGCTCATCAGAACACGGAGCCATAGGCAGGGAGACATTCTTGGGAGTTTATGTACAATAGTGAACATTATGTACAAGTGATTAACACCCGTGCCCAGGCTGTGCAACTACATCTCCTTAGCCTTCCTAGCCATGCTGCTACGCTTTAATGCTCCCCCAACATCCACAGCGGTGGTGTTGGCAGCTTGCTGACTGCTACACCCTGACTGTGATGACCTTGACAGGCATCTTCTGGAGAGCCCAGGCCTGCATTTTGGGGTCCTGCTGTATGGCAATGGCACCCTCTTCGGCCTGTGGAGCTGGAGCTGCTGGAGGCACAGGAAGAGTGGTTTCAGATGGGCCGGACACTCCCAGAGTCACCTGGCTGAATGGCCCCGGGGTGTGCACCTGCTGATCCTCCTCCCTAGAGTGACCGAGGGCTCCAGGCTGACTCCTTGAGGAGAAGGGGAAGCTGGAGCGAGATCAAGCTGCCCTGCACCCCTCTTGCATACACACTGTTGGATGCCAACTATGGCAACAGCGATAGAGTTAAGCCCACGCAGCAGTGCAGGGTTGACGTCCTGGACCAAGGTCTCCATGGCGGCTATCAACCTGCCAGTGTTGACCTGGGTGCATTGCAGTGCTGGCGCTATCACCTCAGCCTGAAGACGGACAGGATCCTCTATCGTGCCTTGCAATCTGACGAGTGGAGCGGACATCCCTTCCCTGATGTTCCTGAGCTTGCCTTTCCAGCAACTACGACATGACCGAGTCCAGAGTCTCGTCATCTGACTCGGACTCACAGACCTAAGAATTCCCTGCCTCCACCTGCTATGGAGTAGACACTACGGTGTGCTCACTAGATTATGATCTGGAGGCTGCTCTAAAGCTAGGTCCCACCAAGGTGTTTGTCTTTGCATTGGTGGAGGGTGTGAGAGCGCTGTGACATGTCTTCAATGAAGGTGCCTTCAGATTCCTCTTCAGAGGCTTCTTCGGGGCTTGATTGGAGGCCCTGAGTCATGGACCCCTCTTGGTGGTTTCCCAGATACGCCTGTGAAAGCAAGGAGAGATAATTAGTGCATGGCAGGGGACTGAGGAACAGGACATATCACTCACAGCATGGTTGTCTGATGGATGTTGCACTGCTGGATCCCCACTTGGCAGAGCACCGCCAGCCTCAACATCAGCACAGAAATGGTTCCAGTCATCACCGGCCAGCTGGATGGCTCTGTTTTCAAAGTCTGTGAGGACCTTGGTTTCAGGCATTCCTCCACTAGTCTGCAAACTCTCCCTTTTGTTGTGTGCCAGCTTGTCCTGCATGAATAGAGATGGAGAGAGTGTAAGCAGGATGCCTGCCAGGTCAGATGATAAGTATGCCTGGCATGTGTGAGTGGTCCCATGGACAGTGAAGGTGTGTGTGAAAGAGTGAATGGTGATGCCCCTTGAACTGGCAGTGAGTGAGATCCCTGTGGATGTGTAATGGGTATGTGAGTGTGTGAGTTGAGAGTGGTTAGAAGAGTGACTTACCCTGGCGGAACGGAGGCAATAATTCATCATTCTTCAGCACTGCATGGCTGTCTACTTTTGCAAGGAATTTGGCACTGACCACCACTGCCACCCCCTCCCATACTGGACTAGTGATGTTGGTGCCCCTCCTGCAGCCAGAGCAGGGTTAGATGACATCAGAGCAGACCTCCGTTGCTCCAAAAGGCACTCGAGGGATGCATCATTAAACTGGCAGGCTGCAGTCTTCTTGCCTTTTGGGGCCATGTCTTCTGTGCAGCAGTCCTGGGTTAGAAGCACTGAGAGGTCTGTATGTGGCTGCACTTTAAATATGGCACTCGGCGTGATGAAGTGGCGAGATGATGGTGTGGGGACCACTATTAAAATGGTATGTTTCCTGGGGTGATAGGGTCTGAAAAGCCGCCCTTGCAGCTGGCGGGTAAAACATCCTTTTCCCACCCACTATTGCACTTAGTGCGAATCTGGGACGATTCCACCCAGACTCTCTCGCACTTGTAATGAGTTTTGTTTGATTATCAGCATCAGCAAGGCAATGTCGTGGCCCAATATGTTGTCATGCCACCATCTAACAGCATTGAAAATGTGATGCGGAAGGTTGTTGATAGCCTCACATATCTGGACTCCACAATCACCAGTAATCTGTCACTTGATACTGAATTCAACACATGCTTTGCAAAAGCTGCAGCTGTTATATCCAAGATGAGTAAGAAAGTGTGGACCACCGGCAACTTGACTGAGAACACCCAAATATGAGTCTACCAAGCCTGCATCCTTTCACACTCCTCCACAATCGTGAGACCTAGACAGCATACTCTAGGCTGGAGAACAGACTGAACAGTTTCCACTTTTGCTGTCTCAGACAAAGCTTCGACATCTCTTGGCAGGCCAAGGTCACCAATTCAAAGGTTCTGGAGCATGCTAATTCCATCAGCAAACACTCATTGCTAAACCAATTACATCAGTGCTGGCTCGACCATGTTCAGTGGAATGATGACGGCCGTATACCCAAAGACCTTCTGTGCAGTGAATTGGCCATTGGGTCATGACCTTCTGGGCATCCGCACGTTCACATGGACGCCATAATGGAAATCAGTGGTATCAACGAGAACTTCTACTTATACCCTGTTAGTCTCACTGTAAAAACCCTTGAAAAATTTACATCTAGTAAATGAGGAATAATTGGGTTTTTAATGGCGTACTAACTTAATAATCACCATTAAACGTCTTTACTGACCCCGAAAAGTTAATTTTATATTTGTGGAAAGTTAAATTTCTCTATAATGAGAAAAAGATTGTACATAGTTTTATAAAATGTTTTCTTTCTTAAAAGAAGATGGCAGACATTGACACTGATAACTGGGAGAGAATCGCTGACGGCTGTAACCTCTGGAGGCTGATTATTTGAAAGGGCATTGGGCTAGGCGAACAGAAACTAAAAGCTCAGCTGGCTGAGAAGTGGGCCCAGAGAAAACAGAGGTCAGTGAATCATGCATCTCCTCAGCCTACTGTCTATATCTGCAGCAAATGGGGCAGAGACTGACATGCCAGAGTGGGGCTCCTAAGCCACACCAGGCGATGCTTAACACAGTGTTAACCACCGTTGACCACCACAACGCAAACCATTGTCTTACAAGACAGAAAGATGACGCTGATAAGTCATCAAAATTAACATCTGCCACTTGGGATTGTACTCCCTTCTTTGAACCAAAAATGATTATATGGGCTTGGTGGTCTCCTAATGTGCAAATATTTTTAGAACTTTGTAACACCATACATGATTGCTAATGGCTCTTTCCTGTGAGTAAATTTGCACACTAATTGAGCACTTTACTGAGCAGCACATCCTTGCGAGTTCCTTCACGAATTTCACTGGCATGTCATTTGTGTACGTAAAGCAATTTGCATCAAATAAAGTAACTCAGTGGTTAAGAACGAATTCGTCTTCAAGAGGAACCATGGCAAGGACTTTGCCCTTGTCGGGTGGGCTCGGCAGGGGCGAGCGGGAGCAGTCGGGAAGCCGACTGCCGCCCGCAATCGGGCCGCGACCGTGATTTCATGCTGGTGGGCCAATTAAGGCCCACCCAGTGTGAAACACGTGCTTCAGTGCTCAGCACTACCTGTGTGAATTGTTGGGGGGTGGGGAGAAGGGCGAGCAGGGAACTTCACACAGGCGTACGCAGGAAAAGCTCCCTGAGGGACAGGACTGCCTCAGGGAGCTGAAGATTTAAAAAATTAAAAATAAAGAATTTTAAAATGTTAAAAAAGGAGTACCCTCAGGTGACTCTGTCACATGAGCAGGGGCATGTTATGAATGAAGTTTAAACATTTTTATTTAATTTTTATTTGCAGTTGGAAACCTCATCCTGCCTGTGGATGAGGTTTCCTAAAAAATCCAAAGGCTGCTTGGCATTTTCACCTGCCCACCAACCGTAAAGTTGGACGGGCAGCAAACAATTGAACTTAATTATTACTTTAATGGCCTTAATAGGCCTTTTAACTGTCAGCGGGCATGCTGCCGACTCCCGTGCGTGCCCGCTGACCAAAATAATGCGTGTCATTTTACACTCATTCAGGTCAGACATGCGCCTGCCCAACGAGTGAAAAATTCTGGCCCATGAAAATGTCCATATTTGCACGATCTGCTGACTAGCAATTTTAATTTAAATTTTCAGGTCATGAAATAAGTGATTATGAATGACATAAGACTGAAGCTAAAGCAAAGATGAACAAACTTTTTAAGAAAGAACATTTTTAAAAACGAGATGCAATTTTTTTCTCATTTTAGAGAAATTTAACTTTCCACAGATATAAAATTAACTTTTCGGGGTCAGTAAAAATGTTTAATGGTGATTATTAAGTTAGTATGCCATTAAAAACCCAGTTACTCCTCATTCACTAGGTGTAACTTTTCAAGGGTTTTTACAGTCAGACTAATAGGGTAAAAGTTGAAGTTTTCATTGTTACCACTGATTTCCATGATTGAATTTGTAGGGGTGCAACAACAGCAAAATCTCTGCAGAAACAGAGAATTACTGCCAGCAAATTCTGAATTTCTGTACGTGTGTATTCTGCACATGTGCAGACTCAGGGGCAGGAATTTTCACTGTTTCCCTCCCCGCCACCAAAAAAGTCCGAGAGGAAAGCCACCCCAGTCCTGATTCAGCTATATAACACCCCATGGAGTACTAATTGGCTTTAGGTGGGCCCTCGGTCCTCATCTTGGGGGAAAGTTCTGACTCTGGCGGCAAGGTGAGTACTGGGCATCTCTCAATGGGGTCAAGGCTAGAGGCCCCAATGTGTGAGGTGAGGAGTGCAGGGGCGGGATTCCAAAGGCCATGGAGGGACAATGCACGGTGGGGAGAGGGGGGTGTGGGGAGGGTGGGTCTGGGGACAGATGTTGGTGGAGAATTAAGGCTGACAAGTCTCTTAGACCTGATGGCCTGGATCCTAGGGTCTTAACAGAAGTGGCTGCAGATATAGTGGATGTATTGGTTGTAACCTTCCAAAGTTCCCTAGATACTAGAAAGATCCCAGCGGATTGGAAAACTGCAAGGGCTGAATTTTATGTCCCGTGGGTGGGCACGAGCCCGACCCAATCGGGCATAAAAATGCGCAAGAAGACACTGGGTGAGCGTCCTGACATCATCACACACTCAAGTGATATTTCGTTCGGCGGATGTGCGCAAAAGTTGGGACAGCGCCCGCCAACAATTAAGAGGGCAATGAAGCCCATTAACGGCGCAATTGTCTCCGATTTTTTGTGACCAGTCCAACCTTTTGGTTGGCAGGCGGGCGAATCGGCCAGGCAGCCTTTACATTTTTCACCAAAACTCATCCAAGAGCGGAATGAAATTTCCGTTATGAAATAAAATAAAAATACATATCTGTGGACAGCATTTTTATCAGTTATATTTTCAGGTGCCTGATTGTGATGCATGGACTTTTTTTTTTGCAGCTTTTTAAACCTTTATTTGATGATTTTCAGGTCTGCAGCTCCCTAAGGCAGCTGTCTGCCTTCACGGAGCTTTCTCGCAGCGCTCACCCATGCCCACAGAAATGTCATCGCCCACCCTCTACCTGCCCCCACCCCAGCAGCGCTGAGCTTTACAGCGCACATTTCACACTGGCTGACCATTAATTGGCCAGCCAGTGTGAAATCACAGTCGGTGGCCAATCACTGTCGAGGGCCCATTTCCCGATTGTTCCAGCTCACTCGCCAAAGGTAAAATTCAGGCCCAAATGTAACATCTTTGTTCAAGAAAGGAGGGAGACAGAATAAAGGAAACTATAGACCTATTAGCCTAACGTCTATCATTGGGAAAATGCTAGAATCCATTCTTAAAAGAGGTGGTAGCAGGACATTTAGAAAATCATATCACAGCTTTCAGCTTTGCGTTCATTCAATCTCTAGTATAAAAAGTTTATGAACTAAACAGCCTTTCACAGCCATAACGGGCCATCCAGGTTTGCACTTAGAACAATGAAGTGACAAAGCTCGTATTTTCTCTGCCCCTGCGTGTCATTACTCATTATCTCACTAGAATTACCTCCTCGCTCTCTGTCTCCTCCGTTCTCTTGCCAGAACAAAGCAATTGCTTTAACAACTTAAAACCCCATTCCCCTTCATTTATGATAACTTTTCCTTCTCCTCACTTAAACCAATTGAAAATACAACTACATTCAGACATTAAACAATAAACAACTTTGAAACAACATACAGAACCAGACCACAGAGGGTTAACTAATGTAATTCAATGAGACAGGCCCTAGACACTCACTTAGAGACACACAAGAAAAATCAAACAGGACACTTCAATAAAATACACAAATAGAAACTTACTCACACGCAAGTTTTCCTTCTCACACAGCATTTTAACTTCACTGTGAGTCTCTGAACTGACTTTCTCCTAACCATTCTTTAACCCAATTTTCCTTTTATAGCTTTCACCTTCTCTTTGTCCACAAAAAAGCACTACAGATGCATAACTGATCAGTTTAAATGCTTGGTTGACCTTTAACTCTTTTTGCTCTACTCTGCTCTGCATTAAGGTCAAAACACCCTCAAACAGAACTCTTACCCCAAAGCCTGAACAGGTAATACATACACTCAGTGATTCCTTGATGTCATCAACCTTGTACGTCTTGTCCAGCTTTTCATGCAAGGTTACAAACATTATGTTTTTTCTCTTCTCCTCTGACATTACTTAAATACTTCTGTCAAAATATTTACTTTATATTTTAAATGTCATCTTATTCACTTGCCTAGAGAATCTGTGTCTGGTGCTCCCCTTACGGGTTACCTTCCCTGAATCTAAATGGTTGATCAGACTAAATATACAAAGGTTCCTTTCAATTTCACAACCAGCCATTCAGTTTTAGCCTTTCTCAATGTCTGGCCCCATGTATCCATGGGACTTGGGTTAAAATATGTTGATGTGAGTGTTTACATTGGGTTGTATTATGAGGATATAACTTTGTTCATAACTGCTCTGCATCTACAAGGGTGTGTCATTTGTTCACAATGAAATGTAAATTCTAGGTGCCCAGGAAACAGTAGATGAATATTTGTCTTCAGTCTACATGACTAGTTACAGAGGTGGGGTGACACCAGATGACCCACACCCTAAACCAATGAAAGAGGTGAATTTGGACTATTTTCAAATAGTGGATGAGAAGTAGGGATAAAGGTTGGAAAATCAAAGCCATTGTTGGTACAGTTTTACATGATTTAATTCTTCAGAGGCATAGTTCAAAGCAATCATTGCTTCAGAGACAGAAGAAGAAAGGCATTGCCTGTTCTGGCAGCAGTCAAGAAATCCTAGGACCTTGAGGGATAAGAAACTCCCATATTGTCTTCACTGTTTTGTTAAGTATATGCAAAATCTTGCTTAACAAATTCTACTTGATTCATAAATTTTAGTTATTTGTACCTTGTTAGGTTAGGCACCTAAATGGAGATTTGTTTATTTAAATGGAGGGAGACTCGATAATGCTGGGGATCTAGGTGTCCTTGTACTTGAACCACAAAAAGTTAGCATGCAGATACAGCAAGTAGTTAGGAAGGCAAATGGAATGTTGGCCTTTATTGCAAGGGGGATGGAGTATAAAAATAGGAAAGTCTTGCAACAGCTGTACAGGGGATTGGTGAGACCACACCTAGCGTACTGTGTACAGTTTTGGTGTCCTCGTTTAAGGTGGAATATATTTGCATTGGGAGCATTTAGAGAAGGTTCACTAGACTGATTCCTAGGATGAGGGGGGTGACTTATGAGGAAAGGTTGAGCAAATTGTGCCTATATTCACTGAGGTTTAGAAGAATAAGAGGTGATCTTATTGAAACATATGTAAGAAATCACTGTACAATACCCTTATAAAGTCTTAAGAAACTCACTGAATATTGAAGAAATCTTATAAAGAAATATTCCATAGCAGCATATCTAAATCCCTTTGCAGACTCTTTGGTAAAAAACTGGAAGCAGTGGAAGTCCAAAAGGACCTAGGAGTCCATATACATAGATGTTTAAAATTTCATGGACAAGTACAAAAAAATCAAAAACACTAATAGAATTTTGGTCTTTATATCTAGAGGACTAGAATACCAGGGGTTAGCAATCATGCTGCAACTATTCAAAGCTCTGTTTATACCACACGTGGAGTAAAGCATTCAGTTTTGGGCACCACACCTTGGAGGGGGTGCAATGTAGGTTTATTAGAATGGTACCTGGACTTCCAGAGTTGAATTACAAAGAGAGGTTACACAAACCCAGGTTGTATTCAATGAAATTTAGAAAATTAAGAGGTGAGTTGATTGAAGTTTTCAAGAAATTAAGGGGAACTGAAAGGGTGGATAGAAATTATTTCCTTTGGTTGGAGAAATCTAAGACAAGGGCACAAGGTATGGTAGAAGTTTAGAACTCTCTTCCACAAGTAGCAATTGATGCTAGACCAATTGTTAATTTTAAATCTGGGAGTGATAGGTTCATGTTGACCAAAGGAATTAAGGGATATAGAGCAAAGGCAGGTTTCTGGAGTTAGGTTGTAGACCAACCATGATCTCATTGAATGGTGGCAGAATAGTCTTGAGGATCTAAATGGCCTATTCCTGCTCCTGGGGCAACATTTTCCCCCCGTCGGGGGTGGGGGTGGGTGGGGAGTGTGGGAGCGGCCATGGGCGGGGGGACTTCTGATCGGTGCCCCCAGTCAAAGGGGCACCGTCCATTTGCGTGGGTGGGCCAATTAAGGCCTGCCCAGCATGACACCCACCAGGATGCACTCCCTATGCGGGAGTGGGGGAGGATTCCCTCAGCTGGGAGTGCGCTCGCATGCACAGATCTACCTGAGGCAAAGTGCTGCCTTAGGGAGATCGTCTCCAATTTGAAACATTAAATAAAGGTATTTTTAAAATTTCCCTGCCATGTCCCCTCATGTGACACTGTCACATAAGTTGGGACATGTTCATAACTTTTATTGAAACCTTGAATAAAAATTTAAATACCCTCATGAAACCTCATCCCTCCCGTGGATGAGGTTTCATGCTTTTTCCGAGGCCCACTTTAAGGTTGGACGGGCAGGTCCATCGATCAGGTTAATTAATTTTTTAACAGCCTTAATAGGCTGTTGACAGTTCGGCGGGCGCACAGCCAATTCGGCTGCGCGCCCACTGAACTGAAAGCCTAAATGACGCAGGGCGGCGTCGGGACACCCGCCCGACGCATCCTCGCATCATTTTACACGTCAGCGAACGGGCCCCACCCCCGCTCGCCAACCGGAAGATGTTGCCCCTGAGTTCCTATATAGGCCAGATTGGTTAAGTGAGCAGTTTCATTCCCTAAAGGACATTATTGAACCAATAGGTTTATTGCATCACGGCAGCTTCACGTTCACGGTTACTGGTACCAGCTTTTTGCTTCCAAACTTTTTAAACTAAATTCAAAGCTGCCATAGTGAGACTTATATTCATGTTCTCTGGATTATTAATCCAAGCCTCTAGATTTCTCGTCCAATAACATAACCCCTACACTATTGTATTCAAAACTAGGAAATTACTATGACAATTGCAAATGTGAAAGAATAAAATAAAAGAAAAGCAACAGGAAAAGAAAACTGATGTAGATAATGCAGGAAGTAGAGATAATAAACAGAACATTGACCCTGGGTGACCAAGCAATTGCAATATTTTGCATTCCTAATATATAACTTTGCACATTTGTACCTTGACCAAGGTTAGGCTTCTGTCCACTTGGTTAATTTTTATTTTTCCAATATTTGGCTGAATTCCATTAAGCACCGCATAATCAGAACAGCCCACTACTTGAGGGGGTGGGTATGGAATGGAGGAAGCTGACAAGAGTAATCCTGTTATGCAAAAGCATACCTCTTACTTGTAGTTCAAGGAGAAGTATTGATAATAGTTGTGAAGAAGCTTACTCTTCAGATCATCCAACATTTCTGAACAAATTCCTGGTGCTAGGAAAAAGCAGCAAGAGATGGGAGGAAATTTTTTCAAGAAAAGTTACATAGCCAAGACAAGATAATTGGGGGGAAATGCACACTTAAAGCTGGAGGCCCAAAGCTCTCACCAAATTGGGCCTCAACCTCTTGTCCATAATTCTGGTGAGCTGTTGACACCAATCAGGTATCTCACTACAGCTCTCTGGCCCAACGTTTTCAACAATTCTTTGTCGTAGAGTCGAGATAGCTAATAGTTAAGTCCTGGGATGAAAGGGTGGAAAACAAGAGGGAGCCACCATGGGACATTGTTAATACACAGTAGTATATTGGAATACACCTGTTCCTTCCCCGTCCACAATAAGGAGTGCCAAATTTGTAAAAATTATCTTTTCTTTGCTGGCCTCCAGTCATCATTGGTCGATTTAAGAATCACTGGTTAGGCTGAGAAAGACCCAGAAAAATTGAGCTAAGCATCTTTGCCACATGCTCTTCCCTGTTTTGCCCAATTTGAAAGAGTGACCTTTAAGCGGGAGTCAGACCCCTGATTACCAGATTCTACTGGTCTATAATCTGTTCCAGTTGTGTATTCTGAGTGACTAAAAGTTATCCAATCCAAAATGGTGGTTGAAGCCTTCAAGAGGAAATTGGGAATGAAAGACGCAGCCTGACATTGGTAAATTTCTGTTCATTTTATACTCACAAAATGGCAAAAGAAGGTTGAATTCCTCCCCCACTATGAATCAAATGGCAAGGTTTGAAATAAAGTAGAGGAGAAAAGGCACCTTAATGTTCAGGTGCACAGGACATTAAAAATGGCAACACAGGTAGTTAGGATCATATAAAGTTAAACAATACAAATGGACACAATTATTAGCTCAGATTTTGCTGAGGCTTGGCACCTAATGCCATTAAATAGGTTTGCCTTTGCATGCTTAGAACTTTAATTTTTTTGTAGGGCAAGTTGCTGAAGATGTTAGCTGATAACATTGCATTGTAGGAAATCAGGCATCTGAAATGAAATATTTCAAGGTGTAACATATTTGAAAAAGATAGGGAGAGAAAGAAAGGAGACAGAGGAGTAGTACTTATGAGGCCTAACACACTGGCGATAGAAAAAAGGCATCCAGCAAGAGAAAAATAGAATCCATATGGATAGAGATAAGAGATAATAAAGGATCAATCTGACTAATAGGTGTAGTTGACAGATCACCTAAAGTGGATGGGATGTGGAGGAAGAAATCTGCAGACAAATGAGGGAATTGACAGAATAATAATCATGGGGAATTTCAACTACCCTGATAGTAATTGGACAGAAGAGACAAGTAAAGGGGATAAAGGAATGGAGAACTACAATGGGCACAGGACTCCTTACTAACCCAGAATGTAAAAAGGCCAACAAGGGAAGATTCACTATTGGATCTAGTAATGGAGAATGAACCAAAGCAGATAAGAGAAGTAAAAGTAGGGGAACATCTAGGCAATAGTGACCATAATATAATATGCTTTAAGATGACGATAGAGAAGGACAACAAGGTAAACATATTGAAGAAAAATTGAATTTGAGGGCCTGGGAATAGAACTTGGGAAAATAAATTGGGGAAAAAACATTGGCAAACAATGATGTAGATTACCAATGGAAATGTTTAAAATGGTGATCAACAGAGTTCAAGGAAAACATATTCCGCTGAAAGGAAACGACAAACTAAACACTAATGAGAATCCATGGATTAATAAAGACATAAGCAAACAATTGAGGGTTAGGAAAGAGGCATACATTAAATACATTGACTACAGAGGAGTACAAGATAAGAGAGAATGCAAAAAGATTCGGAGAGAAGTCAAAAACAATTAGGGTGGCAAAGAGGAACTTTGATAGAAAAAAGAGAAATAAATTATCAAGGAACATAAAATATTTTACAGACAGATCAATGAAAAAGGAAGGTTGTGATGGGAATAGGACTAATGGGGATAGACAGGATAATACCACAGGTGACAATAGAGATGGCTTAAAAGTTAAATAAGTATTTTGCTTTGGTATTTACTTTGTTCATGCCATTATTCCATGTCAATCAGATAAGTGCATTTAAACTAAAAAAGGGATGTATTGAATAAATTAATCAAACTCAACAAGGAAAAAGCCCCTGGTACAGATGAATTGCATCCACATATTTTTTAAAAACCTAGGGAAATATAGCCAAGGCATTACTACACATATCTAATAATTCATTAGAAAAAGATGTAAGACTGAATCTTACCTATGTCAGGCGGGCTGGGTGGGCGGGGGCAGGCACGGAGCCAATCGCCGCCCGTGATTGGCTGCACGCCGCCATTTTATGCGGGCGGGCCAATTAAGGCCCGCCTAGAGTAATACACGTCCCATAGTGCTCAGTCGGCAGGGTGAGGAGGGAGAGTTGGAGCCTGTGCTCTCCCTGAGGCACGGAGCTACCTCATGAAGATTAAGTAGATAATAAAAGTTTTTAAATAATAAAGTAAAAAATTATTTAAACATGCCCCCACATGTGACAGTGTCAGATGAGCTGGGACATGTTTGTGAAGTTAAGAAAATGTATTTATTTATTTTATACAAGTTTCAGGAAACCTCATCCCACCCGTGGATGAGGTTTCCTGGAAACCGCGAAGGCCATTTGAGCTCTTTGCCTGCCTGCCAGCTTTAAAGTTGGACGGGCAGCATTGTTAACAACTTTAATTGCTCTATTAATGGTCTTAATAGGCTGTTGACCGTTTGGCGGGCACGCAGCCGCCTCCAGTCCGCACCCGCCGAACAAAATATTGAAATGAGGTGCGATGACGTCGGGACACATGCCCAACATCATCGCGAGACATTTTACACGTTGGCGTGTCGGGCCGGTCCCCGCATGCTAACAGCAATATTTTGCCCGTAGTGTCAAAAGACTGGTAAATAGCGAATGTAATTCCGACATTTAAGAAGTGGGACGAAACATACCCAGGGAATTACAGACCAGTCAGCTTAAAGAAATATAACAATGAATATTCAGCATGAGTTTGGGAAAAAAGGGAAAAGCTTGCTTGACCAACCTTATTGAATTTTTTGAGTAAGTAACAGAGAGAGTGAACAATGGTAATGGAGATGTAACTAACCTACATTTTCAAAAGGCCTTTGACCAGGTGCCCTATGGTCGACTAATGAATAAGGATCAGAGAATGTGGAGTCAGGGGGCAAGTGGCAGATGGATTATTAGCTGGCTTCAAAGCAGAACGTAGAGAGTTGGAGTAAGGGGTAGTTATTCAAAGTGGAAGAAGTTGGGAAGTGGTGTTCTACAAGGATCAATGCTGGGACCATTGCTGTTCACAATTTATATTAATGATTTGGACTTTGGAATCAAAAACACAATTTCTAAATTTGTGGATGACATCAATTTGGAGGGTGAGATAGTCAATACTGAAGAGGAAAGCAATAAATTACAGGAGGTTGTAACATCCAAGGGATTGAAAATCACAACTGACACAATTTCACCATAAATTCAACAGTTTTATTGCCAACAACTTAAACTTGAAAACAGCAGAGTGACTTAAATATAGTTATTCCCTAATTAGTCAAACTAAGTTGACTGGAGGCTGATTGGTCCAAGTCAGGTCGAATCCAATCATTTTTCATGGGACTTCACCTGTATATGGTCTCGCTCCCGATGATGCCAGCTAGTTGAGGGTTTTTAGCCTGATTTTACACTTTGGCTACATGGCAACTGTCCTCATGCTGAATTCCTCTGAGCCACAATTGGCAGTATCTGATTGGTTTCTAGAGTGCATGGCAGCTCTTTTCTGGAGCTAAGTTAATCACATCTTAAAACTTATTCTTACAAGGGTGTTCAATAAACTTGCAGGATGGGCAAATAATTGGCAAATAAAGTTCAACACAGATAAATGTGAGTTACTAGAGTTTGTTGGGAAGAATATTGAGGCCACATTACTTGGAATCTAGGTTAGGGTAGAGAAACAAAGGGACCTTGGAGTACAGTTGCACTACAGGTGCTAAAAAATACAAATCAAGCATTAGGCTTTATTTCTCATGGGATAGAATTGAAAAATTGGGGAGTTATGTTAAACCTGTATCGAACCTTGGCTGGACCACACTTACAGTATTGCATGCAGTTCTGGTCACCATATTATAAAAAGGATATAGGGGCACTGGAGAGGACGCAGAGAAGATTTAGAAGGATGATACCAGAAATATGTGGGTATGCATATCAGAAAAGGATTAACAGGCTGGATCTCTTTTCTCCAGAAAAAAGGAGGCTGAGGGGTAACCTAATAGAGGTCTTTAAAATCACAAAAGTTTTATTGGAATGGATACAGAGAGAATGTTTCCCCTTGTAGGGAAGAGGATAACTAGATGCCATCAATATTAGATAGACACCAAGAAATCCAATAGGGAATTCTGCAAAAACCTCTTCACCCAAAGAGCAGTGAGAATGTGGAACTCACTATCAAAGGGAGTGGTTGAAGCAAATAGTATAGATGCATTTAAGGGGAAGCTAGACAAGCATTTGGGGGAGAAGTGAATAGAAGGTTACGATGGTAGATTCAGATGAAGAAAGATGGGAGGAGGCTTGAATGGAGCACGAGCGCTGGAGTGAACTGATTGAGCCGATAGCCTGTTTCTATGCCATATAACCTATATAATCCTATATAAAACCTGAGTGAACATGACAATCAACTGGATGTCTTCTTAACTAGTCAGACTTAAGGATTGAAAGAGAAACAGAGCAAGGACTGAGAAGGAGGCTGAATTAGAGTGAATTAATCCAATGTCAAATCAGGTCCAGAAAGAGAAATAAAGAGAGGAAAATAAAGATTAGATTAAGAGAAGAAGGAAAAAGAGACAGAGAGGAAGAGATGAAGAAAATTTTAAAATTTAACATTTTTAAAATCTTCAACATTAATTAATACCTAAGGGAATAAATGTCCAGTGTCAGATATGTTGATTGTCATAAATTGTCTCTAAATGTGGTTTTTACACTTGACATGACAGTTAGTTCATGTTTACAGAGCAAATACAGCAACTTCATGTCATTCAATGCATTTCAATGGTGAGGCAGTCAGCAAGATAATGGCTGGGATTTTCCACTCCTGATCGCAGCAGGCGTCATGGCGGGCGCGAGATCTAAATCTCGAGAGAAGGCCCAAAACCGGTTTTACGATGACAAAAACGAGGAAGCCATTGTGCACTTCAGCCATCAATGGTGAGCCGCATTTCCCACCACCAAACATCGTGAATGTCATTAGCATAAATCAGCATCTCATTATGACGCCTATTCACTACAATCATCGCTCCACGCTGAATTAAGAGCCCACATTGGCATGCAGCTACAATGATGTGTTTCACAACAGAATTTAAACAACATGGAGTTGGTGACCTACAATTCGCTCTTGACCTCTAGGTAAGTTCGTATACCTTGCATCGCGCAGCACTTGCGGCAGTCAGCTTTGCTTTGCAGGCTGCACTGATCAGTTTCAGGGGGACTCAACGCAAGTCTCTACAGGTACCAGAGCAGGGTTAAGGCAGGGGTAGCTTTTACTGTGCTGCAGGGCAAGGGTTCCACTGGGGAAGAAGCCAGACAGGACTGAGGGTAGGGAGTGGGCTGCAGGGCAAGGGGGTTCCACTGGGGAAGGGCCAGGCAGGGCTGAGGGAAGGGAGGGGGCTGCAGGTCAAGGGCTCCATTGAGTACAATGAGCAGGGAAGGTTGCACTGAGACACACGATTAGGGTAGAGGGGCATTAAAGTGCCACCCAACTGAATTTATAGTTCCAAAATGGGGATAGAGGCACAGCTGAGACAGTTTAGCAGCTGTTCAATTGACTGATTGACATGCAGGGAGTCAGTAAAGTGAAGCAATAATGTCCATTCGTGCAACACTGATCCCTCAAAGTGGCAATGACTGTTCCCTAGTTTTAACCCCTCATTTGCAGCTTTCAAACTCACCAGAGTATCATGGAAGTGCAGAACTATTGGGCGATTAGACAAGTGTGAGAAACCCCTTGGAAATGTGGCCATTCACCACTCACAGAGGAGAAGCTTCCAGGTCTCTTAAATTAATCTCATGTACTCACTGAATATTAACCCTCATGTTTAGTCCAAACAGCACAGTATTGGTGTACAGGTAATGATGATCCCAGTGCCTGGGCTGAAAGCAGAACATTCAGTTGCCTGGCCGAAGCTGTTGCCAGTCGGTCATGTGGGCTAGGGGTGGGGTGTGCAGTTTGTGGTGAATGTTCATGCGCACCCTGCACTGGGCATCATCTCAGGGGCCAGTGATCTCAGGCATGCGTGAAAAGGCCTTGAACCACAATCACAGACAGAAAGTGGACCTTTGGCAACAATTGCTGACTCTTGTGTGCTTCTCATTAATACTGCAAGCGATATTAAACCTGGTGTTACCATTGTCTGAGAAGAATGAGAAGAAGGTGATGGAGGCGCCAGGCTCACCAAAGGGAGGAACAAAACCCTCAAGACCAAGAGGCAGCAGGTCCGCCTTTGTCATTCGTAGGTGCCTCGCTGGACACAGGGAGTATAGACGTTGCATGTGTTAGGAATCTGGTGACTCATATTTGCCACATCCTGCATGATTTAGCGCCATGGGTGCTTGGAGAGCATCCATTGGCAGTGGCTGTGAAAGTAACCGCTGCACTCAACTTCTATGCCAGTGGCTCCACTGGGGACCTCTGCAGGATCTCCCAGACATCCACCCACAAATGCATCCAGGAGGTCACAGTCGCCGTTTTTGCAAAGGCCCACAATTTCATCCACTTCGACAGAGATCAAGCAAGCCAGGGCACCAGGGCACTGGGCTTTGCTGAGATTTCCAGTTGCCCACAGGTGCAGGGTGCCATTGACTGCACTCATGTGGCTTTAAAAGCTCCCTGGAAACAGGCAGTACAGTACATAAATCGGCAAGGCTACCACTGGTTCAATGTGCAGTTGGTGTGCGACCATAACAAACTTATCATGCAGTTGTGCGCCAGATCTCCAGATAGCGCCCACGACGCATACATCCTGAGGAGGTCTCAGATCCCTGATATCTTCAAGGCTGCATACAGGATACAGAGTTGATTCCTCAAGGACAAGGATTACCCGCAAAGGATGTGGCTGATGACGTACATGTGGCAGCCTCAGACTCCTGCAGAGAGAAGGTACAACAAGGCTCATGCCACAACTCAGACATTGGCAGAACACACCATAGGGACCCTGAAAAAGCAATTCTGATGCCTGGACAGATCTGGCGGAAGAGCACTCCAGTACGCTACCCAGAGCATTATGGCTTGCTGTGCACTTCACAACCTGGTGCTACAAAATGGGGAGGACTTGGCAGAGGACAAGATGGAGAAGCTGCATGTATCCTCCAGTGAGGAGGACCTTGAAGGGGATGATAGTGATGAGGTCTTGGAAGCTGACAATGCAGTCGAAGGCACAATTGCATGGGCCAGACAATGTAGGCGCGCTCATGAGGCCCTCAAATTCCAGGAGGAAGATGATGAGGTATACTGAGGACCCTCCTGGACAACTCTCCTCTGTCATGGGCCAGCATGACCACCAGCATAGCTACCGCTCCAATTTCATCCATGAACTTCCAGATGATAGTGCTTTGTTGCATAGAATGCTCACATTGCCCTGATGCATTGAAGGATGAGCAAGCCTCGAAGGCATGTGTCCCATCCATGCTGATGAGATGCTACCTGGAGGACATATAAGAAAGTGCTGTTTCTTCACACGTCCATCCAGCACCCCCGTCAAAACAGCACCCTACAAGATGCAGGAGCACTTGCATGATCCTCAGTGGGCTAGTGGCTGCATGCCTTCAAACTGACAAGGCTCCCCAAGGAGGGCCATCGGAACCAATGCAGCCACACATGAAGTGTTACATCGATGGTGAAACAAAAAACATAACACTTGGGACATGGCAGCCGATGAAATACCGCTACTGTGACTGTACTTAGAGATGACTCAGTCGGCTGTGGGACATTCCCGAAATGACAGTGACATCCTGCAGTTTAAGTTAGGGATCCTGAGCTATGTTTCTCCTAACCCTAATATGGAGACGGAGCACCTGAGCATGACAAGATCAGACACTTGGCTGCCTGACCTCGAAAGGCCTCCTCTTACACACAGCCAGTGTGCCCTCACAGCCAGCCCTGGCCCTTGCAAAGTCCAACCTGATCAGGGAACATGAAGCCCTCAAGGGCATGAGTCATTGCTAATGAGCAGCACTGTTCTGCTTCATCGCATACTCACTCCTATCACATTGCTCCCCTCCACATTATCAAAAGCAACAAGGTGTGATTCCAGAGCATGCTTAAAGGCTAGTTTGGCCTCAGGAAATCACTATTTGGAAGTAGAATCAGTAAATTCTTGGACTGTCAAGGCGATGGGACGCAAAGTGCTGTCTACCAACTTTGTGACCAGACCCTCCTCCCCACAATAGTCACAACTACAGGGTGAGAAATGCTTAATGTTGGTCCTCTTAGTGCCTGCAATGTACCATTGCTTCATCACCTCGGGCAAGGTTGTCCCAGTTTTTGCTGAGCTCAGCAGGTTGACTTTGGGAACATCGGAAACCTGTTTGGCTGAGGGCAGTGCACATAAGCCCTGAGTATAACCTCATATCATTATAAACCTGCTGAGAGACAGAGGGCAGATGGAGTTGGATGGTACATGAGCCTTCTCCATGCATGAGCACATTTCTCCTTAAACACCACACCTTCACCTATCAAGAATGCTGACAACATAAGGGCACAGCTCTGCCTCAACTGTTCAGAATCAAGGATACACATGACAGGACCCTATGAGGAATGGGAACGAAGTTTGTTCCACAAGCACACTTAACATGAAGGTGCAGGCAATACTGATATAGAGAATTATGTTGAAGTAGGACATTCACTGTGGTGAGATGGTAGAACAATGCAGACAGAGGCCAGAATAAAGACAATTGCCATAAGTGGGTGTAAGAACCAAGGTATCACACGTGATTCACAGTAACACAGCTCATCTTAAGAAAGAAGCAGAGACAAGAGGAGATATGAAATGATTGAGAGTGTATTTACATTTGTGAACATTATATACATGTGCCAACACCTGTGGCAACGTTGTGCAACTACATTTGCTTCACTTTCCTTAGCCTGCTAATACGTCTTGGTGTTCCCCTGACATCCACATTGGGGGTGGAGGTAGTCTGCTGACTGCTACACCTTGTTGACTGTGATGACCTTGGTAGGCATCCTCTGGAGGGTCAAGACCTGGTGGCCCCTGGCCTGATTTGGGTGTCCTGCTGTGGGACAGGTGCACCCTGCTTGGTGTTTGGAGCTGGAACTGCGGGGATCACAGGAAGAGGGGATTTGAATCAGATGGAGACTCCCAAAGTCACCTGGGTGCATGGCGCCAGGCTGCCGAATCACCTATGGGTGATCAAGGGCCCCTGGCTGATTCCTTAAGGAGAAGGGGCAGCTGGGGTGAAATTGAGGTGCTCCGCAGCCTTCTCGTGTTGACACTGATGGTTGCCATCAATGGCTACAGGAATAGAGAGCAGTTCCTGCACCAGTGCAGGAACTATGTCCTGGACCATGTTCTTCACGGCAGCAGCCAGCCTGCCTGTGCTGACCTCAGCGCATTGGCATGCCGGCGCTATCACCTCAGACTGAAGGTGGACAGACTCCTCCATCATACATTGCAACCTGAGGAGTGCAGCTGACATCCCTTTCTGAATTTTCCATGCTTGTCTTTGCAGCTCTAGCAACTGTTTTAATATTAAGTCTGGAGTCTCATCATTGGCCTCGGACTCAGCAGAATCATGGCCACCAGCAGTCCTCCGAGTGCAGACGACCTCTGCTGCCCTGCCTCCACCTGCTGTGGAGCAGACAGTGTGCTGTGCTCACCAGATTGTGACCTTGAGGCTATTCTCGAACTAAGTCCCGCCGAGGCGTGTGTCTCTCAGCTGGTGGAGGGTATGGGTGAGCGCTGTGACAGGTCTTCAAAGGTGCTGTCCTCAAGTTCCTCACCTGAGGTGTCGTCAGAGCTGGAGTTGAGGGCCTGGCTTGTCGATACACTCAGCAGCTTTCCAGAGGTGCTTACAAAAGAAAGGAGAGACAACTAGTGCATGGCCGGTGACTCTGAAACAAGAGACATCACTCACAGTATGGTTGTCTGATGGATGTTCCAGTGCAGTATCTTCACCTGGGGGTGTTCTGCTGATTTCACCATCAATGCAGACATGATTTATGTCCTCTCCGGCCAGCACTATGGCTCTATCTCAAAATCCGTGAGAACCTTTATCCCAGGAACTCCACCCTCGGTATGGGACCTCTCCTTAATGTGAAGCAGCTTGTCCTGCATGAAGACAGATGGAGGGAGTTTGAGCAAGACGCATGTGAGGGCAGATGATAAGGATGGCTGGCATGTGTGGGTGGCAAGTGGAGCCCTGAACAAGATTAGGATGTAAACTTCAAAGGAGATGAGGCCAGATGGAGATGTCAGGGTGTGTGGGAGTAAGTGAGATCCTTGTGAATGTGTGATGGGCTTGAGAGTGTGTGAGTTGAGAGTGATGAGATGGTTGACTTACCCTGGCAGAACAGATGAGATCATTCATCCTCTTCTTGCACTAGGTGGCTGTACTCTTTTGCAGGGCGTTTGCACTGACCACCACTGTGACCACCTTCCAAGCCAGATTGGTCACTTTGGTGGAAGGCCTGCGACCAGGGTGGGGATAGAGAACATCGTGACGGGCCTTGACTGTGTCCAACAGACGCACCAGTGAGGCATCACCGAATTTGGGTGCGACATGCTTCCTGCCTTTGAGAGCCATGTCTTCACTAGAGCTGCTGCAGAGAGTGCGAATGCTGTGGTGGGGCGCTGTTTAAATATGGCACCCGGAGTTTGGAACCGCTAAGGTCACGGTGGGGCAGGCAAATCAGCTGCTGCCTGCCAGCGGAACGGCATGTTCCCCATGGATGAATAATTAATCAGCTGTGATGCAGACAATTTGCTGCAAAAAGCCGTCATTGGAGCCGGCGGATGGAACGCCATTTCCCCGCCCGCTAACAGACTTTGCGCATTTCAGGAAAAATCCCAACCATTGGTTTTGCAAAGGTAATGATGGAGCAGCGTAACTCCAACAGCAACTTTGGATATTTGTGTTCAACCAAGAATCTGCCCTCATCTGAAGTTGCTGTACCAGTTGTGTATAAATAGCAGCCAGCACCAATACCCTCACCATTATTTTGACACCAAATTCTGGCCCAGTGTTAAACTTGTACTGAACTTTAATTGGGTTGCATTATAAGAAGGATAAAATGGAAAAATATAACATAAATTCACTAGTATATTAGCAGAAAGATGAGAGCTTACGGCTATTTTCAATAGAGGCTTGGAAGGTTGATGGGTAACCTAATAGAGGTTTTCAAGATTGGAAAGGATTGATTGTTAGGAGTAGTTAATAGTGCTAGATTGGTGCTGATAATAATGGGATGGCAACGAAAAGGCATGAATTTAAAGTACTAAAAAAAGGTGGAGTTGGAAAATATTGTTTATACAGGATCGATAGAATGTGGAATTGTCTGCAAAGTAGAAAAAAGTCGTTTAAAAAGAAACTAAGGACTTGCTTGAAAAGTAGGCATATTACAGCAGGAGAGCAGGGTTAGTCTAAATGTTTCATGTGGAGAAAATCTTGATGGTCGGAGCATGTTGAGATAAATAGCCTGCATCTGTGATGTAACATTCTATCAACCTGCAGTTCTGCTCTGCACAATTGCCCACAAAGAGATTGACCCCCCGACTTGTCTCACAGGCCTCTGAATGGCTGGGTATATAATGGCTTCAGCTAAATTACCTTCCCACTCTTGTGAACAATATAAAAGAAGGGAGAAACTGACTGAAGAGGGTGCAAGTGGTTAAAATCATGCATTACAAGGAAAATGATTTAATTAATATTTATCAATTCTAAAATTTAAAATGCAATGTAGTTTGAAAAATGTGGAGCCCAAAAGTACTAACGAATCATTTGTGCTCTAATTACATTTCTTAGTTTAATGTAGTTGATTGTCTTTTCATTGAAAACATGTCAGATCACTAAATATTCATTTCCTTTTGTAAGTGTTAGCAGGGTTCCAGTGGTTTCTGTCACACAGCATGTAGTGTGAGTGCTTGATCTGTTTCTAATCACCAACAATGTATCACTCGATTACAGCCCTAAGGTCAACAATTTAAATGCCTTTGATTTCACTGATTATTTTTAATGAAGGTTCCACCTGTTTCATAACTACTTTTGCATTTCTGACATTTTCCAATTTTTCCAAACATGAAGAAGTTGGGACCTGTTGACTGAAATAGTGCAATACTTAAAGGATTTGAAATTGAAGTACTTGATTTAAGTACTTACCAGAATTCCTTAAATATACTGGAACCCATTCTTATCTTTTACTTTATTGCTTCTTCTTTACAATAAAATCTATTTGAATGTTAATCAGCAAATGCCCTCAGTTATTTTGCAGGATGCATTTTTTCATTATTCTGCTGCATTACACCCGATTTTTGGGCCATATTAGGTTAAGTGGGGCAGGGAATGGGATGGGAACCAATTACTCTGGATCTTTGCTCTATTTTCCACTGTCATTTTCAGACTCTTTCTGTCTCTTTTGGACAGGTACGGGCAACTGAGATGGCACTAACGTGCCAATATCATTCCTCCCATGTCTTCTCATCTGATGAAACGTTAACTTTGTTTTTCTCTACGCAGATGCTGCCAGGGCTGCTGACGATTTCCAGCATTTTCTATTTTTTTTATAACTGCTGGAACTAGTGTCCAAGATTGCTGGGCATTATTTTAAAATTTAAAGGAGCTACTTGATACATTTATAAATGCACAAAACATACCACTATTGTTGCGAAGTACTTTACCAGCTGCCTTTGTGCCATTTCCCTTGGAACTGTTATTTGCCCTCCATACTTTTTTTTCAATAAGGGCACATTGCTAGGTCCATTGCAGAAGGCACTGTATCTTTGCTTCTTTCAAGGCCACAGCAGGATAATAATTCCTCTGAAGTCTTCATTAAACAAGCAAAGCTGTAAAGAACTGTCATATGCTTCAAACAGATCTGCATCGCACCTCTTCCACGTGTATATGTCTGCCAGTGACTTTGAAGGTTGAAACCGTTATAATATTTAGGCTACGGGGTTATTTCAGTCTGCCACTGACATATCTACAACATTAGGACAACAGGAACAGGAGTAAGCCACTCGGCCTGTTCTGAAACCCAACCAGCTTTGCACTATGTATCAAGCAAATCATTAACAGAATTTTATGGTCCTCCACTGGCAGACGGATGCCCCGTAAAATTTCCACCACCCTCATGCCCGTTCCCAACATGTCTGCAATTTTATGGGACGGGACGGATGAGACCTAGCGTGGCCCACCCATCTGCTTCTCAATTGAGGCCCTTAAGCGGCCAGTTAATGGCTCTTCCACCCCCATCTCAAGAGGATGCCATCATTGATAGGCCCTACGGTATAGAGGAATGAACTAATCTGGTGTTTCTGCTCTTTGGAATGCAAACCTGATGCTGCTTGATACCTTAGGAAGTTTTTTTTCCACAACTCCCAATGTTAGTTTCTCTGTGGACCTTCAGATTTTTCGAACAGCTGCAGAAGGGGCAGTGACTACTCAATTGCTGCTGACATTGCTACTGATTCTCAGTGTACCTCTGATCAAGGTAAGTTTTCAGGCTCTTGCTACTAACAGGTTTTCTTCCAGTTTCTCGCCATGGGTGTTCTGTCGAGACACCAAATCGCTGTGAAATTGTTGGCACCACCGCCGCTACCATGTTTTTGAGTTGTCTCGTGGCCTAATCCATACAGGGAAGGTTTCCATCCACTCACATGTATCTCTAGTCTGACTCAGGCAGGTTGCTTCAAAACCCGTTATCATAAAGTGGGGGAGCTCCCCCTAACAACTCCCCTGCCCCCTCTTACCCCTCCCCCATGACCCCCACACCACGACTGCATTCCACCATCACCCACCTGTGGCCTGGATCACTTGGCAATCCTGGTCTCAGATGGATGCATTGCCAGCAGCAGTCACCACCCCCACTGGCGCTGCCAAGCAATGCATAGCTGCTGGCCTCTAGATGGCAGCTCTTTGGATGCGGGATTTCCACCACTGGGGTCCTTGATCCCGGGGAAGGCCTGCCACTACTCAGTTAAGTACCTCATGTGCATTTAATTTGGTGGGCCTTCTGAATAGGAGACAAAGAGGGACACTCACTGGCTCTCCAGCCGGTGGGTGAGACCCTCATCACCTCGGTTAAATACTGCTGGAGTTTCTGCTGCACTTCCAGTAAAGTGATGGGTACATAGTAGAAGGTGCTCTGAGGAAATGGCCAATCATATGTTTTAACCATATGGCCTTGATTAATGGCCAAACAAGCATGAGCAAGTAAGGATACCAATCTTGCAGCATGCAAATCATTTCAGGCTGTTTTGCAAATGAATGTATGCTTTTCTGGGAACTGCAAAAATAACTTTTTTTATGATGGCCCATTATGCCAACACTCTTTAACCCAGAAACACAGGATTGAACTCATTGGATGGAACTTTCAAGAGGGACTATATCCTTCATAATTGTTGACTCCCTCCCTGAACAGAAAAACCTGAATTACATAGAAAATACAATATAGAAACAATCCATTGGCCCAGTCAGTTCTTGTTGATGTTACCCCCCTCAGGAAAAGTAATCTAATCCCAAGTACCCACTCTATTTCCACATTTCTTCAACCCCTTTTCCTTCAACCACTTATATAACCTATTCTTAAATATTGAAGAACATGGCTGTCAAGATCTCAGAACCATTATCCCCCAGTATTGAAGTATAATATCTGCAAAAAGTTGAGAGAGAAGGGGAATTCTTTCATAATCTCACTCTTGCAGCAGGAGAAAAGTAGACAAACTATTATTTTTTTGGAACATCAATGCTAAGTGTTATTGTTTTGCATAAATCGCTAAATTCATTTCCTTCCATGCAAAGGATTAAGCTTTTTGTATTTTGTCAAGAATTGATACCTGGAATGAATGGGTTGTCTTATGAGGAAAGGTTGGACAGACTGGGCTTGTTTCCACTGGAGTTTAGAAGGGTGAGGGGTGATTTGATTGAAGTATACAAGACCCTGAAGGGCCTTGACAACTAAACATCAAAAGGCTGCTTCCTCTTGTGGGTGAGGCCAGAACTGGGGGCACTGTTTTAAAATTAGAGGTTGCCTTTTTAGGACAGAGATGAGGAGAAATTTTTTCTCTCACAGGGTTGTGCGACTTTGGAACTCTCTGCCTCAGAAGGCTGTGGAGGTAGGGTCATTTAATATTTTTAAGGCGGAGGTAGATAGATTCTTGTTAGGCAAGGGTTCAAAAGTTATCAGGGCTAGATGGGAATATGGAAATCAAAACACAAGAAGAACAGCCATGATCTTATTGAATGGTGGAGCAGGCTTGAGGAGACGACTGGTCTACTCCTGTTCTTATTTCTTATGTTCTTATGTTTTAATTTGAAGAAGTGCTATCTACATATTGAAGGCCTTAATAAACCAATTCAATTGGAGTAAGTGGGCACAATGTCACCTCATCTAGCTGATGGTGTGGAAAGTATTTATGTCAAATTCCTAAAAACTTTTCTAGGGAAGGGTGGGTACAGCAATGGTCTTGATCAGCAGTGTACAAATTCTCCCTGGAGCTGCCCTTCTGTAGCTGGTTAATTAGATTCTGTCTGAGGCACTTACACTCTCCAGAATGTAGTTGTGTTTTCCACCCACAAGATGGACTCTTGATACAGACAGGAGGAGCCCTGATTTCTCCTCTAATCACCCATCCGGGAACAGAAAGGTGTTTTGATTTTGATTTCCCTCTTTATGGTGGTGTATTTTCCAAATCCTTGGTTTTGGTGTGATCCAATTTTCTATTAATAACCCACAGAAAACTCAAGATAAGATAAACTTCTAGAGTTAGTTTATTTTACACACACTCAAAATGTAGGAAGAGAGTTTGGGGGTTTGCAAGGTCCACCCCACCCCCCACCCCCCTCACCCCATTTTGCATTCATGCAGTAAAAGAGGGATAAAGAAAAGCAATAAGTCCAGGGCAAAGACTACAGAGGAAATAAGAATTATTGTTTCATGTGAGTCCAGAGTCCAGAATCAAAAGACCAATGGTGTATTCCTTCACAGAGGTCAGCAGGCTGAAACTGATGCAGGATAATCCACTTTTCCAGTAGTGATGACTTCCATGATAAAATGGGCACACAGAGGCAAATTAGTCTTGCAGGCAATGGTACAGAAGTTCCAGTAGAAACAGTGTAGATGGGGCCAGGTATTTAAACCTGCACAGAGCCGCTTTTCTGAACTACAGCTAGGTTGATGGTAGACTGAGCTTTGCAGCTCCACAAGGCAATATTGCAGTTCCCACCAGCTTGGGGGGAGCCATGTGACTACCACTTCTTCAATTTGGCTTTGACAAAAGATGTATATTCCTTAGTCTGGATTCTAGAGATTGTTAATGTTTCAACCATTAAGAATTTCAAAAGGAGTTTCAGGGTCCTTTGTCCTCTCAGATTGGTAGTCTCTGTTGGTCAGGTCTGGCTTAAGAAATGCAAATGGCCTTTGTATAATTCCCTTGGAAGCTGGACTTCTGCAGCTCACCAGGACATTGACATCTCTTCAGAGATAATGAGGTGTCAGCTTCTCTGAAAGCCAGAAAGTTCCTTTTGTTTGAGTCATAGCCAGCCATGGCTTCAGTCATTTTAAAATCTTTGTCCAGTTTTAAAAATTTTATAAATTAACCATTATGATATATATATTTTATAAAAATATAGAGTGAGATCTTAGCCCCCGACACTTTAGTGAGCCTAAACCCTACCGGGGAATCTATTATTATCTACACACCTACGCTGTAATCAAAGGAAATTTTGACATCCTTGAGTTTATAAGGTTTTTGAGCTAATGCTTCACGTGGCCTTCAGGCAGAAGCTAGAAACTATGGGAGCACATTGTCAAATTTTATATCGTATTCAGGATTTCTATTTCAGCTCCAAACTCTGTAAAAAGAGATGAAAACCTCAGTGGCGCTATCTCTCTTGAAATAGGAGTGAGAGAAATGTGTGTTGGGTTGTATCATACTGGACAGGTGTTTATTACAGGCACTTAAAAAATATATCCCAGCTCCTGTTTTCAGATGGTATTATATGATATGACAACTCATCTGAGGATTAAGGGTTTTTTTTAATATATATCAGACATTTGGGTAGGTATTGCACACAAGTTTGCAATTTATGCTATAGGCAGGTAATACTCCCTGCAGGCAGCATACAATCAGAAGATTACCCCTCGAGTATACTTCATTCAGCATTATTGAAGAATGGACTTACCAGGAGAATATACTGGTAGGTACAGAAGACATATATGAATATTGCCACCTGGAAGTCCTTGTGGATACCAACTTCAGCCTGGACACATTGCTCTGGCTCTTTGCTGGAAAGGGGCAAAGGATCCTTTGTTTTTTTTTCCATCTTTCTTCAATGCCAGCAAATTCCCAGCACAGGTTAAACCTGTGTCAAAACCACTCTGTTTCTTGCTTTGGAACTCTCAGACATGCAACAGCAAGGCTTCTTTCTTACCATGTATAAGATGAAGAATAAATTGGGAGATGGATTTGTGTCAAAAAGCAGATGTGGCTTCAGCGAAAGGAGAACTGCAGCCTAACAACCTACCGAGAAATCAGGTGCATCAAAATCCCTCCCATAAGGACCTGAGCTAAGCAATTGGTGGTGACCCAGCCTGGTCCCCACTACTATCCTTGGACACCTACACTGTCATGATAGGTAGCACAATGCAAGTTTACTCCACTAAATGCAACAACTCTTTTTGCTGTTGAGGAAACTCATATCATGAATAACAGCTGCTGGAAGGTGTTACCTAGGGTCTGGGTATGAAAACACATGGTAATATCCAGCACTCAGTGCTAGCCATGATTGGCTTGCAGAGAAGCCCGTGTTGCTGAGTTTCTGCCCTCCAACTGGAAATATAGATCCTGAAAATGTGAAGGCTTTTTGCTATTCTCCAGCATTAACTCTGGCAAGAGTACCTTGGAAGTGCTGGTAAATGTACCATGACATTGATCTATGTTTTCCTTTTCCAGAGGCCTTAGCTAAGGCAGAATTTTCATCTTCTCCAAATATGGTCCTCAGCACCAAATGGGGAAGGGCTATGATCAGGGACTACCAGGACTGGATACATCATCACTACACATTTCCCAAACACTTATTTCTCCAGTGCCTAACGAACCATACTTTACATCCAACTCAACAATTTGCCCTTATCCTTCAATCCGCATTACATAGTACAAGCAAAATCTTCTGAATTCTTGTCAGATTCCATGTAAACTTTTATATATAAAATAAAAAATAGAAAAGTACCACAAGAGAGAAGGAGAGAGAAATATAGGTGACGATGATAAAAAGTAATTCTATACATTTTGTATTTTATTTATTATTGTTTGGGGCAGCATAAAATAGATGGTATCACATCGCTGTCTGTTACACAACCTACCCAATATTCAGTCACATTGGAGTATATAAAAGCCAATATCGTACTACTCATTTTAGGCTGTCTCCCAAAATTTATTTCTATCCTTTTGTGTTTATTTTTGAAGTATATGGATATATAGTCAGAAATAAAGATACTCCTGACATCTCAGTATCTTTGTTATTACAACAGTGCAACACTGTGAGACTTAAAACATGGTCACCCCAGGCATTTCTATTGGCCTGCCAGCAAGTCAGATTAAATTATGATATAAATTTTACAAGTAAATGGTACCATTGAGGAAACTCACTCATTACTTTTGAAAATTGGGAAACTGATATAGTACATTTGTTGCCTATAGTTTTCCACTTTGCACTATATGCTAAGTTTTTTTTCATTCTTTCACAGGATGTGGATGTTGCTCGCTAGGCCAGCATTTATTGCCCGTCCATAATTGCCCTTCCTTGCTGCTGGAGTCTATTCAGAAAGGGTTTTACATGAGAAATTGTTCAATGATTAGTATTAGTTGCAAGTTGCCTTTTGCCTTTGTTTAATGTTCAAACTGTAGCAATTCACATACTGCACACTGCAACAAAACTGGACCGAATAGTTCAAATTCATGAACCCTTCACCCCTCAATACACAAGAGGGTGTCACACCTGATGCCGAAATGTGACTTATAAGCAAAGATGAAACCACTGAATAACAAGTGCTGATGGAAATAATGATCTAATCTTCCTATCTATCTTCCATTGTCCAGGGTCTCCATCCAGTTCATTTCATTATCTCTCTCTCTCCTTCTGAAATAATAAGAAACCACAGAAAATTATTAGTATGTGAGTCTTTAATGCCCCAAAATGCAGAGTGCATTTCTCCAACATAAGTGATTCACAAAATGTTCCTTTGAATCTCAAAAATATTTTCCTGGTCAGTGTAATAAATGAACAATTCTTGCACTTCAATCAACAGTGCATTAGCAACCCTAGCAGACACTAATAGCTGCTGCCTTCTGTAAAGTAGAGGTCTCTGATTGGTTTATCATCGAAAGCAAGAAAACAACCTTACATAAGAGTTTGGTAGCTTGTTATGAAAAACAGGTGGACATTTCAATAAACTAGTATCAATGATAAATTCTGCCAGAAGCATCCAGAGCTTTGTAGACACAGATATAAATCAATGTGCAGTAAGGTTTCAATGAAGTTTGAAATAGAAATAAGTCACTGACTATGGAATTGGCAAACTGACTAGGTTGCTTCTAGACAATATGTATTCATTTTAATGATCATGTAGTAGCTGAAGTGGTTCAGTAATTTAAGCAGTTGAGGATTAGTTGCAAGATTGTTGCAAATTGTATGATAGCTATTTGTTTTCACAATTAAACGTACATTACCTTCCTGTGGTTAAAAATAGGAGTCCAGCCAAATCTGAAGTATTGATATAATTACTGTTGCACGGAAAAACAACATCAGTTTTTTGATCAGAGATTGTGGGGGTGAAAATAGTCTCCAACTTAGTGCTAAATGAGCTCCTATTGAATCAGCAGCCTATTTTACCTGGTCTTTCCTGAGCACCTGAGCTGTCTTTCCACTGAAGGCAATGGAAAAGAAAAATAACTTTGGTTGCCATATAATCCATTAGTAAGTTTTCTATCTTTTTACTAAGGATACCTGTAGTATAAAATGCCAAGAAAGCAGCGAAGGATAAAGCAGCGGACAATGAGCCAAGGACCTGCCTTTGGGTGGAGCACTCATTAAATGGAATGGAGCCTATATTATATTGCAAGATCTAAGCATTTTGTTATATTGACCTCTCTGCTGCCCTCTCATGTGGGGAGGTGTAAATAAAATTAGTTCAATAAACGCTGGCTACAGTTGAGCAGGTATTAAACTTAGTGCAATACTCAATGGAAAGTCAACGGTAGGATGGAATTTTCTTTTACATTTCATTTGAGAAACTAAGGACTGAAGAAGATTGTGACATATTTTTGGAACTCATAAAGTTGACTTTGAAAAACTTGAGCAATTTGAATGATTGCTCCATGTGCACATCCTATTCAGCTACACACTGAATCAGCATGGTACATCATTGAGGAAATAATTTGGGGACAATGGGGGAATTCAACCTTAACAAAGTGGACAGGTATTATTATGAATGAAAGTTTTACATTTAGCTGAAAGCAAATAAAATTGGATGTGATTGTTGTCGGACGTTGTATGTGCCTGCATGCCATTGTAATGTAAAGGTGCTCAGCAGAGCAAAGGTTGATGTGGGACTGGAGATTGGCACCAGCCACACTATAATATATAGAGTCACATGGTAAAAGACAACAATCTAGAGGGAACACTCTAGAAGCAGCCTACCTGCATGGCAGCAGCACCATGCAAGACAGTGACCTGGGATCTGTAAATAGTTAAAGACTACCGATGCAGGGCATACATCAACGAATCACAACTCAAACCCATAATACAACATGGTTGGCAGTGGTGGACAACAACATGATATGAAAGTGGCAGTATTTTAAATGATGAACCCAGAACAGTATCTCAAGGTATGAAACACTAAAAGCAAGTGAATCCAGACTTGAGAGACATGCACTTAAGAAGAAAAATTGAAGAAACAATTGAGGATTTGCTATAGGCTTAGAAGTTGAGAAATCCACCAGAGCGAGTGAAAGTCCATTGCAAGACCCCCGAGTGATGCAGAGTTTAAAAAAAAAACCCTGGACAGATCACGAAGACAGGTGAGAAAAAATACAAAAATTGCAAGACCCTGAGTGACACTGAACTAAGACACCTAGTTAGGTCACAAGATGGTGTGGAAAACTACAAAAATTGCAAGACCCCGAGTGATGCAATGTGAAGAATACTGGACAGTTCATGGAGCAGTGAGCAAAAATTATAAAAAAGCTGTACTTGCATTATAGACTAGGTGGCAGTCCCACAGACTCAGTAGAGTTTAAAAAAAAAACCTGCAGAGTTTAAAAGAAGAAAGCACTGCAGAATTAATGACCCCCAAGGTTCAAATTAAACTGGACCTGCAGAGTTCAATAAGAAGGTAAAGAGAGAAGGAAGTGCAGCAGTTTTAAAAGGTTTCTTACAAAATGAAACAGCTATGATCGCTGGAGAGCTCGCCAAAATCGAAACAAAACATGGGAAATTCACAACACAGAAAGCTGACGGCCCGAGTGAAAAAAATATAGTTAATCCATTGACAGTCTTAAAGCAATAATGAAATTTAAAGTGGTAAATACAAGAAAAAATAGTCATGGACAGCAAATTAGAAGAGTCAGATGCATTTCTGCCATAGATAGGATTAAACCAGATCTTAAAGTGGAAGTCTTGGAGAAGACCATTTTTACTGTGCAGGGGAAATACAAGATTAAACAAAGAATCAGAAGCAGTACAAGTTGATCAGTCTTTTACACATTTTTGGTTCATTTGCAGGTGAAATACTCCACAGCCAACATATAGGTCAATATTCAACAACATTTGGTGAGATATTAAAAGGTTTTGTCAGTTATTTCAAAATGGAGGTTGTGGAGAGTACAGACCCCAGGAAACAGTCTAGCAAACCCCCAATAAAGCATTGAGGGCAGCAAGAGACCCCAGAGAGAGGACAACTCCCAATAAGCACTAAGGGCAACAGGGACCCCAGAAAGAGAGCAACAAAAAGCCAAAGAGGAAGGGCAGCAAAAGACCCCAGAGAAAGGGCAACAAAAGATCCCAAAGCAACAGAGCTACAAGACCCCAGAGCAAGGGAGACAAATGGCAGTGCAGTGTGCAGATGACTGTGAATGAAGAAAAGCTATCTGAAGTAACTCAAAAGAAGCAAAATATTCAAAAAGCAAATGAAGCTTTCGACAGGAAAGTGTTCACATTAGAGCTGAACTGGAAGATTTGAAGCACAAGATTCAAGCTGAGTGTATACCTCTGAAAATGCACGATAAACTGAAGTCTTCAGTAAACCAAGCTTTTTGAGATCAGAACAAATAAATTTCAGAGACAACACAAAGGTATCAGGAGGAATTAATGACCCTCAATTCCACAGTTGGCAAATCAAAGCAAGAGTTGGGAAAACTCAACAAGATGTACAGACAGGCAAAATAGCAGGCAGAAAAGGCACACAAAGAATTTGTGACCCTGATGGAGTCCTTGAAGAATCAACATATAGCCATGAAAAAGCATGAGGAGCTCAAAAGGATATTGAATATTACTTCAGAAAACGCTGCATTGGAAATATCAATAGCAACAAAATGATGCACTGAAGCCCTGAGTGATTTGGTAAGAGGTCAACAAGAAACTAAACAGTTGAAAGGATAACAGATTGTCCTTCAAGATCAAATGCTAAAGGAATGCATAACCATTCAGCAACCTGAAGAAATATATACTGCATAAAACTGCATAATGGAGGGACAGCAGAAGAAACTCGAGGAGTCTCTACGAATTACAGGAAAATGCAAAATGAAGCAAGTGAGCTTCCCAAAGAAAAGGAAAACCTGTTGAAAGACCTTCACATGTTACAAGAATCCCTCAAAACAAAATTTATTCCTCTGGAACATTATGAAGAGAAGGAAAATGAATTTAACGTCACTATGAACAAAGTAAAGAACGAGTTGGCAGAAAAGGCTCAGCAAAGTTTAATATTCCAGGAGGAATCCAAAAGCTACAAGAAACAGGCTGAAGATCTGAAGCAACAGTTGAATGAAAAATAGGAGGCATTGAAAGGACGAGCCATAGAACTTTCACAACTGTGAGTGGATAATGAAGCCATAAGCTGCACAAATACAGAACTGAAACAAATTTAGACTTTGTCGGAGACAGACCTGGCCAACCGTGAAAACAAAATAAAGTACAAGGACATATGTCGCAGACATAAAACGAAAAGACATAAGTAAGATCAGAAAATGTAAATCCAACACTGGAGCACAAGACACCAGAAGAAGAAATAGCAGTGGATGTCTCAGATGTACTGAGAATCATTGAGCTGAATAAAAAGATTCAAATGCTTGCAAAATTATTTGAAAATGAAACAACAAACAAATGTTTGTTTGAAATTGTGAAACAAGTGAAAATGAATGCTCCATTTGCAAAGCGTATATGCCCAGCAAGAACATGGCGGACACCATGGAGAAAGAAAATTCAAGGTATGTCTAGGAATGAACGGAGCACATTTCCTTCGGAAGAAGTGGGACAAACCATGGTGTCTGACTAAAGCAGATGAGTTGTTAAGAATAGAGGAACACAACTCGAAGGAGCACAAAAAGCAAATCAAATGGAGGTAATCAAGATCCGGAAACATAGAGTATTACTGCCATTCCTCCAAATGTGACAGACCGAGATATGGAAGAACTGTCAAGCCTCAAGACCTTCTGAATTTATAAAGTCAGAGACTTGGGGTGGGTGTGAAGGGATAGCAAGTAAAGATTGTGTTGTAAATAGTTATACTCCATTGGAAGGGAGGATGTTTTTCTTTGGAGAAGAAATGGGGATGCTATAGCATTTTTCGTGTGCCAGCAGAGCAAGGGTTAATGCGGGACTGGAGAATAGCACTGTCCACAGTAGGATGTATAAAGTCACATGATAATAGACTGAGAGAACAGTCTAGAAGCAACTTACCTGTATGGCAACAGCACATACAAGACAGAAACCTGGATTCTGTACATACTTAAAGAGTGTCTATAAAGGGTTCGCATTTAAACATACAAGACCCTCTCATCTATGAGTCATAACAACCGTGCCCATAATACAACAATGAGGATAAACTAAATGTTTTCCTCACCATGATGGGACCAGATGCTTTTGACGTGTGCTAACCAATGTTCCCTGCAAGACCCCAGTATTATGTACCATACAGAAACTAATGAGACTTTGGACTCATATTTCAACCATCTTTAACTGAAATGAAGAGCGCAGGAGGGCATGCCAGGAGCAGCACCAGGCATACCTAAAAATGAGGTGTCAACCTGGTGAAGCTATAGAACAGGACTACTTGCATGCTAAACAGCAGGAGCAGTAAGTGATAGACAGAGCTAGGTGATCCCACAATCGAAGGATCAGGTTTCAGCTCTGCAGTCCTGTCACATCCATTCATGAATGGTGGTGGACAATTAAATGACTAACTGGTGGAGAAGGCTCCACAAATATCCATATCCTCAATGATGGGGGAGCCCAGCACATCAGTGCAAGAGACACGGCTGAAGCATTAGCAATCGTCTTCAGCCAGAAGTGCCAAGTGGATGATCTATTCCTGCCTCCTCCTGAGGTTCCCAGCATCACAGATACCAAGCTTCAGCCAATTCAATTCACTCCATGTGGTATCAAAATACAGCTGAAGGCACAGGGTACTGCAAAGGCTATGGGCCCTAATAACATTCTGCCAATAATGCTGAAGACTTGTGCTCCAGAACTTGCCATGCCCCTAGCCAAGCTTTTCCAGTACAGCTACAACACTGGCATCTACCCAGCTATGTGGGAAATTGCCCAGGTATGTCCTGTACACAAAAAGCAGGACAAATCCAACACGGCCAATTACTGGACCATCAATCTACTCTTGATCGTCAGAAAAGTAATGGAAGGAGTCATTGACAGTTAAGTGACACTTACTCAGCAATAACCTGCTCACCGACGCTCAGTTTAGGTTCTGTCGGGGCCAATCAATTCCTGACCTCTTTACAGTCTTGATCCAAACATGGACAAAAGAGCTGAACTGAAGAGGTGAGGTGAGAGTGACTGCCCTTGACATCAAGGCAACATTTGACGAAGTGTGGCATCATGGAACCCTAGCAAAACTGAAGTCAATGGGATCAGGGAGGATACTCTCCACTGGTTGGAGTCATACCTAGCACAAAGGAAGATGGTTGTGGTTGCTGGTGCTCAATTACCTCAGTCCCAAGACATTACTGCAGGAGTTCCTCAGGGTGATGTCCTAGGCCCAACCATCTTCACTTGCTTTATCAATGACCCTCCCTCCATCATAAAGTTAGAAATTGGAACATTCGCTGATGATTGCACAATGTTCAGCACCATTCACAACTCCTCAGATACTGAAGCTGTTCGCATCCATATGCAGCAAGACCTGGATAACATTCAAGTTTGGGCTGACAAGTGGCACATAACATTGGTGCCATACAAGTGCCAGGCAATGACCATCTCTAACATCTCTGACCATCTCCCCTTGACATTCAATGGCAACACCATTGCTGAATCTGCCACTATCAACATCCTATCAACAACCATTGACCAGAAACTGAACTGGACCAGCCATATAAAACTCTGGCTACAAGTGCAGGTCGGATGCTGGGAATTTTGCAGCAATAGCTCACCCCCGGACTCTGCAAAACCTGTCCACCATCTACAAGGCACAAGTCAGGAGTGTAATGGAATACTCTCCACTTGCCTCGATGAATGCAGCTCCAACAACACTCAAGAAGCTCAACACCATCCAAGCCAAAGCAGCCTGCTTGACTGACACCCCATCCACTACCTTAAACAATCCCTCCACCACTAACACACAGTGGCAACAGTGTGTACTATTTAAAAAGATGCACTGTAGCAACTCACCAAGGCTCCTGTGAACACACCTTCCAAACTTACAACCTCCACCACCTCGAACGACAAAGGCAGCAGAGGCATGGGAATGCCACCACTTTTAAGTTCCCCTCCATGCCACACACCACCATGACATGGAAATATATCGCTGCTCCTTCACTGTTGGTACTTCAAAACCCTTCCTAACAGCACAGTGGGTGTACCTACACCACATGGACTGCAACGATTCAAGAATGCAGCTCACCACCGCCTTCTCAAGGGCTATTAGGGATAGGCAATAAATGCTGGCCCAGGCAGCGATGCCCACATCCCATAAAGGAATAAATAAAATGTACATTATTGCATGGCTAAGAATGAGATTGCACGAGAGTTGCAGCCTGTGAAAGGAGCAGTTTCCAAGTGAGGCTGTTGCAGGTTACATTTTCAAATTCAAGGAATTGTCGTGTCACTGCAGCCATGGCACAAACTTAGAAATGAACCTTAGAGATACTTTTGAGGAGGCCTAAAGAATGATAATGTCCAGGCCAAACTTTTGCACGAAATCAAAAAACTGACATGGAATGAAATCTGCGATGACAAGGGGCAAATGGAGTGCAGCTGAGGTAACTGAATGAAGACTTTGAGTTTGGTGAGAGGGGGAGTTGGGGAAGAAGGTGTTTGTTTCCTTTTCTATCTTTGTCACCCTGTAGGAATTGGTTCTTACTCTACTACAGGGAAAGGAACTAGCTGTTTGGTGAGTATCTGGTAAGTGGACAAGTTCTATTCTATTCCTAAGGTTTAAAATAGTACACCAATTTATGGTAAAGTTAATAAAATACATTAAAAAGCAACATGAATAAGTGATTAATGTAATTAAGTAATTATTTAAAACACATTAATGATGGTAGGGCTGGTAATGTGTCAAGGCTGGAGCGTGTGGGAGCTCCTGGATAACATTGTGATCCAGGGCAAACACGTCTGCAGTATTTGCGGATTGAAGAACTTCAGCTCAGAGTCATTGAGCTGGAGGCTGAGCTGCAGACTCTGCAACACATCAGGGAGGGGGAAAGCAACCTGGACACTTCATACCAGGAGGCAGTCACACAACTTAGGATAGAGTCTCCTGATTTGTTCAGTGGTCAGGGACAGGAAAGTGTGACTGTGAGTAAGGCAGGTAAGGGGAACTTGAGGGCAGGAGTGCAGGAGTTTGAGCCATTACAATTGTCCAGTAGGTTTGAAGTTCTCTCAGCTTGTTTGGATGAGAGCAGAGCTGCAGTGTTGATGAGCAAACTAACCATGGCACCATGATGCAGGAAGCCATTCGAGTTGGGGGAGCAAAAAGGAACATAATAGAAGTAGGGGACAATATAGTGAAGGGGATTAACATTGTTCTCTATAACAAAGAGCGAGAGCCCAGATGACTATGTTACCTGCCCAGTGACATCTGTTCTTGGCTGGAGCGGAAACTGCTCTTTGGAGGAGGAGGATTCAGTTGCCATTGCCCATATAGGTACCAATGACATAGGCAGAACTAAGAAAGAGGTTCTGCGTAGAAAGTATGAGGAGCTAAGCACTAAATTGAAAAGCAGAACCTGAGCTGTATGAAAAATTTCATAGGGTGCATAAAATTAGAGTGAAGAATACGTGACTCAAAGACTGGTGTGGGAGAAGTGGGTTCCGGTTTGTGGGGCACTGGCACCATGGAGAGTGGGAACTGTACCATTGGGACAGTCTACACCTGAACCGGGCTGGGACCAATGTTCTTGCGAACTGCAGAACTAGGGAAGTAGAGAGGATTTTAAACTAAATAGAAGGGGCAAGGGATCAAATGTGGAAAGATGTGGTATATCAAAGAGCAGAGACAAGATAAGAGAGGAAAATCTAATGTGGGAAATGAGGATCGAAGAATGGCAGGAAGGGATAGAGAGAAAAAACCTAAAAATGCGCAAAAAAATCAAGACACCATGGTCCATCACCCCCAACTCCTCATCCCCTTCCCACGGCACCTTCCCATGCAATCACAGAAGGTGCAACACCAGCCCCTTTACATCCCCTCTCCTCACCGTCCAAGGGCCCAAACACTCCTTTCAGGTGAAGCAGCACTTCACTTGCACCTCCTTCAATTTGGTCTACGGTATTCACCGCTCCCAATGTGGTATCCTCTACACTGGAGAGACCAAACGCAGACTGGGTGACTGCTTTGTGAAACACCTTCGGTCTGTCCACAGGCATGACCCAGACCTCCCTGTCGTTTTCCATTTCAACACACCATCCTGCTCTCATGCCCACATGTCCATCCTTGGCCTGCTGGAATGTTCCAGTGAAGCCCAATGCAAACTGGAGGAACAGCACCTCATCCTCCGATTAGGCACTTTACAGCCTTCTGGACTTAACATTGAGTTCAACAACTTCAGACCATGAACTCTCTCCTCTGTCTACACCCTTTTCTATCCTTTTTTTCAAAATTCATTTTTATTTTTATCTACTTATTTTTATTTTTATTCATTTTTATTTTCATTCATTTATTCATTGTTTTATCCCCCTGTTTTATTCCCCCCCCCCCTTCTTATCCCATTTTCAATCATCTGCTCCACCCCCCTAAAACAATATAAATTTAATCACATTTCTGCTTCTCTGTAGCTCTGAAGAAGGGTCATATGGACTCAAAATGTCAACTCTGTTTTTCTCTCCACAGATGCTGTCAGACCTGCTGAGTTTTTCCAGCATTTTCTGTTTTTGTTTCAGATTTCCAGCATCCGCTGTATTTTATCTTAGCTTTTATCTTAGGTGAAATTAGTATTTGGATGGAATATGATGATATATCCTATTACTTGCTATTGGTAGTAGTAACAGAGAACCAAGTCTTCTTAATGGGAAGGAATTGGCTTAAGAAGAAGCGGCTAAATTAGGCCGAATTATTTACAGTAAGGATCAGTAAGGGTATGTTTAACTTTGAGAAAATGCTAAGAGATCACAGTGTCTTTGAGCAAGGAGTACCAAATGATAAAATTAGGCCAAAAATTTTCCATCACAATGCCAAAGTTGAGATAAAAGACAATGTACAGCTGACATTTTCTAGGCCAGTGCCATATGGGCTGTTTCAGGTAGTAAGTAAAAAGCTGAATAGATTAGAAAGAACAGGAGTAATTAAGAAGGTGAAGAGCAGTGATTGGGCTGCACACATTGTAGTAGTTCAAAAAGCACACGGGTCCATTTGGGTTTGTGGAGATTTAAGGTAAACGGTAGATAAACGCTGAAGTCCATGTGATGTAAGTACTCTCACTGTGCTGTTATGGAGGGAGTTCCAGGATTTTGACCCAGTGACAATGAAGGAACGGCGATACGTTTCCAACTCAGGATGGTGAGTAGCTTGGAGACGAACTTCCAGGTGATGTTCCATGTATCTGGGAAGGTGCAAAGTAAGATAGATCTTTCAAATGCATATTTGCAATTGGAATTAACTGACAAGAACAAGGAAC